>NC_046680.1:0-1250000 GCF_009870125.1 Drosophila pseudoobscura
AGTTGTCTGGCAGGGAATATTGATTTCCCGCCACCGTAAATAAGTTTTCCGCCAGCGAAGAGATGTATTTTGTCAGCAGAGATAAGATGTCCGGCAGGGGATATAAATTTCCCGCCACCGGAGATAAGTTTTCCGCCAGCGGAGAGACGTATTTCGTCAGCAGAGATAAGTTGTCCGGCAGGGGATATAGATTTTCCGCCACCGGAAATAAGTTTTCCGCCAGCGGAGAAACGTATTTCGTCAGCAGAGATAAGTTGTCAGGCCGGGGATATAGTTGTCCGGCAGGGGCTATAAATTTCCCCCTCTGGAGAAAAGTTTTCCGCCAGCGGATATAAATTTCCCGCCACCGGAGATAAGTTTTCTGCCAGCGGACAGACGTATTTTGTCAGCAGAGATAAGTTGTCCGGCAGGGGCTATAAATTTCCCCCTCTGGAGAAAAGTTTTCCGCCAGCGGATATAAATTTCCCGCCAACGGAGATAAGTTTTCCGCCACCGGAGAGACGTATTTTGTCAGCAGAGATAAGTTGTCCGGCAGGGGATATAAATTTCCCGCCACCGGAGATAAGTTTTCTGCCAGCGGAGAGACGTATTTCGTCAGCAGAGATAAGTTGTCCGGCAGGGGATATAAATTTTCCGCCACCGGAAATAAGTTTTCCGCCAGCGGAGAGACGTATTTCGTCAGCAGAGATAAGTTGTCAGGCAGGGGATATAAATTTCCCGCCACCGGAGATAAGTTTTCCGCCACCGGAGAGACGTATTTTGTCAGCAGAGATAAGTTGTCCGGCAGGGGATATAAATTTCCCGCCACCGGAGATAAGTTTTCCGCCACCGGAGAGACGTATTTTGTCAGCAGAGATAAGTTGTCCGGCAGGGGCTATAAATTTCCCCCTCTGGAGAAAAGTTTTCCGCCAGCGGATATAAATTTCCCGCAACCGGAGATAAGTTTTCCGCCAGCGGAGAGACGTATTTTGTCAGCAGAGATAAGTTGTCCGGCAGCGGATATAGATTTCCCGGCACCGGAAATAAGATTTCTGCCAGCGGAGAGACGTATTTCGTCAGCAGAGATAAGTTGTCCGGCAGGGGATATAGATTTTCCGCCACCGGAAATAAGTTTTCCGCCAGCGGAGAGACGTATTTCGTCAGCAGAGATAAGTTGTCCGGCAGGGGATATAGATTTTCCGCCACCGGAAATAAGTTTTCCGCCAGCGGAGAGACGTATTTCGTCAGCAGAGATAAGTTGTCAGGCCGGGGATATAGTTGTCCGGCAGGGGCTATAAATTTCCCCCTCTGAAGAAAAGTTTTCCGCCAGCGGATATAAATTTCCCGCCACCGGAGATAAGTTTTCTGCCAGCGGACAGACGTATTTTGTCAGCAGAGATAAGTTGTCCGGCAGGGGCTATAAATTTCCCCCTCTGGAGAAAAGTTTTCCCCCAGCGGATATAAATTTCCCGCCACCGGAGATAAGTTTTCCGCCACCGGAGAGACGTATTTTGTCAGCAGAGATAAGTTGTCCGGCAGGGGATATAAATTTCCCTCCACCGGAGATAAGTTTTCTGCCAGCGTAGAGACGTATTTTGTCAGCAATGATAAGTTGTCCGGCAGGGGATATAAATTTCCCGCCACCGGAGTTAAGTTTTCCGCCAGCGGAGAGACGTATTTTGTCAGCAGAGATAAGTTGTCCGGCAGGGGATATAGATTTTCCGCCACCGGAAATAAGTTTTCCGCCAGCGGAGAGACGTATTTCGTCAGCAGAGATAAGTTGTCAGGCCGGGGATATAGATTTCACGCCGCCGGAGATAAGTTTTCCGCCGCGGATAGACGTATTTTGTGAGCAGAGATAAGTTGTCTGGCAGGGAATATAGATTTCCCGCCACCGTAAATAAGTTTTCCGCCAGCGGAGAGACGTATTTTGTCAGCAGAGATACGTTGTCCGGCAGGGGATATAGATTTCCCGCCACCGTAAATAAGTTTTCCGCCAGCGAAGAGATGTATTTTGTCAGCAGAGATAAGATGTCCGGCAGGGGATATAAATTCCTCGCCGCCGGAAGTAAATGTTCTGCCAGCGGAGATTAGTTTTCCAGAGGGGGGGAGAAAAGTTTTCCGCCAGCGGATATAAATTTCCCGCTACCGCAGATAACTTTTCAGCCAGCGGAGAGATGTATTTTGTCAGCCGAGATAAGATGTCCGGCAGGGGATATAAATTTCCCGTCGCTGGAAGTAAATTTTTTGCCAGCGGAGATAAGTTTTCTGCCGGCGGAGAAACGTAGGTCGTCTGCGGAGATAAGTTGTCCGGCAGGGGGTATAAATTTCCCCCTCTGGTCAAAAGTTTTCCGGCAGCGGATATAAATTTCCCGCCACCGGAGATAAGTTTTCCGCCAGCGGAGAGACGTATTTTGTCAGCAGAGATAAGTTGTCCGGCAGGGGATATAATTTTCCCGCTGCCGGAGATAAGTTTTCTGCCAGCGTAGATACGTATTTCGTCAGCAGAGATAAGATGTCCGGCAGCGGATATAGATTTCCCGGCACCGGAAAAAGGATTTCCGCCAGCGGAGCGACGTATTTCGTCAGCAGAGATAAGTTGTCTGGCAGGGAATATAGATTTCCCGCCGCCGTAGATAAGTTTTCCGCCACCGGAGAGACGTATTTGGCAGCAGAGATAAGTTGTCCGGCAGGGGCTATAAATTTCCCCCTCTGGAGAAAAGTTTTCCCCCAGCGGATATAAATTTCCCGCCACCGGAGATAAGTTTTCTGCCAGCGGACAGACGTATTTTGTCAGCAGAGATAAGTTGTCCGGCAGGGGCTATAAATTTGCCCCTCTGGAGAAAAGTTTTCCCCCAGCGGATATAAATTTCCCGCCACCGGAGATAAGTTTTCCGCCACCGGAGAGACGTATTTTGTCAGCAGAGATAAGTTGTCCGGCAGGGGCTATAAATTTCCCCCTCTGGAGAAAAGTTTTCCGCCAGCGGATATAAATTTCCCGCCACCGGAGATAAGTTTTCTGCCAGCGGACAGACGTATTTTGTCAGCAGAGATAAGTTGTCCGGCAGGGGCTATAAATTTCGCCCTCTGGAGAAAAGTTTTCCCCCAGCGGATATAAATTTACCGCCACCGGAGATAAGTTTTCCGCCACCGGAGAGATGTATTTTGTCAGCAGAGATAAGTTGTCCGGCAGGGGCTATAAATTTCCCCCTCTGGAGAAAAGTTTTCCCCCAGCGGATATAAATTTCCCGCCACCGGAGATAAGTTTTCCGCCACCGGAGAGACGTATTTTGTCAGCAGAGATAAGTTGTCCGGCAGGGGCTATAAATTTCCCCCTCTGGAGAAAAGTTTTCCCCCAGTGGATATAAATTTCCCGCCACCGGAGTTAAGTTTTCCGCCACCGGAGAGACGTATTTCGTCAGCAGAGATAAGTTGTCCGGCAGGGGATATAGATTTTCCGCCACCGGAAATAAGTTTTCCGCCAGCGGAGAGACGTATTTCGTCAGCAGAGATAAGTTGTCAGGCCGGGGATATAGATTTCACGCCGCCGGAGATAAGTTTTCCGCCAGCGGATAGATGTATTTTGTGAGCAGAGATAAGTTGTCTGGCAGGGAATATAGATTTCCCGCCACCGTAAATAAGTTTTCTGCCAGCGTAGAGACGTATTTTGTCAGCAGTGATAAGTTGTCCGGCAAGGGATATAAATTTCCCGCCGCCGGAGATCAGTTTTCTGCCCGCGGAAAGACGTATTTTGTCAGCAAAGATAAGATAAGATAAGATGTCTGTCAGCGGAGATAAGTTTTCCGCCAGCGGAGAGACGTATTTCGTCAGCAGAGATAAGTTGTCCGGCAGGGGATATAGATTTTCCGCCACCGGAAATAAGTTTTCCGCCAGCGGAGAGACGTATTTCGTCAGCAGAGATAAGTTGTCAGGCCGGGGATATAGATTTCACGCCGCCGGAGATAAGTTTTCCGCCAGCGGATAGACGTATTTTGTGAGCAGAGATAAGTTGTCTGGCAGGGAATATAGATTTCCCGCCACCGTAAATAAGTTTTCCGCCAGCGGAGAGACGTATTTTGTCAGCAGAGATACGTTGTCCGGCAGGGGATATAGATTTCCCGCCACCGTAAATAAGTTTTCCGCCAGCGAAGAGATGTATTTTGTCAGCAGAGATAAGATGTCCGGCAGGGGATATAAATTCCTCGCCGCCGGAAGTAAATGTTCTGCCAGCGGAGATAAGTTTTCCAGAGGGGGGGAGAAAAGTTTTCCGCCAGCGGATATAAATTTCCCGCTACCGCAGATAACTTTTCCGCCAGCGGAGAGATGTATTTTGTCAGCCGAGATAAGATGTCCGGCAGGGGATATAAATTTCCCGTCGCTGGAAGTAAATGTTTTGCCAGCGGAGATAAGTTTTCTGCCTTCGGAGAAACGTAGGTCGTCTGCGGAGATAAGTTGTCCGGCAGGGGGTATAAATTTCCCCCTCTGGTCAAAAGTTTTCCGGCAGCGGATATAAATTTCCCGCCACCGGAGATAAGTTTTCCGCCAGCGGAGAGACGTATTTTGTCAGCAGAGATAAGTTGTCCGGCAGGGGATATAATTTTCCCGCCGCCGGAGATAAGTTTTCTGCCAGCGTAGATACGTATTTCGTCAGCAGAGATAAGATGTCCGGCAGCGGATATAGATTTCCCGGCACCGGAAAAAGGATTTCCGGCAGCGGAGCGACGTATTTCGTCAGCAGAGATAAGTTGTCTGGCAGGGAATATAGATTTCCCGCCGCCGTAGATAAGTTTTCCGCCACCGGAGAGACGTATTTTGTCAGCAGAGATAAGTTGTCCGGCAGGGGCTATAAATTTCCCCCTCTGGAGAAAAGTTTTCCGCCAGCGGATATAAATTTCCCGCCACCGGAGATAAGTTTTCTGCCAGCGGACAGACGTATTTTGTCAGCAGAGATAAGTTGTCCGGCAGGGGCTATAAATTTGCCCCTCTGGAGAAAAGTTTTCCCCCTGCGGATATAAATTTCCCGCCACCGGAGATAAGTTTTCCGCCACCGGAGAGACGTATTTTGTCAGCAGAGATAAGTTGTCCGGCAGGGGCTATAAATTTCCCCCTCTGGAGAAAAGTTTTCCGCCAGCGGATATAAATTTCCCGCCACCGGAGATAAGTTTTCTGCCAGCGGACAGACGTATTTTGTCAGCAGAGATAAGTTGTCCGGCAGGGGCTATAAATTTCGCCCTCTGGAGAAAAGTTTTCCCCCAGCGGATATAAATTTCCCGCCACCGGAGATAAGTTTTCCGCCACCGGAGAGATGTATTTTGTCAGCAGAGATAAGTTGTCCGGCAGGGGCTATAAATTTCCCCCTCTGGAGAAAAGTTTTCCCCCAGCGGATATAAATTTCCCGCCACCGGAGATAAGTTTTCCGCCACCGGAGAGACGTATTTTGTCAGCAGAGATAAGTTGTCCGGCAGGGGCTATAAATTTCCCCCTCTGGAGAAAAGTTTTCCCCCAGTGGATATAAATTTCCCGCCACCGGAGATAAGTTTTCTGCCAGCGGACAGACGTATTTTGTCAGCAGAGATAAGTTGTCCGGCAGGGGCTATAAATTTCGCCCTCTGGAGAAAAGTATTCCCCCAGTGGATATAAATTTCCCGCCACCGGAGATAAGTTTTCCGCCACCGGAGAGACGTATTTTGTCAGCAGAGATAAGTTGTCCGGCAGGGGCTATAAATTTCCCCCTCTGGAGAAAAGTTTTCCCCCAGTGGATATAAATTTCCCGCCACCGGAGATAAGTTTTCCGCCACCGGAGAGATGTATTTTGTCAGCAGAGATAAGTTGTCCGGCAGGGGCTATAAATTTGCCCCTCTGGAGAAAAGTTTTCCCCCAGCGGATATAAATTTCCCGCCACCGGAGATAAGTTTTCCGCCACCGGAGAGACGTATTTTGTCAGCAGAGATAAGTTGTCCGGCAGGGGCTATAAATTTCCCCCTCTGGAGAAAAGTTTTCCCCCAGTGGATATAAATTTCCCGCCACCGGAGATAAGTTTTCCGCCACCGGAGAGATGTATTTTGTCAGCAGAGATAAGTTGTCCGGCAGGGGCTATAAATTTCCCCCTCTGGAGAAAAGTTTTCCCCCAGTGGATATAAATTTCCCGCCACCGGAGATAAGTTTTCCGCCACCGGAGAGACGTATTTTGTCAGCAGAAATAAGTTGTCCGGCAGGGGCTATAAATTTCCCCCTCTGGAGAAAAGTTTTCCCCCAGTGGATATAAATTTCCCGCCACCGGAGATAAGTTTTCCGCCACCGGAGAGATGTATTTTGTCAGCAGAGATAAGTTGTCCGGCAGGGGCTATAAATTTCCCCCTCTGGAGAAAAGTTTTCCCCCAGCGGATATAAATTTCCCGCCACCGGAGATAAGTTTTCCGCCACCGGAGAGACGTATTTTGTCAGCAGAGATAAGTTGTCCGGCAGGGGCTATAAATTTCCCCCTCTGGAGAAAAGTTTTCCCCCAGTGGATATAAATTTCCCGCCACCGGAGATAAGTTTTCTGCCAGCGTACAGACGTATTTTGTCAGCAGAGATAAGTTGTCCGGCAGGGGCTATAAATTTCGCCCTCTGGAGAAAAGTTTTCCCCCAGCGGATATAAATTTCCCGCCACCGGAGATAAGTTTTCCGCCACCGGAGAGATGTATTTTGTCAGCAGAGATAAGTTGTCCGGCAGGGGCTATAAATTTCCCCCTCTGGAGAAAAGTTTTCCCCCAGCGGATATAAATTTCCCGCCACCGGAGATAAGTTTTCCGCCACCGGAGAGACGTATTTTGTCAGCAGAGATAAGTTGTCCGGCAGGGGCTATAAATTTCCCCCTCTGGAGAAAAGTTTTCCCCCAGTGGATATAAATTTCCCGCCACCGGAGATAAGTTTTCTGCCAGCGGACAGACGTATTTTGTCAGCAGAGATAAGTTGTCCGGCAGGGGCTATAAATTTCGCCCTCTGGAGAAAAGTTTTCCCCCAGCGGATATAAATTTCCCGCCACCGGAGATAAGTTTTCCGCCACCGGAGAGATGTATTTTGTCAGCAGAGATAAGTTGTCCGGCAGGGGCTATAAATTTCCCCCTCTGGAGAAAAGTTTTCCCCCAGCGGATATAAATTTCCCGCCACCGGAGATAAGTTTTCCGCCACCGGAGAGACGTATTTTGTCAGCAGAGATAAGTTGTCCGGCAGGGGCTATAAATTTCCCCCTCTGGAGAAAAGTTTTCCCCCAGTGGATATAAATTTCCCGCCACCGGAGATAAGTTTTCCGCCACCGGAGAGACGTATTTTGTCAGCAGAGATAAGTTGTCCGGCAGGGGCTATAAATTTCCCCCTCTGGAGAAAAGTTTTCCCCCAGCGGATATAAATTTCCCGCCACCGGAGATAAGTTTTCCGCCACCGGAGAGACGTATTTTGTCAGCAGAGATAAGTTGTCCGGCAGGGGCTATAAATTTCCCCCTCTGGAGAAAAGTTTTCCCCCAGTGGATATAAATTTCCCGCCACCGGAGATAAGTTTTCCGCCACCGGAGAGACGTATTTTGTCAGCAGAGATAAGTTGTCCGGCAGGGGCTATAAATTTCCCCCTCTGGAGAAAAGTTTTCCGCCAGCGGATATAAATTTCCCGCCACCGGAGATAAGTTTTCCGCCAGCGGAGAGACGTATTTCGTCAGCAGAGATAAGTTGTCCGGCAGGGGATATAGATTTTCCGCCACCGGAAATAAGTTTTCCGCCAGCGGAGAGACGTATTTCGTCAGCAGAGATAAGTTGTCCGGCAGGGGCTATAAATTTCGCCCTCTGGAGAAAAGTTTTCCCCCAGCGGATATAAATTTCCCGCCACCGGAGATAAGTTTTCCGCCACCGGAGAGATGTATTTTGTCAGCAGAGATAAGTTGTCCGGCAGGGGCTATAAATTTCCCCCTCTGGAGAAAAGTTTTCCCCCAGCGGATATAAATTTCCCGCCACCGGAGATAAGTTTTCCGCCACCGGAGAGACGTATTTTGTCAGCAGAGATAAGTTGTCCGGCAGGGGCTATAAATTTCCCCCTCTGGAGAAAAGTTTTCCCCCAGTGGATATAAATTTCCCGCCACCGGAGATAAGTTTTCCGCCACCGGAGAGACGTATTTTGTCAGCAGAGATAAGTTGTCCGGCAGGGGCTATAAATTTCCCCCTCTGGAGAAAAGTTTTCCCCCAGCGGATATAAATTTCCCGCCACCGGAGATAAGTTTTCCGCCACCGGAGAGACGTATTTTGTCAGCAGAGATAAGTTGTCCGGCAGGGGCTATAAATTTCCCCCTCTGGAGAAAAGTTTTCCCCCAGTGGATATAAATTTCCCGCCACCGGAGATAAGTTTTCCGCCACCGGAGAGACGTTTTTTGTCAGCAGAGATAAGTTGTCCGGCAGAGGCTATAAATTTCCCCCTCTGGAGAAAAGTTTTCCGCCAGCGGATATAAATTTCCCGCCACCGGAGATAAGTTTTCCGCCAGCGGAGAGACGTATTTCGTCAGCAGAGATAAGTTGTCCGGCAGGGGATATAGATTTTCCGCCACCGGAAATAAGTTTTCCGCCAGCGGAGAGACGTATTTCGTCAGCAGAGATAAGTTGTCAGGCCGGGGATATAGATTTCACGCCGCCGGAGATAAGTTTTCCGCCAGCGAAGAGATGTATTTTGTCAGCAGAGATAAGATGTCCGGCAGGGGATATAAATTCCTCGCCGCCGGAAGTAAATGTTCTGCCAGCGGAGATAAGTTTTCCAGAGGGGGGGAGAAAAGTTTTCCGCCAGCGGATATAAATTTCCCGCTACCGCAGATAAGTTTTCCGCCAGCGGAGAGATGTATTTTGTCAGCCGAGATAAGATGTCCGGGAGGGGATATAAATTTCCCGTCGCTGGAAGTAAATGTTTTGCCAGCGGAGATAAGTTTTCTGCCGGCGGAGAAACTTAGGTCGTCTGCGGAGATAAGTTGTCCCGCAGGGGGTATAAATTTCCCCCTCTGGTCAAAAGTTTTCCGGCAGCGGATATAAATTTCCCGCCACCGGATATAAGTTTTCCGCCAGCGGAGAGACGTATTTTGTCAGCAGAGATAAGTTGTCCGGCAGGGGCTATAAATTTCCCCCTCTGGAGAAAAGTTTTCCGCCAGCGGATATAAATTTCCCGCCACCGGAGATAAGTTTTCTGCCAGCGGACAGACGTATTTTGTCAGCAGAGATAAGTTGTCCGGCAGGGGCTATAAATTTCCCCCTCTGGAGAAAAGTTTTCCCCCAGCGGATATAAATTTCCCGCCACCGGAGATAAGTTTTCCGCCACCGGAGAGACGTATTTTGTCAGCAGAGATAAGTTGTCCGGCAGGGGATATAAATTTCCCTCCACCGGAGATAAGTTTTCCGCCACCGGAGAGACGTATTTTGTCAGCAGAGAAATGTTTTCCCCCAGCGGATATAAATTTCCCGCCACCGGAGATAAGTTTTCTGCCAGCGGACAGACGTATTTTGTCAGCAGAGATAAGTTGTCCGGCAGGGGCTATAAATTTCCCCCTCTGGAGAAAAGTTTTCCCCCAGCGGATATAAATTTCCCGCCGCCGGAGATCAGTTTTCCGCCACCGGAGAGACGTATTTTGTCAGCAGAGATAAGTTGTCCGGCAGGGGATATAAATTTACCTCCACCGGAGATAAGTTTTCCGCCACCGGAGAGACGTATTTTGTCAGCAGAGATAAGTTGCCGGCAGGGGATATAAATTTCCCTCTGTTAAAAATGTAATCGATACTATTGTTTGAATAAGCAACAATTATCTAGCAACACTGTATTGTATCGTGCTAATAATGCATATACCACTTTACTCACTCTCAAATAAACGTTTAACCGAACCACTACGTGTCTCTTGTATCTCTTTGTTGATACCCAAACGTTACGCGGGGAGAGCCGCTAGGCTCCTCGTGGAGTTGCGCTCTCAACCGGGTGCCGAGACCCATAGATCGGAAGACGTGTTAGATACACCTCGCCCCTCACCAAGAGGATTGTATGCCCGACCAGGATACTTTCAATTGGTACCAGAAGAGTCGCTATGTACATAGCTATAGCTTCTTTTTAGGGGCGCTAACTGGCGCATTGTACCAGGTTCCTGCGTTTGTAGCGGTGGTGCGTGATGGCGTGATATATGTAAATATATCGCACTAATCGAGGCTAAGCTGCAGATAAACATTAGACGCCGTGGTTGAAATCCCTCCCTGAGGAACCGCCACGTAAAATAAAGCTGAGAGATCAGATTCATTCTGTATCAGCTCCGTTTTATATATCGCTTATATATAGAACGGTAAACTAAAACGGTACAATTATATCCAACATTGGTTATGGGCCCAGAGTTCGTTGTTTCGGCTTAATAACAGACTAAAAAGCGTCTGGGTTTGAGTGTCGGTTGTGCTAAATTGTCAACAGTTATTTTGTGCACACACGCGGAACAATTAGCAACATGAATTTGTCAAATCAAATCAAAAACTTGATGAGGGCAATTACAGTGTATGGCATATGGCCATGAAAAGTGTCCTGGTAATGACAGAATTATGGGATGTAGTCTGTGGAAAAGGCAGTGGAGGAGATGCCGCAGCTGTCGAGAAATGGAATAAATTGGATCAGAAAGCAATGGCGTACACACCCTTAAATGTTAAGGCATCGCAGTTTGTGCACATAAAGACGTGCGAAACATCAGAAGCCATATGGAAAAAATTAAAGGAACTGCACATGCCAAAAGGCCCCATCCAAAAGGTGCAACTTTATCAAAAACTTATTCGACTAAATATGCAGCAGGGCGATGATGTGTCCGCCTATGTCAATTCTTTTGTAGAGCCAATTGAAAAATTGGCGGAACTGGACATAAAACTCCACGATGAGCTAAAAGTCATCATGTTATTGAGCAGTTTGCCCGAATCTTGGGAAAATTTTGTAGTCGCGATTGAAACGCGTGACGAGCTGCCAAAATTTGAAGCTCTTAAAGTAAAAATGCTGGAAGAAGGCACCAGAAAACAGGAGAAGGCTGAGCGCGAAAATCATTCGGCCACACAAGCAGTATACACACATACACAGCGCAGATCGCGAGAAAACGAGAATGTCGAGAATAACGGAACCAAGAACGACGGGAACACAGGCGTAAAGCAACAATTCAAGGGAAAATGTTTCAAATGCGAAAAAACTGGTCATCGAGCAAGCGAGTGCAGATCTAAGAAAAAGGGTAGCAAAACAAATGGACAAAGAGAACAGGCAAGCAGTTTAATGCACTGTTTTGTCGGAGAGCAGCAAAAGAGAGTTTGGTGCGTAGATAGTGGCGCAACATCGCACATGTGTTGCGATCGCAGCGCAGCATGTTCCTAAACTATGTCGAGAAGGAAACATCGATAATGTTGGCTACAAATAAGTTCGTCTCATCACCCGGATCTGGTAATGTTAAAATTCTGGGTGAAAATATTTTAATAAACTTGCAAAATGTGTTATACGTCCCCGAATTACACATGAATTTTTTCTCAGTGAGCACAGCAGCTAAATTCGAGAATTCTACTACATTTATTGGAAAAGTGGCACTGATTAAAAATAAAAAAGGAGAAACAATAATAAAAGCCAAGCAAGAAAACAATTTGTATGTGTACAAACAGTGCTCAGAAAAAAGTGCAGTTTATATGTTGAACACAATTTCTCCTGCAATGAATTGGCATAATAGGTTTGGCCACCTTAATTTCCAAGATTTAAAACAGTTGAACGATAAACAGCTTGTTTATGGCATGAACTTTGAAAATGTGAAAATGGAAATCAATTGTGATACATGTAACAGAGCAAAAATATGTGCATTGCCGTTTCAACAGAAGTTAAATCGTACAACGGAGCAAGTACTTGAGCTAGTGCATACAGATGTATGTGGCCCAATGAATGTAAAATCGATCGGCGGCAATCGCTATTTTGTGACATTTATTGATGACTACTCGCGCAAGATATTTGTATACATTATGCACGCAAAAAGCCAAGTTTTCGAAAAATTCAAAATGTTCAAAAGTTTTGTGGAATGCCAAACGGGCAACAAAATAAAGGCTGTGCGCAGCGATAATGGCACAGAGTATGTAAATAAGGAATTTTCTGGTTTTTTGAACGAGTGCGGTATACAAAGGCAACTGACGGTTCCCTACACCCCTCAGCAAAACGGTGTAGCCGAGAGAGCCAATCGAACAATTGTAGAGATGGCAAAAAGTATGCTAATCCATGCAAAGCTGGAGGAGTTCTTGTGGGCAGAGGCTGTTACCACGGCAGTTTACTTGCGAAATAGATGTCCCACAAAAGCCTTAAGTGGCGGTACACCATTCGAAGCCTGGAAAGGACGCAAGCCATCAGTAAAATACCTGCGAGTATTCGGATCTCGCGCATTTGCTTTGGATAAGACCAGAAGAAGCAAATTCCAGGCAAAAGGCAAAGAATACATTTTTGTCGGCTACTCCTTTACAGCAAAAGCTTACCGCCTGTACGATCGAGAGAACCGTACAATAATTGAAAGGCGTGATGTGAAATTTATAGAAGGTGAGATTGACACAAAAAGCATTGAGAATTGTGGTATTTCAGATCGAAATGACGATTTCATGACAAATATACTCCGCCTTGAGTCAATTAAAGTTCCTGATCAACACTCATATGCACCTTTAATTGCTGATCATGCAAATTCCAGCAGTGACTCCAGCGAAGTGGAGGAGGAGTTTTTGAGCGCAAGTGAACCTGACGACAATTCCGTGAGTGGTCAAGAGGTGCCACCACAAGAGAATGTAGTACAGCGTGGGCGTGGCAGACCAAAAATCATCCGCAGCGGTCAACCTGGGCGACCGAAAAAGCAGTACCAGGCAGTGCTCAATATTTTCCTAAATCAGATGGATGACACTGAGACACCGCAGTCAGTTGCTGAAGCATTGCAAGGCGATCATTCTCAAAATTGGAAAGAATCAATGCAAACGGAATACGACGCTCTACAGGAAAATAACACGTGGTCATTGTGTGAACTCCCTCCAGGACAAAAAGCCATTGGTTCCAAATGGGTTTTTCGAATTAAGAGAAACAAGGATGGTCTCATCGAGAAGTTCAAATCTCGATTGGTTGCTCAAGGCTGTGGGCAACAATTTGGAGTAAATTATTGGGAAACGTTTTCACCTGTAATTCGGTACGAGACCATTCGCATGTTGTTCGCAATTGCTGCAGAAAAACAGCTGTATATGCATCAAGTAGATATATCAAATGCTTACCTGAACAGTAAACTCCATGAGACTGTGTACATGAGGCAGCCTCAGAATTTTGTCGACAAGCATCATCCAGAAAAAGTTCTAAAGCTGCGTAAAGCACTTTATGGACTCAAGCAATCCGGGCGAGTATGGAACAAAACGCTCGACGAGGTATTGTCTACCATGGGCTTCAAGAGATGTAAGAACGAGGCATGCTTGTACGTCAAGAAAGATGAGCAAACATACAGCTATATTGCAGTCTACGTCGACGATTTAATTATCGCATGTCCAAACAAAAACGAGGGGGAACGTTGTGAGTTGCTGCGGACACCGCAACTCTACAGTTATACCCGATACTAAGTCAGTATGGCTCTCCTCCGGCAGACGCCGCTAATATTAAACGAAACGACAAAGAGTGTGTGCGAGAGAGACAGAAAATCAGTCTGAGCGTGACGTCGGGCGCTGCGTAGCAAAAATTGATTTCTTGCTTTTGGCTACAAAAATGATCCGATCTGATCCAGATTCGGCAACCGGATAGATATGGTCATTCTCTATGATTCTGCGTTTTTAGTTTACTCGAATTTGCAATATTGTGGATGCAACAGATTTTCGTTCTTTGTGGGGGCGGAAGGGGGTAGGTCGAAATTTGGAGATATACGTTTTATAGTGAGATCTAACAGAAGTGCGGATACCAAATTTGGTTACTCTAGCCTTAATAGTCTCTGAGATTTATGAATATCCCCAGATCTGCATCCTTTGCGGGGGCGGAGGGGGGTGTGGCGAAATTTTGAAACAAACTCGTCTCGGTCCGATATATTAGGAGTGTGGATACCAAATTTGGTTGCTCTAGCTTTTATAGTCTCTGAGATCTAGGCGCTAATGTTTTACTCTAAGCAAAGCCGCCTATGCTACGTGTGTGTTAGAGAGAGACAGGGCGAGAAAAAATTAAATTGTTTTCGTGATGCTGGCTATAATAATAATACGATCCAATTCAGATTCTGCAGTCTAAAAGATATGGTCATTCTCTACGATTCTGCGTTTTTGGTTTTCTTGTATCTATAAAATTGTGGATGCCACAGATTTTCGCCCTTTGTGGGGGCGGAAGTGGGCGGGGCAAAGTTTTGAAATATTTTTGGAGCAGTGACATATCACATATCTGGATCCAAAACATCGTTGCTCTAGCTCTTATAGTCTTTGAGCAT
Organism: Drosophila pseudoobscura; assembly: GCF_009870125.1. Lineage (NCBI taxonomy): Eukaryota > Metazoa > Arthropoda > Insecta > Diptera > Drosophilidae > Drosophila > Drosophila pseudoobscura. Next base: position 14,436 of record NC_046680.1, read on the forward strand.
TAGGCGCTGAAGGGGACGGACAGACGGACAGACGGACGGACGGACATGGCTCAATCGACTCGGCTATTGATGCTGATCAAGAATATATATACTTTATGGGGTCGGAAACGATTCCTTCTGGACGTTACACACATCCACTTTTACCACAAATCTAATATACCCCAATACTCATTTTGAGTATCGGGTATAAAAAAATGACATAGCCGTAATTAAGAAGAAGATCGCATCAAACTTCAAGATGCACGATGGCGGCCCCATAAACTTTTTCCTAGGAATGGAAATTGAGCTAGACGGTGAACAGGGTTCGATTTCGTTTTGCCAGAAATCGCATATTCAAGGACTATTGGACACGTATGGCATGAACAAGTGCCGTCCAGTCAGCACACCGCTCGACCCGGGCTATCAAGTTGGCTGCATTGATGATAATTGTGTCAAGGTAAATGTAACACAATATAAGTCATTAATTGGTTCCCTTATGTATTTAGCAGTCTTGAGCCGACCGGACATTTTGCACGCAGTAAGCAAACTGTCGCAACGAAATACTGATCCCCATGCAGAACACGAGACGGCTGCAAAACACATTCTAAGGTATCTGGCTGGTACGAAGAATTTGGGCATCTCATACCGCAAGTGTGGTGAACCAGTAAGAGGTTTCGCTGATGCTGACTGGGCCAATGACAGGCTCGATAGAAGATCTTATAGTGGATACGCATTCTTCCTAGCAGGCAGTGCTTTTTCTTGGACTTCAACTAAGCAAAGTGTTGTCGCGTTGAGCAGCACTGAAGCTGAATACATAGCACTATCTATGGCTGCTAAAGAGGCTATTTATTTACGAAGACTTCTCGACGAGATCGGTTGGTCAACTGTTACAGAGCCTTTAACCATCTATGGCGACAACATCAGTTCGCAACATATTGCTCAAAATCCGGTACATCACAAACGCACGAAGCACATTGATATTAAGTATCATTTTGTTCGCGAAAAAGTAGAATGTAATGAAATTATACTAGAATACGTATCGACAAACGGCAATGTTGCAGATCTACTAACAAAATGTTTAAGCAAGAAAAAACACGACGACTTTTTTAAATTACTTGGAATGACAAAGTTAAACATGCGGTAGTTAGTTTAAAATGATAATATGTAGCTTAAGAAGAAGTGTTAAAAATGTAATCGATACTATTGTTTGAATAAGCAACAATTATCTGGCAGCACTGTATTGTATCGTGCTCATAATGCATATACCATTTTTCTCACTCTCAAATAAACGTTTAACCGAACCACTACGTGTCTCTTGTATCAGCTCCGTTTTATATATCGCTTATATATAGAACGGTAAACTAAAACGGTACAATTATATCCAACACCCTCCACCGGAGATAAGTTTTCTGCCAGCGTAGAGACGTATTTTGTCAGCAGTGATAAGTTGTCCGGCAGGGGATATAAATTTCCCGCCACCGGAGATAAGTTTTCCGCCAGCGGAGAGACGTATTTCGTCAGTAGAGATAAGTTGTCCGGCAGGGGATATAGATTTTCCGCCACCGGAAATAAGTTTTCCGCCAGCGGAGAGACGTATTTCGTCAGCAGAGATAAATTGTCAGGCCGGGGATATAAATTTTCCGCCGCCGGAGGTAAATGTTCTGCCAGCGGAGATAAGTTTTCCAGAGGGGGGGAGAAAAGTTTTCCGCCAGCGGATATAAATTTCCCGCCGCCGGAGATAAGTTTTCTGCCCGCGGAAAGACGTATTTTGTCAGCAGAGATAAGTTGTCCGGCAGGGGATATAGATTTCCCGCCACCGTAAATAAGTTTTCCGCCAGCGAACAGATGTATTTTGTCAGCAGAGATAAGATGTCCGGCAGGGGATATAAATTCCTCGCCGCCGGAAGTAAATGTTCTGCCAGCGGAGATAAGTTTTCCAGAGGGGGGGAGAAAAGTTTTCCGCCAGCGGATATAAATTTCCCGCTACCGCAGATAAGTTTTCCGCCAGCGGAGAGATGTATTTTGTCAGCCGAGATAAGATGTCCGGCAGGGGATATAAATTTCCCGTCGCTGGAAGTAAATGTTTTACCAGCGGAGATGAGTTTTCTGCCGGCGGAGAAACGTAGGTCGTCTGCGGAGATAAGTTGTCCGGCAGGGGGTATAAATTTCCCCCTCTGGTCAAAAGTTTTCCGGCAGCGGATATAAATTTCCCACCACCGGAGATAAGTTTTCCGCCAGCGGAGAGACGTATTTTGTCAGCAGAGATAAGTTGTCCGGCAGGGGATATAATTTTCCCGCCGCTGGAGATAAGTTTTCTGCCAGCGTAGAGACGTATTTCGTGAGCAGAGATAAGATGTCCGGCAGCGGATATAGATTTCCCGGCACCGGAAATAAGATTTCCGCCAGCGGAGAGACGTATTTCGTTAGCAGAGATAAGTTGTCTGGCAGGGGATATAGATATTCCGGCACCGGAAATAAGTTTTCCGCCAGCGGAGAGACGTATTTCGTCAGCAGAGATAAGTTGTCTGGCAGGGAATATAGATTTCCCGCCGCCGTAGATAATTTTTCCGCCATCGGAGAGACGCATTTTGTCAGCAGAGATAAGTTGTCCGGCTGGGGCTATAAATTTCGCCCTCTGGAGAAAAGTTTTCCGCCAGCGGATATAAATTTCCCGCCACCGGAGATACGTTTTCCGCCACCAGAGAGACGTATTTTGTCAGCAGAGATAAGTTGTCCGGCAGGGGATATAAATTTCCCTCCACCGGAGATAAGTTTTCTGCCAGCGTAGAGACGTATTTTGTCTGCAGTGATAAGTTGTCCGGCAGGGGATATAAATTTCCCGCCACCGGAGATAAGTTTTCCGCCAGCGGAGAGATGTATTTCGTCAGCAGAGATAAGTTATCCGGCAGGGGATATAGATTTTCCGCCACCGGAAATCAGTTTTCCGCCAGCGGAGAGACGTATTTCGTCAGCAGAGATAAGTTGTCCGGCAGGGGATATATATTTCCCGCCACCGGAAATAAGTTTTCCGCCAGCGGAGAGACGTATTTCGTCAGCAGAGATAAGTTGTCAGGCCGGGGATATAAATTTTCCGCCGCCGGAGGTAAATGTTCTGCCAGCGGAGATAAGTTTTCTGCCGGCGGAGAAACGTAGTTCGTCAGCGGAGATAAGTTGTCCGACAGGGGCTATAAATTTCCCCCTCTGGAGAAAAGTTTTCCGCCAGCGGAGAGACGTATTTCGTCAGCAGAGATAAGTTGTCAGGCCGGGGATATAAATTTTCCGCCGCCGGAGGTAAATGTTCTGCCAGCGGAGATAAGTTTTCTGCCGGCGAAGAAACGTAGTTCGTCAGCGGAGATAAGTTGTCCGGCAGGGGCTATAAATTTCCCCCTCTGGAGAAAAGTTTTCCGCCAGCGGAGAGACGTATTTCGTCAGCAGAGATAAGTTGTCAGGCCGGGGATATAAATTTTCCGCCGCCGGAGGTAAATTTTCTGCCAGCGGAGAGACGTATTTCGTCAGCAGAGATAAGTTGTCTGGCAGGGAATATAGATTTCACGCCGCCGGAGATAAGTTTTCCGCCAGCGGATAGACGTATTTTGTGAGCAGAGATAAGTTGTCTGGCAGGGAATATAGATTTCCCGCCGCCGGAGATAAGTTTTCTGCCCGCGGAAAGACGTATTTTGTCAAAAAAGATAAGATAAGATGATGTCTGTCAGCGGAGAAAAGTTTTCCGCCTGCGGATATAAATTTCCCGCTACCGCAGATAAGTTTTCCGCCAGCGGAGAGATGTATTTTGTCAGCAGAGATAAGTTGTCCGGCAGGGGATATAAATTTCCCGCCACCGGAGATAAGTTTTCCGCCACCGGAGAGACGTATTTTGTCAGCAGAGATAAGTTGTCCGGCAGGGGCTATAAATTTCCCCCTCTGAAGAAAAGTTTTCCGCCAGCGGATATAAATTTCCCGCCACCGGAGATAAGTTTTCTGCCAGTGGAGAGACGTATTTTGTCAGCAGTGATAAGTTGTCCGGCAGGGGATATAAATTTCCCGCCACCGGAGATAAGTTTTCCACCACCGGAGAGACGTATTTTGTCAGCAGAGTAAAGTTGTCCGGCAGGGGCTATAAATTTCCCCCTCTGGAGAAAAGTTTTCCGCCAGCGGATATAAATTTCCCGCCACCGGAGATAAGTTTCTGCCAGCGGAGAGACGTATTTTGTCAGCAGAGATAAGTTGTCTGGCAGGGAATATAGATTTCCCGCCGCCGTAGATAAGTTTTCCGCCACCGGAGAGACGTATTTTGTCAGCAGAGATAAGTTGTCCGGCTGTGGCTATAAATTTCCCCCTCTGGAGAAAAGTTTTCCGCCAGCGGATATAAATTTCCCGCCACCGGAGATACGTTTTCCGCCACCGGAGAGTCGTATTTTGTCAGCAGAGATAAGTTGTCCGGCAGGGGATATAAATTTCCCTCCACCGGAGATTAGTTTTCTGCCAGCGTAGAGACGTATTTCGTCAGCAGAGATAAGTTGTCTGGCAGGGAATATAGATTTCCCGCCGCAGTAGATAAGTTTTCCGCCACCGGAGAGACGTATTTTGTCAGCAGAGATAAGTTGTCCGGCAGGGGCTATAAATTTCCCCCTCTGGAGAAAAGTTTTCCGCCAGCGGATATAAATTTCCCGCCACCGGAGATAAGTTTTCTGCCAGCGGAGAGACGTATTTTGTCAGCAGAGATAAGTTGTCTGGCAGGGAATATAGATTTCCCGCCGCCGTAGATAAGTTTTCCGCCACCGGAGAGACGTATTTTGTCAGCAGAGATAAGTTGTCCGGCTGGGGCTATAAATTTCCCCCTCTGGAGAAAAGTTTTCCGCCAGCGGATATAAATTTCCCGCCACCGGAGATAAGTTTTCCGCCACCGGAGAGACGTATTTTGTCAGCAGAGATAAGTTGTCCGGCAGGGGATATAAATTTCCCTCCACCGGAGATAAGTTTTCTGCCAGCGTAGAGACGTATTTCGTCAGCAGAGAAAAGTTTTCCGCCAGCGGATATAAATTTCCCGCCACCGGAGATACGTTTTCCGCCACCGGAGAGACGTATTTTGTCAGCAGAGATAAGTTGTCCGGCAGGGGCTATAAATTTCCCCCTCTGGAGAAAAGTTTTCCGCCAGCGGATATAAATTTCCCGCCACCGGAGATAAGTTTTCCGCCACCGGAGATAAGTCTTCTGACCGCGGAAAGACGTATTTTGTCAGCAGAGATAAGTTGTCCGGCAGGGGCCATAAATTTCCCCCTCTGGAGAAAAGTTTTCCGCCAGCGGATATAAATTTCCCGCCACCGGAGATAAGTTTTCTGCCAGTGGAGAGACGTATTTTGTCAGCAGTGATAAGTTGTCCGGCAGGGGATATAAATTTCCCGCCACCGGAGATAAGTTTTCCGCCAGCGGAGAGACGTATTTCGTCAGCAGAGATAAGTTGTCAGGCCGGGGATATAAATTTTCCGCCGCCGGAGGTAAATGTTCTGCCAGCGGAGATAAGTTTTCTGCCGGCGGAGAGACGTATTTCGTCAGCAGAGATAAGTTGTCAGGCCGGGGATATAAATTTTCCGCCGCCGGAGGTAAATGTTCTGCCAGCGGAGATAAGTTTTCTGCCGGCGGAGAAACGTAGTTCGTCAGCGGAGATAAGTTGTCCGGCAGGGGCTATAAATTTCCCCCTCTGGAGAAAAGTTTTCCGCCAGCGGATATAAATTTCCCGCCACCGGAGATAAGTTTTCCGCCACCGGAGATAAGTCTTCTGACCGCGGAAAGACGTATTTTGTCAGCAGAGATAAGTTGTCCGGCAGGGGCCATAAATTTCCCCCTCTGGAGAAAAGTTTTCCGCCAGCGGATATAAATTTCCCGCCACCGGAGATAAGTTTTCTGCCAGTGGAGAGACGTATTTTGTCAGCAGTGATAAGTTGTCCGGCAGGGGATATAAATTTCCCGCCACCGGAGATAAGTTTTCCGCCAGCGGAGAGACGTATTTCGTCAGCAGAGATAAGTTGTCAGGCCGGGGATATAAATTTTCCGCCGCCGGAGGTAAATGTTCTGCCAGCGGAGATAAGTTTTCTGCCGGCGGAGAGACGTATTTCGTCAGCAGAGATAAGTTGTCAGGCCGGGGATATAAATTTTCCGCCGCCGGAGGTAAATGTTCTGCCAGCGGAGATAAGTTTTCTGCCGGCGGAGAAACGTAGTTCGTCAGCGGAGATAAGTTGTCCGGCAGGGGCTATAAATTTCCCCCTCTGGAGAAAAGTTTTCCGCCAGCGGATATAAATTTCCCGCCACCGGAGATAAGTTTTCCGCCACCGGAGATAAGTCTTCTGACCGCGGAAAGACGTATTTTGTCAGCAGAGATAAGTTGTCCGGCAGGGGCCATAAATTTCCCCCTCTGGAGAAAAGTTTTCCGCCAGCGGATAGAAATTTCCCGCCACCGGAGATAAGTTTTCTGCCAGCGTAGAGACGTATTTTGTCAGCAGTGATAAGTTGTCCGGCAGGGGATATAAATTTCCCGCCACCGGAGATAAGTTTTCCGCCAGCGGAGAGATGTATTTCGTCAGCAGAGATAAGTTGTCCGGCAGGGGATATAGATTTTCCGCCACCGGAAATAAGTTTTCCGCCAGCGGAGAGACGTATTTTGTCAGCAGAGATTAGTTGTCCGGCAGGGGATATAAATTTCCCGCCACCGGAGAGACGTATTTTGTCAGCAGAGATAAGTTGTCCGGCAGGGGCTATAAATTTCCCCCTCTGAAGAAAAGTTTTCCGCCAGCGGATATAAATTTCCCGCCACCGGAGATAAGTTTTCTGCCAGTGGAGACACGTATTTTGTCCGCAGTGATAAGTTGTCCGGCAGGGGAAATAAATTTCCCGCCACCGGAAATAAGTTTTCCGCCAGCGGAGAGACGTATTTCGTCAGCAGAGATAAGTTGTCAGGCCGGGGATATAAATTTTCCGCCGCCGGAGGTAAATGTTCTGCCAGCGGAGATAAGTGTTCTGCCGGCGGAGAAACGTAGTTCGTCAGCGGAGATAAGTTGTCCGGCAGGGGCTATAAATTTCCCCCTCTGGAGAAAAGTTTTCCGCCAGCGGATATAAATTTCCCGCCACCGGAGATAAGTTTTCTGCCAGCGGAGAGACGTATTTTGTCAGCAGAGATAAGTTGTCCGGCAGGGACTATAAATTTCCCCCTCTGGAGAAAAGTTTTCCGCCAGCGGATATAAATTTCCCACCACCGGAGATAAGTTTTCCGCCACCGGAGAGACGTATTTTGTCAGCAGAGATAAGTTGTCCGGCAGGGGATATAAATTTCCCTCCACCGGAGATAAGTTATCTGCCACCGGAGAGACGTATTTTGTCAGCAGAGATAAGTTGTCCGGCAGGGGCTATAAATTTCCCCCTCTGGAGAAAAGTTTTCGGCCACCGGAGAGACGTATTTTGTCAGCAGAGATAAGTTGTCCAGCAGAGGATATATATTTCCCGCCACCGGAAATAAGTTTTCCGCCAGCGGAGAGATGTATTTTGTCATCAGAGATAAGTTGTCCGGCAGGGGATATAAATTTCCTGCCGCCGGACATAAGTTTTCTGCCGGCGGAGAAACGTAGGTCGTCTGCGTAGATAAGTTTTCGGCCAGCGGAGAGACGTATTTTGTCAGCAGAGATAAGTTGTCCGGCAGGGGATATACATTTCCCGCCACCGGAAATTAGTTTTCCGCCAGCGGAGAGACGTATTTCGTCTGCGGAGATAAGTTTTCTGCAAGCGGAGAGACGTGTTTCGTCAGCGGATATAAGTTTTCCGCCAGCGGATATAAATTTCCCGCCACCGGAGATAAGTTTTCCGCCATCGGAGAGACGTATTTTGTCAGCAGAGATAAGTTGTCCGGCAGGGGATATAAATTTCCCTCCGCCGGAGATAAGTTTTCTGCCAGCGGAGAGACGTATTTCGTCAGCAGAGATAAGTTGTCCAGCAGAGGATATATATTTCCCGCCACCGGAAATAAGTTTTCCGCCAGCGGAGAGATGTATTTTGTCATCAGAGATAAGTTGTCCGGCAGGGGATATAAATTTCCTGCCGCCGGAGATAAGTTTTCTGCCGGCGGAGAAACGTAGGTCGTCTGCGTAGATAAGTTTTCGGCCAGCGGAGAGACGTATTTTGTCAGCAGAGATAAGTTGTCCGGCAGGGGATATACATTTCCCGCCACCGGAAATTAGTTTTCCGCCAGCGGAGAGACGTATTTCGTCTGCGGAGATAAGTTTTCTGCAAGCGGAGAGACGTGTTTCGTCAGCGGATATAAGTTTTCCGCCAGCGGATATAAATTTCCCGCTACCGCAGATAAGTTTTCCGCCAGCGGAGAGATGTATTTTGTCAGCGGAGATAAGTTTTCTGCCGGCAGAGAAACGTAGGTCGTCTGCGGAGATAAGATGTCCGGCAGGGGGTATAAATTTCCCCCTCTGGTGAAAAGATTTCCGGCAGCGGATATAAATTTCCCGCCACCGGAGATAAGTTTTCTGCCAGCGGAGAGACGTATTTTTTCAGCAGTGATAAGTTGTCCGGCAGGGGTTATAAATTTCCCTCCACCGGAGATAAGTTTTCGGCCACCGGAGAGACGTATTTTGTCAGCAGAGATAAGTTGTCCGGCAGGTGATATAAATTTTCCGCCGCCGGAGGTAAATGTTCTCCCAGCGGAGATAAGTTTTCTGCCAGCGGAGAGACGTATTTCGTCAGCAGAGATAAGTTGTCCGGCAGGGGCTATAAATTTCCCCCTCTGGAGAAAAGTTTTCCGCCAGCGGATATAAATTTCCCGCCACCGGAGATATGTTTTCTGCCAGCGGAGAGACGTATTTTGTCAGCAGTGATAAGTTGTCCGGCAGGGGATATAAATTTCCCGCCACCGGAGATAAGTTTTCCGCCACCGGAGAGACGTATTTTGTCAGCAGAGATAAGTTGTCCGGCAGGGGATATAAATTTTCCGCCGCCGGAGGTAAATGTTCTGCCAGCGGAGATAAGTTTTCTGCCGGCGGAGAAACGTAGTTCGTCAGCGGAGATAAGTTGTCCGGCAGGGGCTATAAATTTCCCCCTCTGGAGAAAAGTTTTCCGCCAGCGGATATAAATTTCCCGCCACCGAAGATAAGTTTTCTGCCAGCGGAGAGACGTATTTTGTCAGCAGTGATAAGTTGTCCGGCAGGGGATATAAATTTCCCGCCACCGGAGATAAGTTTTCCGCCACCGGAGAGACGTATTTTGTCAGCAGAGATAAGTTGTCCGGCAGGGGATATAAATTTTCCGCCGCCGGAGGTAAATGTTCTGCAAGCGGAGATAAGTTTTCTGCCGGCGGAGAAACGTAGTTCGTCAACGGAGATAAGTTGTCCGGCAGGGGCTATAATTTCCCCCTCTGGAGAAAAGTTTTCCGCCAGTGGATAGAAATTTCCCGCCACCGGAGATAAGTTTTCTGCCAGCGGAGAGACGTATTTTGTCAGCAGTGATAAGTTGTCCGGCAGGGGATATACATTTCCCGCCACCGCAGATAAGTTTTCCGCCACCGGAGAGACGTATTTTGTCAGCAGAGATAAGTTGTCCGGCAGGGGATATAAATTTCCCGCCACCGGAGATAAGTTTTCCGCCACCGGAGAGACGTATTTTGTCTGCAGAGATAAATTGTCCGGCAGGGGATATAAATTTCCCGCCGCCGGAGGTAAATGTTCTGCCAGCGGAGATAAGTTTTCTGCCGGCGGAGAAACGTAGTTCGTCAGCGGAGATAAGTTGTCCGGCAGGGGCTATAATTTCCCCCTCTGGAGAAAAGTTTTCCGCCAGTGGATAGAAATTTCCCGCCACCGGAGATAAGTTTTCTGCCAGCGGAGAGACGTATTTTGTCAGCAGTGATAAGTTGTCCGGCATAGGATATAAATTTCCCGCCACCGGAGATAAGTTTTCCGCCACCGGAGAGACGTATTTTGTCAGCAGAGATAAGTTGTCCGGCAGGGGCTATAAATTTCCCCCTCTGGAGAAAAGTTTTCCGCCAGCGGATATAAATTTCCCGCCACCGGAGATAAGTTTTCCGCCACCGGAGAGACGTATTTTGTCAGCAGAGATAAGTTGTCCGGCAGATGATATAATTTTCCCGCCGCCGGAGATAAGTTTTCTGCCACCGGAGAGACGTATTTTGTCAGCAGAGATAAGTTGTCCGGCAGGGGCTATAAATTTCACCCTCTGGAGAAAAGTTTTCCGCCAGCGGATATAAATTTCCCGCCACCGGAGACAAGTTTTCTGCCAGCGGAGAGGCGTATTTTGTCAGCAGTGATAAGTTGTCCGGCAGGGGATATAAATTTCCCCCTCTGGAGAAAAGTTTTCCGCCAGCGGATATAAATTTCCCGCCACCGGAGATAAGTTTTCCGCCACCGGAGAGACGTATTTTGTCAGCAGAGATAAGTTGTCCGGCAGGGGATATAATTTTCCCGCCGCCGGAGATAAGTTTTCTGCCACCGGAGAGACGTATTTTGTCAGCAGAGATAAGTTGTCCGGCAGGGGCTATAAATTTCACCCTCTGGAGAAAAGTTTTCCGCCAGCGGATATAAATTTCCCGCCACCGGAGATAAGTTTTCTGCCAGCGGAGAGACGTATTTTGTCAGCAGTGATAAGTTGTCCGGCAGGGGATATAAATTCCCCGCCACCGGAGATAAGTTTTCCGCCACCGGAGAGACGTATTTTGTCAGCAGAGATAAGTTGTCCGGCAGGTGATATAAATTTTCCGCCGCCGGAGGTAAATGTTCTGCCAGCGGAGATAAGTTTTCTGCCGGCGGAGAAACGTAGTTCGTCAGCGGAGATAAGTTGTCCGGCAGGGGCTATAATTTCCCCCTCTGGAGAAAAGTTTTCCGCCAGTGGATAGAAATTTCCCGCCACCGGAGATAAGTTTTCTGCCAGCGGAGAGACGTATTTCGTCAGCAGAGATAAGTTGTCCGGCAGGGGCTATAAATTTCCCCCTCTGGAGAAAAGTTTTCCGCCAGCGGATATAAATTTCCCGCCACCGGAGATAAGTTTTCTGCCAGTGGAGAGCCGTATTTTGTCAGCAGTGATAAGTTGTCCGGCAGGGGATATAAATTTCCCGCCACCGGAGATAAGTTTTCCGCCACCGGAGAGACGTATTTTGTCAGCAGAGATAAGTTGTCCGGCAGGGGATATAAATTTCCCTCCGCCGGAGATAAGTTTTCTGCCAGCGTAGAGACGTATTTCGTCAGCAGAGATAAGTTGTCCGGCAGGGGATATATATTTCCCGCCATTGGAAATAAGTTTTCCGCCAGCGGAGAGATGTATTTTGTTTGCCGAGATAAGATGTCCCGCCGCCGGAAGTAAAGGTTTTGCCAGCGGAGATAAGTTTTCTGCCGGCGGAGAAACGTAGGTCGTCTGCGTAGATAACTTTTCCGCCAGCGGAGAGACGTATTTTGTCAGCAGAGATAATTTGTCCGGCAGGGGATATAGATTTCCCGCCACCGGAGATAAGTTTTCCGCCGGCGGAGAGACGTATTTTGTCAGCAGATATAAGTTGTCCGGCAGGGGCTATGAATTTCCCCCTCTGGTGAAAAGTTTTCCGCCAGCGGATATAAATTTCCCACCACCGGAGATAAGTTTTCTGCCAGCGTAGAGACGTATTTTGTCAGCAGAGATAAGTTGTCCGGCAGGGGATATAAATTTCCCGCCACCGGAGATAAGTTTTCCGCCACCGGAGAGACGTATTTTGTCAGCAGAGATAAGTTGTCCGGCAGGGGCTATAAATTTCCCCCTCTGGAGAAAAGTTTTCTGCCAGCGTAGCGACGTATTTCGTCAGCAGAGATAAGTTGTCCGGCAGGGGATATATATTTCCCGCCATTGGAAATAAGTTTTCCGCCAGCGGAGAGATGTATTTTGTTTGCCGAGATAAGATGTCCCGCCGCCGGAAGTAAAGGTTTTGCCAGCGGAGATAAGTTTTCTGCCGGCGGAGAAACGTAGGTCGTCTGCGTAGATAAGTTTTCCGCCAGCGGAGAGACGTATTTTGTCAGCAGAGATAATTTGTCCGGCAGGGGATATAGATTTCCCGCCACCGGAGATAAGTTTTCCGCCGGCGGAGAGACGTATTTTGTCAGCAGATATAAGTTGTCCGGCAGGGGCTATGAATTTCCCCCTCTGGTGAAAAGTTTTCCGCCAGCGGATATAAATTTCCCGCCACCGGAGATAAGTTTTCTGCCAGCGTAGAGACGTATTTTGTCAGCCGAGATAAGATGTCCGGCAGGGGATATAAATTTCTCGCCGCCGGAGATAAGTTTTCTGCAAGCGGAGAGACGTATTTTGTCAGCCGAGATAAGCTGTCCGGCAGGGGATATAAATTCCCCCCTCTAGAGAAAAGTTTTCCGCCAGCGGAGAGACGTATTTTGTCAGCCGAGATAAGATGTCCGGCAGGGGATATAAATTTCTCGCCGCCGGAGATAAGTTTTCTGCAAGCGGAGAGACGTATTTTGTCAGCCGAGATAAGCTGTCCGGCAGGGGATATAAATTCCCCCCTCTAGAGAAAAGTTTTCCGCAAGCGGATATGAATTTCCCGCCACCGCAGATAAGTTTTCCGCCAGCGAAGAGATGTATTTTGTCAGCAGAGATAAGATGTCCGGCAGAGGATATAAATTTCTCGCCGCCGGAGATAAGTTTTCTGCAAGCGGAGAGACGTATTTTGTCAGCCGAAATAAGATGTCAGGCCGGGGATATAAATTTCTCGCCGCCGGAGATAAGTTTTCCGCCAGCGGAAAGACGTATTTTGTCAGCCGAGATAAGATGTCCGGCAGGGGATATAAATTTCTCGCCGCCGGAGATAAGTTTTCTGCAAGCGGAGAGACGTATTTTGTCAGCCGAAATAAGATGTCCGGCAGGGGATATAAATTTCTCGCCGCCGGAGATAAGTTTTCTGCAAGCGGAGAGACGAATTTTGTTAGCAGAGATAAGATGTCCGGCAGGGGATATAAATTTCTCGCCGCCGGAGATAAGTTTTCTGCAAGCGGAGAGACGTATTTTGTCAGCCGAAATAAGATGTCCGGCAGGGGATATAAATTTCTCGCCGCCGGAGATAAGTTTTCCGCCAGCGGAAAGACGTATTTTGTCAGCCGAGATAAGATGTCCGGCAGGGGATATAAATTTCCCGCCGCCGGAGGTAAATGTTCTGCCAGCGGAGATAAGTTTTCTGCCGGCGGAGAGACGTATTTTGTCAGCCGAGATAAGATGTCCGGCAGGGGATATAAATTTCACGCCGCCGGAGATAAGTTTTCTGCAAGCGGAGAGACGTATTTTGTCAGCCGAGATAAGCTGTCCGGCAGGGGATATAAATTCCCCCCTCTAGAGAAAAGTTTTCCGCAAGCGGATATGAATTTCCCGCCACCGCAGTTAAGTTTTCCGCCAGCGAAGAGATGTATTTTGTCAGCAGAGATAAGATGTCCGGCAGAGGATATAAATTTCCCCCCGTGGAGAAAAGTTTTCCGCCAGCGGATATAAATTTCCCGCAACCGGAGGTAAATGTTCTGCCAGCGGAGATAAGTTTTCCGCCAGCGAAGAGATGTATTTTGTCAGCAGAGATAAGTTGTTAGGCCGGGGATATAAATTTCTCGCCGCCGGAGATAAGTTTTCTGCAAGCGGAGAGACGTATTTTGTCAGCCGAGATAAGATGTCCGGCAGGGGATATAAATTTCTCGCCGCCGGAGATAAGTTTTCTGCAAGCGGAGAGACGTATTTTGTCAGCCGAGATAAGCTGTCCGGCAGGGGATATAAATTCCCCCCTCTAGAGAAATGTTTTCCGCCAGCGGAGAGACGTATTTTGTCAGCCGAGATAAGATGTCCGGCAGGGGATATAAATTTCTCGCCGCCGGAGATAAGTTTTCTGCAAGCGGAGAGACGTATTTTGTCAGCCGAGATAAGCTGTCCAGCAGGGGATATAAATTCCCCCCTCTAGAGAAAAGTTTTCCGCAAGCGGATATGAATTTCCCGCCACCGCAGATAAGTTTTCCGCCAGCGAAGAGATGTATTTTGTCAGCAGAGATAAGATGTCCGGCAGAGGATATAAATTTCCCCCCGTGGAGAAAAGTTTTCCGCCAGCGGATATAAATTTCCCGCAACCGGAGGTAAATGTTCTGCCAGCGGAGATAAGTTTTCCGCCATCGAAGAGATGTATTTTGTCAGCAGAGATAAGTTGTCAGGCCGGGGATATAAATTTCTCGCCGCCGGAGATAAGTTTTCCGCCAGCGGAAAGACGTATTTTGTCAGCCGAGATAAGATGTCCGGCAGGGGATATAAATTTCTCGCCGCCGGAGATAAGTTTTCTGCAAGCGGAGAGACGTATTTTGTCAGCCGAAATAAGATGTCCGGCAGGGGATATAAATTTCTTGCCGCCGGAGATAAGTTTTCTGCAAGCGGAGAGACGAATTTTGTTAGCAGAGATAAGATGTCCGGCAGCGGATAAAGATTTCCGGGCACCGGAAATAAGTTTTCCGCCAGCGGAGAGCCGTATTTCGTCAGCAGAGATAAGTTGTCTGGCGGGGAATATAAACTTCTCGCCGCCGGAGATAAGTTTTCTGCAAGCGGAGAGACGTATTTCGTCAGCAGAGATAAGTTGTCCGGCAGGGGGTATAGATTTCCCGGCACCGGAAATAAGTTTTCCGCCAGCGGAGAGACGTATTTCGTCAACAGAGATAAGTTGTCTGGTAGGGGATATAGATTTCTCGCCGCCGGAGATAAGTTTTCTGCAAGCGTAGAGACGTATTTCGTCAGCAGAGATAAGCTGTCAGGCCGGGTATATAAATTACTCGCCGCCGGAAATAAGTTTTCCGCCAGCGGAGAGACGTATTTCGTTAGCAGAGATAAGTTGTCTGGCAGGGGATATAGATTTCCCGGCACCGGAAATAAGTTTTCCGCCAGCGGAGAGACGTATTTTGTCAGCAGAGATAATTTGTCTGGCAGGGTCTATAGATTTCCCGCAGCCGTAGATGAGTTTTCCGCCAGCGGAGAGACGTAGTTCGTTAGCAGAGATAAGTTGTCAGGACGGGGATATAAACTTCTCGCCGCCGGAGATAAGTTTTCTGCAAGCGGAGAGACGTATTTTGTCAGCAGAGATAATTTGTCTGGCAGGGTCTATAGATTTCCCGCAGCCGTAAATGAGTTTTCCGCCAGCGGAGAGACGAAGTTCGTTAGCAGAGATAAGTTGTCAGGACGGGGATATAAACTTCTCGCCGCCGGAGATAAGTTTTCTGCATGCGGAGAGACGTATGTCGTCAGCAGAGATAAGTTGTCCGGCAGGGGATATAGATTTCCCGCCACCGGAAATAAGTTTTCCTCCAGCGGAGAGATGTATTTTTTCAGCCGAGATAAGATGTCCGGCAGGGGATATAAATTTCCCGCCGTCGGAGGTAAATGTTCTGCCAGCGGAGAGACGTATTTTGTCAGCCGAGATAAGATGTCCGGCAGGGGATATAAATTTCTCGGCGCCGGAGATAAGTTTTCTCCAAGCGGAGAGACGAATTTTGTTAGCAGAGATAAGATGTCCGGCAGCGGATAAAGATTTCCGGGCACCGGAAATAAGTTTTCCGCCAGCGGAGAGCCGTATTTCGTCAGCAGAGATAAGTTGTCTGGCAGGGAATATAAACTTCTCGCCAAATAATCCCACGCTACTCACGGGTAGTTTGGTAACTTAAATCCCAAAAAAAAAAAAAAAAAACTTCTCGCCGCCGGAGATAAGTTTTCTGCCAGCGGAGAAACGTAGTTCGTCAGCAGAAATAAGTTGTCCGGCAGCGAAGATAAGATGTCTGTTATCGGAGAAAAGTTTTCCGCCAGCGGATATACATTTCCGCCACCGCAGATAAGTTTTCCGCCAGCGAAGAGATGTATTTTGTCAGCAGAGATAAGATGTCCGGCAGGTGATATAATTTCCTCGCCTCCATAAGTAAATGTTCTGCCAGCGGAGATAAGTTTTCTGCCGGCGGAGAAACGCAATTCGTCAGTGGGGATAAATTGTCCGTCAGGGGATATAAAAAATTCCCGCCGCCGGAGATAAGATTTCTGCCAGCGGAGAATCGTAGTTCGTTAGCGGAGATAAACTGTCTGCCAGCGGAGATAAGTTGTCCGGCAGGGGATATATATTTCCCGCCACCGGAGATAAGTTTACTGCCAGCGGAGAGACGTATTTCGTCAACAGAGATAAGTTGTCCGGCAGGGGATATATATTTCCCGCTACCGGAGATAAGTTTACTGCCAGCGGAGAGACGTATTTCGTCAGCAGAGATAAGTTGTCCGGCAGGGGATATAGATTTCCCGCCAGCGGAAATAAGTTTTCTGCCAGCGTAGAGACGTATTTCGTCAGCAGTGATAAGTTGTCCGGCAGGGGATATATATTTCCCGCCACCGGAGATAAGTTTACTGCCAGCGGAGAGACGTATTTCGTCAGCAGAGATAAGTTGTCCGGCAGGGGATATATATTTCCCGCCACCGGAAATAAGTTTTCCGCCAGCGGAGACACGTATTTCGTTAGCAGAGATAAGTTGTCCGGCAGGGGATATAAACTTCCCGCCACAGGAAATTAGTTTTCCGCCAGCGGAGACACGTATTTCGTTAGCAGAGATAAGTTGTCCGGCAGGGGATATAAACTTCCCGCCACAGGAAATTAGTTTTCCGCCAGCGGAGAGAGGTATTTTGTCAGCAGAGATAAGTTGTCCGGCAGGGGATATATATTTCCCGCCACCGGAGATAAGTTTACTGCCAGCGGAGAGACGTATTTCGTCAGCAGAGATAAGTTGTCCAGCAGGGGATATAGATTTCCCGCCACCGGAGATAAGTTTTCCGCCAGCGGAGAGACGTATTTTGTCAGCAAAGATAAGTTTTCTGCAAGCGGAGAGACGTATTTCGTCAGCAGAGATAAGTTGTCCGGCAGGGGATATAGATTTCCCGCCACCGGAGATAAGTTTACTGCCAGCGGAGAGACGTATTTTGTCAGCAGAGATAAGTTGTCCGGCAGGGGATATATATTTCCCGCCACCGGAGATAAGTTTACTGCCAGCGGAGAGACGTATTTCGTCAGCAGAGATAAGTTGTCCAGCAGGGGATATAGATTTCCCGCCACCGGAGATAAGTTTTCCGCCAGCGGAGAGACGTATTTTGTCAGCAGAGATAAGTTGTCCAGCAGGGGATATAGATTTCCCGCCACCGGAAATAAGTTTTCCGCCAGCGGAGACACGTATTTCGTTAGCAGAGATAAGTTGTCCGGCAGGGGATATAAACTTCCCGCCACAGGAAATTAGTTTTCCGCCAGCGGAGACACGTATTTCGTTAGCAGAGATAAGTTGTCCGGCAGGGGATATATATTTCCCGCCACCGGAGATAAGTTTACTGCCAGCGGAGAGACGTATTTTGTCAGCAGAGATAAGTTGTCCGGCAGGGGATATATATTTCCCGCCACCGGAGATAAGTTTACTGCCAGCGGAGAGACGTATTTCGTCAGCAGAGATAAGTTGTCCAGCAGGGGATATAGATTTCCCGCCACCGGAGATAAGTTTTCCGCCAGCGGAGAGACGTATTTTGTCAGCAAAGATAAGTTTTCTGCAAGCGGAGAGACGTATTTCGTCAGCAGAGATAAGTTGTCCGGCAGGGGATATAGATTTCCCGCCAGCGGAAATAAGTTTTCTGCCAGCGTAGAGACGTATTTCGTCAGCAGTGATAAGTTGTCCGGCAGGGGATATATATTTCCCGCCACCGGAGATAAGTTTACTGCCAGCGGAGAGACGTATTTCGTCAGCAGAGATAAGTTGTCCGGCAGGGGATATATATTTCCCGCCACCGGAGATAAGTTTACTGCCAGCGGAGAGACGTATTTCGTCAGCAGAGATAAGTTGTCCAGCAGGGGATATAGATTTCCCGCCACCGGAAATAAGTTTTCCGCCAGCGGAGACACGTATTTCGTTAGCAGAGATAAGTTGTCCGGCAGGGGATATAAACTTCCCGCCACAGGAAATTAGTTTTCCGCCAGCGGAGACACGTATTTCGTTAGCAGAGATAAGTTGTCCGGCAGGGGATATAAACTTCCCGCCACAGGAAATTAGTTTTCCGCCAGCGGAGAGAGGTATTTCGTCAGCAGACATAAGTTGTCTGGCAGGGAATATAGATTTCTCGCCGCCGGAGATAAGTTTTCCGCCAGCGGAGAGACGTATTTCGTTGGCAGAGATAAGTTGTCAAGCCGGGGATATAAATTTCTCGCCGCCGGAGATAAGTTTTCTGCAAGCGAAGAGACGTATTTCGTCAGCAGAGATAAGTTGTCCGGCAGGGGATATATATTTCCCGCCACAGGAAATTAGTTTTCCGCCAGCGGAGAGAGGTATTTCGTCAGCAGTGATAAGTTGTCCGGCAGGGGATATATATTACCCGCCACCGGAGATAAGTTTACTGCCAGCGGAGAGACGTATTTCGTCAGCAAAGATAAGTTTTCTGCAAGCGGAGAGACGTATTTCGTCAGCAGAGATAAGTTGTCCGGCAGGGGATATAGATTTCCCGGCACCGGAAATTAGTTTTCCGCCAGCGGAGAGACGTATTTCGTCAGCAAAGATAAGTTTTCTGCAAGCGGAGAGACGTATTTCGTCAGCAGAGATAAGTTGTCCGGCAGAGGATATAGATTTCCCGCCACCGGAGATAAGTTTACTGCCAGCGGAGAGACGTATTTCGTCAGCAGAGATAAGTTGTCCGGAAGGGGATATATATTTTCCGCCACCGGAAATTAGTTTTCCGCCAGCGGAGAGACGTATTTCGTCAGCAAAAGATAAGTTTTCTGCAAGCGGAGAGACGTATTTCGTCAGCAGAGATAAGTTGTCCGGCAGAGGATATAGATTTCCCGCCACCGGAGATAAGTTTACTGCCAGCGGAGAGACGTATTTCGTCAGCAGAGATAAGTTGTCCGGAAGGGGATATATATTTTCCGCCACCGGAAATTAGTTTTCCGCCAGCGGAGAGACGTATTTCGTCAGCAAAGATAAGTTTTCTGCAAGCGGAGAGACGTATTTCGTTAGCAGAGATAAGTTGTCCGGCAGGGGATACAGATTTCCCGCCACCGGAAATAAGTTTTCCGCCAGCGGAGAGACGTATTTCGTTAGCAGAGATAAGTTGTCTGGCAGGGGATATAGATTTCCCGGCACCGGAAATAAGTTTTTCGCCAGCGGAGAGGCGTATTTCGTCAGCAGAGATAATTTGTCTGGCAGGGTCTATAGATTTCCCGCAGCCGTAGTATGTTTTCCGCCAGCGGAGAGACGTATTTCGTTAGCAGAGATAAGTTGTCAGGACGGGGATATAAACTTCTCGCCGCCGGAGATAAGTTTTCTGCATTAGGAGAGACGTATTTCGTCAGCAGAGATAAGTTGTCCGGCAGGGGATATATATTTCCCGCCACCGGAAATAAGTTTTCCGCCAGAGGAGAGACGTATTTCGTTAGCAGAGATAAGTTGTCTGGCAGGGGATATAGATTTCCCGGCACCGGAAATAAGTTTTTCGCCAGCGGAGAGGCGTATTTCGTCAGCAGAGATAATTTGTCTGGCAGGGTCTATGGATTTCCCTCAGCCGTAGTATGTTTTCCGCCAGCGGAGAGACGTATTTCGTTAGCAGAGATAAGTGTTCAGGACGGGGATATAAACTTCTCGCCGCCGGAGTTAAGTTTTCTGCATTAGGAGAGACGTATTTCGTCAGCAGAGATAAGTTGTCCGGCAGGGGATATAGATTTCCCGCCACCGGAAATAAGTTTTCCTCCAGCGGAGAGATGTATTTTTTCAGCCGAGATAAGATGTCCGGCAGGGGATATAAATTTCCCGCCGACGGAGGTAAATGTTCTGCCAGCGGAGATAAGTTTTCTGCCGGCGGAGAAACTTAGTTCGTCAGCAGAGATAAGTTGTTCGGCAGCGAAGATAAGATGTCTGTTATCGGAGAAAAGTTTTCCGCCAGCGGATATAAATTTCCGCCACCGCAGATAAGTTTTCCGCCAGCGAAGAGATGTATTTTGTCAGCAGAGATAAGATGTCCGGCAGGTGATATAAATTCTTCGCCTCCATAAGTTAATGTTCTGCCAGCGGAGATAAGTTTTCTGCCGGCGGAGAAACGTAATTCGTCAGCGGGGATAAATTGTCTGTCAGGGGATATACAAAATTCCCGCCGCCGGAGATAAGATTTCTGCCAGCGGAGAATCGTAGTTCGTCAGCGGAGATAAATGGTCTGCTAGCGGAGATAATTTGTCCGGCAGGGGATATATATTTCCCGCCACCGGAGATAAGTTTACTGCCAGCGGAGAGACGTATTTCGTCAGCAGAGATAAGTTCTCCGGAAGGTGATATATATTTCCTGCTACCGGAAATTAGTTTTCCGCCAGCGGAGAGACGTATTTCGTCAGCAAAGATAAGTTTTCTGCAAGCGGAGAGACGTATTTCGTCAGCAGAGATAATTTGTCTGGCAGGGTCTATAGATTTCCCGCAGCCGTAGTATGT
This sequence comes from Drosophila pseudoobscura, assembly GCF_009870125.1. NCBI lineage: Eukaryota > Metazoa > Arthropoda > Insecta > Diptera > Drosophilidae > Drosophila > Drosophila pseudoobscura. The sequence goes on from NC_046680.1 coordinate 34,931, forward strand.
TTTCCGCCAGCGGAGAGACGTATTTCGTTAGCAGAGATAAGTTGTCAGGACGGGGATATAAACTTCTCGCCGCCGGAGATAAGTTTTCTGCATTAGGAGAGACGTATTTCGTCAGCAGAGATAAGTTGTCCGGCAGGGGATATATATTTCCCGCCACCGGAAATAAGTTTTCCGCCAGAGGAGAGACGTATTTCGTTAGCAGAGATAAGTTGTCTGGCAGGGGATATAGATTTCCCGGCACCGGAAATAAGTTTTTCGCCAGCGGAGAGGCGTATTTCGTCAGCAGAGATAATTTGTCTGGCAGGGTCTATAGATTTCCCGCAGCCGTAGTATGTTTTCCGCCAGCGGAGAGACGTATTTCGTTAGCAGAGATAAGTTGTCAGGACGGGGATATAAACTTCTCGCCGCCGGAGATAAGTTTTCTGCATTAGGAGAGACGTATTTCGTCAGCAGAGATAAGTTGTCCGTCAGGGGATATAGATTTCCCGCCACCGGAAATAAGTTTTCTGCCAGCGTAGAGACGTATTTCGTCTGCGGAGATAAGTTGTCCGGCAGGGGATATAGATTTCCCGCCGCCGGAGATAAGTTTTCTGCCACCGTAGAGATGTATTTCGTTAGCAGAGATAAGTTGTCCGGCAGATGATATATATTTCCCGCCACCGGAAATTCGTAATTCGTTAGCGGGTATAAATTGTCCGTCAGGGGATTTAAAAAATTCCCGCCGCCGTAGATAACATTTCTGCCAGCGGAGAAACGTAGTTCGTCAGCGGAGATAAATTGTCTGCCAGCGGAGATACGATGTCTGTCAGCGGAGAGACGTATTTTGTCAGCAGAGATAAGTTGTCCGGCAGGGGATATAAATTTCCCGCCACCGGAGATAAGTTTTCCGCCACCGGAGAGACGTATTTTGTCAGCAGAGATAAGTTGTCTGGCAGGGAATATAGATTTCCCGCCGCCGGAGATAAGTTAGCTGCAAGCGGAGAGAAGTATGTTGTCAGCAGAGATAAGTTGTCCGGCAGGGGATATAGATTTCCCGCCACCGGAAATAAGTTTTCCTCCAGCGGAGAGATGTATTTTTTCAGCCGAGATAAGATGTCCGGCAGGGGATATAAATTTCCCGCCGACGGAGGTAAATGTTCTGCCAGCGGAGATAAGTTTTCTGCCGGCGGAGGAACTTAGTTCGTCAGCAGAGATAAGTTGTTCGGCAGCGAAGATAAGATGTCTGTTATCGGAGAAAAGTTTTCCGCCAGCGGATATAAATTTCCGCCACCGCAGATAAGTTTTCCGCCACCGGAGAGACGTATTTTGTCAGCAGAGATAAGTTGTCTGGCAGGGAATATAGATTTCCCGTCGCCGGAGATAAGTTTTCTGCCCGCGGATATAAATTTCCCGCCACCGGTGATAAGTTTTCTGCCAGTGGAGAGATGTATTTTGTCAGCAGTGATAAGTTGTCCGGCAGGGGATATAAATTACCCGCCACCGGAGATAAGTTTTCCGCCACCGGAGAGACGTATTTTGTCAGCAGAGATAAGTTGTCCGGCAGGGGATATAAATTTTCCGCCGCCGGAGGTAAATGTTCTGCCAGCGGATATAAATTTCCCGCCACCGGTGATAAGTTTTCCGCCACCGGAGAGACGTATTTTGTCAGCAGAGATAAGTTGTCTGGCAGGGAATATAGATTTCCAGCCGCCGGAAATAAGTTTTCTGCCCGCGGAAAGACGTATTTTGTCAGCAGTGATAAGTTGTCCGGCAGGGGATATAAATTTCCCGACACCGGAGATAAGTTTTCCGCCACCGGAGAGACGTATTTTGTCAGCAGAGATAAGTTGTCCGGCAGGGGCTATAAATTTCCCCCTCTGGAGAAAAGTTTTCCGCCAGCGGATATAAATTTCCCGCTACCGCAGATAAGTTTTCCGCCAGCGGAGAGATGTATTTTGTCAGCAGTGTAGTATGCTCACATTAAAGTAAAGTAAAGTATTCATTATTTCGAATACCCACTGTACCGACGGTACTTAAAGAATACACACTGTAACACTTTGTTTCAGTGTTTACGTAACAATAAAGTCCCAGACATTCTGGGTGATCGTATTACGATTCACTCAAGAATGCCTCGAGCGACCCAAGTGCAGCGTCAGCATGTTCCCATGACTTGACGGCACTAATATACATGCATACACACATATATCTTCCCTCGCGCTCTCGCTGCCAACAGCGCTGAGCATATACATATTAACATATAAGAGATAAGAACACATAGTTCTGCCGCTCCGCTGCCGGCGTCACTGGCAGCGCAGCTCCGCGGCTTTTGGCTTACAAAGCCCAAAACCACAATTGTAAAAGAGAGAACATAAACCACAATAAAATAGATCGGAGGGTTGAGCCCCAACGATCCATCCAAAAGGATTGAACATTTCATTTTACATGGCGACCGTGACAGGACTCGATATGTCCTACGCGATGGATCAATCAACACTACAACACGCAATATAAAAACCTGTGCGAAGACCAGCACCGGCCCCACCAGACCCAGCAAGTACCAATAATATAAGTGCGAGTGGCATTGGACCGCCCCTTGCACCGTCGATGGACCAACAGGCCAATAATATAAGTGCGAGTGGCATAGGACCGCCCCTTGCACCGTCGATGGACCAACAGATTCTGCTCCTACCGAGCAAAGGGATGCACTCAGCCTACAAGAGGCTTTAAAAGTGTACCCAAACGATGGACCTCGCCCACTCACAATAGCTGAGTACCGGGCACGACAAAAAAAAGGAGACACCAACCAACCCCCACCAACAAAGGATCAACTTCGCACTGGTGCGAAGTAACGCAATTGAGCTGCAGAAATGCCATGCCTCATATTGCCAATAATTATAATATTCTATCTCGAGTTGAAGCACCCTTAAAGTGCAACTTGAAAATACTAACCTCTGTTAGGCTATTACTAAAACCATGTGATCGATATTGAATTATATAATGAAAAACCTGTAAATCGATCACATGTCCCTTAACATTTTTTTTCTTCCTTTTGATCAAATATATATAAAAAAAAATTTATATTGATGAAATTTTAAAGAGTAAAAAAAAAAAAAGGAAGGGTATATAGATATGTGTGTCCATGAGAAAAAAAGATTTTTAGTAATTTTTTTTTATTATTGAAAAGAATAAATGAATAGCAAATAATAAAAAAAAAAAAATAAATAAAAATAAAAACCCCAACATTGTAGAAACCAATTTTTGAGAGAAAATCATCACCATGGGTTGGTTCGGTTCTGACGATAGTCAGACCAAAGACAATACGGCCAATGTGGTCAATAATGTCAAAATAATAGACCACAGGGATGATCTCAATGCACTCTGGTTATTACTTCTGATTTTAACCATTGTCACTGTTTTACAATTCCTTTTAACATTGTATGTAAAACATAATAAGATAATTAAAAAGAGATATATGAGTAGGGCAAACAATTTAGATAGAGTTTAAAAAAAAAAAAAATTTTGGTCTCACGACCCCTAGGAGCATAATAGAGCTCGAATACATGTACATGGGTACACTTCAGGTAGAATTCCCGCTTTTAATATATTGTTACAAAGACAAAATAAAATGTCACGTAGAACAGCAGCAGCCATTAGGGCTACCCACGACAGGAATGAAAATTTCGAATATAGAGCTAAAGCAATCTTAGCCGCATACCCCAATCCAATTAGCATATACGAGTTCGAGTACTCATATATGAACGAATATAATTTACCTTTTTCACCACTAATTCATTGTGATGCCACACAAAAAGGTATCGTATTATCAACCATACCCGGCATCCTCGTAAACAGCCAAATAATAGAAAACGAAATTTTAGGAAGAATTGTGATTGCTATTGTTAGATTGTCTTCCAATCGGAATGGACAACATTAAAAAACACATATGGACTGGCTTACGATCTGCGCTAAAGTTTGCACTCTAAGAGCAGAATTCGATAAGTCATACAAATGCTTAACGCAGAACAGACCTACACAAAATAGTACGGTCATTAAACATACAACTAATTTGGTAAACATATATAATGAGGTCAGAGAACTTTTTCTAGAAAACAGAGAAAGACTTACTGATATAAATTGGTTTCAATCTACAGACGTCTTCAAACGTCTAAGGGAACGATTAGTATTCGTTAAAGAAAAATTCAATCTAGACATACACATCCCAAATCTTCTAAACACAGCTGCGACATATATACCAGCTGTAGAATCGGAATCAAGGCCAATAAGTCCCAGGCCCCCGAATGTAAAAAATATTATCATTATATCGGAAGACGATTCTCGATCAAATAGATCGAACCATCCGGTGAACGACGACAAACCGTCGACTAGTTCAGCAAACAGCGTAGTTGGGCAAGAACCAACCACAATGGCAGACGAAACAATTGCCCAACGGGCATATATCAAAGATATTTCGCACGCCATTCCGGAATTTAATGGACAGAAACTCCATTTACAAAGATTCATTACGGCAGTCAAATTGGTCAATCTAACGAAAGGACCATACGAAAATTTAGCTATAGAAGTAATTAAATCAAAAGTAATAGGAACTACATTGTATAAAATACAAGATGAAACCACCATTAGCGCAATAATAAAGAAATTGCAGGACACTATTGTCGGAGAGTCATCAGATGTTATAAAGGCTAAAATGGCAAAAGTATGCCAAAAAGGCAAAACAGCAGCCCAATTCACAACAGAGATTGATGATATGCGAAAACTTCTAGAAGCATCATACATTGATGAGGGTTTGCCAGCGAAACACGCCGATAAGTTCAGCTGCAAGGAGGCCATTAGTACAATGGTTAAAAATTGCGAGCACGGCAGACTCAAAACAATACTAGAAGCAGGCACATTCCCAACAATGAATGATGCCGTAGCAAAATATATACAGTGTAGTACAGAGATGACTGGTAGTGCAAGTTCAATATTGTACACTAAAAGATAAGTTGTCCGGCAGGGGATATAAATTTCCCGACACCGGAGATAAGTTTTCCGCCACCGGAGAGACGTATTTTGTCAGCAGAGATAAGTTGTCCGGCAGGGGCTATAAATTTCCCCCTCTGGAGAAAAGTTTTCCGCCAGCGGATATAAATTTCCCGCCACCGGTGATAAGTTTTCTGCCAGCGGAGAGACGTATTTTGTCAGCAGTGATAAGTTGTCCGGCAGGGGATATAAATTTCCCGCCACCGGAGATAAGTTGTCCGGCAGGGGATATATATTTCCCGCCACCGGAAATAAGTTTTCCGCCCGCGGAGAGATGTATTTTGTTTGCCGAGATAAGATGTCCCGCCGCCGTATATCCCACCTTCTTCGGATATTTCAATTTATGAGCAGCACTTGTCCGCTTTAACCGCTGTTTCTTCCTCGCTATCTGATAAAGATCGTATGATAGTTCTTGGTGACTTCAACTTGCCAGGAACTGTTTGGTCTTCGGTAAACGAGTCTAGTATCCTAGTGCCCATGTCACGACATGACTTTGTTGACGGCTTGCTTGACCTGTCCCTGTCTCAAGTCAATCATGTGAAAAATTCCTTGGGTCGATTGCTTGATCTATGCTTTGTATCGGATCCGACCATAGTGTTGTTAACCCGTGCCCTTCCGCTCACTATACCTGAAGACGCCTACCACCCTACTTTCGAGGTGTCGCTAGATATAGGACCAACTGTATTGGATCGGTCGAGTAGACTACCTGAACGTGTCCGCTGCCGTAAAGCCGAGTTTAATAACCTAATTAAAGATTTTGATTGGCCCGCTTTGTACTTGTGCACTGATGTCACAAACGGCACAAACATTTTTTACAATGCTCTTGGCACATTTTTTGATTCTTGTGTCCTGCTTTCTTGTCCGATTAGATCTGGAAAACCCCCTTGGCTTACCAAAGAGTTATCCAGTCTAAAAAACTTAAAATCAAGACTTTATAACAAATTTCAAGAAGTGGGTTCACCTACTTCTCACTCTCGTTATGTAATAGCTCGGTCAAACTTTTCAATTCTTAATGCTCAATGCTATAAGAACTACCTATCTCGTTGCAGGATACGCTTTTCTCAGGACCCTAAACAGTTTAACTGCTTCGTAAACAGTAAGCGTAGAACGTCCGCACACCCATCCTCGCTATCATTTTGTAATACGTCGGCAAATAATGATCAGGCAATTGCCGATCTTTTTGCCCAGTTTTTCCAAACCACCTATTCTGAGGAACGCTACTCTGGTCAACCGTACCCATACGGATTACCAAGGTCGAACGGCATTTTCAGTCCCTTGTTAAATGAATATTCCCTACTTCAAGATCTTCGACTAGTTAAGCCGGTGTTTTCACCGGGTCCAGACGGGGTTCCAAGTTGTGTACTCAGGTACTGCGCCGAGGCTCTGTGTGGACCATTGCTTAAACTATTCACCCTGTCCATTGATTCCTCTTGCTTCCCCCCAATCTGGAAGGAATCGTTTATAATTCCTCTCCATAAAAAAGGTAGCAAGTCTGATGCAAAAAATTATAGAGGTATAGCAAAGTTATCCGCTATTCCCAAATTGTTTGAGAAGGTTTTAACTCCGCACTTGCAACATCTCTGCAAGTCACTTATATCTCCAACTCAGCATGGATTTATAAGGCGGCGATCAACCACCACGAACTTGTTAGAGCTTACCTCTTTCATTATTAAAGGCTTACAAGGTAACTTACAGACGGATGTTATTTACACCGACTTTAGTAAAGCCTTCGACTCTGTAAACCATTCCCTTTTAGCACATAAACTTGACCTTTTAGGGTTTCCGCCCAACCACCTGAGATGGATTTCTAGCTATCTTTGTTCTAGGTCTCAAAGAGTCCTCTTCAAAAACTCCCTCTCTTTACCAGTAAAGGTTTCTTCGGGAGTACCACAGGGCAGCCATCTTGGCCCCTTACTCTTCACACTTTTTATTAATGACTTGCCTTCAGTATTAACATACTCTCGAGTACTTATGTATGCGGATGATGTTAAACTCTGTGTCCAGTACAAGGACATTTCATTTCATTCTCGCTTGCAATCCGATCTCAATAGCTTTCAGTCATGGTGTTGTGCAAACTTGTTACACCTTAATGCCTCGAAATGCAAAGTTATGACATTTCATCGTTCTAGCCCTTTGTTGGCTCCCTACACCCTATTTGGGGGTTCTCTCCACCCTGGTGGATGATCTGGGTGTTATGTTAGACCCCAAGTTAAAGTTTTCCGAACACATTTCTACCATGGTAAATAAGGCCATGGGCGTGCTTGTGTTTATAAAGAGGTGGTCAAAGGAATTTGACGACCCTTATATAACAAAGACTCTCTATACCTCGCTTGTTCGTCCGATCTTAGAATACGGCTCCTGTGTATGGTGCCCTCAGTACAAAGTACACCAGGACCGTATAGAATCAGTACAGAAAAACTTTTTACTCTTTGCTCTGCGGGGCCTTAACTGGGATGCGGGTGTAAGACTCCCATCTTACTCTAGTAGACTATTATTAGTAAGCCTCCCATCCTTAGTTAACCGTAGAAAAATGCTTGGTGTGATATTTATGCACAACTTGATCAGGGGTGACATAGACAGCCCTGATCTGTTGAGCCGCATAAACTTCACGATTCCTATTAGACTGACTAGAAATATTATACCGTTGTTCCTTCCACTTTGTAGATCGAATTATTCCTTGCATGAACCGTTTAGGGTCTTATGCTCGGATTATAATTCCCTCTACCATATTATATCCATCACTAATTCTCTTCCTCTTATTAAATTATTAATCCTTACACACCTTTCTATTAATTAGTAACTGTAGTGGTATTTGTATTTTGATTGCATGCTTAGTTTCTTAGTAAGTTTAGTGCTAATTTTCCTCGAATGTTAGTCTAATATTTATCTTTCTTGCATGTTCGCGTTTGGTTCGGCTACGCACCGCGCGTCATGCGGCAGCGCCCCTCGGTCGGTTGGGCCGGAGGAGGGCTGCGTTTTGCCTGGGATCCGCGCGTAACAGCCTTCTGCTGGTGTCACAAACGTAGGTCGTCTGCGTAGATAAGTTTTCCGCCAGCGGAGAGACGTATTTTGACAGCAGAGATAAGTTGTCCGGCAGGGGATATAAATTCCTCGCCGCCGGAAGTAAATGTTCTGCCAGCGGAGATAAGTTTTCCAGAGGGGGGGAGAAAAGTTTTCTGCCCGCGGAAAGACGTATTTTGTCAGCAAAGATAAGATAAGATAAGATGTCTGTCAGCGGAGATAAGTTTTCAGCCGGCGGAGAAACGTAGGTCGTTTGCGTAGATAAGTTTTCCGCCAGCGGAGAGACGTATTTTGTCAGCAGAGATACGTTGTCCGGCAGGGGATATAGATTTCCCGCCACCGTAAATAAGTTTTCCGCAAGCGAAGAGATGTATTTTGTCAGCAGAGATAAGATGTCCGGCAGGGGATATAAATTCCTCGCCGCCGGAAGTAAATGTTCTGCCAGCGGAGATAAGTTTTCCAGAGGGGGGGAGAAAAGTTTTCTGCCCGCGGAAAGACGTATTTTGTCAGCAAAGATAAGATAAGATAAGATGTCTGTCAGCGGAGATAAGTTTTCTGCCGGCGGAGAAACGTAGGTCGTTTGCGTAGATAAGTTTTCCGCCAGCGGAGAGACGTATTTTGTCAGCAGAGATAAGTTGTCCGGCAGGGGATATATATTTCCCTCCACCGGAGATAAGTTTTCTGCCAGCGTAGGTACGTATTTTGTCAGCAGTGATAAGTTGTCCGGCAGGGGATATAAATTTCCCGGAACCGGAGATAAGTTTTCCGCCAGCGGAGAGACGTATTTCGTCAGCAGAGATAAGTTATCCGGCAGGGGATATAGATTTTCCGCCACCGGAAATAAGTTTTCCGCCAGCGGAGAGACGTCTTTCGTCAGCAGAGATAAGTTGTCAGGCCGGGGATATAAATTTTCCGCCGCCGGAGGTAAATGTTCTACCAGCGGAGATAAGTTTTCTGCCGGCGGAGAAACGTAGTTCGTCAGCGGAGATAAGTTGTCCGGCAGGGGCTATAAATTTCCCCCTCTGGAGAAAAGTTTTCCGCCAGTGGATAGAAATTTCCCGCCACCGGAGATAAGTTTTCTGCCAGCGGAGAGACGTATTTTGTCAGCAGAGATAAGTTGTCTGGCAGGGAATATAGATTTCACTCCGCCGGAGATAAGTTTTCCGCCAGCGGATAGACGTATTTTGTGAGCAGAGATAAGTTGTCTGGCAGGGAATATAGATTTCCCGCCGCCGGAGATAAGTTTTCTGCGCGCGGAAAGACGTATTTTGTCAGCAAAGATAAGATAAGATAAGATAAGATGTCTGTCAGCGGAGAAAAGTTTTCCGCCAGCGGATATAAATTTCCCGCCACCGGTGATAAGTTTTCTGCCAGCGGAGAGACGTATTTTGTCAGCAGTGATAAGTTGTCCGGCAGGGGATATAAATTTCCCGCCACCGGAGATAAGTTGTCCGGCAGGGGATATATATTTCCCGCCACCGGAAATAAGTTTTCCGCCCGCGGAGAGATGTATTTTGTTTGCCGAGATAAGATGTCCCGCCGCCGTATATCCCACCTTCTTCGGATATTTCAATTTATGAGCAGCACTTGTCCGCTTTAACCGCTGTTTCTTCCTCGCTATCTGATAAAGATCGTATGATAGTTCTTGGTGACTTCAACTTGCCAGGAACTGTTTGGTCTTCGGTAAACGAGTCTAGTATCCTAGTGCCCATGTCACGACATGACTTTGTTGACGGCTTGCTTGACCTGTCCCTGTCTCAAGTCAATCATGTGAAAAATTCCTTGGGTCGATTGCTTGATCTATGCTTTGTATCGGATCCGACCATAGTGTTGTTAACCCGTGCCCTTCCGCTCACTATACCTGAAGACGCCTACCACCCTACTTTCGAGGTGTCGCTAGATATAGGACCAACTGTATTGGATCGGTCGAGTAGACTACCTGAACGTGTCCGCTGCCGTAAAGCCGAGTTTAATAACCTAATTAAAGATTTTGATTGGTCCGCTTTGTACTTGTGCACTGATGTCACAAACGGCACAAACATTTTTTACAATGCTCTTGGCACATTTTTTGATTCTTGTGTCCTGCTTTCTTGTCCGATTAGATCTGGAAAACCCCCTTGGCTTACCAAAGAGTTATCCAGTCTAAAAAACTTAAAATCAAGACTTTATAACAAATTTCAAGAAGTGGGTTCACCTACTTCTCACTCTCGTTATGTAATAGCTCGGTCAAACTTTTCAATTCTTAATGCTCAATGCTATAAGAACTACCTATCTCGTTGCAGGATACGCTTTTCTCAGGACCCTAAACAGTTTAACTGCTTCGTAAACAGTAAGCGTAGAACGTCCGCACACCCATCCTCGCTATCATTTTGTAATACGTCGGCAAATAATGATCAGGCAATTGCCGATCTTTTTGCCCAGTTTTTCCAAACCACCTATTCTGAGGAACGCTACTCTGGTCAACCGTACCCATACGGATTACCAAGGTCGAACGGCATTTTCAGTCCCTTGTTAAATGAATATTCCCTACTTCAAGATCTTCGACTAGTTAAGCCGGTGTTTTCACCGGGTCCAGACGGGGTTCCAAGTTGTGTACTCAGGTACTGCGCCGAGGCTCTGTGTGGACCATTGCTTAAACTATTCACCCTGTCCATTGATTCCTCTTGCTTCCCCCCAATCTGGAAGGAATCGTTTATAATTCCTCTCCATAAAAAAGGTAGCAAGTCTGATGCAAAAAATTATAGAGGTATAGCAAAGTTATAAGCTATTCCCAAATTGTTTGAGAAGGTTTTAACTCCGCACTTGCAACATCTCTGCAAGTCACTTATATCTCCAACTCAGCATGGATTTATAAGGCGGCGATCAACCACCACGAACTTGTTAGAGCTTACCTCTTTCATTATTAAAGGCTTACAAGGTAACTTACAGACGGATGTTATTTACACCGACTTTAGTAAAGCCTTCGACTCTGTAAACCATTCCCTTTTAGCACATAAACTTGACCTTTTAGGGTTTCCGCCCAACCACCTGAGATGGATTTCTAGCTATCTTTGTTCTAGGTCTCAAAGAGTCCTCTTCAAAAACTCCCTCTCTTTACCAGTAAAGGTTTCTTCGGGAGTACCACAGGGCAGCCATCTTGGCCCCTTACTCTTCACACTTTTTATTAATGACTTGCCTTCAATATTAACATACTCTCGAGTACTTATGTATGCGGATGATGTTAAACTCTGTGTCCAGTACAAGGACATTTCATTTCATTCTCGCTTGCAATCCGATCTCAATAGCTTTCAGTCATGGTGTTGTGCAAACTTGTTACACCTTAATGCCTCGAAATGCAAAGTTATGACATTTCATCGTTCTAGCCCTTTGTTGGCTCCCTACACCCTATTTGGGGGTTCTCTCCACCCTGGTGGATGATCTGGGTGTTATGTTAGACCCCAAGTTAAAGTTTTCCGAACACATTTCTACCATGGTAAATAAGGCCATGGGCGTGCTTGTGTTTATAAAGAGGTGGTCAAAGGAATTTGACGACCCTTATATAACAAAGACTCTCTATACCTCGCTTGTTCGTCCGATCTTAGAATACGGCTCCTGTGTATGGTGCCCTCAGTACAAAGTACACCAGGACCGTATAGAATCAGTACAGAAAAACTTTTTACTCTTTGCTCTGCGGGGCCTTAACTGGGATGCGGGTGTAAGACTCCCATCTTACTCTAGTAGACTATTATTAGTAAGCCTCCCATCCTTAGTTAACCGTAGAAAAATGCTTGGTGTGATATTTATGCACAACTTGATCAGGGGTGACATAGACAGCCCTGATCTGTTGAGCCGCATAAACTTCACGATTCCTATTAGACTGACTAGAAATATTATACCGTTGTTCCTTCCACTTTGTAGATCGAATTATTCCTTGCATGAACCGTTTAGGGTCTTATGCTCGGATTATAATTCCCTCTACCATATTATATCCAACACTAATTCTCTTCCTCTTATTAAATTATTAATCCTTACACACCTTTCTATTAATTAGTAACTGTAGTGGTATTTGTATTTTGATTGCATGCTTAGTTTCTTAGTAAGTTTAGTGCTAATTTTCCTCGAATGTTAGTCTAATATTTATCTTTCTTGCATGTTCGCGTTTGGTTCGGCTACGCACCGCGCGTCATGCGGCAGCGCCCCTCGGTCGGTTGGGCCGGAGGAGGGCTGCGTTTTGCCTGGGATCCGCGCGTAACAGCCTTCTGCTGGTGTCACACGTGCCACTTGACGGTGCAGTAATTGCATCGCCTCTTGAAAGATGCAGTCATTGCATGAAACGTAGGTCGTCTGCGTAGATAAGTTTTCCGCCAGCGGAGAGACGTATTTTGACAGCAGAGATAAGTTGTCCGGCAGGGGATATAAATTCCTCGCCGCCGGAAGTAAATGTTCTGCCAGCGGAGATAAGTTTTCCAGAGGGGGGGAGAAAAGTTTTCTGCCCGCGGAAAGACGTATTTTGTCAGCAAAGATAAGATAAGATAAGATGTCTGTCAGCGGAGATAAGTTTTCAGCCGGCGGAGAAACGTAGGTCGTTTGCGTAGATAAGTTTTCCGCCAGCGGAGAGACGTATTTTGTCAGCAGAGATACGTTGTCCGGCAGGGGATATAGATTTCCCGCCACCGTAAATAAGTTTTCCGCAAGCGAAGAGATGTATTTTGTCAGCAGAGATAAGATGTCCGGCAGGGGATATAAATTCCTCGCCGCCGGAAGTAAATGTTCTGCCAGCGGAGATAAGTTTTCCAGAGGGGGGGAGAAAAGTTTTCTGCCCGCGGAAAGACGTATTTTGTCAGCAAAGATAAGATAAGATAAGATGTCTGTCAGCGGAGATAAGTTTTCTGCCGGCGGAGAAACGTAGGTCGTTTGCGTAGATAAGTTTTCCGCCAGCGGAGAGACGTATTTTGTCAGCAGAGATAAGTTGTCCGGCAGGGGATATATATTTCCCTCCACCGGAGATAAGTTTTCTGCCAGCGTAGGTACGTATTTTGTCAGCAGTGATAAGTTGTCCGGCAGGGGATATAAATTTCCCGGAACCGGAGATAAGTTTTCCGCCAGCGGAGAGACGTATTTCGTCAGCAGAGATAAGTTATCCGGCAGGGGATATAGATTTTCCGCCACCGGAAATAAGTTTTCCGCCAGCGGAGAGACGTATTTCGTCAGCAGAGATAAGTTGTCAGGCCGGGGATATAAATTTTCCGCCGCCGGAGGTAAATGTTCTACCAGCGGAGATAAGTTTTCTGCCGGCGGAGAAACGTAGTTCGTCAGCGGAGATAAGTTGTCCGGCAGGGGCTATAAATTTCCCCCTCTGGAGAAAAGTTTTCCGCCAGTGGATAGAAATTTCCCGCCACCGGAGATAAGTTTTCTGCCAGCGGAGAGACGTATTTTGTCAGCAGAGATAAGTTGTCTGGCAGGGAATATAGATTTCACTCCGCCGGAGATAAGTTTTCCGCCAGCGGATAGACGTATTTTGTGAGCAGAGATAAGTTGTCTGGCAGGGAATATAGATTTCCCGCCGCCGGAGATAAGTTTTCTGCGCGCGGAAAGACGTATTTTGTCAGCAAAGATAAGATAAGATAAGATAAGATGTCTGTCAGCGGAGAAAAGTTTTCCGCCAGCGGATATAAATTTCCCGCCACCGGTGATAAGTTTTCTGCCAGCGGAGAGACGTATTTTGTCAGCAGTGATAAGTTGTCCGGCAGGGGATATAAATTTCCCGCCACCGGAGATAAGTTGTCCGGCAGGGGATATATATTTCCCGCCACCGGAAATAAGTTTTCCGCCCGCGGAGAGATGTATTTTGTTTGCCGAGATAAGATGTCCCGCCGCCGTATATCCCACCTTCTTCGGATATTTCAATTTATGAGCAGCACTTGTCCGCTTTAACCGCTGTTTCTTCCTCGCTATCTGATAAAGATCGTATGATAGTTCTTGGTGACTTCAACTTGCCAGGAACTGTTTGGTCTTCGGTAAACGAGTCTAGTATCCTAGTGTCCATGTCACGACATGACTTTGTTGACGGCTTGCTTGACCTGTCCCTGTCTCAAGTCAATCATGTGAAAAATTCCTTGGGTCGATTGCTTGATCTATGCTTTGTATCGGATCCGACCATAGTGTTGTTAACCCGTGCCCTTCCGCTCACTATACCTGAAGACGCCTACCACCCTACTTTCGAGGTGTCGCTAGATATAGGACCAACTGTATTGGATCGGTCGAGTAGACTACCTGAACGTGTCCGCTGCCGTAAAGCCGAGTTTAATAACCTAATTAAAGATTTTCATTGGTCCGCTTTGTACTTGTGCACTGATGTCACAAACGGCACAAACATTTTTTACAATGCTCTTGGCACATTTTTTGATTCTTGTGTCCTGCTTTCTTGTCCGATTAGATCTGGAAAACCCCCTTGGCTTACCAAAGAGTTATCCAGTCTAAAAAACTTAAAATCAAGACTTTATAACAAATTTCAAGAAGTGGGTTCACCTACTTCTCACTCTCGTTATGTAATAGCTCGGTCAAACTTTTCAATTCTTAATGCTCAATGCTATAAGAACTACCTATCTCGTTGCAGGATACGCTTTTCTCAGGACCCTAAACAGTTTAACTGCTTCGTAAACAGTAAGCGTAGAACGTCCGCACACCCATCCTCGCTATCATTTTGTAATACGTCGGCAAATAATGATCAGGCAATTGCCGATCTTTTTGCCCAGTTTTTCCAAACCACCTATTCTGAGGAACGCTACTCTGGTCAACCGTACCCATACGGATTACCAAGGTCGAACGGCATTTTCAGTCCCTTGTTAAATGAATATTCCCTACTTCAAGATCTTCGACTAGTTAAGCCGGTGTTTTCACCGGGTCCAGACGGGGTTCCAAGTTGTGTACTCAGGTACTGCGCCGAGGCTCTGTGTGGACCATTGCTTAAACTATTCACCCTGTCCATTGATTCCTCTTGCTTCCCCCAATCTGGAAGGAATCGTTTATAATTCCTCTCCATAAAAAAGGTAGCAAGTCTGATGCAAAAAATTATAGAGGTATAGCAAAGTTATAAGCTATTCCCAAATTGTTTGAGAAGGTTTTAACTCCGCACTTGCAACATCTCTGCAAGTCACTTATATCTCCAACTCAGCATGGATTTATAAGGCGGCGATCAACCACCACGAACTTGTTAGAGCTTACCTCTTTCATTATTAAAGGCTTACAAGGTAACTTACAGACGGATGTTATTTACACCGACTTTAGTAAAGCCTTCGACTCTGTAAACCATTCCCTTTTAGCACATAAACTTGACCTTTTAGGGTTTCCGCCCAACCACCTGAGATGGATTTCTAGCTATCTTTGTTCTAGGTCTCAAAGAGTCCTCTTCAAAAACTCCCTCTCTTTACCAGTAAAGGTTTCTTCGGGAGTACCACAGGGCAGCCATCTTGGCCCCTTACTCTTCACACTTTTTATTAATGACTTGCCTTCAGTATTAACATACTCTCGAGTACTTATGTATGCGGATGATGTTAAACTCTGTGTCCAGTACAAGGACATTTCATTTCATTCTCGCTTGCAATCCGATCTCAATAGCTTTCAGTCATGGTGTTGTGCAAACTTGTTACACCTTAATGCCTCGAAATGCAAAGTTATGACATTTCATCGTTCTAGCCCTTTGTTGGCTCCCTACACCCTATTTGGGGGTTCTCTCCACCCTGGTGGATGATCTGGGTGTTATGTTAGACCCCAAGTTAAAGTTTTCCGAACACATTTCTACCATGGTAAATAAGGCCATGGGCGTGCTTGTGTTTATAAAGAGGTGGTCAAAGGAATTTGACGACCCTTATATAACAAAGACTCTCTATACCTCGCTTGTTCGTCCGATCTTAGAATACGGCTCCTGTGTATGGTGCCCTCAGTACAAAGTACACCAGGACCGTATAGAATCAGTACAGAAAAACTTTTTACTCTTTGCTCTGCGGGGCCTTAACTGGGATGCGGGTGTAAGACTCCCATCTTACTCTAGTAGACTATTATTAGTAAGCCTCCCATCCTTAGTTAACCGTAGAAAAATGCTTGGTGTGATATTTATGCACAACTTGATCAGGGGTGACATAGACAGCCCTGATCTGTTGAGCCGCATAAACTTCACGATTCCTATTAGACTGACTAGAAATATTATACCGTTGTTCCTTCCACTTTGTAGATCGAATTATTCCTTGCATGAACCGTTTAGGGTCTTATGCTCGGATTATAATTCCCTCTACCATATTATATCCAACACTAATTCTCTTCCTCTTATTAAATTATTAATCCTTACACACCTTTCTATTAATTAGTAACTGTAGTGTAGATTGCATGCTTAGTTTCTTAGTAAGTTTAGTGCTAATTTTCCTCGAATGTTAGTCTAATATTTATCTTTCTTGCATGTTCGCGTTTGGTTCGGCTACGCACCGCGCGTCATGCGGCAGCGCCCCTCGGTCGGTTGGGCCGGAGGAGGGCTGCGTTTTGCCTGGGATCCGCGCGTAACAGCCTTCTGCTGGTGTCACACGTGCCACTTGACGGTGCAGTAATTGCATCGCCTCTTGAAAGATGCAGTCATTGCATGAAACGTAGGTCGTCTGCGTAGATAAGTTTTCCGCCAGCGGAGAGACGTATTTTGACAGCAGAGATAAGTTGTCCGGCAGGGGATATAAATTCCTCGCCGCCGGAAGTAAATGTTCTGCCAGCGGAGATAAGTTTTCCAGAGGGGGGGAGAAAAGTTTTCTGCCCGCGGAAAGACGTATTTTGTCAGCAAAGATAAGATAAGATAAGATGTCTGTCAGCGGAGATAAGTTTTCAGCCGGCGGAGAAACGTAGGTCGTTTGCGTAGATAAGTTTTCCGCCAGCGGAGAGACGTATTTTGTCAGCAGAGATACGTTGTCCGGCAGGGGATATAGATTTCCCGCCACCGTAAATAAGTTTTCCGCAAGCGAAGAGATGTATTTTGTCAGCAGAGATAAGATGTCCGGCAGGGGATATAAATTCCTCGCCGCCGGAAGTAAATGTTCTGCCAGCGGAGATAAGTTTTCCAGAGGGGGGGAGAAAAGTTTTCTGCCCGCGGAAAGACGTATTTTGTCAGCAAAGATAAGATAAGATAAGATGTCTGTCAGCGGAGATAAGTTTTCTGCCGGCGGAGAAACGTAGGTCGTTTGCGTAGATAAGTTTTCCGCCAGCGGAGAGACGTATTTTGTCAGCAGAGATAAGTTGTCCGGCAGGGGATATATATTTCCCTCCACCGGAGATAAGTTTTCTGCCAGCGTAGGTACGTATTTTGTCAGCAGTGATAAGTTGTCCGGCAGGGGATATAAATTTCCCGGAACCGGAGATAAGTTTTCCGCCAGCGGAGAGACGTATTTCGTCAGCAGAGATAAGTTGTCCGGCAGGGGATATAGATTTTCCGCCACCGGAAATAAGTTTTCCGCCAGCGGAGAGACGTATTTCGTCAGCAGAGATAAGTTGTCAGGCCGGGGATATAAATTTTCCGCCGCCGGAGGTAAATGTTCTACCAGCGGAGATAAGTTTTCTGCCGGCGGAGAAACGTAGTTCGTCAGCGGAGATAAGTTGTCCGGCAGGGGCTATAAATTTCCCCCTCTGGAGAAAAGTTTTCCGCCAGTGGATAGAAATTTCCCGCCACCGGAGATAAGTTTTCTGCCAGCGGAGAGACGTATTTTGTCAGCAGAGATAAGTTGTCTGGCAGGGAATATAGATTTCACTCCGCCGGAGATAAGTTTTCCGCCAGCGGATAGACGTATTTTGTGAGCAGAGATAAGTTGTCTGGCAGGGAATATAGATTTCCCGCCGCCGGAGATAAGTTTTCTGCGCGCGGAAAGACGTATTTTGTCAGCAAAGATAAGATAAGATAAGATAAGATGTCTGTCAGCGGAGAAAAGTTTTCCGCCAGCGGATATTAATTTCCCGCTACCGCAGATAAGTTTTCCGCCAGCGGAGAGATGTATTTTGTCAGCAGTGATAAGTTGTCCGGCAGGGGATATAAATTTCCCGCCACCGGAGATAAGTTTTCCGCCAGCGGAGAGACGTATTTTGTCAGCAGAGATACGTTGTCCGGCAGGGGATATAGATTTCCCGCCACCGTAAATAAGTTTTCCGCCAGCGAAGAGATGTATTTTGTCAGCAGAGATAAGATGTCCGGCAGGGGATATAAATTTCCCGCCACCGGAGATAAGTTTTCCGCCACCGGAGAGACGTATTTTGTCAGCAGAGATAAGTTGTCCGGCAGGGGCTATAAATTTCCCCCTCTGGAGAAAAGTTTTCCGCCAGCGGATATAAATTTCCCGCGACCGGAGATAAGTTTTCTGCCAGTGGAGAGACGTATTTTGTCAGCAGTGATAAGTTGTCCGGCAGGAGATATAAATTTCCCGCCACCGGAGATAAGTTTTCCGCCACCGGAGAGACGTATTTTGTCAGCAGAGATAAGTTGTCCGGCAGGGGCTATAAATTTCCCCCTCTGGAGAAAAGTTTTCTGCCAGCGTAGAGGCGTATTTCGTCAGCAGAGATAAGTTGTCCGGCAGGGGATATATATTTCCCGCCACCGGAAATAAGTTTTCCGCCAGCGGAGAGATGTATTTTGTCAGCAGAGATAAGTTGTCTGGCAGGGAATATAGATTTCACGCCGCCGGAGAAAAGTTTTCCGCCAGCGGATATAAATTTCCCGCGACCGGAGATAAGTTTTCTGCCAGTGGAGAGACGTATTTTGTCAGCAGTGATAAGTTGTCCGGCAGGAGATATAAATTTCCCGCCACCGGAGATAAGTTTTCCGCCACCGGAGAGACGTATTTTGTCAGCAGAGATAAGTTGTCCGGCAGGGGATATAAATTTCCCTCCGCCGGAGATAAGTTTTCTGCCAGCGTAGAGGCGTATTTCGTCAGCAGAGATAAGTTGTCCGGCAGGGGATATATATTTCCCGCCACCGGAAGTAAGTTTTCCGCCAGCGGAGAGATGTATTTTGTTTGCCGAGATAAGATGTCCCGCCGCCGGAAGTAAATGTTTTGCCAGCGGAGGTAGGTCGTCTGCGTAGATAAATTTCCCGCCACCGGAGATAAGTTTTCCGCCACCGGAGAGACGTATTTTGTCAGCAGAGATAAGTTGTCCGGCACGGGCTATAAATTTCCCCCTTTGGAGAAAAGTTTTCCGCCAGCGGATAGAAATTTCCCGCCACCGGTGATAAGTTTTCTGCCAGCGGAGAGACGTATTTCGTCAGCAGAGATAAGATAAGATAAGATGTCTGTCAGCGGAGATAAGTTTTCAGCCGGCGGAGAAACGTAGGTCGTCTGCGTAGATAAGTTTAGATAAGTTTTTAGATAAGACGTATTTTGTCAGCAGAGATAAGTTGTCCGGCAGGGGATATAGATTTCCCGCCACCATAAATAAGTTTTCCGCCAGCGAAGAGATGTATTTTGTCAGCAGAGATAAGATGTCCGGCAGGGGATATAAATTCCTCGCCGCCGGAAGTAAATGTTCTGCCAGCGGAGATAAGTTTTCCAGAGGGGGGGAGAAAAGTTTTCCGCCAGCGGATATAAATTTCCCGCTACCGCAGATAAGTTTTCCGCCAGCGGAGAGATGTATTTTGTCAGCAAAGATAAGATAAGATAAGATGTCTGTCAGCGGAGATAAGTTTTCAGCCGGCGGAGAAACGTAGGTCGTCTGCGTAGATAAGTTTAGATAAGTTTTTAGATAAGACGTATTTTGTCAGCCGAGATAAGTTGTCCGGCAGGGGATATAGATTTCCCGCCACCGTAAATAAGTTTTCCGCCAGCGAAGAGATGTATTTTGTCAGCAGAGATAAGATGTCCGGCAGGGGATATAAATTCCTCGCCGCCGGAAGTAAATGTTCTGCCAGCGGAGATAAGTTTTCCAGAGGGGGGGAGAAAAGTTTTCCGCCAGCGGATATAAATTTCCCGCCGCCGGAGATAAGTTTTCTGCCCGCGGAAAGACGTATTTTGTCAGCAAAGATAAGATAAGATAAGATGTCTGTCAGCGGAGATAAGTGTTCAGCCGGCGGAGAAACGTAGGTCGTCTGCGTAGATAAGTTTAGATAAGTTTTTAGATAAGACGTATTTTGTCAGCAGAGATAAGTTGTCCGGCAGGGGATATAGATTTCCCGCCACCGTAAATAAGTTTTCCGCCAGCGAAGAGATGTATTTTGTCAGCAGAGATAAGATGTCCGGCAGGGGATATAAATTCCTCGCCGCCGGAAGTAAATGTTCTGCCAGCGGAGATAAGTTTTCCAGAGGGGGGGAGAAAAGTTTTCCGCCAGCGGATATAAATTTCCCGCTACCGCAGATAAGTTTTCCGCCAGCGGAGAGATGTATTTTGTCAGCAGAGATAAGTTGTCCGGCAGGGGCTATAAATTTCCCCCTCTGGAGAAAAGTTTTCCGCCAGCGGATAGACGGATTTTGTGAGCAGAGATAAGTTGTCTGGCAGGGAATATAGATTTCCCGCCGCCGGAGATAAGTTTTCTGCCCGCGGAAAGACGTATTTTGTCAGCAAAGAAAAGATAAAATAAGATAAGATGTCTGTCAGCGGAGAAAAGTTTTCCGCCAGCGGATATAAATTTCCCGCTACCGCAGATAAGTTTTCCGCCAGCGGAGAGATGTATTTTGTCAGCAGAGATAAGTTGTCCGGCAGGGGATATAAATTTCCCGCCACCGGAGATAAGTTTTCCGCCACCGGAGAGACGTATTTTGTCAGCAGAGATAAGTTGTCCGGCAGGGGCTATAAATTTCCCCTTCTGAAGAAAAATTTTCCGCCAGCGGATATAAATTTCCCGCCACCGGAGATAAGTTTTCTGCCAGTGGAGAGACGTATTTTGTCAGCAGTGATAAGTTGTCCGGCAGGGGATATAAATTTCCCGCCACCGGAGATAAGTTTTCCGCCACCGGAGAGACGTATTTTGTCAGCAGAGATAAGTTGTCCGGTAGGGGCTATAAATTTCCCCCTCTGGAGAAAAGTTTTCCGCCAGCGGATATAAATTTCCCGCCACCGGAGATAAGTTTTCTGCCAGCGGAGAGACGTATTTTGTCAGCAGAGATAAGTTGTCCGGCAGGGGCTATAAATTTCCCCCTCTGGAAAAAAGTTTTCCGCCAGCGGATATAAATTTCCCGCCACCGGAGATAAGTTTTCCGCCAGCGGAGAGACGTATTTTGTCAGCAGAGATAAGTTGTCCGGCAGGGGATATAAATTTCCCTCCACCGGAGATAAGTTTTCTGCCAGCGGAGAGACGTATTTCGTCAGCAGAGATAAATTGTCCGGCAGGGGATATAAATTTCCCGCCACCGGATAAATGTTTTCCGCCAGCGGAGAAACAACGTAATTCGTCTGCGGGGATAAATTGTCCGTCTGGGGATATAAATTTTCCGCCACCGGAGAGACGTATTTTGTCAGCAGAGATAAGTTGTCCGGCAGGGGCTATAAATTTCCCCCTCTGGAGAAAAGTTTTCCGCCAGCGGATATAAATTTCCCGCCACCGGAGATAAGTTTTCCGCCACCGGAGAGACGTATTTTGTCAGCAGAGATAAGTTGTCCGGCAGGGGATATAAAATTCCCTCCACCGGAGATAAGTTTTCTGCCAGCGTAGAGACGTATTTTGTCAGCAGTGATAAGTTGTCCGGCAGGGGATATAAATTTCCCGCCACCGGAGATAATTTTTCCGCCAGCGGAGAGACGTATTTCGTCAGCAGGGATAAGTTGTCAGGCCGGGGATATAAATTTCCCGCCACCGGAGATAAGTTTTCCGCCACCGGAGAGACGTATTTTGTCAGCAGAGATAAGTTTTCCGGCAGGGGCTATAAATTTCCCCCTCTGAAGAAAAGTTTTCCGCCAGCGGATATAAATTTCCCGCCACCGGAGTTAAGTTTTCTGCCAGCGGAGAGACGTATTTTGTCAGCAGAGATAAGTTGTCCGGCAGGGGATATAAATTTCCCGCCACCGGAGATAAGTTTTCCGCCACCGGAGAGACGTATTTTGTCAGCAGAGATAAGTTGTCCGGCAGGGGCTATAAATTTCCCCTTCTGAAGAAAAGTTTTCCGCCAGCGGATATAAATTTCCCGCCAGCGGAGATAAGTTTTCTGCCAGTGGAGAGACGTATTTTGTCAGCAGTGATAAGTTGTCCGGCAGGGGATATAGATTTCCCGCCATCGGAGATAAGTTTTCCGCCACCGGAGAGACGTATTTTGTCAGCAGAGATAAGTTGTCCGGCAGGGGCTATAAATTTCGCCCTCTGGAAAAAAGTTTTCCGCCAGCGGATATAAATTTCCCGCCATCGGAGATAAGTTTTCTGCCAGCGGAGAGACGTATTTTGTCAGCAGAGATAAGTTGTCCGGCAGGGGCTATAAATTTCCCCCTCTGGAGAAAAGTTTTCCGCCAGCGGATATAAATTTCCCGCCACCGGAGATAAGTTTTCTGCCAGCGTAGAGACGTATTTTGTCAGCAGTGATAAGTTGTCCGGCAGGGGATATAAATTTCCCGCCACCGGAGATAAGTTTTCCGCCACCGGAGAGACGTATTTTGTCAGCAAAGATAAGTTGTCCGGCAGGGGCTATAAATTTCCCCCTCTGAAGAAAATTTTTCCGCCAGCGGATATAAATTTCCCGCCACCGGAGTTAAGTTTTCTGCCAGCGGAGAGACGTATTTTGTCAGCAGAGATAAGTTGTCCGGCAGGGGATATAAATTTCCCGCCACCGGAGATAAGTTTTCCGCCAGCGGAGAGACGTATCTTGTCAGCAGAGATAAGTTGTCCGGCAGGGGATATTAATTTCCCGCAACCGGAAATAAGTTTTCCGCCAGCGGAGAGACGTATTTCGTCAGCAGAGATAATTTGTCCGGCAGGGGATATAAATTTCCCGCCACCGGATAAATGTTTTCCGCCAGCGGAGAAACGTAATTCGTCTGCGGGGATAAATTGTCCGTCTGGGGATATAAATTTTCCGCCAGCGAAGAGACGTATTTTGTCAGCTGAGATAAGTTGTCCGGCAAGGGTTATAAATATCCCCCTGTAGATATAAGTTTTCTGCCAGAGGAGAAACGTAGTTCGTCAGCGGGGATAAATTGTCTGTCAGGGGATATAAATTTCCCGCCGCCGGAGATATGATTTCTGCCAGCGGATAATCGTAGTTCGTCAGCGGAGATAAATTGTCTGCCACCGGAAATAAGTTTTCCGCCAGCGGAGAGACGTATTTCGTCAGCAGAGATAAGTTGTCCGGCAGGGGATATAGATTTCCCGCCACCGGAAATAACTTTTCCGCCAGCGGAGAGACGTATTTCGTCAGCAGAGATAAGTTGTCCGGCAAGGGTTATAAATATCCCCCTCTGGAGATAAGTTTTCTGCCAGAGGAGAAACGTAGTTCGTCAGCGGATATAAATTATCTGCCACCGGAAATAAGTTTTCCGCCAGCGGAGAAGCGTAATTCGTCTGCGTTGATAAATTGTCCGTCTGGGGATATAAATTTTCCGCCACCGGAAATAAGTTTTCCGCCAGCAGAGTGACGTATTTCGTCAGCAGAGATAAGTTCTCCGGCAGGGGATATAAATATCCCGCCGCCGGAGATAAGTTTTCTGCCAGCGGAGAGACGTAATTCGTCTGCGGGGATAAATTGTCCGCCAGCGGATATAGATTTCCCGCCACCGGAAATAAGTTTTTCGCCAGCGGAGAGATGTATTTCGTCAGCAGAGATAAGTTGTCCGGCAGGGGATATATATTTCCCGCCACCGGAAATAAGTTTTCCGCCAGCGGAGAGACGTATTTCGTTAGCAGAGATAAGTTTTCCGCCAGCGGATATAAATTTCCCGCAACCGGAAATAAGTTTTCCGCCAGCGGAGAGACGTATTTCGTCAGCAGAGATAATTTGTCTGGCAGGGGATATAGATTTCCCGCCACCGGAAATAAGTTTTCCTCCAGCGGAGAGGCGTATTTCGTCAGCAGAGATAAGTTGTCCGGCAGGGGATATAAATTTCCCGCCACCGGAGGTAAATGTTCTGCCAGCGGAGATAAGATGTCTGTGAGCGGAGAAAAGTTTGCCGTCAGCGGATATAAATTTCCCGCCACCGGAAATAAGTTTTCCGCCAGCGGAGAGATGTATTTTGTCAGCAGAGATAAGATGTCCGGCAGGGGATATAAATTCCTCGCCGCCGGAAGTAAATGTTCTGCCAGCGGAGAGACGTAATTCGTCTGCGGGGATAAATTGTCCGCCAGCGGATATAGATTTCCCGGCACCGGAAAGAAGTTTTTCGCCAGCGGAGAGATGTATTTTGTCAGCAGAGATAAGTTGTCCGGCAGGGGATATATATTTCCCGCCACCGGAAATAAGTTTTCCGCCAGCGCAGAGACGTATTTCGTCAGCAGAGATAATTTGTCTGGCAGGGGATATAGATTTCCCGCCACCGGAAATAAGTTTTCCTCCAGCGGAGAGGCGTGTTTCGTCAGCAGAGATAAGTTGTCCGGCAGGGGATATAAAATTCCCGCCACCGGAGGTAAATGTTCTGCCAGCGGAGATAAGATGTCTGTGATATAAATTTCCCGCCAGCGGAGAGACGTATTTCGTTAGCAGAGATAAGTTTTCCGCCAGCGGATATAAATTTCCCGCAACCGGAAATAAGTTTTCCGCCAGCGGAGAGACGTATTTCGTCAGCAGAGATAATTTGTCTGGCAGGGGATATAGATTTCCCGCCACCGGAAATAAGTTTTCCTCCAGCGGAGAGGCGTATTTCGTCAGCAGAGATAAGTTGTCCGTCAGGGGATATAA
Organism: Drosophila pseudoobscura; assembly: GCF_009870125.1. NCBI lineage: Eukaryota > Metazoa > Arthropoda > Insecta > Diptera > Drosophilidae > Drosophila > Drosophila pseudoobscura. Next base: position 59,773 of record NC_046680.1, read on the forward strand.
ATTTCCCGCCACCGGAGGTAAATGTTCTGCCAGCGGAGATAAGATGTCTGTGAGCGGAGAAAAGTTTGCCGTCAGCGGATATAAATTTCCCGCCACCGGAAATAAGTTTTCCGCCAGCGGAGAGATGTATTTTGTCAGCAGAGATAAGATGTCCGGCAGGGGATATAAATTCCTCGCCGCCGGAAGTAAATGTTCTGCCAGCGGAGAGACGTAATTCGTCTGCGGGGATAAATTGTCCGCCAGCGGATATAGATTTCCCGCCACCGGAAAGGTTTTCGCCAGCGGAGAGATGTATTTCGTCAGCAGAGATAAGTTGTCCGGCAGGGGATATATATTTCCCGCCACCGGAAATAAGTTTTCCGCCAGCGGAGAGACGTATTTCGTTAGCAGAGATAAGTTTTCCGCCAGCGGATATAAATTTCCCGCCACCGGAAATAAGTTTTCCTCCAGCGGAGAGGCGTATTTCGTCAGCAGAGATAAGTTGTCCGGCAGGGGATATAAATTTCCCGCCACCGGAGGTAAATGTTCTGCCAGCGGAGATAAGATGTCTGTGAGCGGAGAAAAGTTTGCCGTCAGCGGATATAAATTTCCCGCCACCGGAAATAAGTTTTCCGCCAGCGGAGAGACGTATTTCGTTAGCAGAGATAAGTTTTCCGCCAGCGGATATAAATTTCCCGCAACCGGAAATAAGTTTTCCGCCAGCGGAGAGACGTATTTCGTCAGCAGAGATAATTTGTCTGGCAGGGGATATAGATTTCCCGCCACCGGAAATAAGTTTTCCTCCAGCGGAGAGGCGTATTTCGTCAGCAGAGATAAGTTGTCCGGCAGGGGATATAAATTTCCCGCCACCGGAGGTAAATGTTCTGCCAGCGGAGATAAGATGTCTGTGAGCGGAGAAAAGTTTGCCGTCAGCGGATATAAATTTCCCGCCACCGGAAATAAGTTTTCCGCAAGCGGAGAGATGTATTTTGTCAGCAGAGATAAGATGTCCGGCAGGGGATATAAATTCCTCGCCGCCGGAAGTAAATGTTCTGCCAGCGGAGAGACGTATTTCGTCAGCAGAGATAATTTGTCTGGCAGGGGATATAGATTTCCCGCCACCGGAAATAAGTTTTCCTCCAGCGGAGAGGCGTATTTCGTCAGCAGAGATAAGTTGTCCGGCAGGGGATATAAATTTCCCGCCACCGGAGGTAAATGTTCTGCCAGCGGAGATAAGATGTCTGTGAGCGGAGAAAAGTTTGCCGTCAGCGGATATAAATTTCCCGCCACCGGAAATAAGTTTTCCGCAAGCGGAGGGATGTATTTTGTCAGCAGAGATAAGATGTCCGGCAGGGGATATAAATTCCTCGCCGCCGGAAGTAAATGTTCTGCCAGCGCAGAGACGTAATTTGTCTGCGGGGATAAATTGTCCGCCAGCGGATATAGATTTCCCGCCACCGGAGAGAAGTTTTTCGCCAGCGGAGAGATGTATTTCGTCAGCAGAGATAAGTTGTCCGGCAGGGGATATATATTTCCCGCTACCGGAAATAAGTTTTCCGCCAGCGGAGAGACGTATTTCGTTAGCAGAGATAAGTTTTCCGCCAGCGGATATAAATTTCCCGCCACCGGAAATAAGTTTCCCGCCACCGGAGGAAAATGTTCTGCCAGCGGAGATAAGATGTCTGTGAGCGGAGAAAAGTTTTCCGTCAGCGGATATAAATTTCCCGCCACCGGAAATAAGTTTTCCGCCAGCGGAGAGATGTATTTTGTCAGCAGAGATAAGATGTCCGGCAGGGGATATAAATTCCTCGCCTCCGGAAGTAAATGTTCTGCCAGCGGAGAGACGTAGTTCGTCTGCGGGGATAAATTGTCCGCCAGCGGATATAGATTTCCCGCCACCGGAAATAAGTTTTTCGCCAGCGGAGAGATGTATTTCGTCATTAGAGATAATTTGTCTGGCAGGGGATATAAATTTCCCGGCACCGGAAATATGTTTTCCGCCAGCGGAGAGACGTATTTCGTCAGAAGAGATAAGTTGTCCGGCAGGGGATATAAATTTCCCGCCACCGGAGATAAGTTTTCTGCCATCGGAGAGACGTATTTCGTCAGCAGCGATAAGTTATCTGGCAGGGAATATAGATTTCACGCCGCCGGAGATACGTTTTCCGCCAGCGGAGAGACGTATTTTGTCAGCAGAGATAATAAGTTGTCTGGCAGGGAGTATAGATTTCCCGACGCCGGAGATAAGTTTTCTGCCCGCGGAAAGACGTATTTTGTCAGCAAAGATAAGATAAGGTAAGATGTCTGTCAGCGGAGAAAAGTTTTAAACCAGCGGATATAAATTTCCCGCTACCGCAGATAAGTTTTCCGCCAACGGAGATACGTATTTTGTCAGCAGAGATAAGCTGTCAGGCAGGGGCTATAAATTTCCCCCTCTGGAGAAAAGTTTTCCGCCAGCGGATATAAATTTCCCGCCACCGGAGTTAAGTTTTCTGCCAGCGGAGAGACGTATTTTGTCAGCAGAGATAAGTTGTCCGGCAGGGGCTATAAATTTCCCCCTCTGGAGAAAAGTTGTCCGGCAGGGGATATAAATTTCCCGCCACCGGAGATAAGTTTTCTGCCAGCGGAGAGACGTATTTTGTCAGCAGAGATAAGTTGTCCGGCAGGGGCTATAAATTTCCCCCTCTGAAGAAAAGTTGTTCGGCAGGGGATATAAATTTCCCGCCACCGGAGATAAGTTTTCTGCCAGCGGAGAGACGTATTTTGTCAGCAGAGATAAGTTGTCCGACAGGGGATACAAATTTCCCGACACCGGAGATAAGTTTTCCGCCACCGGAGAGACGTATTTTGTCAGCAGAGATAAGCTGTCAGGCAGGGGCTATAAATTTCCCCCTCTGGAGAAAAGTTTTCCGCCAGCGGATATAAATTTCCCGCCACCGGAGTTAAGTTTTCTGCCAGCGGAGAGACGTATTTTGTCAGCAGAGATAAGTTGTCCGGCAGGGGCTATAAATTTCCCCCTCTGGAGAAAAGTTGTCCGGCAGGGGATATAAATTTCCCGCCACCGGAGATAAGTTTTCTGCCAGCGGAGAGACGTATTTTGTCAGCAGAGATAAGTTGTCCGGCAGGGGATATAAATTTCCCGCCACCGGAGATAAGTTTTCTGCCAGCGGAGAGACGTATTTTGTCAGCAGTGATAAGTTGTCCGGCAGGGGATATAAATTTCCCGCCACCGGAGATAAATAAGTTGTCCGGCAGGGGATATATATTTCCCGCCGCCGGAAATAAGTTTTCCGCCAGCGGAGAGATGTATTTTGTTTGCCGAGATAAGATGTCCCGCCGCCGTATATCCCACCTTCTTCGGATATTTCAATTTATGAGCAGCACTTGTCCGCTTTAACCGCTGTTTCTTCCTCGCTATCTGATAAAGATCGTATGATAGTTCTTGGTGACTTTAACTTGCCAGGAACTGTTTGGTCTTCGGTAAACGAGTCTAGTATCCTAGTGCCCATGTCACGACATGACTCTGTTGACGGCTTGCTTGACCTGTCCCTGTCTCAAGTCAATCATGTGAAAAATTCCTTGGGTCGATTGCTTGATCTATGCTTTGTATCGGATCCGACCATAGTGCTGTTAACCCGAGCCCTTCCTCTCACTATACCTGAAGACGCCTACCACCCTACTTTCGAGGTGTCGCTAGATATAGGACCAACTGTATTGGATCGGTCGAGTAGACTACCTGAACGTGTCCGCTGCTTTCGTAAAGCCGAGTTTAATAACCTAATTAAAGATTTTGATTGGTCCGCTTTGTACTTGTGCACTGATGTCACAAAAGGCACAAACATTTTTTACAATGCTCTTGGCACATTTTTTGATTCTTGTGTGCCGCTTTCTTGTCCGATTAGATCTGGAAAACCCCCTTGGTTTACCAAAGAGTTATCCAGTCTAAAAAACTTAAAATCAAGACTTTATAAAAAATTTCAAGAAGTGGGTTCTCCTACTTCTCACTCTCGTTATGTAATAGCTCGGTCAAACTTTTCAGTTCTTAATGCTCAATGCTATAAGAACTACCTATCTCGTTGCAGGATACGTTTTTCTCAGGACCCTAAACAGTTTTACTGCTTCGTAAACCATTCCCTTTTAGCACATAAACTTGCCCTTTTAGGGTTTCCGCCCAACCTTCTGAGATGGATTTCTAGCTATCTTTGTTCTAGGTCTCAAAGAGTCCTCTTAAAAAACTCCCTCTCTTTACCAGTAAAGGTTTCTTCGGGAGTACCACAGGGCAGCCATCTAGGCCCCTTACTCTTCACACTCTTTATTAATGACTTGCCTTCAGTATTAACATACTCTCGAGTACTTATGTATGCGGATGATGTTAAGCTCTGTGTCCAGTACAAGGACATTTCATTTCATTCTCGCTTGCAATCCAATCTCAATAGCTTTCAGTCATGGTGTTGTGCAAACTTGTTACACCTTAATGCCTCGAAATGCAAAGTTATGACATTTCATCGTTCTAACCCTTTGTTGGCTCCCTACACCCTATTTGGGGGTTCTCTTGAGAGAATTACCCTGGTGGATGATCTGGGTGTTATGTTAGACCCCAAGTTAAAGTTTTCCGAGCACATTTCTACCATGGTAAATAAGGCCATGGGCGTGCTTGTGTTTATAAAGAGGTGGTCAAAGGAATTTGACGACCCCTATATAACAAAGACTCTCTATACCTCGCTTGTTCGTCCGATCTTAGAATACGGCTCCTGTGTATGGTGCCCTCAGTACAAAGTACACCAGGACCGTATAGAATCAGTACAGAAAAACTTTTTACTCTTTGCTCTGCGGGGCCTTAACTGGGATGCGGGTGTAAGACTCCCATCTTACTCTAGTAGACTATTATTAGTAAGCCTCCCATCCTTAGTTAACCGTAGAAAAATGCTTGGTGTGATATTTATGCACAACTTGATCAGGGGTGACATAGACAGCCCTGATCTGTTGAGCCGCATAAACTTCACGATTCCTATTAGACTGACTAGAAATTTTATACCGTTATTCCTTCCACTTTGTAGATCGAATTATTCCTTGCATGAACCGTTTAGGGTCTTATGCTCGGATTATAATTCCCTCTACCATATTATATCCAACACTAATTCTCTTCCTCTTATTAAATTATTAATCCTTACACACCTTTCTATTAATTAGTAACTGTAGTGGTATTTGTATTTTGATTGCATGCTTAGTTTCTTAGTAAGTTTAGTGCTAATTTTCCTCGAATGTTAGTCTAATATCTATCTTTCTTGCATGTTCGCGTTTGGTTCGGCTACGCACCGCGCGTCATGCGGCAGCGCCCCTCGGTCGGTTGGGCGGGAGGAGGGCTGCGTTTTGCCTGGGATCCGCGCGTAACAGCCTTCTGCTGGTGTCACACGTGCCACTTGACGGTGCAGTAATTGCATCGCCTCTTGAAAGATGCAGTAATTGCATGTCAACGTCCAAGAAAAAATGTTTTGTCAGCGGAGATAAGTTTTCTGCCGGCGGAGAAACGTAGGTCGTCTGCGTAGATAAGTTTTCCGCCAGCGGATATAAATCTCCCGCTACCGCAGATAAGTTTTCCGCCAGCGGAGAGACGTATTTCGTCAGCAGAGATAAGTTGTCTGGCAGGGAATATAGATTTCCCGCCGCCGTAGATAAGTTTTCCGCCACCGGAGAGACGTATTTTGTTAGCAGAGATAAGTTGTCCGGCAGGGGCTATAAATTTCCCCCTCTGGAGAAAAGTTTTCCGCCAGCGGATATAAATTTCTCGCCACCGGAGATAAGTTTTCTGCCAGCGGAGAGACGTATTTTGTCAGCAGAGATAAGTTGTCCGGCAGGGGCTATAAATTTCCCCCTCTGGAGAAAAGTTTTCCGCCAGCGGAAATAAATTTCCCGCCACCGGAGATAAGTTTTCCGCCACCGGAGAGACGTATTTTGTCAGCAGAGATAAGTTGTCCGGCAGGGGATATAAATTTCCCGCCACCGGAGATAAGTTTTCCGCCATCGGAGAGACGTATTTCGTCAGCAGAGATTAGTTGTCCGGCAGGGGATATAGATTTCACGCCGCCGGAAGTAAATGTTCAGCCAGCGGATAGACGTAATTCGTTAGCTGAGGTAAGTAGTCCGGCAGGGGATATAAATTTCCCGAAGCCGGAAGTATATGTTCTGCCAGCGGAGAGAGGATGTCTGTGAGCGGAGAAAAGTTTTCCGCCAGCGGATATAAATTTTCCGCCATCAGAGAGATGTATTTTGTCAGCAGAGATAAGATGTCCGGCAGGGGATATATATTTCCCGCCACCGGAGGTAAATGTTCTGCCAGCGGATAGACGTTTTTCGTTAGATGAGGTAAGTAGTCCGGCAGGGGATATAAATTTCCCGCCAAAGGAAATAAGTTTTCCGCCTGCGGAGAGATGTATTTTGTCAGCAGAGATAAGTTGTCCGGCAGGGGATATATATTTCCCGCCACCGGAAATAAGTTTTCCGCCAGCGGAGAGATGTATTTTGTTTGCCGAGATAAGTTGTCCGGCAGGGTATATAAATTTCCCGCCACCGGAGATAAGTTTTCCGCCACCGGAGAGACATATTTTGTCAGCGGAGAAAAGTTTTCCGCCAGCCGGAGTTAAGTTTTCTGCCAGTGGAGAGACGTATTTTGTCAGCAGAGATAAGATGTCCGGCAGGGGATATATATTTCCCGCCACCGGAGGTAAATGTTCTGCCAGCGGATAGACTTATTTCGTTAGATGAGGTAAGTAGTCCGGCAGGGGATATAAATTTCCCGCCACCGGAGTTAAGTTTTCTGCCAGCGGAGAGACGTATTTTGTCAGCAGAGATAAGTTGTCCGGCAGGGGATATAAATTTCCCGCCACCGGAGATAAGTTTTCCGCCAGCGGATAGACGTATTTTGTCAGCAGAGATAAGTTGTCCGGCAGGGGCTATAAATTTCCCCCTCTGGAGAAAAGTTTTCCGCCAGCGGATATAAATTTCCCGCCACCGGAGATAAATTTTCTGCCAGTGGAGAGACGTATTTTGTCAGCAGTGATAAGTTGTCCGGCAGGGGATATAAATTTCCCGCCACCGGAGATAAGTTTTCCGCCACCGGAGAGACGTATTTTGTCAGCAGAGATAAGTTGTCCGGCAGGGGATATAAATTTCCCGCCACCGGAGATAAGTTTTCCGCCACCGGAGAGACGTATTTTGTCAGCAGAGATAAGTTGTCCGGCAGGGGCTATAAATTTCCCCATATTTTGTCAGCGGAGAAAAGTTTTCCGCCAGCCGGAGTTAAGTTTTCTGCCAGTGGAGAGACGTATTTTGTCAGCAGAGATAAGATGTCCGGCAGGGGATATATATTTCCCGCCACCGGAGGTAAATGTTCTGCCAGCGGATAGACATATTTCGTTAGATGAGGTAAGTAGTCCGGCAGGGGATATAAATTTCCCGCCACCGGAGTTAAGTTTTCTGCCAACGGAGAGACGTATTTTGTCAGCAGAGATAAGTTGTCCGGCAGGGGATATAAATTTCCCGCCACCAGAGATAAGTTTTCCGCCACCGGAGAGACGTATTTTGTCAGCAGAGATAAGTTGTCCGGCAGGGGATATATATTTCCCGCCACCGGAAATAAGTTTTCCGCCAGCGGAGAGATGTATTTTGTTTACCGAGATAAGATGTCCCGCCGCCGGAAGTAAATGTTTTGCCAGCGGAGATAAGTTTTCTGCCGGCGGAGAAACGTAGGTCGTCTGCGTAGATAAGTTTTCCGCCAGCGGGTAGACGTATTTTGTCAGCAGAGATAAGTTGTCCGGCAGGGGCTATAAATTTCCCCCTCTGGAGAAAAGTTTTCCGCCAGCGGATATAAATTTCCCGCCACCGGAGATAAGTTTTCTGCCAGTGGAGAGACGTATTTTGTCAGCAGTGATAAGTTGTCCGGCAGGGGATATAAATTTCCCGCCACCGGAGATAAGTTTTCCGCCACCGGAGAGACGTATTTTGTCAGCAGAGATAAGTTGTCCGGCAGGGGCTATAAATTTCCCCCTCTGGAGAAAAGTTTTCCGCCAGCGGATATAAATTTCCCGCCACCGGAGATAAGTTTTCTGCCAGCGGAGAGACGTATTTTGTCAGCAGAGATAAGTTGTCCGGCAGGGGCTATAAATTTCCCCCTCTGGAGAAAAGTTTTCCGCCAGCGGATATAAATTTCCCGCTACCGCAGATAAATTTTCTGCCAGTGGAGAGACGTATTTTGTCAGCAGTGATAAGTTGTCCGGAAGGGGATATAAATTTCCCGCCACCGGAGATAAGTTTTCCGCCACCGGAGAGACGTATTTTGTCAGCAGAGATAAGTTGTCCGGCAGGGGCTATAAATTTCCCCTCTGGAGAAAAGTTTTCCGACAGCGGATATAAATTTCCCGCCACCGGAGATAAGTTTTCTGCCAGTGGAGAGACGTATTTTGTCAGCAGTGATAAGTTGTCCGGCAGGGGATATAAATTACCCGCCACCGGAGATAAGTTTTCTGCCACCGGAGAGACGTATTTTGTCAGCAGAGATAAGTTGTCCGGCAGGGGATATAAATTTTCCGCCGCCGGAGGTAAATGTTCTGCCAGCGGAGATAAGTTTTCTGCCTGCGGAGAAACGTAGTTCGTCAGCGGAGATAAGTTGTCCGGCAGGGGCTACAAATATTCCCCTCTGGAGAAAAGTTTTCTGCCAGTGGAGAGACGTATTTTTTCAGCAGTGATAAGTTGTCCGGCAGGGGATATAAATTACCCGCCACCGGAGATAAGTTTTCTGCCAGCGGAGAGACGTATTTCGTCAGCAGAGATAAGTTGTCTGGCAGGCAATATAGATTTCACGCCGCCGGAGATAAGTTTTCCGCCAGCGGATAGACGTATTTTGTGAGCAGAGATAAGTTGTCTGGCAGGGCATATAGATTTCCCGCTGCCGGAGATAAGTTTTCTGCCCGCGGAAAGCCGTATTTTGTTAGCAAAGATAAGATAAGATAAGATGTCTGTCAGCGGAGAAAAGCTTTCCGCCAGCGGATATAAATTTCCCGCCACCGGAGATAAGTTTTCTGCCAGTGGAGAGACGTATTTTGTCAGCAGTGATAAGTTGTCCGGCAGGGGATATAAATTTCCCGCCACCGGAGATAAGTTTTCCGCCACCGGAGAGACGTATTTTGTCAGCAGAGATAAGTTGTCCGGCAGGGGATATAAATTTCCCGCCACCGGAAATAAGTTTTCCGCCACCGGAGAGACGTATTTTGTCAGCAGAGATAAGTTGTCCGGCAGGGGCTATAAATTTCCCCCTCTGGAGAAAAGTTTTCCGCCAGCGGATATAAATTTCCCGCCACCGGAGATAAGTTTTCTGCCAGCGGAGAGACGTATTTTGTCAGCAGAGATAAGTTGTCCGGCAGGGGCTATAAATTTCCCCCTCTGGAGAAAAGTTTTCCGCCAGCGGATATAAATTTCCCGCTACCGCAGATAAATTTTCTGCCAGTGGAGAGACGTATTTTGTCAGCAGTGATAAGTTGTCCGGAAGGGGATATAAATTTCCCGCCACCGGAGATAAGTTTTCCGCCACCGGAGAGACGTATTTTGTCAGCAGAGATAAGTTGTCCGGCAGGGGCTATAAATTTCCCCTCTGGAGAAAAGTTTTCCGACAGCGGATATAAATTTCCCGCCACCGGAGATAAGTTTTCTGCCAGCGCAGAGACGTATTTTATCAGCAGAGATAAGTTGTCCGGCAGGGGCTATAAATTTCCCCCTCTGGAGAAAAGTTTTCCGCCAGCGGATATAAATTTCCCGCCACCGGAGATAAGTTTTCTGCCAGTGGAGAGACGTATTTTGTCAGCAGTGATAAGTTGTCCGGCAGGGGATATAAATTACCCGCCACCGGAGATAAGTTTTCTGCCACCGGAGAGACGTATTTTGTCAGCAGAGATAAGTTGTCCGGCAGGGGATATAAATTTTCCGCCGCCGGAGGTAAGTTTTCCGCCAGCGGATAGACGTATTTTGTGAGCAGAGATAAGTTGTCTGGCAGGGCATATAGATTTCCCGCTGCCGGAGATAAGTTTTCTGCCCGCGGAAAGCCGTATTTTGTTAGCAAAGATAAGATAAGATAAGATGTCTGTCAGCGGAGAAAAGCTTTCCGCCAGCGGATATAAATTTCCCGCCACCGGAGATAAGTTTTCTGCCAGCGGAGAGACGTATTTCTTCAGCAGAGATAAGTTGTCTGGCAGGCAATATAGATTTCACGCCGCCGGAGATAAGTTTTCCGCCAGCGGATAGACGTATTTTGTGAGCAGAGATAAGTTGTCTGGCAGGGCATATAGATTTCCCGCTGCCGGAGATAAGTTTTCTGCCCGCGGAAAGCCGTATTTTGTTAGCAAAGATAAGATAAGATAAGATGTCTGTCAGCGGAGAAAAGCTTTCCGCCAGCGGATATAAATTTCCCGCTACCGCAGATAAGTTTTCCGCCAGCGGAGAGATGTATTTTGTCAGCAGAGATAAGTTGTCCGGCAGGGGATATAAATTTCCCGCCACCGGAGATTGGTTTTCCGCCACCGGAGAGACGTATTTTGTCAGCAGAGATAAGTTGTCCGGCAGGGGCTATAAATTTCCCCCTCTGGAGAAAAGTTTTCCGCCAGCGGATATAAATTTCCCGCCACCGGAGATAAGTTTTCTGCCAGTGGAGAGACGTATTTTGTCAGCAGTGATAAGTTGTCCGGCAGGGGATATAAATTTTCCGCCACCGGAGATAAGTTTTCCGCCACCGGAGAGACGTATTTTGTCAGCAGAGATAAGTTGTCCGCTAGGCGATATAAATTTCCCTCCGCCGGAGATAAGTTTTCTGCCAGCGTAGAGACGTATTTCGTCAGCAGAGATAAGTTGTCCGGCAGGGGATATATATTTCCCGCCACCGGAAATAAGTTTTCCGCCAGCGGAGAGATGTATTTTGTTTGCCGAGATAAGATGTCCCGACGCCGGAAGTAAATGTTTTTCCAGCGGAGATAAGTTTTCTGCCGCCGGAGAAACGTAGGTCGTCTGCGTAGATAAGTTTTACGCCAGCGGAGAGACGTATTTTGTCAGCAGAGATAAGTTGTCCGGCAGGGGATATATATTTCCCGACACCGGAAATTAGTTTTCCGCCAGCGGAGAGACGTATTTCGTCTGCAGCGATAAGTTGTCCGGCAGGGGCTACAAATTTCCCGCCAACGGAGAATAGTTTTCCGCCACCGGAGAGACGTATTCTGTCAGCAGAGATAAGTTGTCTGGCAGGGAATATAGATTTCATGCCGCCGGAGATAAGTTTTCCGCCAGCGGATAGACGTATTTTGTGAGCAGAGATAAGTTGTCTGGCAGGGGATATAGATTTCCCGCCGCCGGAGATAAGTTTTCTGCCCGCGGAAAGACGTATTTTGTCAGCAAAGATAAGATAAGATAAGATGTCTGTCAGCGGAGAAAAGCTTTCCGCCAGCGATAATAAATTAACCGCTACCGCAGATAAGTTTTCCGCCAGCGGAGAGATGTATTTTGTCAGCAGAGATAAGTTGTACGGCAGGGGATATAAATTTCCCGCCACCGGAGATAAGTTTTCCGCCACCGGAGAGACGTATTTTGTCAGCAGAGATAAGTTGTCCGGCAGGGGATATATATTTCCCGCCACCGGAAATAAGTTTTCCGCCAGCGGAGAGACGTATTTCGTTAGCAGAGATAAGTTGTCAAGCCGGGGAGGTAAATGTTCTGCCAGCGGAGATAAGTTTTCTGCCGGTGGAGAAACGTAGTTCGTCAGCGGAGATAAGTTGTCCGGCAGGGGCTATAAATTTCCCCCTCTGGAGAAAAGTTTTCCGCCAGCGGATAGAAATTTCCCGCCACCGGAGATAAGTTTTCTGCCAGCGGAGAGACGTATTTCGTCAGCAGAGATAAGTTGTCTGGCAGGGAATATAGATTTCACGCCGCTGGAGATAAGTTTTCCGCCAGCGGATAGACGTATTTTGTGAGCAGAGATAAGTTGTCTGGCAGGGGATATAGATTTCCCGCCGCCGGAGATAAGTTTTCTGCCCGCGGAAAGACGTATTTTGTCAGCAAAGATAAGATAAGATAAGATGTCTGTCAGCGGAGAAAAGCTTTCCGCCAGCGATAATAAATTAACCGCTACCGCAGATAAGTTTTCCGCCAGCGGAGAGATGTATTTTGTCAGCAGAGATAAGTTGTACGGCAGGGGATATAAATTTCCCGCCACCGGAGATAAGTTTTCCGCCACCGGAGAGACGTATTTTGTCAGCAGAGATAAGTTGTCCGGCAGGGGATATATATTTCCCGCCACCGGAAATAAGTTTTCCGCCAGCGGAGAGACGTATTTCGTTAGCAGAGATAAGTTGTCAAGCCGGGGAGGTAAATGTTCTGCCAGCGGAGATAAGTTTTCTGCCGGTGGAGAAACGTAGTTCGTCAGCGGAGATAAGTTGTCCGGCAGGGGCTATAAAATTCCCCCTCTGGAGAAAAGTTTTCCGCCAGCGGATAGAAATTTCCCGCCACCGGAGATAAGTTTTTTGCCAGCGGAGGGACGTATTTCGTCAGCAGAGATAAGTTGTCTGGCAGGGAATATAGATTTCACGCCGCCGGAGATAAGTTTTCCGCCAGCGGATAGAAAAGTTGTCCGGCAGGGGATATAAATTTCCCGCCACCGGAGATAAGTTTTCTGCCAGCGGAGAGACGTATTTCGTCAGCGGAGATAAGTTGTCCGGCAGGGGCTATAAATTTCCCCCTCTGGAGAAAACTTTTCCGCCAGCGGATATAAATTTCTCGCCACCGGAGTTAAATTTTCTGCCAGCGGAGAGACGTATTTTGTCAGCATAGATAAGTTGTCCGGCAGGGGATATATATTTCCCGCCACCGGAAATAATTTTTCCGCCAGCGGAGAGACGTATTTCGTTAGCAGAGATAAGGTGTCAGGCCGGGGATATAAATTTCCCGCCGCCGGAGTTAAGTTTTCTGCCAGCGGAGAGACGTATTTTGTCAGCAGAGAAAAGTTGTCCGGTAGGGGATATAAATTTCCCGCCATCGGAGAAAAGATTTCTGCCAGCGGAGAGACGTATTTTGTCAGCAGAGATAAGGTTAGGTTAGGTTAACCCGGACGGCCCTCAGCGGGGCCGCGCATAGGCCAATATGGCCCTTAGTTATCCGGATGGGGGGGTGTATGAACCGTCGCGGGAGTGTTAATGTGGTTTTAAAAAGTCCCCGAGAATCGAGGTGTTTTTAGCATAGGCCAGCAGTTCCTGAGGCGTCCTTTTGGAGGCATCTTCCAGTGATGCCAACACTGGGGCGCCCAGGTATCTCCTCCTTGCCCTTGAGAGAGCCGGACAGTTGCAGATGAGATGTTCCAGGGTTTCGATAGCCCCAGGTTCCCAGCAGAGATAAGATAAGATAAGATGTCTGTCAGCGGAGAAAAGTTTTCCGCCAGCGGATATAAATTTCCCGCTACCGCAGATAAGTTTTCCGCCAGCGGAGAGATGTATTTTGTCAGCAGAGATAAGTTGTCCGGCAGGGGATATAAATTTCCCGGCACCGGAGATAAGTTTTCCGCCACCGGAGAGACGTATTTTGTCAGCAGAGATAAGTTGTCCGGCAGGGGCTATAAATTTCCCCCTCTGGAGAAAAGTTCTCCGCCAGCGGATATAAATTTCGCGCCACCGGAGTTAAATTTTCTGCCAGCGGAGAGACGTATTTTGTCAGCATAGATAAGTTGTCCGGCAGGGGATATCAATTTCTTTCCGCCGGAGATAAGATTTCTGCCAGCGTAGAGACATATTTCGTCAGCAGAGATAAGTTGTCCGGCAGGGGATATAGATTTTCCGGCACCGGAAATAAGTTTTCCGCCAGCGGACAGACGTATTTCGTCTGCAGAGATAAGTTGTCCGGCAGGGGATATATATTTCCCGCCACCGGATATAAGTTTTCCGCCAGCGGAGAGACGTATTTCGTTAGCAGAGATAAGTTGTCAAGCCGGGGAGGTAAATGTTCTGCCAGCGGAGATAAGTTTTCTGCCGGTGGAGAAACGTAGTTCGTCAGCGGAGATAAGTTGTCCGGCAGGGGCTATAAATTTCCTCCTCTGGAGAAAAGTTTTCCGCCAGCGGATAGAAATTTCCCGCCAACGGAGATAAGTTTTCTGCCAGCGGAGAGACGTATTTCGTCAGCAGAGATAAGTTGTCTGGCAGGGAATATAGATTTCACGCCGCCGGAGATAAGTTTTCCGCCAGCGGAGAGATGTATTTCGTCAGCAGAGAAAAGTTGTCCGGCAGGGGATATAAATTTCCCGCCACCGGAGATAAGTTTTCCGCCAGCGGAGAGATGTATTTTGTCAGCAGAGATAAGTTGTCCGGCAGGGGCTATAAATTTCCCCCTCTGGAGAAAAGTTTTCCGCCAGCGGATATAAATTTCCCGCCAACGGAGTTAAATTTTCTGCCAGCGGAGAGACGTATTTTGTCAGCATAGATAAGTTGTCCGGCAGGGGATATCAATTTCTTTCCGCCGGAGATAAGATTTCTGCCAGCGTAGAGACATATTTCGTCAGCAGAGATAAGTTTTCCGCCAGCGGAGAGATGTATTTCGTCAGCAGAGAAAAGTTGTCCGGCAGGGGATATAAATTTCCCGCCACCGGAGATAAGTTTTCCGCCAGCGGAGAGATGTATTTTGTCAGCAGAGATAAGTTGTCCGGCAGGGGATATAAATTTCCCGGCACCGGAGATAAGTTTTCCGCCACCGGAGAGACGTATTTTGTCAGCAGAGATAAGTTGTCCGGCAGGGGCTATAAATTTCCCCCTCTGGAGAAAAGTTCTCCGCCAGCGGATATAAATTTCGCGCCACCGGAGTTAAATTTTCTGCCAGCGGAGAGACGTATTTTGTCAGCATAGATAAGTTGTCCGGCAGGGGATATCAATTTCTTTCCGCCGGAGATAAGATTTCTGCCAGCGTAGAGACATATTTCGTCAGCAGAGATAAGTTGTCCGGCAGGGGATATAGATTTTCCGGCACCGGAAATAAGTTTTCCGCCAGCGGAGAGACGTATTTCGTCTGCAGAGATAAGTTGTCCGGCAGGGGATATATATTTCCCGCCACCGGATATAAGTTTTCCGCCAGCGGAGAGACGTATTTCGTTAGCAGAGATAAGTTGTCAAGCCGGGGAGGTAAATGTTCTGCCAGCGGAGATAAGTTTTCTGCCGGTGGAGAAACGTAGTTCGTCAGCGGAGATAAGTTGTCCGGCAGGGGCTATAAATTTCCTCCTCTGGAGAAAAGTTTTCCGCCAGCGGATAGAAATTTCCCGCCAACGGAGATAAGTTTTCTACCAGCGGAGAGACGTATTTCGTCAGCAGAGATAAGTTGTCTGGCAGGGAATATAGATTTCACGCCGCCGGAGATAAGTTTTCCGCCAGCGGAGAGATGTATTTCGTCAGCAGAGAAAAGTTGTCCGGCAGGGGATATAAATTTCCCGCCACCGGAGATAAGTTTTCCGCCAGCGGAGAGATGTATTTTGTCAGCAGAGATAAGTTGTCCGGCAGGGGCTATAAATTTCCCCCTCTGGAGAAAAGTTTTCCGCCAGCGGATATAAATTTCCCGCCAACGGAGTTAAATTTTCTGCCAGCGGAGAGACGTATTTTGTCAGCATAGATAAGTTGTCCGGCAGGGGATATCAATTTCCTTCCGCCGGAGATAAGTTTTCTGCCAGCGTAGAGACATATTTCGTCAGCCGAGATAAGATGTCCGGCAGGGGATATAGATTTCCTCCTCTGGAGAAAAGTTTTCCGCCAGCGGATAGAAATTTCCCGCCACCGGAGATAAGTTTTCTGCCAGCGGAGAGACGTATTTCGTCAGCAGAGATAAGTTGTCTGGCAGGGAATATAGATTTCACGCCGCCGGAGATAAGTTTTCCGCCAGCGGAGAGAAAAGTTGTCCGGCAGGGGATATAAATTTCCCGCCACCGGAGATAAGTTTTCCGCCAGCGGAGAGATGTATTTTGTCAGCAGAGATAAGTTGTCCGGCAGGGGCTATAAATTTCCCCCTCTGGAGAAAAGTTTTCCGCCAGCGGATATAAATTTCCCGCCCCCGGAGTTAAATTTTCTGCCAGCGGAGAGACGTATTTTGTCAGCATAGATAAGTTGTCCGGCAGGGGATATCAATTTCCTTCCGCCGGAGATAAGTTTTCTGCCAGCGTAGAGACATATTTCGTCAGCCGAGATAAGATGTCCGGCAGGCGTCTCTCCGCTGGCGGAAAACTTATTTCCGGTGCCGGAAAATCTATATCGATATAGATTTTCCGGCACCGGAAATAAGTTTTCCGCCAGCGGAGAGACGTATTTCGTCTGCAGAGATAAGTTTTCCGGCAGGGGATATAAATTTCCCGCCACCGGAGATAAGTTTTCTGCCAGCGGAGAGACGTATTTTGTCAGCAGAGATAAGTTGTCCGGCAGGGGATATAAATTTCCCGCCACCGGAGATAAGTTTTCCGCCACCGGAGAGACGTATTTTGTCAGCAGAGATAAGTTGTCCGGCAGGGGCTATAAACTTCCCCCTCTGGAGAAAAGTTTTCCGCCAGCGGATATAAATTTCCCGCCACCGGAGATAAGTTTTCTGCCAGCGGAGAGACGTATTTTGTCAGCAGTGATAAGTTGTCCGGCAGGGGATAAAATTTCCCCCTCTGGTGAAAAGTTTCCCGGCAGCGGATATAGATTTCCCGCCGCCGGAGATAAGTTTTCCGCCAGTGGAGAGACGTATTTTGTCAGCAGAGTTAACTTGTCCGGCAGGGGCTATAAATTTCCCCCTCTGGAGAAAAGTTGTCCGGCAGGGGATATAAATTTCCCGCCACCGGAGATAAGTTTTCTGCCAGCGGAGAGACGTATTTTGTCAGCAGAGATAAGTTGTCCGGCAGGGGATATAAATTTCCCGCCACCGGAGATAAGTTTTCCGCCACCGGAGAGACGTATTTTGTCAGCAGAGATAAGTTGTCCGGCAGGGGCTATAAATTTCCCCCTCTGGAGAAAAGTTTTCCGCCAGCGGATATAAATTTCCCGCCACCGGAGATAAGTTTTCTGCCAGCGGAGAGACGTATTTTGTCAGCAGTGATAAGTTGTCCGGCAGGGGATATAAATTTCCCGCCACCGGAGATAAGTTGTCCGGCAGGGGATATATATTTCCCGCCACCGGAAATAAGTTTTCCGCCCGCGGAGAGATGTATTTTGTTTGCCGAGATAAGATGTCCCGCCGCCGTATATCCGACCTTCTTCGGATATTTCAATTTATGAGCAGCACTTGTCCGCTTTAACCGCTGTTTCTTCCTCGCTATCTGATAAAGATCGTATGATAGTTCTTGGTGACTTCAACTTGACAGGAACTGTTTGGTCTTCGGTAAACGAGTCTAGTATCCTAGTGCCCATGTCACGACATGACTTTGTTGACGGCTTGCTTGACCTGTCCCTGTCTCAAGTCAATCATGTGAAAAATACCTTGGGTCGATTGCTTGATCTATGCTTTGTATCGGATCCGACCATAGTGTTGTTAACCCGAGCCCTTCCGCTCACTATACCTGAAGACGCCTACCACCCTACTTTCGAGGTGTCGCTAGATATAGGACCAACTGTATTGGATCCGAGCCGAGTTTAATAACCTAATTAAAGATTTTGATTGGTCCGCTTTGTACTTGTGCACTGATGTCACAAAAGGCACAAACATTTTTTACAATGCTCTTGGCACATTTTTTGATTCTTGTGTCCCGCTTTCTTGTCCGATTAGATCTGGATCCCCCTTGGTTTACCAAAGAGTTATCCAGTCTAAAAAACTTAAAATCAAGACTTTATAACAAATTTCAAGAAGTGGGTTCTCCTACTTCTCACTCTCGTTATGTAATAGCTCGGTCAAACTTTTCAATTCTTAATGCTCAATGCTATAAGAACTACCTATCTCGTTGCAGGATACGCTTTTCTCAGGACCCTAAACAGTTTTACTGCTTCGTAAACAGTAAGCGTAGAACGTCCGCACACCCATCCTCGCTATCATTTTGTAATACGTCGGCAAATAATGATCAGGCAATTGCCGATCTTTTTGCCCAGTTTTTCCAAACCACCTATTCTGAGGAACGCTACTCTGGTCAACCGTACCCATACGGATTACCAAGGTCGAACGGCATTTTCAGTCCCTTGTTAAATGAATATTCCCTACTTCAAGATCTTCGACTAGTTAAGCCGGTGTTTTCACCGGGTCCAGGCGGGGTTCCAGGTTGTGTACTCAGGTACTGCGCCGAGGCTCTGTGTGGACCATTGCTTAAACTATTCACCCTGTCCATTGATTCCTCTTGCTTCCCCCCAATCTGGAAGGAATCGTTTATAATTCCTCTCCATAAAAAAGGTAGCAAGTCTGATGCAAAAAATTATAGAGGTATAGCAAAGTTATCCGCTATTCCCAAATTGTTTGAGAAGGTTTTAACTCCGCACTTGCAACATCTCTGCAAGTCACTTATATCTCCAACTCAGCATGGATTTATAAGGCGGCGATCAACCACCACGAACTTGTTAGAGTTTACCTCTTTCATTATTAAAGGCTTTCAAGGTAACTTACAGACGGATGTTATTTACACCGACTTTAGTAAAGCATTCGACTCTGTAAACCATTCCCTTTTAGCACATAAACTTGCCCTTTTAGGGTTTCCGCCCAACCACCTGAGATGGATTTCTAGCTATCTTTGTTCTAGGTCTCAAAGAGTCCTCTTCAAAAACTCCCTCTCTTTACCAGTAAAGGTTTCATCGGGAGTACCACAGGGCAGCCATCTTGGCCCCTTACTCTTCACACTCTTTATTAATGACTTGCCTTCAGTATTAACATACTCTCGAGTACTTATGTATGCGGATGATGTTAAGCTCTGTGTCCAGTACAAGGACATTTCATTTCATTCTCGCTTGCAATCCGATCTCAATAGCTTTCAGTCATGGTGTTGTGCAAACTTGTTACACCTTAATGCCTCGAAATGCAAAGTTATGACATTTCATCGTTCTAGCCCTTTGTTGGCTCCCTACACCCTATTTGGGGGTTCTCTCCACCCTGGTGGATGATCTGGGTGTTATGTTAGACCCCAAGTTAAAGTTTTCCGAACACATTTCTACCATGGTAAATAAGGCCATGGGCGTGCTTGTGTTTATAAAGAGGTGGTCAAAGGAATTTGACGACCCTTATATAACAAAGACTCTCTATACCTCGCTTGTTCGTCCGATCTTAGAATACGGCTCCTGTGTATGGTGCCCTCAGTACAAAGTACACCAGGACCGTATAGAATCAGTACAGAAAAACTTTTTACTCTTTGCTCTGCGGGGCCTTAACTGGGATGCGGGTGTAAGACTCCCATCTTACTCTAGTAGACTATTATTAGTAAGCCTCCCATCCTTAGTTAACCGTAGAAAAATGCTTGGTGTGATATTTATGCACAACTTGATCAGGGGTGACATAGACAGCCCTGATCTGTTGAGCCGCATAAACTTCACGATTCCTATTAGACTGACTAGAAATATTATACCGTTGTTCCTTCCACTTTGTAGATCGAATTATTCCTTGCATGAACCGTTTAGGGTCTTATGCTCGGATTATAATTCCCTCTACCATATTATATCCAACACTAATTCTCTTCCTCTTATTAAATTATTAATCCTTACACACCTTTCTATTAATTAGTAACTGTAGTGGTATTTGTATTTTGATTGCATGCTTAGTTTCTTAGTAAGTTTAGTGCTAATTTTCCTCGAATGTTAGTCTAATATTTATCTTTCTTGCATGTTCGCGTTTGGTTCGGCTACGCACCGCGCGTCATGCGGCAGCGCCCCTCGGTCGGTTGGGCCGGAGGAGGGCTGCGTTTTGCCTGGGATCCGCGCGTAACAGCCTTCTGCTGGTGTCACACGTGCCACTTGACGGTGCAGTAATTGCATCGCCTCTTGAAAGATGCAGTCATTGCATGAAACGTAGGTCGTCTGCGTAGATAAGTTTTCCGCCAGCGGAGAGACGTATTTTGTCAGCAGAGATAAGTTGTCCGGCAGGGGATATATATTTCCCGCCACCGGAAATAAGTTTTCCTCCAGCGGAGAGATGTATTTTGTCAGCAGAGATAAGATGTCCGGCAGGGGATATAAATTCCTCGCCGCCGGAAGTAAATGTTCTGCCAGCGGAGATAAGTTTTCTGCCAGCGGAGAGACGTATTTTGTCAGCAGTGATAAGTTGTGCGGCAGGGGATATAAATTTCCCGCCACCGGAGATAAGTTTTCGGCCACCGGAGAGACGTATTTTGTCAGCAGAGATAAGTTGTCCGGCAGGGGATATAAATTTTCCGCCGCCGGAGGTAAATGTTCTGCCAGCGGAGATAAGTTTTCTGCCGGCGGAGAGACGTATTTCGTCAGCAGAGATAAGTTGTCCGGCAGGGGCTATAAATTTCCCCCTCTGGAGAAAAGTTTTCCGCCAGCGGATATAAATTTCCCGCCACCGGAGATAAGTTTTCTGCCAGCGGAGAGACGTATTTTGTCAGCAGTGATAAGTTGTCCGGCAGGGGATATAAATTTCCCGCCACCGGAGATAAGTTTTCCGCCACCGGAGAGACGTATTTTGTCAGCAGAGATAAGTTGTCCGGCAGGGGATATCAATTTTCCGCCGCCGGAGGTAAATGTTCTGCCAGCGGAGATAAGTTTTCTGCCGGCGGAGAGACGTATTTCGTCAGCAGAGATAAGTTGTCCGGCAGGGGCTATAAATTTCCCCCTCTGGAGAAAAGTTTTCCGCCAGCGGATATAAATTTCCCGCCACCGGAGATAAGTTTTCTGCCAGCGGAGAGACGTATTTTGTCAGCAGTGATAAGTTGTCCGGCAGGGGATATAAATTTCCCGCCAACGGAGATAAGTTTTCGGCCACCGTAGAGACGTATTTTGTCAGCAGAGATAAGTTGTCCGGCAGGGGATATAAATTTTCCGCCGCCGGAGGTAAATGCTCTGCCAGCGGAGAAAAGTTTTCTGCCGGCGGAGAAACGTAGTTTGTCAGCGGAGATAAGTTGTCCGGCAGGGGCTATAATTTCCCCCTCTGGAGAAAAGTTTTCCGCCAGTGGATAGAAATTTCCCGCCACCGGAGATAAGTTTTCTGCCGGCGGAGAAACGTAGTTCGTCAGCGGAGATAAGTTGTCCGGCAGGGGCTATAATTTCCCCCTCTGGAGAAAAGTTTTCCGCCAGTGGATAGAAATTTCCCGCCACCGGAGATAAGTTTTCTGCCAGCGTAGAGACGTATTTCGTCAGCAGAGATAAGTTGTCCGGCAGGGGATATATATTTCCCGCCACCGGAAATAAGTTTTCCTCCAGCGGAGAGATGTATTTTGTCAGCAGAGATAAGATGTCCGGCAGGGGATATAAATTCCTCGCCGCCGGAAGTAAATGTTCTGCCAGCGGAGATAAGTTTTCCAGAGGGGGGGCGAAAAGTTTTCCACCAGCGGATTTAAATTTCCCGCCGCCGGAGATAAGTTTTCTGCCCGTGGAAAGACGTATTTTGTTAACAAAGATAAGATAAGATAAGATGTCTGTCAGCGGAGAAAAGTTTTCCGCCAGCGGATATAAGTTTTCCGCCAGCAGATATAAATTTCTCGCTACCGCAGATAAGTTTTCCGCCAGCGGCGAGATGTATTTTGTCAGCCGAGATAAGATGTCCGGCAGGGGATATAAATTTTCGCGTCGCCGGAAGTAAATGTTTTGCCAGCGGAGATAAGTTTTCTGCCGGCGGAGAAACGTAGGTCGTCTGCAGAGATAAGTTTTCCGCCAGCGGAGAGACGTATTTTGTCAGCAGAGATAAGTTGTCCGGCAGGGGATATAAATTGTCCGCCGCCGGAGGTAAATGTTCTGCCAGCGGAGATAAGTTTTCTGCCAGCGGAGAGACGTATTTTGTCAGCAGTGATAAGTTGTGCGGCAGGGGATATAAATTTCCCGCCACCGGAGATAAGTTTTCGGCCACCGGAGAGACGTATTTTGTCAGCAGAGATAAGTTGTCCGGCAGCGGATATAAATTTCCCGCCACCGGAGATAAGTTTTCTGCCAGCGGAGAGACGTATTTTGTCAGCAGTGATAAATTGTCCGGCAGGGGATATAAATTTCCCGCCACCGGAGATAAGTTTTCTGCCAGTGGAGAGCCGTATTTTGTCAGCAGTGATAAGTTGTCCGGCAGGGGATATAAATTTCCCGCCACCGGAGATAAGTTTTCCGCCACCGGAGAGACGTATTTTGTCAGCAGAGATAAGTTTTCCGGCAGGGGATATAAATTTCCCTCCGCCGGAGATAAGTTTTCTGCCAGCGTAGAGACGTTTTCGTCAGCAGAGATAAGTTGTCCGGCAGGGGATATATATTTCCCGCCACCGGAAATAAGTTTTCCGCCAGCGGCGAGATGTATTTTGTCAGCCGAGATAAGATGTCCGGCAGGGGATATAAATTTTCGCGTCGCCGGAAGTAAATGTTTTGCCAGCGGAGATAAGTTTTCTGCCGGCGGAGAAACGTAGGTCGTCTGCGGAGATAAGTTTTCCGCCAGCGGAGAGACGTATTTTGTCAGCAGAGATAAGTTGTCCGGCAGGGGATATAAATTTTCCGCCGCCGGAGGTAAATGTTCTGCCAGCGGAGATAAGTTTTCTGCCAGCGGAGAGACGTATTTTGTCAGCAGTGATAAGTTGTGCGGCAGGGGATATAAATTTCCTGCCACCGGAGATAAGTTTTCGGCCACCGGAGAGACGTATTTTGTCAGCAGAGATAAGTTGTCCGGCAGGGGATATAAATTTGCCGCCGCCGGAGGTAAATGTTCTGCCAGCGGAGATAAGTTTTCTGCCGGCGGAGAACGGAGTTCGTCAGCGGAGATAAGTTGTCCGGCAGGGGCTATAATTTCCCCTCTGGAGAAAAGTTTTCCGCCAGTGGATAGAAATTCCCCGCCACCGGAGATAAGTTTTCTGCCAGCGTAGAGACGTATTTTGTCAGCAGTGATAAGTTGTCCGGCAGGGGATATAAATTTCCCGCCACCGGAGATAAGTTTTCTGCCAGCGGAGAGACGTATTTTGTCAGCAGAGATAAGTTGTCCGGCAGGGGCTATAAATTTCCCCCTCTGGAGAAAAGTTTTCCGCCAGCGGATATAAATTTCCCGCCACCGGAGATAAGTTTTCTGTCAGCGGAGAGACGTATTTTGTCAGCAGTGATAAGTTGTCCGGCAGGGGATATAAATTTCCCGCCACCGGAGATAAGTTTTCCGCCACCGGAGAGACGTATTTTGTCAGCAGAGATAAGTTGTCCGGCAGGGGATATAAATTTTCCGCCGCCGGAGATAAGTTTTCTGCCAGCGGAGAGACGTATTTTGTCAGCAGAGATAAGTTGTCCGGCAGGGGCTATAAATTTCCCCCTCTGGAGAAAAGTTTTCCGCCAGCGGATATAAATTTCCCGCCACCGGAGATAAGATTTCTGCCAGCGGAGAGACGTATTTTGTCAGCAGTGATAAGTTGTCCGGCAGGGGATATAAATTTCCCGCCACCGGAGATAAGTTTTCCGCCACCGGAGAGACGTATTTTGTCAGCAGAGATAAGTTGTCCGGCAGGGGATATAAATTTTCCGCCGCCGGAGGTAAATGTTCTGCCAGCGGATATAAGTTTTCTGCCGGCGGAGAAACGTAGTTCGTCAGCGGAGATAAGTTGTCCGGCAGGGGCTATAATTTCCCCCTCTGGAGAATAGTTTTCCGCCTGTGGATAGAAATTTCCCGCCACCGGAGATAAGTTTTCTGCCAGCGGAGAGACGTATTTCGTCAGCAGAGATAAGTTGTCCGGCAGGGGCTATAAATTTCCCCCTCTGGAGAAAATTTTTCCGCCAGCGGATATAAATTTCCCGCCACCGGAGATAAGTTTTCTGCCAGTGGAGAGCCGTATTTTGTCAGCAGTGATAAGTTGTCCGGCAGGGGATATATATTTCCCGCCACCGGAGATAAGTTTTCTGCCAGCGTAGAGACGTATTTCGTCAGCAGAGATAAGTTGTCCGGCAGGGGATATATATTTCCCGCCACCGGAAATAAGTTTTCCTCCAGCGGAGAGATGTATTTTGTCAGCAGAGATAAGATGTCCGGCAGGGGATATAAATTCCTCGCCGCCGGAAGTAAATGTTCTGCCAGCGGAGATAAGTTTTCCAGAGGGGGGGCGAAAAGTTTTCCACCAGCGGATTTAAATTTCCCGCCGCCGGAGATAAGTTTTCTGCCCGTGGAAAGACGTATTTTGTTAACAAAGATAAGATAAGATAAGATGTCTGTCAGCGGAGAAAAGTTTTCCGCCAGCGGATATAAGTTTTCCGCCAGCAGATATAAATTTCTCGCTACCGCAGATAAGTTTTCCGCCAGCGGCGAGATGTATTTTGTCAGCCGAGATAAGATGTCCGGCAGGGGATATAAATTTTCGCGTCGCCGGAAGTAAATGTTTTGCCAGCGGAGATAAGTTTTCTGCCGGCGGAGAAACGTAGGTCGTCTGCGGAGATAAGTTTTCCGCCAGCGGAGAGACGTATTTTGTCAGCAGAGATAAGTTGTCCGGCAGGGGATATAAATTGTCCGCCGCCGGAGGTAAATGTTCTGCCAGCGGAGATAAGTTTTCTGCCAGCGGAGAGACGTATTTTGTCAGCAGTGATAAGTTGTGCGGCAGGGGATATAAATTTCCCGCCACCGGAGATAAGTTTTCGGCCACCGGAGAGACGTATTTTGTCAGCAGAGATAAGTTGTCCGGCAGCGGATATAAATTTCCCGCCACCGGAGATAAGTTTTCTGCCAGCGGAGAGACGTATTTTGTCAGCAGTGATAAGTTGTCCGGCAGGGGATATAAATTTCCCGCCACCGGAGATAAGTTTTCCGCCACTGGAGAGACGTATTTTGTCAGCAGAGATAAGTTTTCCGGCAGGGGATATAAATTTCCCTCCGCCGGAGATAAGTTTTCTGCCAGCGTAGAGACGTTTTCGTCAGCAGAGATAAGTTGTCCGGCAGGGGATATATATTTCCCGCCACCGGAAATAAGTTTTCCGCCAGCGGCGAGATGTATTTTGTCAGCCGAGATAAGATGTCCGGCAGGGGATATAAATTTTCGCGTCGCCGGAAGTAAATGTTTTGCCAGCGGAGATAAGTTTTCTGCCGGCGGAGAAACGTAGGTCGTCTGCGGAGATAAGTTTTCCGCCAGCGGAGAGACGTATTTTGTCAGCAGAGATAAGTTGTCCGGCAGGGGATATAAATTTTCCGCCGCCGGAGGTAAATGTTCTGCCAGCGGAGATAAGTTTTCTGCCAGCGGAGAGACGTATTTTGTCAGCAGTGATAAGTTGTGCGGCAGGGGATATAAATTTCCTGCCACCGGAGATAAGTTTTCGGCCACCGGAGAGACGTATTTTGTCAGCAGAGATAAGTTGTCCGGCAGGGGATATAAATTTGCCGCCGCCGGAGGTAAATGTTCTGCCAGCGGAGATAAGTTTTCTGCCGGCGGAGAACGGAGTTCGTCAGCGGAGATAAGTTGTCCGGCAGGGGCTATAATTTCCCCTCTGGAGAAAAGTTTTCCGCCAGTGGATAGAAATTCCCCGCCACCGGAGATAAGTTTTCTGCCAGCGGAGAGACGTATTTCGTCAGCAGAGATAAGTTGTCCGGCAGGGGCTATAAATTTCCCCCTCTGGAGAAAAGTTTTCCGCCAGCGGATATAAATTTCCCGCCACCGGAGATAAGTTTTCTGCCAGCGGAGAGACGTATTTTGTCAGCAGTGATAAGTTGTCCGGCAGGGGATATAAATTTCCCGCCACCGGAGATAAGTTTTCCGCCACCGGAGAGACGTATTTTGTCAGCAGAGATAAGTTGTCCGGCAGGGGATATAAATTTTCCGCCGCCGGAGATAAGTTTTCTGCCAGCGGAGAGACGTATTTTGTCAGCAGAGATAAGTTGTCCGGCAGGGGCTATAAATTTCCCCCTCTGGAGAAAAGTTTTCCGCCAGCGGATATAAATTTCCCGCCACCGGAGATAAGATTTCTGCCAGCGGAGAGACGTATTTTGTCAGCAGTGATAAGTTGTCCGGCAGGGGATATAAATTTCCCGCCACCGGAGATAAGTTTTCCGCCACCGGAGAGACGTATTTTGTCAGCAGAGATAAGTTGTCCGGCAGGGGATATAAATTTTCCGCCGCCGGAGGTAAATGTTCTGCCAGCGGATATAAGTTTTCTGCCGGCGGAGAAACGTAGTTCGTCAGCGGAGATAAGTTGTCCGGCAGGGGCTATAATTTCCCCCTCTGGAGAATAGTTTTCCGCCTGTGGATAGAAATTTCCCGCCACCGGAGATAAGTTTTCTGCCAGCGGAGAGACGTATTTCGTCAGCAGAGATAAGTTGTCCGGCAGGGGCTATAAATTTCCCCCTCTGGAGAAAATTTTTCCGCCAGCGGATATAAATTTCCCGCCACCGGAGATAAGTTTTCTGCCAGTGGAGAGCCGTATTTTGTCAGCAGTGATAAGTTGTCCGGCAGGGGATATAAATTTCCCGCCACCGGAGATAAGTTTTCCGCCACCGGAGAGACGTATTTTGTCAGCAGAGATAAGTTTTCCGGCAGGGGATATAAATTTCCCTCCGCCGGAGATAAGTTTTCTGCCAGCGTAGAGACGTTTTCGTCAGCAGAGATAAGTTGTCCGGCAGGGGATATATATTTCCCGCCACCGGAAATAAGTTTTCCGCCAGCGGAGAGATGTATTTTGTCAGCAGAGATTAGTTGTCCGGCAGGGGATATCAATTTTCCGCCGCCGGAGGTAAATGTTCTGCCAGCGGAGATAAGTTTTCTGCCGGCGGAAAAACGTAGTTCGTCAGCGGAGATAAGTTGTCCGGCAGGGGCTATAATTTCCCCCTCTGGAGAAAAGTTTTCCGCCAGTGGATAGAAATTTCCCGCCACCGGAGATAAGTTTTCTGCCAGCGGAGAGACGTATTTCGTCAGCAGAGATAAGTTGTCCGGCAGGGGCTATAAATTTCCCCCTCTGGAGAAAAGTTTTCCGCCAGCGGATATAAATTTCCCGCCACCGGAGATAAGTTTTCTGCCAGCGGAGAGACGTATTTTGTCAGCAGAGATAAGTTCTCCGGCAGGGGATATAAATTTTCCGCCGCCGGAGGTAAGTGTTCTGCCAGCGGAGATAAGTTTTCTGCCAGCGGAGAGACGTATTTTGTCAGCAGTGATAAGTTGTGCGGCAGGGGATATAAATTTCCCGCCACCGGAGATAAGTTTTCGGCCACCGGAGAGACGAATTTTGTCAGCAGAGATAAGTTGTCCGGCAGCGGATATAAATTTCCCGCCACCGGAGATAAGTTTTCCGCCACCGGAGAGACGTATTTTGTCAGCAGAGATAAGTTCTCCGGCAGGGGATATAAATTTTCCGCCGCCGGAGGTAAATGTTCTGCCAGCGGAGATAAGTTTTCTGCCAGCGGAGAGACGTATTTTGTCAGCAGTGATAAGTTGTGCGGCAGGGGATATAAATTTCCCGCCACCGGAGATAAGTTTTCTGCCAGCGGAGAGACGTATTTTGTCAGCAGTGATAAGTTGTCCGGCAGGGGATATAAATTTCCCGCCACCGGAGATAAGTTTTCCGCCACCGGAGAGACGTATTTTGTCAGCAGTGATAAGTTGTCCGGCAGGGGATATAAATTTCCCGCCACCGGAGATAAGTTTTCCGCCACCGGAGAGACGTATTTTGTCAGCAGAGATAAGTTCTCCGGCAGGGGATATAAGTTTTCCGCCGCCGGAGGTAAATGTTCTGCCAGCGGAGATAAGTTTTCTGCCAGCGGAGAGACGTATTTTGTCAGCAGTGATAAGTTGTGCGGCAGGGGATATAAATTTCCCGCCACCGGAGGTAAATGTTCTGCCAGCGGAGATAAGTTTTCTGCCAGCGGAGAGACGTATTTCGTCAGCAGAGATAAGTTGTCCGGCAGGGGCTATAAATTTCCCCCTCTGGAGAAAAGTTTTCCGCCAGCGGATATAAATTTCCCGCCACCGGAGATAAGTTTTCCGCCACCGAAAAGACGTATTTTGTCAGCAGAGATAAGTTGTCCGGCAGGGGATATAATTTTCCCGCCGCCGGAGATAAGTTTTCTGCCACCGGAGAGACGTATTTTGTCAGCAGAGATAAGTTGTCCGGCAGGGGCTATAAATTTCCCCCTCTGGAGAAAAGTTTTCCGCCAGCGGATATAAATTTCCCGCCACCGGAGATAAGTTTTCTGCCACCGGAGAGACGTATTTTGTCAGCAGAGATAAGTTGTCCGGCCGGGGATATAAATTTTCCGCCGCCGGAGGTAAATGTTCTGCCAGCGGAGATAAGTTTTCTGCCGGCGGAGAAACGTAGTTCGTCAGCGGAGATAAGTTGTCCGGCAGGGGCTATAATTTCCCCCTCTGGAGAAAAGTTTTCCGCCAGTGGATAGAAATTTCCCGCCACCGGAGATAAGTTTTCTGCCAGCGGAGAGACGTATTTTGTCAGCAGAGATAAGTTGTCAGGCAGGGGCTATAAATTTCCCCCTCTGGAGAAAAGTTTTCCGGCAGGGGATATAAATTTCCCGCCACCGGAGATAAGTTTTCCGCCACCGGAGAGACGTATTTTGTCAGCAGAGATAAGTTGTCCGGCAGGGGATATAAATTTCCCTCCGCCGGAGATAAGTTTTCTGCCAGCGTAGAGAAGTATTTCGTCAGCAGAGATAAGTTGTCCGGCAGGGGATATATATTTCCCGCCATTGGAAATAAGTTTTCCGCCAGCGGAGAGATGTATTTTGTTTGCCGAGATAAGATGTCCCGCCGCCGGAAGTAAAGGTTTTGCCAGCGGAGATAAGTTTTCTGCCGGCGCAGAAACGTAGGTCGTCTGCGTAGATAAGTTTTCCGCCGGCGGAGAGACGTATTTTGTCAGCAGATATAAGTTGTCCGGCAGGGGCTATGAATTTCCCCCTCTGGTGAAAAGTTTTCCGCCAGCGGATATAAATTTCCCGCCACCGGAGATAAGTTTTCTGCCAGCGGAGAGACGTATTTTGTCAGCAGAGATAAGATGTCCGGCAGGGGATATAAAATTCCCGCCACCGGAGATAAGTTTTCCGCCAGTGGAGAGACGTATTTCGTTAGCAGAGATAAGTTGTCCGGCAGGGGATATAAATTTCCCTCCGCCGGAGATAAATTGTCTGCCAGCGGAGATAAGTTGTCCCTCAGCGGATATAGATTTCCCGCCACCGGAAACAAGTTTTCCGCCAGCGGAGAGACGTATTTCGTCAGCAGAGATAAGTTGTCCGCCAGGGGATATAAATTTCCCGCCACCGGAAGTACATGTTCTGCCAGCGGAGATATGTTTTCTGGCAGCGCAGGAACGTAGTTCGTCAGCGGAGATAAATTGTCTGCCAGCGGCGATAAGTTGTTCGCCGGAGAGACGTATATCGTCAGCAGAGATAAGTTGTCCGGCAAGGGTTATAAGTTTTCTGCCAGAGGAGAAACGTAGTTCGTCAGCGGATATAAATTATCTGCCACCAGAAATAAGTTTTACGCCAGCGGAGAAACGTAATTCGTCTGCGGGGATAAATTGTCCGTCTGGGGATATAAATTTCCCGCCGCCGGAGATAAATTGTCTGCCAGCGGAGATAAGTTGGCCGTCAGCGGATATAGATTTCACGCCACCGGAAACAAGTTTTCCGCCAGCGGAGAGACGTATTTCATCAGCAGAGATGAGTTGTCCAGCAGGGGATATAGATTTCCCGCCACCGGAAATAAGTTTTCTGCCGGCGGAGAATCGTATTTCGTCAGCAGAGATAAGTTGTCCGGCAGGGGATATTAATTTCCCGCCACCGGAAATAAGTTTTCCGCCAGCGGAGATACGTATTTCGTTAGCAAAGATAAGTTTTCCGCCAGCGGATATAAATTTCCCGCCACCGGAAATAAGTTTTCCGCCAGCGGAGAGACGTATTTCGTTAGCAGAGATAAGTTGTCCGGCAGGGGATATAAATTTCCCTCCGCCGGAGATAAATTGTCTGCCAGCGGAGATAAGTTGTCCCTCAGCGGATATAGATTTCCCGCCACCGGAAACAAGTTTTCCGCCAGCGGAGAGACGTATTTCATCAGCAGAGATAAGTTGTCCGGCAGGGGATATAAATGTAGGAAAGGCAGTAACGGGAGTACCATTAACATAGAGAGAGGAAATAATCGAATAGAAACTAAGATCGAGTAATCGAAAAGAGAAGAGTTTGAGCTACGAGGGAGAGAGGTTGTGTTCTCGGTGCACGGATTAAACGAAAGCGAGAGAAGAGAAAATTATAAAACACTGTGTAAATTAAATATAAGACGAATGAACGAAATAAAGTTATGATTTCTTAATGAATCCGTCGACAACAATTACTGCGAGAAAGTAGCCTCAAACTCGATACAACCGGGAGGATTATACGCGCATATGTATAAGTCCCCCCACATTAATGGGGGCTCGTCCAGTAAAAAAAAAAGCAATAGTGTACATCAATCATTAAATCGTGTGTACATTATCGCCACAAAACATAAAACACCCAGGAGAAGCAGAATTTTGAACGTCTAGAAATTTCTGCAAAGGAGAGAACGAGACAGCACATTGAGCAGCACACACACAGAAATGGCTATGTCACGACAGGCCTAAATTTCACGAGAGCGAGTGAGACAGAGTATGACAGCAAAGGCAAGCAGAAGAGCAGTTACGGCATTATCCGTTAAGTTCGTGCATGTCTGAGCGACGGTAGAACCACAGAGGACAACGAAAATTCGAGAAGAAGCACATAAATAGTGCACAAGAGACGAGAAAATTATGTGAAACTGTGAGAGAGGCAGTGGAACAGATGGAAAAGAGGCACACAGAGAGTGCATAAAAGAGAGTTGAAAACTTCGATGTCGAACTGTTAGAGAGAGATACAGAGAAGCAAGGAGTAACAACACAACAGAATCCAGAGAGCGGCATTCACATACACAGGCGACGACAATATTCATCAGATGTGTGTATGGGTGCAGAACGCGACGAGAGGGTCCAGAAAGAGCAGAGAACATCAGAATCCAGAGAGCGGGCTTCACACACAACGACGACGGCATCAACCAGCAGATAGGAACAAGGCGTGACGAGACGATCGAGAGCAGAGGAAAAGAAGAAAATCAAAGTCCCGAGTGCGGCAGCCACATACACAGACGACGGCGTTATCCATCAGACGTGTGTATGGGTGCATAGCAAAGAAACGACGTAAGAAACAATTAGCGTAATAGCGACAGATGTCAAAGAGAGACAGCAGAGTAAGAGTAACAGAGATAAAGTATAAGAAATTTAAAGAGTGAGATAAAACATATTATTCGTAAACATTAATCAAAATTCTTAAACATTATTTTAAGTTTATATCATATTAATTACAATACTAATGTTGCACAACAAGATCACACAACTCACCGTAGTTGAGCTAAAAGAAAAGTTAAAAGAGTTGAAGCTGAAAACTAAGGGGAACAAAGCAGAGTTACAGGACAGACTAATATCATATTTAGAGTCGGAGGTTAATGAAGAGTCAATGTATGAGGATACAACAGATTTTAATTTGAATATCCAGAGTGAACAATTAGAAGCTCCAAGTAAAATGGCGTTTACATTGAAAGATATTCGTGATTCTTTAGTTGAGTTTGATGGCAGCCAGCATAAAGATATTAACGATTGGCTTACAGATTTTGAGAGCACAGCAGAGACAGTACAGTGGAACGCGCTGCAAAAGTTCGTATATGGTAGGCAATTGCTGAAAGGAGCTGCGAAGTTGTTTGTAAACAGTCAAGATGGTCTTACTAATTGGGATACACTTAAAGAAGCTTTAGAGGAAGAGTTTACAGAGAAACTGTCGGCAAAGCAAGTACACAAGCAACTCGAGAATAGGAAGAAGAAGCCGAATGAAAGTTTGGTAGAATATTTTTATCAAATGAAGAGTTTGGCTAAAAAGAGTAATTTAGATGAAGATAGCGTCATAGAATACATAATAGAAGGTATACCTGATACAAATCAGAACAAGAGCGTGTTATATCAGGCCAAGGATTTTAAAGAGTTAAGAGACAAAATGAAGATATACGAGAAAACATCGTCGAATCTGGAGTCAAGATTAAAGATGAAGTTCGAGAAGAAGGAACAGAATATCAGGGCAGTTGAACCTAGATGTTTCAAGTGTGGAGGGAAAAATCATTTGGCTAAAGATTGCGTGGAGAAGGATATAAAATGTTTCAAATGCGAACAGTTGGGGCATAAAGCAAATCAGTGTAAAGTCCAAAAGAAGGATATAAAGGAGATATCAAAGCCACAACAGCTAGTCCAGAGAATGTATAATCGGGTTTTTAAGGATGTTCGGTTCGGTAATGAAGTGATATCATCGCTTTTTGATTCCGGTAGCGACATATGCACTATGAGTGAGAGTGCATATAAGCGAGCGTACCCAGTTCCATTAAGGGCGCAAGTGAAAGAATTAGTTGGAATCGGAGGAAAAAGAATTGGTACCCTCGGATTTTTCCTTGTTGATACTGAGCTATATGGCATCCCGATTGAGATGTGTTTTCATGTGGTCAAAGATAGAGACACTTTGTATAGCGCGGTAATCGGTAGTGACGTATTAGAGGTAGTGAGCGTTACACTTGGGAAAAAAGGAGTAGTTTTTCATAAGGTTGAAGAGGTGAGGGATAATGAAAAGAGATCCGAGATAGAGGATAGCGCTCAAACCAGTATTGCTCATTATAGTGATATTAAGAGCTCTATCGATGTTTCACCGGCGAATCGCGTAGCAGAGTTAAAAGAAGCATTCGAGCAGATAATGACGATAAAAGAGATAGAAGATTTTTCGTCAGAGGTCGATCTTTCGCATTTGAGTGTTATGACGAAGGGAATAGTGAAGGATATGATTACCCAGTATAATCCAGTAAAGTCGACTAATTGTCCAGTGGAAATGAAGATTATACTCATGGACGAAGTGCCAGTATATCAGAGACCGAGACGGTTGCGTTATGACGACCAAGAAAGGGTAGATCAGCAAATTAAGGAATGGTTGGAGAAAGGAATCATTCGACACAGTGTTTCGGAATACTCTTCGCCTATTGTGCTAGTTCCGAAGAAAGACGGTAAGAAAAGGTTATGTTGTGACTATAGGAAGCTCAACCAGAAGATTATACGAGATAATTTTCCGACAGCAGTTATCGATGATGTGTTACATAAATTGCAAAGAGGAAAGATATTCACAACACTCGATTTGTGTGACGGATACTTTCACGTCCCAGTAGAGGAGAACTCGAGGAAATTTACGTCGTTTGTCACCCAGAACGGCCAATACGAGTTTAATTTTGTACCATTTGGGATTAACAATTCGGCAGCGGTGTTCACGCGCTATATATTCGCGGTGCTGAGGCCACTTAATAGCGAAGGCGTTTTGATATTGTATATGGATGACATTATTATACCAGCTGAGAGTGAGTTAGAAGGAATCAATAAACTGAAGAGAGTTTTGAGCTTGGCAGAGGCGTCAGGGTTGAAAATGAAATGGAGTGTCAGTTTTTACAGCGCAGAGTCATTTTCCTTGGGTACGTTATAGAAGACGGGACGATTATACCGTCAAGAGAGAAAACGGGAGCAGTTGAGAATTTTCCAGTTCCTCGAGATAGAAAGGGAGTCCAACGATATTTTGGCCTCACATCATATTTCCGTAGGTTCGTGAAGGATTTCGCCACGATTGCTAAACCACTTACAAATCTATTGAAAAAGGAGGTTTCTTTTAAGATGGGGATGGAAGAACTGGCCTCGTTTGAACAGCTAAAGCTTCGATTAACCAATCCACCGGTTTTGCTACTTTTCAATACAAAGAGAGTTACAGAAATCCATTGTGATGCTAGTAAATTTGGTTATGGAGCCATTTTGTTGCAAAGAAGCTCAGAGGATCAACAGTTTCACCCAGTAGAGTATATGAGTAGGAAGACTACGCCAACTGAAGAGAAATATCATTCATATGAGTTGGAGGTCCTGGCTATAATCTAAGCATTGAAGAAATGGAGAGTATACGTATTGGGGATGAAGATAAAGATCGTTACAGATTGCAAAGCTTTTGCAATGACGATGAAAAAACGAGAAGTTCCCTTAAGGGTAGCCCGCTGGGCAATATTTTTGCAAGATTTTGAGTTTGATATTGAGCATCGGTCGGGCGTCAGAATGAAACACGTCGATGCTTTAAGCAGAGTACATTGTCTTCTATTGGAAGATACGATTAGGATTAAAATACAAAATGCACAAAAACTAGATGAATGGACAAGCGTAATAGTTAAGGTGTTAGAACAAGGAACATACGATGACTTTTACGTGCAGCATGGTATTTTGCATAAAGATCCTACTAAGGAGCTCATTGTGATACCATCCAGCATGGAAAGGGAAATTATTCTAATGGCCCATCGCCAAGGGCATTTTGGGGTAAAAAAGACTACTGATCTAGTACAGAGAGATTATTATATACCGAGTTTGCCGAGTAAAGTAGAAGTAATTGTTAGGTCGTGCTTGGAATGTATTGTCAGCGAGTCGAAACATGGTAGAAAAGAAGGATTTCTGAATTTTATTGATAAGGGTGACGAACCGTTGAATACTTTTCATGTTGATCATATAGGCCCTATGGAGTTAACGGAAAAACGGTACAATATTTTGGTAGTAGTAGATGCTTTCTCGAAATATGTGTGGTTGTATCCGACGAAGAGCACTGGTGCAGAAGAAGTGGTTGACAAGTTTCAAAGGCAATCAGAGTTGTTTGGAAACCCAAGGCGGGTCGTTACTGACCGCGATACTGCTTTTACTTCAAACATCTTTAAGGAGTACTGTGACTCACAAAATATACAGCATTTGCTTATTGCCACGGGAGTGCCGAGGGGAAACGGGCAAGTGGAGCGTCTAAATCGGACGATCATCTCGTTGTTAACAAAATTGTGTACGGAAGATCCTAAGGCATGGTATAAGAATGTCGGTAGAGTACAGCAATTCATAAATTCGTCACCCCCGAGAAGTACGAAAGTGTCGCCATTTAAGATCCTGACAGGCATCGATATGAGAATAGGGTATGATATTGAGTTGAAGGACATTGTGGAGATAATGTTTTTTATCCCCAATCGGCCGACTAATTATTTCAATTAAATAAAACTCGGCGCAGAAATAAAATTGCGATATGTTCTTTAATGCGTGACATCCAAATTGCAAGTGTGGCTTGCCTGCCCTTTACATTGCCGCTCCGATCGCTAAGCGCAGCTTCGCTCGGCCGACGTCGGTAGGCAGACGCAAAGCGGAGATAGCGAAGAGCGAGCTGGCAGAGAGCGTTTGGCAGGGCAAGCAAGCGCAAAGCTTTAACAAACAAATGAGTGACATAGACATAAGTAACAAACAAAATAAGCGGCTGAGGGCCAAGAATTAGGTGCTATTTGGTAAGCAGCTAATCGGCTGCGTTCTGCTCCGAACATTCACCCCCCGTTGGAAGGCAAAGGCTTTCAACAGATCCATCCTGAAGGGGCAGAACCGCTATTTTTCCAACGGCCCTCTTGAAGATGCTTGCTTGGGCGCAGGTGGCGGCTACGCTGGGATGATCGTCGAACGCAGCAATCGGCGCTTCTTTACGAAGGCGGCTTGTCGTGATTGAGTCTTGATCATCGGGAACCTCTGTAATTGCATAGAATGGCAGGAAATTTGGCAATGTAGAAATTGTTGAAAGTTGAATTTCATTTAGCGTGGATATATAGGTTTTTAATATATCGAAAAGTTCGCGCTGCAGTTCCTGATTCTCCGATCGCAGTTTTTCCACTTGCACCTGGCACTCGAGCAGCTGCTTCCTGCATTGCTGCTCTAAGTTTTGGTACTCCAGCGTTGTGGGCCGAAAATCGTCATTAGAGATGTAGGAGGAATTTTCAAAAGCGGCTAAAACTGCACGCTTATTCTCCGAGCTATCAATGCTTCCTGACACTATCCAACCAAGTTTTGTCTCCTGCAATGTTGGCAATTGGTCTGATAGTCGAATCTGTCCGACGCACATTAAATCGAAGAACAAACCACCACCTATCAACAGATCGATACGCAGCTAGTTTTAGATTATTCGGCATGGGCCAATCCTTTGCGTCTAGGCTGAAGTTAGGCTGCATTTCCGTAATTGAGTTGGTGACAATTGCAGCGAAGGAAGCTCGATAGCTTGCGTCCTGGGATTGTACAACTATATGTACAGACTTGCTCGAAGGTAGAATGGAATCTCCGATTCCGGAGATGTGAACATAAGACGAGCGATGATCCAACTGCAACTGATCAGCAAGTCTAGATGTTACAAAGTTTGCCAGTGACGCAGAATCCAAAATGGCACGACATGGGATAAGTGCTCCATAACGATCTGTTACATGGACGAGGGCAGTAGGTAGCAACACGTTCTGGCTAGGCTGAGATTTCTGGCTCGAGGGGGGAGGGCTGGTATATTTGCTTGCAACTAGGGCACTTGCAGGATCATGCTGGGTCGGTTCCGTGCTCGGCGACGGCAACTCAGCGTCAGCGCCCGACTGCATGTGGAGCAGAGTGTGATGCTTGGCTTGGCAATTTCTACATGCCCCTGACTTGCAGCGTTGCAATGAATGGCCTTTGTTGAGGCAGTTTAGACACAAATGGCGCTTCTTCACCTCCTTGTATCGAGAAAAGACAGGGAGATCTAGAAATGCCTGGCATCGGGATATGTAGTGATCAGAAGATTTGCAATACTTGCATGTTGAGCTAGTATGATCGTTAATGGAGGAGATTAGGGTGCTAGGTTTACTTTCTCCCACCTGCTGGCTAGGAATTGTTACCATAGCCGATCCCAAATTTTCCAGCATCCGACATCTTGCTTCCAAGAATGAGGCCATGCTTGACCACCTGGGCAATCCTGACGTCGGCAAGCTCTCCTCCCATTTCTCCTTGGTCTTGTGGTCCAATTTCGTGCCTATGATGAAGATCAGCAACCCATCGGAAATCTCCTGCGGGGTCGCCAAGGTCTGCAGTGCACGCAAGTGCGAATTGATTTTATCGCTGAGCGCGAGTTACCGTCCCGGCACCCCTCGAGATGCCCCCCGCTAAACCACCACGACTCAACTCAGCATAAACATCCACAGCTCAAGTGACACGAGCACGATGTTTATGCCGCCTAAGCATATACCATCAACACAGCCAACATTGTCTACAATATAAACCGGATGGACCCCAGCCAAGAATCAGCAAACTGACCTTAAATGTAACATCAGCATTTTCTTAGGAATCCCAACTGCAGCTACGCCGACAGCGACGCAGAAGAACCAGCAGCAGAGCCGCATA
Source organism: Drosophila pseudoobscura (assembly GCF_009870125.1). Lineage (NCBI taxonomy): Eukaryota > Metazoa > Arthropoda > Insecta > Diptera > Drosophilidae > Drosophila > Drosophila pseudoobscura. The sequence goes on from NC_046680.1 coordinate 97,131, forward strand.
CATAAGTCAGTGATCGCCACTGACCAGGCAGTCAATTCTAGAATCCCACCCGGAATACTATTGTCACTCTGACTATCTTAAAACTGCAATAAACGTGTATAACTAGATCACATAGAGAACACCTCCAAATTGGCATTCATCATTTAAGGGAACCCCTTTTTCCCTTCAACAGTTTCCAGCACCTATAGCAAGGACCCTAACCTCCTCTCTGGAACCTGTAACTCGCGCGCAAGCCGATAGCTGAGCCCTTCTCCACCCCTTGCAGCCCGAAAATAGCCTTGACGTGTGCCTGAAAATGTAGCAGTTTATTATCGAATCGCAACATTAGCCAATTCAACGCCTTGTCGTAATTCTCCTCAGAAAGTTCCAAGGAACGAATCGTATCCAGCGCAGCACCATCTAGACATCCACGAAGATATTGGAATTTTTCGATGATTGGGATACGATGGTCTTTGTGCACCATTGTCGAGAACATCGAGTGGAATTCTGGCCAATCCATGTAGTTCCCACCGAATCGCGGAAGCTGCAACTCGGGCATTCGAGAACGGCCTATACTATTATAGGCGAACAACGACGAATTCCCCTCGAGAGTATGCCGAGCTGTTGAATTGGCAACATTTACCGTGCGAGCAGCCATCAACTCCCGCGACAGCCTGGACCTAACCTTGACATAAACATTCGCAAAGTCCAGCCGGGCATCATGGGCTAACTGCAGGAAATCCAACCTTTCAAGGCTCGTTTGAGCGGCATCGAAATCCGCATTCATTCGCTCGATTTGCTCTAAGCGAGCTTAAAGTTCTGCCTCATCTAACTCGGCAAGCTCTTCCTTGGTGAGAAAGCGATCCATGGCCTTTAGTTGGCGCGCGACGGACTCGGCCTTGTGCTTGTAGAAATCAACATCACTCGGCATTGCTGCGTTCGCGACATTGGTAGGCTCAGGTGCTGCCATGTTGAGGTTTTAAAAGAGTCACTCAGCACGACCGAAAAAAACACCCTGTATACGTATAAACGTGCGAACCGAAAACAAAGGGATTACAGCTAATGCCTTTAGCTGTGCGGCTGTGCGAGCTGTCCGATTCCGCTTTGTACTCCGCTTGTGTGTATTAGTGAGTTCGCTGCACTGCACTGACCGAATTGTCGCGACAGAGAAATTAATAGCCAGCAATGCGTGTATGTAGGTGTATGTAAGTATGTTTTAGCACCGAATTGTGCTTAACCGCCGAAAATTTGTTAAGGCTAACGAATGTCGATCGCGAATGATAATTAATTGACTCTGCAACTCAGAGATCACGTCGGGGTCACCAAATTTTATGTGGAGATAATGTTTTTTATCCCCAATCGGCCGACTAATTATTTCAATTAAATAAAACTCGGCGCAGAAATAAAATTGCGATATGTTCTTTAATGCGTGACATCCAAATTGCAAGTGTGGCTTGCCTGCCCTTTACATTGCCGCTCCGATCGCTAAGCGCAGCTTCGCTCGGCCGACGTCGGTAGGCAGACGCAAAGCGGAGATAGCGAAGAGCGAGCTGGCAGAGAGCGTTTAGCAGGGCAAGCAAGCGCAAAGCTTTAACAAACAAATGAGTGACATAGACATAAGTAACAAACAAAATAAGCGGCTGAGGGCCAAGAATTAGGTGCTATTTGGAAAGCAGCTAATCGGCTGCGTTCTGCTCCGAACAGACATGTTGGAAGAAGAGTTGCTAGCCGAGCTACAGAGTGAAAAAGAAGAGATACGAAAGACAGTGAAAGGAAACATAGCTAAAATGCAAGAAGAAAATAGTAGAACGTATAACAGGAATAGGAGAGAGGAGCGCGAGTATGAGGTGGATGAATTGGTTGCCATCAAAAGAACGCAGTTTGGAGCGGGTTTGAAGTTAAAGAAAAAATATTTAGGACCTTATAAAATAGTCCGCAAATTGAGGCATGGTAGATATTTAGTCGAAAAAGTAGGAGAGGAAGAGGGACCTAACCGGACTAACACAGTGGCAGAGCACATGAAAAAGTGGTATCCATCATTCGGGACGAATGAGGATGTCGGATGGCCGAATGTAGGAAAGGCAGTAACGGGAGTACCATTAACATAGGGAGAGGAAATAATCGAATAGAAACTAAGATCGAGTAATCGAGAGGAGAAGAGTTTGAGCTACGAGAGAGAGAAGTTGTGTTCTCGGTGCGCGGATTAAACGAAAGCGAGAGAAGAGAAAATTATAAAACACTTTGTAAATTAAATATAAGACGAATGAACGAAATAAAGTTATGATTTCTTAATGAATCCGTCGACAACAATTATTGCGAGAAAGTAGCCTCAAACTCGATACAACCGGGAGGATTATACGCGCATATGTATAAGTCCCCCCACATAAATTTCCCACCGCCGGAGATAAGTTTTCTGCCAGCGTAGAGACGTATTTTGTCAGCAGAGATAAGATGTCCGGCAGGGGATATAGATTTCCCACCTTAAATAAGTTTTCCGCCAGCGGAGAGACGTATTTCGTTAGCAGAGATAAGTTGTCCGGCAGGGGATATATATTTCCCGCCACCTTAAATAAGTTTTCCGCCAGCGGAGAGACGTATTTCGTTAGCAGAGATAAACTGTCCGGCAGGGGATATAAATTTCCCGCCGCCGGAGGTAAATGTTCTGCCAGCAGAGATAAGTTTTCTGCCGGCGGAGGAACGTAGTTCGTCTGCGGAGATAAGTTGTCCGGCAGGGGATATAGATTTCCCGACACCGGAAGTAAGTTTTCCGCCAGTGGAGAGACGTATATCATTAGCAGAGATAAGTTGTCTGGCAGGGGATATAAATTTCCCGCCCCCGGAAGTAAATGTTCTGCCAGCGGAGATTAGTTTTCTGCCGGCGGAGAAACGTAATTCGTCAGCGGGCATATATTGTCCGTCAGGGGATGTAAATTTCCCGCCGTCGGAGATAAGATTTCTGCCCGTGGAGAATCGTAGTTCGTCAGCGGAAATAAATTGTCTGCCAGCGGAGATACGTTGTCCGCCAGCGGATATAGATTTCCCGCCACCGGAAGTAAGTTTTCCGCCAGTGGAGAGACGTATTTTGTCAGCAGATATAAGTTGTCCGGCAGGGCATATAGATTTCCCGCCACCGGAAGTAAGTTTTCTGCCAGCGGAGAGATGTATTTTGTCAGCCGAGATAAGATTTCCGGCAGGGGATATAAATTTCCCGCCCCCGGAGGTAAATGTTCTGCCAGCGGAGATTAGTTTTCTGCCGGCGGAGAAACGTAACACGTCAGCGGGCATATATTGTCCGTCAGGGGATGTAAATTTCCCGCCGTCGAAGATAAGATTTCTGCCAGTGGAGAATCGTAGTTCGTCAGCGGAGATAAATTGTCTGCCAGCGGAGATAAGTTGTCCGCCAGCGGATATAGATTTCCCGGCACCGGAAATAAGTTTTCCGTCAGCGGAGAGACGTATTTCGTCAGCAAAGATAAGTTGTCAGGCAGGGGATATAGATTTCCCGCAACCGGAAGTAAGTTTTCCGCCAGCGGAGAGACGTATTTCGTTAGCAGAGATAAGCTGTCCGGCAGGGGATATAAATTTCCCGCCGCCGGAGATAAGTTTTCTGCCAGCGTATAGACGTATTTTGTCAGCAGAGATAAGTTGTCCGGCAGGGGATATAGATTTCCCGCCACCGGAAGTAAGTTTTCTGCCAGCGGAGAGACGTATTTCGTTAGCAGAGATAAGCTGTCCGGCAGGGGATATAAATTTCCCGCCGCCGGAAGTAAATGTTCTGCCAGCGGAGATCAGTTTTCTGCCGGCGGAGAAACGTAGCTCGTCAGCGGAAATAAAATGTCCGCCAGCGCAGATAAGATGTCTGTCAGCGGAGAAAAGTTTTCCGCCAGCAGATATAAATTTCCCGCCGCCGGAGATAAGTTTTCCGCCAGCGGAGGGACGTATTTCGTTAGCAGAGATAAGCTGTTCGGCAGCGGATATAAATTTCCCGCCGCCGGAGGTAAATGTTCTGCCAGCAGAGATAAGTTTTCTGCAAACGGAGAGACGTATTTCGTCAGCAGAGATAAGTTGTCCGGCAGGGGATATATATTTCCCACCACGAGAAATAAGTTTTCCGCCAGCGTAGAGACGTATTTTGTCAGCAGAGATAAGTTGTCCGGCAGGGGATATAGATTTCCCGCCACCGGAAGTAAGTTTTCTGCCAGCGGAGAGATGTATTTTGTCAGCCGAGATAAGATTTCCGGCAGGGGATATAAATTTCCCGCCCCCGGAGGTAAATGTTCTGCCAGCGGAGATTAGTTTTCTGCCGGCGGAGAAACGTAACTCGTCAGCGGGCATATATTGTCCGTCAGGGGATGTAAATTTCCCGCCGTCGGAGATAAGATTTCTGCCAGTGGAGAATCGTAGTTCGTCAGCGGAGATAAATTGTCTGCCAGCGGAGATAAGCTGTCCGCAAGCGGATATAGATTTCCCGGCACCGGAAATAAGTTTTCTGCCAGCGTAGAGACGTATTTCGTCAGCAGAGATAAGTTGTCCGGCAGGGAATATATGTAAGATTAATATTAAAGTATCGTTTATTAATAATGTTTTGATCGAAAAAGAGTACAAAGTGTTTGATTTAAGATGTGCAATTAATGATTCTGTTCTTCCGACTTTTTGTTCAACTTTCTGCTTCTACTTCCAACAACCGACTCCCATATCGATAACCCCTTATCGGCTAGGTCTTTTAAACATCGGTTAAGTCTGGTTATATCGGTTAGGTCTTATCGATGGTATCTTAAGTTCAAATGTTTATTTAGATGGGATAGTGTTAACTGCTTGATACACTGTCCTTTACATTCGGACCTCCTGCTCATCTTCATCTGTCCCAGATGATAATATATCCTCGTTCTCTGAGAAAAAACGCCATAGCTTCTTATTGTCACTGCTCGTTGCGGTGATGTTTGGCCCCTCGACTTGAGCAACCTTTCTGACGTCGTAGCGACCGTTCCGCTTTACCTTGGTGACTTCATATGGGCCTAGATACTCGCTGGCCAACTTGCGTCCTGCGACGAACTGCGTCCTCTTGATCGCGACCATGTCTCCTAGTCTGTAGCCGTGCTCAGGTCGTCGTTTTTTATCATAATTGCGCTTGTACACCTCTTGCGCCTTCTCAATGTTTTGTTTCGCTTTTGTTTTTGTTTGGTCACGCAGTTCTTGGCGCTCGTTGTTAAACTGCGTAACCAACTCCTCGTTGAGAACCTCCAATAGTCGACTTTCAGCTTCAGACTTCAGCGACGACTTCAGCGTAGAATGCACATGCGAATTAATCGCCATCTGAACCTTTGGCACATGCTTGTACCACTTCGTTGACTCCTGAGCTGAGAGCTTTGCGATGATACCCAAAATTGAACGGTTCACCCGCTCAATCTGACCGTTGCCTCTCGCCACACCTGTCGTTGTACACACATGTTCGACTTTGTTCTCGTTGAGAAACTCGCTGAATGCGTTGGATGTAAACGCTGCTCCTCTGTCGCTGACTATGCGCTTGGGAAAACCAAACACAAATGACCAATCTCTCAGCCTCTTCACAACTTCTTTGTGACCTGTTGACTTAGTTGGGAACAGCCACACAAACTTGGAGAATGCATCTACCACAGCAAAAATGTACTTGTATTGCTTGGCTGTCGCATCCATTGGTCCCAAATGATCAACGTGCAGCGTGTATAGTGGTGTGTCACCCTTGTCAATGCAATGAAGATAGCCTTCTTGTTTTCCCAACTTTTTGCTGAAAATTATACAACTGATACAATTAGTAATCAACTTATTTACTTTCCGTTCAAGGTGCGGAATCCAGTATTGCTGCTGAACTGAGTGCATTGTCTTCGCTGTGGAGAAATGACCAACTTCATGCGATCCTTGAATGATTTCCCTTTCCATCAGCCTTGGAACCACCAATACGTCATTGCCATTTACAGATTTGAAGAGAAGACCTCCTTTTAGCTTGTAGTCTTGATATGGGTGCTGCTTCAGGATCTCAACTGTGGCTTTGATGAAATCGTCATCCTGCTGTGCTTTCTTTATCCGAGCTGTTAGCTCCGTCGTCACGAACATGCATGTCTGCGGAAAACGACTGAGACAGTCCACGTGTCTCATTCTGTCCCCTGGGCGGTGTACTACTTTGAATGTAAAGTCCTCCATATACAGAATCCACTGGGAAACTTCTCCGCGTATATCTGCTTTCGTTGTTGTCTGCTTAAACGCCGCACAGTCAGTGGCAAGATCAAATTTGATCCCCAACAGGTAGTGACGAAACTTCTTGAGTGCGAGGTATGCAGCTTTGACCTCCAAATAGTAACTGTGACGTTTGGACTCAGCTTGTGTAGTCTTTTTACTCCAATAGTAAATCGGGTGGAAATTGCCATCAAACTGCTGCAACAAAACTGCTCCGAAACCTTCTTTGGATGCATCCGTGTGGAGTTCCGTTGGCGCTTCTCGTGAGTATAAATGTAATACAGGTGCGATTACAAGCAGATTCTTTAAGGTTTGTAGCGACTGTTGCTCTGCTTCGCCAATGTTGAAAACTGCTTCCTTCCTGAGTAGATTCGTGAGCGGCCGGGCAACTTGTGCATAGCCAGGGATGAACTTTCTGAAAAAGCCTGTGAGTCCCAGAAATGCTTGAACTGCTTTAATGTCTTTGGGCGTATCAAACCGACTGACAGCTGCTGTCTTCTCTTTGCCGGGCCAGATTCTCCTGTCCTTAATGAAAGCTAATGCGGGGCTGCATGAAGCTACATTTCTTCCACTTGATCTTTAGGCCAAACTGCGCAGCTGTCTCCAGAACCAACTTCGTCTTCCTCATGCATACCTCGGGCGACGCGGCGTAAACAATTATGTCGTCCATATAAAGCTGCATAATGTCAGAGTTGATTAATTCTTGAAAAATATAGCTTACGAACCGAATGAACGCAGCTGGCGAGTTCTTGAATCCGAAAGGCGCTTTATTAAACTCGAATAATCCCTTCTTTGTGACGAAGGCCGTATACGACTTGCTTTGCTCTTCCATAGGCACATGGAAAATCCGTTTTCAAGGTCCATTATGGTAAACCACTTAGCCGACTGCAGCTTTTCCAAGACTTCCTCCATGATCGGGACTGGGAAGCAGTCCAGCAATACCATGCTGTTTAACTTCCTGTAGTCTACGCAAACTCTAAGTGTACCATCTTTTTTCTTCACGACGACAACTCTGCTCGCTACATTTGAAGACGACTTGCGTACGATTCCTTGCTCGTTCCATTCTTCGACTTGCTTCTTTACGGCACTGGCTTCGTCTGTCGATAAACGACTCGGTGAGTGATGAAACGGCTTGATTACTCCGTCGGGAACTATCTTCAGTTGAATTGGAGACTGCTTTGCAACTTCTGTGGGCATTTGGTAACTTTTTCTTATCATCTGTTCAACGTCTTTTCGATATTGCGGTGGAGCTACAAAGGATGACTCTTCAGTTACATTATATATAAGAGCATGCTCATCTGTTGGCACAGGATCTGCGTCATGCTTCAAGAACGTGTATCCTTGCATATCAGCGACGAAACGGAACTTTTTAATGAAATCATGCCCCAAAAGTGCGTCGAAATCAATCTGGCTACTGGGGACTACTAAAAACTTCTGTGTGGTCTGCAAGTTATCCACGGTAACTTCTGCATTGAAGTATCCAACAGGCTTTGTTGATATCTGACCCAGACCGCGCAACATAGTTGTGCACTTCAAAAGTTTAACGTTTTTCATGGTCTTCAACATACTCTCTTTGATTATGATTATGATACAGGGTCAGATATACCCTGTATCCACAAGACAGTCAACTACAATGCCGTTTATTTGAATTTTTTTCATGCGAGTGCGATCCAAAATGACGCGAACTTTATCAACTTTATCAGCTTCATAAGGACTGTTACGCGAAATGTGATTATTCTGATTGCAGTTAAAACACTTCGTTTCGGCTTTGCAGTCTTTGCGTTTGTGTTCTCCTGATCCACAGTTATAGCAATATTCTTTTTTACCGCTTTGCCCACATTGCTGCTTGAAACTCGTCTTATGCCGTTCGTTATTGCCCTTCTTCTCCAATATGTTCAAACGATCATAGATATCGAACTCTTCTTTCATGGCCCTGAAGGTCTTACAGCGATACATGGCATACTTATACTCTTTTCTTATGTCCAGACCGTTCACAATATGGCTTATAACAGCCGCGTCTTCAACATGTCCGACTGCTGCTATTTTTCTCATCTGCAGCAAGTACTCGTGCATCGACTCACTACTCTTCCTCTTTCTTTCTTGCAGCAGCTTATGAATGTCTGCACTGTTATAGCTACATGTGAATTCATCCAATAATACGTTCTTGAGTTCCTCATAGGTGCACACGCATTGTGCTTCAAGGAAAACCTTAGCTGCACCGGTAATTTTTCCTCTGGCCTGCACATACTTTTACTTTTCAGTAAGCTCATATGCGTCGGCATTTTTTTCGAAAATCTCAAACCATTTTTCTATGGGAACCGATTTTCCATCACAATCGCTCACAACTTTTGTAAAATTATCTGGAGCGATCTTCATTTCTCGTTGCTCATCGCCAAGCACTTTCAAACTTAGCAACTTTATCATTTGATCAATCTTGTCCTCAGTATTCTTTTCCGCATTTTCTAAATCTTCCATCTCGTTTGCACTCGGGCGCGACGTTCCTGGTACAGCACCTTCTCTCTCTCTTTCCAATGCAACGGCGGCGGTGTTTGCATCATTTTGCGGCTCTTTTCGACTTGTGTCTGTGTACCCGACGAGTGCTTGTCTTTTTGTGTATCACACACAACGTGTCTGTGCGTGTTTTTTCTGCTTATGTATGTACTGCCACTAACCATACAGTATACTACATATATACAAGGTATACAGTATACTACATACATATACAGTATACTGTATGGTTAGTGGTACTGCGCACGGACAAGGCGACGCTGCGACGCGACAATGAATTTCACAATTTTTCAACCGAATTAAACGACTGATCTTTTATTAAAATCCGTGTCTACTGTTATGCTCACAGAATTTTGATTGTTCAACTTAATGTTTATAGCCACCAACAACAACTTTACAACTTTATGTAGCTACAAACAACAACTTTAACAACTTTTCAACAATCCTCTTTTTGCATCAGCTTCTGCTTTCTTCTGTTTTTCTTTTTCACACACTCTGAGCTCTTTATTCGACGCGGACGAGCCCCCAAATGTAAGATTAATATTAAAGTATCGTTTATTAATAATGTTTTGATCGAAAAAGAGTACAAAGTGTTTGATTTAAGATTTGCAATTAATGATTCTGTTCTTCCGACTTTTTGTTCAACTTTCTGCTTCTACTTCCAACAACCGACTCCCATATCGATAACCCCTTATCGGCTAGGTCTTTTAAACATCGGTTAAGTCTGGTTATATCGGTTAGGTCTTATCGATGGTATCTTAAGTTCAAATGTTAATTTAGATGGGATAGTGTTAACTGCTTGATACACTGTCCTTTACATATATATTTCCCGACACCGGAAATAAGTTTTTCGTCAGCAGAAATAAGTTTTCTGCAGGCGGAGAGACGTATTTCGTCAGCAGAGATAAGTTGCCCGGCAGGGGATATATATTTCCCGCCACCGGAAATTAGTTTTCCGCCAGTGAAGAGACGTATTTCGTCAGCAGAGATAAGGTGTCCGGCAGGGGATATAGATTTTCCGCCACCGGAAATTAGTTTTCCGCCAGTGGAGAGAAGTATTTCGTCAGCAGAGATAAGTTTCCTGCAAGCGGAGAGACGTATTTCGTCAGCAGAGATAAGTTGTCAGGCCGGGGATACAAATTTCTCGCCGCCGGAGATAAGTTTTCTACAAGCGGAGAGACGTATTTCGTTAGCAGAGATAAGTTGTCAGGCCGGGGATAAAAATTTCTCGCCGCCGGAGATAAGTTTTCTACAAGCGGAGAGACGTATTTCGTCAGCAGAGATAAGTTAGCTGCAAGCGGAGAGAAGTATTTCGTCAGCAGAGATAGCTTGTCCGGCAGAGGTTATAGATTTCCCGCCACCGGAAATATGTTTTCCGCCAGCGGAGAGACGTATTTCGTTAGCCGAGATAAGATGTCCGGCAGGGGATATAGATTTCCTGCCGCCGGAGGTAAATGTTCTGCCAGCGGGGATAAATTGTCCGTCAGGGGATGTAAATTTAACGCCGTCGAAGCTAAGATTTCTGCAAGTGGAAAATCGTAGTTCGTCAGCGGAGATAAATTGTCTGCCAGCGGAGATAAGTTGTCCGCCAGCGGATATAGATTTCCCGGCACCGGAAATAAGTTTTCTGCCAGCGTAGAGACGTATTTCGTCAGCAGAGATAAGTTGTCCGGCAGGGGATATATATTTCCCGCCACCGGAAATAAGTTTTCCACCAGCGGAGAGAAGTATTTCGTCAGCAGAGATAGCTTGTCCGGCAGAGGTTATAGATTTCCCGCCACCGGAAATATGTTTTCCGCCAGCGGAGAGACGTAGTTCGTTAGCCGAGATAAGATGTCCGGCAGGGGATATAGATTTCCTGCCGCCGGAGGTAAATGTTCTGGCAGCGGGGATAAATTGTCTGCAGGGGATGTAAATTTCCCGCCGTCGAAGCTAAGATTTCTGCAAGTGGAAAATCGTAGTTCGTCAGCGGAGATAAATTGTCTGCCAGCGGAGATAAGTTGTCCGCCAGCGGATATAGATTTCCCGGCACCGGAAATAAGTTTTCTGCCAGCGTAGAGACGTATTTCGTCAGCAGAGATAAGTTGTCCGGCAGGGGATATATATTTCCCGCCACAGGAAATAAGTTTTCCACCAGCGGAGAGACGTATTTCGTTAGCAGAGATAAGTTGTCAGGCCGGGGATATAAATTTCTCGCCGCCGGAGATAAGTTTTCTACAAGCGGAGAGACGTATTTCGTCAGCAGAGATAAGTTTGCTGCAAGCGGAGAGACGTATTTCGTCAGCAGAGATAAGATGTCCAGCAGGGGATATAAATTTCCCGCCACCGGAAATAAGTTTTCCGCCTGCGGAGAGACGTATTTCGTTAGCAGAGATAAGTTTTCCGCAAGCGGATATAAATTTCCCGCCACCGGAAATATGTTTTCCGCCTTTGGCGAAACGTAATTCGTCTGCGGGGATAAATTTTCCGTTTGGGGATATAAATTTCCCGCCGCCGGAGATAAATTGTCTGCCAGCGGAGATAAGTTGTCCGTCAGCGGATATAGATTTCCCGCCACCGGAAATAAGTTTTCCGCCAGCGGAGAGACGTATTTCGTCAGCAGAGATAAGTTGTCCGGCAGGGGATATAGATTTCCCGCCGCCAGAGGTAAATGTTCTGCCAGCGGAGATAAATTTTCTGCTGGCGGAGAAACGTAATTCGTCAGCGGGGATAAATTGTCCGCCAGCGGATATAGATTTCCCAGCACCGGAAATAAGTTTTCCTCCAACGGAGAGACGTATTTCGTCAGCAGAGTTAAGTTGTCCGGCAGGGGATATAGATTTCCCGCCACCGGAAATAAGTTTTCCGCCAGCGGAGAGACGTATTTCATTAGCAGAGATAAGTTTTCAGCCAGCGGATATAAATTTCCCGCCACCGGAAATAAGTTTTCCGCCAGCGGTGAAACGTAATTCGTCTGCGGGGATAAATTGTCCGTTTGGGGATATAAATTTCCCGCCGCCGGAGATAAATTGTCTGCCAGCGGAGATAAGTTGTCCGTCAGCGGATATAGATTTCCCGCCACCGGAAATAAGTTTTTAGCCAGCGGAGAGACGTATTTCATCAGCAGAGATAAGTTGTCCGGCAGGGGATATAAATTTCCCGCCACCGGAAATAAGTTTTCCGCCTGCGGAGAGACGTATTTCGTTAGCAGAGATAAGTTTTCCGCAAGCGGATATAAATTTCCCGCCACCGGAAATATGTTTTCCGCCTGTGGCGAAACGTAATTCGTCTGCGGGGATAAATTTTTCGTTTGGGGATATAAATTTCCCGCCGCCGGAGATAAATTGTCTGCCAGCGGAGATAAGTTATCCGGCAGGGGATATAAATTTCCCGCCACCGGAAATAAGTCTTTCCGCCTGCGGAGAGACGAATTTCGTTAGCAGAGATAAGTTTTCCGCAAGCGGATATAAATTTCCCGCCACAGGAAATATGTTTTCCGCCTGTGGCGAAACGTAATTCGTCTGCGGGGATAAATTGTCCGTCTGGGGATATAAATTTCCCGCCGCCGTAGTTAAGTTTTCTGCCAGCGGAGAATCGTTGTTCGTCAGCGGAGATAAATTGTCTGCCAGCGGAGATAAGTTGTACGCCAGGGGATATAGACTTCCCGCCCCCGGAAATAAGTTTTCAGCCAGCGGAGAGACGTATTTCGTCAGCAGAGATAATTTGTCTGGAAGGGGTTTTTATTTCCCGCCACCGGAAATAAGTCTTCCGCCAGCGGAGAGACGTATTTCGTCAGCAGAGATAAGTTGTCCGGCTGGGGATATAATTTTCCCGCCGCCGGAAATAAGTTTTCTGCCAGCGGAGGAACGTAGCTCGTCAGCGGTGATAAATTATCTGCCAGCGGCGATAAGTTGTTCGCCGGAGAGACGTATTTTGTCAGCTGAGATAAGTTGTCCGGCAGGGGATATAAATTTCCCCCTCTGGAGATAAGTTTTCTGCCAGAGGAGAAACGTAGTTCATCAGCGGATATAAAATATCTACCATCGGAAATAAGTTTTCCGCCAGCGGAGAAACGTAATTCGTCTGCGGGAATAAATTGTCCGTCTTGGGATAAAAATTTCCCGCTGCCGGAGATAAATTGTCTGCCAGCGGAGATAAGTTGTCCGTCAGCGGATATAGATTTCCCGCCACCGGAAAAAAGTTTTCCGCCAGCGGAGTGACGTATTTCATCAGCAGAGATAAGTTGTCCGTCAGGGGATATAAATTTCCCGCCACCGCAAATAAGTTTTCCGCCAGCGGAGAGACGCATTTCGTTAGCAGAGATAAGTTTTCCGCCAGCGGATATAAATTTCCCGCCACCGGAAATAAGTTTTCCGCCAGCGGTGAAACGTAATTCGTCTGCGGGGATAAATTGTCCGTCTGGGGATATAAATTTCCCGCCGCCGGAGATAAATTTTCTGCCAGCGGAGATAAGTTGTCCGTCAGCGGATATAGATTTCCCGCCACCGGAAATAAGTTTTTAGCCAGCGGAAAGACATATTTCGTCAGCAGAGATAATTTGTCTGGAAGGGGATATAAATTTCCCGCCACCGGAATTAAGTTTTCCGCTAGCGGAGAGACAAATTTCGTTAGCAGAGATAAATTGTCCGTCTGGGGATATAAATTTTCCGCCGCCGGAGTTAAGTTTTCTGCCAGCGGAGAATCGTTCGTCAGCGGAGATAAATTGTCTGTCAGCGGAGATAAGTTGTACGCCAGGGGATATAGACTTTCCGCCCCCGGAAATAAGTTTTCAGCCAGTGGAGAGACGTATTTCGACAGCAGAGATAATTTTTCTGGAAGGGGTATAGATTTCCCGCCACCGGAAATAAGTTTTCCGCCAGCGGAGAGACGTATTTCGTCAGCAGAGATAAGTTGTCCAGCTGGGGATATAAATTTCCCGCCGCCGGAGTTAAGTTTTCTGCCAGCGGAGAATCGTTGTTCGTCAGCGGAGATAAATTGTCTGCCAGCGGAGATAAGTTGTACGCCAGGGGATATAGATTTCCCGCCCCCGGAAATAAGTTTTCAGCCAGCGGAGAGACGTATTTCGTCAGCAGAGATAATTTGTCTGGAAGGGGATATAAATTTCCCGCCACCGGAATTAAGTTTTCCGCTAGCGGAGAGACAAATTTCGTTAGCAGAGATAAGTTCTCCGCCAGCAGAGAAACGTAATTCGTCTGCGGGGATAAATTGTCCGTCTGGGGATATAAATTTCCCGCCGCCGGAGTTAAGTTTTCTGCCAGCGGAGAATCGTTGTTCGTCAGCGGAGATAAATTGTCTGCCAGCGGAGATAAGTTGTACGCCAGGGGATATAGATTTCCCGCCCCCGGAAATAAGTTTTCAGCCAGCGGAGAGACGTATTTCGTCAGCAGAGATAATTTGTCTGGAAGGGGATATATATTTCCCACCACCGGAAATAAGTTTTCCGCCAGCAGAGAGACGTAATTCGTCAGCAGAGATAAGTTGTCCGGCAGGGGATATAAATTTCCCGCCACCGGAAATAAGTTTTCTGCCAGCGGAGAAACGTAATTCGTCTGCGGGGATAAATTGTCCGTCGGAGTTAAGTTTTATGCCAGCGGAGAATCGTTGCTCGTCAGCGGAGATAAATTGTCTGCCAGCGGAGATAATTTGTACGCCAGGGGATATAGATTTCCCGCCCCCGGAAATAAGTTTTCAGCCAGCGGAGAGACGTAATTCGTCAGCAGAGATAATTTGTCTGGAAGGGGCTATAGATTTCCCGCCACCGGAAATAAGTTTTCCGCCAGCGGAGAGACGTATTTCGTTAGCAGAAATAAGTTGTCCGGCAGGGGATATAAATATCCCACCGCCGGAGATAAGTTTTCTGCCAGCGGAGAGACGTATTTCGTCAGTAGATATAAGTTTTCCGGCAGGGGATATAAATATCCCGCCGCCGGAGATAAGTTTTCTGCCAGCGGAGGAACGTAACTCGTCTGCGGGGATAAATTGTCCGTCGGGGGATATAAATTTCCCGCCGCCGGAGTTAAGTTTTCCGCCAGCGGAGAGACGTATATCGTCAGCAGAGATAATTTGTCTGGCAGCGGATATAGATTTCCCGCCACCGGATATAAGTTTGCCGCCAGCGGAGAGACGTATTTCGTCAGCAGAGATAAGTTGTCCGGCAGGGGATATAAATTTCCCGCCACCGGAAATAAGTTTTCCGCCAGCGTAGAGACGTATTTCGTTAGCAGAGATAAGTTTTCCGCCAGCGGAGAAACGTAATTCGTCTGCGGGGATAAATTGTCCGTCTGGGGATATAAATTTGCCACCGTCGGAGTTAAGTTTTCTACCAGCGGAGAATCGTTGTTCGTCAGCTGAGATAAATTGTCTGCCAGCGGAGATAAGTTGTACGCCAGGGGATATAGATTTCCCGCCCCCGGAAATAAGTTTTCAGCCAGCGGAGAGACGTAATTCGTCAGCAGAGATAATTTGTCTGGAAGGGGATATAGATTTCCCGCCACCGGAAATAAGTTTTCCGCCAGTGGCGAGACGTATTTCGACAGCAGAGATAAGTTGTCCGGCAGGGGATATAAATTTCCCGCCACCGGAAATTAGTTTTCCGCCAGCGGAGAGACGTATTTCGTCAGCAGAGATAATTTGTCTGGCAGGGGATATAGATTTCCCGCCACCGGAAATAAGTTTTCCGCCAGCGGAGAGACGTATTTCGTCAGTAGAGATAAGTTGTCCGGCAGCGGATATAAATTTCCCGCCACCGGAAATAAGTTTTCCGCCAGCGGAGAGACGTATTTCGTCAGTAGAGATAAGTTGTCCGGCAGGGGATATAAATTTCCCGCCGCCGGAAATAAGTTTTCCGCCAGCGGAGAGACGTATTTCGTTAGCAGAAATAATTTGTCTGGCAGGGGATATAGATTTCCCGCCACCGGAAATAAGTTTTCAGCCAGCGGAGAGACGTATTTCGTCAGCAGAGATAATTTGTCTGGAAGGGGATATAGATTTCCCGCCACCGGAAATAAGTTTTCCGCCAGTGGAGAGACATATTTCGTCAGCAGAGATAAGTTGTCCGGCAGGGGATATAGATTTCCCGCCACCGGAAATTAGTTTTCCGCCAGCGGAGAGACGTATTTCGTTAGCAGAGATAAGTTTTTCGCCAGCGGATATAAATCTCCCGCCCCGGAAATAAGTTTTCCGCCAGCGGAGAAACGTAATTCGTCAGTAGAGATAAATTGTCCGTCGGGGGATATAAATTTCCCGCCGCCGGAGTTAAGTTTTCCGCCAGCGGAGAGACGTATATCGCCGGCAGAGATAATTTGTCTGGCAGGGGATATAGATTTCCCGCCACCGGAAATAAGTTTTCAGCCAGCGGAGAGACGTATTTCGTCAGCAGAGATAATTTGTCTGGAAGGGGATATAGATTTCCCGCCACCGGAAATAAGTTTTCCGCCAGTGGAGAGACGTATTTCGTCAGCAGAGATAAGTTGTCCGGCAGGGGATATAAATTTCCCGCCACCGGAAATTAGTTTTCCGCCAGCGGAGAGACGTATTTCGTCAGCAGAGATAATTTGTCTGGCAGGGGATATAGATTTCCCGCCACCGGAAATAAGTTTTCCGCCAGCGGAGAGACGTATTTCGTCAGTAGAGATAAGTTGTCCGGCAGCGGATATAAATTTCCCGCCACCGGAAATAAGTTTTCCGCCAGCGGAGAGACGTATTTCGTCAGTAGAGATAAGTTGTCCGGCAGGGGATATAAATTTCCCGCCGCCGGAAATAAGTTTTCCGCCAGCGGAGAGACGTATTTCGTTAGCAGAAATAATTTGTCTGGCAGGGGATATAGATTTCCCGCCACCGGAAATAAGTTTTCAGCCAGCGGAGAGACGTATTTCGTCAGCAGAGATAATTTGTCTGGAAGGGGATATAAATTTCCCGCCACCGGAAATAAGTTTTCCGCCAGCGTAGAGACGTATTTCGTTAGCAGAGATAAGTTTTCCGCCAGCGGAGAAACGTAATTCGTCTGCGGGGATAAATTGTCCGTCTGGGGATATAAATTTGTCACCGTCGGAGTTAAGTTTTCTACCAGCGGAGAATCGTTGTTCGTCAGCTGAGATAAATTGTCTGCCAGCGGAGATAAGTTGTACGCCAGGGGATATAGATTTCCCGCCCCCGGAAATAAGTTTTCAGCCAGCGGAGAGACGTAATTCGTCAGCAAAAATAATTTGTCTGGAAGGGGATATAGATTTCCCGCCACCGGAAATAAGTTTTCCGCCAGTAGCGAGACGTATTTCGACAGCAGAGATAAGTTGTCCGGCAGGGGATATAAATTTCCCGCCACCGGAAATTAGTTTTCCGCCAGCGGAGAGACGTATTTCGTCAGCAGAGATAATTTGTCTGGAAGGGGATATAGATTTCCCGCCACCGGAAATAAGTTTTCCGCCAGTTGCGAGAGGTATTTCGACAGCAGAGATAAGTTGTCCGGCAGGGGATATAAATTTCCCGCCACCGGAAATTAGTTTTCCGCCAGCGGAGAGACGTATTTCGTCAGCAGAGATAATTTGTCTGGCAGGGGATATAGATTTCCCGCCACCGGAAATAAGTTTTCCGCCAGCGGAGAGACGTATTTCGTCAGTAGAGATAAGTTGTCCGGCAGCGGATATAAATTTCCCGCCACCGGAAATAAGTTTTCCGCCAGCGGAGAGACGTATTTCGTCAGTAGAGATAAATTGTCCGTCGGGGGATATAAATTTCCCGCCGCCGGAGTTAAGTTTTCCGCCAGCGGAGAGACGTATATCGCCGGCAGAGATAATTTGTCTGGCAGGGGATATAGATTTCCCGCCACCGGAAATAAGTTTTCAGCCAGCGGAGAGACGTATTTCGTCAGCAGAGATAATTTGTCTGGAAGGGGATATAGATTTCCCGCCACCGGAAATAAGTTTTCCGCCAGTGGAGAGACGTATTTCGTCAGCAGAGATAAGTTGTCCGGCAGGGGATATAGATTTCCCGCCACCGGAAATTAGTTTTCCGCCAGCGGAGAGACGTATTTCGTTAGCAGAGATAAGTTTTTCGCCAGCGGATATAAATCTCCCGCCCCGGAAATAAGTTTTCCGCCAGCGGAGAAACGTAATTCGTCTGCGGGGATAAATTGGCCGTCTGGGGATATAAATATCCCGCACCCGGTGTTACGTTTTCTACCAGCGGAGAATCGTTGTTCGTCAGCCGAGATAAATTGTCGGCCAGCGGATATAGATTTCCCACTACCGGAAATAAGTTTTCCGCCAGCGGAAAGACGTATTTCGTCAGCAGAGATAATTTGTCTGGCAGCGGATATAGATTTCCCGCCACCGGATATAAGTTTGCCGCCAGTGGAGAGACGTATTTCGTCAGCAGAGATAAGTTGTCCGGCAGGGGATATAAATTTCCCGCCACCGGAAATAAGTTTTCCGCCAGCGTAGAGACGTATTTCGTTGCCAGAGATAAGTTTTCCGCCAGCGGATAAACGTAATTCGTCTGCGGGGATAAATTGTCCGTCTGGGGATATAAATTTGCCACCGTCGGAGTTAAGTTTTCTACCAGCGGAGAATCGTTGTTCGTCAGCTGAGATAAATTGTCTGCCAGCGGAGATAAGTTGTACGCCAGGGGAGAGATAAGTTGCAGAGATAAGTTGTCACGCCGGGGATATAAATTTCTCGCCGCCGGAGATAAGTTTTCCGCCAGCGGAGAGACGTATTTCGTCAGCAGAGATAAGTGGTCTGGCAGGGGATATAGATTTCCCTCCGCCGGAGAAAAGTTTTCTGCAAGCGGAGAGACGTATTTTGTCAGTAGAGATAAGTTGTCCGGCAGGGGATATATATTTCCCGCCACGAGAAATAAGTTTTCCGCCAGCGGAGAGACGTATTTCGTTAGAAGAGTTAAGTGGTCTGGCAGGGGATATAGATTACCCGCCGCCGGAGATAAGTTTTCTGCCAGCGGAGAGACGTATTTCGTTAGCAGATATAAGATGTCCGGCAGCGGATATAGATTTCCCGGCACCGGAAATAAGTTTTCCGCCAGCGAAGAGATGTATTTTGTCAGCAGAGATAAGATGTCCGGCAGGGGATATATATTTCCCGCCACCGGAAATAAGTTTTCCGCCAGCGGATAGACGTATTTCGTTTGCAGAGATAAGTTGTCACGCCGGGGATATAAATTTCTCGCCGCCGGAGATAAGTTTTCTGCAAGCGGAGAGATGTATTTCGTCAGCAGAGATAAGTTTTCTGCAAGCGGAGAGACGTATTTCGTCAGCAGAGATAAGTTGTCCGGCAGGGGATATAGATTTCCCGCCACCGGAAATAAGTTTTCCTCCAGCGGAGAGACGTATTTCGTTAGCAGAGATAAGATGTCCGGCAGGGGATATAGATTTCCCGCCGCCGGAGGTAAATGTTCTGCCAGCAGAGATTAGTTTTCTGGCGGCGGAGAAACGTAATTCGTCAGCGGGGATAAATTGTCGGCAGGGGATATATGTTTCCCGCCACCGGAAATAAGTTTTCCGCCAGCGGAGAGACATATTTCGTTAGCAGACATTAGTTGTCAGGCCGGGGATATAAACATCTCGCCGCCGGAGATAAGTTTTCTGCAAGCGGAGAGATGTATTTCGTTATCAGAGATAAGATGTCCGGCAGGGGATATTAATTTCCCGCCACCGGAAATAAGTTTTCCGCCAGCGAAGAGATGTATTTTGTCAGCAGAGATAAGATGTCTGGCAGGTGATATAAATTCCTCGCCGCCATAAGTAAAGTAAGTAAATGGTCTGCCAGCGGAGACAAGTTTTCTGCCGGCGGAGAAACGTAATTCGTCAGCGGGGATAAATTGTCTGTCAGGGGATATAAAAAATTCCCGTCGCCGGAGATAACATTTCCGCCAGCGGAGAGACGTATTTCGTTAGCAGAGATAAGTTGTCTGGCAGGGGATATAGATTTCCCGCCGCCGGAGATATGTTTTCTGCCAGCGTAGAGACGTATTTCGTCAGCAGAAATAAGTTGTCCGGCAGGGGATATATAATTCCCGCCACCGGAAATAAGTTTTCCGCCAGCGGAGAGACATATTTCGTTAGCAGAGATAAGTTGTCAGGCCGGGGATATAAACTTCTCGCCGCCGGAGATAAGTTTTCTGCAAGCAGAGAGACGTACTTTGTCAGTAGAGATAAGTTGTCTGGCAGGGGATATAGATTTCCCGCCGCCGGAGATATGTTTTCTGCCAGCGTAGAGACGTATTTCGTGAGCAGAAATAAGTTGTCCGGCAGGGGATATATAATTCCCGCCACCGGAAATAAGTTTTCCGCCAGCGGAGAGACATATTTCGTTAGCAGAGATAAGTTGTCAGGCCGGGGATATAAACTTCTCGCCGCCGGAGATAAGTTTTCTGCAAGCAGAGAGACGTACTTTGTCAGTAGAGATAAGTTGTCCGGCAGGGAATATAGATTTCCCGCCACCGGAAATAAGTTTTCCGCCAGCGGAGAGACGTATTTCGTTAGCAGATATAAGATGTCCGGCAGCGGATATAGATTTCCCGCCGCCGGAGATAAGTTTTCCGCCAGCGGAGAGACGTATTTTGTTAGCAGAGATAAGTGGTCTGGCAGGGGGATATAGATTTCCCGCCGCCGGAGATAAGTTTTCTGCCAGCGTAGAGACGTATTTCGTCAGCAGAGATAAGTTGTCCGGCAGGGGATATATATTTCCCGCCACGAGAAATAAGTTTTCCGCCAGCGGAGGGACGTATTTCGTTAGCAGAGATAAGATGTCCGGCAGCGGATATAGATTTCCCGCCGCCGGAAGTAAAGTAAGTAAATGTTTTGCCAGCGGAGACAAGTTTTCGGCCGGCGGAGAAACATAATTCGTCAGCGGGGATAAATTGTCTGTCAGGGGATATACAAAATTCCCGCCGCCGGAGATAACATTTCTGCCAGCGGAGAATCGTAGTTCGTCAGCGGAAATAAATTGTCTGCCAGCGGAGATAAGTTGTCCGCCAGCGGATATAGATTTCCCGGCACCGGAAATAAGTTTTCCGCCAGCGGAGAGACGTATTTCGTCAGCAGAAATAAGTTGTCTGGCAGGGGATATAGATTTCCCGCCGCCGGAGATAAGTTTTCCGCCACCGGAGAGACCTAATTCGTTAGCAGAGATAAGTTGTCAGGCCGGGGATATAAACTTCTCGCCGCCGGAGATAAGTTTTCTGCAAGCGGAGAGACGTATTTTGTCAGTAGAGATAAGTTGTCCGGCAGGGGATATATATTTCCCGCCACGAGAAATAAGTTTTCCGCCAGCGGAGAGACGTATTTCGTTAGCAGAGATAAGATGTCCGGCAGCGGATATAGATTTCCCGCCGCCGGAAGTAAAGTAAGTAAATGTTTTGCCAGCGGAGACAAGTTTTCGGCCGGCGGAGAAACATAATTCGTCAGCGGGGATAAATTGTCTGTCAGGGGATATAAAAAATTCCCGCCGCCGGAGATAACATTTCTGCCAGCGGAGAATCGTAGTTCGTCAGCGGAAATAAATTGTCTGCCAGCGGAGATAAGTTGTCCGCCAGCGGATATAGATTTCCCGGCACCGGAAATAAGTTTTCCGCCAGCGGAGAGACGTATTTCGTCAGCAGAAATAAGTTGTCTGGCAGGGGATATAGATTTCCCGCCGCCGGAGATAAGTTTTCCGCCACCGGAGAGACCTAATTCGTTAGCAGAGATAAGTTGTCAGGCCGGGGATATAAACTTCTCGCCGCCGGAGATAAGTTTTCTGCAAGCGGAGAGACGTATTTTGTCAGTAGAGATAAGTTGTCCGGCAGGGGATATATATTTCCCGCCACGAGAAATAAGTTTTCCGCCAGCGAAGAGACGTATTTCGTTAGAAGAGATAAGTGGTCTGGCAGGGGATATAGATTACCCGCCGCCGGAGCTAAGTTTTCTGCCAGCGGAGAGACGTATTTCTTTAGCAGAGATAAGATGTCCGGCAGCGGATATAGATTTTCCGCCACCGGAAATAAGTTTTCCGCCAGCGAAGAGATGTATTTTGTCAGCAGAGATAAGATGTCCGGCAGGTGATATAAATTCCTCGCCGCCATAAGTAAAGTAAGTAAATGTTTTGCCAGCGGAGACAAGTTTTCTGCCGGCGGAGAAACGTAATTCGTCAGCGGGGATAAATTGTCTGTCAGGGGATATAAAAAATTCCCGCCGCCGGAGATAACATTTCTGCCAGCGGAGCATCGTAGTTCGTCAGCGGAGATAAATTGTCTGCCAGCGGAGATAAGTTGTCCGCCAGCGGATATAGATTTCCCGTCACCGGAAATAAGTTTTCCGCCAGCGGAGAGACGTATTTCGTTAGCAGAGATACGATGTCCGGCAGCGGATATAGATTTCCCGCCGCCGGAGATAAGTTTTCTGCCAGGGTAGAGACGTATTTCGTCAGCGGATATAAGTTGTCCGGCAGGGGATATAGATTTCCCGCCGCCGGAGGTAAATGTTCTGCCAGCGGAGATTAGTTTTCTGGCGGCGGAGAAACGTAATTCGTCAGCGGGGATAAATTGTCTGCCAGCGGAGATAAGTTGTCCGCCAGCGGATATAGATTTCCCGGCACCGGAAATAAGTTTTCTGCAAGCGGAAGATGTATTTCGTCACCAAAGAAAAGTTTTCCGCCAGCGAAGAGACGTATTTCGTTATCAGAGATAAGTTGTCCGGCAGGGGATATAGATTTCCCGCCACCGGAAATAAGTTTTCCGCCAGCGGAGAGACGTATTTCGTTAGCAGAGATAAGCTGTCCGGCACGGGATATAGATTTCCCGCCACCGGAAATAAGTTTTCCGCCAGCGGAGAGACGTATTTCGTCAGCAGAGATAAGTTGTCTGGCAGGGGATATAGATTTCCCGCCGCCGGAGATAAGTTATCTGCCAGCGTAGAGACGTATTTCGTCAGCAGAGATAAGTTGTCCGGCAGGGGATATAGATTTCCCGCCGCCGGAGGTAAATGTTCTGCCAGCGGAGATTAGTTTTCTGGCGGCGGAGAAACGTAATTCGTCAGCGGGGATAAATTGTCTGCCAGCGGAGATAAGTTGTCCGCCAGCGGAAATAGATTTCCCGGCACCGGAAATAAGTTTTCTGCCAGCGGAGAGACGTATTTCGTTAGCAGAGATAAGTTGTCTGGCAGGGGATATAGATTTCCCGCCGCCGGAGATAAGTTTTCTGCCAGCGTAGAGACGTATTTCGTCAGCAGAGATAAGTTGTCCGGCAGGGGATATAGATTTCCCGCCGCCGGAGGTAAATGTTCTGCCAGCGGAGATTAGTTTTCTGGCGGCGGAGAAACGTAATTCGTCAGCGGGGATAAATTGTCTGCCAGCGGAGATAAGTTGTCCGCCAGCGGATATAGATTTCCCAGCACCGGAAATAAGTTTTCTGCAAGCGGAAGATGTATTTCGTCACCAGAGATAAGTTTTCTGCCAGCGGAGATACGCATTTCGTTAGCAGATATAAGATGTCCGGCAGCGGATATAGATTTCCCGCCGCCGGAGATAAGTTTTCCGCCAGCGGAGAGACGTATTTCGTCAGCAGAGATAAGTGGTCTGGCAGGGGATATAGATTTCCCTCCGCCGGAGAAAAGTTTTCTGCAAGCGGAGAGACGTATTTTGTCAGTAGAGATAAGTTGTCCGGCAGGGGATATATATTTCCCGCCACGAGAAATAAATTTTCCGCCAGCGGAGAGACGTATTTCGTTAGAAGAGATAAGTGGTCTGGCAGGGGATATAGATTACCCGCCGCCGGAGATAAGTTTTCTGCCAGCGGAGAGACGTATTTCGTTAGCAGATATAAGATGTCCGGCAGCGGATATAGATTTCCCGCCGCCGGAGATAAGTTTTCCGCCAGCGGAGAGACGTATTTCGTCAGCAGAGATAAGTGGTCTGGCAGGGGATATAGATTTCCCGCCGCCGGAGATAAGTTTTCTGCCAGCGGAGAGACGTATTTCGTTAGCAGATATAAGATGTCCGGCAGCGGATATAGATTTCCCGCCGCCGGAGATAAGTTTTCCGCCAGCGGAGAGACGTATTTCGTCAGCAGAGATAAGTGGTCTGGCAGGGGATATAGATTTCCCGCCGCCGGAGATAAGTTTTCTGCCAGGGTAGAGACGTATTTCGTCAGCAGAGATAAGTTGTCCGGCAGGGGATATAGATTTCCCGCCGCCGGAGGTAAATGTTCTGCCAGCGGAGATTAGTTTTCTGGCGGCGGAGAAACGTAATTCGTCAGCGGGGATAAATTGTCTGCCAGCGGAGATAAGTTGTCCGCCAGCGGATATAGATTTCCCGGCACCGGAAATATGTTTTCTGCAAGCGGAAGATGTATTTCGTCACCAGAGATAAGTTTTCTGCAAGCGGAGAGACGTATTTCGTTATCAAAGATAAGTTGTCCGGCAGGGGATATAGATTTCCCGCCACCGGAAATAAGTTTTCCGCCAGCGGAGAGACGTATTTCGTTAGCAGAGATAAGTTGTCCGGCAGGGGATATAGATTTCCCGCCACCGGAAATAAGTTTTCCGCCAGCGGAGAGACGTATTTCGTCAGCAGAGATAAGTTGTCTGGCAGGGGATATAGATTTCCCGCCGCCGGAGATAAGTTTTCTGCAAGCGGAGAGACGTATTTTGTCAGTAGAGATAAGTTGTCCGGCAGGGGATATATATTTCCCGCCACGAGAAATAAGATTTCCGCCAGCGGAGAGACGTATTTCGTTAGAAGAGATAAGTGGTCTGGCAGGGGATATAGATTACCCGCCGCCGGAGATAAGTTTTCTGCCAGCGGAGAGACGTATTTCGTTAGCAGATATAAGATGTCCGGCAGCGGATATAGATTTCCGGCCGCCGGAGATAAGTTTTCCGCCAGCGGAGAGACGTATTTCGTTAGAAGAGATAAGTGGTCTGGCAGGGAATATAGATTACCCGCCGCCGGAGATAAGTTTTCTGCCAGCGGAGAGACGTATTTCGTTAGCAGATATAAGATGTCCGGCAGCGGATATAGATTTCCCGCCGCCGGAGATAAGTTTTCCGCCAGCGGAGAGACGTATTTCGTCAGCAGAGATAAGTGGTCTGGCAGGGGATATAGATTTCCCGCCGCCGGAGATAAGTTTTCTGCCAGGGTAGAGACGTATTTCGTCAGCAGAGATAAGTTGTCCGGCAGGGGATATAGATTTCCCGCCGCCGGAGGTAAATGTTCTGCCAGCGGAGATTAGTTTTCTGGCGGCGGAGAAACGTAATTCGTCAGCGGGGGGGATAAGTTGTCCGGCAGGGGATATAGATTTCTCGCCACCGTAAATAAGTTTTCCGCCAGCGGAGAGACGTATTTCGTTAGCAGAGATAAGATGTCCGGCAGGGGATATAGATTTCCCGCCGCCGGAGATAAGTTTTCTGCCAGCGTAGAGACGTATTTCGTCAGCAGAGATAAGTTGTCCGGCAGGGGATATAGATTTCCCGCCGCCGGAGGTAAATGTTCTGCCAGCGGAGATTAGTTTTCTGGCGGCGGAGAAACGTAATTCGTCAGCGGGGATAAATTGTCTGCCAGCGGAGATAAGTTGTCCGCCAGCGGATATAGTTTTCCCGGCACCGGAAATATGTTTTCAGCAAGCGGAAGATGTATTTCGTCACCAGAGATAAGTTTTCTGCAAGCGGAGAGACGTATTTCGTTAGCAGAGATAAGTTGTCCGGCAGGGGATATAGATTTCCCGCCACCGTAAATAAGTTTTCCGCCAGCGGAGAGACGTATTTCGTTAGCAGAGATAAGATGTCCGGCAGGGGATACAGATTTCCCGCCGCCGGAGATAAGTTTTCTGCCAGCGTAGAGACGTATTTCGTCAGCAGAGAAAAGTTGTCCGGCAGGGGATATAGATTTCCCGCCGCCGGAGGTAAATGTTCTGCCAGCGGAGATTAGTTTTCTGGCGGCGGAGAAACGTAATTCGTCAGCGGGGATAAATTGTCTGCCAGCGGAGATAAGTTGTCCGCCAGCGGATATAGATTTCCCGGCACCGGAAATAAGTTTTCTGCAAGCGGAAGATGTATTTCGTCACCAAAGATAAGTTTTCCGCCAGCGGAGAGACGTATTTCGTTATCAGAGATAAGTTTTCCGGCAGGGGATATAGATTTCCCGCCGCCGGAGATAAGTTTTCTGCCAGGGTAGAGACGTATTTCGTCAGCGGATATAAGTTGTCCGGCAGGGGATATAGATTTCCCGCCGCAGGAGGTAAATGTTCTGCCAGCGGAGATTAGTTTTCTGGCGGCGGAGAAACGTAATTCGTCAGCGGGGATAAATTGTCTGCCAGCGGAGATAAGTTGTCCGCCAGCGGATATAGATTTCCCGGCACCGGAAATAAGTTTTCTGCAAGCGGAAGATGTATTTCGTCACCAAAGATAAGTTTTCCGCCAGCGAAGAGACGTATTTCGTTATCAGAGATAAGTTGTCCGGCAGGGGATATAGATTTCCCGCCACCGGAAATAAGTTTTCCGCCAGCGGAGAGACGTATTTCGTTAGCAGAGATAAGCTGTCCGGCAGGGGATATAGATTTCCCGCCACCGGAAATAAGTTTTCCGCCAGCGGAGAGACGTATTTCGTCAGCAGAGATAAGTTGTCTGGCAGGGGATATAGATTTCCCGCCGCCGGAGATAAGTTTTCTGCCAGCGTAGAGACGTATTTCGTCAGCAGAGATAAGTTGTCCGGCAGGGGATATAGATTTCCCGCCGCCGGAGGTAAATGTTCTGCCAGCGGAGATTAGTTTTCTGGCGGCGGAGAAACGTAATTCGTCAGCGGGGATAAATTGTCTGCCAGCGGAGATAAGTTGTCCGCCAGCGGAAATAGATTTCCCGGCACCGGAAATAAGTTTTCTGCCAGCGGAGAGACGTATTTCGTTAGCAGAGATAAGTTGTCTGGCAGGGGATATAGATTTCCCGCCGCCGGAGATAAGTTTTCTGCCAGCGTAGAGACGTATTTCGTCAGCAGAGATAAGTTGTCCGGCAGGGGATATAGATTTCCCGCCGCCGGAGGTAAATGTTCTGCCAGCGGAGATTAGTTTTCTGGCGGCGGAGAAACGTAATTCGTCAGCGGGGATAAATTGTCTGCCAGCGGAGATAAGTTGTCCGCCAGCGGATATAGATTTCCCAGCACCGGAAAAAGGTTTTCTGCAAGCGGAAGATGTATTTCGTCACCAGAGATAAGTTTTCTGCCAGCGGAGATACGCATTTCGTTAGCAGATATAAGATGTCCGGCAGCGGATATAGATTTCCCGCCGCCGGAGATAAGTTTTCCGCCAGCGGAGAGACGTATTTCGTCAGCAGAGATAAGTGGTCTGGCAGGGGATATAGATTTCCCTCCGCCGGAGAAAAGTTTTCTGCAAGCGGAGAGACGTATTTTGTCAGTAGAGATAAGTTGTCCGGCAGGGGATATATATTTCCCGCCACGAGAAATAAATTTTCCGCCAGCGGAGAGACGTATTTCGTTAGA
The DNA here is from genome assembly GCF_009870125.1 of Drosophila pseudoobscura. Lineage (NCBI taxonomy): Eukaryota > Metazoa > Arthropoda > Insecta > Diptera > Drosophilidae > Drosophila > Drosophila pseudoobscura. The sequence continues at coordinate 124,304 of NC_046680.1, forward strand.
AGAGATAAGTGGTCTGGCAGGGGATATAGATTACCCGCCGCCGGAGATAAGTTTTCTGCCAGCGGGGAGACGTATTTCGTTAGCAGATATAAGATGTCCGGCAGCGGATATAGATTTCCCGCCGCCGGAGATAAGTTGTCCGCCAGCGGAGAGATGTATTTCGTTAGAAGAGATAAATGGTCTGGCAGGGGATATAGATTACCCGCCGCCGGAGATAAGTTTTCTGCCAGCGGAGAGACGTATTTCGTTAGCAGATATAAGATGTCCGGCAGCGGATATAGATTTCCCGCCGCCGGAGATAAGTTTTCTGCCAGGGTAGAGACGTATTTCGTCAGCAGAGATAAGTTGTCCGGCAGGGGATATAGATTTCCCGCCGCCGGAGGTAAATGTTCTGCCAGCGGAGATTAGTTTTCTGGCGGCGGAGAAACGTAATTCGTCAGCGGGGATAAATTGTCTGCCAGCGGAGATAAGTTGTCCGCCAGCGGATATAGATTTCCCGGCACCGGAAATATGTTTTCAGCAAGCGGAAGATGTATTTCGTCACCAGAGATAAGTTTTCTGCAAGCGGAGAGACGTATTTCGTCAGCAGAGATAAGTTGTCCGGCAGGGGATATAGATTTCCCGCCACCGTAAATAAGTTTTCCGCCAGCGGAGAGACGTATTTCGTTAGCAGAGATAAGATGTCCGGCAGGGGATATAGATTTCCCGCCGCCGGAGATAAGTTTTCTGCCAGCGTAGAGACGTATTTCGTCAGCAGAGATAAGTTGTCCGGCAGGGGATATAGATTACCCGCCGCCGGAGATAAGTTTTCTGCCAGCGGAGAGACGTATTTCGTTAGCAGATATAAGATGTCCGGCAGCGGATATAGATTTCCCGCCACCGGAGATAAGTTTTCCGCCAGCGGAGAGACGTATTTCGTCAGCAGAGATAAGTGGTCTGGCAGGGGATATAGATTTCCCGCCGCCGGAGATAAGTTTTCTGCCAGGGTTGAGACGTATTTCGTCAGCAGAGATAAGTTGTCCGGCAGGGGATATAGATTTCCCGCCGCCGGAGGTAAATGTTCTGCCAGCGGAGATTAGTTTTCTGGCGGCGGAGAAACGTAATTCGTCAGCGGGGATAAATTGTCTGCCAGCGGAGATAAGTTGTCCGCCAGCGGATATAGATTTCCCGGCACCGGAAATATGTTTTCTGCAAGCGGAAGATGTATTTCGTCACCAGAGATAAGTTTTCTGCAAGCGGAGAGACGTATTTCGTTATCAGAGATAAGTTGTCTGGCAGGGGATATAGATTTCCCGCCACCGGAAATAAGTTTTCCGCCAGCGGAGAGACGTATTTCGTTAGCAGAGATAAGTTGTCCGGCAGGGGATATAGATTTCCCGCCACCGGAAATAAGTTTTCCGCCAGCGGAGAGACGTATTTCGTCAGCAGAGATAAGTTGTCTGGCAGGGGATATAGATTTCCCGCCGCCGGAGATAAGTTTTCTGCAAGCGGAGAGACGTATTTTGTCAGTAGAGATAAGTTGTCCGGCAGGGGATATATATTTCCCGCCACGAGAAATAAGATTTCCGCCAGCGGAGAGACGTATTTCGTTAGAAGAGATAAGTGGTCTGGCAGGGGATATAGATTACCCGCCGCCGGAGATAAGTTTTCTGCCAGCGGAGAGACGTATTTCGTTAGCAGATATAAGATGTCCGGCAGCGGATATAGATTTCCGGCCGCCGGAGATAAGTTTTCCGCCAGCGGAGAGACGTATTTCGTTAGAAGAGATAAGTGGTCTGGCAGGGAATATAGATTACCCGCTGTAGCATACAACGTACAGGGTCGAGGAGCTGATGATAAGTAAACGGGAGTAGGAAGTACGCGCTGGCTTCGGCTTTTGTCTCTGGTCGGCGGGGTGTGGGCATGGAGGAAATTTTACTACCCATTTATAGCTCTGGCAAATGGTCGAGATAAGAATTTATAAAAAAAAATCGCGTACGAGTAGGGAAAGGATACTAGGAAACGGGATACAGGGGGGTCAAAGGGACAGATCAGCATGTACACGTGAACGAAGAAGATCACCGGTCAGATCTTTGTCGGCTGCGGTATCGCCCATTGGCGAGAACGCCCACCCTACCATGATCCTTCAGGGCCACCTAGTAATCGTCAGGATCCCTCCAACAAAGACTGCGGTGGGTCACATCTCCGTTTTTCGAGGTTGCATGGTTCCGATATAATCTATTTAGCCACGGTTCATTTCCAAAACTACTTTATTTAAACAATCCATAATTCTTCATTTAAATTCCTATAAAACCTAACGCTAATAGGATCTAGTCCCTAATATAAGCCTGCTATTCGGTATCGTCTTACATTTATAGGGTATTACTAGTATTAAGAGTATCCTGGGGGCGAGGTAGTGTATAAGGTTCTTAAATCTATCAAAATGATTAGTAGTAGGTATAGATAAAGGCAAGAAATAGGTACGTGTTCATCATATGAACAAGGAAACGTCATATGTCATTACGGTACTTGGGCAGTGCCAAAACCAGACAAAAATCGGGTATATGGAAAGTCGGTTAAAGGCATGAGTACTACGTGTGTAAAACCGTGATCATGGTTGAAGACCAACGAATAGTTACCGCACATTCATTCTTTTCAGATTGCTTACTTGTTTTTTTTTCTCTTATAATCACTTACGAGACGATTAATAACTTTGACTCCCACGCAGAAAGATCTTTCGTTGTGTGTTGGATGAGGTGATTTGATGGGTGGATGAGTATGATGATGTGTGTGATTGTGATGAGTATCTGCATAGATGATGAGATGAATGCGTGGCAACCAAAATCAAAAACTGTAAAAATAATTGGTATTAATACACTACTCATTTGTTCAAGTTCGACTTAGCCCATGGACAGGAATTCCCTTTTTGTTTATACCGTATTTACTTGGCTTTTGCACATTTTTGCCGTATCAAAAGAACATTGTTAAACAGAAAGCGGCTAAAAAAAACAGGGTTTCGCATATCGGGTCTAATTTCGAAAGAAAGATAGAGAATATAACTAAATCCGATGCGGGTTCGATGCTTCCCGGCTGGAGACCGAGTTCCTACTCGAGGTCTGAAGGTGGCACACGATTGTACCGGGCGCAGGTAACATCAGCTGCTTCCGATGCCAGGGGTCAATGACCGCGGTCCATCTGCGGCGTGAGGTTAGGTACCCTCGCCCACTGGATTGCTCGTGGGGGGGGACTGGTTTATTTGAAGAGTCACTCAGCTCATCCCCATGGGTCGAACGTGTCCAGGCGAAGATTGCAGAGCACACCGATCGGGTTTACTTGAGGAGCAAGTCCATGCCCTCGGCTACCGAACGGTGGTACGGGCACGTGGCCAAGAGGTCTCCGGGAATAACCAATCCGTATCTTCTAGACCAGCGTTTCAATACGTAGATACTAGTGGTGCTAATCCTCAACAGAATTGCACCACTGTTTCGAAAAATGTTGATACACTGGGGGCGCTCGTTTCCAAATGGTCGAACGGCTGCCCCAGTATTGGCGATATATAACTGGCGCGTCCACTCAAATTCAATGATCACTTTGAGCCGCACTTGGCACTTGCACTAGGCTTTGACTTTGGGCTTGACCTTGTTTAGAGAACTGGGTCCGCTCAAGCAGACTTCTTTTTTCCCTGCCGGTCACTCTGACGGCCACGAGGTAAAAAAGACAGAGGCTGGGACTACTAGGTACAGCAACCCACGTTTTTTCCACACCTTCTATGGTCTTTTTCTGTTATACAGAATCCAGCCACAGCAATATTTAATGAAATATAGTGCAAAGCAGAAAAATTGCATATCTTAGTGTTGCCACTTGGTCGCAAAACAGCTGATACTCTATGTATGGTTAAAGCTCACAAGCTCTGCAACTCGAATTTTTTTTTTTCTGCCTAGTTTTAGGCTGTAATTTTGGGAGTTAGCCGTTCATAATTCAAATAAACGGCACGACAAGCGTCGAATATTACACCCCCCCGCTGAAATCACACTTTGGGGTCTTGCTAACCAAAGCGTGATCCACACTTGGAGTGCTTGATACGATTTATTGTTTAATATCTTTTGCGTGATATTTACCTATAAAGCGACCCTGGAAGTCTTCCAGCTCATAGTAGCTGTTCCCGAGTCTTTTCTTAATGCGGGCTTTCCGAAACGTAGGTGCCAGTTTCGCATTAAAGCCTTTCACAAAACTACTCTGATCAAAATTTCGTCTATAAACTTCTTGACCCACTTGAAAGTTTACTTCTCGGCTTCGAAGATTATAGATATTTTCGTTTCGAACATGCTGCTGTTTCATTGCTTCTGCCGCGGTCTTGCGAATTAGCTCGAAGGAATCGTCGCGATCAAATACCACAGTTCGGTCCTCCAACATACTGAGGTTTCGTAGGAGTTGATAAGTGGAACCGCCAGTAATCATGTTTTGGCCAAAAGCAACACGATATGGGCTACTTTTGACGGCTGCATGCACACTGGACCGTAACGCACAAGTAATGAAGCTAATCTGCTCATCCCAATTGGATTGATCGGGCTTAATGTACGCTTTGATAGCAGCGAGTACTGAGCGATTTACCCGCTCTGAGGCATTGGTTTGGGGAGCGTAGGCGGCGGTGTACGAATGTCGAATTTGGTATTTCGCTAACAGATCATTAAACTTGTGTGACTTGAATTGAACACCGTTATCTGACACTATCACTTCCGGGACTCCAAAGCAATGAAACAGGTCTTCCTCCATGAACCGAATTACGGCATCCGCCGTAAATTTCTTTACCACTTTTAGGAAAGGAAATTTAGAAAAATGATCGAGTACTACAAAAATGCCTATATTTCCAGATCGACTTCGGGGGTACGGACCTAGAAAATCGACGTAAAGTTTCTGAAATAGCCGAAAGGTCTCTCCTGCTTTGCCCATTGGAGGGCGTAGAGGACGATTGGGGTGCTTACAACATTTGCACACTTCGCAATTGTTGATAAAAGCTTTTACATCGCCCACTAAATTTGGCCAATAATAGAAGCGTCGAACTCGTTCTAGCGTCTTATTGATCCCACTGTGAGAAGCTAAGGGATGTTCGTGGCCTTGTTTAAGCACTTCTGTCACCAGAGCTCTGGGAACCCACAGTTTCCAGCACATGTCGTCACTAATTTGCTCACCAGTGGCGTGTTCAGCTCGACGATACAGCAGGTTATCCATTACTTTTACATCAGGTAAACGATCTGGATTAGCTTGAATTTTCGCAATGAGTTCCTGATAGTCAGTGGATTTAAACGCTTCCGATTGAAGGTCCACTAGGCTATCAATGCCAATATACGATAAGTCTTCGGTATGCACTCGTGATAAGGCATCCGGAACGATGTTCTGACTACCCTTTCTATGAAAAATCTTAAAGGTGAAGCCTTGCAGTTTCAGGGCCCATCGAGCTAGTCTCGAGTTTAGGTCAGCCTGTGACATCAGCCATTTTAATGAGGCATGATCGGTAATAATGGAAAACTGATGCCCTTCTACATACGCTCTAAATTTCTTGACGCACATGACCGCTGCCAAACACTCTTTTTCGGTTACGGAATAATTACGTTGACATTGGTTCAATTTGCGTGACATAAAAGCGATGGGTACCTCGTTGCCATCTTCATCTGATTGCATCAGGACACCACCCACTCCTGTGTGACTCGCATCACAATGGATTGAAAAAGGAATGGTAAAATCGGGACTGTGCAACACAGGAGCGTTACACATCTGTGATTTTAAGGCATCGAACGCGATCTGTGCTTCATCGGTCCATTCAAATTTTCGCTTGCTCTTAAGTGTATCTGAGATTGGCGCTGCGATACCCGCATAATTTTTTATGAATTTGTGGTACCAACCAGTGAGACCTAAGAACCTACGGACTTGTTTCACGGATCGGGGGACCGGAAACTCTTGAATCGCTTGGACCTTCTCAACATCTGTCTGGATCGTTCCGTTGCCTATAATATGTCCTAGGTATTTGATCTCCTTTAGGCAAAATTTGGACTTCTCCACGTTTATGGTCAGACCAGCTTCGCGTAATCGGGCAGACAGGACATTGAGGACTTGAATATGCTGCTCAAAGGATTCAGAGATCACCAACAAATCGTCTAGATAAATAAATATCTCATTTCGTAGAGATGGCGGTATCACTTTATCCATCAACTTGGACATCGTTTGGGGTGCATTACACAACCCAAAGGGCATGACCGTGTACTGATACAACGGGCGCCCTGGGATGGTAAACGCCGTTTTTTCACGAGCGCTTACTTCCAGCGGAATTTGCCAATAGGCATCCTTCAAATCGATGCTTGAAATGAACTCAGCTCGAGGAAGCCGACTGAGAATGCCATCGATCAATGGCATGGGATAAGCATTCTTAACAGTGACTTCGTTCAGTTTCCGACTGTCGATGCATAATCGCACCTTTCCCGGTTTACGAACGAGGACCACGGGTGACGACCATGCGCTATCTGATTCTTCGATTACTCCAAGAGCTAACATTCGGTCTACCTCTACGTACATTAGCTTTTCAACGGCTGGAGACACAGCATAATGTCGTTGCTTTATTGCCTTTGCGCTGCCCACTTCAATATCGTGCGACAACCAGCCGGTTTTTCCCAGACCTTGCTTCGCAAAGGAGGGAAACAAGTTGACCGTCTCTGCTAACTGAGCTTGCTGATGCTTCGACAAACACACATGTAACGTACTATCAAATGCTAAGCTTGACACCTCTGGACTGGATGATTTATTGGCTAGAAAAGCAGGTAACAAATTAAAACGAGACCAGAAGTCTATGCCTAGATATAGGTCTTGCGCCAAGGATGGGACTACAAACAATTTCAAGACTTTCTTCTGGCCTTGAAAACCCACTTCGGTGGTGACCTTGCCAATTATTGGCTGGCTCTGCCCATCCGCCGTACGTACTGCTGCTCTCACAGGCTTGATCTGGTTCGGATTCTGAACCAGGTCGGCCGCAAACTTCCCACCTATGCAACTTATGGATGCACCGGTGTCCATCAGTCCACTGAGCGTCCTTCCCAGTACGGTGACTTCCGCATAGGGTCGCCAGTCCTTAGACGTATTAATGACTGACGCCAATACGTTAGAGCGCTCGGTTTTGACAGTTTGCCGATATTGGAGCAATCGCTTTCGAGATCGAGTCGGTAATGGAATTCGGTCCTCACTTGGGGGTAAAATACAAGTGGGTGAAGGAATGTCTGAGAGTTTTTTTAAGTCAGGGAGTAATGGAACTGTCGAAACGTCCATTAAATGGTGTTCGTTGCTTTCGAACTGTTTGGTTTGCGTGCACCTGTCGATTGTGCACGGCTTGACGAGTTTTTTGGATCGTTGCACCTAGAGCACGACGGTTTATACGTATTCCGTTTGCCACAGCCGTAACAAAAGACGGTGCGATCACCTACGCAGTCTTGATACCGATGCCCCTGACAACCACAGTTCCAACAGGACAGGGTTACTGCAGCGATATCTAGCTGTTCTGTTTCATCGACCTCATCGCCTTCCTTGTCTGTCTGTACCACAATTTCATGCACCTGTCGTCGTATAGGATTACGCTTCGGCTCAGCGCTGCCCATAGGCTTAGCCACTGATTGCAAAAACCGTTCGCGAGTACGCACTATGTTGCGCAATTGTGCTACTGACAGAATGGGAATGTATAAAATTTCATGTTGGATATCGGCCAAGAGATTCGACTTTAGCACTTCCAACAGCGACATTTCGGACATGGGGTTGACTAGTTTGTCGGACAAGGTTACAATGGCTTCGTAAAATGTATCAAATAGTTCGTGCGGCTTCTGCTTTCGTTGCACTATTGCCGTACGAATTTCCAGATCGGTACGCCCATCTCTAAATCGAGTTTTTAAGGCTGTACTTAGCTGCGGCCAGGTCACGGATGGTACGCTTTTATGGTAACGCCAAAACCACTCGCTCGCACTGGCTTCAAATAAATAAATGGCGTTTCTGGCCACTAGATCGAGATTACCCTCTAAGGTCTGCTTGGTTAGCGCTTCTATCCGATATATGAAATCTTCCACCGACATGGACGAATTTCCGGAAAACCGCACCTTCCATCCTGCGATTATTTGTCCAATCCTATCTGGTCGTAGTCCCGCTATCTGTTGGGATCCCCATGGGGTTACCGAGACATTAGACTCATTAGCCTGATTTATCGGGGCACCTACGGACTCTCGAGTTGGTATTTGGAACAACTGTTCGAAGGTTTGATTTTCTCCACTAGGCTGTGAAGATCCAGCAGCTTGGTCATTCGGCGGCTGTACCGTTGGACTTGCCAAACGTTGGAATCCTATTTCCATAGTCTGAGTCATTTGAGTCATGGCTTGAGACAACAACCCGATTTGACCCATAGCGTCCGTCAACGCCTGTGCCATTTGAGCCAAGCCTGGGCTTGCTTCATTCGCTGGCTCGCTACTCTGAACTGGCATGATTGGTACACCGACTTCAGTTGGACCAACGGAAGGTAAATTTTCAGTATTCGCAGCTGGACCTGCTGTCACACGCTGTGATCTGGTTCTCATTCGAAGCTGAGAAGACTCTACGTTCGAGGCGGACGCCCGCGCTACGGCTAATTCCTCAGCTAAGCTAGGAGCAGATGATTGTAGGGGCTTGTTGCACGCCGGGCACACGGTCTTTTCACCTCTTCTCGTATTAAAACACACTAAATGAAATACGTGGTTACAACTTGTTCTTAAAAGCTGTGTCCGATATTCTACCTGTCTTACGCAAATACAACAGATAATATCGGAATGGTCGTTTTGATCAATCTCGTCAAAACTCCAATCCAATGACATCCTATCCTAATTTTACTAATATATGATTTTCTTTTCTACTCTCGATTATTAACTTTTAACGATCGATATATCTACTCTGTATCCACAAAATTCGGAAACCATGCAACATTCGTCTAATAGGAGTGTGTCCCCCACTGACTCTGGTGATATTATTAACAATCAACAATCAGTACAATGAGTCATCGGATGAACTGGGACCGTTCGGTAGTTCTACACCACTGACGGATATCCGAGCAATCCGAAACCCTGACAAACCGATGGCCCTCTACTTATACTGTAGGTCGCAAAAACTGTAGGTCGTCCAGAACCACAATACAGTAGAGCCATTCCACCTACGTCTGTCAAACAAAAAAAAACGGAACAACAATAGAAAAACTGAAGAAGACGACAAGGTTATGCTGACCCAGGAAATATACCATCTCCGATTCTATTGCCTTCGTTCGCGGGCAGGCCGTAGCTCTAAACCACTGACTAACCTGATCCAGGCCAAACGGCAGACAATGATCAGCAACGGTATGGACAAGTTCATCCCCCAAACAACACGCTCCCATCTTGGTGGGTAGGCAGTAGAGCTAATCCACTTTGAAACCTAAATCCGACCGAAACATTAGAACGCGCTATTTAGCGGAGTGGCCTATCCGGCCAGATACTACAGGTTCGTTACTATGCCTAGTAATTTGATTAACCTCGAGCGCGGGGCTTTAAAGTCTTTTAGAAACTGCTACGCAATCCAGCTACTCGAAGTCAATCACCCAGACAATGCACGACCATGTATATCTGTTGGGAATTAATGGATGAAGGAATAAGTCTTGTGCCACTGCATTGAGATGCAGCTCGCATTGGTGTTGATGACTTTATAAAACTTTCTTGGTCGGGGCAAGCCGAAGAAGGGCCCCACGTTGGGCGCCAAATTTTACAAATTCTTTAAGAAACCCTGCCATAAAATCGTGACAGACTTTTCGAACCAATTGCCATTTAAAATTTGTCTTTACCTGTAGCATACAACGTACAGGGTCGAGGAGCTGATGATAAGTAAACGGGAGTAGGAAGTACGCGCTGGCTTCGGCTTTTGTCTCTGGTCGGCGGGGTGTGGGCATGGAGGAAATTTTACTACCCATTTATAGCTCTGGCAAATGGTCGAGATAAGAATTTATAAAAAAAAATCGCGTACGAGTAGGGAAAGGATACTAGGAAACGGGATACAGGGGGGTCAAAGGGACAGATCAGCATGTACACGTGAACGAAGAAGATCACCGGTCAGATCTTTGTCGGCTGCGGTATCGCCCATTGGCGAGAACGCCCACCCTACCATGATCCTTCAGGGCCACCTAGTAATCGTCAGGATCCCTCCAACAAAGACTGCGGTGGGTCACATCTCCGTTTTTCGAGGTTGCATGGTTCCGATATAATCTATTTAGCCACGGTTCATTTCCAAAACTACTTTATTTAAACAATCCATAATTCTTCATTTAAATTCCTATAAAACCTAACGCTAATAGGATCTAGTCCCTAATATAAGCCTGCTATTCGGTATCGTCTTACATTTATAGGGTATTACTAGTATTAAGAGTATCCTGGGGGCGAGGTAGTGTATAAGGTTCTTAAATCTATCAAAATGATTAGTAGTAGGTATAGATAAAGGCAAGAAATAGGTACGTGTTCATCATATGAACAAGGAAACGTCATATGTCATTACGGTACTTGGGCAGTGCCAAAACCAGACAAAAATCGGGTATATGGAAAGTCGGTTAAAGGCATGAGTACTACGTGTGTAAAACCGTGATCATGGTTGAAGACCAACGAATAGTTACCGCACATTCATTCTTTTCAGATTGCTTACTTGTTTTTTTTTCTCTTATAATCACTTACGAGACGATTAATAACTTTGACTCCCACGCAGAAAGATCTTTCGTTGTGTGTTGGATGAGGTGATTTGATGGGTGGATGAGTATGATGATGTGTGTGATTGTGATGAGTATCTGCATAGATGATGAGATGAATGCGTGGCAACCAAAATCAAAAACTGTAAAAATAATTGGTATTAATACACTACTCATTTGTTCAAGTTCGACTTAGCCCATGGACAGGAATTCCCTTTTTGTTTATACCGTATTTACTTGGCTTTTGCACATTTTTGCCGTATCAAAAGAACATTGTTAAACAGAAAGCGGCTAAAAAAAACAGGGTTTCGCATATCGGGTCTAATTTCGAAAGAAAGATAGAGAATATAACTAAATCCGATGCGGGTTCGATGCTTCCCGGCTGGAGACCGAGTTCCTACTCGAGGTCTGAAGGTGGCACACGATTGTACCGGGCGCAGGTAACATCAGCTGCTTCCGATGCCAGGGGTCAATGACCGCGGTCCATCTGCGGCGTGAGGTTAGGTACCCTCGCCCACTGGATTGCTCGTGGGGGGGGACTGGTTTATTTGAAGAGTCACTCAGCTCATCCCCATGGGTCGAACGTGTCCAGGCGAAGATTGCAGAGCACACCGATCGGGTTTACTTGAGGAGCAAGTCCATGCCCTCGGCTACCGAACGGTGGTACGGGCACGTGGCCAAGAGGTCTCCGGGAATAACCAATCCGTATCTTCTAGACCAGCGTTTCAATACGTAGATACTAGTGGTGCTAATCCTCAACAGAATTGCACCACTGTTTCGAAAAATGTTGATACACTGGGGGCGCTCGTTTCCAAATGGTCGAACGGCTGCCCCAGTATTGGCGATATATAACTGGCGCGTCCACTCAAATTCAATGATCACTTTGAGCCGCACTTGGCACTTGCACTAGGCTTTGACTTTGGGCTTGACCTTGTTTAGAGAACTGGGTCCGCTCAAGCAGACTTCTTTTTTCCCTGCCGGTCACTCTGACGGCCACGAGGTAAAAAAGACAGAGGCTGGGACTACTAGGTACAGCAACCCACGTTTTTTCCACACCTTCTATGGTCTTTTTCTGTTATACAGAATCCAGCCACAGCAATATTTAATGAAATATAGTGCAAAGCAGAAAAATTGCATATCTTAGTGTTGCCACTTGGTCGCAAAACAGCTGATACTCTATGTATGGTTAAAGCTCACAAGCTCTGCAACTCGAATTTTTTTTTTTTCTGCCTAGTTTTAGGCTGTAATTTTGGGAGTTAGCCGTTCATAATTCAAATAAACGGCACGACAAGCGTCGAATATTACACCGCCGCCGGAGATAAGTTTTCTGCCAGCGGAGAGACGTATTTCGTTAGAAGATATAAGATGTCCGGCAGCGGATATAGATTTCCCGCCGCCGGAGATAAGTTTTCCGCCAGCGGAGAGACGTATTTCGTCAGCAGAGATAAGTGGTCTGGCAGGGGATATAGATTTCCCGCCGCCGGAGATAAGTTTTCTGCCAGGGTAGAGACGTATTTCGTCAGCAGAGATAAGTTGTCCGGCAGGGGATATAGATTTCCCGCCGCCGGAGGTAAATGTTCTGCCAGCGGAGATTAGTTTTCTGGCGGCGGAGAAACGTAATTCGTCAGCGGGGATAAGTTGTCCGGCAGGGGATATAGATTTCCCGCCACCGTAAATAAGTTTTCCGCCAGCGGAGAGACGTATTTCGTTAGCAGAGATAAGATGTCTGGCAGGGGATATAGATTTCCCGCCGCCGGAGATAAGTTTTCTGCCAGCGTAGAGACGTATTTCGTCAGCAGAGATAAGTTGTCCGGCAGGGGATATAGATTTCCCGCCGCCGGAGGTAAATGTTCTGCCAGCGGAGATTAGTTTTCTGGCGGCGGAGAAACGTAATTCGTCAGCGGGGATAAATTGTCTGCCAGCGGAGATAAGTTGTCCGCCAGCGGATATAGTTTTTCCGGCACCGGAAATATGTTTTCAGCAAGCGGAAGATGTATTTCGTCACCAGAGATAAGTTTTCTGCAAGCGGAGAGACGTATTTCGTTATCAGAGATAAGTTGTCCGGCAGGGGATATAGATTTCCCGCCACCGGAAATAAGTTTTCCGCCAGCGGAGAGACGTATTTCGTTAGCAGAGATAAGTTGTCCGGCAGGGGATATAGATTTCCCGCCACCGGAAATAAGTTTTCCGCCAGCGGAGAGACGTATTTCGTCAGCAGAGATAAGTTGTCTGGCAGGGGATAGAGATTTCCCGCCGCCGGAGATAAGTTTTCTGCAAGCGGAGAGACGTATTTTGTCAGTAGAGATAAGTTGTCCGGCAGGGGATATATATTTCCCGCCACGAGAAATAAGTTTTCCGCCAGCGGAGAGACGTATTTCGTTAGAAGAGATAAGTGGTCTGGCAGGGGATATAGATTACCCGCCGCCGGAGATAAGTTTTCTGCCAGCGGAGAGACGTATTTCGTTAGCAGATATAAGCTGTCCGGCAGCGGATATAGATTTCCCGCCGCCGGAGATAAGTTTTCCGCCAGCGGAGAGACGTATTTCGTCAGCAGAGATAAGTGGTCTGGCAGGGGATATAGATTTCCCGCCGCCGGAGATAAGTTTTCTGCCAGCGTAGAGACGTATTTCGTCAGCAGAGATAAGTTGTCCGGCAGGGGATATAGATTTCCCGCCGCCGGAGGTAAATGTTCTGCCAGCGGAGATTAGTTTTCTGGCGGCGGAGAAACGTAATTCGTCAGCGGGGATAAATTGTCTGCGAGCGGAGATAAGTTGTCCGCCAGCGGATATAGATTTCCCGGCACCGGAAATATGTTTTCTGCAAGCGGAAGATGTATTTCGTCACCAGAGATAAGTTTTCTGCAAGCGGAGAGACGTATTTCGTCAGCAGAGATAAGTTGTCCGGCAGGGGATATAGATTTCCCGCCACCGTAAATAAGTTTTCCGCCAGCGGAGAGACGTATTTCGTTAGCAGAAATAAGATGTCCGGCAGGGGATATAGATTTCCCGCCGCCGGAGATAAGTTTTCTGCCAGCGTAGAGACGTATTTTGTCAGCAGAGATAAGTTGTCCGGCAGGGGATATAGATTTCCCGCCGCCGGAGGTAAATGTTCTGCCAGCGGAGATTAGTTTTCTGGCGGCGGAGAAACGTAATTCGTCAGCGGGGATAAATTGTCTGCCAGCGGAGATAAGTTGTCCGCCAGCGGATATAGATTTCCCGGCACCGGAAATAAGTTTTCTGCAAGCGGAAGATGTATTTCGTCACCAGAGATAAGTTTTCCGCCAGCGGAGAGACGTATTTCGTTATCAGAGATAAGTTGTCCGGCAGGGGATATAGATTACCCGCCACCGGAAATAAGTTTTCCGCCAGCGGAGAGACATATTTCGTTAGCAGAGATAAGTTGTCCGGCAGGGGATATAGATTTCCCGCCACCGGAAATAAGTTTTCCGCCAGCGGAGAGACGTATTTCGTCAGCAGAGATAAGTTGTCTGGCAGGGGATATAGATTTCCCGCCGCCGGAGATAAGTTTTCTGCCAGCGTAGAGACGTATTTCGTCAGCAGAGATAAGTTGTCCGGCAGGGGATATAGATTTCCCGCCGCCGGAGGTAAATGTTCTGCTAGCGGAGATTAGTTTTTTGGCGGCGGAGAAACGTAATTCGTCAGCGGGGATAAATTGTCTGCCAGCGGAGATAAGTTGTCCGCCAGCGGATATAGATTTCCCGGCACCGGAAATAAGTTTTCTGCAAGCGGAAGGTGTATTTCGTCACCAGAGATAAGTTTTCTGCAAGCGGAGAGACGTATTTCGTCAGCAGAGATAAGTTGTCCGGCAGAGGATAAAGATTTCCCGCCACCGGAAATAAGTTTTCTGCCAGCGTATAGACGTATTTCGTCAGCAGAGATAAGTTGTCCGCCAGCGGATATAGATTTCCCGGCACCGGAAATAAGTTTTCCGCCAGCGGAGAGACGTATTTCGTTAGCAGAGATAAGTTGTCTGGCAGGGGATATAGATTTCCCGCCGCCGGAGATAAGTTTTTTCCCAGCGGAGAGACGTATTTCGTTAGCAGATATAAGATGTCCGGCAGCGGATATAGATTTCCCGCCGCCGGAGATAAGTTTTCCGCCAGCGGAGAGACGTATTTCGTTAGAAGAGATAAGTGGTCTGGCAGGGGATATAGATTACCCGCCGCCAGAGATAAGTTTTCTACCAGCGGAGAGACGTATTTCGTCAGCAGAGATAAGTGGTCTGGCAGGGGATATAGATTTCCCGCCGCCGGAGAAAAGTTTTCTGCAAGCGGAGAGACGTATTTTGTCAGTAGAGATAAGTTGTCCGGCAGGGGATATATATTTCCCGCCACGAGAAATAAGTTTTCCGCCAGCGGAGAGACGTATTTCGTTAGCATAGATAAGATGTCCGGCAGCAGATATAGATTTCCCACAGCCGGAGGTAAATGTTCTGCCAGCGGAGATTAGTTTTCTGCCGGCGGAGAAACGTAATTGGTCAGCGGGGATAAATTGTCCGGCAGGGGATATATATTTCCCGGCAGCGGAGAGACGTATTTCGTTAGCAGACATAAGTTGTCAGGCCGGGGATATTAACTTCTCGCCACCGGAAATAAGTTTTTTGCAAGCGGAGAGATGTATTTCGTCAGCAGAGATAAGTTTTCCGCCAGCGGAGAGACGTATTTCGTTAGCAGAGTTAAGTTGTCCGGCAGGGGATATAGATTTCCCGCCACCGGAAATAAGTTTTCCGCCAGCGGAGAGACGTATTTCGTTAGCAGAGATAAGATGTCCGGCAGCGGATATAGATTTCCCGCCGCCGGAGGTAAATGTTCTGCCAGCGGAGATAAGTTTTCTGCCGGCGGAGAAACGTAATTCGTCAGCGGGGATAAATTGTCCGGCAGGGGATATATATTTCCCGCCACCGGAATTAAGTTTTCCGCCAGCGGAGAGACGTATTTCGTTAGCAGAGATAAGTTGTCCGGCAGGGGATATAGATTTCCCGGCACCGGAAATAAGTTTTCCGCCAGCGGAGAGACGTATTTCGTTAGCAGAGATAAGATGTCCGGCAGCGGATATAGATTTCCCGCCGCCGGAGGTAAATGTTCTGCCAGCGGAGATTAGTTTTCTGGCGGCGGAGAAACGTAATTCGTCAGCGGGGATAAATTGTCTGCCAGCGGAGATAAGTTGTCCGCCAGCGGATATATATTTCCCGCCACGAGAAATAAGTTTTCCGCGAGCGGAGAGACGTATTTCGTTAGCATAGATAAGATGTCCGGCAGCGGATATAGATTTCCCGCCGCCAGAGATAAGTTTTCTGCCAGCGGAGAGACGTATTTCGTCAGCAGAGATAAGTGGTCTGGCAGGGGATATAGATTTCCCGCCGCCGGAGAAAAGTTTTCTGCAAGCGGAGAGACGTATTTTGTCAGTAGAGATAAGTTGTCCGGCAGGGGATATATATTTCCCGCCACCGGAATTAAGTTTTCCGCCAGCGGAGAGACGTATTTCGTTAGCAGAGATAAGTTGTGCGGCAGGGGATATAGATTTCCCGGCACCGGAAATAAGTTTTCCGCCAGCGGAGAGACGTATTTCGTTAGCAGAGATAAGTTGTCCGGCAGGGGATATAGATTTCCCGGCACCGGAAATAAGTTTTCCGCCAGCGGAGAGACGTATTTCGTTAGCAGAGATAAGTTGTCAGGCCGGGGATATAAACTTCTCGCCGCCGGAGAAAAGTTTTCTGCAAGCGGAGAGACGTATTTGGTCAGTAGAGATAAGTTGTCCGGCAGGGGATATACATTTCCCGCCGCCGGAGGTAAATGTTCTGCCAGCGGAGATTAGTTTTCTGGCGGCGGAGAAACGTAATTCGTCAGCGGGGATAAATTGTCTGCCAGCGGAGATAAGTTGTCCGCCAGCGGATATATATTTCCCGCCACGAGAAATAAGTTTTCCGCGAGCGGAGAGACGTATTTCGTTAGCATAGATAAGATGTCCGGCAGCGGATATAGATTTCCCGCCGCCGGAGGTAAATAATCTGCCAGCGGAGATAAGTTTTCTGCCGGAGGAGAAACGTAGGTCGTCTGCGTAGATAAGTTCTCCGGCAGGGGGTATAAATTTCCCCTGCCAGACAAATTTCCCTCCGCCGGAGAAAAGTTTTCTGCAAGCGGAGAGACGTATTTTGTCAGTAGAGATAAGTTGTCCGGCAGGGGATATATATTTCCCGCCACGAGAAATAAGTTTTCCGCCAGCGGAGAGACGTATTTCGTTAGCATAGATAAGATGTCCGGCAGCGGATATAGATTTCCCGCCGCCGGAGGTAAATGTTCTGCCGGCGGAGATAAGTTTTCTGCCGGCGGAGAAACGTAGGTCGTCTGCGTAGATAAGTTCTCCGGCAGGGGGTATAAATTTCCCCTGCCAGACAAATTTCCCTCCGCCGGAGATAAGTTTTCTGCCAGCGTAGAGACGTATTTCGTCAGCAGAAATAAGTTGTCCGGCAGGGGATATATATTTCCCGCCACCGGAAATAAGTTTTCCGCCAGCGGAGAGATGTATTTTGTTTGCCGAGATAAGATGTCCCGCCGCCGGAAGTAAATGTTTTGCCAGCGGAGATAAGTTTTCTGCCGGCGGAGAAAGGTAGGTCGTCTGCGGAGATATGTTGTCCGGCAGGGGGTATAAATTTCCCCCTCTGGTGGAAAGTTTTCCGGCAGCGGATATAAATTTCCCGCCACCGGAGATAACTTTTCTGCCAGCGTAGAGACGTATTTCGTCAGCAGAGATAAGATGTCCGGCAGCGGATATAGATTTCCCGGAACCGGAAATAAGATTTCCGCCAGCGGAGAGACGTATTTCGTTAGCAGAGATAAGTTGTCTGGCAGGGGATATAGATATTCCGGCACCTGAAATAAGTTTTCCGCCAGCGGAGAGACGTATTTCGTCAGCAGAGATAAGTTGTCTGGCAGGGAATATAGATTTCCCGCCGCCGGAGATAAGTTTTCTGCAAGCGGAGAGACGTATTTTGTCAGCAGAGATAAGTTGTCCGGCAGGGGATATAAATTTCCCGCCGACGGAGGTAAATGCTCTGCCGGCGGAGAAACGTAGTTCGTCAGCAGAGATAAGTTGTCCGGCAGCGAAGATAAAATGTCTGTTATCGGAGAAAAGCTTTCCGCCAGCGGATATAAGTTTCCGCCACCGCAGATAAGTTTTCCGCCATCGAAGAGATGTATTTTGTCAGCAGTGATAAGATGTCCGGCAGGTGATATAAATTCCTCGCCGCCGGAGATAAGTTTTCTGCCAGCGAAAAGACGTATTTCGTTTGCAGAGATAAGTTGTCAGGCCGGGGATATAAATTTCTCGCCGCCGGAGATAAGTTTTCTGCAAGAGGAGAGATATATTTTGTCAGCCGAGATAAGATGTCCGGCAGGGGATATAAATTTCCCGCCGCCGGAGGTAAATGTTCTGCCAGCGGAGATAAGTTTTCTGCCGGCGGAGATACGTAGTTCGTCTGCGGAGATAAGCTGTCCGGCAGGGGATATAAATTTCCCCCTCTGGAGAAAAGTTTTCCGCAAGCGGATATGAACTTCCCGCCACCGGAGATAGATTTTCCGCCAGCGGATAGACGTATTTTGTCAGCAGAGATAAGTTTTCCGGCAGCGAAGATAAGATGTCTGTTATCGGAGAAAAGTTTTCCGCCATCGGATATAAATTTCCGCCACCGCAGATAAGTTTTCCGCCAGCGAAGAGATGTATTTTGTCAGCAGAGATAAGATGTCCGGCAGGTGATATAAATTCCTCGCCGCCGGAGATAAGTTTTCTGCCAGCGAAAAGACGTATTTCGTTTGCAGAGATATGTTGTCAGGCCGGTGATATAAATTTCTCGCCGCCGGAGATAAGTTTTCTGCAAGAGGAGAGATGTATTTTGTCAGCCGAGATAAGATGTCCGGCAGGGGATATAAATTTCCCGCCGCCGGAGGTAAATGTTCTGCCAGCGGAGATAAGTTTTCTGCCGGCGGAGATACGTAGTTCGTCTGCGGAGATAAGCTGTCCGGCAGGGGATATAAATTTCCCCCTCTGGAGAAAAGTTTTCCGCAAGCGGATATGAATTTCCCGCCACCGGAGATAAGTTTTCCGCAAGCGGATAGACGTATTTTGTCAGCAGAGATAAGTTGTCCGGCAGCGAAGATAAGATGTCTGTTATCGGAGAAAAGTTTTCCGCCATCGGATATAAATTTCCGCCACCGCAGATAAGTTTTCCGCCAGCGAAGAGATGTATTTTGTCAGCAGAGATAAGATGTCCGGCAGGTGATATAAATTCCTCGCCGCCGGAGATAAGTTTTCTGCCAGCGAAAAGACGTATTTCGTTGGCAGAGATAAGTTGTCAGGCCGGGGATATAAATTTCTCGCCGCCGGAGATAAGTTTTCTGCAAGAGGAGAGATGTATTTTGTCAGCCGAGATAAGATGTCCGGCAGGGGATATAAATTTCCCGCCGCCGGAGGTAAATGTTCCGCCAGCGGAGATAAGTTTTCTGCCGGCGGAGATACGTAGTTCGTCTGCGGAGATAAGCTGTCCGTTAGGGGATATAAATTTCCCCCTCTGGAGAAAAGTTTTCCGCAAGCGGATATGAACTTCCCGCCACCGGAGATAGATTTTCCGCCAGCGGATAGACGTATTTTGTCAGCAGAGATAAGTTTTCCGGCAGCGAAGATAAGATGTCTGTTATCGGAGAAAAGTTTTCCGCCATCGGATATAAATTTCCGCCACCGCAGATAAGTTTTCCGCCAGCGAAGAGATGTATTTTGTCAGCAGAGATAAGATGTCCGGCAGGGGATATAAATTTCCCGCCGCCGTAGGTAAATGTTCTGCCAGCGGAGATAAGTTTTCTGCCGGCGGAGATACGTAGTTCGCCTGCGGAGATAAGCTGTCCGGCAGGGGATATAAATTTCGCCCTCTGGAGAGAGTTTTCCGCAAGCGGATATGAATTTCCCGGCACCGTAGATAAGTTTTCCGCCAGCGAAGAGATGTATTTTGTCAGCAGAGAAAAGATGTCCGGCAGAGGATATAAATTTCCCCCCGTGGAGAAAAGTTTTCCGCCAGCGGATATAAATTTCCCGCAACCGGAGATAAGTTTTTCGCCAGCGGAGAGACGAATTTTGTTAGCAGAGATAAGATGTCCGGCAGCGGATAAAGATTTCCGGGCACCGGAAATAAGTTTTCCGCCAGCGGAGAGACGTATTTCGACAGCAGAGATAATTTGTCTGGCAGGGGATATATATTTCCCGCCACCGGAAATAAGTTTTCCGCCAGCGGATAGACGTACTCCGTTTGCAGAGATAAGTTGTCAGGCCGGGGATATAAATTTGTCGCCGCCGGAGATAAGTTTTCTGCAAGCGGAGAGACGAATTTTGTCAGCCGAGATAAGATGTCCGGCAGGGGATATAAATTTCCCGCCGCCGGAGGTAAATGTTCTGCCAGCGGAGATAAGTTTTCTGCCGGCGGAGATACGTAGTTCGTTTGCGGAGATAAGCCGTCCGGCAGGGGTTATAAATTTCCCCCTCTGGAGAAAAGTTTTTCGCAAGCGGATAGACGTATTTTGTCAGCAGAGATAAGTTGTCCGGCAGCGAAGATAAGATGTCTGTTATCGGAGAAAAGTTTTCCGCCAGCGGATATAAATTTCCGCCACCGCAGATAAGTTTTCCGCCAGCGAAGAGATGTATTTTGTCAGCAGAGATAAGATGTCCGGCAGGTGATATAAATTCCTCGCCGCCATTAGTAAAGTAAGTAAATGTTCTGGCAGCGGAGATAAGTTTTCTGCCGGCGGAGAAACTTAATTCGTCAGCGAGGATAAATTGTCCGTCAGGGGATATAAAAAATTCCCGCCGCCGGAGATAAGATTTCTGCCAGCGGAGAACCGTAGTTCGTCAGCGGAGATAAATTGTCTTCCAGCGGAGATAAGTTGTCCGCCAGCGGATATAGATTTCCCGGAACCGGAAATAAGTTTTCCGCCAGCGGAGAGACGTATTTCGTCAGCAGAGATAAGTTGTCTGGCAGGGGATATAGATTTCCCGCAGCCGGAGATAAGTTGTCTGCCAGCGGATAGACGTACTCCGTTTGCAGAGATAAGTTGTCAGGCCGGGGATATAAATTTGTCGCCGCCGGAGATAAGTTTTCCGCCAGCGGATAGACGTATTTTGTCAGCAGAGATAAGTTGTCCGGCAGCGAAGATAAGATGTCTGTTATCGGGGAAAAGTTTTCCGCCAGCGGATATAAATTTCCGCCACCGCAGATAAGTTTTCCGCCAGCGAAGAGATGTATTTTGTCAGCAGAGATAAGATGTCCGGCAGGTGATATAAACTCCTCGCCGCCATAAGTAAAGTAAGTAAATGTTCTGCCAGCGGAGATAAGTTTTCTGCCGGCGGAGAAACATAATTCGTCAGCGAGGATAAATTGTCCGTCAGGGGATATAAAAAATTCCCGCCGCCGGAGATAAGATTTCTGCCAGCGGAGAATCGTATTTCGTCAGCAGAGATAAGTTGTCCGGCAGGGGATATAGATTTCCCGCCGCCGGAGGTAAATGTTCTGCCAGCGGAGATTAGTTTTCTGGCGGCGGAGCAACGTAATTCGTCAGCGGGGATAAATTGTCTGCCAGCGGAGATAAGTTGTCTGCCAGCGGATATAGATTTCCCGGCACCGGAAATATGTTTTCTGCAAGCGGAAGATGTATTTCGTCACCAGAGATAAGTTTTCTGCAAGCGGAGAGACGTATTTCGTCAGCAGAGATAAGTTGTCCGGCAGGGGATATAGATTTCCCGCCACCGTAAATAAGTTTTCCGCCAGCGGAGAGACGTATTTCGTTAGCAGAGATAAGATGTCCGGCAGGCGATATAGATTTCCCGCCGCCGGAGATAAGTTTTCTGCCAGCGTAGAGACGGATTTCGTCAGCAGAGATAAGTTGTCCGGCAGGGGAGATTAGTTTTCTGGCGGCGGAGAAACGTAATTCGTCAGCGGGGATAAATTGTCTGCCAGCGGAGATAAGTTGTCTGCCAGCGGATATAGATTTCCCGGCACCGGAAATAAGTTTTCTGCAAGCGGAAGATGTATTTCGTCACCAGAGATAAGTTTTCCGCCAGCGGAGAGACGTATTTCGTTATCAGAGATAAGTTGTCCGGCAGGGGATATAGATTTCCCGCCACCGGAAATAAGTTTTCCGCCAGCGGAGAGACGTATTTCGTTAGCAGAGATAAGTTTTTCGGCAGGGGATATAGATTTCCCGCCACAGGAAATAAGTTTTCCGCCAGCGGAGAGACGTATTTCGTCAGCAGAGATAAGTGGTCTGGCAGGGGATATAGATCTCCCGCCGCCGGAGATAAGTTTTCTGCCAGGGTAGAGACGTATTTCGTCAGCAGAGATAAGTTGTCCGGCAGGGGATATAGATTTCCCGCCGCCGGAGGTAAATGTTCTGCCAGCGGATAGACGTACTCCGTTTGCAGAGATAAGTTGTCAGGCCGGGGATATAAATTTGTGGCCGCCGGAGATAAGTTTTCCGCCAGCGGATAGACGTATTTTGTCAGCAGAGATAAGTTGTCCGGCAGCGAAGATAAGATGTCTGTTATCGGGGAAAAGTTTTCCGCCAGCGGATATAAATTTGTGGCCGCCGGAGATAAGTTTTCCGCCAGCGGAGAGACGTATTTAGTCAGCAGAGATAAGTGGTCTGGCAGGGGATATAGATCTCCCGCCGCCGGAGATAAGTTTTCTGCCAGGGTAGAGACGTATTTCGTCAGCAGAGATAAGTTTTTCGGCAGGGGATATAGATTTCCCGCCACAGGAAATAAGTTTTCCGCCAGCGGAGAGACGTATTTCGTCAGCAGAGATAAGTTGTCCGGCAGGGGATATAGATTTCCCGCCACCGGAGATAAGTTTTCTGCCGGCGGAGAAACATAATTCGTCAGCGAGGATAAATTGTCCGTCAGAGGATATAAAAAATTCCCGCCGCCGGAGATAAGATTTTTGCCAGCGGAGAATCGTAGTTCGTCAGCGGAGATAAATTGTCTTCCAGCGGAGATAAATTGTCCGCCAGCGGAAATAGATTTCCCGGCACCGGAAATAAGTTTTCCGCCAGCGGAGAGACGTATTTCGTTAGCAGAGATAAGTTGTCTGGCAGGGGATATAGATTTCCCGCCGCCGGAGATAAGTTTTCTGCCAGCGTAGAGACGTATTTCGTCAGCAGAGATAAGTGGTCTGGCAGGGGATATAGATTTCCCGCCGCCGGAGATAAGTTTTCTGCCAGCGTATAGACGTATTTCGTCAGCAGAGATAAGTTGTCCGCCAGCGGATATAGATTTCCCGCCGCCGGAGATAAGTTTTCCTCCAGCGGAGAGACGTATTTCGTTAGAAGAGATAAGTGGTCTGGCAGGGGATATAGATTACCCGCCGCCGGAGATAAGTTTTCTGCCAGCGGAGAGACGTATTTCGTTTGCAGATATAAGCTGTCCGGCAGCGGATATAGATTTCCCGCCGCCGGAGATAAGTTTTCCGCCAGCGGAGAGACGTATTTCGGCAGCAGAGATAAGTGGTCTGGCAGGGGATATAGATTTCCCGCCGCCGGAGGTAAATGTTCTGCCAGCGGAGATTAGTTTTCTGGCGGCGGAGAAACGTAATTCGTCAGCGGGGATAAATTGTCTGTAAGCGGAGATAAGTTGTCCGCCAGCGGATATAGATTTCCCGGCACCGGAAATATGTTTTCTGCAAGCGGAAGATGTATTTCGTCACCAGAGATGAGTTTTCTGCAAGCGGAGAGACGTATTTCGTCAGCAGAGATAAGTTGTCCGGCAGGGGATATACATTTCCCGCCACCGTAAATAAGTTTTCCGCCAGCGGAGAGACGTATTTCGTTAGCAGAGATAAGATGTCCGGCAGGGGATATAGATTTCCCGCCGCCGGAGATAAGTTTTCTGCCAGCGTAGAGACGGATTTCGTCAGCAGAGATAAGTTGTCCAGCAGGGGATATAGATTTCCCGCCGCCGGAGGTAAATGTTCTGCCAGCGGAGATTAGTTTTCTGGCGGCGGAGAAACGTAATTCGTCAGCGGGGATAAATTGTCCGGCAGGGGGTATATATTTCCCGCCAGCGGAGAGACGTATTTCGTTAGCAGACATAAGATGTCAGGCCGGGGATATTAACTTCTCGCCGCCGGAAATAAGTTTTCTGCAAGCGGAAGATGTATTTCGTCACCAGAGATAAGTTTTCCGCCAGCGGAGAGACGTATTTCGTTATCAGAGATAAGTTGTCCGGCAGGGGATATAGATTTCCCGCCACCGGAAATAAGTTTTCCGCCAGCGGAGAGACGTATTTCGTTAGCAGAGATAAGTTGTCTGGCAGGGGATATAGATTTCCCGCCGCCGGAGGTAAGTTTTTTGCCAGCGGAGAGACGTATTTCGTTAGCAGATATAAGATGTCCGGCAGCGGATATAGATTTCCCGCCGCCGGAGATAAGTTTTCCGCCAGCGGAGAGACGTATTTCGTTAGAAGAGATAAGTGGTCTGGCAGGGGATATAGATTACCCGCCGCCGGAGATAAGT
Source organism: Drosophila pseudoobscura (assembly GCF_009870125.1). Lineage (NCBI taxonomy): Eukaryota > Metazoa > Arthropoda > Insecta > Diptera > Drosophilidae > Drosophila > Drosophila pseudoobscura. The sequence continues at coordinate 148,597 of NC_046680.1, forward strand.
TTTCTGCCAGCGGAGAGACGTATTTCGTTAGCAGATATAAGATGTCCGGCAGCGGATATAGATTTCCCGCCGCCGGAGATAAGTTTTCCGCCAGCGGAGAGACGTATTTCGTCAGCAGAGATAAGTGGTCTGGCAGGGGATATAGATTTCCCGCCGCCGGAGAAAAGTTTTCTGCAAGCGGAGAGACGTATTTTGTCAGTAGAGATAAGTTGTCCGGCAGGGGATATATATTTCCCGCCACGAGAAATAAGTTTTCCGCCAGCGGATAGACGTAGTTCGTTAGCATAGATAAGATGTCCGGCAGCGGATATAGATTTCCCGCCGCCGGAGGTAAATGTTCTGCCAGCGGAGATTAGTTTTCTGCCGGCGGAGAAACGTAATTCGTCAGCGGGGATAAATTGTCCGGCAGGGGATATATATTTCCCGCCAGCGGAGAGACGTATTTCGTTAGCAGACATAAGTTGTCAGGCCGGGGATATTAACTTGTCGCCGCCGGAAATAAGTTTTTTTGCAAGCGGAGAGACGTATTTCGTTAGCAGAGATAAGTGGTCTGGCAGGGGATATAGATTTCCCGCCGCCGGAGATAAGTTTTCTGCCAGGGTAGAGACGTATTTCGTCAGCAGAGATAAGTTGTCCGGCAGGGGATATAGATTTCCCGCCGCCGGAGGTAAATGTTCTGCCAGCGGAGATTAGTTTTCTGGCGGCGGAGAAACGTAATTCGTCAGCGGGGATAAATTGTCTGCCAGCGGAGATAAGTTGTCCGCCAGCGGATATAGATTTCCCGGCACCGGAAATAATTTTTCTGCAAGCGGAAGATGTATTTCGTCACCAGAGATAAGTTTTCCGCCAGCGGAGAGACGTATTTCGTTATCAGAGATAAGTTGTCCGGCAGGGGATATAGATTTCCCGCCACCGGAAATAAGTTTTCCGCCAGCGGAGAGACGTATTTCGTCAGCAGAGATAAGTGGTCTGGCAGGGGATATAGATTTCCCGCCGCCGGAGAAAAGTTTTCTGCAAGCGGAGAGACGTATTTTGTCAGTAGAGATAAGTTGTCCGGCAGGGGATATATATTTCCCGCCACGAGAAATAAGTTTTCCGCCAGCGGATAGACGTAGTTCGTTAGCATAGATAAGATGTCCGGCAGCGGATATAGATTTCCCGCCGCCGGAGGTAAATGTTCTGCCAGCGGAGATTAGTTTTCTGCCGGCGGAGAAACGTAATTCGTCAGCGGGGATAAATTGTCCGGCAGGGGATATATATTTCCCGCCAGCGGAGAGACGTATTTCGTTAGCAGACATAAGTTGTCAGGCCGGGGATATTAACTTGTCGCCGCCGGAAATAAGTTTTTTTGCAAGCGGAGAGACGTATTTCGTTAGCAGAGATAAGTGGTCTGGCAGGGGATATAGATTTCCCGCCGCCGGAGATAAGTTTTCTGCCAGGGTAGAGACGTATTTCGTCAGCAGAGATAAGTTGTCCGGCAGGGGATATAGATTTCCCGCCGCCGGAGGTAAATGTTCTGCCAGCGGAGATTAGTTTTCTGGCGGCGGAGAAACCTAATTCGTCAGCGGGGATAAATTGTCTGGCAGGGGATATATATTTCCCGCCAACGGAAATAAGTTTTCCGCCAGCGGAGAGACGTATTTCGTTAGCAGAGATATGTTGTCAGGCCGGGGATATAAACTTCTCGCCGCCGGAAATAAGTTTTTTGCAAGCGGAGAGATGTATTTCGTCAGCAGAGATAAGTTTTCCGCCAGCGGAGAGACGTATTTCGTTAGCAGAGATAAGTGGTCTGGCAGGGGATATAGATTTCCCGCCGCCGGAGATAAGTTTTCTGCCAGGGAAGAGACGTATTTCGTCAGCAGACATAAGTTGTCAGGCCGGGGATATTAACTTCTCGCCGCCGGAAATAAGTTTTTTTGCAAGCGGAGAGACGTATTTCGTTAGCAGAGATAAGTTGTCCGGCAGGGGATGTAGATTTCCCGCCGCCGGAGGTAAATGTTCTGCCAGCGGAGATTAGTTTTCTGGCGGCGGAGAAACGTAATTCGTCAGCGGGGATAAATTGTCTGCCAGCGGAGATAAGTTGTCCGCCAGCGGATATAGATTTCCCGGCACCGGAAATATGTTTTCTGCAAGCGGAAGATGTATTTCGTCACCAGAGATAAGTTTTCTGCAAGCGGAGAGACGTATTTCGTCAGCAGAGATAAGTTGTCCGGCAGGGGATATAGATTTCCCGCGACCGTAAATAAGTTTTCCGTCAGCGGAGAGACGTATTTCGTTAGCAGAGATAAGATGTCCGGCAGGGGATATAGATTTCCCGCCGCCGGAGATAAGTTTTCTGCCAGCGTAGAGACGGATTTCGTCAGCAGAGATAAGTTGTCCGGCAGGGGATATAGATTTCCCGCCGCCGGAGGTAAATGTTCTGCCAGCGGAGATTAGTTTTCTGGCGGCGGAGAAACGTAATTCGTCAGCGGGGATAAATTGTCTGCCAGCGGAGATAAGTTGTCCGCCAGCGGATATAGATTTCCCGGCACCGGAAATAATTTTTCTGCAAGCGGAAGATGTATTTCGTCACCAGAGATAAGTTTTCCGCCAGCGGAGAGACGTATTTCGTTATCAGAGATAAGTTGTCCGGCAGGGGATATAGATTTCCCGCCACCGGAAATAAGTTTTCCGCCAGCGGAGAGACGTATTTCGTTAGCAGAGATGTTCAAAGTGACCGCCACGATAATTAGATAATGATCTGTAACAACACTGCGCATGTGCCCTGCTGCATATCGATGTTCTCATATCGATGTTCTGTATATCGAGGTTCCCTTTTTCGGTCTCTCTCTCTTGCGTATGTTACTCGGAAGCACATATAATTCTGTATACTGATATTCTGCTGTCTTACAAATAAAATAACTTTAGCAGGTTATGGGCCCAGACACCAATTCACCCAGAAACAGTATAAAACAGAAACAGTGAGAAACAATAAACATTGTTTGGTGCTTAGTGAAAAGCAGTGCTAAAAAAAATGGCATAGACTCATTGGGGTTATGTGTGTACATAGAAAGGCAAAAGAACAAGTTGAACAAATTCAACGGAGATTCGCATTGTGTTTTTTGATTAGAATTTTGCAGCGAATCGGACCGTTGCCGTGGTTTAAAGTCCAAAATAAAGCAGTCCCAACGGATCAAGAAACACAAAAGCGAACGGAGACCCAAGTGTGTATACCAAAAAGTGCGTATGCCAAGCCGCACAAAACGGCGAGTGTGTATACCCAAAAGTGTGTATACCAAGGCATAGAAAATCGCGAGTGTGTGTGTGTAAATAGCAACTCGGGGGGATACTTAAAAGAAAACGAAAAAAACAAAAGAAAGACACGGACAACAGTATTGTCGTCGTAGTTGCTTTGTGCATGAGACGATCGACAGTTACAAATTTTGCACTGTGGGACAATAAGTATAAAAAATGAGTGGAAATATGAATTTCAATATTGAGAAACTGGACGAAAACAATTATAGCACATGGGAAGTTTTGATGAGAAGTGTTCTCATACAAAATGATTTGTGGCCAATCGTCAGTGGTAAAATTGAGCTTAGTGAAAGTGCAACAAGTGAGCAACGTGCAGCTTTTGAACTAAAGGATCAAAAGGCGTTGGCATCAATTTTACTTTGTGTTAAATCGACCCAACTAAACAATATTAAAAATTGTGTATCGTCGTCACAGGCATGGCAAAAGCTAAATAAAAATCACAGGCCAAGCGGACCAGCAAGGCAAGTGCTTTTAATTGTGAGGACCCATACTGGGACCCTCACATAGTAACAAGAATAATAATAATAATATTAATAATTGGATTACTCACAACCATATGCTATAGTAGCAAATAAGCTAGTTATGTTTTGCATAGCCGAAATCCCGCCAAACGGCCAGCTCACACGGAACAACCGCAAAGAAGACGGCGAGGAGAGAGAGCCATGCTCAGCCGGCAGCAGAGCGGATCTCTTTCGGAAAAGTCCCGTTGGCCCGAAAACGAGCGCGAGGCGTGGCGAGAACGTCGAGCGACCGTAGCGAGAGAGGGAGTCGATTCTGGGAAGTGAGCGAAGACGGAACGTCGCGGACATCGAAGTGAAGAGAAAAAAAAGTGTTGAACGGCCGCGCGCCAGAGAGGAGAGAAAAGCATGGAGGAGCTGCGGGAACACAGGCGCCGGATCCGCGGGTGAGCTGGCCGCTGGCCAAGGTAGTAGTAGGAGTAGGAGGGAGTGCGAGGGGAACCAATCCAATAAAACTTCGATCATAGAATTAAGAACGCGTTGGCTTCCATTTATTTTCTCGGGTCGGACCACCGACTGCGGTCATCTCTCCACCCCCTCCCCACCCGTTTTCCTGACTGTTCTCGGTCACTACGCTCCCGCTCTGACTCTGGCAACAGGGTTTTACCCTGCTGGAGTGAGAAGTGGTACGCGTTTCGACAGAGGCGCCCCCCCCCCCCCTCATCCTTTTCCTTCACCTCCCCGGACCCGCGGCCCACTTCGACCTTGGCAACAGGGGTTTTACCCTGCTGAAGTCGGGGAGTGCAGCGTCTCGGGTGAGTTTCGCGCCGCCCGGCCCAACGCCGCTTTCCCCCCCCCCCCCCCCTCCCTAATTTCTCCCGAAGGCCCCGTCGTTGACGGCGGCTCGGCGATCCCTGCGCCAACGACCCGCCTCCCCCCCCCAGTCTCAACGTCTCAGCAACTTACAAATAAACTGTAGGTGACCCTGGGCAGACTGAGACTGACCCCAGCCTAGGATCACTACTTTACATAATTAAACAATTGTTGACGTTAAAAATGTCGGATGGTATAAGTGCACAGGAATATTTGCGGAAATTCCAGGTGGTACACGAGGCTTTAGCAGAGGTCAACATAAAGGTTGATGAAAAGATCTTATCAGTTGTGTTGCTAAATGGTTTGCCTAAATCGTATGAAAGTTTTGTTGTTGCGATTGAGACGCGAGATGATTTGCCGAGCTTGAGCATGCTAAAAATAAAAATTTCTGAAGAAGCGAATAGGCAGGAAGATAGCATTAGCAAGGAAATTACAAGTAGCGCGGAACTACACGCCAGTTATGACAACAAAAATTTTAAGAAAAACTTTAAGAAGGGCAAAAAGTGTTTTAAGTGCGGAAAGGAAGGCCATTTTAAATCGGAATGCCGTGCTAAAAGCAAGCAGCAAAAAGTATTTTTAGCCGGCGGTAAATCACTTATTGCTGAAGGGCATGGAACTGTTCAAGTAAAGTTCGGTGATAGATCCGTTACGATGGAAAATGTTATCTTGGTACCAGATTTGCAGTACAATTTTATATCGGTCACAAAACTATTAAAACATGGAAAAAAAGTTGTGTTTGAGAAAAATCAAGCGATGATTTTTGAAAACGGAAAAATAGTTATAAAGGCACATCTGGAAAATGGATTGTTTATGGTTCAGGACAATCAGGAAAAGTGTATGAACATTGTAAATGTTGAGGCAGATGCATTCAAATGGCACAATAGGTTCGGACATGTACATTTTGACGCATTAAAGGAAATGGTTAACAAGGAGATGGTAATAGGTCTCAAGGGCATATACAAGCCAAAACAAGTGTGTGCAACATGCGCAAAAAGTAAAATTTGCGTGCAACCATTTCAATCGAGCACAAACAGGTCAAAGGGCGTTCTAGACTTAATACATACTGATGTATGCGGTCCAATGCAAAAGCAGTCAATGGGAGGCAATCGATATTTCGCCACATTTATTGATGATTGTTCAAGATATGTATCAGTAAGTTTCCTAAAAACCAAAGATCAGGTTTTCGAGGCTTTTAAAGAATTTAAAAGTCAAGTTGAGTGCCAAACTGGGAGAAAAGTCAAGGTTTTACGAAGCGACAATGGCCGAGAATACATATCAAACGTTTTTGACAATTACCTAAACCAAAATGGAATAAAGCGAAACTTAACAGTGCCATATACACCTCAACAAAACGGAGTTGCAGAAAGGGCCAACAGAACATTGGTAGAAATGGCAAGAAGTATGCTGCTGCATGCTGGGTTGAGTGAATGCTATTGGGCAGAAGCGATTCGAACTGCCACGTATTTGCGAAATAGAGTGGCAAGCAGCTGCTTGAGCGGGGTGACACCTTTTGAAATATGGACAGGTCGAAAGCCAGTGGTATCGCATTTAAGAGTTTTTGGCTCAGTAGCGATAGCTCTAGATAAAACAAAGAAATCAAAGTTCGCACAGAAAGGCTTAGAGTATATAATGGTGGGCTACTCGGATACGGCCAAAGCATACCGTTTGGTCAGTAAAGAAACCAGGAAACTCGTAGAGAGTAGGGATGTCATTTTTGTAGAACCTGAAGGGGGCAAACTAGATGCATCATGTTCCAATGACATAGCATCAATTGAGGTTCAACAAAACCAGAACGCTGAACCCGAAATGGATAGCGAGCAATTTAAAGATCCAGAAAATGAGCCAGAAAATCAGGAGGAGATTAGGTCTAGTAATGACATTCTTGTAATTCCAGAACCAATAAGAGGACCAGGACGCCCAACCATAGTACGGACGGGCAAACCAGGACGACCAAGGAAGCAGTATCATATGCTCAATGCGATACTGGCAGCAGACGTACAAGTTCCACAAAACTACGCACAAGCTGAACGGTCTACTGAAGGCGAGATATGGAAAGCATCAATGAAGGACGAGTACGAATCTCTCGTGAAGAACGGCACGTGGTCGCTTACTAAATTGCCTAGCGGGAAAAAGTCCATTGGATGCAGATGGGTTTACGCAGTTAAGTCCAATCCGGATGGAAGCGTGAACAGGCTCAAATCACGTCTGGTGGCGAAAGGTTGTAGCCAACGCTACGGGATCGACTACAAGGAAACATTTGCACCAGTTGTACGCCACGCAACTATCAGGTTGATAATTGCACTTGCAGTCGAACATGGTCTCCACCTACATCAAATGGATGTTGTCACGGCGTATCTCAACGGCGAATTGGAAGATGAGGTTTTTATGAGACAACCTGAGGGCTTCATCAGCGAAGTTCACCCAAATCACGTTTTGAGGCTTCACAAAAGTATATATGGCCTAAAACAATCAGGCAGAGTGTGGAACTCTACGTTGGATGCAACGCTGAGACGCATTGGTTTTATACCGACTGTCAACGAACCCTGTCTGTATCGTAAGCCAGGTAAAAATATGTGTCTAATAGCTGTCTACGTAGATGACATTATTTTGGCGTGTAAGGACCTAGATGATATATCTGATATCAAGATAAAGATCGCAGCAGAATTTGATGTGGTTGACATCGGGCCTATGCAATACTTTTTAGGTATTGAGGTGAAACGTGAAGGCAGTACGGGTGCGATTTCAATCAGCCAACGGAAATATATTAGAGAGTTGGTCGAACAGTACAATTTGAAAGATTGTCGACAGACGTCCACGCCTCTTGAAGCTGGTTACCAGGTGGCATGCAACAAAGAGGATTGCCGCAGGGTCGACATCACATCGTTCCAAAAGCTAATTGGAGAGTTATCTTATCTTGCTGTTATAACTCGTCCAGACATTGCGCATTCGGTGAACAAATTAGCACAACGTAACAAGGATCCTCATTCCGAGCATGAAGCGGCAGCCAAGCATATCCTTCGATATTTGGCAAAAACTATCGACTGGGAGATATGCTACACAAAGCAAGGAAAGGCAATTGAGTGTTTTGTTGATGCAGATTGGGCAAGTGATATGACGAACCGAAAGTCATTCACTGGCTATGTATGCATGTTGGCAGGAGGAGCGGTTTCTTGGGAGTCAAGAAAGCAATCGACGGTTGCCCTCAGTTCCACGGAGGCAGAGTACATAGCCTTATCATCTGCAGCAAAAGAGGCGATATACTTTCGCAGCCTACTGATTGACTTAAAGCTGATATCCAAGGAGTCAGCTATTCAGATGTACGGCGACAACATTGGAGCACAGCAGCTTGCTAGAAACCCCATGTTTCATGCACGTACAAAGCACATCGACGTCAAGATACATCATATTCGAGAGGTTCTCAAGAGAGGTGAAGTCAACATTGCATATCTGCCAACCGATGAGATGATAGCAGATGTCCTCACAAAGAACTTAGCCAAGGTTAAGCACCATAAATTTGTATTCGCATTTGGTTTAAAAGATCGTTTATAAGTGCTTGACATGTTATTGAATATTAGTTAAGTATATTTAAAGTTTGTAAACATGCGTTGTGTTGAGGAGGAGTGTTCAAAGTGACCGCCACGATAATTAGATATTGATCTGTAACAACACTGCGCATGTGCCCTGCTGCATATCGATGTTCTCATATCGATGTTCTGTATATCGAGGTTCCCTTTTTCGGTCTCTCTCTCTTGCGTATGTTACTCGGAAGCACATATAATTCTGTATACTGATATTCTGCTGTCTTACAAATAAAATAACTTTAACAAGAGATAAGTTGTCCGGCAGGGGATAAAGATTTCCCGCCACCGGAAATAAGTTTTCCGCCAGCGGAGAGACGTATTTCGTTAGCAGAGATAAGATGTCCGGCAGGGGATATAGATTTCCCGCCGCCGGAGGTAAATGTTCTGCCAGCGGAGATTAGTTTTCTGGCGGCGGAGAAACGTAATTCGTCAGCGGGGATAAATTGTCTGCCAGCGGAGATAAATTGTCCGCCAGCGGAAATAGATTTCCCGGCACCGGAAATAAGATTTCCGCCAGCGGAGAGACGTATTTCGTTAGCAGAGATAAGTTGTCTGGCAGGGGATATAGATTTCCCGCCGCCGGAGATAAGTTTTCTGCCAGCGTAGAGACGTATTTCGTCAGCAGAGATAAGTGGTCTGGCAGGGGATATAGATTTCCCGCCGCCGGAGATAAGTTTTCTGCCAGCGTATAGACGTATTTCGTCAGCAGAGATAAGTTGTCCGCCAGCGGATATAGATTTCCCGGCACCGGAAATAAGTTTTCCGCCAGCGGAGAGACGTATTTCGTTAGCAGAGATAAGTTGTCTGGCAGGGGATATAGATTTCCCGCCGCCGGAGATAAGTTTTCTGCCAGCGTAGAGACGTATTTCGTCAGCAGAGATAAGTGGTCTGGCAGGGGATATAGATTTCCCGCCGCCGGAGATAAGTTTTCTGCCAGCGTATAGACGTATTTCGTCAGCAGAGATAAGTTGTCCGCCAGCGGATATACATTTCCCGGCACCGGAAATAAGTTTTCCGCCAGCGGAGAGACGTATTTCGTTAGAAGAGATAAGTGGTCTGGCAGGGGATATAGATTACCCGCCGCCGGAGATAAGTTTTCTGCCAGCGGAGAGACGTATTTCGTTAGCAGATATAAGATGTCCGGCAGCGGATATAGATTTCCCGCCGCCGGAGATAAGTTTTCCGCCAGCGGAGAGACGTATTTCGTCAGCAGAGATAAGTGGTCTGGCAGGGGATATAGATTTCCCGCCGCCGGAGAAAAGTTTTCTGCAAGCGGAGAGACGTATTTCGTCAGTAGAGATAATTTGTCCGGCAGGGGATATATATTTCCCGCCACGAGAAATAAGTTTTCCGCCAGCGGAGAGACGTATTTCGTTAGCATAGATAAGATGTCCGGCAGCGGATATAGATTTCCCGCCGCCGGAGGTAAATGTTCTGCCAGCGGAGATTAGTTTTCTGCCGGCAGAGAAACGTAATTCGTCTGCGGGGATAAATTGTCCGGCAGGGGATATATATTTCCCGCCACCGGAATTAAGTTTTCCGCCAGCGGAGAGACGTATTTCGTTAGCAGAGATAAGTTGTCCGGCAGGGGATATAGATTTCCCGGCACCGGAAATAAGTTTTACGCCAGCGGAGAGACGTATTTCGTTAGCAGAGATAAGTTGTCAGGCCGGGGATATAAACTTCTCGCCGCCGGAGAAAAGTTTTCTGCAAGCGGAGAGACGTATTTTGTCAGTAGAGATAAGTTATCCGGCAGGGGACATAGATTTCCCGCCACCGGAAATAAGTTTTCCGCCAGCGGAGAGATGTATTTCGTTAGCAGAGATAAGATGTCCGGCAGGAGATATAGATTTCCCGCCGCCGGAGGTAAATGTTCTGCCAGCGGAGATAAGTTTTCTGGCGGCGGAGAAACGTAATTCGTCAGCGGGGATAAATTGTCCGGCAGGGGATATATATTTCCCGCCACCGGAATTAAGTTTTCCGCCAGCGGAGAGACGTATTTCGTTAGCAGAGATAAGTTGTCAGGCCGGGGATATAAACTTCTCGCCGCCGGAGAAAAGTTTTCTGCAAGCGGAGAGACGTATTTTGTCAGTAGAGATAAGTTGTCCGGCAGGGGATATACATTTCCCGCCGCCGGAATTAAGTTTTCCGCCAGCGGAGAGACGTATTTCGTTAGCAGAGATAAGTTGTCAGGCCGGGGATATAAACTTCTCGCCGCCGGAGAAAAGTTTTCTGCAAGCGGAGAGATGTATTTCGTCAGCAGAGATAAGTTTTCCGCCAGCGGAGAGACGTATTTCGTTAGCAGAGTTAAGTTGTCCGGCAGGGGATATAGATTTCCCGCCACCGGAAATAAGTTTTCCGCCAGCGGAGAGACGTATTTCGTTAGCAGAGATAAGATGTCCGGCAGGAGATATAGATTTCCCGCCGCCGGAGGTAAATGTTCTGCCAGCGGAGATTAGTTTTCTGGCGGCGGAGAAACGTAATTCGTCAGCGGGGATAAATTGTCCGGCAGGGGGTATATATTTCCCGCCAGCGGAGAGACGTATTTCGTTAGCAGACCTAAGATGTCAGGCCGGGGATATTAACTTCTCGCCGCCGGAAATAAGTTTTTTACAAGCGGAGAGATGTATTTCGTCAGCAGAGATAAGTTGTCCGGCAGGGGATATAGATTTCCCGCCACCGGAAATAAGTTTTCCGCCAGCGGAGAGACGTATTTCGTTAGCAGAGATAAGATGTCCGGCAGGAGATATAGATTTCCCGCCGCCGGTGGTAAATGTTCTGCCAGCGGAGATTAGTTTTCTGGCGGCGGAGAAACCTAATTCGTCAGCGGGGATAAATTGTCTGGCAGGGGATATATATTTCCCGCCAACGGAAATAAGTTTTCCGCCAGCGGAGAGACGTATTTCGTTAGCAGAGATATGTTGTCAGGCCGGGGATATAAACTTCTCGCCGCCGGAAATAAGTTTTTTACAAGCGGAGAGATGTATTTCGTCAGCAGAGATAAGTTGTCCGGCAGGGGATATAGATTTCCCGCCACCGGAAATAAGTTTTCCGCCAGCGGAGAGACGTATTTCGTTAGCAGAGATAAGATGTCCGGCAGGAGATATAGATTTCCCGCCGCCGGTGGTAAATGTTCTGCCAGCGGAGATTAGTTTTCTGGCGGCGGAGAAACCTAATTCGTCAGCGGGGATAAATTGTCTGGCAGGGGATATATATTTCCCGCCAACGGAAATAAGTTTTCCGCCAGCGGAGAGACGTATTTCGTTAGCAGAGATATGTTGTCAGGCCGGGGATATAAACTTCTCGCCGCCGGAAATAAGTTTTTTACAAGCGGAGAGATGTATTTCGTCAGCAGAGATAAGTTGTCCGGCAGGGGATATAGATTTCCCGCCACCGGAAATAAGTTTTCCGCCAGCGGAGAGACGGATTTCGTTAGCAGAGATAAGATGTCCGGCAGGAGATATAGATTTCCCGCCGCCGGTGGTAAATGTTCTGCCAGCGGAGATTAGTTTTCTGGCGGCGGAGAAACCTAATTCGTCAGCGGGGATAAATTGTCTGGCAGGGGATATATATTTCCCGCCAACGGAAATAAGTTTTCCGCCAGCGGAGAGACGTATTTCGTTAGCAGAGATATGTTGTCAGGCCGGGGATATAAACTTCTCGCCGCCGGAAATAAGTTTTTTACAAGCGGAGAGATGTATTTCGTCAGCAGAGATAAGTTGTCCGGCAGGGGATATAGATTTCCCGCCACCGGAAATAAGTTTTCCGCCAGCGGAGAGACGTATTTCGTTAGCAGAGATAAGATGTCCGGCAGGAGATATAGATTTCCCGCCGCCGGTGGTAAATGTTCTGCCAGCGGAGATTAGTTTTCTGGCGGCGGAGAAACCTAATTCGTCAGCGGGGATAAATTGTCTGGCAGGGGATATATATTTCCCGCCAACGGAAATAAGTTTTCCGCCAGCGGAGAGACGTATTTCGTTTGCAGAGTTAAGTTGTCCGGCAGGGGATATAGATTTCCCGCCACCGGAAATAAGTTTTCCGCCAGCGGAGAGACGTATTTCGTTAGCAGAGATAAGATGTCCGGCAGGAGATATAGATTTCCCGCCGCCGGTGGTAAATGTTCTGCCAGCGGAGATTAGTTTTCTGGCGGCGGAGAAACCTAATTCGTCAGCGAGGATAAATTGTCTGGCAGGGGATATATATTTCCCGCCAACGGAAATAAGTTTTCCGCCAGCGGAGAGACGTATTTCGTTAGCAGAGATATGTTGTCAGGCCAGGGATATAAACTTCTCGCCGCCGGAAATAAGTTTTTTACAAGCGGAGAGATGTATTTCGTCAGCAGAGATAAGTTGTCCGGCAGGGGATATAGATTTCCCGCCACCGGAAATAAGTTTTCCGCCAGCGGAGAGACGTATTTCGTTAGCAGAGATAAGATGTCCGGCAGGAGATATAGATTTCCCGCCGCCGGAGGTAAATGTTCTGCCAGCGGAGATAAGTTTTCTGGCGGCGGAGAAACGTAATTCGTCAGCGGGGATAAATTGTCCGGCAGGGGATATATATTTCCCGCCACCGGAATTAAGTTTTCCGCCAGCGGAGAGACGTATTTCGTTAGCAGAGATAAGTTGTCAGGCCGGGGATATAAACTTCTCGCCGCCGGAGAAAAGTTTTCTGCAAGCGGAGAGACGTATTTTGTCAGTAGAGATAAGTTGTCCGGCAGGGGATATACATTTCCCGTCGCCGGAGGTAAATGTTCTGCCAGCGGAGATAAGTTTTCTGCCGGCGGAGAAACGTAATTCGTCTGCGGGGATAAATTGTCCGGCAGGGGATATATATTTCCCGCCACCGGAATTAAGTTTTCCGCCAGCGGAGAGACGTATTTCGTTAGCAGAGATAAGTTGTCCGGCAGGGGATATAGATTTCCCGGCACCGGAAATAAGTTTTACGCCAGCGGAGAGACGTATTTCGTTAGCAGAGATAAGTTGTCAGGCCGGGGATATAAACTTCTCGCCGCCGGAGAAAAGTTTTCTGCAAGCGGAGAGACGTATTTTGTCAGTAGAGATAAGTTATCCGGCAGGGGACATAGATTTCCCGCCACCGGAAATAAGTTTTCCGCCAGCGGAGAGATGTATTTCGTTAGCAGAGATAAGATGTCCGGCAGGAGATATAGATTTCCCGCCGCCGGAGGTAAATGTTCTGCCAGCGGAGATAAGTTTTCTGGCGGCGGAGAAACGTAATTCGTCAGCGGGAATAAATTGTCTGCCAGCGGATTTAAGTTGTCAGCCAGCGGATATATATTTCCCGCCACGAGAAATAAGTTTTCCGCCAGCGGAGAGACGTATTTCGTTAGCAGAGATAAGATGTCCGGCAGCGGATATAGATTTCCCGCCGCCGGAGGTAAGTTTTCTGCCCGCGGAAAGACGTATTTTGTCAGAAAAGATAAGATAAGATAAGATGTCTGTCATCGGAGAAAAGTTTTCCGTCAGCGGATATAAATTTCCCGCTACCGCAGATAAGTTTTCCGCCAGCGGAGAGATGTATTTTGTCAGCCGAGATAAGATGTCCGGCAGGGGATATAAATTTCCCATCGCCGGAAGTAAATGTTTTGCCAGCGGAGATAAGTTTTCTTCCGGCGGAGAAACGTAGGTCGTCTGCGGGGATAAGTTGTCCGGCAGGGGGTATAAATTTCCCGTCGCCGGAGATAAGTTTTCTGCCCGCGGATATAAATTTACCGCTATCGCAGATAAGTTTTCCGCAAGCGGAGAGATGTATTTTGTCAGCCGATATAAGATGTCCGGCAGGGGATATAAATTTTCCGTCGCCGGAAGTAAATGTTTTGCCAGCGGAGATAAGTTTTTTGCCGGCGGAGAAACGTAGGTCGTCTGCGGAGCTAAGTTGTCCGGCAGGGGGTATAAATTTCCCCCTCTGGAGAAAAGTTTTCCGGCAGCGGATATAAATTCCTCGCCGCCGGAAGTAAATAATCTGCCAGCGGAGATAAGTTTTCCAGAGGGGGGGAGAAAAGTTTTCCGCCAGCGGATATAAATTTCCCGCCGCCGGAGATAAGTTTTCTGCCCGCGGAAAGACGTATTTTGTCAGAAAAGATAAGATAAGATAAGATGTCTGTCATCGGAGAAAAGTTTTCCGTCAGCGGATATAAATTTCCCGCTACCGCAGATAAGTTTTCCGCCAGCGGAGAGATGTATTTTGTCAGCCGAGATAAGATGTCCGGCAGGGGATATAAATTTCCCATCGCCGGAAGTAAATGTTTTGCCAGCGGAGATAAGTTTTCTTCCGGCGGAGAAACGTAGGTCGTCTGCGGGGATAAGTTGTCCGGCAGGGGGTATAAATTTCCCCCTCTGGTGAAAATTTTTCCGCCAGCGGATATAAATTTCCCGCCACCGGAGATAAGTTTTCCGCCAGCGGAGAGACGTATTTTGTCAGCAGAGATAAGTTGTCCGGCAGGGGATATAAATTTCCCTCCGCCGGAGATAAGTTTTCTGCCAGCGTAGAGACGTATTTCGTCAGCAGAAATAAGTTGTCCGGCAGGGGATATAAATTTCCCGCCGACGGAGGTAAATGCTCTGCCGGCGGAGAAACGTAGTTCGTCAGCAGACATAAGTTGTCCGGCAGCGAAGATAAGATGTCTGTTATCGGAGAAAAGCTTTCCGCCAGCGGATATAAATTTCCGCCACCGCAGATAAGTTTTCCGCCATCGAAGAGATGTATTTTGTCAGCAGAGATAAGATGTCCGGCAGGTGATATAAATTCCTCGCCGCCATAAGTAAAGTAACTTAATGTTCTGCCAGCGGAGATAAGTTGTCAGCCAGCGGATATATATTTCCCGCCACGAGAAATAAGTTTTCCGCCAGCGGAGAGACGTATTTCGTTAGCAGAGATAAGATGTCCGGCAGCGGATATAGATTTCCCGCCGCCGGAGGTAAATGTTCTGCCAGCGGAGATAAGTTTTCTGCCGGCAGAGAAACGTAGGTCGTCTGCGTAGATAAGTTCTCCGGCAGGGGGTATAAATTTCCCCTGCCAGACAATTTATCTCCGCTGACGAACTACGATTCTCCGCTGGCAGAAATCTTATCTCCGGCGGCGGGAAATTTATATCCCCTGACGGACAATTTATCTCCGCTGACGAAACACGCCTCTCCGCTGGCGGAAAACTTATTGCCGGTAGCAGGAAATATATATCCCCTGCCGGACAACTTATCTCTGCTGACGAAATACGTCTCTACGCTGGCGGAAAACTTATCTCCAGTGGCGGGAAAATTATATCGACTTTTCTCCAGAGGGGGGCAGAAAAGTTTTCCGCCAGCGGATATAAATTTCCCGTCGCCGGAGATAAGTTTTCTGCCCGCGGATATAAATTTACCGCTATCGCAGATAAGTTTTCCGCAAGCGGAGAGATGTATTTTGTCAGCCGAGATAAGATGTCCGGCAGGGGATATAAATTTCCCGCCACCGGAGATAAGTTTTCCGCCAGCGGAGAGACGTATTTTGTCAGCAGAGATAAGTTGTCCGGCAGGGGATATAAATTTCCCTCCGCCGGAGATAAGTTTTCTGCCAGCGTAGAGACGTATTTCGTCAGCAGAAATAAGTTGTCCGGCAGGGGATATATATTTCCCGCCAGCGGAAATAAGTTTTCCGCCAGCGGAGAGATGTATTTTGTTTGCCGAGATAAGATGTCCCGCCGCCGGAAGTAAATGTTTTGCCAGCGGAGATAAGTTTTCTGCCGGCGGAGAAACGTAGGTCGTCTGCGGAGATATTGTGTCCGGCAGGGGGTATAAATTTCCCCCTCTGGTGGAAAGTTTTCCGGCAGCGGATATAAATTTCCCGCCACCGGAGATAACTTTTCTGCCAGCGTAGAGACGTATTTCGTCAGCAGAGATAAGATGTCCGGCAGCGGATATAGATTTCCCGGCACCGGAAATAAGATTTCCGCCAGCGGAGAGACGTATTTCGTTAGCAGAGATAAGTTGTCTGGCAGGGGATATAGATATTCCGGCACCGGAAATAAGTTTTCCGCCAGCGGAGAGACGTATTTCGTCAGCGGAGATAAATTGTCCGTCAGGGGATATAAATTTCCCGCCGCCGGAGATAAGATTTCTGCCAGCGTAGAGACGTATTTCGTTAGCAGAGATAAGTTGTCTGGCAGGGGATATAGATTTCCCGCCGCCGGAGATAAGTTTTCTGCCAGCGTAGAGACGGATTTCGTCAGCAGAGATAAGTTGTCCGGCAGGGGATATAGATTTCCCGCCGCCGGAGGTAAATGTTCTGCCAGCGGAGATTAGTTTTCTGGCGGCGGAGAAACGTAATTCGTCAGCGGGGATAAATTGTCTGCCAGCGGAGATAAGTTGTCCGCCAGCGGATATAGATTTCCCGGCACCGGAAATAAGTTTTCTGCAAGCGGAAGATGTATTTCGTCACCAGAGATAAGTTTTCCGCCAGCGGAGAGACGTATTTCGTTATCAGAGATAAGTTGTCCGGCAGCGGATATAGATTTCCCGCCACCGGAAATAAGTTTTCCGCCAGCGGAGAGACGTATTTCGTTAGCAGAGATGTTCAAAGTGACCGCCACGATAATTAGATTTTGATCTGTAACAACACTGCGCATGTGCCCTGCTGCATATCGATGTTCTCATATCGATGTTCTGTATATCGAGGTTCCCTTTTTCGGTCTCTCTCTCTTGCGTATGTTACTCGGAAGCACATATAATTCTGTATACTGATATTCTGCTGTCTTACAAATAAAATAACTTTAACAGGTTATGGGCCCAGACACCAATTCACTCAGAAACAGTATAAAACAGAAACAGTGAGAAACAATAAACATTGTTTGGTGCTTAGTGAAAAGCAGTGCTAAAAAAAATGGCATAGACTCATTGGGGTTATGTGTGTACATAGAAAGGCAAAAGAACAAGTTGAACAAATTCAACGGAGATTCGCATTGTGTTTTTTGATTAGAATTTTGCAGCGAATCGGACCGTTGCCGTGGTTTAAAGTCCAAAATAAAGCAGTCCCAACGGATCAAGAAACACAAAAGCGAACGGAGACTCAAGTGTGTATACCAAAAAGTGCGTATGCCAAGCCGCACAAAACGGCGAGTGTGTATACCCAAAAGTGTGTATACCAAGGCATAGAAAATCGCGAGTGTGTGTGTGTAAATAGCAACTCGGGGGGATACTTAAAAGAAAACGAAAAAAACAAAAAAAAGACACGGACAACAGTATTGTCGTCGTAGTTGCTTTGTGCATGAGACGATCGACAGTTACAAATTTTGCACTGTGGGACAATAAGTATAAAAAATGAGTGGAAATATGAATTTCAATATTGAGAAACTGGACGAAAACAATTATAGCACATGGGAAGTTTTGATGAGAAGTGTTCTCATACAAAATGATTTGTGGCCAATCGTCAGTGGTAAAATTGAGCTTAGTGAAAGTGCAACAAGTGAGCAACGTGCAGCTTTTGAACTAAAGGATCAAAAGGCGTTGGCATCAATTTTACTTTGTGTTAAATCGACCCAACTAAACAATATTAAAAATTGTGTATCGTCGTCACAGGCATGGCAAAAGCTAAATAAAAATCACAGGCCAAGCGGACCAGCAAGGCAAGTGCTTTTAATTAAACAATTGTTGACGTTAAAAATGTCGGATGGTATAAGTGCACAGGAATATTTGCGGAAATTCCAGGTGGTACACGAGGCTTTAGCAGAGGTCAACATAAAGGTTGATGAAAAGATCTTATCAGTTGTGTTGCTAAATGGTTTGCCTAAATCGTATGAAAGTTTTGTTGTTGCGATTGAGACGCGAGATGATTTGCCGAGCTTGAGCATGCTAAAAATAAAAATTTCTGAAGAAGCGAATAGGCAGGAAGATAGCATTAGCAAGGAAATTACAAGTAGCGCGGAACTACACGCCAGTTATGACAACAACAATTTTAAGAAAAACTTTAAGAAGGGCAAAAAGTGTTTTAAGTGCGGAAAGGAAGGCCATTTTAAATCGGAATGCCGTGCTAAAAGCAAGCAGCAAAAAGTATTTTTAGCCGGCGGTAAATCACTTATTGCTGAAGGGCATGGAACTGTTCAAGTAAAGTTCGGTGATAGATCCGTTACGATGGAAAATGTTATCTTGGTACCAGATTTGCAGTACAATTTTATATCGGTCACAAAACTATTAAAACATGGAAAAAAAGTTGTGTTTGAGAAAAATCAAGCGATGATTTTTGAAAACGGAAAAATAGTTATAAAGGCACATCTGGAAAATGGATTGTTTATGGTTCAGGACAATCAGGAAAAGTGTATGAACATTGTAAATGTTGAGGCAGATGCATTCAAATGGCACAATAGGTTCGGACATGTACATTTTGACGCATTAAAGGAAATGGTTAACAAGGAGATGGTAATAGGTCTCAAGGGCATATACAAGCCAAAACAAGTGTGTGCAACATGCGCAAAAAGTAAAATTTGCGTGCAACCATTTCAATCGAGCACAAACAGGTCAAAGGGCGTTCTAGACTTAATACATACTGATGTATGCGGTCCAATGCAAAAGCAGTCAATGGGAGGCAATCGATATTTCGCCACATTTATTGATGATTGTTCAAGATATGTATCAGTAAGTTTCCTAAAAACCAAAGATCAGGTTTTCGAGGCTTTTAAAGAATTTAAAAGTCAAGTTGAGTGCCAAACTGGGAGAAAAGTCAAGGTTTTACGAAGCGACAATGGCCGAGAATACATATCAAACGTTTTTGACAATTACCTAAACCAAAATGGAATAAAGCGAAACTTAACAGTGCCATATACACCTCAACAAAACGGAGTTGCAGAAAGGGCCAACAGAACATTGGTAGAAATGGCAAGAAGTATGCTGCTGCATGCTGGGTTGAGTGAATGCTATTGGGCAGAAGCGATTCGAACTGCCACGTATTTGCGAAATAGAGTGGCAAGCAGCTGCTTGAGCGGGGTGACACCTTTTGAAATATGGACAGGTCGAAAGCCAGTGGTATCGCATTTAAGAGTTTTTGGCTCAGTAGCGATAGCTCTAGATAAAACAAAGAAATCAAAGTTCGCACAGAAAGGCTTAGAGTATATAATGGTGGGCTACTCGGATACGGCCAAAGCATACCGTTTGGTCAGTAAAGAAACCAGGAAACTCGTAGAGAGTAGGGATGTCATTTTTGTAGAACCTGAAGGGGGCAAACTAGATGCATCATGTTCCAATGACATAGCATCAATTGAGGTTCAACAAAACCAGAACGCTGAACCCGAAATGTATAGCGAGCAATTTAAAGATCCAGAAAATGAGCCAGAAAATCAGGAGGAGATTAGGTCTAGTAATGACATTCTTGTAATTCCAGAACCAATAAGAGGACCAGGACGCCCAACCATAGTACGGACGGGCAAACCAGGACGACCAAGGAAGCAGTATCATATGCTCAATGCGATACTGGCAGCAGACGTACAAGTTCCACAAAACTACGCACAAGCTGAACGGTCTACTGAAGGCGAGATATGGAAAGCATCAATGAAGGACGAGTACGAATCTCTCGTGAAGAACGGCACGTGGTCGCTTACTAAATTGCCTAGCGGGAAAAAGTCCATTGGATGCAGATGGGTTTACGCAGTTAAGTCCAATCCGGATGGAAGCGTGAACAGGCTCAAATCACGTCTGGTGGCGAAAGGTTGTAGCCAACGCTACGGGATCGACTACAAGGAAACATTTGCACCAGTTGTACGCCACGCAACTATCAGGTTGATAATTGCACTTGCAGTCGAACATGGTCTCCACCTACATCAAATGGATGTTGTCACGGCGTATCTCAACGGCGAATTGGAAGATGAGGTTTTTATGAGACAACCTGAGGGCTTCATCAGCGAAGTTCACCCAAATCACGTTTTGAGGCTTCACAAAAGTATATATGGCCTAAAACAATCAGGCAGAGTGTGGAACTCTACGTTGGATGCAACGCTGAGACGCATTGGTTTTATACCGACTGTCAACGAACCCTGTCTGTATCGTAAGCCAGGTAAAAATATGTGTCTAATAGCTGTCTACGTAGATGACATTATTTTGGCGTGTAAGGACCTAGATGATATATCTGATATCAAGATAAAGATCGCAGCAGAATTTGATGTGGTTGACATCGGGCCTATGCAATACTTTTTAGGTATTGAGGTGAAACGTGAAGGCAGTACGGGTGCGATTTCAATCAGCCAACGGAAATATATTAGAGAGTTGCTCGAACAGTACAATTTGAAAGATTGTCGACAGACGTCCACGCCTCTTGAAGCTGGTTACCAGGTGGCATGCAACAAAGAGGATTGCCGCAGGGTCGACATCACATCGTTCCAAAAGCTAATTGGAGAGTTATCTTATCTTGCTGTTATGACTCGTCCAGACATTGCGCATTCGGTGAACAAATTAGCACAACGTAACAAGGATCCTCATTCCGAGCATGAAGCGGCAGCCAAGCACATCCTTCGATATTTGGCAAAAACTATCGACTGGGAGATATGCTACACAAAGCAAGGAAAGGCAATTGAGTGTTTTGTTGATGCAGATTGGGCAAGTGATATGACGAACCGAAAGTCATTCACTAGCTATGTATGCATGTTGGCAGGAGGAGCGGTTTCTTGGGAGTCAAGAAAGCAATCGACAGTTGCCCTCAGTTCCACGGAGGCAGAGAACATAGCCTTATCATCTGCAGCAAAAGAGGCGATATACTTTCGCAGCCTACTGATTGACTTAAAGCTGATATCCAAGGAGTCAGCTATTCAGATGTACGGCGACAACATTGGAGCACAGCAGCTTGCTAGAAACCCCATGTTTCATGCACGTACAAAGCACATCGACGTCAAGATACATCATATTCGAGAGGTTCTCAAGAGAGGTGAAGTCAACATTGCATATCTGCCAACCGATGAGATGATAGCAGATGTCCTCACAAAGAACTTAGCCAAGGTTAAGCACCATAAATTTGTATTCGCATTTGGTTTAAAAGATCGTTTATAAGTGCTTGACATGTTATTGAATATTAGTTAAGTATATTTAAAGTTTGTAAACATGCGTTGTGTTGAGGAGGAGTGTTCAAAGTGACCGCCACGATAATTAGATATTGATCTGTAACAACACTGCGCATGTGCCCTGCTGCATATCGATGTTCTCATATCGATGTTCTGTATATCGAGGTTCCCTTTTTCGGTCTCTCTCTCTTGCGTATGTTACTCGGAAGCACATATAATTCTGTATACTGATATTCTGCTGTCTTACAAATAAAATAACTTTAACAAGAGATAAGTTGTCCGGCAGGGGATAAAGATTTCCCGCCACCGGAAATAAGTTTTCCGCCAGCGGAGAGACGTATTTCGTTAGCAGAGATAAGATGTCCGGCAGGGGATATAGATTTCCCGCCGCCGGAGGTAAATGTTCTGCCAGCGGAGATTAGTTTTCTGGCGGCGGAGAAACGTAATTCGTCAGCGGGGATAAATTGTCTGCCAGCGGAGATAAATTGTCCGCCAGCGGAAAAAGATTTCCCGGCACCGGAAATAAGTTTTCCGCCAGCGGAGAGACGTATTTCGTTAGCAGAGATAAGTTGTCTGGCAGGGGATATAGATTTCCCGCCGCCGGAGAAAAGTTTTCTGCCAGCGTAGAGACGTATTTCGTCAGCAGAGATAAGTGGTCTGGCAGGGGATATAGATTTCCCGCCGCCGGAGATAAGTTTTCTGCCAGCGTATAGACGTATTTCGTCAGCAGAGATAAGTTGTCCGCCAGCGGATATAGATTTCCCGGCACCGGAAATAAGTTTTCCGCCAGCGGAGAGACGTATTTCGTTAGAAGAGATAAGTGGTCTGGCAGGGGATATAGATTACCCGCCGCCGGAGGTAAGTTTTCTGCCAGCGGAGAGACGTATTTCGTTAGCAGATATAAGATGTCCGGCAGCGGATATAGATTTCCCGCCGCCGGAGATAAGTTTTCCGCCAGCGGAGAGACGTATTTCGTCAGCAGAGATAAGTGGTCTGGCAGGGGATATAGATTTCCCGCCGCCGGAGAAAAGTTTTCTGCAAGCGGAGAGACGTATTTTGTCAGTAGAGATAATTTGTCCGGCAGGGGATATATATTTCCCGCCACGAGAAATAAGTTTTCCGCCAGCGGAGAGACGTATTTCGTTAGCATAGATAAGATGTCCGGCAGCGGATATAGATTTCCCGCCGCCGGAGGTAAATGTTCTGCCAGCGGAGATTAGTTTTCTGCCGGGGGAGAAACGTAATTCGTCAGCGGGGATAAATTGTCCGGCAGGGGATATATATTTCCCGCCAGCGGAGAGACGTATTTCGTTAGCAGACATAAGTTGTCAGGCCGGGGATATTAACTTCTCGCCGCCGGAAATAAGTTTTTTGCAAGCGGAGAGATGTATTTCGTCAGCAGAGATAAGTTTTCAGCCAGCGAAGAGACGTATTTCGTTAGCAGAGTTAAGTTGTCCGGCAGGGGATATAGATTTCCCGCCACCGGAAATAAGTTTTCCGCCAGCGGAGAGACGTATTTCGTTAGCAGAGATAAGATGTCCGGCAGGAGATGTAGATTTCCCGCCGCCGGTGGTAAATGTTCTGCCAGCGGAGATTAGTTTTCTGGCGGCGGAGAAACCTAATTCGTCAGCGGGGATAAATTGTCTGGCAGGGGATATATATTTCCCGCCAACGGAAATAAGTTTTCCGCCAGCGGAGAGACGTATTTCGTTAGCAGAGATATGTTGTCAGGACGGGGATATAAACTTCTCGCCGCCGGAAATAAGTTTTTTGCAAGCGGAGAGATGTATTTCGTCAGCAGAGATAAGTTGTCCGGCAGGGGATATAGATTTCCCGCCACCGGAAATAAGTTTTCCGCCAGCGGAGAGACGTATTTCGTTAGCAGAGATAAGATGTCCGGCAGGAGATATAGATTTCCCGCCGCCGGAGGTAAATGTTCTGCCAGCGGCGATAAGTTTTCTGGCGGCGGAGAAACGTAATTCGTCAGCGGGAATAAATTGTCTGCCAGCGGAGATAAGTTGTCAGCCAGCGGATATATATTTCCCGCCACGAGAAATAAGTTTTCCGCCAGCGGAGAGACGTATTTCGTTAGCAGAGATAAGATGTCCGGCAGCGGATATAAATAGGGGGTATAAATTTCCCCTGCCAGACAATTTATCTCCGCTGACGAACTACGATTCTCCGCTGGCAGAAATCTTATCTCCGGCGGCGGGAAATTTATATCCCCTGACGGACAATTTATCTCCGCTGACGAAACACGCCTCTCCGCTGGCGGAAAACTTATTGCCGGTAGCAGGAAATATATATCCCCTGCCGGACAACTTATCTCTGCTGACGAAATACGTCTCTACCCTGGCGGAAAACTTATCTCCGGTGGCGGGAAAATTATATCGACTTTTCTCCAGAGGGGGGCAGAAAAGTTTTCCGCCAGCGGATATAAATTTCCCGTCGCCGGAGATAAGTTTTCTGCCCGCGGATATAAATTTACCGCTATCGCAGATAAGTTTTCCGCAAGCGGAGAGATGTATTTTGTCAGCCGAGATAAGATGTCCGGCAGGGGATATAAATTTCCCGTCGCCGGAAGTAAATGTTTTGCCAGCGGAGATAAGTTTTTTGCCGGCGGAGAAACGTAGGTCGTCTGCGGAGCTAAGTTGTCCGGCAGGGGGTATAAACTCCCCCCTCTGGAGAAAAGTTTTCCGGCAGCGGATATAAATTCCTCGCCGCCGGAAGTAAATAATCTGCCAGCGGAGATAAGTTTTCCAGAGGGGGGGAGAAAAGTTTTCCGCCAGCGGATATAAATTTCCCGCCGCCGGAGATAAGTTTTCTGCCCGCGGAAAGACGTATTTTGTCAGAAAAGATAAGATAAGATAAGATGTCTGTCATCGGAGAAAAGTTTTCCGTCAGCGGATATAAATTTCCCGCTACCGCAGATAAGTTTTCCGCCAGCGGAGAGATGTATTTTGTCAGCCGAGATAAGATGTCCGGCAGGGGATATAAATTTCCCGTCGCCGGAAGTAAATGTTTTGCCAGCGGAGATAAGTTTTCTTCCGGCGGAGAAACGTAATTCGTCAGCGGGAATAAATTGTCTGCCAGCGGAGATAAGTTGTCAGCCAGCGGATATATATTTCCCGCCACGAGAAATAAGTTTTCCGCCAGCGGAGAGACGTATTTCGTTAGCAGAGATAAGATGTCCGGCAGCGGATATAGATTTCCCGCCGCCGGAGGTAAATGTTCTGCCAGCGGAGATAAGTTTTCTGCCGGCAGAGAAACGTAGGTCGTCTGCGTAGATAAGTTCTCCGGCAGGGGGTATAAATTTCCCCTGCCAGACAATTTATCTCCGCTGACGAACTACGATTCTCCGCTGGCAGAAATCTTATCTCCGGCGGCGGGAAATTTATATCCCCTGACGGACAATTTATCTCCGCTGACGAAACACGCCTCTCCGCTGGCGGAAAACTTATTGCCGGTAGCAGGAAATATATATCCCCTGCCGGACAACTTATCTCTGCTGACGAAATACGTCTCTACGCTGACGGAAAACTTATCTCCGGTGGCGGGAAAATTATATCGACTTTTCTCCAGAGGGGGGCAGAAAAGTTTTCCGCCAGCGGATATAAATTTCCCGTCGCCGGAGATAAGTTTTCTGCCCGCGGATATAAATTTACCGCTATCGCAGATAAGTTTTCCGCAAGCGGAGAGATGTATTTTGTCAGCCGAGA
The DNA here is from genome assembly GCF_009870125.1 of Drosophila pseudoobscura. NCBI lineage: Eukaryota > Metazoa > Arthropoda > Insecta > Diptera > Drosophilidae > Drosophila > Drosophila pseudoobscura. The sequence goes on from NC_046680.1 coordinate 173,549, forward strand.
TAAGATGTCCGGCAGGGGATATAAATTTCCCGTCGCCGGAAGTAAATGTTTTGCGAGCGGAGATAAGTTTTTTGCCGGCGGAGAAACGTAGGTCGTCTGCGGAGCTAAGTTGTCCGGCAGGGGGTATAAATTTCCCCCTCTGGAGAAAAGTTTTCCGGCAGCGGATATAAATTCCTCGCCGCCGGAAGTAAATAATCTGCCAGCGGAGATAAGTTTTCCAGAGGGGGGCAGAAAAATTTTCCGCCAGCGGATATAAATTTCCCGCCGCCGGAGATAAGTTTTCTGCCCGCGGAAAGACGTATTTTGTCAGAAAAGATAAGATAAGATAAGATGTCTGTCATCGGAGAAAAGTTTTCCGTCAGCGGATATAAATTTCCCGCTACCGCAGATAAGTTTTCCGCCAGCGGAGAGATGTATTTTGTCAGCCGAGATAAGTTGTCCGGCAGGGGATATATATTTCCCGCCACCGGAAATAAGTTTTCCGCCAGCGGAGAGATGTATTTTGTTTGCCGAGATAAGATGTCCCGCCGCCGGAAGTAAATGTTTTGCCAGCGGAGATAAGTTTTCTTCCGGCGGAGAAACGTAGGTCGTCTGCGGGGATAAGTTGTCCGGCAGGGGGTATAAATTTCCCCCTCTGGTGAAAATTTTTCCGCCAGCGGATATAAATTTCCCGCCACCGGAGATAAGTTTTCCGCCAGCGGAGAGACGTATTTTTTCAGCAGAGATAAGTTGTCCGGCAGGGGATATAAATTTCCCTCCGCCGGAGATAAGTTTTCTGCCAGCGTAGAGACGTATTTCGTCAGCAGAAATAAGTTGTCCGGCAGGGGATATATATTTCCCGCCAGCGGAAATAAGTTTTCCGCCAGCGGAGAGATGTATTTTGTTTGCCGAGATAAGATGTCCCGCCGCCGGAAGTAAATGTTTTGCCAGCGGAGATAAGTTTTCTGCCGGCGGAGAAACGTAGGTCGTCTGCGTAGATAAGTTCTCCGGCAGGGGGTATAAATTTCCCCTGCCAGACAATTTATCTCCGCTGACGAACTACGATTCTCCGCTGGCAGAAATCTTATCTCCGGCGGCGGGAAATTTATATCCCCTGACGGACAATTTATCCCCGCTGGCGAAATACGCCTCTCCGCTGGCGGAAAACTTATTGCCGGTAGCAGGAAATATGTATCCCCTGCCGGACAACTTATCTCTGCTGACGAAATACATCTCTACGCTGGCGGAAAACTTATCTCCGGTGGCGGGAAAATTATATCGACTTTTCTCCAGAGGGGGGGAGAAAAGTTTTCCGCCAGCGGATATAAATTTCCCGCCGCCGGAGATAAGTTTTGTGCCCGGGGATATAAATTTCCCGCTACCGCAAATAAGTTTTCCGCCAGCGTAGAGACGTATTTCGTCAGCAGAGATAAGTTGTCCGGCAGGGGATATATATTTCCCGCCACCGGAAATAAGTTTTCCGCCAGCGGAGAGATGTATTTTGTTTGCCGAGATAAGATGTCCCGCCGCCGGAAGTAAATGTTTTGCCAGCGGAGATAAGTTTTCTGCCGGCGGAGAAACTTATGTCGTCTGCGTAGATAAGTTTTCCGCCAGCGGAGAGACGTATTTTGTCAGCAGAGATAAGTTGTCCCACAGGGGATATATATTTCCCGCCACTGGAAATTAGTTTTCCGCCAGCGGAGAGACGTATTTCGTCTGCAGAGATAAGTTTTCTGCAAGCGGAGAGACGTGTTTCGTCAGCAGAGATAAGTTGTCCGGCAGGGGATATAGATTTCCCGCCACCGTAAATACGTTTTCGGCCAGCGAAGAGATGTATTTTGTCAGCAGAGGTAAGATGTCCGGCAGGGGATATAAATTCCTCGCCGCCGGAAGTAAATGTTCTGCCAGCGGAGATAAGTTTTCCAGAGGGGGGGAGAAAAGTTTTCCGCCAGCGGATATAAATTTCCCGCCGCCGGAGATAAGTTTTCTGCCCGCGGAAAGACGTATTTTGTCAGCAAAGATGAGATAAGATAAGATGTCTGTCAGCGGAGAAAAGTTTTCCGTCAGCGGATATAAATTTCCCGCTAACGCAGATAAGTTTTCCGCCAGCGGAGAGATGTATTTTGTCAGCCGAGATAAGATGTCCGGCAGGGGATATAATTTTCCCGTCGCCGGAAGTAAATGTTTTGCCAGCGGAGATAAGTTTTCTGCCGGCGGAGAAACGTAGGTCGTCTGCGGAGATAAGTTGTCCGGCAGCGAAGATAAGATGTCTGTTACCGGAGAAAAGTCTTCCGCCAGCGGATATAAATTTCCGCCACCGCAGATAAGTTTTCCGCCAGCGAAGAGATGTATTTTGTCAGCAGAGAGAAGATGTCCGGCAGGTGATATAAATTCCTCGCCGCCCTAAGTAAAGTAAGTAAATGTTCTGCCAGCGGAGATAAGTTTTCTGCCGGCGGAGAAACGTAATTCGTCAGCGTGGATAATTGTCCGTCAGGGGATATAAAAAAATCCCTCCGCCGGAGATAAGATTTCTGCCAGCGGAGAATCGTAGTTCGTCAGCGGAGATAAATTGTCTGCCAGCGGAGATAAGTTGTCCGCCAGCGGATATAGATTTCCCGGCACCGGAAATAAGTTTTCCGCCAGCGGAGAGACGTATTTCGTCAGCAGAGATAAGTTGTCTGGCAGGGGATATAGATTTCCCGCAGCCGGAGATAAGTTGTCTGCCAGCGTAGTGACGTATTTCGTCAGCAGAGATAAGTTGTCCGGCAGGGGATATATATTTCCCGCCACCGGAAATAAGTTTTCCGCCAGCGGATAGACGTATTTCGTTTGCAGAGATAAGTTGTCAGGCCGGGGATATAAATTTCTCGCCGCCGGAGATAAGTTTTCTGCAAGCGGGGAGATGTATTTTGTCAGCCGAGATAAGATGTCCGGCAGGGGATATAAATTTCCCGCCGCCGGAGGTAAATGTTCTGCCAGCGGGGATAAGTTTTCTGCCGGCGGAGAAACTCAGTTCGCCTGCGGAGATAAGCTGTCCGGCAGGGGATATAAATTTCGCCCTCTGGAGAGAGTTTTCCGCAAGCGGATATGAATTTCCCGCCACCGCAGATAAGTTTTCCGCCAGCGAAGAGATGTATTTTGTCAGCAGAGAAAAGATGTCCGGCAGAGGATATAAATTTCCCCCCGTGGAGATAAGTTTTCCGCCAGCGGATATAAATTTCCCGCAACCGGAGATAAGTTTTTCGCCAGCGGAGAGACGAATTTTGTTAGCAGAGATAAGATGTCCGGCAGCGGATAAAGATTTCCGGGCACCGGAAATAAGTTTTCCGCCAGCGGAGAGACGTATTTCGACAGCAGAGATAAGTTGTCTGGCAGGGGATATATATTTCCCGCAGAGATAAGTTGTCAGGCCGGGGATATAAATTTGTCGCCGCCGGAGATAAGTTTTCTGCAAGCGGAGAGACGAATTTTGTCAGCCGAGATAAGATGTCCGGCAGGGGATATAAATTTCCCGCCGCCGGAGGTAAATGTTCTGCCAGCGGAGATAAGTTTTCTGCCGGCGGAGATACGTAGTTCGTCTGCGGAGATAAGCTGTCCGGCAGGGGTTATAAATTTCCCCCTCTGGAGAAAAGTTTTTCGCAAGCGGATATGAATTTCCCGCCACCGGATATAAGTTTTCCGCCAGCGGATAGACGTATTTTGTCAGCAGAGATAAGTTGTCCGGCAGCGAAGATAAGATGTCTGTTATCGGGGAAAAGTTTTCCGCCAGCGGATATAAATTTCCGCCACCGCAGATAAGTTTTCCGCCAGCGAAGAGATGTATTTTGTCAGCAGAGATAAGATGTCCGGCAGGTGATATAAATTCCTCGCCGCCATAAGTAAAGTAAGTAAATGTTCTGCCAGCGGAGATAAGTTTTCTGCCGGCGGAGAAACATAATTCGTCAGCGTGGATAATTGTCCGTCAGGGGATATAAAAAATTCCCGCCGCCGGAGATAAGATTTCTGCCAGCGGAGAATCGTAGTTCGTCAGCGGAGATAAATTGTCTTCCAGCGGAGATAAGTTGTCCGCCAGCGGATATAGATTTCCCGGCACCGGAAATAAGTTTTCTGCCAGCGGATAGACGTACTCCGTTTGCAGAGATAAGTTGTCAGGCCGGGGATATAAATTTGTCGCCGCCGGAGATAAGTTTTCTGCAAGCGGAGATACGTATTTTGTCAGCCGAGATAAGATGTCCGGCAGGGGATATAAATTTCCCGCCGCCGGAGGTAAATGTTCTGCCAGCGGAGATAAGTTTTCTGCCGGCGGAGATACGTAGTTCGTCTGCGGAGATAAGCTGTCCGGCAGGGGTTATAAATTTCCCCCTCTGGAGAAAAGTTTTCCGTAAGCGGATATGAATTTCCCGCCACCGCAGATAAGTTTTCCGCCAGCGAAGAGATGTATTTTGTCAGCAGAGATAAGATGTCCGGCAGAAGATATAAATTTCCCGCCGTGGAGAAAAGTTTTCCGCCAGCGGATATAAATTTCCCGCAACCGGAAATAAGTTTTCCGCCAGCGGAGAGACGTATTTCGACAGCAGAGATAAGTTGTCTGGCAGGGGATATATATTTCCCGCCACAGGAAATAAGTTTTCCGCCAGCGGATAGACGTACTCCGTTTGCAGAGATAAGTTGTCAGGCCGGGGATATAAATTTGTCGCCGCCGGAGATAAGTTTTCTGCAAGCGGAGAGACGTATTTTGTCAGCCGAGATAAGATGTCCGGCAGGGGATATAAATTTCCCGCCGCCGGAGATAAATGTTCTGCCAGCGGATAGACGTATTTCGTTAGCAGAGATAAGTTGTCCGGCAGGGGATATATATTTCCCGCCACCGGAAATAAGTTTTCCGCCAGCGGATAGACGTATTTCGTTTGCAGATATAAGTTGTCAGGCCGGGGATATAAAATTCTCGGCGCCGGAGATAAGTGTTCTGCAAGGGGAGAGACGTATTTTGTCAAGAGAGATAAGGTGTCCGGCAGCGAAGATAAGATGTCTGTTATCAGAGAAAAGTTTTCCGCCAGCGGATATAAATTTCCGCCACCGCAGATAAGTTTTCCGCCAGCGAAGAGATGTATTTTGTCAGCAGAGATAAGATGTCCGGCAGGGGGTATAGATTTCCCGGCCCCGGAAATATGTTTTCCGCCAGCGGAGAAACGTATTTCGTCAGCAGAGATAAGTTGTCCGGCAGGGGATATAAATTTCCCCCTCTGGAGAAAAGTTTTCCGCAAGCGGATATGAATTTCCCGCCACCGGAGATAAGTTTTCCGCCAGCGGATAGACGTATTTTGTCAGCAGAGATAAGTTGTCCGGTATTAAAAATGTAATCGATACTATTGTTTGAATAAGCAACAATTATCTGGCAACACTGTATTGTATCGTGCTCATAATGCATACATATACCACTTTACTCACTCTCAAATAAACGTTTAACCGAACCACTACGTGTCTCTTGTATCAGCTCCGTTTTATATATCGCTTATACATATATAGAACGGTAAACTAAAACGGTACAATTATATCCAACATTGGTTATGGGCCCAGAGTTCGTTGTTTCGGCTTAATAACAGACTAAAAAGCGTCTGGGTTTGAGTGTCGGTTGTGCTAAATTGTCAACAGTTATTTTGTGCACACACGCGGAACAATTAGCAACATGAATTTGTCAAATCAAATCGAAAAACTTGATGAGGGCAATTACAGTGTATGGCATATGGCCATGAAAAGTGTCCTGGTAATGACAGATTTATGGGATGTAGTCTGTGGAAAAGGCAGTGGAGGAGATGCCGCAGCTGTCGAGAAATGGAATAAATTGGATCAGAAAGCAATGGCGTACATAACCTTAAATGTTAAGGCATCGCAGTTTGTGCACATAAAGACGTGCGAAACATCAGAAGCCATATGGAAAAAATTAAAGGAACTCCACATGCCAAAAGGCCCCATCCAAAAGGTGCAACTTTATCAAAAACTTATTCGACTAAATATGCAGCAGGGCGATGATGTGTCCGCCTATGTCAATTCTTTTGTAGAGACAATTGAAAAATTGGCGGAACTGGACATAAAACTCCACGATGAGCTAAAAGTCATCATGTTATTGAGCAGCAGCCCGAATCTTGGGAAAATTTTGTAGTCGCGATTGAAACGCGTGACGAGCTGCCAAAATTTGAAGCTCTTAAAGTAAAAATGCTGGAAGAAGGCACCAGAAAACAGGAGAAGGCTGAGCGCGAAAATCATTCGGCCACACAAGCAGTATACACACATACACAGCGCAGATCGCGAGAAAACGAGAATGTCGAGAATAACGGAACCAAGAACGACGGGAACACAGGCGTAAAGCAACAATTCAAGGGAAAATGTTTCAAATGCGAAAAAACTGGTCATCGAGCAAGCGAGTGCAGATCTAAGAAAAAGGGTAGCAAAACAAATGGACAAAGAGAACAGACAAGCAGTTTAATGCACTGTTTTGTCGGAGAGCAGCAAAAGAGAGTTTGGTGCGTAGATAGTGGCGCAACATCGCACATGTGTTGCGATCGCAGCATGTTCCTAAACTATGTCGAGAAGGAAACATCGATAATGTTGGCTACAAATAAGTTCGTCTCATCACCCGGATCTGGTAATGTTAAAATTCTGGGTGAAAATATTTTAATAAACTTGCAAAATGTGTTATACGTCCCCGAATTACACATGAATTTTTTCTCAGTGAGCACAGCAGCTAAATTCGAGAATTCTACTACATTTATTGGAAAAGTGGCACTGATTAAAAATAAAAAAGGAGAAACAATAATAAAAGCCAAGCAAGAAAACAATTTGTATGTGTACAAACAGTGCTCAGAAAAAAGTGCAGTTTATATGTTGAACACAAATTCTCCTGCAATGAATTGGCATAATAGGTTTGGCCACCTTAATTTCCAAGATTTAAAACAGTTGAACGATAAACAGCTTGTTCATGGCATGAACTTTGAAAATGTGAAAATGGAAATCAATTGTGATACATGTAACAGAGCAAAAATATGTGCATTGCCGTTTCAACAGAAGTTAAATCGTACAACATAGCAAGTACTTGAGCTAGTGCATACAGATGTATGTGGCCCAATGAATGTAAAATCGATCGGCGGCAATCGCTATTTTGTGACATTTATTGATGACTACTCGCGCAAGATATTTGTATACATTATGCACGCAAAAAGCCAAGTTTTCGAAAAATTCAAAATGTTCAAAAGTTTTGTGGAATGCCAAACGGGCAACAAAATAAAGGCTGTGCGCAGCGATAATGGCACAGAGTATGTAAATAAGGAATTTTCTGGTTTTTTGAACGAGTGCGGTATACAAAGGCAACTGACGGTTCCCTACACCCCTCAGCAAAACGGTGTAGCCGAGAGAGCCAATCGAACAATTGTAGAGATGGCAAAAAGTATGCTAATCCATGCAAAGCTGGAGGAGTTCCTGTGGGCAGAGGCTGTTACCACGGCAGTTTACTTGCGAAATAGATGTCCCACAAAAGCCTTAAGTGGCGGTACACCATTCGAAGCCTGGAAAGGACGCAAGCCATCAGTAAAACACCTGCGAGTATTCGGATCTCGCGCATTTGCTTTGGATAAGACCAGAAGAAGCAAATTCCAGGCAAAAGGCAAAGAATACATTTTTGTCGGCTACCCCTTCACAGCAAAAGCTTACCGCCTGTACGATCGAGAGAACCGTACAATAATTGAAAGGCGTGATGTGAAATTTATAGAAGGTGAGATTGACACAAAAAGCATTGAGAATTGTGGTATTTCAGATCGAAATGACGATTTCATGACAAATATACTCCGCCTTGAGTCAATTAAAGTTCCTGATCAACACTCATATGCACCTTTAATTGCTGATCATGCAAATTCCAGCAGTGACTCCAGCGAAGTGGAGGAGGAGTTTTTGAGCGCAAGTGAACCTGACGACAATTCCGTGAGTGGTCAAGAGGTGCCACCACAAGAGAATGTAGTACAGCGTGGGCGTGGCAGACCAAAAATCATCCGCAGCGGTCAACCTGGGCGACCGAAAAAGCAGTACCAGGCAGTGCTCAATAGTTTCCTAAATCAGATGGATGACACTGAGACACCGCAGTCAGTTGCTGAAGAATTGCAAGGCGATCATTCTCAAAATTGATAAGAATCAATGCAAACGGAATACGACCCTCTACAGGAAAATAACACGTGGTCATTGTGTGAACTCCCTCCAGGACAAAAAGCCATTGGTTCCAAATGGGTTTTTCGAATTAAGAGAAACAAGGATGGTCTCATCGAGAAGTTCAAATCTCGATTGGTTGCTCAAGGCTGTGGGCAACAATTTGGAGTAAATTATTGGGAAACGTTTTCACCTGTAATTCGGTACGAGACCATTCGCATGTTGTTCGCAATTGCTGCAGAAAAACAGCTGTATATGCATCAAGTAGATATATCAAATGCTTACCTGAACAGTAAACTCCATGAGACTGTGTACATGAGGCAGCCTCAGGATTTTGTCGACAAGCATCATCCAGAAAAAGTTCTAAAGCTGCGTAAAGCACTTTATGGACTCAAGCAATCCGGGCGAGTATGGAACAAAACGCTCGACGAGGTATTGTCTACCATGGGCTTCAAGAGATGTAAGAACGAGGCATGCTTGTACGTCAAGAAAGATGAGCAAACATACAGCTATATTGCAGTCTACGTCGACGATTTAATTATCGCATGTCCAAACAAAAATGACATAGCCGTAATTAAGAAGAAGATCGCATCAAACTTCAAGATGCACGATGGCGGCCCCATAAACTTTTTCCTAGGAATGGAAATTGAGCGAGACGGTGAACAGGGTTCGATTTCGTTTTGCCAGAAATCGCTTATTCAGGGACTATTGGACACGTATGGCATGAGCAAGTGCCGTCCAGTCAGCATACCACTCGACCCGGGCTATCAAGTTGGCTGCATTGATGATAATTGTGTCAAGGTAAATGTAACACAATATCAGTCATTAATTGGTTCCCTTATGTATTTAGCAGTCTTGAGCCGACCGGACATTTTGCACGCAGTAAGCAAACTGTCGCAACGAAATACTGATCCCCATGCAGAACACGAGACGGCTGCAAAACACATTCTAAGGTATCTGGCTGGTACGAAGAATTTGGGCATCTCATACCGCAAGTGTGGTGAACCAGTAAGAGGTTTCGCTGATGCTGACTGGGCCAATGACAGGCTCGATAGAAGATCTTATAGTGGATACGCATTCTTCCTAGCAGGCAGTGCTTTTTCTTGGACTTCAACTAAGCAAAGTGTTGTCGCGTTGAGCAGCACTGAAGCTGAATACATAGCACTATCTATGGCTGCTAAAGAGGCTATTTATTTACGAAGACTTCTCGACGAGATTGGTTGGTCAACTGTTACAGAGCCTTTAACCATCTATGGCGACAACATCAGTTCGCAACATATTGCTCAAAATCCGGTACATCACAAACGCACGAAGCACATTGATATTAAGTAAAATTTTGTTCGCGAAAAAGTAGAATGTAATGAAATTATACTAGAATACGTATCGACAAACGGCAATGTTGCAGATCTACTAACAAAATGTTTAAGCAAGAAAAAACACGACGACTTTGTTAAATTACTTGGAATGACAAAGTTAAACATGCGGTAGTTAGTTTAAAATGATAATATGTAGCTTAAGAAGAAGTGTTAAAAATGTAATCGATACTATTGTTTGAATAAGCAACAATTATCTGGCAACACTGTATTGTATCGTGCTCATAATGCATATACCACTTTACTCACTCTCAAATAAACGTTTAACCGAACCACTACGTGTCTCTTGCATCAGCTCCATTTTATATATCGCTTATATATAGAACGGTAAACTAAAACGGTACAATTATATCCAACATCCGGCAGCGAAGATAAGATGTCTGTTATCGGAGAAAAGTTTTCCGCCAGCGGATATAAATTTCCGCCACCGCAGATAAGTTTTCCGCCAGCGAAGAGATGTATTTTGTCAGCAGAGATAAGATGTCCGGCAGGGGGTATAGATTTCCCGGCACCGGAAATATGTTTTCCGCCAGCGGAGAGACGTATTTCGTCAGCAGAGATAAGTTGTCCGGCAGGGGGTATAGATTTCCCGGCACCGGAAATAAGTTTTCCGCCAACGGAGAGACGTATTTCGTCAGCAGAGATAAGATGTCCGGCAGCGGATATAGATTTCCCGGCACCGGAAATAAGTTTTCCGCCAGCGGAGAGACGTACTCCGTTTGCAGAGATAAGTTGTCAGGCCGGGGATATAAATTTGTCGCCGCCGGAGATAAGTTTTCTGCAAGCGGAGAGACGTATTTTGTCAGCCGAGATAAGATGTCCGGCAGGGGATATAAATTTCCCGCCGCCGGAGATAAATGTTCTGCCAGCGGATAGACGTATTTCGTTAGCAGAGATAAGTTGTCCGGCAGGGGATATATATTTCCCGCCACCGGAAATAAGTTTTCCGCCAGCGGATAGACGTATTTCGTTTGCAGATATAAGTTGTCAGGCCGGGGATATAAAATTCTCGGCGCCGGAGATAAGTGTTCTGCAAGGGGAGAGACGTATTTTGTCAAGAGAGATAAGGTGTCCGGCAGCGAAGATAAGATGTCTGTTATCAGAGAAAAGTTTTCCGCCAGCGGATATAAATTTCCGCCACCGCAGATAAGTTTTCCGCCAGCGAAGAGATGTATTTTGTCAGCAGAGATAAGATGTCCGGCAGGGGGTATAGATTTCCCGGCCCCGGAAATATGTTTTCCGCCAGCGGAGAAACGTATTTCGTCAGCAGAGATAAGTTGTCCGGCAGGGGATATAAATTTCCCCCTCTGGAGAAAAGTTTTCCGCAAGCGGATATGAATTTCCCGCCACCGGAGATAAGTTTTCCGCCAGCGGATAGACGTATTTTGTCAGCAGAGATAAGTTGTCCGGTGTTAAAAATGTAATCGATACTATTGTTTGAATAAGCAACAATTATCTGGCAACACTGTATTGTATCGTGCTCATAATGCATACATATACCACTTTACTCACTCTCAAATAAACGTTTAACCGAACCACTACGTGTCTCTTGTATCAGCTCCGTTTTATATATCGCTTATACATATATAGAACGGTAAACTAAAACGGTACAATTATATCCAACATTGGTTATGGGCCCAGAGTTCGTTGTTTCGGCTTAATAACAGACTAAAAAGCGTCTGGGTTTGAGTGTCGGTTGTGCTAAATTGTCAACAGTTATTTTGTGCACACACGCGGAACAATTAGCAACATGAATTTGTCAAATCAAATCGAAAAACTTGATGAGGGCAATTACAGTGTATGGCATATGGCCATGAAAAGTGTCCTGGTAATGACAGATTTATGGGATGTAGTCTGTGGAAAAGGCAGTGGAGGAGATGCCGCAGCTGTCGAGAAATGGAATAAATTGGATCAGAAAGCAATGGCGTACATAACCTTAAATGTTAAGGCATCGCAGTTTGTGCACATAAAGACGTGCGAAACATCAGAAGCCATATGGAAAAAATTAAAGGAACTCCACATGCCAAAAGGCCCCATCCAAAAGGTGCAACTTTATCAAAAACTTATTCGACTAAATATGCAGCAGGGCGATGATGTGTCCGCCTATGTCAATTCTTTTGTAGAGACAATTGAAAAATTGGCGGAACTGGACATAAAACTCCACGATGAGCTAAAAGTCATCATGTTATTGAGCAGCAGCCCGAATCTTGGGAAAATTTTGTAGTCGCGATTGAAACGCGTGACGAGCTGCCAAAATTTGAAGCTCTTAAAGTAAAAATGCTGGAAGAAGGCACCAGAAAACAGGAGAAGGCTGAGCGCGAAAATCATTCGGCCACACAAGCAGTATACACACATACACAGCGCAGATCGCGAGAAAACGAGAATGTCGAGAATAACGGAACCAAGAACGACGGGAACACAGGCGTAAAGCAACAATTCAAGGGAAAATGTTTCAAATGCGAAAAAACTGGTCATCGAGCAAGCGAGTGCAGATCTAAGAAAAAGGGTAGCAAAACAAATGGACAAAGAGAACAGACAAGCAGTTTAATGCACTGTTTTGTCGGAGAGCAGCAAAAGAGAGTTTGGTGCGTAGATAGTGGCGCAACATCGCACATGTGTTGCGATCGCAGCATGTTCCTAAACTATGTCGAGAAGGAAACATCGATAATGTTGGCTACAAATAAGTTCGTCTCATCACCCGGATCTGGTAATGTTAAAATTCTGGGTGAAAATATTTTAATAAACTTGCAAAATGTGTTATACGTCCCCGAATTACACATGAATTTTTTCTCAGTGAGCACAGCAGCTAAATTCGAGAATTCTACTACATTTATTGGAAAAGTGGCACTGATTAAAAATAAAAAAGGAGAAACAATAATAAAAGCCAAGCAAGAAAACAATTTGTATGTGTACAAACAGTGCTCAGAAAAAAGTGCAGTTTATATGTTGAACACAAATTCTCCTGCAATGAATTGGCATAATAGGTTTGGCCACCTTAATTTCCAAGATTTAAAACAGTTGAACGATAAACAGCTTGTTCATGGCATGAACTTTGAAAATGTGAAAATGGAAATCAATTGTGATACATGTAACAGAGCAAAAATATGTGCATTGCCGTTTCAACAGAAGTTAAATCGTACAACATAGCAAGTACTTGAGCTAGTGCATACAGATGTATGTGGCCCAATGAATGTAAAATCGATCGGCGGCAATCGCTATTTTGTGACATTTATTGATGACTACTCGCGCAAGATATTTGTATACATTATGCACGCAAAAAGCCAAGTTTTCGAAAAATTCAAAATGTTCAAAAGTTTTGTGGAATGCCAAACGGGCAACCAAATAAAGGCTGTGCGCAGCGATAATGGCACAGAGTATGTAAATAAGGAATTTTCTGGTTTTTTGAACGAGTGCGGTATACAAAGGCAACTGACGGTTCCCTACACCCCTCAGCAAAACGGTGTAGCCGAGAGAGCCAATCGAACAATTGTAGAGATGGCAAAAAGTATGCTAATCCATGCAAAGCTGGAGGAGTTCCTGTGGGCAGAGGCTGTTACCACGGCAGTTTACTTGCGAAATAGATGTCCCACAAAAGCCTTAAGTGGCGGTACACCATTCGAAGCCTGGAAAGGACGCAAGCCATCAGTAAAACACCTGCGAGTATTCGGATCTCGCGCATTTGCTTTGGATAAGACCAGAAGAAGCAAATTCCAGGCAAAAGGCAAAGAATACATTTTTGTCGGCTACCCCTTCACAGCAAAAGCTTACCGCCTGTACGATCGAGAGAACCGTACAATAATTGAAAGGCGTGATGTGAAATTTATAGAAGGTGAGATTGACACAAAAAGCATTGAGAATTGTGGTATTTCAGATCGAAATGACGATTTCATGACAAATATACTCCGCCTTGAGTCAATTAAAGTTCCTGATCAACACTCATATGCACCTTTAATTGCTGATCATGCAAATTCCAGCAGTGACTCCAGCGAAGTGGAGGAGGAGTTTTTGAGCGCAAGTGAACCTGACGACAATTCCGTGAGTGGTCAAGAGGTGCCACCACAAGAGAATGTAGTACAGCGTGGGCGTGGCAGACCAAAAATCATCCGCAGCGGTCAACCTGGGCGACCGAAAAAGCAGTACCAGGCAGTGCTCAATAGTTTCCTAAATCAGATGGATGACACTGAGACACCGCAGTCAGTTGCTGAAGAATTGCAAGGCGATCATTCTCAAAATTGATAAGAATCAATGCAAACGGAATACGACCCTCTACAGGAAAATAACACGTGGTCATTGTGTGAACTCCCTCCAGGACAAAAAGCCATTGGTTCCAAATGGGTTTTTCGAATTAAGAGAAACAAGGATGGTCTCATCGAGAAGTTCAAATCTCGATTGGTTGCTCAAGGCTGTGGGCAACAATTTGGAGTAAATTATTGGGAAACGTTTTCACCTGTAATTCGGTACGAGACCATTCGCATGTTGTTCGCAATTGCTGCAGAAAAACAGCTGTATATGCATCAAGTAGATATATCAAATGCTTACCTGAACAGTAAACTCCATGAGACTGTGTACATGAGGCAGCCTCAGGATTTTGTCGACAAGCATCATCCAGAAAAAGTTCTAAAGCTGCGTAAAGCACTTTATGGACTCAAGCAATCCGGGCGAGTATGGAACAAAACGCTCGACGAGGTATTGTCTACCATGGGCTTCAAGAGATGTAAGAACGAGGCATGCTTGTACGTCAAGAAAGATGAGCAAACATACAGCTATATTGCAGTCTACGTCGACGATTTAATTATCGCATGTCCAAACAAAAATGACATAGCCGTAATTAAGAAGAAGATCGCATCAAACTTCAAGATGCACGATGGCGGCCCCATAAACTTTTTCCTAGGAATGGAAATTGAGCGAGACGGTGAACAGGGTTCGATTTCGTTTTGCCAGAAATCGCTTATTCAGGGACTATTGGACACGTATGGCATGAGCAAGTGCCGTCCAGTCAGCATACCACTCGACCCGGGCTATCAAGTTGGCTGCATTGATGATAATTGTGTCAAGGTAAATGTAACACAATATCAGTCATTAATTGGTTCCCTTATGTATTTAGCAGTCTTGAGCCGACCGGACATTTTGCACGCAGTAAGCAAACTGTCGCAACGAAATACTGATCCCCATGCAGAACACGAGACGGCTGCAAAACACATTCTAAGGTATCTGGCTGGTACGAAGAATTTGGGCATCTCATACCGCAAGTGTGGTGAACCAGTAAGAGGTTTCGCTGATGCTGACTGGGCCAATGACAGGCTCGATAGAAGATCTTATAGTGGATACGCATTCTTCCTAGCAGGCAGTGCTTTTTCTTGGACTTCAACTAAGCAAAGTGTTGTCGCGTTGAGCAGCACTGAAGCTGAATACATAGCACTATCTATGGCTGCTAAAGAGGCTATTTATTTACGAAGACTTCTCGACGAGATTGGTTGGTCAACTGTTACAGAGCCTTTAACCATCTATGGCGACAACATCAGTTCGCAACATATTGCTCAAAATCCGGTACATCACAAACGCACGAAGCACATTGATATTAAGTAAAATTTTGTTCGCGAAAAAGTAGAATGTAATGAAATTATACTAGAATACGTATCGACAAACGGCAATGTTGCAGATCTACTAACAAAATGTTTAAGCAAGAAAAAACACGACGACTTTGTTAAATTACTTGGAATGACAAAGTTAAACATGCGGTAGTTAGTTTAAAATGATAATATGTAGCTTAAGAAGAAGTGTTAAAAATGTAATCGATACTATTGTTTGAATAAGCAACAATTATCTGGCAACACTGTATTGTATCGTGCTCATAATGCATATACCACTTTACTCACTCTCAAATAAACGTTTAACCGAACCACTACGTGTCTCTTGCATCAGCTCCATTTTATATATCGCTTATATATAGAACGGTAAACTAAAACGGTACAATTATATCCAACATCCGGCAGCGAAGATAAGATGTCTGTTATCGGAGAAAAGTTTTCCGCCAGCGGATATAAATTTCCGCCACCGCAGATAAGTTTTCCGCCAGCGAAGAGATGTATTTTGTCAGCAGAGATAAGATGTCCGGCAGGGGGTATAGATTTCCCGGCACCGGAAATATGTTTTCCGCCAGCGGAGAGACGTATTTCGTCAGCAGAGATAAGTTGTCCGGCAGGGGGTATAGATTTCCCGGCACCGGAAATAAGTTTTCCGCCAACGGAGAGACGTATTTCGTCAGCAGAGATAAGATGTCCGGCAGCGGATATAGATTTCCCGGCACCGGAAATAAGTTTTCCGCCAGCGGAGAGACGTATTTCGTTAGCAGAGATAAGTTGTCAGGCCGGGGATATACACTTCTCGCCGCCGGAGATAAGTTTTCTGCAAGCGGAGAGACGTATTTTGTCGGGAGAGATAAGTTGTCCGGCAGGGGATATAAATTTCCCGCCGACGGAGGTAAATGTTCTGCCGGCGGAGATTAGTTTTCTGGCGGCGGAGAAACGTAATTCGTTAGCGGGGATAAATTGTCTGCCAGCGGAGATAAGTTGTCCGCCAGCGGATATATATTTCCCGCCACGAGAAATAAGTTTTCCGCCAGCGGAGAGACGTATTTCGTTAGCAGAGATAAGATGTCCGGCAGCGGATATAGATTTCCCGCCGCCGGAGGTAAATGTTCTGCCAGCAGATATAAGTTTTCTGCCGACGGAGGAACGTAGTTCGTCTGCGGAGATAAGTTGCCCGGCAGGGGATATATATTTCCCGCCACCGGAGGTAAATGTTCTGCCAGCGGATAGACGTATTTTGTCAGCAGAGATAAGTTGTCCGGCAGCGAAGATAAGATGTCTGTTATCGGGGAAAAGATTTCCGCCAGCGGATATAAATTTCCGCCACCGCAGATAAGTTTTCCGCCAGCGAAGAGATGTATTTTGTCAGCAGAGATAAGATGTCCGGCAGGTGATATAAATTCCTCGCCGCCATAAGTAAAGTAAGTAAATGTTCTGCCAGCGGAGATAAGTTTTCTGCCGGCGGAGAAACATAATTCGTCAGCGAGGATAAATTGTCCGTCAGGGGATATAAAAAATTCCCGCCGCCGGAGATAAGATTTCTGCCAGCGGAGAATCGTAGTTCGTCAGCGGAGATAAATTGTCTTCCAGCGGAGATAAGTTGTCCGCCAGCGGATATAAATTTCCCGGCACCGGAAATAAGTTTTCCGCCAGCGGAGAGACGTATTTCGTCCTCAGAGATAAGTTGTCTGGCAGGGGATAAGTTTTCTGCCAGCGGATAGACGTACTCCGTTTGCAGAGATAAGTTGTCAGGCCGGGGATAGAAATTTCTCGCCGCCGGAGATAAGTTTTCTGCAAGCGGAGAGACGTATTTTGTCAGCCGAGATAAGATGTCCGGCAGGGGATATAAATTTCCCCCCGTGGATTAAAGTTTTCCGCCAGCGGATATAAATTTCCCGCAACCGGAGGTAAATGTTCTGCCGGCGGAGATTAGTTTTCTGGCGGCGGAGAAACGTAATTCGTTAGCGGGGATAAATTGTCTGCCAGCGGAGATAAGTTGTCCACCAGCGGATATATATTTCCCGGCACGGGAAATAAGTTTTTCGCCAGCGGAGAGACGAATTTTGTTAGCAGAGATAAGATGTCCGGCAGCGGATAAAGATTTCCGGGCACCGGAAATAAGTTTTCCGCAAGCGGTGAGACGTATTTCGTCAGCAGAAATAAGTTGTCCGGCAGGGGGTATAGATTTCCCGGCACCGGAAATATGTTTTCCGCCAGCGGAGAGACGTATTTCGTCAGCAGAGATAAGTTGTCCGGCAGGGGATATAAATTTCCCCCTCTGGAGAAAAGTTTTCCGCAAGCGGATATGAATTTCCCGCCACCGGAGATAAGTTTTCCGCCAGCGGATAGACGTATTTTGTCAGCAGAGATAAGTTGTCCGGCAGCGAAGATAAGATGTCTGTTATCGGAGAAAAGTTTTCCGCCAGCGGATATAAATTTCCGCCACCGCAGATAAGTTTTCCGCCAGCGAAGAGATGTATTTTGTCAGCAGAGATAAGATGTCCGGCAGAGGGTATAGATTTCCCGGCACCGGAAATATGTTTTCCGCCAACGGCGAGACGTATTTCGTCAGCAGAAATAAGTTGTCTGGCAGGGAATATAAACTTCTCGCCGCCGGAGATAAGTTTTCTGCCAGCGGAGAGACGTACTTCGTCAGCAGAGATACGTTTTCCGGCAGGGGGTATATATTTCCCGGAACCGGAAACAAGTTTTCCGCCAGCGGAGCGACGTATTTCGTCAGCAGAGATAAGATGTCCGGCAGCGGATATAGATTTCCCGGCAGCGGAAATAAGTTTTCCGCCAGCGGATAGACGTATTTCGTTTGCAGAGATAAGTTGTCAGGCCGGGGATATAAATTTCTCGCCGCCGGAGATAAGTTTTCTGCAAGAGGAGAGACGTATTTTGTCAAGAGAGATAAGTTGTCCGGCAGCGAAGATAAGATGTCTGTTATCGGAGAAAAGTTTTCCGCCAGCGGATATAAATTTCCGCCACCGCAGATAAGTTTTCCGCCAGCGAAGAGATGTATTTTGTCAGCAGAGATAAGATGTCCGGCAGGGGGTATAGATTTCCCGGCACCGGAAATATGTTTTCCGCCAGCGGAGAGACGTATTTCGTCAGCAGAGATAAGTTGTCCGGCAGGGGATATAAATTTCCCCCTCTGGAGAAAAGTTTTCCGCAAGCGGATATGAATTTCCCGCCACCGGAGATAAGTTTTCCGCCAGCGGATAGACGTATTTTGTCAGCAGAGATAAGTTGTCCGGCAGCGAAGATAAGATGTCTGTTATCGGAGAAAAGTTTTCCGCCAGCGGATATAAATTTCCGCCACCGCAGATAAGTTTTCCGCCAGCGAAGAGATGTATTTTGTCAGCAGAGATAAGATGTCCGGCAGAGGGTATAGATTTCCCGGCACCGGAAATATGTTTTCCGCCAGCGGAGAGACGTATTTCGTCAGCAGAAATAAGTTGTCTGGCAGGGAATATAAACTTCTCGCCGCCGGAGATAAGTTTTCTGCCAGCGGAGAGACGTACTTCGTCAGCAGAGATACGTTTTCCGGCAGGGGGTATATATTTCCCGGCACCGGAAATAAGTTTTCCGCCAGCGGAGCGACGTATTTCGTCAGCAGAGATAAGATGTCCGGCAGCGGATATAGATTTCCCGGCACCGGAAATAAGTTTTCCGCCAGCGGATAGACGTATTTCGTTTGCAGAGATAAGTTGTCAGGCCGGGGATATAAATTTCTCGCCGCCGGAGATAAGTTTTCTGCAAGAGGAGAGACGTATTTTGTCAAGAGAGATAAGTTGTCCGGCAGCGAAGATAAGATGTCTGTTATCGGAGAAAAGTTTTCCGCCAGCGCATATAAATTTCCGCCACCGCAGATAAGTTTTCCGCCAGCGAAGAGATGTATTTTGTCAGCAGAGATAAGATGTCCGGCAGGGGGTATAGATTTCCCGGCACCGGAAATATGTTTTCCGACAGCGGAGAGACGTATTTCGTCAGCAGAGATAAGTTGTCCGGCAGGGGGTATAGATTTCCCGGCACCGGAAATAAGTTTTCCGCCAGCGGAGAGACGTATTTCGTCAGCAGAGATAAGATGTCCGGCAGCGGATATAGATTTCCCGGCACCGGAAATAAGTTTTCCGCCAGCGGAGAGACGTATTTCGTTAGCAGAGATAAGTTGTCAGGCCGGGGATATACACTTCTCGCCGCCGGAGATAAGTTTTCTTCAAGCGGAGAGATGTATTTTGTCAGGAGAGATAAGTTGTCCGGCAGGGGATATAAATTTCCCGCCGACGGAGGTAAATGTTCTGCCGGCGGAGATTAGTTTTCTGGCAGCGGAGAAACGTAATTCGTTAGCGGGGATAAATTGTCTGCCAGCGGAGATAAGTTGTCCGCCAGCGGATATATATTTCCCGCCACGAGAAATAAGTTTTCCGCCAGCGGAGAGATGTATTTCGTTAGCAGAGATAAGATGTCCGGCAGCGGATATAGATTTCCCGCCGCCGGAGGTAAATGTTCTTTCAGCAGATATAAGTTTT
This sequence comes from Drosophila pseudoobscura, assembly GCF_009870125.1. Taxonomy (NCBI): domain Eukaryota; kingdom Metazoa; phylum Arthropoda; class Insecta; order Diptera; family Drosophilidae; genus Drosophila; species Drosophila pseudoobscura. The sequence continues at coordinate 193,214 of NC_046680.1, forward strand.
CTGCCGACGGAGAAACGTAGGTCGTCTGCGTAGATAAGTTCTCCGGCAGGGGGTATAAATATCCCCTGACAGACAATTTATCTCCGCTGACGAACTACGATTCTACGCTGGCAGAAATCTTATCTCCGGCGGCGGGAAATTTATATCCCGCTGACGAAATACGCCTCTCCGCTGGCGGAAAACTTATTGCCGGTAGCAGGAAATATATATCCCCTGCCGGACAACTTAACTCTGCTGACGAAATACGTCTCTACGCTGGCGGAAAACTAATCTCCGGTGGCGGGAAAATTATATCGACTTTTCTCCAGAGGGGGGAGAAAAGTTTTCCGCCAGCGGAGAGATGTATTTTGTCAGCCGAGATAAGATGTCCGGCAGGGGATATAAATTTCCCGTCGCCGGAAGTAAATGTTTTGCCAGCGGAGATAAGTTTTCTGCCGGCGGAGAAACGTAGGTCGTCTGCGGAGATAAGTTGTCCGGCAGGGGGTATAAATTTCCCCCTCTGGAGAAAAGTTTTCCGGCAGCGGATATAAATTCCTCGCCGCCGGAAGTAAATAATCTGCCAGCGGAGATAAGTTTTCCAGAGGGGGGGAGAAAAGTTTTCCGCCAGCCGATATAAATTTCCCGCCGCCGGAGATAAGTTTTCTGCCCGCGGAAAGACGTATTTTGTCAGAAAAGATAAGATAAGATAAGATGTCTGTCAGCGGAGAAAAGTTTTCCGTCAGCGGATATAAATTTCCCGCTACCGCAGATAAGTTTTCCGCCAGCGGAGAGATGTATTTTGTCAGCCGAGATAAGATGTCCGGCAGGGGATATAAATTTCCCGTCGCCGGAAGTAAATGTTTTGCCAGCGGAGATAAGTTTTCTGCAAGCGGAGAGACGTATTTTGTCAGCAGAGATAAGTTGTCCGGCAGGGGATATAAATTTCCCGCCGACGGAGGTAAATGCTCTGCCGGCGGAGAAACGTAGTTCGTCAGCAGAGATAAGTTGTCCGGCAGCGAAGATAAGATGTCTGTTATCGGAGAAAAGCTTTCCGCCAGCGGATATAAATTTCCGCCACCGCAGATAAGTTTTCCGCCATCGAAGAGATGTATTTTGTCAGCAGAGATAAGATGTCCGGCAGGTGATATAAATTCCTCGCCGCCATAAGTAAAGTAAGTAAATGTTCTGCCAGCGGAGATAAGTTCTCTGCCGGCGGAGAAACGTAATTCTTCAGCGGCGATAATTGTCCGTCAGGGGATATAAAATATCCCGCAGCCGGAGATAAGATTTCTGCCAGCGGAGAATCGTAGTTCGTCAGCGGAGATAAATTGTCTGCCAGCGGAGATAAGTTGTCCGCCAGCGAAGAGATGTATTTTGTCAGCAGAGATAAGATGTCCGGCAGGGGGTATAGATTTCCCGGCACCGGAAATATGTTTTCCGACAGCGGAGAGACGTATTTCGTCAGCAGAGATAAGTTGTCCGGCAGGGGGTATAGATTTCCCGGCACCGGAAATAAGTTTTCCGCCAGCGGAGAGACGTATTTCGTCAGCAGAGATAAGATGTCCGGCAGCGGATATAGATTTCCCGGCACCGGAAATAAGTTTTCCGCCAGCGGAGAGACGTATTTCGTTAGCAGAGATAAGTTGTCTGGCAGGGGATATAGATTTCTCGCCGCCGGAGATAAGTTTTCTGCCAGCGTAGAGACGTATTTTGTCAGCAGAGATAAGATGTCCGGCAGGGGGTATAGATTTCCCGGCACCGGAAATATGTTTTCCGACAGCGGAGAGACGTATTTCGTCAGCAGAGATAAGTTGTCCGGCAGGGGGTATAGATTTCCCGGCACCGGAAATAAGTTTTCCGCCAGCGGAGAGACGTATTTCGTCAGCAGAGATAAGATGTCCGGCAGCGGATATAGATTTCCCGGCACCGGAAATAAGTTTTCCGCCAGCGGAGAGACGTATTTCGTTAGCAGAGATAAGTTGTCTGGCAGGGGATATAGATTTCTCGCCGCCGGAGATAAGTTTTCTGCCAGCGTAGAGACGTATTTCGTCAGCAGAGATAAGTTGTCCGGCAGGGGATATATATTTCCCGCCACCGGAAATAAGTTTTCCGCCAGCGGATAGACGTATTTCGTTTGCAGAGATAAATTGTCAGGCCGGGGATATAAATTTCTCGCCGCCGGAGATAAGTTTTCTGCAAGCGGAGAGACGTATTTTGTCAGGAGAGATAAGTTGTCCGGCAAGGGATATAAATTTCCCCCTCTGGAGAAAAGTTTTCCGCAAGCGGATATGAATTTCCCGCCACCGGAGATAAGTTTTCCGCCAGCGGATAGACGTATTTTGTCAGCAGAGATAAGTTGTCCGGCAGCGAAGATAAGATGTCTGTTATCGGAGAAAAGTTTTCCGCCAGCGGATATAAATTGCCGCCACCGCAGATAAGTTTTCCGCCAGCGAAGAGATGTATTTTGTCAGCAGAGATAAGATGTCCGGCAGAGGGTATAGATTTCCCGGCACCGGAAATATGTTTTCCGCCAGCGGAGAGACGTATTTCGTCAGCAGAGATAAGTTGTCCGGCAGGGGTTATAAATTTCCCCGTCTGGAGAAAAGTTTTCCGCAAGCGGATATAAATTTCCGCCACCGGAGATAAGTTTTCCGCCAGCGGATAGACGTATTTTGTCAGCAGAGATATGTTGTCCGGCAGCGAAGATAAGATGTCTGTTATCGGAGAAAAGTTTTCCGCCAGCGGATATAAATTTCCGCCACCGCAGATAAGTTTCCCGCCAGCGAAGAGATGTATTTTGTCAGCAGAGATAAGATGTCCGGCAGGTGATATAAATTCCTCGCCGCCATAAGTAAAGTAAGTAAATGTTCTGCCAGCGGAGATAAGTTTTCTGCCGGCGGAGAAACGTAATTCGTCAGCGGGGATAAATTGTCCGTCAGGGGATATATAAAATTCCCGCCGCCGGAAATAAGATTTCTGCCAGCGGAGAATCGTAGTTCGTCAGCGGAGATAAATTGTCCGCCAGCGGATATAGATTTCCCGGCACCGGAAATAAGTTTTCCGCCAGCGGAGAGACGTATTTCGTTACCAGAGATAAGTTGTCTGGCAGGGGATATAGATTTCCCGCCGCCGGAGATAAGTTTTCTGCCAGCGTAGTGACGTATTTCGTCAGCAGAGATAAGTTGTCCGGCAGGGGATATATATTTCCCGCCACCGGAAATAAGTTTTCCACCAGCGGATAGACGTATTTCGTTTGCAGAGATAAGTTGTCAGGCCGGATATATAAATTTCTCGCCGCCGGAGATAAGTTTTCTGCAAGAGGAGAGATATATTTTGTCAGCCGAGATAAGATGTCCGGCAGGGGATATAAATTTCCCGCCGCCGGAGGTAAATGTTCTGCCAGCGGAGATAAGTTTTCTGCCGGCGGAGAGACGTATTTCGTCAGCAGAGATAAGTTGTCCGGCAGGGGATATAAATTTCCCCCCCTGGAGAAAAGTTTTCCGCAAGCGGATATGAATTTCCCGCCACCGGAGATAAGTTTTCCGCCAGCGGATAGACGTATTTTGTCAGCAGAGATAAGTTGTCCGGCAGCGAAGATAAGATGTCTGTTATCGGAGAAAAGTTTTCCGCCAGCGGATATAAATTTCCGCCACCGCAGATAAGTTTTCCGCCAGCGAAGAGATGTATTTTGTCAGCAGAGATAAGATGTCCGGCAGGGGGTATAGATTTCCCGGCACCGGAAATATGTTTTCCGCCAGCGGAGAGACGTATTTCGTCAGCAGAGATAAGTTGTCCGGCAGGGGGTATAGATTTCCCGGCACCGGAAATAAGTTTTCCGCCAGCGGAGAGACGTATTTCGTCAGCAGAGATAAGATGTCCGGCAGCGGATATAGATTTCCCGGCACCGGAAATAAGTTTTCCGCCAGCGGAGAGACGTATTTCGTTAGCAGAGATAAGTTGTCAGGCCGGGGATATACACTTCTCGCCGCCGGAGATAAGTTTTCTGCAAGCGGAGAGACGTATTTTGTCAGGAGAGATAAGTTGTCCGGCAAGGGATATAAATTTCCCGCCGACGGAGGTAAATGTTCTGCCAGCGGAGATTAGTTTTCTGGCGGCGGAGAAACGTAATTCGTTAGCGGGGATAAATTGTCTGCCAGCGGAGATAACTTGTCCGCCAGCGGATATAGATTTCCCGGCACCGCAGATAAGTTTTCCGCCAGCGAAGAGATGTATTTTTTCAGCAGAGATAAGATGTCCGGCAGGGGATATAAATTTCCCCCCGTGGATTAAAGTCTTCCGCCAGCGGATATAAATTTCCCGCAACCGGAGATAAGTTTTTCGCCAGCGGAGAGACGAATTTTGTTAGCAGAGATAAGATGTCCGGCAGCGGATAATTCTCGCCGCCGGAGATAAGTTTTCTGCCAGCGGAGAGACGTACTTCGTCAGCAGAGATAAGTTTTCCGGCAGGGGGTATAGATTTCCCGGCACCGGAAATAAGTTTTCCGCCAGCGGAGAGACGTATTTTGTCAGCAGAGATAAGATGTCCGGCAGGGGGTATAGATTTCCCGGCACCGGAAATATGTTTTCCGCCAGCGGAGAGACGTATTTCGTTAGCAGAGATAAGTTGTCAGGCCGGGGATGTAAACTTCTCGCGCCGGAGAAAAGTTTTCTGCACGCGGAGAGACGTATTTTGTCAGTAGAGATAAGTTGTCCGGCAGGGGATATAAATTTCCCGCCGCCGGAAGTAAATGTTCTGCCAGCAGATATAAGTTTTCTGCTGACGGAGGATCGTAGTTCGTCTGCGGAGATAAGTTGCCCGGCAGGGGATATATATTTCCCGCCACCGGAGATAAGTTTACTGCCAGCGGAGAGACTTATTTCGTTAGCAGAGATAAGTTGTCCGGCAAGGGATATAGATTTCCCGCCACCGGAAATAAGTTTTCCGCCAGCGGAGAGATGTATTTCGTTAGCAGAGATAAGATGTCCGGCAGGAGATATAGATTTCCCGCCGCCGGAGGTAAATGTTCTGCCAGCGGAGATTAGTTTTCTGGCGGCGGAGAAACGTAATTCGTCAGCGGGGATAAATTGTCTGCCAGCGGAGATAAGTTGTCCGCCAGCGGATATATATTTCCCGTCACGAGAAATAAGTTTTCCGCCAGCGGAGAGACGTATTTCGTTAGCAGAGATAAGTTGTCCGGCAGGGGATATAGATTTCCCGGCACCGGAAATAAGTTTTCCGCCAGCGGAGAGACGTATTTCGTTAGCAGAGATAAGTTGTCAGGCCGGGGATGTAAACTTCTCGCCGCCGGAGAAAAGTTTTCTGCAAGCGGAGAGACGTATTTTGTCAGTAGAGATAAGTTGTCCGGCAGGGGATATAAATTTCCCGCCGCCGGAAGTAAATGTTCTGCCAGCAGATATAAATTTTCTGCCGACGGAGGAACGTAGTTCGTCTGCGCAGATAAGTTGCCCGGCAGGGGATATATATTTCCCGCCACCGGAGATAAGTGACGAAATACGTCTCTACGCTGGCGGAAAACTTATCTCCGGTGGAGGGAAAATTATATCGACTTTTCTCCAGAGGGGGGGAGAAAAGTTTTCCGCCAGCGGAGAGATGTATTTTGTCAGCCGAGATAAGATGTCCGGCAGGGGATATAAATTTCCCGTCGCCGGAAGTAAATGTTTTGCCAGCGGAGATAAGTTTTCTGCCGGCGGAGAAACGTAGGTCGTCTGCGGAGATAAGTTGTCCGGCAGGGGGTATAAATTTCCCCATCTGGAGAAAAGTTTTCCGGCAGCGGATATAAATTCCTCGCCGCCGGAAGTAAATAATCTGCCAGCGGAGACAAGTTTTCCAGAGGGGGGGAGAAAAGTTTTCCGCCAGCGGATATAAATTTTCCGCTACCGCAGATAAGTTTTCCGCCAGCGTAGAGACGTATTTCGTCAGCAGAGATAAGATATCCGGCAGCGGATATAGATTTCCCGGCACCGGAAACAAGTTTTCCGCCAGCGGAGAGACGTATTTCGTCAGCAGAGATAAGTTGTCTGGCAGGGAATATAGATTTCCCGCCGTCGGAAGGAAGTTTTCCGCCACCGGAGAGAAATATTTTGTCAGCAGAGATAAGTTGTCCGGCAGGGGCTATAAATTTCCCACTCTGGAGAAAAGTTTTCCGCCAGCGGATATAAATTTCCCGCTACCGGAGATAAGTTTTCTGCCAGCGGAGAGACGTATTTTGTCAGCAGATATAAGGTGTCCGGCAGGGGCTATGAAAATCCCCATCTGGAGAAAAGTTTTCCGCCAGCGGATATAAATTTCCCGCCACCGGAGATAAGTTTTCTGCCAGCGGAGAGACGTATCTTGTCAGCAGAGATAAGTTGTCCGGCAGGGGATATAAATTTCCCGCCACCGGAGATAAGTTTTCCGCCACCGGAGAGACGTATTTTGTCAGCAGAGATAAGTTGTCCGGCAGGGGCTATAAATTTCCCCCTCTGGAGAAAAGTTTTCCGCCAGCGGATATAAATTTCCCGCCGCCGGAGATAAGTTTTCTGCCCGCGGAAAGACGTATTTTGTCAGAAAAGATAAGATAAGATAAGATGTCTGTCAGCGGAGAAAAGTTTTCTGTCAGCGGATATAAATTTCCCGCTACCGCAGATAAGTTTTCCGCCAGCGGAGAGATGTATTTTGTCAGCCGAGATAAGATGTCCGGCTGGGGATATAAATTTCCCGTCGCCGGAAGTAAATGTTTTGCCAGCGGAGATAAGTTTTCTTCCGGCGGAGAAACGTAGGTCGTCTGCGGGGATAAGTTGTCCGGCAGGGGGTATAAATTTCCCCCTCTGGAGAAAAGTTTTCCGTCAGCGGATTTAAACTCCTCGCCGCCGGAAGTAAATAATCTGCCAGCGGAGATAAGTTTTCCAGAGGGGGGGAGAAAAGTTTTCCGCCAGCGGATATAAATTTCCCGCCGCCGGAGATAAGTTTTCTGCCCGCGGAAAGACGTATTTTGTCAGAAAAGATAAGATAAGATAAGATGTCTGTCAGCGGAGAAAAGTTTTCCGTCAGCGGATAAAAATTTCCCGCCACCGCAGATAAGTTTTCCGCCAGCGGAGAGATATATTTTGTCAGCCGAGATAAGATGTCCGGCAGGGGATATAAATTTCCCGCCGCCGGAAGTAAATGTTTTGCCAGCGGAGATAAGTTTTCTGCCGGCGGAGAAACGTAGGTCGTCTGCGGAGATATGTTGTCCGGCAGGGGGTATAAATTTCCCCCTCTGGTGGAAAGTTTTCCGGCAGCGGATATAAATTTCCCGCCACCGGAGATAACTTTTCTGCCAGCGTAGAGACGTATTTCGTCAGCAGACATAAGATGTCCGGCAGCGGATATAGGTTTCCCGGCACCGGAAATAAGATTTCCGCCAGCGGAGAGACGTATTTCGTTAGCAGAGATAAGTTGTCTGGCAGGGAATATAAATTTCCCGCCACCGGAGATAACTTTTCTGCCAGCGTAGAGACGTATTTCGTCAGCAGAGATAAGATGTCCGGCAGCGGATATAGGTTTCCCGGCACCGGAAATAAGATTTCCGCCAGCGGAGAGACGTATTTCGTTAGCAGAGATAAGTTGTCTGGCAGGGGATATAGATATTCCGGCACCGAAAATAAGTTTTCCGCCAGCGGAGAGACGTATTTCGTCAGCAGAAATAAGTTGTCTGGCAGGGAATATAAATTTCCCGCCACCGGAGATAACTTTTCTGCCAGCGTAGAGACGTATTTCGTCAGCAGAGATAAGATGTCCGGCAGCGGATATAGGTTTCCCGGCACCGGAAATAAGATTTCCGCCAGCGGAGAGACGTATTTCGTTAGCAGAGATAAGTTGTCTGGCAGGGGATATAGATATTCCGGCACCGAAAATAAGTTTTCCGCCAGCGGAGAGACGTATTTCGTCAGCAGAGATAAGTTGTCTGGCAGGGAATATAGATTTCCCGCCGCCGGAGATAAGTTTTCTGCAAGCGGAGAAACATAGTTCGTCAGCAGAGATAAGTTGTCCGGCAGCGAAGATAAGATGTCTGTTATCGGAGAAAAGCTTTCCGCCAGCGGATATAAATTTCCGCCACCGCAGATAAGTTTTCCGCCATCGAAGAGATGTATTTTGTCAGCAGAGATAAGATGTCCGGCAGGTGATATAAATTCCTCGCCGCCATAAGTAAAGTAAGTAAATGTTCTGCCAGCGGAGATAAGTTCTCTGCCGGCGAAGAAACGTAATTCTTCAGCGGCGATAATTTTCCGTCAGGGGATATAAAATATCCCGCAGCCGGAGATAAGATTTCTGCCAGCAGAGAATCGTAGTTCGTCAGCGGAGATAAATTGTCTGCCAGCGGAGATAAGTTGTCCGCCAGCGGATATAGATTTCCCGGCACCGGAAATAAGTTTTCCGCCAGCGGAGAGACGTATTTCGTTAGCAGAGATAAGTTGTCTGTCAGGGGATATAGATATTCCGGCACCGGAAATAAGTTTTCCGCCAGCGGAGAGACGTATTTTGTCAGCAGAGATAAGTTGTCCGGCAGGGGATATAAATTTCCCGCCGACGGAGGTAAATGCTCTGCCGGCGGAGAAACGTAGTTCGTCAGCAGAGATAAGTTGTCCGGCAGCGAAGATAAGATGTCTGTTATCGGAGAAAAGCTTTCCGCCAGCGGATATAAATTTCCGCCACCGCAGATAAGTTTTCCGCCATTGAAGAGATGTATTTTGTCAGCAGAGATAAGATGTCCGGCAGGTGATATAAATTCCTCGCCGCCATAAGTAAAGTAAGTAAATGTTCTGCCAGCGGAGATAAGTTCTCTGCCGGCGGAGAAACGTAAATCTTCAGCGGCGATAATCGACCGTCAGGGGATATAAAATATCCCGCAGCCGGAGATAAGATTTCTGCCAGCGGAGAATCGTAGTTCTTCAGCGGAGATAAATTGTCTGCCAGCGGAGATAAGTTGTCCGCCAGCGGATATAGATTTCCCGGCACCGGAAATAAGTTTTCCGCCAGCGGAGAGACGTATTTCGTTAGCAGAGATAAGTTGTCTGGCAGGGGATATAGATATTCCGGCACCGGAAATAAGTTTTCCGCCAGCGGAGAGACGTATTTTGTCAGCAGAGATAAGTTGTCTGGCAGGGGATATATATTTCCCGCCACCGGAAATAAGTTTTCCGCCAGCGGAGAGATGTATTTTGTTTGCCGAGATAAGATGTCCCGCCGCCGGAAGTAAATGTTTTGCCAGCGGAGATAAGTTTTCTGCCGGCGGATATAAATTCCTCGCCGCCGGAAGTAAATGTTCTGCCAGCGGAGATAAGTTTTCCAGAGGGGGGGAGAAAAGTTTTCCGCCAGCGGATATAAATTTCCCGCCGCCGGAGATAAGTTTTCTGCCCGCGGAAAGACGTATTTTGTCAGCAAAGATGAGATAAGATAAGATGTCTGTCAGCGGAGAAAAGTTTTCCGTCAGCGTATATAAATTTCCCGCTAACGCAGATAAGTTTTCCGCCAGCGGAGAGACGTATTTTGTCAGCAGAGATAAGTTGTCCCACAGGGGATATATATTTCCCGCCACCGGAAATTAGTTTTGCGCCAGCGGAGAGACGTATTTCGTCTGCAGAGATAAGTTTTCTGCAAGCGGAGAGACGTGTTTCGTCAGCAGAGATAAGATGTCCGGCAGGTGATATAAATTCCTCGCCGCCATAAGTAAAGTAAGTAAATGTTCTGCCAGCGGAGATAAGTTTTCTGCCGGCGGAGAAACGTAATTCGTCAGCGGGGATAAATTGTCCGTCAGGGGAAATAAAAAATTCCCGCCGCCGGATATAAGTTTTCCGCCAGCGGAGAGACGTATTTCGTCAGCAGAGATAAGTTGTCCGGCAGGGGATATAGATTTCCCGCCACCGTAAATAAGTTTTCGGCCAGCGAAGAGATGTATTTTGTCAGCAGAGGTAAGATGTCCGGCAGGGGATATAAATTCCTCGCCGCCGGAAGTAAATGTTCTGCCAGCGGAGATAAGTTTTCCAGAGGGGGGGAGAAAAGTTTTCCGCCAGCAGATATAAATTTCCCGCCGCCGGAGATAAGTTTTCTACCCGCGGAAAGACGTATTTTGTCAGCAAAGATGAGATAAGATAAGATGTCTGTCAGCGGAGAAAAGTTTCCGCCACCGGAAATAAGTTTTCCGCCAGCGGATAGACGTATTTCGTTTGCAGAGATAAGTTGTCAGGCCGGGGATATAAATTTCTCGCCGCCGGAGATAAGTTTTCTGCTAGAGGAGAGATGTATTTTGTCAGCCGAGATAAGATGTCCGGCAGGGGATATAAATTTCCCGAAGCCGGAGGAAAATGTTCTGCCAGCGGAGATAAGTTTTCTGCCGGCGGATATACGTAGTTCGTCTGCGGAGATAAGCTGTCCGGCAGGGGTTATAAATTTCCCCCTCTGGAGAAAAGTTTTCCGCAAGCGGATATGAATTTCCCGCCACCGGAGATAAGTTTTCCGCCAGCGGATAGACGTATTTTGTCAGCAGAGATAAGTTGTCAGGCCGGGGATATATAAATTTCCGCTTCTGGAGAAAAGTTTTCCGCCAGCGGATATAAATTTCCGCCACCGGAGATAAGTTTTCCGCCAGCGGATAGACGTATTTTGTCAGCAGAGATAAGTTGTCCGGCAGCGAAGATAAGATGTCTGTTATCGGAGAAAAGTTTTCCGCCAGCGGATATAAATTTCCGCCACCGCAGATAAGTTTTCCGCCAGCGAAGAGATGTATTTTGTCAGCAGAGATAAGATGTCCGGCAGGTGATATAAATTCCTCGCCGCCATAAGTAAAGTAAGTAAATGTTCTGCCAGCGGAGATAAGTTTTCTGCCGGCGGATATACGTAGTTCGTCTGCGGAGATAAGCTGTCCGGCAGGGGTTATAAATTTCCCCCTCTGGAGAAAAGTTTTGCGCAAGCGGATATGAATTTCCCGCCACCGGAGATAAGTTTTCCGCCAGCGGATAGACCTATTTTGTCAGCAGAGATAAGTTGTCCGGCAGGGGATATAGATTTCCCGGCACCGGAAATAAGTTTTCCGCCAGCGGAGAGAAGTATTTCGTCAGCAGAGATAATTTGTCTGGCAGGGTATATAGATTTCCCGCCACCGTAGATGAGTTTTCCGCTAGCGGAGAGACGTGTTTCGTTAGCAGAGATAAGTTGTCAGGCCGGGGATATACACTTCTCGCCGCCGGAGATAAGTTTTCTGCAAGCGGAGAGACGTATTTTGTCAGCAGAGATAAGTTGTCCGGCAGGGGATATAATTTTCCCGCCGCCGGAGATAAGTTTTCTGCCAGCGTAGAGACGTATTTCGTCAGCAGAGACAAGATGTCCGGCAGCGGATATAGATTTCCCGGCACCGGAAATAAGATTTCCGCCAGCGGAGATACGTATTTCGTTAGCAGATATATGTTGTCTTGTTGGATATAATTGTACCGTTTTAGTTTACCGTTATATATATAAGCGATATATAAAACGGAGCTGATACAAGAGACACGTAGTGGTTCGGTTAAACGTTTATTTGAGAGTGAGAAAAGTGGTATATGCATTATGAGCACGATACAATACAGTGTTGCCAGATAATTGTTGCTTATTCAAACAATAGTATCGATTACATTTTTAACACTTCTTCTTAAGCTACATATTATCATTTTAAACTAACTACCGCATGTTTAACTTTGTCATTCCAAGTAATTTAACAAAGTCGTCGTGTTTTTTCTTGCTTAAACATTTTGTTAGTAGATCTGCAACATTGCCGTTTGTCGATACGTATTCTAGTATAATTTCATTACATTCTACTTTTTCGCGAACAAAATGATACTTAATATCAATGTGCTTCGTGCGTTTGTGATGTACCGGATTTTGAGCAATATGTTGCGAACTGATGTTGTCGCCATAGATGGTTAAAGGCTCTGTAACAGTTGACCAACCAATCTCGTCGAGAAGTCTTCGTAAATAAATAGCCTCTTTAGCAGCCATAGATAGTGCTATGTATTCAGCTTCAGTGCTGCTCAACGCGACAACACTTTGCTTAGTTGAAGTCCAAGAAAAAGCACTGCCTGCTAGGAAGAATGCGTATCCACTATAAGATCTTCTATCGAGCCTGTCATTGGCCCAGTCAGCATCAGCGAAACCTCTTACTGGTTCACCACACTTGCGGTATGAGATGCCCAAATTCGTCGTTCCAGCCAGATACCTTAGAATGTGTTTTGCAGCCGTCTCGTGTTCTGCATGGGGATCAGTATTTCGTTGCGACAGTTTGCTTACTGCGTGCAAAATGTCCGGTCGGCTCAAGACTGCTAAATACATAAGGGAACCAATTAATGACTGATATTGTGTTACATTTACCTTGACACAATTATCATCAATGCAGCCAACTTGATAGCCCGGGTCGAGCGGTGTGCTGACTGGACGGCACTTGCTCATGCCATACGTGTCCAATAGTCCTTGAATATGCGATTTCTGGCAAAACGAAATCGAACCCTGTTCACCGTCTCGCTCAATTTCCATTCCTAGGAAAAAGTTTATGGGGCCGCCATCGTGCATCTTGAAGTTTGATGCGATCTTCTTCTTAATTACGGCTATGTCATTTTTGTTTGGACATGCGATAATTAAATCGTCGACGTAGACTGCAATATAGCTGTATGTTTGCTCATCTTTCTTGACGTACAAGCATGCCTCGTTCTTACATCTCTTGAAGCCCATGGTAGACAATACCTCGTCGAGCGTTTTGCTCCATACTCGCCCGGATTGCTTGAGTCCATAAAGTGCTTTACGCAGCTTTAGAACTTTTTCTGGATGATGCTTGTCGACAAAATTCTGAGGCTGCCTCATGTACACAGTCTCATGGAGTTTACTGTTCAGGTAAGCATTTGATATATCTACTTGATGCATATACAGCTGTTTTTCTGCAGCAATTGCGAACAACATGCGAATGGTCTCGTACCGAATTACAGGTGAAAACGTTTCCCAATAATTTACTCCAAATTGTTGCCCACAGCCTTGAGCAACCAATCGAGATTTGAACTTCTCGATGAGACCATCCTTGTTTCTCTTAATTCGAAAAACCCATTTGGAACTAATGGCTTTTTGTCCTGGAGGGAGTTCACACAATGACCACGTGTTATTTTCCTGTAGAGCGTCGTATTCCGTTTGCATTGATTCTTTCCAATTTTGAGAATGATCGCCTTGCAATGCTTCAGCAACTGACTGCGGTGTCTCAGTGTCATCCATCTGATTTAGGAAACTATTGAGCACTGCCTGGTACTGCTTTTTCGGTCGCCCAGGTTGACCGCTGCGGATGATTTTTGGTCTGCCACGCCCACGCTGTACTACATTCTCTTGTGGTGGCACCCCTTGACCACTCACGGAATTGTCGTCAGGTTCACTTGCGCTCAAAAACTCCTCCTCCACTTCGCTGGAGTCACTGCTGGAATTTGCATGATCAGCAATTAAAGGTGCATATGAGTGTTGATCAGGAACTTTAATTGACTCAAGGCGGAGTATATTTGTCATGAAATCGTCATTTCGATCTGAAATACCACAATTCTCAATGCTTTTTGTGTCAATCTCACCTTCTATAAATTTCACATCACGCCTTTCAATTATTGTACGGTTCTCTCGATCGTACAGGCGGTAAGCTTTTGCTGTAAAGGAGTAGCCGACAAAAATGTATTCTTTGCCTTTTGCCTGGAATTTGCTTCTTCTGGTCTTATCCAAAGCAAATGCGCGAGATCCGAATACTCGCAGGTATTTTACTGATGGCTTGCGTCCTTTCCAGGCTTCGAATGGTGTACCGCCACTTAAGGCTTTTGTGGGACATCTATTTCGCAAGTAAACTGCCGTGGTAACAGCCTCTGCCCACAAGAACTCCTCCAGCTTTGCATGGATTAGCATACTTTTTGCCATCTCTACAATTGTTCGATTGACTCTCTCGGCTACACCGTTTTGCTGAGGGGTGTAGGGAACCGTCAGTTGCCTTTGTATACCGCACTCGTTCAAAAAACCAGAAAATTCCTTATTTACATACTCTGTGCCATTATCGCTGCGCACAGCCTTTATTTTGTTGCCCGTTTGGCATTCCACAAAACTTTTGAACATTTTGAATTTTTCGAAAACTTGGCTTTTTGCGTGCATAATGTATACAAATATCTTGCGCGAGTAGTCATCAATAAATGTCACAAAATAGCGATTGCCGCCGATCGATTTTACATTCATTGGGCCACATACATCTGTATGCACTAGCTCAAGTACTTGCTCCGTTGTACGATTTAACTTCTGTTGAAACGGCAATGCACATATTTTTGCTCTGTTACATGTATCACAATTGATTTCCATTTTCACATTTTCAAAGTTCATGCCATGAACAAGCTGTTTATCGTTCAACTGTTTTAAATCTTGGAAATTAAGGTGGCCAAACCTATTATGCCAATTCATTGCAGGAGAAATTGTGTTCAACATATAAACTGCACTTTTTTCTGAGCACTGTTTGTACACATACAAATTGTTTTCTTGCTTGGCTTTTATTATTGTTTCTCCTTTTTTATTTTTAATCAGTGCCACTTTTCCAATAAATGTAGTAGAATTCTCGAATTTAGCTGCTGTGCTCACTGAGAAAAAATTCATGTGTAATTCGGGGACGTATAACACATTTTGCAAGTTTATTAAAATATTTTCACCCAGAATTTTAACATTACCAGATCCGGGTGATGAGACGAACTTATTTGTAGCCAACATTATCGATGTTTCCTTCTCGACATAGTTTAGGAACATGCTGCGATCGCAACACATGTGCGATGTTGCTCCACTATCTACGCACCAAACTCTCTTTTGATGCTCTCCGACAAAACAGTGCATTAAACTGCTTGCCTGTTCTCTTTGTCCATTTGTTTTGCTACCCTTTTTCTTAGATCTGCACTCGCTTGCTCGATGACCAGTTTTTTCGCATTTGAAACATTTTCCCTTGAATTGTTGCTTTACGCCTGTGTTCCCGTCGTTCTTGGTTCCGTTATTCTCGACATTCTCGTTTTCTCGCGATCTGCGCTGTGTATGTGTGTATACTGCTTGTGTGGCCGAATGATTTTCGCGCTCAGCCTTCTCCTGTTTTCTGGTGCCTTCTTCCAGCATTTTTACTTTAAGAGCTTCAAATTTTGGCAGCTCGTCACGCGTTTCAATCGCGACTACAAAATTTTCCCAAGATTCGGGCAAACTGCTCAATAGCATGATGACTTTTAGCTCATCGTGGAGTTTTATGTCCAGTTCCGCCAATTTTTCAATTGTCTCTACAAAAGAATTGACATAGGCGGACACATCATCGCCCTGCTGCATATTTAGTCGAATAAGTTTTTGATAAAGTTGCACCTTTTGGATGGGGCCTTTTGGCATGTGGAGTTCCTTTAATTTTTTCCATATGGCTTCTGATGTTTCGCACGTCTTTATGTGCACAAACTGCGATGCCTTAACATTTAAGGTTATGTACGCCATTGCTTTCTGATCCAATTTATTCCATTTCTCGACAGCTGCGGCATCTCCTCCACTGCCTTTTCCACAGACTACATCCCATAATTCTGTCATTACCAGGACACTTTTCATGGCCATATGCCATACACTGTAATTGCCCTCATCAAGTTTTTCGATTTGATTTGACAAATTCATGTTGCTAATTGTTCCGCGTGTGTGCACAAAATAACTGTTGACAATTTAGCACAACCGACACTCAAACCCAGACGCTTTTTAGTCTGTTATTAAGCCGAAACAACGAACTCTGGGCCCATAACCAATGTTGGATATAATTGTACCGTTTTAGTTTACCGTTATATATATAAGCGATATATAAAACGAAGCTGATACAAGAGACACGTAGTGGTTCGGTTAAACGTTTATTTGAGAGTGAGAAAAGTGGTATATGCATTATGAGCACGATACAATACAGTGTTGCCAGATAATTGTTGCTTATTCAAACAATAGTATCGATTACATTTTTAACATGTCTGGCAGGGGATATAGATATTCCGGCACCGGAAATAAGTTTTCCGCCAGCGGTGAGACGTATTTCGTCAGCAGAGATAAGTTGTCTGGCAGGGAATATAGATTTCCCTCCGCCGGAGATAAGTTTTCCGCCAGCGGAGAGACGTATTTCGTTAGCAGAGAAGTTGTCAGGCCGGGGATATAAACTTCTTTCCGCCGGAGATAAGTGTTCTGCAAGCGGAGAGACGTATTTTGTCAGCAGAGATAAGTTGTCCGGCAGGGGATATAAATTTCCCGCCGACGGAGGTAAATGTTCTGCCGGCGGAGAAACGTAGTTCGTCAGCAGAGATAAGTTGTCCGGCAGCGAAGATAAGATGTCTGTTATCGGAGAAAAGTTTTCCGCCAGCGGATATAAATTTCCGCCACCAAAGATAACTTTTCCGCCAGCGAAGAGATGTATTTTGTCAGCAGAGATAAGATGTCCGGCAGGTAATATAAATTCCTCGCCGCCATAAGTATAGTAAGTAAATGTTCTGCCAGCGGAGATAAGTTTTCTGCCGGCGGAGAAACGTAATTCGTCAGAGGGGATAAATTGTCCGTCAGGGGATATATAAAATTGCCGCCGCCGGAGATAAGATTTCTGCCAGCGGAGAATCGTAGTTCGTCAGCGGAGATAAATTGTCCGCCAGCGGATATAGATTTCCCGGCACCGGAAATAAGTTTTCCGCCAGCGGAGAGACGTATTTCGTTAGCAGAGATAAGTTGTCTGGCAGGGGATATAGATATCCCGCCGCCGGAGATAAGTTTTCTGCCAGCGTAGTGACGTATTTCGTCAGCAGAGATAAGTTGTCCGGCAGGTGATATAAATTTCCCGCCACCGGAAATAAGTTTTCCGAAAACGGATAGACGTATTTCGTTTGCAGAGATAAGCTGTCAGGCCGGGGATATAAATTTCTCGCCGCCGGAGATACGTTTTCTGCAAGAGGAGAGATGTATGTTGTCAGCCGAGATAAGATGTCCGGCAGGGGATGTAAATTTCCCGCCGCCGGAGGTAAATGTTCTGCCAGCGGAAATAAGTTTTCTGCCGGCGGAGATACGTAGTTCGTCTGCGGAGATAAGCCGTCCGGCAGGGGATATAAATTTCCCGCCGACGGAGGTAAATGTTCTGCCGGCGGAGAAACGTAGTTCGTCAGCAGAGATAAGTTGTCCGGCAGCGAAGATAAGATGTCTGTTATCGGAGAAAAGTTTTCCGCCAGCGGATATAAATTTCCGCCACCGCAGATAAGTTTTCCGCCAGCGAAGAGATGTATTTTGTCAGCAGAGATAAGATGTCCGGCAGGTAATATAAATTCCTCGCCGCCATAAGTAAAGTAAATAAATGTTCTGCCAGCGGAGATAAGTTTTCTGCCGGCGGAGAAACATAATTCGTCAGCGAGGATAAATTGTCCGTCAGGGGATATAAAAAACTCCCGCCGCCGGAGATAAGATTTCTGCCAGCGGAGAATCGTAGTTCGTCAGCGGAGATAAGTTGTCCGCCAGCGGATATAGATTTCCCGGCACCGGAAATAAGTTTTTCGCCAGCAGAGAGACGTATTTCGTCAGCAGAGATAAGTTGTCTGGCAGGGGATATAGATTTCCCGCAGACGGAGATAAGTTTTCTGCCAGCGTAGTGACGTATTTCGTCAGCAGAGATAAGTTGTCCGGCAGGGGATATATATTTCCCGCCACCGGAAATAAGTTTTCCGCCAGCGGATAGACGTATTTCGTTTGCAGAGATAAGTTGTCAGGCCGGGGATATAAATTTCTCGCCGCCGGAGATAAGTTTTCTGCAAGCGGAGAGATGTATTTTGTCAGCCGAGATAAGATGTCCGGCAGGGGATATAAATTTCCCGCCGCCGGAGGTAAATGTTCTGCCAGCGGAGATAAGTTTTCTGCCGGCGGAGATACGTAGTTCGTCTGCGGAGATAAGCTGTCCGGCAGGGGTTATAAATTTCCCCCTCTGGAGAAAAGTTTTTCGCAAGCGAATATGAATTTCCCGCCACCGGAGATAAGTTTTCCGCCAGCGGATAGACGTATTTTGTCAGCAGAGATAAGTTGTCCGGCAGCGAAGATAAGATGTCTGTTATCGGGGAAAAGTTTTCCGCCAGCGGATATAAATTTCCGCCACCGCAGATAAGTTTTCGCCAGCGAAGAGATGTATTTTGTCATCAGAGATAAGATGTCCGGCAGGTGATATAAATTCCTCGCCGCCATAAGTAAAGTAAGTAAATGTTCTGCCAGCGGAGATAAGTTTTCTGCCGGCGGAGAAACGTAATTCGTCAGCGGGGATAAATTGTCCGTCAGATTTCTGCCAGCTGAGTATCGTAGTTCGTCAGCGGAGATAAATTGTCTGCCAGCGGAGATAAGTTGTCCGCCAGCGGATATAGATTTCCCGGCACCGCAGATAAGTTTTCCGCCAGCGAAGAGATGTATTTTGTCAGCAGAGATAAGATGTCCGGCAGGGGATATAAATTTCCCCCCGTGGATTAAAGTTTTCCGCCAGCGGAAATAAATTTCCCGCAACCGGAGATAAGTTTTTCGCCAGCGGAGAGACGAATTTTGTTAGCAGAGATAAGATGTCCGGCAGTGGATAATTCTCGCCGCCGGAGATAAGTTTTCTGCCAGCGGAGAGACGTACTTCGTCAGCAGAGATAAGTTTTCCGGCAGGGGGTATAGATTTCCCGGCACCGGAAATAAGTTTTCCGCCAGCGGATAGACGTATTTCGTTTGCAGATATAAGTTGTCAGGCCGGGGATATAAATTTCTCGCCGCCGGAGATAAGTTTTCTGCAAGAGGAGAGACGTATTTTGTCAAGAGAGATAAGTTGTCCGGCAGCGAAGATAAGATGTCTGTTATCGGAGAAAAGTTTTCCGCCAGCGGATATAAATTTCCGCCACCGCAGATAAGTTTTCCGCCAGCGAAGAAATGTATTTTGTCAGCAGAGATAAGATGTCCTGCAGGGGGTATAGATTTCCCGGCACCGGAAATATGTTTTCCGCCAGCGGAGAGACGGATTTCGTCAGCAGAGATAAGTTGTCCGGCAGCGGATATAGATTTCCCGGCACCGGAAATAAGTTTTCCGCCAGCGGAGAGACGTATTTCGTTAGCAGAGATAAGTTGTCACGCCGGGGATATACACTTCTCGCCGCCGGAGATAAGTTTTCTGCAAGCGGAGAGACGTATTTTGTCAGGAGAGATAAGTTGTCCGGCAGGGGATATAGATTTCCCGCCACCGGAAATAAGTTTTCCTCCAGCGGAGAGATGTATTTTGTCAGCCGAGATAAGATGTCCGGCAGGGGATATAAATTTCCCGCCGACGGAGGTAAATTTCCCGCCGACGGAGGTAAATGTTCTGCCGGCGGAGAAACGTAGTTCGTCAGCAGAGATAAGTTGTCCGGCAGCGAAGATAAGATGTCTGTTATCGGAGAAAAGTTTTCCGCCAGCGGATATAAATTTCCGCCACCGCAGATAAGTTTTCCGCCAGCGAAGAGATGTATTTTGTCAGCCGAGATAAGATGTCCGGCAGGGGATATAAATTTCCCGCCGACGGAGGTAAATTTCCCGCCGCCGGAGGTAAATGTTCTGCCGGCGGAGAAACGTAGTTCGTCAGCAGAGATAAGTTGTCCGGCAGCGAAGATAAGATGTCTGTTATCGGAGAAAAGTTTTCCGCCAGCGGATATAAATTTCCGCCACCGCAGATAAGTTTTCCTCCAGCGGAGAGATGTATTTTGTCAGCCGAGATAAGATGTCCGGCAGGGGATATAAATTTCCCGCCGACGGAGGTAAATTTCCCGCCGACGGAGGTAAATGTTCTGCCGGCGGAGAAACGTATTTCGTCAGCAGAGATAAGTTGTCCGGCAGGGGATATAGATTTCCCGCCACCGTAAATAAGTTTTCCTCCAGCGGAGAGATGTATTTTGTCAGCCGAGATAAGATGTCCGGCAGGGGATATAAATTTCCCGCCGACGGAGGTAAATGTTCTGCCAGCGGAGATAAGTTTTCTGCCGGCGGAGAATCGTAGTTCGTCAGCAGAGATAAGTTGTCTGGCAGCGAAGATGAGATGTCTGTTATCGGAGAAAAGTTTTCCGCCAGCGGATATAAATTTCTGCCACCGCAGAAAAGTTTTCCGCCAGCGAAGAAATGTATTTTGTCAGCAGATATAAATTCCTCGCCGCCGGAGATAAGTTTTCTGCAAGAGGAGAGACGTATTTTGTCAAGAGAGATAAGTTGTCCGGCAGCGAAGATAAGATGTCTGTTATCGGAGAAAAGTTTTCCGCCAGCGGATATAAATTTCTGCCACCGCAGAAAAGTTTTCCGCCAGCGAAGAAATGTATTTTGTCAGCAGATATAAATTCCTCGCCGCCGGAGATAAGTTTTCTGCCAGCGTAAGGACGTATTTCGTTAGCAGAGATAAGTTGTCTGGCAGGGGATATAGATTTCCCGGCACCGGAAATAAGTTTTCCGCCAGCGGAGAGACGTATTTCGTCAGCAGAGATAATTGGTCTGGCAGGGTCTATAGATTTCCCACAGCCGTAGATGAGTTTTGTTGAAGAATGACCATCTCTAGCAATGCACGCATGTATTGACAGACATATGAGTATGTAGACGTATGTATGAGTGAGAGACGTAACGAAGCGACGTTCTCTTATCTCCCTTTTGTTCTCTATTTCGTTCGGTCTCTATCTGCCTGCGAGCAGAGCATTTTTTAGTCACAGATAAACCTTACATATGAATGGTTGCGTTTTTACTTTTCGGTACAAGAACTTCCCTTGCAACGGCAGCGAAATTCTGTCCAACAGGTTATAGGCCCAGGTTCGGATTTTGTAAATTAAAAGTAAAGTTATTGTTTAAGTTACGAACTAATAAAATCGGTGTGACTCAGAGTCTAAACGATAATCAGCAATGAGCGGGATGTATCAAATAGAAAAATTAGAGGAGGGAAATTATGACTCCTGGTGTATTCAAATGCGGTCTGTGTTGGTGCACGCTGAATTGTGGAGTGTGGCATCTGGTGATCTGCTACCAACGAATGTTCCCGAAGGTGTGAATTGGCAGGCCAAGGATGAAAAGGCGCTGGCCATGATCACATTGAGTGTGAAAACTTCACAGTTGGGGTACATTAAAAAGTGCAGTAAGTCGTCCGAAGCATGGAACAAATTAAAGAGTGTTCATCAACCAAGTGGACCTGTACGAAAGGTTCAACTGTACAAGAAATTGCTAAGCAAGCGCATGGACCAAAGGCAAAGCATTTCAAGCTACATTAATGAGTTCGTGGATATTCTTGATGGCCTTGGGTCAGTAGGAATCGAGCTAAATGATGAACTGCGCTCAATTGTTTTGTTGTGAAGCCTTCCAGAACAATTCGAAAATTTCGTTGTCGCCATAGAGACGCGCGACAGTCTGCCGACTTTCGATGTTCTATGCGTAAAACTGAAAGAAGAAGGCGAACGAAAGGGAAACACAGAAGATCAAAAGGAATACGCAAAGGCATATACCGCAGTACATAAGCCGGCCGCGCACAGAGCGCAAAAGAAGAGAAACAATACAATGATATGTTTCAAGTGTGGTGAGCGCGGGCATATGAAGGCTCAGTGTAAGAAGGAGAGAGCAAATGTGGAAAGGGCAGCGAGAGTGGAGAACAAACAGTGCAGTCTATTAATGCGTTGGACGCAGATAATTTCAAATAGAGTATGTGGTGTTTGGATAGTGGTGCCACAAGTCACATGTGTTGTGAGAAACAGTTATTCACAAAGTTCGAGAAACACAGAGAAATGATTGGTCTGGCTGACTCCGGTTTCCTAAAAGCTGAAGGAAAAGGGGAAGTAGAGCTGAAGATAGAGATATGCACGCTGCTGTTAAAGAATGTTCTCTATGTGCCCGAAATGAATGGAAATTATTTCTCGGTGAGCCGCGCTGTACAGAATAAATGTTTCGTCACTTTTGGACAAGAATATGCACGAGTTATCCAAAATGGCGAATGCATTGTAAAGGCGAACAGAGTTGGAAACTTGTATATCGAGGAAAACAAAACAACTGTTTTGCGGCGGTTAAGGCTGATGGTGCCCTGTGGCATAAACGGTACGGCCACTTGAACATCAGCAGTATGAAAGATTTGATCAGCAAAGGAATGGTGCGCGGCATTGAAAATATGGTTTTCCCGGCGAATATGAATTGCAAAACATGTATGGTGAGCAAGATTCATGCGCAACCATTTCCTGTTGCAACCACCAGTAGAGCTCAAGATATATTGGAACTAGTTCATGCAGATGTGTGCGGGCCCTTTGGCACACAGTCTCTTGTTGGATCAAAGTATTTTCTAACCTTCATCGATGACAAATCAAGGCGTATATTTGTGTATTTCCTGCGGACAAAGGATGAAGTCTTCCAGAAGTTCGTCGAGTTTAAAACTCTGGTTGAACGGCAAACGGGAAAAAGTCTCAAATGTATCCGGAGCGACAATGGCGGTGAATTTGTCAACAAATCGTTTGATGAATTTCTGAAAACTAATGGGATTGAGAGGCAGCTGACAGTGGCGTACACTCCACAGCAAAACGGCGTTGCTGAGAGGGCAAACCGCACTCTGGTGGAAATGTCAAGATGTATGCTGGTCCAGTCTGGATTAGGCGAATCCTTGTGGGCTGAGGCAGTCAACGCAGCTGTGTATGTACGGAATCGATCACCGACCAAGGCGCTGACCAGTATGACGCCTATGGAAGCGTGGACTGGTAAGAAACCTTTTGTTGGTCATCTAAAGGTTTTTGGCTCCGTTGCAGTAGCTTTGGACAAGGGTCCAAGGAAGAGTAAACTTCAACCAAAAGGCAAAGAATATCGCATGGTTGGATATTCAGTAGCGGCTAAGAGCTATCGACTGTATGGCCCAGTGTCTCATCAGGTGATTGAGAGGCGAGATGTTCTCTTTGACGAGATCCAAGACGACAAGGATACAGTCACATTCGAACTTCCGAAGGCAGAAGTTTGCATGCAGTCAGGCGGCGATACTGATGACATTGACAGCAGCGGTGGAGACAGCAGCCATGGTGCAAGCGTTGACGGGGAGAATCCCAGTAGCAGCGGTACTGATGGGTACGAGAGCGCAACAGAAAAGGTTGAGTCAGATGAGCCAGCTCCTCGCGTTGGACCTGGCAGACCAAGGCTGATGCGGACCGGCAAACCTGGCCGTCCGAGAAAGGAGTACAACATTCTTGGTGCTCTGGTTGCCAGCGATGTAAAGATTCCAGTATCCTACGAGGAGGCGTTGAACAGTATTCATGCATCACATTGGTCCGAAGCGATGCAACGCGAATATGAGGCATTAATGGCAAACGAGACATGGCAGTTGGCAGACTTACCGGCAGGACAACGAGCAGTTGGATGCAAATGGGTATATAGCCTGAAACGCGACAAAGATTGTCAAATCGAACGTGTCAAGGCGCGGCTGGTGGCAAAATGTTGCTCCCAGCAGTACGGCATAAACTATGCGGAAACATTTTCTCCAGTCTGCAGACTGGAGAGCGTGCGATTTATTCTTGCGCTAGCAGCAGAATTGAAATTATATGTCAACCAAATGGATGTATGTACGGCATACCTCAACAGTGACCAGAGCGATACGGTGTACATGAAGCAACCAAAAGGGTACATTGATCGAGCTTATCCAGCGAAGGCTATGCTGCTTAAAAAGGCAATATATGGATTGAAGCAGTCAGGAAGGGAATGGAATTCGAAGCTGAATGGCGTCCTGACTAATCTGGGTTTTGTTTCCTGTGACAACGAGCCGTGTCTCTACCAGCAGAGAGGGAAAGGTAACTTATCGTTAATCTTGGTATATGTTGACGATTTACTTATGGCATGCCAGTCCAAAGAGGACATGCTCGGTATCAAATCGGCTATTTCAAATGCGTTCGAATGTATCGACAAAGGTGTTTCAGAGCTGTTTTTAAGCATGGAGGTGCACCGTGAAGGTGAGCTTGGGCCTATCACCATAGGCCACTCGCAATACATCAAGGAACTATTGCAAGCTCACGACATGGACAAATGTAGACCAGTGGCTACTCCGTTGGATGCGGTGTTCCAGGTGGATTGTACTAATGAGCAGTGTCAAAAGGTTGATCCTGTCATGTATCAATCCATGATTGGTGAGCTGATGTGGCTGGCACTCACAACCAGACCGGACATTTTGCATTCAGTTGCAAAGTTGGCCCAGACGAACGAAGATCCGCACGCAGAGCATCTGGCTGGTGTGAAGCACGTTCTGAGGTACTTGGCAGCGACGATGAACTTCAAACTACACTACAAACGGTGTCACCAGCCACTTACTGGTTATGTGGATGCGGATTGGGGCGGCGATCGAACTAACCGGAAGTCGTATACGGGCAGGTGGCCCAATTTCTTGGCGATCTGAGAAACAACGCAGCGTGGCACTTAGCAGCACGGAGGCAGAATACATGGCACTGTCGGCTGCGTGTAAGGAGTCCATATTCTTACGTCGCTTAATCATCGAAATTGGCTGTGGAGATGAAGCCACCTCAACTACCTTATATGGCGATAATCTGAGCGCACAAGAGCTGGCTAGGAACCCAGTGCATCACTCAAGGACCAAGCATAATGATAATAGATATCACTTTGTACGACAGATTGTAGAAGAAGGTCAAGTTAAGTTAAAGTATGCTAGTACAACAGATATGATTGCAGATATCTTGACCAAGAATCTCCCTAAGAGAAAGCATGTCGAATTTACAAAATTGTTAAGTTTAAATTGAGTTAAATGGAATTTGTAAGCATGTACGCATTGAGGAAGGGTGTTGAAGAATGACCATCTCTAGCAATGCACGCATGTATTGACACACATATGAGTATGTAGACGTACGTATGAGTGAGAGTGAACCGTAACGAAGCGACGTTCTCTTATCTCCGGGGATATAATGTTCTCGCCGCCGGAGATAAGTTTTCTGTAAGCGGAGAGACGTATTTCGTCAGCAGAGATAAGTTTTCTGCAAGCGGAGAGACTTATTTCGTCAGCAGAGATAAGTTGTCCGGCAGGGGATATATATTTCCCGCCACAAGAAATAAGTTTTCCGCCAGCGGAGAGACGTATTTCGTCAGCAGAGATAAGTTTGCTGCAAGCGGAGAGACTTATTTCGTTAGCAGAGATAAGCTGTCCGGCAGGGGATATAAATTTCCCGCCGCCGGAGGTAAATGTTCTACCAGCAGGGATAAGTTTTCTGCCGGCGGAGGAACGTAGTTGGTCTGCGGAGATAAGTTTTCCGGCAGGGGATATAGATTTCCCGCCGCCGGAGATAAGTTTTCTGCCAGCGGAGAGACGTATTTCGTCAGCAGAGATAAGTTGTCCGGCAGAGGATATATATTTCCCGCCAGCGGAGATAAGTATTTCGTCAGCAGAGATTAGTTTTCTGCAAGCGGAAAGACTTATTTCGTCAGCAGAGATAAGTTGTCTGGCAGGGGATATAGATTTCCCGCCGCCGGAGGTAAATGTTCTGCCAGCGGAGATTAGTTTTCTGCCGGCGGAGAAACGTAATTCGTCAGCGGGGATAAATTGTCCGTCAGGGGATGTAAATTTCCCGCCGTCGGAGATAAGATTTCTGCCAGTGGAGAATCGTAGTTCGTCAGCGGAGATAAATTGTCTGCCAGCGGAGATAAGTTGTCCGCCTGCGTATATAGATTTCCCAGCACCGGAAATAAATTTTCCTCCAACGGAGAGACGTATTTCGTAAGCAGAGATAAGTTGTCTGGCAGGGGATATAGATTTCCCGCCGCCGGAGGTAAGTTTTCTGCCAGCGTAGAGACGTATTTCGTCAGCAGAGATAAGTTGTCCGGCAGGAAATATATATTTCCCGCAACCGGAGATAAGTTTACTACCAGCGGAGAGACGTATTTCGTCAGCAGAGATAAGTTGTCCGGCAGAGGATATAGTTTTCCCGCCACCGGAAATTAGTTTTCCGCCAGCGGATAGACGTATTTCGTCAGCAGAGATAAGTTTTCTGCAAGCGGAGAGACTTATTTCGTCAGCAGAGATAAGTTGTCCGGCAGGGGATATATATTTCCTGCCACCGGAGATAAGATTACTACCAGCGGAGAGACGTATTTCGTCAGCAGAGATAAGTTGTCCGGCAGAGGATATAGATTTCCCGCCACGAGAAATAAGTTTTCCGCCAGCGGAGAGACGTATTTCGCTAGCAGAGATAAGCTGTCCGGCAGGGGATATAAATTTCCCGCCGCCGGAGATATTTCGTCAGCAGAGATAAGTTTTCTGCAAGCGGAGAGACTTATTTCGTCAGCAGAGATAAGTTGTCCGGCAGGTGATATATATTTCCCGCCACCGGAAATAAGTTTTCCGCCAGCTGAGAGACATATTTCATTAGCAGAGATAAGATGTCCGGCAGGGTATATAGATTTCCCGTCGCCGGTGGTAAATGTTCTGCCAGCGGAGATAAGTTTTCTGCCGGCGGAGAAACGTAATTCGTCAGCGGGGGTAAATTTTCAGTAAGGGGATGTAAATTTCCCGCCGTCGGAGATAAGATTTCGGCCAGGTGAGAATCGTAGTTCGTTAGCTGAGATAAATTGTCTGCCAGCGGATATAGATTTCCCTGCACCGGAAATAAGTTTTCTTCCAACGGAGAGACGTATTTCGTAAGCAGAGATAAGTTGTCTGGTAGGGGATATAGATTTCCCGAAAGCGGAGATCAGTTTTCTGCCGGCGGAGAAACGTAGTTCGTCTGCGGAGATAAGTTGTCCGGCAGGGGATATATATTTCCCGCCGCCGGAGATAAGATTTCTGCCAGTGGAGAGACATATTTCATTAGCAGAGATAAGATGTCCGGCAGGGTATATAGATTTCCCGCCGCCGGTGGTAAATGTTCTGCCAGCGGAGATTAGTTTTCTGCCGGCGGAGAAACGTAATTCGTCAGCGGGGGTAAATTTTCAGTTAGGGGATGTAAATTTCCCGCCGTCGGAGATAAGATTTCGGCCAGGTGAGAATCGTAGTTCGTTAGCTGAGATAAATTGTCTGCCAGCGGATATAGATTTCCCTGCACCGGAAATAAGTTTTCTTCCAACGGAGAGACGTATTTCGTAAGCAGAGATAAGTTGTCTGGTAGGGGATATAGATTTCCCGAAAGCGGAGATCAGTTTTCTGCCGGCGGAGAAACGTAGTTCGTCTGCGGAGATAAGTTGTCCGGCAGGGGATATATATTTCCCGCCGCCGGAGATAAGATTTCTGCCAGTGGAGAGACATATTTCATTAGCAGAGATAAGTTGTCCGGCAGGGAATATAAATTTCCCGCCGCCGGATGTAAATGTTCTGCCAGCGGAGATCAGTTTTCTGCCGGCGGAGAAACGTAGCTCGTCAGCGGAAAGAAATTATCCGCCAGCGGAGATAAAATGTCTGTCAGCGGAGAAAAGTTTTCCGCCAGCGGATATATTTCCCGCCGCCGGAGATAAGTTTTCTGCCAGCGTAGAGACGTATTTCGTCAGCAGAGATAAGTTGTCCGGCAGAGGATATAGATTTCCCGCCACGAGAAATAAGTTTTCCGCCAGCGGAGAGACGTATTTCGTAAGCAGAGATAAGTTGTCTGGCAGGGGATATAGATTTCCCGCCGCCGGAGATAAGTTTTCTGCCAGCTTAGAGACGTATTTCGTCAGCAGAGAAAAGTTGTCCGGCAGGGGATATATATTTCCCGCCACCGGAAATAAGTTTTCCGCCAGCGGAGAGATGTATTTTGCCAGCCGAGATAAGATGTCTGGTAGGGGATATAGATTTCCCGCCAGCGGAGATCAGTTTTCTGCCGGCGGAGAAACGTAGTTCGTCTGCGGAGATAAGTTGTCCGGCAGGGGATATAGATTTCCCGCCGCAGGAGATAAGCTTTCTTATCTTATAGATTTCGTCAGCAGAGATAAGTTGTCCGGCAGGGGATAATATTTCCCGCCACCGGAAATAAGTTTTCTGCCAGCGTGAGACGTATTTCGTCAGCAGAGATAAGTTGTCCGGCAGGGGATATATATTTCCCGCCACCGGAAATAAGTTTTCCGCCAGCGGAGAGATGTATTTTGCCAGCCGAGATAAGATGTCCGGCAGGGGATATAAATTTCCCACCCCCGGAAGTAAATGTTCTTCCAGCAGAGATAAGGTTTCTGCCGGCGGAGGAACGTAGTTCGTCAGCGGAAAAAAATTATCCGCCAGCGGAGATAAAATGTCTGTCAGCGGAGAAAAGTTTTCCGCCAGCGGATATATTTCCCGCCGCCGGAGATAAGTTTTCTGCCAGCGTAGAGACGTATTTCGTCAGCAGAGATAAGTTGTCCGGCAGGGGATATATATTTCCTGCCACCGGAGATAAGATTACTACCAGCGGAGAGACGTATTTCGTCAGCAGAGATAAGTTGTCCGGCAGAGGATATAGATTTCCCGCCACGAGAAATAAGTTTTCCGCCAGCGGAGAGACGTATTTCGCTAGCAGAGATAAGCTGTCCGGCAGGGGATATAAATTTCCCGCCGCCGGAGATATTTCGTCAGCAGAGATAAGTTTTCTGCAAGCGGAGAGACTTATTTCGTCAGCAGAGATAAGTTGTCCGGCAGGGGATAATATTTCCCGCCACCGGAAATAAGTTTTCCGCCAGCGGAGAGATGTATTTTGTCAGCCGAGATAAGATGTCCGGCAGGCGATATAAATTTCCCACCACCGGAGGTAAATGTTCTTCCAGCAGAGATAAGGTTTCTGCCGGCGGAGGAACGTAGTTCGTCTGCGGAGATAAGTTGTCCGGCAGGGGATGTAAATTTCCCGCCGTCGGAGATAAGATTTCTGCCAGTGGAGAATCGTAGTTCGTCAGCGGAGATAAATTGTCTGCCAGCGGAGATAAGTTGTCCGCCAGCGGATATCGATTTCCCGGCACCGGAAATAAGTTTTCCGCCAGCGGAGAGACGTATTTCGTCAGCAGAGATAAGATTTCTGCCAGTGGAGAATCGTAGTTCGTCAGCGGAGATAAATTGTCTGCCAGCGAAGATAAGTTGTCCGCCAGCGGATATCGATTTCCCGGCACCGGAAATGAGTTTTCTGCAAGCGAAGAGACATCTTTTTTCAGCAGAAATAAGTTTTCTGCAAGTGGAGAGACGTATTTCGTCAGCAGAGATAAGTTGTCCGGCAGGGGATATATATTTCCCGCCACCGGAAATAAGTTTCCCGCCGGCGGAGAGTCGTATTTCGTTAGCAGAGATATGTTGCCAGGCCGGGGATATAAATTTCTCGCCGTCGGAGATTAGTTTTCTACAAGCGGAGAGACGTATTTCGTCAGCAGAGATAAGTTTGCTGCCAGCGGAGAGACGTATTTCGTCAGCAGAGATAAGTTGTCCGGCAGAGGATATAGATTTACCGCCACCGGAAACAAGTTTTCCGCCAGCGGAGAAAAGTATTTCGTTAGCAGAGATAAGCTGTCCGGCAGGGGATATAAACTTCCCGCCATCGGAAATAAGTTTTCCGCCAGCGGAGAGACGTATTTCGTTAGCAGAGATAAGCTGTCCGGCAGGGGATATAAATTTCCCGCCGCCTGAGGTAAATGTTCTGCCAGCGGAGATCAGTTTTCTGCCGGCGGAGAAACGTAATTCGTCAGCGGGGATAAATTGTCCGTTAGGGGATGTAAATTTCCTGCCGTCGGAGATAAGATTTCTGCCAGTGGAGAATCGTAGTTCGTCAGCGGAGATAAATTGTCTGCCAGCTGAAATAAGTTGTCCGCAAGCGGATATAGATTTCTCGGCATCGGAAATAAGTTTTCCGCCAGCGGAGAGACGTATTGCGTAAGCAGAGATAAGTTGTCTGGCAGGGGATATATATTTCCCGCCACCGGAAATAAGTTTTCCGCCGGCGGAGAGACGTATTTTGTTAGCAGAGATAAGTTGTCAGGCCGGGGATATAAATTTCTCGCCGCCGGAGATTAGTTTTCTACAAGCGGAGAGACGCATTTCGTCAGCAGAGATAAGTTTTCAGTAAGCGGAGAGATGTATTTTGTCAGCCGTGATAAGATGTCCGGCAAGGGATATAGATTTCCCGCCGCCGGAGGTAAATGTTATGCCAGCGGAGATCAGTTTTCTGCCGGCGGAGAAACGTAATTCGTCAGCGGGGATAAATTGTCCGTCAGGGGATGTAAATTTCCCGCCGCCGGAGATAATATTTCTGCCAGTGGAGAATCGTAGTTCGTCAGCGGAGATAAATTGTCCGCCAGCGGAGATAAGTTGTCCGCCAGCTGATATAGATTTCCCGGCACCGGAAATAAGTTTTCTGCCAGCGTAGAGACGTATTGCGTCAGCAGAGATAAGTTGTCCGGCAGGGAATATATATTTCCCGCCAACGGAAATAAGTTTTCCCCCAGCGGAGAGACGTATTTCGTAAGCAGAGATAAGTTGTCCGGTAGGGGATATAGATTTCCCGCCGCCGGAGGTAAATGTTCTGCCAGCGGAGATCAGTTTTCTGCCGGCGGAGAAACGTAGCTCGTCAGCGGAGATAAAATGTCTGTCAGCAGAGATAAGTTGACAGGCCGGGGATATAAATTTCTCGCCGCCGGAGATAAGTTTTCTGCAAGCGGAGAGACGTATTTCGTCAGCAGAGATAAGTTGTCCGGCAGGGAATATATATTTCCCGCCACCGGAAATAAGATTTCCGCCAGCGGAGAGACGTATTTCGTTAGCAGAGATAAGTTGTCAGGCCGGAGATAAAAATTTTTCGCCGCAGGAGATAAGTTTTCTGCAAGCGGAGAGATGTATTTCGTCAGCAGAAATAAGTTTTCTGCCAGTGGAGAGACGTATTTCGTTAGCAGAGATAAGTTGACAGGCCGGGTATATAAATTTCTCGAAGCCGGAGATAAGTTTTCTGCAAGCGGAGAGAAGTATTTCGTCAGCAGAGATAAGTTAGCTGCAAGCGGAGTGACGTATTTCGTCAGCAGAGATAAGTTGTCCGGCAGTGGATATAGATTTCCCGGCACCGGAAATAAGTTTTCCGCCAGCGGAGAGACGTATTTCTTTAGCAGAGATAAGTTGTCAGGCTGGGGATAAAAATTTCTCGCCGCAGGAGATAAGTTTTCTGCAAGCGGAGAGACGTATTTCGTCAGCAGAGATACGTTTTCTGCCAGTGGAGAGACGTATTTCGTTGGCAGAGATAAGTTGTCAGGCCGGGGATAAAAATTTCTCGCCGCAGGAGATAAGTTTTCTGCAAGCGGAGAGATGTATTTCGTCAGCAGAAATAAGTTTTCTGCCAGTGGAGAGACGTATTTCGTTAGCAGAGATAAGTTGACAGGCCGGGTATATAAATTTCTCGAAGCCGGAGATAAGTTTTCTGCAAGCGGAGAGAAGTATTTCGTCAGCAGAGATAAGTTTTCTGCTAGCGGAGAGACGTATTTCGTCAGCAGAGATAAGTTGTCCGGCAAGGGATGTATATTTTCCGCCACCGGAAATAAGTTTTCCGCCAGCGGAGAGAAATGTTTCTTTAGCAGAGATAAGTTGTCAGGCCGGGGATAAAAATTTCTCGCCGCCGGAGATAAGTTTTCTGCAAGCGGACAGACGTATTTCGTCAGCAGAAATAAGTTTTCCGCCAGCGGAGAGACGTATTTCGTAAGCAGAGATAAGTTGTCTGGCAGGGGATATAGATTTCCGGCGCCGGAGATAAGTTTTCTGCCAGCGTAGAGACGTATTTCGTCAGCAGAGATAAGTTGTCCGGCAGGGGATATAGATTTCCCGCCGCCGGAGGTAAATGTTCTGCCAGCGGAGATTAGTTTTCTGCCGGCGGAGAAACGTAATTCGTCAGCGGGGATAAATTGTCCGCCAGCGGAGATAAGTTGTCCGCCAGCGGATATAGATTTCCCGGCACCGGAAATAAGTTTTCTGCCAGCGCAGAGACGTATTGCGTCAGCAGAACTAAGTTGTCCGGCAGGGAATATATATTTCCCGCCACCGGAAATAAGTTTTCCCCCAGCGGAGAGACGTATTTCGTTAGCAGAGATATGTTGTCCGTCAGAGGATATAGATTTACCGCCACCGGAAACAAGTTTTCCGCCAGCGGAGAAATGTATTTCGTTAGCAGAGATAAGCTGTCCGGCAGGGGATATAAACTTCCCGCCGCCGGAGGTTAATGTTCTACCAGCGGAGATCAGTTTTCTGACGGCGGAGAAACGTAATTCGTCAGCGGGGATAAATTGTCCGTCAGGGGATGTAAATTTCCCGCCGTCGGAGATAAGATTTCTGCCAGTGGAGAATCGTAGTTCGTCAGCGGAGATAAATTGTCCGCCAGCGGAGATAAGTTGTCCGCCAGTGGATATAGATTTCCCGGCACCGGAAATAAGTTTTCTGCCAGCGTAGAGACGTATTGCGTCAGCAGAACTAAGTTGTCCGGCAGGGAATATATATTTCCCGCCACCGGAAATAAGTTTTCCCCCAGCGGAGAGACGTATTTCGTTAGCAGAGATAAGTTGTCAGGCCGGTGATAAAAATTTCTCGCCGCCGGAGATTAGTTTTCTACAAGCGGAGATACGTATTTCGTCATCAGAGATAAGTTTGCTGCAAGCGGAGAGACGTATTGCGTCAGCAGAGATAAGTTGTCCGGCAGAGGATATAGATTTCCCGCCACCGGAAACAAGTTTTCCGCCAGCGGAGAGAAGTATGTCGTTAGCAGAGATAAGTTGTCAGGCCGGGGATAACAATTTCTCGCCGCCGGAGATAAGATTTCTGCAAGCGGACAGACGTATGTCGTCAGCAGAATTAAGTTTTCTGCAAGTGGAGAGACGTAATTCGTCAGCAGAGATAAGTTGTCCGGCAGGGGATATATATTTCCCGCCACCGGAAATAAGTTTTCCGCCAGCGGAGAGACGTATTTCGCTAGCATAGTTAAGTGGTCAGGCCGGGGATATAAATTTCTCGCCGCCGGAGATAAGTTTTCTGCCAGCGAAGAGACATCTTTTTTCAGCAGAAATAAGTTTTCTGCAAGTGGAGAGACGTATTTCGTCAGCAGAGATAAGTTGTCCGGCAGGGGATATATATTTCCCGCCACCGGAAATAAGTTTTCCGCCGGCGGAGAGTCGTATTTCGTTAGCAGAGATATGTTGCCAGGCCGGGGATATAAATTTCTCGCCGTCGGAGATTAGTTTTCTACAAGCGGAGAGACGTATTTCGTCAGCAGAGATAAGTTTGCTGCCAGCGGAGAGACGTATTTCGTCAGCAGGGATAAGTTGTCCGGCAGAGGATATAGATTTACCGCCACCGGAAACAAGTTTTCCGCCAGCGGAGAAAAGTATTTCGTTAGCAGAGATAAGCTGTCCGGCAGGGGATATAAACTTCCCGCCGCCGGAGGTAAATGTTATGCCAGCGGAGATCAGTTTTCTGCCGGCGGAGAAACGTAATTCGTCAGCGGGGATAAATTTTCCGTTAGGGGATATAAATTTCCCCGCCGCCGGAGATAAGATTTCTGCCAGTGGAGAATCGTAGTTCGTCAGCGGAGATAAATTGTCTGCCAGCGGAGATAAGTTGTCCGCCAGCGGATATAGATTTGCCGGCACCGGAAATAAGTTTTCTGCCAGCGTAGAGACGTATTTCGTCAGCAGAGATAAGTTGTCCGGCAGGGAATATATATTTCCCGCCACCGGAAATAAGTTTTCCCCCAGCGGAGAGACGTATTTCGTTACTAGAGATAAGTTGTCAGGCCGGTGATAAAAATTTCTCGCCGCCGGAGATAAGTTATCTGCAAGCGGAGAGACGTATTTCTTCAGCAGAAATAAGTTTTCAGCAAGCGGAGAGACGTATTTCGTCAGCAGAGATAAGTTGTCCGGCAGGGGATATATATTTCCCGCCACCGGAAATAAGTTTTCCTCCAGCGGAGAGACGTATTTCGTTAGCATAGATAAATTGTCAGGCCGGTGATAAAAATTTCTCGCCGCCGGAGATAAGTTTTCTGCAAGCGGAGAGACGTATTTCTTCAGCAGAAATAAGTTTTCAGCAAGCGGAGAGACGTATTTCGTTAACATAGATAAATTGTCAGGTCGGTGATAAAAATTTCTCGCCGCCGGAGATAAGTTTTCTGCAAGCGGAGAGACGTATTTCTTCAGCAGAAATAAGTTTTCAGCAAGCGGAGAGACGTATTTCGTCAGCAGAGATAAGTTGTCCGGCAGGGGATATATATTTCCCGCCACCGGAAATAAGTTTTCCTCCAGCGGAGAGACGTATTTCGTTAGCATAGATAAATTGTCAGGCCGGTGATAAAAATTTCTCGCCGCCGGAGATAAGTTTTCTGCAAGCGGAGAGACGTATTTCTTCAGCAGAAATAAGTTTTCAGCAAGCGGAGAGACGTATTTCGTCAGCAGAGATAAGTTGTCCGGCAGGGGATATAAATTTCTCGCCGTCGGAGATTAGTTTTCTACAAGCGGAGAGACGTATTTCGTCAGCAGAGATAAGTTTGCTGCCAGCGGAGAGACGTATTTCGTCAGCAGAGATAAGTTGTCCGGCAGAGGATATAGATTTACCGCCACCGGAAACAAGTTTTCCGCCAGCGGAGAAAAGTATTTCGTTAGCAGAGATAAGCTGTCCGGCAGGGGATATAAACTTCCCGCCGCCGGAGGTAAATGTTATGCCAGCGGAGATCAGTTTTCTGCCGGCGGAGAAACGTAATTCGTCAGCGGGGATAAATTGTCCGTCAGGGGATATAAATTTCCCCGCCGCCGGAGATAAGATTTCTGCCAGTGGAGAATCGTAGTTCGTCAGCGGAGATAAATTGTCCGCCAGCGGAGATAAGTTGTCCGCCAGCGGATATAGATTTCCCGGCACCGGAAATAAGTTTTCTGCCAGCGTAGAGACGTATTTCGTCAGCAGAGATAAGTTGTCTGGCAGGGAATATAGATTTCACTCCGCCGGAGATAAGTTTTCTGCAAGCGGAGAGACGTATTTCTTCAGCAGAGATAAGTTGTCCGGCAGGGGATATAGATTTCCCGCCAACGGAAATTAGTTTTCCGCCAGCGGAGAGACGTATTTCGTTAGCAGAGAAAAGATGTCCGGCAGGAGATATAGATTTCTCGCCGCCGGAGGTAAATGTTCTGCCAGCGGAGATAAGTTTTCTGGCGGCGGAGAAACGTAATTAGTCAGCGGGGATAAATTGTCCGGCAGGGGATATATATTTCCCGCCACCGGAATTAAGTTTTCCGCCAGCGGAGAGACGTATTTCGTTAGCAGAGATAAGTTGTAAGGCCGGGGATATAAACTTCTCGCCGCCGGAGAAAAGTTTTCTGCCAGTGTAGAGACGTATTTCATCAGCAGAGATAAGTTGTCCGGCAGGGGATATATATTTCCCGCCACCGGAAATAAGTTTTCCTCCAGCGGAGAGACGTATTTCGTTAGCATAGATAAGTTGTCAGGCCGGTGATAAAAATTTCTCGCAGCCGGAGATAAGTTTTCTGCAAGCGGAGAGACGTATTTCTTCAGCAGAAATAAGTTTTCAGCAAGCGGAGAGACGTATTTCGTCAATAGAGATAAGTTGTCCGGCAGGGGATATATATTTCCCGCCACCGGAAATAAGTTTTCCTCCAGCGGAGAGACGTATTTCGTTAGCATAGATAAGTTGTCAGGCCGGGGATATAAATTTCTCGCCACCGGAGATATGTTTTCTACAAGCGGAGAGACGTATTTCGTCAGCAGAGATAAGTTTGCTGCAAGCGGAGAGACGTATTTCGTCAGCAGAGATTAGTTGTCCGGCAGAGGATATATATTTCCCGCCACCGGAAATAAGTTTTCCCCCAGCGGAGACACGTATTTCGTTAGCAGAGATAAGTTGTCAGGCCGGGGATAAAAATTTCTCGCCGCCGGAAATAAGTTTTCTGCAAGCGGACAGACGTATTTCGTCAGCAGAAATAAGTTTCCCGCCAGCGGAGAGACGTATTTGGTCAGCGGGGATAAATTGTCCGTTAGGGGATATAGATTTCCCGCCGCCGGAGGTAAATGTTCTGCCAGCGGAGATCAGTTTTCTGCCGGCGGAGAAACGTAGCTCGTCAGCGGAGATAAAATGTCTGTCAGCAGAGATAAGTTGACAGGCCGGGGATATAAATTTCTCGCCGCCGGAGATAAGTTTTCTGCAAGCGGAGAGACGTATTTCGTCAGCAGAGATAAGTTTGCTGCAAGCGGAGAAACGTAATTCGTCAGCGGGGATAAATTGTCCGCCAGCGGATATAGATTTCAAAGTACCGGAAATAAGTTTTCCTCCACCGGAGAGACGTATTTCGTAAGCAGAGATAAGTTGTCAGGCCGGGGATATAAATTTCTCGCCGCCGGAGATAAGTTTTCTACAATCGGAGAGACGTATTTCGTCAGCAGAGATAACTTTTCTGCAAGCGGAGAGACGTATTTCGTCAGCAGAGATAAGTTGTCCGGCAGGGGATATATATTTCCCGCCGCCGGAGGTAAATGTTCTGCCAGCGGAGATCAGTTTTCTGCCGGCGGAGAAACGTAGCTCGTCAGCGTAGATAAAATGTCTGTCAGCGGAGAAAAGTTTTCCGCCAGCGGATATATTTCCCGCCGCCGGAGATAAGTTTTCTGCCAGCGTAGAGACGTATTTCGTCAGCAGAGATAAGTTGTCCGGCAGGGGATATATATTTCCCGCCACCGGAAATAAGATTTCCGCCAGCGGAGAGACGTATTTCGTTAGCAGAGATAAGTTGTCAGGCCGGAGATAAAAATTTCTCGCCGCAGGAGATAAGTTTTCTGCAAGCGGAGAGACGTATTTCGTCAGCAAAGATAAGTTTTCTGCCAGTGGAGAGACGCATTTCGTTAGCAGAGATAAATTGACATTCAGGGGATATAAATTTCTCGCCGCCGGAGATAAGTTTTCTGCAACCGGAGAGACGTATTTCGTCAGCAGAGATAAGTTAGCTGCAAGCGGAGAGACGTATTTCGTCAGCAGAGATAAGTTGTCCGGCAGAGGATATAGATTTCCCGGCACCGGAAATAAGTTTTCCGCCAGCGGAGAGACGTATTTCTTTAGCAGAGATAAGTTGTCAGGCTGGGGATAAAAATTTCTCGCCGCAGGAGATAAGTTTTCTACAAGCGGAGAGACGTATTTCGTCAGCAGAGATAAGTTTGCTGCAAGCGGAGAGACGTATTTCGTCAGCAGAGATAAGTTGTCCGGCAGAGGATATATATTTCACGCCACCGGAAATAAGTTTTCCGCCAGCGGAGAGACGTATTTCGTGAGCAGAGATAAGTTGTCAGGCTGGGGATAAAAATTCCTCGCCGCAGG
The DNA here is from genome assembly GCF_009870125.1 of Drosophila pseudoobscura. Classification (NCBI taxonomy): domain Eukaryota; kingdom Metazoa; phylum Arthropoda; class Insecta; order Diptera; family Drosophilidae; genus Drosophila; species Drosophila pseudoobscura. The sequence goes on from NC_046680.1 coordinate 230,489, forward strand.
AGATAAGTTTTCTGCAAGCGGAGAGATGTATTTCGTCAGCAGAGATAAGTTTTCTGCCAGTGGAAAGACGTATTTCGTTAGCAGAGATAAGTTGACAGGCCGGGGATATAAATTTCTCGCCGCCGGAGATAAGTTTTCTGCAAGCGGAGAGACGTATTTCGTCAGCAGAGATAAGTTGTCCGGCAAGGGATATATATTTTCCGCCACCGGAAATAAGTTTTCCGCCAGCGGATAGACGTATTTCGTTAGCAGAGATAAGTTGTCAGGCCGGGGATATAAATTTCTCGCCGCCGGAGATAAGTTTTCTACAAGCGGAGAGACGTATTTCGTCAGCAGAGATAACTTTTCTGCAAGCGGAGAGACGTATTTCGTCAGCAGAGATAAGTTGTCCGGCAGAGGATACAGATTTCCCGCCGCCGGAGGTAAATGTTCTACCAGCGGAGATAAGTTTTCTGCAGGCGGAGACACGTAGTTCGTCTGCAGAGATAAGTTGTCCGGCAGGAGATATAAATTTCCCCCTCTGGAGACACATTTTCCGAAAGCGGATATGAATTTCCCGCTACCGGAGAAAAGTTTTCCGCCAGCGGAGAGACGTATTTTGTCAGCAGAGATAAGTTGTCCGGCAGCGAAGATAATATGTCCGTTATCGGAGAAAAGTTTTCCGCCAGCGGATATAAATTTCCGCCACCGCAGATAAGTTTTCCGCCAGCGAAGAGATGTATTTTGTCAGCAGCGATAAGATGTCCGGCCGGGGATATAAATTCCTCGCCGCCGGAAGTAAATGTTATGCCAGCGGAGATAAGTTTTCTGCCGGCGGAGAAACGTAATTCGTCAGCGGGGATAAAGTTTGCTGCAAGCGGAGAGACGTATTTCGTCAGCAGAGATAAGTTGTCCGGCAGAGGAGATATATTTCCCGGCACCAGAAATAATTTTTCCGCCAGCGGAGAGACGTATTTCGTAAGCAGAGATAAGTTGTCTGGCAGAGGATATAGATTTTCCGCCGCCGGAGATAAGTTTTCTGCCAGTGTAGAGACGTATTTCGTCAGCTGAGATACGTTTTCTGCCAGTGGAGAGACGTATTTCGTTAGCAGAGATAAGTTGACAGGCCGGGGATATAAATTTCTCGCCGCCGGAGATAAGTTTTCTGCAAGCGGAGAGATGTATTTCGTCAGCAGAGATAAGTTTTCTGCCAGTGGAAAGATGTATTTCGTTAGCAGAGATAAGTTGACAGGCCGGGGATATAAATTTCTCGCCACCGGAGATAAGTTTTCTGCAAGCGGAGAGACGTATTTCGTCAGCAGAGATAAGTTGCCCGGCAGAGGATATATATTTACCGCCACCGGAAACAAGTTTTCCGCCAGCGGAGAAAAGTATTTCGTTAGCAGAGATAAGCTGTCCGGCAGGGGATATAAATTTCCCGCCGCCGAGGGTAAATGTTCTGCCAGCGGAGATCAGTTTTCTGCCGGCGGGGAAACGTAATTCGTCAGCGGGGATAAATTGTCCGGCAGGGGATGTAAATTTCCCGCCGTCGGAGATAAGATTTCTGCCAGTGGAGAATCGTAGTTCGTCAGCGGAGATAAATTGTCTACCAGCGGAGATAAGTTGTCCGCAAGCGGATATAGATTTCTCGGCACCGGAAATAAGTTTTCCGCCAGCAGAGAGACGTATTTCGTCAGCAGAGATAAGTTGTCCGGCAGGGGATATATATTTCCCGCCACCGGAAATAAGTTTTCCGCCGGCGGAGAGACGCATTTCGTAAGAAGAGATAAGTTGTCAGGCCGGGGATATAAATTTCTCGCCGCCGGAGATTAGTTTTTTACAAGCGGAGAGACGTATTTCGTCAGCAGAGATAAGTTTGCTGCAAGCGGAGAGACGTATTTCGTCAGCAGAGATAAGTTGTCCGGCAGAGGATATAGATTTCCCGCCACCGCAGATAAGTTTTCCGCCGGCGGAGAGACGTATTTCTTTAGCAGAGATAAGTTGTCAGGCTGGGGATAAAAATTTCTCGCCGCAGGAGATAAGTTTTCTACAAGCGGAGAGACGTATTTCGTCAGCAGAGATAAGTTGGCTGCAAGCGGAGAGACGTATTTCGTCAGCAGAGATAAGTTGTCCGGCAGAGGGTATATATTTCCCGCCACCGGAAATAAGTTTTCCGCCAGCGGAGAGACGTATTTCGTTAGCAGAGATAAGTTGTCAGGCTGGGGATAAAAATTTCTCGCCGCAGGAGATAAGTTTTCTGCAAGCGGAGAGACGTATTTCGTCAGCAGAGATACGTTTTCTGCCAGTGGAGAGACGTATTTAGTTGGCAGAGATAAGTTGTCAGGCCGGGGATAAACATTTCTCGCCGCAGGAGATAAGATTTCTGCAAGCGGAGAGATGTATTTCGTCAGCAGAGATAAGTTTTCTGCCAGTGGAGAGACGTATTTCGTTAGCAGAGATAAGTTGACAGGCCGGGGATATAAATATCTCGCCGCCGGAGATAAGTTTTCTGCAAGCGGAGAGACGTATTTCGTCAGCAGAGATAAGTTTGCTGCAAGCAGAGACACGTATTTCGTCAGCAGAGATAACTTGTCCGGCAGTGGAAACAGATTTCCCGGCACCGGAAATAAGTTTTCCGCCAGCGGAGAGACGTATTTCTTTAGCAGAGATAAGTTGTCAGGCTGGGGATAAAAATTTCTCGCCGCAGGAGATAAGTTTTCTACAAGCGGAGAGACGTATTTCGTCAGCACAGATAAGTTTGCTGCAAGCGGAGAGACGTATTTCGTCAGCAGAGATAAGTTGTCCGGCAGAGGATATATATTTCCCGCCACCGGAAATAAGTTTTCCGCCAGCGGAGAGACGTATTTCGTTAGCAGAGATAAGTTGTCAGGCTGGGGATAAAAATTTCTCGCCGCAGGAGATAAGTTTTCTGCAAGCGGAGAGACGTATTTCGTCAGCAGAGATACTTTGTCTGGCAGGGGATATAGATTTCCCGCCACCGGAAATAATTTTTCCGCCAGCGGAGAGACGTATTTCGTCAGCATAGATAAGTTTTCTGCCAGTGGAAAGATGTATTTCGTCAGCAGAGATAAGTTGACAGGCCGGGGATATAAATTTTTCGCCGCCGGAGATAAGTTTTCTGCAAGCGGAGAGATGTATTTCGTCAGCAGAGTTAAGTTTTCTGCCAGTGGAAAGATGTATTTCGTTAGCAGAGATAAGTTGACAGGCCGGGGATATAAATTTCTCGCCACCGGAGATAAGTTTTCTGCAAGCGGAGAGACGTATTTCGTCAGCAGAGATAAGTTGCCCGGCAGAGGATATATATTTACCGCCACCGGAAACAAGTTTTCCGCCAGCGGAGAAAAATATTTCGTTAGCAGAGATAAGCTGTCCGGCAGGGGATATAAATTTCCCGCCGCCGAGGGTAAATGTTCTGCCAGCGGAGATCAGTTTTCTGCCGGCGGGGAAACGTAATTCGTCAGCGGGGATAAATTGTCCGGCAGGGGATGTAAATTTCTCGCCGTCGGAGATAAGATTTCTGCCAGTGGAGAATCGTAGTTCGTCAGCGGAGATAAATTGTCTACCAGCGGAGATAAGTTGTCCGCAAGCGGATATAGATTTCTCGGCACCGGAAATAAGTTTTCCGCCAGCAGAGAGACGTATTTCGTCAGCAGAGATAAGTTGTCCGGCAGGGTTATATATTTCCCGCCACCGGAAATAAGTTTTCCGCCGGCGGAGAGACGCATTTCGTTAGAAGAGATAAGTTGTCAGGCCGGGGATATAAATTTCTCGCCGCCGGAGATTAGTTTTTTACAAGCGGAGAGACGTATTTCGTCAGCAGAGATAAGTTTGCTGCAAGCGGAGAGACGTATTTCGTCAGCAGAGATAAGTTGTCCGGCAGAGGATATAGATTTCCCGCCACCGCAGATAAGTTTTCCGCCAGCGGAGAGACGTATTTCTTTAGCAGAGATAAGTTGTCAGGCTGGGGATAAAAATTTCTCGCCGCAGGAGATAAGTTTTCTACAAGCGGAGAGACGTATTTCGTCAGCAGAGATAAGTTGGCTGCAAGCGGAGAGACGTATTTCGTCAGCAGAGATAAGTTGTCCGGCAGAGGGTATATATTTCCCGCCACCGGAAATAAGTTTTCCGCCAGCGGAGAGACGTATTTCGTTAGCAGAGATAAGTTGTCAGGCTGGGGATAAAAATTTCTCGCCGAAGGAGATAAGTTTTCTGCAAGCGGAGAGACGTATTTCGTCAGCAGAGATACGTTTTCTGCCAGTGGAGAGACGTATTTCGTTGGCAGAGATAAGTTGTCAGGCCGGGGATAAACATTTCTCGCCGCAGGAGATAAGATTTCTGCAAGCGGAGAGATGTATTTCGTCAGCAGAGATAAGTTTTCTGCCAGTGGAGAGACGTATTTCGTTGGCAGAGATAAGTTTGCTGCAAGCGGAGACACGTATTTCGTCAGCAGAGATAACTTGTCCGGCAGTGGAAACAGATTTCCCGGCACCGGAAATAAGTTTTCCGCCAGCGGAGAGACGTATTTCTTTAGCAGAGATAAGTTGTCAGGCTGGGGATAAAAATTTCTCTTCGCAGGAGATAAGTTTTCTACAAGCGGAGAGACGTATTTCGTCAGCACAGATAAGTTTGCTGCAAGCGGAGAGACGTATTTCGTCAGCAGAGATAAGTTGTCCGGCAGAGGATATATATTTCCCGCCACCGGAAATAAGTTTTCCGCCAGCGGAGAGACGTATTTCGTTAGCAGAGATAAGTTGTCAGGCTGGGGATAAAAATTTCTCGCCGCAGGAGATAAGTTTTCTGCAAGCGGAGAGACGTATTTCGTCAGCAGAGATACGTTTTCTGCCAGTGGAGAGACGTATTTCGTTGGCAGAGATAAGTTTGCTGCAAGCGGAGAGACGTATTTCGTCAGCAGAGATAAGTTGTCCGGCAGAGGATATATATTTCCCGCCACCGGAAATAAGTTTTCCGCCAGCGGAGAGACGTATTTCGTTGGCAGAGATAAGTTGTCAGGCCGGGGATAAACATTTCTCGCCGCAGGAGATAAGATTTCTGCAAGCGGAGAGATGTATTTCGTCAGCAGAGATAAGTTTTCTGCCAGTGGAGAGACGTATTTCGTTAGCAGAGATAAGTTGACAGGCCGGGGATATAAATTTCTCGCCGCCGGAGATAAGTTTTCTACAAGCGGAGAGACGTATTTCGTCAGCAGAGATAAGTTGTCTGGCAGCGGATATAAATTTCCCGTCACCGGAAAAAAGTTTTCCGCCAGCGGAGAAACGTAATTCGTCTGCGGGGAAATTGTGCGTCTGGGGATATAAATTTCCCGCCGCCGGAGTTAAGTTTTCTACCAGCGGAGAATCGTTGTTAGTAAGCGGAGATAAATTGTCTACCAGCGGAGATAAGTTGTCCGCCAGCGGATATATATTTCCCGCCACCGGAAATAAGTTTTCCGCCAGTGGAGAGACGTATTTCGTCAGCAGAGATAAGTTTTCCGGCAGGGGATATAAATATCCCGCCGCCGGAGATAAGTTTTCTGCCAGCGGAGAGACGTATTTCGTCAGCAGAGATAAGTTGTCCGGCAGGGGATATAGATTTCCCGCCACCGGAAATAAGTTTTCCGCCAGCGCAGAAACGTAATTCGTCTGCGGGGATAAGTTGTCCGTCTGGGGATATTCATTTCCCGCCGCCGGAGATAAATTGTCTGCCAGCGCAGATAAATTGTCTGCCAGCGCAGATAAATTATCCGGCAGCGGATATAGATTTCCCGCCACCGGAAGTAAGTTTTCCGCCAGCGGAGAGACGTATTTCGTCAGCAGAGATGCTTTGTCCGGCAGGGGATATAGATTTCCCGCCACCGGAAATAAGTTTTCCGCCAGCGGAGAGACGTATTTTATTTTATTGGACGTTGACATGCAATGACTGCATCTAACAAGAGGCGATGCAATTACTGCACCGTCAAGTGGCCCGTGTGACACCAGCAGAAGGCTGTTACGCGCGGATCCCAGGCAAAACGCAGCCCTCCTCCCGCCCAACCGACCGAGGGGCGCTGCCGCATGACGCGCGGTGCGTAGCCGAACCAAACGCGAGCATGCAAGAAAGATAGATATTAGACTAACCTTCGAGGAAAATTAGCACTAAACTTATTAAGAAATTAAGCATGCAATAAAATACAAAATACAAATACCACTACAATTACTAATTACTAGAAAGGTGTGTAAGGATTAGTAATTTAATAAGAGGAAGAGAATTAGTGGAGGATATAATATGGTAGAGGGAATTATAGTCCGAGCATAAGACCCTAAACGGTTCATGCAAGGAATAATTCGATCTACAAAGTGGAAGGAACAACGGTATAAAGTTTCTAGTCAGTCTAATAGGAATCGTGAAGATTATGCGGCTCAACAGATCAGGGCTGTCTATGTCACCCCTGATCAAGTTGTGCATAAATATCACACCAAGCATTTTTCTACGGTTAACTAAGGATGGGAGGTTTACTAATAATAGTCTACTAGAGTAAGATGGGAGTCTTACACCCGCATCCCAGTTAAGGCCCCGCAGAGCAAAGAGTAAAAAGTTTTTCTGTACTGATTCTATACGGTCCTGGTGTACTTTGTACTGAGGGCACCATACACAGGAGCCGTATTCTAAGATCGGACGAACAAGCGAGGTATAGAGAGTCTTTGTTATATAGGGGTCGTCAAATTCCTTTGACCACCTCTTTATAAACACAAGCACGCCCATGGCCTTATTTACCATGGTAGAAATGTGTTCGGAAAACTTTAACTTGGGATCTAACATAACACCCAGATCATCCACCAGGGTAATTCTCTCAAGAGAACCCCCAAATAGGGTGTAGGGAGCCAACAAAGGGTTAGAACGATGAAATGTCATAACTTTGCATTTCGAGGCATTAAGGTGTAATAAGTTTGCACAACACCATGACTGAAAGCTATTGAGATCGGATTGCAAGCGAGAATGAAATGAAATGTCCTTGTACTGGACACAGAGCTTAACATCATCCGCATACATAAGTACTCGAGAGTATGTTATTACTGAAGGCAAGTCATTAATAAAGAGTGTGAAGAGTAAGGGGCCTAGATGGCTGCCCTGTGGTACTCCCGAAGAAACCTTTACTGGTAAAGAGAGGGAGTTTTTGAAGAGGACTCTTTGAGACCTAGAACAAAGATAGCTAGAAATCCATCTCAGGAGGTTGGGCGGAAACCCTAAAAGGTCAAGTTTATGTGCTAAAAGGGAATGGTTTACAGAGTCGAATGCTTTACTAAAGTCGGTGTAAATAACATCCGTCTGTAAGTTACCTTGAAAGCCTTTAATAATGAAAGAGGTAAACTCTAACAAGTTCGTGGTGGTTGATCGCCGCCTTATAAATCCATGCTGAGTTGGAGATATAAGTGACTTGCAGAGATGTTGCAAGTGCGGAGTTAAAACCTTCTCAAACAATTTGGGAATAGCGGATAACTTTGCTATACCTCTATAATTTTTTACATCAGACTTACTACCTTTTTTATGGAGAGGAATTATAAACGATTCCTTCCAGATTGGGGGGAAGCAAGATGAATCAATGGACATGGTGAATAGTTTAAGCAATGGTCCACACAGAGCCTCGGCGCAGTACCTGAGTACACAACCTGGAACCCCGTCTGGACCCGGTGAAAACACCGGCTTAACTAGTCGAAGATCTTGAAGTAGGGAATACTCATTTAACAAGGGACTGAAAATGCCGTTCGACCTCGGTAATCCGTATGGGTACGGTTGACCAGAGTAGCGTTCCTCAGAATAGGTAGTTTGGAAAAACTGGGCAAAAAGATCGGCAATTGCCTGATCATTATTTGCCGACGTATTACAAAATGATAGCGAGGATGGGTGTGCGGACGTTCTACGCTTACTGTTTACGAAGCAGTAAAACTGTTTAGGGTCCTGAGAAAAACGTATCCTGCAACGAGATAGGTAGTTCTTATAGCATTGAGCATTAAGAACTGAAAAGTTTGACCGAGCTATTACATAACGAGAGTGAGAAGTAGGAGAACCCACTTCTTGAAATTTTTTATAAAGTCTTGATTTTAAGTTTTTTAGACTGGATAACTCTTTGGTAAACCAAGGGGGTTTTCCAGATCTAATCGGACAAGAAAGCGGGACACAAGAATCAAAAAATGTGCCAAGAGCATTGTAAAAAATGTTTGTGGCTTTTGTGACATCAGTGCACAAGTACAAAGCGGACCAATCAAAATCCCTAATTAGGTTATTAAGCTTCGCAAACTCGGCTTTACGAAAGCAGCGGACACGTTCAGGTAGTCTACTCGACCGATCCAATACAGTTGGTCCTATGTCTAGCGACACCTCGAAAGTAGGGTGGTAGGCGTCTTCAGGTATAGTGAGCGGAAGGGCTCGGGTTAACAACACTATGGTCGGATCCGATACAAAGCATAGATCAAGCAATCGACCCAAGGAATTTTTCACATGATTGACTTGAGACAGGGACAGGTCAAGCAAGCCGTCAACAAAGTCATGTCGTGACATGGGCACTAGGATACTAGACTCGTTTACCGAAGACCAAACAGTTCCTGGCAAGTTGAAGTCACCAAGAACTATCATACGATCTTTATCAGATAGCGAGGAAGCAACAGCGGTTAAAGCGGACAAGTGCTGCTCATAAATTGAAATATCCGAAGAAGGTGGGATATACGAGCAAGTAATGAATATAGCGAAAGCGGGAAGAATCAGTTTTACACACAGGAATTCCAGTTCCTGTTGAACTTGGACTGTGAAGTGTTCTGACGTGAAGTAAGAGTCCACTGCAATTAGAACCCCTCCTGCACGTCGAGACGAACGGTCCTTTCTAAAAGTTGTGTACCGACCTGCCAAAACCTCGGAACTAAGAATGTCCGGCTTTAACCAGGTTTCAGTAAACACAATAACGTGGGAGGCAAATGCAACACTATCCCGGAAAAGAATGCTGAGCTTACTACGCAAGCCTCTTACATTCTGATAGGTTACTAAAAGAGAAGTTAGTTTTTTGGAAAGGTTGGAGCAAGACTGGAAGTTGAGGAAGAGGAAGTTGAGGTTGAGGGTGGCACGCTGGAAAGATTTGGAAGCGATATGGGGGGCCTATTCTTCTTCTTAGCCTTAAACTCCTTCACCACCAAATGCTCCGGCCAAAATTTGGTGGAGCAAATGGTGTCGAATTGAGTTGGGGAGATGCTTATCTTAAACGACGCTATCTCCCTGGCATAAGAGAAGTTAAATTTCTCCACCTTTAAACCCACGGCTTTTATTTTGCTTTGAATGAAAGCAGTTACATCATTAGATGTGAGGTCAGGGGCAACTAGTGAACTTGCGGACACCACGGACACGGACGCAGCAGACGTACTTGGCTGCACATTCTCCGAGGCGATGAATTCGGCTACCGAATCTGCATCGCCAGCAGCTTTCGTTGCCTTTGGAGTGGCAAACGAGATCAACTGCTGTACACTTGGAGTGGTCGGAGTCAATTTTTCGGCGGCGCACGGCTGAGTGACGGTTGGCACTTGCAGGTCCCGCGGAGTGACCTTTTTGCGCCTCGGAGACTCATTCAGCAGTTTTAAACCGCTAAACTGAGCCTCCATGGCTAGGAGCCGATCGTATTGGTTTTTAAAACCAACGGTCAGCTCCTTAAAGCCACTCCGCGTCTGCCTCATGAAAGCCACCATGTCTTTCTCCACCGCACGGCATGCCTCGCAACTGTAATGCAAGCCATTACGTTTGGCTATGGCATCGCTCACGAGGCCAGAAAATCCCGCGCATTTTGCGTGGACTACGCTGTCGCAGAGCCAGCAGGGGACATTTGGCTGATCGTGAGTGATCTGCTTCTTGCAGGTTTTTTTGGCGCAGACCACAGCGAATTCCATTCTATTTTATTATTCAAATATTTTATTAAAATCAAAAAAATTAAAAATTTCCAAAACAAATTGGTATCAGACCAATGTGCCAGACAACGCTCAAAGCGGAATTGGTAAGAAAAACGAGGGGGAACGTTGTGAGTTGCTGCGGACACCGCAACTCTACGGTTATACCCGATACTAAGTCAGTATGGCTCTCCTCCGGCAGACGCCGCTAATATTAAACGACACGACAAAGAGTGCGTGCGAGAGAGACAGAAAATCAGTCTGAGCGTGATGTAACGCGCTGCGTAGCCACTGCAAATTGATTTGTTTCCTTTCGCTATAAAAATTATCTGATCTGATCCAGATTCAGCAATCTGATAGATATGGTCGCTATCTATGATTCTGCGTTTTTAGTTTTCTCAAATCTGCAATATTGTGTATGCAACAGATTTTCGTCCTTTGTGGGGGCGGATGGGGGTGGGGCGAAATTCTGAGATATACGTTTTATAGTGACATCTTAAAGGATTGTGTGTACCAAATTTGGTTACTCTAGCCTTAATAGTCTCTGAGATTTGTGGTTGCCTCAGATTTTCGTCCTTTGCGGGGGCGGAAGGGGGTGTGGCGAAATTTTGAAACAAACTCGTCTCGGTCCGATATATTAGGAGTGTGGATACCAAATTTGGTTGCTCTAGCTTTTATAGTCTCTGAGATCTAGGCGCTAATGTTTTACTCTAAGCAAAGCCGCCTATGCTACCTGTGTGTTAGAGAGAGACAGGGCGAGAAAAAATGAAATTGTTTTCTTGATGCTGGCTATAATAGTAATACGATCTAATTCAGATTCTGCAGTCTAAAAGATATGGTCATTCTCTACGATTCTGCGTTTTTGGTTTTCTTGTATCTTTAAAATTGTGGATGCCACAGATTTTCGCCCTTTGTGGGGGCGGAGGTGGGCGGGGCAAAGTTTTGAAATATTTTTGTAGCAGTGACATATCACAGAAGTCTGGATCCAAAACATCGTTGCTCTAGCTCTTATAGTCTTTGAGCATTAGGCGCTGAAGGGGACGGACAGACGGACAGACGGACAGACGGACGGACGGACAGACGGACAGACGGACAGACAGACATGGCTCAATCGACTCGGCTATTGATGCTGATCAAGAATATATATACTTTATGGGGTCGGAAACGATTCCTTCTGGACGTTACACACATCCACTTTTACCACAAATCTAATATACCCCAATACTCATTTTGAGTATCGGGTATAAAAAGAGAGCAGAGTGGAGAGCGGTTATAGCGAGAGCTACTAGATAGAGAGCGCTATTGCTCAGAAAGTTGAAAGAGCGAGAGAGAAAGAACAGTTATTGAGGTTGAGGTGATAGCGAGAGAGTGATAAGACAACAAAAGCTACCAGACGAGAGCGGACTGCAATGCAATACTCACTCACTGCAACAACACAACACAACACAAGCCGACGCCGAAAAATAAAAAGTTAAATAATATTTTAACACAAATCAAAAGGCATGCACTCGCGTAAATGAATAGGTTTCCAGAGTGTTGTCTGGTTAGAAAGTATATTTAGAATTTAATTAGGAAAACTCCGGCTGTTTATTCGAAACAAAAGGAAAAATGCGGAGCGCAAAACAAAAACACGTCAGATCACTACGATAGAGAACGATGATTTCGTCAGCAGAGATACTTTGTCCGGCAGGGAATATAGATTTCCCGCCACCGGAAATAAGTTTTCCGCCAGCGGAGAAACGTAATTCGTCTGCGGGGATAAGTTGTCCGTCTGGGGATATAAATTTCCCGCCGCCGGAGATAAATTGTCTGCCAGCGCAGATAAATTGTCCGGCAGCGGATATAGATTTCCCGCCACCGGAAGTAAGTTTTCCGCCAGCGGAGAGACGTATTTCGTCAGCAGAGATACTTTGTCTGGCAGGGGATATAGATTTCCCGCCACCGGAAATAAATTTTCCGCCAGCGGAGAGACGTATTTCGTCAGCAGAGATAAGTTTTCCGGCAGGGGATATAAATATCCCGCCGCCGGAGAGAAGTTTTCTGCCAGCGGAGAGACGTATTTCGTCAGCAGAGATAAGTTTTCCGGCAGGGGATATAAAAATCCCGCCGCCGGAGATAAGTTTTCTGCCAGCGGAGAGACGTATTTCGTCAGCAGAGATAAATTGTCCGGCAGCGGATATAGATTTCCCGCCACCTGAAGTAAGTTTTCCGCCACCGGAGAGACGTATTTCGTCAGCAGAGATACTTCGTCTGGCAGGGGATATAGATTTCCCGCCACCGGAAATAAGTTTTCCGCCAGCGGAGAGACGTATTTCGTCAGCAGAGATAAGTTGTCTGGCAGGGGATATAAATTTCCCGCCACCGGATATAAGTTTTCAGCCAGCGGAGAAACGTAATTCGTCTGAGGGGATAAGTTGTCCGTCTGGGGATATAAATTTCCCGCCGCCGGAGATAAATTGTCTGCCAGCGCAGATAAATTGTCCGGCAGCGGATAAAGATTTCCCGCCACCGGAAGTAAGTTTTCCGCCAGCGGAGAGACGTATTTCGTCAGCAGAGATACTTTGTCTGGCAGGGGATATAGATTTCCCGCCACCGGAAATAAGTTTTCCGCCAGCGGAGAGACGTTTATCGTCAGCAGAGATAAGTTGTCTGGCAGCGGATATAAATTTACCGCCACCGGAAAAAAGTTTTTCGCCAGCGGAGAAACGTAATTCGTCTGCGGGGATAAATTGTCCGTCTGGGGATATAAATTTCCCGCCGCCAGAGTTAAGTTTTCTAATAGCGGAGAATCGTTGTTAGTAAGCGGAGATAAATTGTCTGCCAGCGGAGATAAGTTGTCCGGCAGCGGATATATATTTCCCGCCACCGAAAATAAGTTTTCCGCCAGTGGAGAGACGTATTTCGTCAGCAGAGATAAGTTTTCCGGCAGGGGATATAGATTTGCCGCCACCGGAAATAAGTTTTCCGCCAGCGGAGACACGTAATTCGTCTGCGGGGATAAATTGTCCGTCTGGGGATATAAATTTCCCGCCGCCGGAGATAAATTGTCTGCCAGCGGAGATGAATTGTCCGGCAGCGGATATAGATTTCCCGCCACCGGAAGTAAGTTTTCCGCCAGCGGAGAGACGTATTTCGTCAGCAGAGATACTTTGACTGGCAGGGGATACAGATTTCCCGCCACCGGAAATAAGTTTTCCGCCAGCGGAGAGACGTATTTCGTCAGCAGAGATAAGTTGTCCGGCAGGGGATATAGATTTCCCGCCACCGGAAATAAGTTTTCCGCCAGCGGAGAAACGTAATTCGTCTGCGGGGATAAGTTGTCCGTATGGGGATATAAATTTCCCGCCGCCGGAGATAAATTGTCTGCCAGCGGAGACAAATTGTCCGGCAGCGGATATAGATTTCCCGTCACCGGAAGTAAGTTTTCCGCCAGCGGAGAGACGTATTTCGCCAGCAGAGATACTTTGTCTGGCAGGGGATATAGATTTCCCGCCACCGGAAATAAGTTTCCGCCAGCGGAGAGACGTATTTCGTCAGCAGAGATAAGTTGTCCGGCAGGGGATATAGATTTCCCGCCACCGGAAATAAGTTTTCCGCCAGCGGAGAAACGTAATTCGTCTGCGGGGATAAGTTGTCCGTATGGAGATATAAATTTCCCGCCGCCGGAGATAAATTGTCTGCCAGCGGAGACAAATTGTCCGGCAGCGGATATAGATTTCCCGCCACCGGAAGTAAGTTTTCCGCCAGCGGAGAGACGTATTTCGTCAGCAGAGATACTTTGTCTGGCAGGGGATATAGATTTCCCGCCACCGGAAATAAGTTTTCCGCCAGCGGAGAGACGTATATCGTCAGCAGAGATAAGTTGTCTGGCAGCGGATATAAATTTCCCGCCACCGGAAAAAAGTTTTCCGCCAGCGGAGAAACGTAATTCGTCTGCGGGGATAAGTTGTCCGTATGGGGATATAAATTTCCCGCCGCCGGAGATAAATTGTCTGCCAGCGGAGACAAATTGTCCGGCAGCGGATATAGATTTCCCGCCACCGGAAGTAAGTTTTCCGCCAGCGGAGAGACGTATTTCGTCAGCAGAGATAAGTTGTCCGGCAGGGGATATAGATTTCCCGCCACCGGAAATAAGTTTTCCGCCAGCGCAGAAACGTAATTCGTCTGCGGGGATAAGTTGTCCGTCTGGGGATATAAATTTCCCGCCGCCGGAGATAAATTGTCTGCCAGCGCAGATAAATTGTCCGGCAGCGGATATAGATTTCCCGCCACCGGAAATAAGTTTTCCGCCAGTGGAGAGATATAAATATATAAGGGGATATAAATATCCCGCCGCCGGAGAGAAGTTTTCTGCCAGCGGAGATGAATTGTCCGGCGGCTGATATAGATTTCCCGCCACCGGAAGTAAGTTTTCCGCCAGTGGAGAGACGTATTTCGTCTGCAGAGATAAGTTTTCCGGCAGGGGATATAAATATCCCGCCGCCGGAGATAAGTTTTCTGCCAGCGGAGAGACGTATTTCGTCAGCAGAGAAAAGTTGTCCGGCAGGGGATATAGATTTCCCGCCACCGGAAATAAGTTTTCCGCCAGCGGAGAAACGTAATTCGTCTGCGGGGATAAGTTGTCCGTCTGGGGATATAAATTTCCCGCCGCCGGAGATAAATTGTCTGCCAGCGGAGATGAATTGTCCGGCAGCGGATATAGATTTCCCGCCACCGGAAGTAAGTTTTCCGCCAGCGGAGAGACGTATTTCGTCAGCAGAGATACTTTGTCTGGCAGGGGATATAGATTTCCCGCCACCGGAAATAAGTTTTCCGCCAGCGGAGAGACGTATTTCGTCAGCATAGATAAGTTGTCCTGCAGGGGATATAAATTTCCTGCCACCGGAGGTAAATGTTCTGCCAGCGGAGAGACGTATTTCGATAGCTGAGGTAAGTTGTCCGGCAGGGGATATAAATTTCCCGCCATCGGAGATGAGATGTCTGTCAGCGGAGAAAAGTTTTCCGCCAGCGGAGAGACGTATTTCGTCAGCAGAGATAATTTGTATGGCAGGGGATATAGATTTCCCGCCACCGGAAATAAGTTTCCCGCCAGCGGAGAGACGTATTTCGTTAGCAGCGATAAGTTGTCCGACAGGTGATATAAATATTTCGCCGCCGGAGATAAGTTTTGTGCCAGCGGAGAGACTTATTTCGTCAGCAGAGATAAGTTGTCCGGCAGGGGATATAAATTTCCCGCCGCCGGAGATAAGTTTTCTGCCAGCAGGGGATATATATTTCCCGCCACCGGAAATAAGTTTTCACCAGCAGAGAGATGTATTTCGCCAGCAGTGATAAGTTGTCCGGCAGGGGATATAAATTTCCCGCCACCGGAAATAAGTTTTCCGCCAGCGGAGAGACGTATTTCGTCAGCAGAGATAAGTTGTCCGGCACGGGATTTATATTTCCTGCCGCCGGAGTTAAGTTTTCTGCCAGCGGAGAATCGTTGTTAGTAAGCGGAGATAAATTGTCTGCCAGCGGAGATGAATTGTCCGGCGGCGGATATAGATTTCCCGCCACCGGAAGTAAGTTTTCCGCCAGTGGAGAGACGTATTTCGTCTGCAGAGATAAGTTTTCCGGCAGGGGATATAAATATCCCGCCGCCGGAGATAAGTTTTCTGCCAGCGGAGAGACGTATTTCGTCAGCAGAGAAAAGTTGTCCGGCAGGGGATATAGATTTCCCGCCACCGGAAATAAGTTTTCCGCCAGCGGAGAAACGTAATTCGTCTGCGGGGATAAGATGTCCGTCTGGGGATATAAATTTCCCGCCGCCGGAGATAAATTGTCTGCCAGCGGAGATGAATTGTCCGGCAGCGGATATAGATTTCCCGCCACCGGAAGTAAGTTTTCCACCAGCGGAGAGACGTATTTCGTCAGCAGAGATACTTTGTCTGGCAGGGGATATAGATTTCCCGCCACCGGAAATAAGTTTTCCGCCAGCGGAGAGACGTATTTCGTCAGCATAGATAAGTTGTCCTGCAGGGGATATAAATTTCCTGCCACCGGAGGTAAATGTTCTGCCAGCGGAGAGACGTATTTCGATAGCTGAGGTAAGTTGTCCGGCAGGGGATATAAATTTCCCGCCATCGGAGATGAGATGTCTGTCAGCGGAGAAAAGTTTTCCGCCAGCGGAGAGACGTATTTCGTCAGCAGAGATAATTTGTATGGCAGGGGATATAGATTTCCCGCAACCGGAAATAAGTTTCCCGCCAGCGGAGAGACGTATTTCGTTAGCAGCGATAAGTTGTCCGACAGGTGATATAAATATTTCGCCGCCGGAGATAAGTTTTCCGCCAGCGGAGAGACGTATTTCGTCAGCAGAGATAAGTTGTCCGGCACGGGATTTATATTTCCTGCCGCCGGAGTTAAGTTTTCTGCCAGCGGAGAATCGTTGTTAGTAAGCGGAGATAAATTGTCTGCCAGCGGAGATGAATTGTCCGGCGGCGGATATAGATTTCCCGCCACCGGAAGTAAGTTTTCCGCCAGTGGAGAGACGTATTTCGTCTGCAGAGATAAGTTTTCCGGCAGGGGATATAAATATCCCGCCGCCGGAGATAAGTTTTCTGCCAGCGGAGAGACGTATTTCGTCAGCAGAGAAAAGTTGTCCGGCAGGGGATATAGATTTCCTGCCACCGGAAATAAGTTTTCCGCCAGCGGAGAGACGTATTTCGTCAGCAGAGATAAGTTTTCCGGCAGGGGATATAAATATCCCGCCGCCGGATATAAGTTTTCTGCCAGCAGGGGATATATATTTCCCGCCACCGGAAATAAGTTTTCACCAGCAGAGAGATGTATTTCGCCAGCAGAGATAAGTTGTCCGGCAGGGGATATAAATATTCCGCCACCGGAAATAAGTTTTCAGCCAGCGGAGAAACGTTATTCGTCTGCGGGGATAAATTGTCCGTCTGGGGATATAAATTTCCCGCCGCCGGAAATAAGTTTTCAGCCAGCGGAGAGACGTATTTCGTCAGCAGAGATAATTTGTTTGGCAGGGGATATAGATTTCCCGCCACCGGAAATAAGTTTTCCGCCAGCGGAGAAACGTATTTCGTTAGCAGAGATAATTTGTCTGGCAGGGGATATAGATTTCCCGCCACCGGATATAAGTTTTCCGCCAGCGGAGAAACGTAATTCGTCTGCGGGGATAAATTGTCCGTCTGGGGATATAAATTTCCCGCCGCCGGAGATAAGTTTTCTACCAGCGGTGAATCGTTGTTAGTAAGCGGAGATAAATTCTCTGCCAGCGGAGATAAGTTGTACGCCAGCGGAGAGACGTATTTCGTCAGCAGAGATAATTTGTCTGGCAGGGGATATAGATTTCCCGCCACCAGAAATAAATTTTCCGCCAGCGGAGAGACGTATTTCGTCAGCAGGGATAAATTGTCCGGCTGGGGATATATATTTCCCGTCACCGGAGGTAAATGTTCTGCCAGCAGATAGACGTATTTCTTTAGCAGAGATAAGTTGTCCGGCAGGGGATATAAATTTCCCGCCACCGGAAATAAGTTTTCCGCCAGCGGAGAAACTTAATTCGTCTGCGGGGTAAATTGTCCGTCTGGGGATATAAATTTCCCGTCGCCGGAGTTAAGTTTTCTGCCAGCGGAAAGACGTATTTCGTCAGAGGAGATAAATTGTCTGCCATCGGGGATAAGTTGTCTGCCAGCTGATATAGATTTCCCGCCACCGGAAATATGTTTTCCGCCAGCGGAGAGACGTATTTCGTTAGCAGAGATAAGTTTTCCGCCAGCGGAGAAACGTAATTCGTCTGCGGGGTAAATTGTCCGTCTGGGGATACATTTTTCCCGCCGCCGGAGTTAAGTTTTCTACCAGCGGAGAATCGTTGTTCGTCAGAGATAAATTGTCCGGCAGCGGATATAGATATCCCGCCACCGGAAGTAAGTTTTCCGCCAGCGGAGAGACGTTTTTCGTCAGCAGAGATAAGTTGTCCGGCAGGGGATATAAATTTCCCGCCACCGGATATAAGTTTTCCGCCAGCGGAGAGACGTATTTCGTCAGCAGAGATAAGTTGTCTGGCAGAGCATATAGATTTCCCGCCACCGGATATAAGTTTTCTGCCAGCGGAGAGACGTATTTCGTCAGCAGAGATAAGTTGTCCGGCAGGGGATATAAATTTCCCGCCACCAGAAATAAATTTTCCGCCAGCGGAGAGACGTATTTCGTCAGCAGAGATAAGTTGTCCGGCAGGGGATATATATTTCCCGCCACCGGAGGTAAATGTTCTGCCAGCGGATAGACGTATTTCTTGAGAAGAGATAAGTTGTCCGGCAGGGGATATAAATTTCCCGCCACCGGAAATAAGTTTTCCGCCAGCGGAGAAACGTAATTCGTCTGCGGGGTAAATTGTACGTCTGGGGATATAAAATTCCCGCCGCCGGAGTTAAGTTTTCTACCAGCGGAGAATCGTTGTTCGTCAGCGGAGATAAATTGTCTGCCAGCGGAGATAAGTTGTCTGCCAGCTGATATAGATTTCCCGCCACCGGAATCAAGTTTTCCGCCAGCGGAGAGACGTATTTCGTTAGCAGAGATAAGTTTTCCGCCAGCGGAGAAACGTTATTCGTCTGCGTTATAAATTGTCCGTCTGGGGATATATATTTCCCGCCACCGGAGGTAAATGTTCTGCCAGCGGATAGACGTATTTCTTTAGCAGAGATAAGTTGTCCGGAAGGGGATATAAATTTCCCGCCACCGGAAATAAGTTTTCCGCCAGCGGAGAAACGTAATTCGTCTGCGGGGTAAATTGTCCGTCTGGGGATACAAATTTCCCGCCGCCGGAGATAAATTGTCTGCCATCGGAGATAAATTGTCCGGCAGCGGATATAGATTTCCCGCCACCGGAAGTAAGTTTTCCGCCAGCGGAGAGACGTATTTCGTCAGCAGAGATACTTTGTCTGGCAGGGGATATAGATTTCCCGCCACCGGAAATAAGCTTTCCGCCAGCGGAGAGACGTATTTCGTCAGCAGAGATACTTTGTCTGGCAGGGGATATAGATTTCCCGCCACCAGAAATAAATTTTCCGCCAGCGGAGAGACGTATTTCGTCAGCAGAGATAAGTTGTCCGGCAGGGGATATATATTTCCCGCCACCGGAGGTAAATGTTCTGCCAGCGGATAGACGTATTTCTTTAGCAGAGATAAGTTGTCCGGTAGGGGATATAAATTTCCCGCCACCGGAAATAAGTTTTCCGCCAGCGGAGAATTGTAATTCTTCTGCGGGGTAAATTGTCCGTCTGGGGATACAAATTTCCCGCCGCCGGAGTTAAGTTTTCTACCAGCGGAGAATCGTTGTTCGTCAGAGGAGATAAATTGTCTGCCAGCGGAGATAAGTTGTCCGCCAGCGGATATATATTTCCCGCCACCAGAAATAAATTTTCCGCCAGCGGAGAGACGTATTTCGTCAGCAGAGATAAGTTGTCCGGCAGGGGATATATATTTCCCGCCACCGGAGGTAAATGTTCTGCCAGCGGATAGACGTATTTCTTTAGCAGAGATAAGTTGTCCGGCAGGGGATATAAATTTCCCGCCACCGGATATAAGTTTTCCGCCAGCGGAGAGACGTATTTCGTCAGCAGAGATAAGTTGTCTGGCAGAGCATATAGATTTCCCGCCACCGGATATAAGTTTTCTGCCAGCGGAGAGACGTATTTCGTCAGCAGAGATAAGTTGTCCGGCAGGGGATATAAATTTTCCGCCACCAGAAATAAATTTTCCGCCAGCGGAGAGACGTATTTCGTCAGCAGAGATAAGTTGTCCGGCAGGGGATATATATTTCCCGCCACCGGAGGTAAATGTTCTGCCAGCGGATAGACGTATTTCTTGAGAAGAGATAAGTTGTCCGGCAGGGGATATAAATTTCCCGCCACCGGAAATAAGTTTTCCGCCAGCGGAGAAACGTAATTCGTCTGCGGGGTAAATTGTACGTCTGGGGATATAAAATTCCCGCCGCCGGAGTTAAGTTTTCTACCAGCGGAGAATCGTTGTTCGTCAGCGGAGATAAATTGTCTGCCAGCGGAGATAAGTTGTCTGCCAGCTGATATAGATTTCCCGCCACCGGAATCAAGTTTTCCGCCAGCGGAGAGACGTATTTCGTTAGCAGAGATAAGTTTTCCGCCAGCGGAGAAACGTTATTCGTCTGCGTTATAAATTGTCCGTCTGGGGATATATATTTCCCGCCACCGGAGGTAAATGTTCTGCCAGCGGATAGACGTATTTCTTTAGCAGAGATAAGTTGTCCGGAAGGGGATATAAATTTCCCGCCACCGGAAATAAGTTTTCCGCCAGCGGAGAAACGTAATTCGTCTGCGGGGTAAATTGTCCGTCTGGGGATACAAATTTCCCGCCGCCGGAGATAAATTGTCTGCCATCGGAGATAAATTGTCCGGCAGCGGATATAGATTTCCCGCCACCGGAAGTAAGTTTTCCGCCAGCGGAGAGACGTATTTCGTCAGCAGAGATACTTTGTCTGGCAGGGGATATAGATTTCCCGCCACCGGAAATAAGCTTTCCGCCAGCGGAGAGACGTATTTCGTCAGCAGAGATACTTTGTCTGGCAGGGGATATAGATTTCCCGCCACCAGAAATAAATTTTCCGCCAGCGGAGAGACGTATTTCGTCAGCAGAGATAAGTTGTCCGGCAGGGGATATATATTTCCCGCCACCGGAGGTAAATGTTCTGCCAGCGGATAGACGTATTTCTTTAGCAGAGATAAGTTGTCCGGTAGGGGATATAAATTTCCCGCCACCGGAAATAAGTTTTCCGCCAGCGGAGAATTGTAATTCTTCTGCGGGGTAAATTGTCCGTCTGGGGATACAAATTTCCCGCCGCCGGAGTTAAGTTTTCTACCAGCGGAGAATCGTTGTTCGTCAGAGGAGATAAATTGTCTGCCAGCGGAGATAAGTTGTCCGCCAGCGGATATATATTTCCCGCCACCAGAAATAAATTTTCCGCCAGCGGAGAGACGTATTTCGTCAGCAGAGATAAGTTGTCCGGCAGGGGATATATATTTCCCGCCACCGGAGGTAAATGTTCTGCCAGCGGATAGACGTATTTCTTTAGCAGAGATAAGTTGTCCGGCAGGGGATATAAATTTCCCGCCACCGGAAATAAGTTTTCCGCCAGCGAAGAAACGTTATTCGTCTGCGGGGATAAATTGTCCGTCTGGGGATATATATTTCTCGCCACCGGAGGTAAATGTTCTGCCAGCTGATAGACGTATTTCTTTAGCAGAGATAAGTTGTCCGGCAGGGGATATAAATTTCCCGCCACCGGAAATAAGTTTTCCGCCAGCGGAGAAACGTCATTCGTCTGCGGGGTAAATTGTCCGTCTGGGGATACATTTTTCCCGCCGCCGGAGTTAAGTTTTCTACCAGCGGAGAATCGCTGTTCGTCAGAGGAGATAAATTGTCTGCCAGCGGAGATAAGTTGTCCGCCAGCTGATATAGATTTCCCGCCACCGGAAATAAGTTTTCCGCCAGCGGAGAGACGTATTTCGTTAGCAGAGATAAGTTTTCCGCCAGCGGAGAAACGTTATTCGTCTGCGTTATAAATTGTCCGTCTGGGGATATATATTTCCCGCCACCGGAGGTAAATGTTCTGCCAGCGGATAGACGTATTTCTTTAGCAGAGATAAGTTGTCCGGCAGGGGATATAAATTTCCCGCCACCGGAAATAATTTTTCCGCCAGCGGAGAAACGTAATTCGTCTGCGGGGTAAATTGTCCGTCTGGGGATACAAATTTCACGCCGCCGGAGTTAAGTTTTCTACCAGGGAGAATCGTTGTTCGTCTGAGTCGAAAAATTGTCTGCCAGCGGATATATATTTCCCGCCACCAGAAATAAATTTTCCGCCAGCGGAGAGACGTATTTCGTCAGCAGGGATGTTGGATATAATTGTACCGTTTTAGTTTACCGTTCTATATATAAGCGATATATAAAACGGAGCTGATACAAGAGACACGTAGTGGTTCGGTTAAACGTTTATTTGAGAGTGAGTAAAGTGGTATATGCATTATGAGCACGATACAATACAGTGTTGCCAGATAATTGTTGCTTATTCAAACAATAGTATCGATTACATTTTTAACACTTCTTCTTAAGCTACATATTATCATTTTAAACTAACTACCGCATGTTTAACTTTGTCATTCCAAGTAATTTAACAAAGTCGTCGTGTTTTTTCTTGCTTAAACATTTTGTTAGTAGATCTGCAATATTGCCGTTTGTCGATACGAACTTTTTCCCGAACAAAATGATACTTAATATCAATGTGCTTCGTGCGTTTGTGATGTACCGGATTTTGAGCAATATGTTGCGAACTGATGTTGTCGCCATAGATGGTTAAAGGCTCTGTAACAGTTGACCAACCAATCTCGTCGAGAAGTCTTCGTAAATAAATAGCCTCTTTAGCAGCCATAGATAGTGCTATGTATTCAGCTTCAGTGCTGCTCAACGCGGCAACACTTTGCTTAGTTGAAGTCCAAGAAAAAGCACTGCTGCTAGGAAGAATGCGTATCCACTATAAGATCTTCTATCGAGCCTGTCATTGGCCCAGTCAGCATCAGCGAAACCTCTTACTGGTTCACCACACTTGCGGTATGAGATGCCCAAATTCGTCGTTCCAGCCAGATACCTTAGAATGTGTTTTGCAGCCGTCTCGTGTTCTGCATGGGGATCAGTATTTCGTTGCGACAGTTTGCTTACTGCGTGCAAAATGTCCGGTCGGCTCAAGACTGCTAAATACATAAGGGAACCAATTAATGACTGATATTGTGTTACATTTACCTTGACACAATTATCATCAATGCAGCCAACTTGATAGCCCGGGTCGAGCGGTGTGCTGACTGGACGGCACTTGCTCATGCCATACGTGTCCAATAGTCCTTGAATATGCGATTTCTGGCAAAACGAAATCGAACCCTATTCACCGTCTCGCTCAATTTCCATTCCTAGGAAAAAGTTTATGGGGCCGCCATCGTGCATCTTGAAGTTTGATGCGATCTTCTTCTTAATTACGGCTATGTCATTTTTGTTTGGACATGCGATAATTAAATCGTCGACGTAGACTGCAATATAGCTGTATGTTTGCTCATCTTTCTTGACGTACAAGCATGCCTCGTTCTTACATCTCTTGAAGCCCATGGTAGACAATACCTCGTCGAGCGTTTTGTTCCATACTCGCCCGGATTGCTTGAGTCCATAAAGTGCTTTACGCAGCTTTAGAACTTTTTCTGGATGATGCTTGTCGACAAAATTCTGAGGCTGCCTCATGTACACAGTCTCATGGAGTTTACTGTTCAGGTAAGCATTTGATATATCTACTTGATGCATATACAGCTGTTTTTCTGCAGCAATTGCGAACAACATGCGAATGGTCTCGTACCGAATTACAGGTGAAAACGTTTCCCAATAATTTACTCCAAATTGTTGCCCACAGCCTTGAGCAACCAATCGAGATTTGAACTTCTCGATGAGACCATCCTTGTTTCTCTTAATTCGAAAAACCCATTTGGAACCAATGGCTTTTTGTCCTGGAGGGAGTTCACACAATGACCACGTGCTATTTTCCTGTAGAGCGTCGTATTCCGTTTGCATTGATTCTTTCCAATTTTGAGAATGATCGCCTTGCAATGCTTCAGCAACTGACTGCGGTGTCTCAGTGTCATCCATCTGACTTAGGAAACTATTGAGCACTGCCTGGTACTGCTTTTTCGGTCGCCCAGGTTGACCGCTGCGGATGATTTTTGGTCTGCCACGCCCACGCTGTACTACATTCTCTTGTGGTGGCACCTCTTGACCACTCACGGAATTGTCGTCAGGTTCACTTGCGCTCAAAAACTCCTCCTCCACTTCGCTGGAGTCACTGCTGGAATCTGCATGATCAGCAATTAAAGGTGCATATGAGTGTTGATCAGGAACTTTAATTGACTCAAGGCGGAGTATATTTGTCATGAAATCGTCATTTCATGACATTTCAGGCGGTAAGCTTTTGCTGTAAAAGAGTAGCCGACAAAAATGTATTCTTTGCCTTTTGCCTGGAATTTGCTTCTTCTGGTCTTATCCAAAGCAAATGCGCGAGATCCGAATACTCGCAGGTGTTTTACTGATGGCTTGCGTCCTTTCCAGGCTTCGAATGGTGTACCGCCACTTAAGGCTTTTGTGGGACATCTATTTCGCAAGTAAACTGCCGTGGTAACAGCCTCTGCCCACAAGAACTCCTCCAGCTTTGCATGGATTAGCATACTTTTTGCCATCTCTACAATTGTTCGATTGACTCTCTCGGCTACACCGTTTTGCTGAGGGGTGTAGGGAACCGTCAGTTGCCTTTGTATACCGCACTCGTTCAAAAAACCAGAAAATTCCTTATTTACATACTCTGTGCCATTATCGCTGCGCACAGCCTTTATTTGGTTGCCCGTTTGGCATTCCACAAAACTTTTGAACATTTTGAATTTTTCGAAAACTTGGCTTTTTGCGTGCATAATGTATACAAATATCTTGCGCGAGTAGTCATCAATAAATGTCACAAAATAGCGATTGCCGCCGATCGATTTTACATTCATTGGGCCACATACATCTGTATGCACTAGCTCAAGTACTTGCTATGTTGTACGATTTAACTTCTGTTGAAACGGCAATGCACATATTTTTGCTCTGTTACATGTATCACAATTGATTTCCATTTTCACATTTTCAAAGTTCATGCCATGAACAAGCTGTTTATCGTTCAACTGTTTTAAATCTTGGAAATTAAGGTGGCCAAACCTATTATGCCAATTCATTGCAGGAGAAATTGTGTTCAACATATAAACTGCACTTTTTTCTGAGCACTGTTTGTACACATACAAATTGTTTTCTTGCTTGGCTTTTATTATTGTTTCTCCTTTTTTATTTTTAATCAGTGCCACTTTTCCAATAAATGTAGTAGAATTCTCGAATTTAGCTGCTGTGCTCACTGAGAAAAAATTCATGTGTAATTCGGGGACGTATAACACATTTTGCAAGTTTATTAAAATATTTTCACCCAGAATTTTAACATTACCAGATCCGGGTGATGAGACGAACTTATTTGTTGCCAACATTATCGATGTTTCCTTCTCGACATAGTTTAGGAACATGCTGCGATCGCAACACATGTGCGATGTTGCGCCACTATCTACGCACCAAACTCTCTTTTGCTGCTCTCCGACAAAACAGTGCATTAAACTGCTTGCCTGTTCTCTTTGTCCATTTGTTTTGCTACCCTTTTTCTTAGATCTGCACTCGCTTGCTCGATGACCAGTTTTTTCGCATTTGAAACATTTTCCCTTGAATTGTTGCTTTACGCCTGTGTTCCCGTCGTTCTTGGTTCCGTTATTCTCGACATTCTCGTTTTCTCGCGATCTGCGCTGTGTATGTGTGTATACTGCTTGTGTGGCCGAATGATTTTCGCGCTCAGCCTTCTCCTGTTTTCTGGTGCCTTCTTCCAGCATTTTTACTTTAAGAGCTTCAAATTTTGGCAGCTCGTCACGCGTTTCAATCGCGACTACAAAATTTTCCCAAGATTCGGGCAAACTGCTCAATAACATGTTGATTTTAGCTTGTAACGAACCGTTCTTCTCCGTCTGATGCAGCTGGGCTGGCTCAGCGGTCGGTAGGCTCGCTGCAACAATATTTATATGTTGCCCCGACGACAAGTAAGAATGCACGGGTTGGATCTTGTACTGGTATGTTAAAATGCTTTATTGGTATCTTAAGTCTATCTTACGCTACGCGGATTCCGGCGCTGGTTCTCCTTCCGACTATCCTCTGTGGTCCGATGAGCGCGTTGCTCCCTGGGCCCCCCACGGCGTCGCCAAGCGTGGTACCGCCGGCTCTACTGACTGGGGCTAGCGATTCTTGGCACGGGGCCCAAATCCACCTCTCAGTCAGGCGCCTGACGCGTTCGCTCTCACTCGACTCACTTGGCTTTTCGGCCCGAGGGTGCCTCACTCCTGAAAGGATGTGTTTCACGCGGGGCGCCGTTGGTTCAAGGGATTTGAGTCTCTGGCTCTTGGCTGCACGCCTCTTAATCTTCACACAACGCGTTTGCTGGCTACTGTTCTTTTGCCTTTGCTTGGCTTCACTTTTTGTGGCTCACTACTCACTTCACTCGTGTTGGCTCCGTCTGTGGACTGTCCTGCTTTCTGGTCGCGGCCCTCCTCTTATAGGCTCGCTTCTGCGTCGGCGCCGCCGATGCCGCCTGGCGCTAACGGCACTTCCCGCCATGCGGTGCCCGTACTTTTCCATCGGCGTTCCTTCATTCCCTTGTCGCTTTCCAACGGGACCTGGCTGGTGGCGTGATCTCATGACCATATTTGGTCATCGTGGAGTTTTATGTCCAGTTCCGCCAATTTTTCAATTGTCTCTACAAAAGAATTGACATAGGCGGACACATCATCGCCCTGCTGCATATTTAGTCGAATAAGTTTTTGATAAAGTTGCACCTTTTGGATGGGGCCTTTTGGCATGTGGAGTTCCTTTAATTTTTTCCATATGGCTTCTGATGCTTCGCACGTCTTTATGTGCACAAACTGCGATGCCTTAACATTTAAGGTTATGTACGCCATTGCTTTATGATCCAATTTATTCCATTTCTCGACAGCTGCGGCATCTCCTCCACTGCCTTTTCCGCAGACTACATCCCATAAATCTGTCATTACCAGGACACTTTTCATGCCCATATGCCATACACTGTAATTGCCCTCATCAAGTTTTTCGATTTGATTTGACAAATTCATGTTGCTAATTGTTCCGCGTGTGTGCACAAAATAACTGTTGACAATTTAGCACAACCGACACTCAAACCCAGACGCTTTTTAGTCTGTTATTAAGCCGAAACAACGAACTCTGGGCCCATAACCAATGTTGGATATAATTGTACCGTTTTAGTTTACCGTTCTATATATAAGCGATATATAAAACGGAGCTGATACAAGAGACACGTAGTGGTTCGGTTAAACGTTTATTTGGGAGTGAGTAAAGTGGTATATGCATTATGAGCACGATACAATACAGTGTTGCCAGATAATTGTTGCTTATTCAAACAATAGTATCGATTACATTTTTAACAAGGGATAAATTGTCCGGCTGGGGATATATATTTCCCGCCACCGGAGGTAAATGTTCTGCCAGCGGATAGACGTATTTCTTTAGGAGAGATAAGTTGTCCGGCAGGGGATATAAATTTCCCGCCACCGGAAATAAGTTTTCCGCCAGCGGAGAAACGTAATTCGTCTGCGGGGTAAATTGTCCGTCTGGGGATACATTTTTCCCGCCGCCGGAGTTAAGTTTTCTACCAGCGGAGAATCGTTGTTCTTCAGAGGAGATAAACTGTCTGCCATCGGAGATAAGTTGTCCGCCAGCGGATATATATTTCCCGCCACCAGAAATAAATTTTCCGCCAGCGGAGAGACGTATTTCGTCAGCAGAGATAAGTTGTCCGGCAGGGGATATATATTTCCCGCCACCGGAGGTAAATGTTCTGCCAGCGGATAGACGTATTTTGTTCAAAGTGACCGCCACGATAATTAGATAATGATCTGTAACAACACTGCGCATGTGCCCTGCTGCATATCGATGTTCTCATATCGATGTTCTGTATATCGTGTTTCCCTTTTTTCGGTGTCTCTCTCTTGCGTATGTTACTCGGAAGCACACATAATTCTGTATACTGATATTCTGCTGTCTTACAAATAAAATAACTTTAACAGGTTATGGGCCCAGACACCAATTCACCCAGAAACAGTATAAAACAGAAACAGTGAGAAACAATAAACATTGTTTGGTGCTTAGTGAAAAGCAATGCTAAAAAAAATGGCATAGACTCATTGGGGTTATGTGTGTACATAGAAAGGCAAAAGAACAAGTTGAACAAATTCAACGGAGATTCGCATTGTGTTTTTTGATTAGAATTTTGCAGCGAATCGGACCGTTGCCGTGGTTTAAAGTCCAAAATAAAGCAGTCCCAACGGATCAAGAAACACAAAAGCGAACGGAGACTCAAGTGTGTATACCAAAAAGTGCGTATGCCAAGCCGCACAAAACGGCGAGTGTGTATACCCAAAAGTGTGTATACCAAGGCATAGAAAATCGCGAGTGTGTGTGTGTAAATAGCAACTCGGGGGGATACTTAAAAGAAAACGAAAAAAAAAAAACAAAAGAAAGACACGGACAACAGTATTGTCGTCGTAGTTGCTTTGTGCATGAGACGATAGACAGTTACAAATTTTGCACTGTGGGACAATAAGTATAAAAAATGAGTGGAAATATGAATTTCAATATTGAGAAACTGGACGAAAACAATTATAGCACATGGGAAGTTTTGATGAGAAGTGTTCTCATACAAAATGATTTGTGGCCAATCGTCAGTGGTAAAATTGAGCTTAGTGAAAGTGCAACAAGTGAGCAACGTGCAGCTTTTGAACTAAAGGATCAAAAGGCGTTGGCGTCAATTTTACTTTGTGTTAAATCGACCCAACTAAACAATATTAAAAATTGTGTATCGTCGTCACAGGCATGGCAAAAGCTAAATAAAATTCACAGGCCAAGCGGACCAGCAAGGCAAGTGCTTTTAATTAAACAATTGTTGACGTTAAAAATGTCGGATGGTATAAGTGCACAGGAATATTTGCGGAAATTCCAGGTGGTACACGAGGCTTTAGCAGAGGTCAACATAAAGGTTGATGAAAAGATCTTATCAGTTGTGTTGCTAAATGGTTTGCCTAAATCGTATGAAAGTTTTGTTGTTGCGATTGAGACGCGAGATGATTTGCCGAGCTTGAGCATGCTAAAAATAAAAATTTCTGAAGAAGCGAATAGGCAGGAAGATAGCATTAGCAAGGAAATTACAAGTAGCGCGGAACTACACGTCAGTTATGACAACAACAATTTTAAGAAAAACTTTAAGAAGGGCAAAAAGTGTTTTCAGTGCGGAAAGGAAGGCCATTTTAAATCGGAATGCCGTGCTAAAAGCAAGCAGGAAGGAGCAAACAACAAGGGCCAAAACAGTAAAAGCGGGGAAAGATTGGGTACAATGCTTTGCGTAACCGAATATGACAAAGTGGAACCAGAAAAATATGTACCAATCCTAAGTTTAGCTAAGCCGAATGACCAGATGTTAAATGCATGGTGCATAGACAGTGGCGCAACGGCGCATCTATGTTGTGACAAGGAACGCTTTGTGTCGTTCACGGAAGATAATCAAAAAGTATTTTTAGCCGGCGGTAAATCACTTATTGCTGAAGGGCATGGAACTGTTCAAGTAAAGTTCGGTGATAGATCCGTTACGATGGAAAATGTTATCTTGGTACCAGATTTGCAGTACAATTTTATATCGGTCACAAAACTATTAAAACATGGAAAAAAAGTTGTGTTTGAGAAAAATCAAGCGATGATTTTTGAAAACGGAAAAATAGTTATAAAGGCACATCTGGAAAATGGATTGTTTATGGTTCAGGACAATCAGGAAAAGTGTATGAACATTGTAAATGTTGAGGCAGATGCATTCAAATGGCACAATAGGTTCGGACATGTACATTTTGACGCATTAAAGGAAATGGTTAACAAGGAGATGGTAATAGGTCTCAAGGGCATATACAAGCCAAAACAAGTGTGTGCAACATGCGCAAAAAGTAAAATTTGCGTGCAACCATTTCAATCGAGCACAAACAGGTCAAAGGGCGTTCTAGACTTAATACATACTGATGTATGCGGTCCAATGCAAAAGCAGTCAATGGGAGGCAATCGATATTTCGCCACATTTATTGATGATTGTTCAAGATATGTATCAGTAAGTTTCCTAAAAACCAAAGATCAGGTTTTCGAGGCTTTTAAAGAATTTAAAAGTCAAGTTGAGTGCCAAACTGGGAGAAAAGTCAAGGTTTTACGAAGCGACAATGGCCGAGAATACATATCAAACGTTTTTGACAATTACCTAAACCAAAATGGAATAAAGCGAAACTTAACAGTGCCATATACACCTCAACAAAACGGAGTTGCAGAAAGGGCCAACAGAACATTGGTAGAAATGGCAAGAAGTATGCTGCTGCATGCTGGGTTGAGTGAATGCTATTGGGCAGAAGCGATTCGAACTGCCACGTATTTGCGAAATAGAGTGGCAAGCAGCTGCTTGAGCGGGGTGACACCTTTTGAAATATGGACAGGTCGAAAGCCAGTGGTATCGCATTTAAGAGTTTTTGGCTCAGTAGCGATAGCTCTAGATAAAACAAAGAAATCAAAGTTCGCACAGAAAGGCTTAGAGTATATAATGGTGGGCTACTCGGATACGGCCAAAGCATACCGTTTGGTCAGTAAAGAAACCAGGAAACTCGTAGAGAGTAGGGATGTCATTTTTGTAGAACCTGAAGGGGGCAAACTAGATGCATCATGTTCCAATGACATAGCATCAATTGAGGTTCAACAAAACCAGAACGCTGAACCCGAAATGTATAGCGAGCAATTTAAAGATCCAGAAAATGAGCCAGAAAATCAGGAGGAGATTAGGTCTAGTAATGACATTCTTGTAATTCCAGAACCAATAAGAGGACCAGGACGCCCAACCATAGTACGGACGGGCAAACCAGGACGACCAAGGAAGCAGTATCATATGCTCAATGCGATACTGGCAGCAGACGTACAAGTTCCACAAAACTACGCACAAGCTGAACGGTCTACTGAAGGCGAGATATGGAAAGCATCAATGAAGGACGAGTACGAATCTCTCGTGAAGAACGGCACGTGGTCGCTTACTAAATTGCCTAGCGGGAAAAAGTCCATTGGATGCAGATGGGTTTACGCAGTTAAGTCCAATCCGGATGGAAGCGTGAACAGGCTCAAATCACGTCTGGTGGCGAAAGGTTGTAGCCAACGCTACGGGATCGACTACAAGGAAACATTTGCACCAGTTGTACGCCACGCAACTATCAGGTTGATAATTGCACTTGCAGTCGAACATGGTCTCCACCTACATCAAATGGATGTTGTCACGGCGTATCTCAACGGCGAATTGGAAGATGAGGTTTTTATGAGACAACCTGAGGGCTTCATCAGCGAAGTTCACCCAAATCACGTTTTGAGGCTTCACAAAAGTATATATGGCCTAAAACAATCAGGAAGAGTGTGGAACTCTACGTTGGATGCAACGCTGAGACGCATTGGTTTTATACCGACTGTCAACGAACCCTGTCTGTATCGTAAGCCAGGTAAAAATATGTGTCTAATAGCTGTCTACGTAGATGACATTATTTTGGCGTGTAAGGACCTAGATGATATATCTGATATCAAGATAAAGATCGCAGCAGAATTTGATGTGGTTGACATCGGGCCTATGCAATACTTTTTAGGTATTGAGGTGAAACGTGAAGGCAGTACGGGTGCGATTTCAATCAGCCAACGGAAATATATTAGAGAGTTGCTCGAACAGTACAATTTGAAAGATTGTCGACAGACGTCCACGCCTCTTGAAGCTGGTTACCAGGTGGCATGCAACAAAGAGGATTGCCGCAGGGTCGACATCACATCGTTCCAAAAGCTAATTGGAGAGTTATCTTATCTTGCTGTTATAACTCGTCCAGACATTGCGCATTCGGTGAACAAATTAGCACAACGTAACAAGGATCCTCATTCCGAGCATGAAGCGGCAGCCAAGCATATCCTTCGATATTTGGCAAAAACTATCGACTGGGAGATATGCTACACAAAGCAAGGAAAGGCAATTGAGTGTTTTGTTGATGCAGATTGGGCAAGTGATATGACGAACCGAAAGTCATTCACTGGCTATGTATGCATGTTGGCAGGAGGAGCGGTTTCTTGGGAGTCAAGAAAGCAATCGACGGTTGCCCTCAGTTCCACGGAGGCAGAGTACATAGCCTTATCATCTGCAGCAAAAGAGGCGATATACTTTCGCAGCCTACTGATTGACTTAAAGCTGATATCCAAGGAGTCAGCTATTCAGATGTACGGCGACAACATTGGAGCATAGCAGCTTGCTAGAAACCCCATGTTTCATGCACGTACAAAGCACATCGACGTCAAGATACATCATATTCGAGAGGTTCTCAAGAGAGGTGAAGTCAACATTGCATATCTGCCAACCGATGAGATGATAGCAGATGTCCTCACAAAGAACTTAGCCAAGGTTAAGCACCATAAATTTGTATTCGCATTTGGTTTAAAAGATCGTTTATAAGTGCTTGACATGTTATTGAATATTAGTTAAGTATATTTAAAGTTTGTAAACATGCGTTGTGTTGAGGAGGAGTGTTCAAAGTGACCGCCACGATAATTAGATAATGATCTGTAACAACACTGCGCATGTGCCCTGCTGCATATCGATGTTCTCATATCGATGTTCTGTATATCGTGTTTCCCTTTTTTCGGTGTCTCTCTCTTGCGTATGTTACTCGGAAGCACACATAATTCTGTATACTGATATTCTGCTGTCTTACAAATAAAATAACTTTAACATATTTCTTTAGCAGAGATAAGTTGTCCGGCAGGGCATATAAATTTCCCGCCACCGGAAATAAGTTTTCCGCCAGCGGAGAAACGTAATTCGTCTGCGGGGATAAATTGTCCGTCTGGGGATATAACTTTCCCGCCGCCGGAGTTAAGTTTTCTACCAGCGGAGAATCGTTGTTCGTCAGAGGAGATAATATGTCGGCCAGCGGCGATAAGTTGTCCGCAAGCGGATATATATTTCCCGCCACCAGAAATAAATTTTCCGCCAGCGGAGAGACGTATTTCGTCAGCAGAGATAAGTTGTCCGGCGGGGGATATATTTTTCCCGCCACCGGAGGTAAATATTCTGCCAGCGGATAGACGTATTTCTTTAGCAGAGATAAGTTGTCCGGCAGGGGATATAAATTTCCCGCCACCGGAAATAAGTTTTCCGCCAGCGGAGAGACGTGTTTCGTCAGCAGAGATAAGTTGTCCGGCAGCGGATATAAATTTCCCGCCACCGTAGATAAGTTTTCCGCCAGTGGAGAAACGTATTTCGTCAGGAGAGATAATTTGTCTGGCAGGGTATATAGAAGTCCCGCCCCCGGAAATAAGTTTTCCGCCAGCGGAGAGACGTGTTTCGTCAGCAGAGATAAGTTGTCCGGCAGGGGATATAAATTTCCCGCCACCGGATATAAGTTTTCCGCCAGCGGAGAAACGTAATTCGACTGCGGGGATAAATTGTCCGTCTCGGGATATAAATTTCCCGCCGCCGGAGATAAATTGCCTGCCAGCGGAGATAAGTTGTCCGCCAGCGGATATATATTTCCCGCCACCAGAAATAAGTTTTCCGCCAGCGGAGAGACGTATTTCATTAGCAGAGATAAGTTTTCCGGCAGGGGATATAAATA
Organism: Drosophila pseudoobscura; assembly: GCF_009870125.1. Classification (NCBI taxonomy): domain Eukaryota; kingdom Metazoa; phylum Arthropoda; class Insecta; order Diptera; family Drosophilidae; genus Drosophila; species Drosophila pseudoobscura. The sequence goes on from NC_046680.1 coordinate 263,802, forward strand.
TCCCGCCGCCGGAGATAAGTTTTCTGCCGTATATGTCGGCCAGCGGAGATAAGTTGTCCGCCAGCGGATATATATGTAGGGTTGGCAGCCCTTTAATGAGTATCGATCTATCGCTAGGGATGGAGGAAGATATATCGATAGTAAGTAAGAGTTCGACTGCGGGAGCGAGTAGACGTGCAGAGAAGAACGTGTTAAGAAAAAGAAACTTATTGTAACCATTTATTAAAATAAAGACAATACAACGATGTGTGGCTTATATTTGATGGAGTTTCTGGAGCGGATTCTTACTCACTTGTAGGGAGCCCACCAAGGATCCCTACAATTTGGGGGCTCGTCCGGGATAGAACCACAAGTGAATGTATATTCGTGTACAAGTTGCCAATACCATCAAGTTTTGCGCAACATTGTGAAATTACGACGAACGAAGCAACGAAGATCAGACGAAAGCAGATGCCGAGAGGCGGCTGTGAGAAACGAAAATAAAGAGGAAAGAGGACGCAAAACGACTCCATTCGTTTTCGTCAAGGTTCAGAGAGCAGAGGTAGCTAACGACGAAGAGCTACAGAGCTACAAAACGACGAATAGCTACAGAGCTACAAAACGACGAGGCTACAAAACGACGCAGACCCGAAAACGACGAGGAAAGAGGACGCAAAACGACACTATTCGTTTTCGTCAAAATTCAGAGAGCAGAGGTAGCTAACGACGAAGAGCTACAGAGCTACAAAACGACGAAGAGCTACAGAGCCACAAAACGACGAGGCTACAAAACGACGCAGACCCGAAAACGACGAGGAAAGAGGACGCAAAACGACACTATTCGTTTTCGTCAAAGTTCAGAGAGCAGAGGTAGCTAACGGCGAAGAGCTACAGAGCTACAAAACGACGAGTCTACAAAACGACGCAGACCCGAAAACGACGAGGAAAGAGGACGCAAAACGACACTATTCGTTTTCGTCAAACGTAAACGTAAACTATATTTTAGCTAATTGTAATATGGTTAGGTTAACCCGGACGGCCCTCAGCGGGGCCGCGCATAGGCCAATATGGCCCTTAGTTATCCGGATGGGGGGGTGTATGAACCGTCGCGGGAGTGTTAATGTGGTTTTAAAAAGTCCCCGAGAATCGAGGTGTTTTTAGCATAGGCCAGCAGTTCCTGAGGCGTCCTTTTGGAGGCATCTTCCAGTGATGCCAACACTGGGGCGCCCAGGTATCTCCTCCTTGCCCTTGAGAGAGCCGGACAGTTGCAGATGAGATGTTCCAGGGTTTCGATAGCCCCAGGTTCCTCACATTTCCTGCAACTGTCTCTGTTGGTGATGCCTAGCTTTGCTGCATGTGCAGCAGCCAGACAGTGACCTGTTAGTATTCCCACCATCAGTCTGCAGTCCTTTCGTGGTAGGTGCAGTAGGTAGTGGCTAAGTTTCTCGTTGCGCTCCTTGCACATTATCTTCGAGGTTCTGCAGGTGGTGGTACTCCTCCACCTGCTATCAGTCTGTGCTCTAGCCTGCTTCTCTAGATCGCCTTGCAGCGTTCTGAGGGAGACAGGCACGTTCTCGGTTCTCCTATACTCCAGCCCGACGCCTTCCTTAGCTAGTACGTCCGCCGCTTCGTTTCCTTCGATGCCCTGGTGGCTGGGAACCCAATAGATCCGCACTGTCTTTGTCGTGCTTAGGATGTCTAATGCCTCCCTGCTCGCCAAGACACTTCTGGAACTGACCACGGACGACTGCATGGATCTTATCGCCGCTTGGCTGTCGACGAATAGGTTGACCGCATCGTGTGTTCGTTCTGTGCGGAGAGCGACCTCCGCTGCTTTCCCGATGGCAAAAACTTCTGCCTGGAATATGCTGCATGGGTCGGGTAGCTTATACGACAGCCTTATCACGGGGTCTGTGCAGTATAGGCCCGCTCCTACTCCTCCGTCCATCTTGGAGCCGTCTGTGTATATATTGAGGTGCTCAGTTTGGTCCCTTCCAATCTTCCAGTCTTCAGGTCCCAGAGATGTGGTTGTTTTGACGTCAAGGCAAGTTTGGGGGGTCATGTAGTCAGTTGATCTGGTCATTTCCCTGCCGATTGAACTATGCCCGTATCCTTGTGGCGATAGATTTCCTGATGCTATGAGGCGTTGTGCTGCCTTTCCCGCAATCAGGCGAGCTTGAATGTCCAGGGGGTCGATTCCGAGTATGGTTTCGAGTGCTTTTGTTGGGGTTGACCTCAGCGCCCCTGTAATACAGAGCAGAGCCTGTCGCTGAGTCTTCTCCATAAGCTTATGGTATGTCTTCTTTTCAGTAGCCTGCCACCACACTAAGGCTCCATACAGCAGAGTTGGTCGCACCACCGAGATGTAGATCCAGTGCATTAGAGCAGGTGACAGGCCCCATGTGCTGCTGAGCATCTTCTTGGATGCATAAAGCGCAATGGTAGCCTTCTTCACCCTTTCCACTACATTGGGCCTCCATGCCAGCTTGCTGTCCAGTACTGTGCCTAGGTATTTCACCTGTGATTTTGGGGTCAGCCTAGTTTGGTCAATTTTCGGGGGGGTCCATATCGGTACCTTGTACCTCTTGGTAAAGAGGATGAGGTCCGTCTTGTCCGCGTTGATACTGAGTCCTACCTCTTCCGCCCACTCACGTATCTCCCTGAGTGTACGTTCCATTAAGGAGCTGAGGGTCGATGGACATACACCCGTAATAAGTATGCTTATGTCATCTGCATAAGCTGTTATCTTTGGGGCCTTCCTTTCAAATCTCTTGATGAGGTCGTCGACCACCAGATTCCACAGTAGTGGCGACAGGACTCCACCCTGAGGTGTGCCTCTGTGTGCTCCCTTTACCATGGAAGCAGTGCCCCACTCCGATTGCACCCGTCTGCAACTTAGGAGGTTTTTGATCCAAACGTTGATTGCAGGGTGTATGTTATTCGCTTCTAGGCGACTTGTTATTGCGGTTGTGGCCACGTTATTGAATGCTCCTGAGATGTCCACAAATGCTCCCAAAGCATACTTTTTGTTGTGAAGGGCGCTCTCGATGGTGGCTACTAGCGAGTGTAGTGCCGTCTCCACTGATTTCCCTTTAGTGTAGGCGTGTTGGTTTGTTGACATCAGTCCCTCTACCTCATTCCTGATGTGCAGATCCAACAGCTTTTCTAGTGTTTTTAGTATAAAGGAGGTAAGGCTTATCGGTCTGTAGTCCTTGGGACTCACGTGGCTGCACTTTCCTGCCTTAGGGAGGAAGACAACTCTCGAGGTTCTCCATTGGATGGGGATATAGCCCGTACTTAGGCATGCTGAGTATATTGCGAGGAGCCATGGGGTGATAACCTCTTTGGTCAACTGCATCATGGCTGGGAATATCCCGTCCAGTCCTGGTGCTTTTATGCCCGCGAAGGAGTCTATGGCCCAGTGTATTCTCTTAGTGGTTAACAGACCTATTGGAGGGTGTTGTTCCTCGGTTGCTAGGTCCTGATGCTCCTTGGCGTCAGTGACCTCGGTGCATCCAGGGAAGTGCGCCTCCATTAGTGCTGTTAGGGCTTCTTTGCTGCCCTCTGTCCACTGTCCGTTGTCTAGTTTTAGTTGGCTCTGTACTGTGGGCTGCTTTGAAAGCAGCTTCCGAAGCCTGGCGGTTTCGGGCACTTTCTCGATGTTGGAGCAGAAGTTTCTCCACGAGTTCCTTTGTGCCTTACGTATTTCCTTCTTGTAGCTCCTAAGTAGGATTTTATATTCCTCATTGACAATCTCCTCGTTCGCTTGTTTGGCGATCTTGAAGAATTCCTTGAGGTTGTTCCTTTGGAGAGAGAGATCTCGGTTCCACCAGAGTGGCTTGGACCTCCTCTTCGTTCTCGAGGGTTTGCACGATGCATGGTAGGCGTTCAGTAGCTCGTTGGATAGGGTCTTTAGGGACTTCTCTATATCCTCCGCGGATTTCACTGAGCCCGGATTCGCGAGCTTCGAAGTAACTGTCTTTTTAAACTTTGCCCAGTTTGTGTTCCGGGGGTTTCTATAGACTGTTGTCTTCGAAAGGTGTTTGAATTCGCACTTGAACTGAATGTACTTATGGTCTGAGAAGGATGGTCTATCGAGGACCCTCCAGCTAGATACCGTAGTACTGTTTCCCATTGCAAGTGTTAGGTCTAGCACGTTAGATGAGGTCGGACCTACGAAGGTGTGCTCCTCCCCAACGTTTGCTATATATAGATTAGTTGCTAGTATAAAGTCTAAGAGTGACTCACCTCTGTCATTGATGTCGGTGCTTCCCCACACATTATGGTGGGCGTTGGCGTCCGTTCCGATGACGAGTTGATAGTTTTTGGTGCCGGCTTCTGTCACCAGGCTCCTGAGTTCGTCGGGTGGTGCGGGTCTGTCGTGAGCCATGTAGCAGGAAGCCACCAGAAGGCGCTTTTCCTCACTTTCCAGCATCACAACCGTCAGGTCATCCGTGCTGTAATGAGACATAAGGTAAGCATGGATTCCCTTTCGTACGAGTACGACGGTTCTGCTCCTGCTTACCGATGTTGAGTAGAACAGGTTATGATTTGAGGACTTTAGTCCGGCCACTGAATTGCCTGTCGCAATCCAGGGCTCCTGGACTAGAGCTATGTCGGCGAGCCCTTGCTCCATGGCGATGAGGAGCTCCGCCGACGCTACCTTGCTTTTATGCAAGTTGAGCTGCAGCACACTCAGCATGGGTGGCTGGCTCGCTTGCACCTGACGGGTTGACTACCAGCGTCAGGTCACCGTCTTCATCTTCAAGCGCAAGACCCTGGGCGGCCTCCACGATGGACTCGAGACCTAGGTCCTTTTCCACCTCGCCTGCCTGCAGGGTATGCGCGTCCTTGTCCTCAGGGTGGCGCTTTTTGAGGCGCAGGTAGACGCTACCCATGCCCCACGCCATCTTCCCGAACTTGGGGTATAGCAGATCCTCTGCTTCCTTGTTTATTTGGAGGATCACACACTGGCCCCCCTCGTTGGGTAGTGGGCTACCAATGTGTAGGATCCTCCAGTCGGCCGTTGGCACGTCCGCGTTTTGCCGCTGAAGGAGCTTCAGCGCTCGGTCCCCCTGGATCGTGATGGGGAAGAGTACCTTCGCCTTAGGCTTGGACGGGATAAGCTCCCGGTCCACAACCTCCAGCTTGGCCCCCTCCCACATCGCCTCCAGTTGGCAGACCGTACGCGTCAGCCACCTTAGGGTTGGGTCATCATTGCACTTCAGGATCCTAACCCCATTTAGCCACCCAGCACCATCGAACGTGGGCATTGGGGCCGCGGGGTCTTCCTCCATCTGTGCAAAGAGTGCGTCGACAAGACGCGCGTGCACCAGCTTCCACTGTGCCGCTGACATCTTGCCGTTTTCTTCGCTGCGGTCAATGAGTGCCACGATCAGGTGTCGTTTGGTCACCTCGCTGACCTTCGCTTTCGGCTTCTTGGCCGCTTTCGGTGAAGGGGCTGCACTCCTGGGCCCGCGTTGCCGCTTGCTCGCTGGAGTGTCCTTAATGGCACTCTCAGTCGAGCGTTGCCTCTTGGTGGCCATCATCTCCTCCACCTTATTGGCATATTCGCCATTCGACGCCCTCATCTGTGGCATCTGTGCATAGTGTAGCCGACCCTCCTCTACTCTCTGCTCGGCCCAGGCTAGCTTGACCTTCTCCTCCTGGGAGATGTCTGCTTTGCCTTGCAGCCGGCTTTTTATGTTGAGGGCCGCTTTGTATTGCGCCTTGGCCTTCATCCCCTCCTTGGAACGCTTCGGCCCTTCCCTACGCAGGGAGCTGGTGCCTGGTTCCGGCGAGCGGAGAAGGCTCTCTTCGTCCGTCCTGCTTAGAGAGAGCACGCTCTCCAGATCCGTGTCTGTATCGACTACGGCATCTGTGCGGCTCAACTTGCAGGGCACGGAGTGAGTTGTTTTTGTTGTTGTTGTTGTGGCAGTAGCTTTACAACTGACCTGGCCTGCTCCCGCCAAGTCTGAGGTGTGACCGCTGGCGACACGCAGAGAGGACTGCTCCTCCCCGTGCCCGCCGGTGGTAGCAGTCACGCTTTCCACCGACGTTTGGGTTGACATCCCAACCCGTGCTTCATCCTTCTTCGCCTCCATATTTGGCCCGAGGGTCCATACTGGTTAATATTTTTCGGGGGGACCACCCCCTAGCGTTTTAGGCCTGACCGCCAGGCACCTCTAGCCATGGCCCTGGTTCGGTTCCCCCGACTTTGAATCGGGAAGACGCCGGACCATAGCCTTAGCTAGACACTGCATTACCCCGGACAGAGCAAGCGACAGTGCATTACCCTTGTCCGGGGTAATGCAGTGTCCATTGCCCAGCCGGCACCCTCGTGGAGGGTTCAGCTAGAGGATTTTCGCCAGCCTAATTGTAATATGCAACGCGAAGAAATCTTAGACCTAACCGTAGCAGAGTTGAAGGAAAATTTGAAAGAGCTACATCTGCAGCATTCAGGTGTTAAATCAGTTTTACGGGAGAGACCATATTCGTATTTTAGACTAGATCAAGACGAAAACGATGAATCTGTATACGAAGAAACGATCAATATAACTGGGGACGAAGAGACAGAAGACGCGCCAATTTTAAATTCGGTAGGAGAAGCAGCAGTTGGTAGTTCAGTAAACATGGCGTTCACATTAAGAGACATCGAAGAATCCCTTTCAGCATTTACGGGCAATGGTTCTCCGGATGTTGATAACTGGCTACGTGATTTTGAACTTAATGCCTTAACAGTGAATTGGAATGATTTGCAAAAGTTTATATATGGCAGGACATTAGTGAAAGGTGCAGCGAAATTATTTTTGAGCAGTCAATCAGGCATTAATGATTGGAATTCTCTGAAGGAAGCACTAAAAAGTGAATTTAGTGAGAAGTTAACGGCAAAGCAAGTTCATAAGCTATTAGAAAATAGAAAGAAGACCCATAAAGAGACTTTAATTGAATATTTTTATAGCATGTGTACCTTGGCAAGTCAATCCCAGCTAGATGAAGAAAGTATTATTGAATATATTATTGAGGGCATTCCAGACTCCAAGCAAAACAAAAGCTGTCTGTACCAAGCAAACAATTTTAAAGATTTTCGTGAGCAAATTAAGATTTATGAAAAGATCAGTGCAAATCAAGGAAGTACGCTAAAGGCAATCCCAAAGTTTGAGAATAGTTCGGTAAAAATCAAGGATGAAAGGCGTTGTTTCAAATGTGGAGGTAGTAATCATATTGCAAGGAAAGTGCCGTCAAATGTTTTAATTGCAATCAACTAGGTCACAAGGCAAATCAATGCGAGGCAAAAGGTTCACGAATGGCAACAGAGAAGAAAATTTCAAATGTCCAGCAATTTTCTCAGACCAGTTTTAATCGGGCTTTTAAGAATGTTGAAATCGGTAATGAAGATATCACTGCATTGTTTGATTCTGGCAGCGATATTTGTACCATGAGCGAGAAAGTCTACAGAAAGATTTTCCCAGTTGCGTTGAAAAACGATATAAAAGAATTGATCGGAATAGGAGGCAAGAAAATATATACGTTGGGTTCAATGTTTAATGTTGTTACTAAGTTGGATGACGTTCCTTTGGAAATGTGTTTCCATGTAGTCCGTGACGATGATACCCTGTACGAAGGTGTAATTGGAAGTGATGTTCTTGATTTTGTCAGTGCAAGCATAGGGAAGAAAGGAGTTTTCTTTCATTCAATAAATGACATCCGTCAAGGGGAGGTTGAAGTTCCACCGGAAAAGGAGTATGTTAGCAGTAGTTTCACTAAAGGAAGCCGCAATCTAGAGTTCATTAAATATAGTGATACTCAAGTGAGCAGGCCTCCGGATTCAGGAAGCGCAATTGATGAATTGGAAAAGACGTTCCATCAGATACTGTCGAGCAATATTATTGAAGAGTTTTCACGAGGAATAGACCTGTCGCATTTGAACCGTGAGGTGAGGTCAATAATAGCAGGATTCGTAGAAAATTATAAGCCCGTAAAACCAGAAAACAGCCCTGTTGAAATGAAGATAATATTGTCAGATGAAGTACCGGTCCGTCAAAGACCTAGACGCCTACCTTACGTGGACAATGAGAAAGTCGATAAGCAGGTCAGGGATTGGTTAAAGGAGGGAATAAATCTCCATAGTGTTTCTGAATACTCGTCCCCTGTAGTGCTTGTCGCCAAGAAGGATGGCTCAAAAAGACTTTGTTGTGATTATAAAAAACTTAATGAAAAGATAATTCGTGACAATTTTCCAATGGCGTTAATCGACGATGTTTTACCCAAGCTTCAGGATGGACGTGTTTTCACTACGTTGGACTTGTCTAATGGGTTTTTTCACGTGCCAGTACATGAGGATTCTCGTAAATATACCTCTTTTGTCACACAGAGTGGACAGTATGAATTTAATTATGTACCATTTGGGATGACTAACTCCCCTCCAGTATTTATGAGGTACATATATGCTGTTTTCAGACCATTGATAGATGACGGTATTTTGATTTTGTATATGGACGATATTATTATTCCATCAAAGGATGTGCAAGAAGGACTTGAAAAATTAAAGAAGGTGTTGAGTATCGCAGAGATTTCAGGATTACGCATAAAATGGGAGAAATCGCAAGTGTTACAGCGCAAGGTTAATTTTTTGGGTTACATAATAGAGAATTCAACGATAAGACCATCTCAAGATAAAACTTCGGCAGTTGAAAATTTTCCAATTCCGAGAGACAGGAAACAAGTTCAACGCTATTTGGGCCTAACTTCCTATTTCCGTAGATTTGTTAAGGATTTTGCTGTCGTGGCCAGACCACTGACAAACTTGATGAAAAAGGATGTTTCTTTCAAAATGGGTGAAGAAGAGTTGGCATCATTCAATCAGTTGAAAGTTTATTTATCCTGTTCTCCTGTTTTAAAGTTGTTTAATCAGAAGGGAAAAACTGAAGTTCACTGCGATGCAAGTATGTATGGGTAGGTTAGGTTAGGTTAGGTAGAGACGGCCGCCAAGCTCGCTCGGAGCCCAGCACACATAGGCCGGTTTCGGCCCGTTGTGATACCGTTTGGGATCATTCCCTCCCTGCAGATGAGACTTCATGTCAACAGTTGTCCCATCCAGATGCCCTTATAAAGTTGACGATCTTTCTGGGACATAGCGTGGACATCTCCGAGATGTCGTTCAGAAAGGCAGAGCCCAAGTAATGCAGCCTCCTTCTGCTGAGAGCTGGACAGGAACAGAACAGGTGTTCCACTGTTTCCTCCTCGTCCTCGTCTCTGCAGCTGCGGCAGAAATCATTGTATGGGGCACCCAGCCTGTTTGCGTGGGTGCCTACTAGCCAGTGTCCTGTGAGGGAACATATGACTGCGCTGCACCTTTCCCTGCCTAGTTTGCAGAGCTCTGAGGTGCGCTTCTTGTCTATGGTCGGCCATGTTTGCCGAGCTGTGCGACAACGTGGCCCTGTTTGCCACTTGTTGTCTATCAGTAGCGTGTACTGCTCTTTTATGATGAGCTTGCAGGTGGCCATAGGCATACAAATATCCTCCTTATCTTGGAGAAGGGGGGTTGTAGTGCCAGATCTGGCCAGCTCGTCCGCTATGCAGTTGCCCTCGATATCCCGGTGACCCGGGACCCATATAAGGCTGATAGCAAATTGCTGAGCCATCTCGTGAAGAGATCTGCGGCACTTCGCCACAGTAGCCGAGTTCGAGGAGATCGCGTTAAGTGATCTGATCGCAGCTTGGCTGTCGCTGTAGATGTTTAGATTGGTTGCCGTGGTGGTAACCGTATGAAGGCAGTACAGAGCCTCCCTGATTGCTGTAACTTCCGCTTGGAAGACGCTACAGTGATCCGGAAGCCTGAAAGATTGCCTTATGTTAAGTTGTTCAGAGTAGATTCCTCCTCCAACCCTGCCGTCCAGTTTTGAGCCATCCGTGAAGATGCTTATGGCCCCGTCTGGGCCGGGGGGTCCCTCGAGCCAATCGTCTCTATGAGGGATGATTATGCTGAATGGAGTCTCCGTGTGCTCCATTGGAACTTGATAGTCCGTTCTTGCTGGGACCTTGTTGTTTTTGTTTAGTATAGATGAGTGACCTATGTTCTGGGGTACCCATTGTTCAGAGTCCCTAAGACGTATTGCTGCCATTTCTGCCCGCTCCTTTCCTGCAAAGTCAAGGCTCTGAAGGCATAACATGGCGTTTAGCGCCTCATTTGGTGTAGTTCGAAGAGCTCCACTGATGCAGAGGGCGGCTGTTCGCTGAACCTTGCCCAGCTGATTGGTTATTGTCCTTTTCGCTAGGGCAGGCCACCAGACAGTAACTCCGTAGAGTATTATAGGTCTGACTATTGCCAGATATATCCATCGGACTATGCTTGGGTTCATGCCCCACTTTAGGCCGATAGCTTTTTTGCAAGTATAGAGTGCTGTCGTTGCCTTCCTCACTCTATCCTTGACATTCAGGTTCCAGCTAAGCTTTTTGTCAATTACCAACCCTAAGTAACTGGCACTGTCGCTGAAGGAGAGCCTGTATCCGTTTAGTGTTGGGGGGTTGAGGGGCGGGACCTTGTATTTTTTTGTGAATAACACGAGTTCCGTTTTCGAGGGATTTAGTCCCAATCCGCGCGATTCTGTCCATTGGGACAATCGAGCAAGCTTTGCAGTCATTAGGTCGCATAGTGCCTGGGGGTACTTCCCCGCAAAGATAATTGCAACGTCATCCGCGTATGCCACTACTTTACAGCCCCCCTCTTCCAGGTCGCAAAGAATCTTATTGACTGCAATGTTCCATAGAAGAGGAGACAGAACTCCCCCTTGCGGGGTTCCTCTGTTGACATACCTTGACTGGGTGGACGATCCCATCGATGATGTCACCGTCCTGCGTATGAGCAATTGATCAATGAGCATCACCAAGTGACGGTCCACCCCCAGGTCGGTCAGGGCTTCTGTAATGGCGCCCGGTGTGACGTTATTGAAGGCTCCCTCGATATCGAGAAAAGCTATTAGTGAGTATTCTTTGAGATGCAGGGATTTTTCTACACTCGAGATCACTTCGTGAAGTGCCGTTTCTGTGGATTTTCCTTTCCGGTAGGCATGCTGCGCACTTGAGTACAGCTGGGGACTTATGGTAGTACGTAATCGTAGCCCGATAAGTCTCTCAAAGGTTTTGAGTAGGAAAGACGATAAACTGATTGGTCTAAAGTCTTTTGGGGTTGAGTGTGAGGCTTTGCCTGCTTTAGGGATGAAAACTATCCTAGCTTTAAGCCACGCTTGCGGTATTGTACATACCGCCAGTATCTTCCTGAAGATACTATGTAGCCAGTTGATGGCCGTCTCCCCGGCCCTCTGAAGCTGGGCCGGGATTACCTGGTCCGGGCCTGGCGATTTAAACGGGTTGAAGCTGTTTACTGCCCAACCTATGTTCCGTTTTGTAAGGATACGGTCCATCGATACTACCGATCCCTCTCTTGGTAGGTGTGACGGCTCGGTGGATGTGCATCCGGGGAAGTGCGTGTCGAGCAAAATGTGCAGGGACTCCTCACTAGAGTTGGTCCACGTGCCATCATTCTTTTTGAGATACCCTACCGAGGGGGTGGTTTTTGAGAGAACTTTCCGGAGTCTTGCGGCCTCCGAGGTTTCCTCGATTTCGGAGCAAAATTTTTGCCAGGAGGCTCTTTTAGCCTTCCTCGTTTCCTTTTTGTATAGTGCTAGACTAGTTTTATAGTCTGCCCAGTGAGTATCCTCCTTAGTTCTTGTGGCTCTGTTGAATAGAGTCCTGCAAGTTCTACGAAGGGTGTCTAGTTGCTTGGACCACCAGGGGGGTTTCTTTTTTCCCCTTGGTCTGGTAGAAGGACATGCTGCCTTGAAGGCTTTGTTGCTGGCATCCGTAAACCTGTACACAAGACGGTTTAGGTTGTCTTCAGTGTTCGGGCAGTTAGGGGCGTTAGGAGGGAGTAGCTCCTCCAGCGTTGTGCTATATTTTTCCCGGTTGGCTTTTCTGGGGTTGATATAGTCGGTTGGTTTGGGAATATCGAAGGATAATATCGTCTCGATATACCTGTGGTCCGAGAAGGAGTGGTCTCCTAGGACTCTCCAGCTCTTGATTGTGTCCAGCAGTTTGCTTGACACTAGCGTGAGGTCAACGACCTCCTGCCGATTTTTAATTATAAATGTGGGGTCATTACCCCGATTGCAAATGAATAAATTTGAGTTCAGGATGAAGCTGAACAGTGACTCACCCCTTACATTCGTGTCCGTACTCCCCCATTGGGTGTGGTGGGCGTTGGCATCGCAACCTATAAGTAGGTCTTTGTCCGTCCTTTCGCTGTCGCTGGCTATTTTGCGAACAAGGTCGTTCGGAGGATCATCCTCCTCGTGGGCCATATAGGATGCCACCAGCCTGAGATGATGACCTCTTAGTTCTAGGCTTGCCGCCGTGTTATCTCCATCGCTATAATTGTGGAGCAGAAAGATATTTAGGTGCTTTCTAGCAAGTATGCAGGTACGGATTTTACCTTCATTTTGGGATACAATGATCTTGTATTCCCTCGTCCCCAATCCACAGACCTTGCCTCCTACCACCCAAGGCTCCTGGATCAGGACTACGTCGGCTCCACTTGCGTCTAGGCGGAGTATGAGAGCAGCCGATGCTGCTTTACAGTGGTGGAGATTTATTTGAAGGATCCTTAGGACCATCTTCAAGATTCTCCACCACCGTGATGTCCGCGTCCGAGTCATCTGAGACTCTCTCTCGGCACATTGACTCGAAGTCGAGCATCAGTTCTGTATCTGAGGCGAAGCCTTCCTGGTCTGGCTCCAGCTCGTCGTCAGGCGCTTCCATCTCCGCAACGACATCCTGCACGTCTGGGTTGACGACAGGAAGCGCCGCGGCCGCCGCGTCCGATTTGTACACCTTGATGGTGACCGAGCTGAAGCCGAAGTTTAGCTCTCCTTTTGCTGCCTCTATCGGGGCCAGCGACTCTTTATTGAGAACGAGAACTGCCTGGTTAGTCGGCCCTTGTGTCGTCTCAACTTTGGCTACCTTCCAATCGGAGGTTGGTAGTCCTGGGTTGCGCCTCTGCAACATCTTGAGGATGCGTTCTGGCTCCTTAAAGGTAGCCGGCACCCAAATTCTGGCCCTCGGTCTGCTGGGCACCTCGCTCCAGTCGACTGCGACGAGTTTCGCCCCAGCATAAACCTCGCCGACCTGCGCTACCGCCGCTTTGTACAGCTTCACAGAGCGCTCGTCTTCGCAGGCAATTATCTTTACATTGCCCTGGAACCACCCCATGTCCTTGCAGACTGGCGGAGGTCCAGGGTCTTTGTCGAGGAGTTCGAAGCAGCGGTCGGCCAATGCCGCTTCCACCCACTTCCACTGACTCCTTGGGATTCTCCCCTCTGCGCTGCCTTTGTCGAGGACACCAATTAGCGTCCTCTCCTTGGCAATCTGGAGCGCTTTGCTACCGGTCCCGGTGTCTCCGGCGAGCGCTGCCTCTTGGCTTGGGGAGCCACCTTTTTCTGTTCTAAGGTGAACTCCGGAAGTACGGCCGAAGCCCATTCCACCTTCTTCAGCCATTCGGCTGATGGGCTGGCTTCACTGCTGGCGTGTTGCCGACGGAGTATGTGCCCTGCACTCCTCTTTTCGGCATATGAGTATCGTCTGGCTTGGGCACTTGTCGACGGCAAGTCAACCCCCTCCGCTTTACCAGAAGGTCGGGCAGCCGCAATATTGCTTAACTTCCCTTCCAAGGTGTCAGCTTCGGGAGTTACCTTGCCACCCACACCGGATTCGGGATGGGACCCCCTCGGGTTCGCACAGGCACCTTCCACCTTGTAGGTATTCCCCACTATAGAGCCGGTTGGGCCAGGCCTTTGGGCCGCTGCATTTCCGAGCTTGGGATTGCTCCCAGTTGGCATTTGGGGAGCGCCGCACTCATTTGTTTTTTTGTTGGTTTTGTTTTTATTGTTATACATCTTGTTCCCACGAGATGCAGAGAAAGGGAAAGGTCAGCCCGGGCAGAGATCCACGTTGCCCGGGTAAGGCATCATTAGAACAGGGGGCTGCCAAGTCCCTGAGCCCTCCGTTAGAGACTGGGCTATTTTTTATACCGGGCCCCCAGCCAGGCTGACTCTCGGCACGGGTCGAGTAACACACTTAGTCCGGCCCGGTGTGAGGTGGATGTGGGGGTTGGGATATGGGTAGGTATTGTGTATGGATGGGAGTGTGTGAGCTACTTATTGAGGCGGCACCACAAGCGCATCGTCAGTGTGGCTGCTTCGCGAACACCCGCTGGCTGTCCGGGACTGCTTATTTCGGTACTCTCCCGTGAGGGATGCCCGCTTATTCGCCGCTGACCTACCGAGGTAGGCCGTTCGCTATCCGCAACCCGCGACCCGCGACGGCCTCAGCTAGGCCCCCTTTGAGCTACCTCACAAGCTCATCAGACCAGATATGTATGGGTATGGAGCTATACTTTTGCAAATGGACTCAGAGGATCAATGTTTCCACCCGGTAGAATATATGAGTCGTAAGACAACCCCAGCTGAAGAAAAGTACCCTTCATACGAGCTTGAAGTACTCGCTATAGTGCAGGCTTTAAAGAAGTGGAGAGTGTATTTGCTTGGGAGAAAGATAAAAATTATTACTGACTGTAATGCTTTTGCGTTAACGATGAGGAAACAAGATGTTCCAGTTAAGGTATCTCGTTGGGTCATTTTTCTTCAGGACTTCGATTATGAAATTGAGCATCGTTCAGGGACAAAGATGAAACACGTCGATGCATTGAGTAGAGTGCATTGTTTGTTGTTGAAAGATTCACTTAGACATCGAATAAAGCAGGCTCAACGTCAGGATATTTGGATATCAGCAATTTGTAAGGTGCTAGAGTCGGGTTCTTACGACGACTTTTATTTGAAGTATGACATTTTGCACAAGGATCCAGTTAAAGAGTTGATCGTAATACCATCTGGGATGGAAAGCGAAATCATAATGATTGCTCATCGTCAGGGTCATTTTGGTGTCAAAAGAACTATCGATTTAGTGCAGCGCGAATACATTATTCCAGAGTGGTTAGGAAAAGTGGATAGGATTGTTAAGTCGTGTGTGGAGTGCATTTTGAGCGACGCAAAATGTGGAAAGAAAGAAGGGTATTTGAATGTAATTGACAAATCTGATGAGCCTTTGCAAACGTATCATATTGACCATATTGGACCGATGGAGTTGACTAAGAAACAGTATAACCACGTCCTAGTAGTTGTCGACGCTTTTTCTAAATTTGTCTGGCTTTATCCAACAAAGAGTACAGGCGCTGATGATGTGGTTGATAGGTTGCAGAAACAGGGCGAAGTTTTTGGAAACCCGAAGCGTGTGATCACGGATAGAGGCACTGCATTTACTGCTAATGTTTTCGAGGAATATTGTAAGGAACAGGATATCCAACATTTGCTGATAGCGACAGGAGTGCCGCGTGGTAATGGACAGGTAGAGCGAATTAATGAGGTCGTTACTACTATGTTAACAAAGCTTTGCGCAGAAGATCCGAAAGCCTGGTACAAGCATGTTGGTAGGGTACAATCGTTTATAAACTCCACTCCTCCGAGAAGTACCAAGATATCCCCATTTAAGATTTTGACAGGCATAAAAATGAGGACAAAGTATGACAGTGACTTAGAAAAGCTTGTAGAGGAAGAGTATATTTTAGAGCTGCAGCAGGAGAAAGAAGAAATTCGCAAGATAGCCAGAGATAACATAGTGCAGATACAAAATGAAAATTGCAAGTCGTTCAACAAGTCCCAGAAACCAGAAAAAGAGTACCAAGTTAATGATATGGTAGCTATTAAGCGTACCCAATTTGGAACCGGATTGAAGCTAAAGGGAAGATTCTTGGGTCCTTATATTGTGACGCGTAAACTAAGACATGGACGGTACATTGTTGAGAAAGGGGGTGATGGTGAAGGGCCTTTGAAGACCAATACGGTGGCAGAGTATATGAAGATGTGGTCTCAATCATTCGGGTCGAATGATGAGTCAGGACGGCCGAATGTAGGGTTGGCAGCCCTTTAATGAGTATCGATCTATCGCTAGGGATAGTCAAGGGTAGAGGAAGATATATCGATAGTAAGTAAGAGTTCGACTGCGGGAGCGAGTAGACGTGCAGAGAAGAACGTATTAAGAAAAAGAAACTTATTGTAACCATTTATTAAAATAAAGACAATACAACGATGTGTGGCTTATATTTGATGGAGTTTCTGGAGCGGATTCTTACTCACTTGTAGGGAGCCCACCAAGGATCCCTACATATATTTCCCGCCACCAGAAATAAATTTTCCGCCAGCGGAGAGACGTATTTCGTTAGCAGAGATAAGTTGTCCGGCAGGGGATATATATTTCCCGCCACCGGAGGTAAATATTCCGCCAGCGGAGAGACGTATTTCGTTAGCAGATATAAGTTGTCCGGCAGGGGATATAAATTTCCCGCCACCGGAAATAAGTTTTCCGCCAGCGGAGAGACGTGTTTCGTCAGCAGAGATAAGTTGTCCGGCAGCGGATATAAATTTCCCGCCACCGGATATGAGTTTTCCGCCAGCGGAGAAACGTAATTCGACTGCGGGGATAAATTGTCCGTCTCGGGATATAAATTTCCCGCCGCCGGAGATAAATTGTCTGCCAGCAGAGGTAAGTTGTCCGGCAGCGGATATAGATTTCCTGCCACCGGAAATAAGTTTTCCGCCAGCGGAGAAACGTAATTCGTCTGCGGGGATAAATTGTCCGTCTGGGGATATAAATTTCCCGCCGCCGGAGATAAATTGTCTGCCAGCGGAGGTAAGTTGTCCGGCAGCGGATATAGATTTCCCGACACCGGAAATAAGTTTTCCGCCAGCGGAGAGACGTATTTCGTTAGCAGAGATAAGTTTTCCGGCAGGGGATAAAAATTTCCCGCCACCGGAAATAAATTTTCCGCCAGCGGAGAGACGTAATTCGTATGCGGGGATAAATTGTCCGTCTGGGGATATAAATTTCCCGCCACCGGAAATAAGTTTTCCGCCAGCGGAGAGACGTGTTTCGTCAGCAGAGATAAGTTGTCCGCCACCGGATATATATTTCCCGCCACCAGAAATAAGTTTTCCGCCAGCGGAGAGACGTGTTTCGTCAGCAGAGATAAGTTGTCCGGCAGCGGATATAAATTTCCCGCCACCGTAGATAAGTTTTCCGCCAGTGGAGAAACGTATTTTGTCAGCAGAAATAATTTGTCTGGCAGGGTATATAGATTTCCCGCCCCCGGAAATCAATTTTTCCGCCAGCGGAGAGACGTGTTTCGTCAGCAGAGATAAGTTGTCCGGCAGGGGATATAAATTTCCCGCCACCGGATATAAGTTTTCCGCCAGCGGAGAAACGTAATTCGACTGCGGGGATAAATTGTCCGTCTCGGGATATAAATTTCCCGCCGCCGGAGATAAATTGTCTGCCAGCGGAGGTAAGTTGTCCGGCAGCGGATATAGATTTCCCGACACCGGAAATAAGTTTTCCGCCAGCGGAGAGACGTATTTCGTTAGCAGAGATAAGTTTTCCGGCAGGGGATAAAAATTTCCCGCCACCGGAAATAAGTTTTCCGCCAGCGGAGAGACGTATTTCGTTAGCAGATATAAGTTTTCCGGCAGGGGATATAAATTTCCCGCCACCGGAAATAAGTTTTCCGCCAGCGGAGAGACGTGTTTCGTCAGCAGAGATAAGTTGTCCGGCAGCGGATATAAATTTCCCGCCACCGGATATAAGTTTTCCGCCAGCGGAGAAACGTAATTCGACTGCGGGGATAAATTGTCCGTCTCGGGATATAAATTTCCCGCCGCCGGAGATAAATTGTCTGCCAGCGGAGGTAAGTTGTCCGGCAGCGGATATAGATTTCCCGCCACCGGAAATAAGTTTTCCGCCAGCGGAGAAACGTAATTCGTCTGCGGGGATAAATTGTCCGTCTGGGGATATAAATTTCCCGCCGCCGGAGATAAATTGTCTGCCAGCGGAGGTAAGTTGTCCGGCAGCGGATATAGATTTCCCGACACCGGAAATAAGTTTTCCGCCAGCGGAGAGACGTATTTCGTTAGCAGAGATAAGTTTTCCGGCAGGGGATAAAAATTTCCCGCCACCGGAAATAAATTTTCCGCCAGCGGAGAGACGTAATTCGTATGCGGGGATAAATTGTCCGTCTGGGGATATAAATTTCCCGCCACCGGAAATAAGTTTTCCGCCAGCGGAGAAACGTAATTCGTCTGCGGGGTAAATTGTCCGTCTGGGGATATAAATTTCCCGCCGCCAGAGTTAAGTTTTCTGCCAGCGGAGAATCGTTGTTCGTCAGAGGAGATAAATTGCCTGCCAGCGGTGATAAGTTGTCCGCCAGCGGATATATATTTCCCGCCACCAGAAATAAATTTTGTGCCAGCGGAGAGACGTATTTCGTCAGCAGAGATAAGTTGTCCGGCAGGGGATATATATTTCCCGCCTCCGGAGGTAAATGTTCTGCCAGCGGATAGACGTATTTCTTTAGCAGAGATAAGTTGTCCGGCAGGGGATATAAATTTCCCGCCACCGGAGATAAATTGTCTGCCAGCGGAGATAAGTTGTCCGCCAGCTGATATAGATTTCCCGCCAACGGAAATCAGTTTTCCGCCAGCGGAGAGACGTATTTCGTTAGCAGAGATAAGTTTTCCGCCAGCGGAGAAACGTAATTCGTCTGCGGGGATAAATTGTCCGTCTGGGGATATAAATTTCCCGCCGCCGGAGTTAAGTTTTCTACCAGCGGACAATCGTTGTTAGTAAGCGGAGATAAATTGTCTGCCAGCGGAGATAAGTTGTCCGCCAGCGGATATATATTTCCCGCCACCAGAAATAAGTTTTCCGACAGCTGAGAGACGTGTTTCGTCAGCAGAGATAAGTTGTCCGGCAGGGGATATAAATTTCCCGCCACTGGATATAAGTTTTTCGCCAGCGGAGAAACGTTATTCGTATGCGGGGATAAATTGTCCGTCTGGGGATATAAATTTCCCGCCGCCGGAGATAAATTGTCTGCCAGCGGTGTTGGACAGAATTTCGCTGCCGTTGCAAGGGAAGTTCTTGTACCGAAAAGTAAAAACGCAACCATTCATATGTAAGGTTTTTTTGTGACTAAAAAATGCTCTGCTCGCAGGCAGATAGAGACCGAACGAAATAGAGAACAAAAGGGATATAAGAGATCGTCGCTTCGTTACGTCTCTTACTCATACATACGTCTACATACTCATATGTTTGTCAATACATGCGTGCATTGCTAGAGATGGTCATTCTTCAACACCCTTCCTCAATGCGTGCATGCTTACAAATTCCATTTAACTCAATTTAAACTTAACAATTTTGTAAATTCGACATGCTTTCTCTTAGGATACTGGAATCTTTACGTCGCTGGCAACCAGAGCACCAAGAATGTTGTATTCCTTTCTCGGACGGCCAGGTTTGCCGGTCCGAATCAGCCTTGGTCTGCCAGGTCCAACGCGAGGAGCTGGCTCATCTGACTCAACCTTTTCTGTTGCGCTCTCGTACCCATCAGTACCGCTGCTACTGGGATTCTCCTCGTCAACGCTTGCACCATGGCTGCTGTCTCCACCGCTGCTGTCAATGTCATCAGTATCGCCGCCTGACTGCATGCTAACTTCTGCCTTCGGAAGTTCGAATGTGACTGTATCCTTGTCGTCTTTGATCTCGTCAAAGAGAATCATGCGATATTCTTTGCCTTTTGGTTGAAGTTTACTCTTCCTTGGACCGTTGTCCAAAGCCACTGCAACGGAGCCAAAAACCTTTAGATGACCAACAAAAGGTTTCTTACCAGTCCACGCTTCCATAGGCGTCATACTGGTCAGCGCCTTGGTCGGTGATCGATTCCGTACATACACAGCTGCGTTGACTGCCTCAGCCCACAAGGATTCGCCTAATCCAGACTGGACCAGCATACATCTTGACATTTCCACCAGAGTGCGGTTTGCCCTCTCAGCAACGCCGTTTTGCTGTGGAGTGTACGCCACTGTCAGCTGCCTCTCAATCCCATTAGTTTTCAGAAATTCATCAAACGATTTGTTGACAAATTCACCGCCATTGTCGCTCCGGATACATTTGAGACTTTTTCCCGTTTGCCGTTTAACCAGAGTTTTAAACTCGACGAACTTCTGGAAGACTTCATCCTTTGTCCGCAGGAAATACACAAATATACGCCTTGATTTGTCATCGATGAAGGTTAGAAAATACTTTCATCCAGCATGAGACTGTGTGCCAAAGGGCAAGCACACATCTGCATGAACTAGTTCCAATATATTTTGAGCTCTACTGGTGGTTGCAACAGGAAATGGTTGCGCATGAATCTTGCTGACCATACATGTTTTGCAATTCATATTCGCCGGGAAAACCATATTTTCAATGCCGCGCACAATTCCTTTGCTGATCAAATCTTTCATACTGCTGATGTTCAAGTGGCCGTACCGTTTATGCCACAGGGCACCATCAGCCTTAACCGCCGCAAAACAGTTGTTTTGTTTTCCTCGATATACAAGTTTCCAACTCTGTTCGCCTTTACAATGCATTCGCCATTTTGGATAACTCGTGCATATTCTTGTCCAAAAGTGACGAAACATTTATTCTGTACAGCGCTGCTCACCGAGAAATAATTTCCATTCATTTCGGGCACAGAGAGAACATTCTTTAACAGCAGCGTGCATACATATCTCTGTCTTCAGCTCTACTTCCCCTTTTCCTTCAGCTTTTAGGAAACCGGAGTCAGCCAGACCAATCATTTCTGTGTGTTTCTCGAACTTTGTGAATAACTGTTTCTCACAACACATGTGGCTTGTGGCAATACTATCCAAACACTACATACTCTTTTTCAAATTATCTGCGTCCAACGCATTTAAAAGACTGCACTGCTTGTTCTCCACTCTCGCTGCCCTTTCCACATTTGCGCTCTCCTTCTTACACTGAGCCTTCATATGCCCGCGCTCAACACACTTGAAACATATCATTGTATTTGGTTATGAATTAGTGGACTGTATAATCGTTTATATCTTGAGCTTATTTATTTTATTGATTATTTAATATTGGTGGTTATTTTACAAGTATATTACAAGAACAGCGGGGGGATCGATTCTGCGGCGGTACAAAGTATGCGTGCGGGCGGCTTCGTCTAGAAGTTTCTACTGCGGTTTAAAGTAAGCGTGCGGGCGGCTTCGTCTAGAAGTTTCTACTGCGGTTCAAAATAAGCGTGCGGGCGGCTTCGTCTAGAAGTTTCTACTGACTCAACTCCGCGAAAAGAAGTCGAGCAAAAGGGAATTGAAAGATCACGCGATAAGACTCGACGCGACGGTCTCAATGCAAAACAACGGAACGCATCGCTGTGTGCGTGTGCAGCTGCGGGTCTGGCCATGCGTGTGAGAACATTACAGCTATGTTCTGGACCCGAGTAAACAACAACACAGCTATGCGCGTAAAAATAGTTACTTAGGCGGTGTACTACAAACATGAGCGTGTAAATAGGTCAATCGCAATATACATGAACATTGAATTAAAAACTACGAGGCTCATTTCTCACCATACCGGCCCCCCTGAACGACTGTTCAGAACAAGGGAAGCACAGCAAGTTTGGTAATAGGCCTCTTGTACACTCCTCGGGCGGTTTTGACGGTGACCACTCGAACCCTCTCGTCTTGGCCAGGATGAACTTCGGTGATTCGCCCAAGCAGCCACTTGATAGGCGGTTGATTTGGCTCCTTCAGTACCACAAGAGTGTCCACGGTTATGTCGTTGAACTCCTGCTGCCATTTCGGCGAGGTTGCAAGGAAGTAAGGTATTCCAGATTCCAACGTTTCCAGAATCCTTGAACCTTGGCTTGCAATTGTCTCCAACGCTGCAGTATGTTAATGTTGACGTCTAACAAGGACGGCTCCGGCACCGACATGTGAGGTTGACCTGTAAGAAAATGAGCGGGGGTAAGGGGATCCAAGCTGTGATCGCTTGGCGCGCACAGTGGGCGAGAGTTGAGTAACCCTTCAATCTGAGTTAAAATTGTTGAATATTCCTCGAAGGTTAACGCACTGCTACCAATTACTCGGCGAAGGTGGAGTTTGATAGATCGTACGCCTGTTTCCCAAAGACCTCCAAAGTGCGGTGCAGATGGCGGAATGAAGTGCCAGTTGATGTCCTGACTCGTCAGAAAATTAGCAATTTCCTCGTCTTGACTTTGAGATGCTGCTATCCGTTGCATCTCCGTTAGTTCCTTTCTGGCTCCATGGAATGTTGTGCTATTGTCCGAGTACAAGTCGGATATAGGGCCACGTCGAGACCAAAAACGTTTGAAAGCGGCGATAAATGCAGGAGTCGTCAAATCACTGACGAGCTCGATATGAATTGCTTTGGTGGACAGACAAACAAAGATGGCAAACCAAGCTTTGCCAAACTTCGGTGTCCGACCTGCTGATGTCTTGATGGTAACTGGTCCAGCGTAATCCAATCCAGAATGTAGAAAGCAGCGGGTGGGCTGAACGCGAAAGGCGGGAAGATCAGACATGAGTTGTGTACTCGTTCCTTTGCGCTGGAGGAAGCATATCTTGCAGTTGAATACAATTTTGCGGACTATGTTACGGGCTCCCAGGATCCAATACTTCTGTCTCAACGTGTGAAACATAAATTCGACTCCAGCGTGTAACGATGTGACGTGCTGGTGTCTAGCTATTAAAACAGCGACTGGTGATTCCTTTGGAAGAAGGATGGGATGTTTTGCGTCATAGGTTGTCATCGAATTTCCAATGCGTCCTCCCATGCGCAGAATTCCTTGGTCGTCAACAAATGGAGTGTAGTGAATCAACTTGGATTTTTGAGAAAGGGCTTGTCCAGTGCTCAGCTGTCTGTACTCCACTTGGAAGAACTCCATCTGGACATGTTTGATTACCCTAGAGCGGGCATATTGAAGCTCCCATGACGATAAAAATGATGACAGGCGGTCCTTGCAACGAAGACGATGTACGACCCGAAAGCAATAGCTAAGTGTCCGCAAGAGATGTGACCAGGAGGAAGCTTTGTTGATCATACAGTTAAGATCATTTCCTTCATTGGAAATGTGTAGATTAACTTGGGGCTTGACCTTTACTTCCATCCGCTCAGCGTCCTCAGTCGACAGTGCGAACTTGGCCTTAGCAGGTGGCCAAGTGCGATGTGATTGGGAAAGCCACGGTGGTCCATTCCACCACAGTTGATGTTCTACCAGATCCTTTGGTAGAAGTCCGCGTGATGCACATTCCGCGGGATTGTCCTCAGTGCGAATGTGTTGCCAGCAGCTACGTGGGCAAGCTTCTAGAATCTCAGCCGTGCGATTACAAACATAAGTGTTCCAAGTCCGTGGGGGTGATGAGAGCCAATGTAGTACAATTTCGGAGTCTGACCAACACGAAGTACTGGAAATAGGAATCGTTAGATTTTGCTTAACCAGAGACATCAATTTCGACAGAAGATGGGCGGCATTCAACTCGAGCCGTGGGATGGAGATAGGTTTGATGGGTGCCACCCGGGTTTTTGCGGCGATCAGTGTTACAGCGTAGTCACTATTGACTCTCACGCGACTGTAGATGACAGCGGCGTATGCATGAGATGACGCATCGGCGAATCCATGCAGCTCCGTTGCTTGAAGTGGCGAGGATAGATAGGATAGGGAGGATAGGGTATGCGACAGCTTTCCAGTAAATGAACTTCAGCTACAAACTGTTGCCACCGTGCGCATAGCTGCGCGGGTAGTGGTTCGTTCCAGTCGACCGAGCTCAGCCAACTATCTTGAAAGAGAACCTTTAGAAATACAGTTGTGGGGGCAAGCAACCCCAGTGGATCGTAGATCTTGGCAAGCTCGGACAGCAAAATCCGTTTTGTCAGAACCCCTGTGGCGTCGGGAATGGCCAACTTGAAGGAAAGCTCGTCCACAGCCGGGTCCCAGCGTATTCCAAGAACCTTGACATATTGAGTTGGGCTCTTTCCCTCTAGGGCTTCAAGTGGATACTCACAAATGTCCTGTGGCAGCGATTTGAGTAGTGACCAACAGTTTGAACTCCATTTTCGAAGTTTAAATTGAGCTTGGCTCAATAGCAAAATTAATTCATCTTTGAGTGCAATGTGATCGTCGATACTATCGCAACCAGTAGGGATATCATCCACGTACGCGTCTCGTACAAGCACAGCAGCAGCCTTCGGATACAAATCGGCATGATCTTGCGCGATCTGCTTGAGAACTCGAACAGCCAAGAACGGCGAAGACGCTAAACCATACGTCACGGTCAGCAATCGATAATGATCGAGTGTAGCAGTCTCCTCCTTTCGCCAGACAATCCGTTGGTAATGCGTGTGATCTTCTGAAACCAGGATGCCTCTAAACATTTTCTCAATGTCCGTACAAAACACATAGCGATGCTGACGGAAACGTAGACATACTCCAAGTAAATCCCTTTGAATAGGTGGTCCGATGTGTAGTCGTGAATTAAGTGAAGATCCATTGCAGTCCTCCCCAGAGCCATCGAATACAACTCGGCATTTCGTGGTGGTGCTATCTGGTTTAAATACTGCGTGGTGTGCTAAGTAATTGTGATTGGCGGGAC
This sequence comes from Drosophila pseudoobscura, assembly GCF_009870125.1. Classification (NCBI taxonomy): domain Eukaryota; kingdom Metazoa; phylum Arthropoda; class Insecta; order Diptera; family Drosophilidae; genus Drosophila; species Drosophila pseudoobscura. The sequence continues at coordinate 288,398 of NC_046680.1, forward strand.
CGTTTTCTACGGTAGTAGAAGGAATCACCTCCATGTGTCCTCGTTGTATATAATCCTCCATAAACTCGACATACTGTTGTTTGAGCGCAGGAAATTTTCGAAATTTCCGCTCGAGAGAAGAAAAGCGTCGTAGTGCTTGTGGCAGTGTGGACCCCATCGGAGGGGCAGATTCCTTGAACGGGTATTGGACGATGTACACGCCATCGTTTCTGCGGGCGTGCGTATGAACGAAGTGTTGCTCAGCGGGATCACTAGCATCAATGGTAGCGTCACTTGGTTGAACTCGTTCCATGTCCATGAACGATCGAACCAAAGTGTCCAGATCCTCGTGCGCGTGATGGGCTAGTGCGTGGTTGTGAGCATCACTACTGAGATGGTAGCTGCCTGTAATGACCCAACCAAAATTAGTGTGAAGTGCAATAGGATATTCAGAACCAAACTCTTTGCGTTGTCCAGTGTAAAGGTTCCAAAGCTCATCAGCTCCTAAGATCACGTCGATTTCGCCTGGTTTACCAAATGTAGGGTCCGCTAAGGGTAGATCACGAATTCTTTTCGACATCGGTGTGTTAGACTCGATCCTCTGGGCTGGAATCGAGGAGGTTAAAGTGTTCATAATCAGACCTGTTACCACCACTGAGGCCGAGCTTGTGCGGGAGAGCAGCGTGAATGTGGCGCGACCTCTAGTAACCCCAGCAGGATTTGCGCCTAGACCAACCACTGGTATACGAGCGTGGGTGCGCGGCAAACCAATTCGTTGAATAAATGATTCGGCGACCATCGTTATAGTCGAACCAGTATCCAACAGTATCCTGCAGGTGGTCTCGTTGCCCCAGGAGTCGACTATAGTGGCCAAAATCGTTGGCAATATGGCCTGACTCTTGGCCACGAATTTCCTCTCCAATGTATGATGGCTGACCACGGCAGGATCAGCGTCAGCAGGGAAACTGGACGAGCGGACGGGTGAGTTAGCGGAGTTATTGACCTCAGCGGAAGCCGTGACAGAGCGTATGTCCTCTGGATGCACAAGAGTGTGGTGCCTCAGCTTACACAGACGGCACGTGTTTGTGGAATTACACTCCTTGACTTGATGAGATCGGCTTAGACAATTGAAGCACAAATTACCATCCCTTGCGAACTTGCGGCGGTCCACAACATCTAGAGCCTTGAATTGAGTGCACGCATAAAGACTGTGTTGCTCGTGACAATATACCTAATCACGAGCAGACGTATTTGGCACGTCCACATGATGAGAAATTGCACGACGTTTATTCAGCACCGTGTGTGTATCCTGGATTAGCTTTGGATCTTGACAAGACTCAAGTGCATCGCAACGGGCGAAGACAAAGCCGAACAGGTCATTTATAGTCACGTTTTCCTTGCACGATTCACTGGAGGTGGCCAACGCTTCCTTGCATTCCGGGTCTAACTTTGAGAGCAAGATATGGATTAGCCACACATCGCGGCTGTCGCAGCTCAGCGCATGTAGACCACGTATACTTTCGTCAGCGGTGTCGACTATCTTACGCAACTCGGCGATGTTTGAACCCTTTGCGGTTGGCAACGAAAGAAAGTTTTGAATGAACGAACGAGCAATCAGTGACTTCTTGTTGTAGCGATTTTCGAGCCTCTCCCATGCGTCCTGGTAATTGGCATCCGATACGGGAATATGTTTTATCAGAGACAACGCTTCACCATCCAGATAGGATTTCAAATAATGAAACTTTTGGGACTTGGACAGACTACTCTTCTTGTCGACTGAGCCTAAGAACAAGTCACTAAACTGCCACCAATCCTCGTATCTGCCCGAAAACGTCGGAATGCGTATTTTCTCGAACTGCAGCTCTGTGGTTCCCGATGAGTCCCGAATCCTCTCCAGAAGTTGAGTTTGCCCCTCAAATAAGCGTTCCACAGTGGTCGATAGCAGTAGATTTGAGTTGTCGTGCTCATTCTCGTGACTGCTCCGGTCACGTATGGCTTCAGTGAAGATACTATGCGCACTAAAGAACCTTTTCTCATATTCGGGGATGTCCAAATCCGGATCCACGTATTCATCTTCATCATTATATTGGCTCTTCAGACAGCTCCATAAAGCGGTTGAAAGTTGCAACAAGTCGGTCCAACTTGTGCTCTAATGTTTGCACAGAAGTACATGACTGTACAAACTCTTGAGCCTCCGCAGCCACGCGAGTTAATTGGGATTTGCAGGCCCCACGTTGCTGAATTAGACGATGCACTAGGGCCTTCATGGCAAACAGCGGGTAACGGTATCACTCAATATGTATATAAATAAACTCAAACGCGGAGATCCGGCTCGAAGGACCAAAATTTGTTATGGTTATGAATTAGTGGACTGTATAATCGTTTATATCTTGAGCTTATTTATTTTATTGATTATTTAATATTGGTGGTTATTTTACAAGTATATTACAAGAACAGCGGGGGGATCGATTCTGCGGCGGTACAAAGTATGCGTGCGGGCGGCTTCGTCTAGAAGTTTCTACTGCGGTTTAAAGTAAGCGTGCGGGCGGCTTCGTCTAGAAGTTTCTACTGCGGTTCAAAATAAGCGTGCGGGCGGCTTCGTCTAGAAGTTTCTACTGACTCAACTCCGCGAAAAGAAGTCGAGCAAAAGGGAATTGAAAGATCACGCGATAAGACTCGACGCGACGGTCTCAATGCAAAACAACGGAACGCATCGCTGTGTGCGTGTGCAGCTGCGGGTCTGGCCATGCGTGTGAGAACATTACAGCTATGTTCTGGACCCGAGTAAATACATACATACATACAGCAATATACATGAACATTGAATTAAAAACTACGAGGCTCATTTCTCACCAGTATTGTTTCTCTTCTTTTGCGCTCTGTGCGCGGCCGGCTTATGTACTGCGGTATATGCCTTTGCGTATTCCTTTTGATCTTCTGTGTTTCCCTTTCGTTCGCCTTCTTCTTTCAGTTTTACGCATAGAACATCGAAAGTCGGCAGACTGTCGCGCGTCTCTATGGCGACAACGAAATTTTCGAATTGTTCTGGAAGGCTTGACAACAAAACAATTGAGCGCAGTTCATCATTTAGCTCGATTCCTACTGACCCAAGGCCATCAAGAATATCCACGAACTAATTAATGTAGCTTGAAATGCTTTGCCTTTGGTCCATGCGCTTGCTTAGCAATTTCTTGTACAGTTGAACCTTTCGTACAGGTCCACTTGGTTGGTGAACACTCTTTAATTTGTTCCATGCTTCGGACGACTTACTGCACTTTTTAATGTACCCCAACTGTGAAGTTTTCACACTCAATGTGATTATGGCCAGCGCCTTTTCATCCTTGGCCTGCCAATTCGCACCTTCGGGAACATTCGTTGGTAGCAGGTCACCAGATGCCACACTCCACAATTCAGCGTGCACCAACACAGACCGCATTTGAATACACCAGGAGTCATAATTTCCCTCCTCTAATTTGTCTATTTGATACATCCCGCTCATTGCTGATTATCGTTTAGTCTCTGAGTCACACCGATGTTAATAGTTCGTAACTAAAACAATCACTTTACTTTTAATTTACAAAATCCGAACCTGGGCCCATAACCTGTTGGACAGAATTTCGCTGCCGTTGCAAGGGAAGTTCTTGTACCGAAAAGTAAAAACGCAACCATTCATATGTAAGGTTTATTTGTGACTAAAAAATGCTCTGCTCGCAGGCAGATAGAGACCGAACGAAATAGAGAACAAAAGGGAGATAAGAGAACGTCGCTTCGTTACGTCTCTTACTCATACATACGTCTATGGTCTATGGTCTATGGTCATTCTTCAACAAGCGGAGATAAATTGTCCGGCAGCGGATATAGATTTCCCGCCACCGGAAGTAAGTTTTCCGCCAGCGGAGAGACGTATTTCGTCAGCAGAGATAATTTGTATGGCAGGGGATATAGATTTCCCGCCACCGGAAATAAGTTTCCCGCCAGCGGAGAGACGTATTTCGTTAGCAGAGATAAGTTGTCCGACAGGTGATATAAATATTTCGCCGCCGGAGATAAGTTTTGTGCCAGCGGAGAGACTTATTTCGTCAGCAGAGATAAGTTGTCCGGCAGGGGATATAAATTTCCCGCCGCCGGAGATAAGTTTTCTGCCAGCAGGGGATATATATTTCCCGCCACCGGAAATAAGTTTTCACCAGCAGAGAGATGTATTTCGCCAGTAGAGATAAGTTGTCCGGCAGGGGATATAAATTTCCCGCCACCGGAAATACATTTTCAGCCAGCGGAGAGACGTATTTCGTCAGCAGAGATAATTTGTTTGGCAGGGGATATAGATTTCCCGCCACCGGAAATAAGTTTTCCGCCAGCGGACAAACGTAATTCGTCTGCGGGGATAAATTGTCCGTCTGGCGATATAAATTTCCCGCCGCCGGAGATAAATTGTCTGCCAGCGGAGATAAGTTGTCCGGCAGCGGATATAGATTTCCCGCCACCGGAAATAAGTTTTCCGCTAGCGGAGAAACGTAATTCGTCTGCGGGGATAAATTGTCCGTCTGGGGATATAAATTTCCCGCCGCCGGAGATAAGTTTTCTGCCAGCAGGGGATATATATTTCCCGCCACCGGAAATAAGTTTTCACCAGCAGAGAGATGTATTTCGCCAGCAGAGATAAATTGTCCGTCTGGGGATATAAATTTCCCGCCGCCGGAGATAAATTGTCTGCCAGCGGAGATAAATTGTCCGCCAGCGGATATAGATTTCCCGCCACCAGAAGTAAGTTTTCCGCCAGCGGAGAGACGTATTTCGTCAGCAGAGATAATTTGTATGGCAGGGGATATAGATTTCCCGCCACCGGAAATAAGTTTTCCGCCAGCGGAGAGACGTATGTCGTCAGCAGAGATAAGTTTTCCGGCAGGGGATATAAATATCCCGCCGCCGGAGATAAGTTTTCTGCCAGCAGGGGATATATATTTCCCGCCACCGGAAATAAGTTTTCCGCCAGCGGAGAGACGTATTTCGTCAGCAGAGATAAGTTTTCCGGCAGGGGATATAAATATCCCGCCGCCGGAGATAAGTTTTCTGTCAGCAGGGGATATATATTTCCCGCCACCGGAAATAAGTTTTCACCAGCAGAGAGATGTATTTCGCCAGTAGAGATAAGTTGTCCGGCAGGGGATATAAATTTCCCGCCACCGGAAATACATTTTCAGCCAGCGGAGAGACGTATTTCGTCATCAGAGATAATTTGTTTGGCAGGGGATATAGATTTCCCGCCACCGGAAATAAGTTTTCCGCCAGCGGAGAAACGTATTTCGTTAGCAGAGATAATTTGTCTGGCAGGGGATATAGATTTCCCGCCACCAGATATAAGTTTTCCGCCAGCGGAGAAACGTAATTCGTCTGCGGGGATAAATTGTCCGTCTGGGGATATAAATTTCCCGCCGCCGGAGATAAATGGTCTGCCAGCGGAGATAAGTTGTCCGGCAGCGGATATAGATTTCCCGCCACCTGAAATAAGTTTTCCGCCAGCGGAGAGACGTATTTCGTCAGCAGAGATAATTTGTCTGGCAGGGGATATAGATTTCCCGCCACCGGAAATAAGTTTTCTGCCAGCAGGGGATATATATGTCCCGCCACCGGAAATAAGTTTTCACCAGCAGAGAGATGTATTTCGCCAGCAGAGATAAATTGTCCGTCTGGGGATATAAATTTCCCGCCGCCGGAGATAAATGGTCTGCCAGCGGAGATAAGTTGTCCGGCAGCGGATATAGATTTCCCTCCACCGGTAATAAGTTTTCCGCCAGCGGAGAGACATTTTTCGTCAGCAGAGATAAGTTTTCCGGCAGGGGATACAGATTTCCCGCCGCCGGAGATAAGTTTTCCGCCAGCGAAGAGCCGTATATTGTCAGAAGAGATAAGTTGTTAGGCAGCGGAGAGATGTATTTCGTCAGCAGAGATAAGTTGTCCGGCAAGGGATATAAATTTCCCGCCACCGGATAAAAGTTTTCCGCCAGCGGACAAACGTAATTCGTCTGCGGGGATAAATTGTCCGTCTGGCGATATAAATTTCCCGCCGCCGGAGATAAATTGTCTGCCAGCGGAGATAAGTTGTCCGGCAGCGGATATAGACTTCCCGCCACCGGAAATAAGTTTTCCGCTAGCGGAGAAACGTAATTCGTCTGCGGGGATAAATTGTCCGTCTGGGGATATAAATTTCCCGCCGCCGGAGATAAGTTTTCTGCCAGCAGGGGATATATATTTCCCGCCACCGGAAATAAGTTTTCACCAGCAGAGAGATGTATTTCGCCAGCAGAGATAAATTGTCCGTCTGGGGATATAAATTTCCCGCCGCCGGAGATAAATTGTCTGCCAGCGGAGATAAATTGTCCGCCAGCGGATATATATTTCCTGCCGCCGGAAATAAGTTTTCCGCCAGCGGAGAGACGTATTTCGTCAGCAGAGATAAGTTGTCCGGCAGGGGATATAAATTTCCCGCCACCGGATATAAGTTTTCCGCCAGCGGAGAACCTTATTCGTCTGCGGGGATAAATTGTCCGTCTGGGGATATAAATTTCCTGCCGCCGGAGTTAAGTTTTCTGCCAGCAGGGGATATATATTTCCCGCCACCGGAAGTAAGTTTTCACCAGCAGAGAGATGTATTTCGCCAGCGGAGATAAGTTGTCCGCCAGGAGATATAAATTTCCCGCCACCGGATATAAGTTTTCCGCCCGCGGAGAAACGTAATTCGTCAGCAGAGATAAGTTAACCGGCAGGGGATATAAATATCCCGCCGCCGGAGATAAGTTTTCTGCCAGCAGGGGATATATATTTCCTGCCACCGGAAATAAATTTTCACCAGCAGAGAGATGTATTTCGCCAGGAGAGATAAGTTGTCCGGCAGCGGATATAGATTTCCCGCCACCGGAAATAAGTTTTCTGCCAGCGGAGAGACGTATTTCGTCAGCAGAGATAAGTTGTCTGGCAGGGGATATAGATTTCCCGCCACCGGAAATAAGCTTTCTGACAGTGGAGAGCCGTATTTCGTCAGCAGAGATAAGTTGTCCAGCAGGGGATATAAATTTCCCGCCACCGGAAAAATGTTTTCCGCCAGCGGAGAAACGTAATTCATCTGCGGGGATAAATTGTCCGTCTGGGGATATAAATTTCCCGCCGCCGGAGATAAATTGTCTGCCAGCGGAGATAAGTTGTCCGTCAGCGGATATAAATTTCCCACCACCGTAGATAAGTTTTCCGCCAGCGGAGAGACGTATTTCGTCAGCAGAGATAAGTTGTCCGGCAGGGGATATAAATTTCCCGCCGCCGGAGTTAAGTTTTCTGCCAGCGGAGAATCGTTGTTCGTCAGCGGAGATAAATTGTCTGCCAGCGGAGATAAGTTGTCCGAAGTTTTCCACCAGCGGAGAGATGTATTTCTGTTGGATATAATTGTACCGTTTTAGTTTACCGTTCTATATATAAGCGATATATAAAACGGAGCTGATACAAGAGACACGTAGTGGTTCGGTTAAACGTTTATTTGAGAGTGAGTAAAGTGGTATATGCATTATGAGCACGATACAATACAGTGTTGCCAGATAATTGTTGCTTATTCAAACAATAGTATCGATTACATTTTTAACACTTCTTCTTAAGCTACATATTATCATTTTAAACTAACTACCGCATGTTTAACTTTGTCATTCCAAGTAATTTAACAAAGTCGTCGTGTTTTTTCTTGCTTAAACATTTTGTTAGTAGATCTGCAACATTGCCGTTTGTCGATACGTATTCTAGTATAATTTCATTACATTCTACTTTTTCGCGAACAAAATGATACTTAATATCAATGTGCTTCGTGCGTTTGTGATGTACCGGATTTTGAGCAATATGTTGCGAACTGATGTTGTCGCCATAGATGGTTAAAGGCTCTGTAACAGTTGACCAACCAATCTCGTCGAGAAGTCTTCGTAAATAAATAGCCTCTTTAGCAGCCATAGATAGTGCTATGTATTCAGCTTCAGTGCTGCTCAACGCGACAACACTTTGCTTAGTTGAAGTCCAAGAAAAAGCACTGCCTGCTAGGAAGAATGCGTATCCACTATAAGAAATTCTATCGAGCCTGTCATTGGCCCAGTCAGCATCAGCGAAACCTCTTACTGGTTCACCACACTTGCGGTATGAGATGCCCAAATTCTTCGTACCAGCCAGATACCTTAGAATGTGTTTTGCAGCCGTCTCGTGTTCTGCATGGGGATCAGTATTTCGTTGCGACAGTTTGCTTACTGCGTGCAAAATGTCCGGTCGGCTCAAGACTGCTAAATACATAAGGGAACCAATTAATGACTGATGTTGTGTTACATTTACCTTGACACAATTATCATCAATGCAGCCAACTTGATAGCCCGGGTCGAGCGGTGTGCTGACTGGACGGCACTTGCTGATGCCATACGTGTCCAATAGTCCTTGAATATGCGATTTCTGGCAAAACGAAATCGAACCCTGTTCACCGTCTCGCTCAATTTCCATTCTTAGGAAAAAGTTTATGGGGCCGCCATCGTGCATCTTGAAGTTTGATGCGATCTTCTTCTTAATTACGGCTATGTCATTTTTGTTTGGACATGCGATAATTAAATCGTCGACGTAGACTGCAATATAGCTGTATGTTTGCTCATCTTTCTTGACGTACAAGCATGCCTCGTTCTTACATCTCTTGAAGCCCATGGTAGACAATACCTCGTCGAGCGTTTTGTTCCATACTCGCCCGGATTGCTTGAGTCCATAAAGTGCTTTACGCAGCTTTAGAACTTTTTCTGGACGATGCTTGTCGACAAAATTCTGAGGCTGCCTCATGTACACAGTCTCATGGAGTTTACTGTTCAGGTAAGCATTTGATATATCTACTTGATGCATATACAGCTGTTTTTCTGCAGCAATTGCGAACAACATGCGAATGGTCTCGTACCGAATTACAGGTGAAAACGTTTCCCAATAATTTACTCCAAATTGTTGCCCACAGCCTTGAGCAACCAATCGAGATTTGAACTTCTCGATGAGAAGTCCTTGTTTCTCTTAATTCGAAAAACCCATTTGGAACCAATGGCTTTTTGTCCTGGAGGGAGTTCACACAATGACCACGTGTTATTTTCCTGTAGAGCGTCGTATTCCGTTTGCATTGATTCTTTCCAATTTTGAGAATGATCGCCTTGCAATGCTTCAGCAACTGACTGCGGTGTCTCAGTGTCATCCATCTGATTTAGGAAACTATTGAGCACTGCCTGGTACTGCTTTTTCGGTCGCCCAGGTTGACCGCTGCGGATGATTTTTGGTCTGCCACGCCCACGCTGTACTACATTCTCTTGTGGTGGCACCTCTTGACCACTCACGGAATTGTCGTCAGGTTCACTTGCGCTCAAAAACTTCTCCTCCACTTCGCTGGAGTCACTGCTGGAATCTGCATGATCAGCAATTAAAGGTGCATATGAGTGTTGATCAGGAACTTTAATTGACTCAAGGCGGAGTATATTTGTCATGAAATCGTCATTTCGATCTGAAATACCACAATTCTGCCAATTCATTGCAGGAGAAATTGTGTTCAACATATAAACTGCACTTTTTTCTGAGCACTGTTTGTACACATACAAATTGTTTTCTTGCTTGGCTTTTATTATTGTTTCTCCTTTTTTATTTTTAATCAGTGCCACTTTTCCAATAAATATAGTAGAATTCTCGAATTTAGCTGCTGTGCTCACTGAGAAAAAATTCATGTGTAATTCGGGGACGTATAACACATTTTGCAAGTTTATTAAAATATTTTCACCCAGAATTTTAACATTACTAGATCCGGGTGATGAGACGAACTTATTTGTAGCCAACATTATCGATGTTTCCTTCTCGACATAGTTTAGGAACATGCTGCGATCGCAACACATGTGCGATGTTGCGCCACTATCTACGCACCAAACTCTCTTTTGCTGCTCTCCGACAAAACAGTGCATTAAACTGCTTGCCTGTTCTCTTTGTCCATTTGTTTTGCTACCCTTTTTCTTAGATCTGCACTCGCTTGCTCGATGACCAGTTTTTTCGCATTTGAAACATTTTCCCTTGAATTGTTGCTTTACGCCTGTGTTCCCGTCGTTCTTGGTTCCGTTATTCTCGACATTCTCGTTTTCTCGCGATCTGCGGTGTGTATGTGTGTATACTGCTTGTGTGGCCGAATGATTTTCGCGCTCAGCCTTCTCCTGTTTTCTGGTGCCTTCTTCCAGCATTTTTACTTTAAGAGCTTCAAATTTTGGCAGCTCGTCACGCGTTTCAATCGCGACTACAAAATTTTCCCAAGATTCGGGCAAACTGCTCAATAACATGTTGATTTTAGCTCATCGTGGAGTTTTATGTCCAGTTCCGCCAATTTTTCAATTGTCTCTACAAAAGAATTGACATAGACGGACACATCATCGCCCTGCTGCATATTTAGTCGAATAAGTTTTTGATAAAGTTGCACCTTTTGGATGGGGCCTTTTGGCATGTGGAGTTCCTTTAATTTTTTCCATATGGCTTCTGATGTTTCGCACGTCTTTATGTGCACAAACTGCGATGCCTTAACATTTAAGGTTATGTACGCCATTGCTTTCTGATCCAATTTATTCCATTTCTCGACAGCTGCGGCATCTCCTCCACTGCCTTTTCCACAGACTACATCCCATAAATCTGTCATTACCAGGACACTTTTCATGGCCATATGCCATACACTGTAATTGCCCTCATCAAGTTTTTCGATTTGATTTGACAAATTCATGTTGCTAATTGTTCCGCGTGTGTGCACAAAATAACTGTTGACAATTTAGCACAACCGACACTCAAACCCAGACGCTTTTTAGTCTGTTATTAAGCCGAAACAACGAACTCTGGGCCCATAACCAATGTTGGATATAATTGTACCGTTTTAGTTTACCGTTCTATATATAAGCGATATATAAAACGGAGCTGATACAAGAGACACGTAGTGGTTCGGTTAAACGTTTATTTGAGAGTGAGTAAAGTGGTATATGCATTATGAGCACGATACAATACAGTGTTGCCAGATAATTGTTGCTTATTCAAACAATAGTATCGATTACATTTTTAACAATTTCGTTATCACAGATAAGTTTTCCCGCCACCGGAAATAAGTTTTCCGCCAGCGGAGAGATGTATTTCGTCAGCAGAGATAAGTTGTCCGGCAGTTTACCGCCACCGGAGGTAAATGTTCTGCCAGCGGAGAGACGTATTTCGTTAGCTGAGGTAAGTTGTCCGGCAGGGAATATAAATTTCCCGCCATCGGAGATAAGATGTCTGTCAGCGGTGAAAAGTTTTCCGTCAGCGGAGAAACGTAATTCGTCTGCGGGGATAAATTGTCCGTCTGGGGATATAAATTTCCCGCCGCCGGAGATAAATTGTCTGCCAGCGGAGGTAAGTTGTCCGGCAGCGGATATAGATTTCCCGCCACCGGAAATACGTTTTCCGCCAGCGGAGAGACGTATTTCGTCAGCAGAGATACTTTGTCTGGCAGGGGATATAGATTTCCCACCGCCGGAGATAAATTGTCCGCCACCGGAAATAAGCTTTTTGACAGCTGAGAGACGTATTTCGTCAGCAGAGATAAGTTGTCCGGCAGGGGATATAAATTTCCCGCCGCCGGAGCTAAGTTTTCTGACGGCGGAGAATCGTTGTTCGTATGCGGGGATAAATTGGCCGTCTGGGGATATACATTTCCCGCCGCCGGAGATAAATTGTCTGCCAGCAGAGATAAGTTGTCCGGCAGCGGATATAGATTTCCCGCCACCGGAAATAAGTTTTCCGCCAGCGGAGAGACGTATTTCGTCAGCAAAGATAATTTGTTTGTCAGGGGCTGAACATTTCCCGCCACCGGAAATAAGTTTTCCGCCAGCGGAGAGACGTATTTCGTCAGCAGAGATAAGTTGTCCGGCAGGGGATATAAATTTCCCGCCACCGGATAAATGTTTTCCGCCAGCGGAGAAACGTAATTCGTCTGCGGGGATAAATTGTCCGTCTGGGGATATAAATTTTCCGCCAGCGAAGAGACGTATTTTGTCAGCAGAGATAAGTTGTCCGGCAAGGGTTATAAATATCCCCCTGTAGAGATAAGTTTTCTGCCAGAGGAGAAACGTAGTTCGTCAGCGGGGATAAATTGTCTGTCAGGGGATATAAATTTCCCGCCGCCGGAGATAAGATTTCTGCCAGAGGAGAAACGTAGTTCGTCAGCGGATATAAATTATCTGCCACCGGAAATAAGTTTTCCGCCAGCGGAGAAGCGTAATTCGTCTGCGTTGATAAATTGTCCGTCTGGGGATATAAATTTCCCGCCACCGGAAATAAGTTTTCCGCCAGCAGAGTGACGTATTAGACGTATTTTGTCAGCAGAGATAAGTTGTCCGGCAGGGGATATAAATTTCCCGCCGCCGGAGATAAGTTTTCCGCCACCGGAGAGACGTATTTTGTCAGCAGAGATAAGTTGTCCGGCAGGGGCTATAAATTTCCCCCTCTGGAGAAAAGTTTTCCGCCAGCGGATATAAATTTCCCGCCACCGGAGATAAGTTTTCTGCCAGCGGAGAGACGTATTTTGTCAGCAGTGATAAGTTGTCCGGCAGGGGATATAAATTTTCCGCCACCGGAGATAAGTTGTCCGGCAGGGGATATATATTTCCCGCCACCGGAAATAAGTTTTCCGCCCGCGGAGAGATGTATTTTGTTTGCCGAGATAAGATGTCCCGCCGCCGTATATCCCACCTTCTTCGGATATTTCAATTTATGAGCAGCACTTGTCCGCTTTAACCGCTGTTTCTTCCTCGCTATCTGATAAAGATCGTATGATAGTTCTTGGTGACTTCAACTTGCCAGGAACTGTTTGGTCTTCGGTAAACGAGTCTAGTATCCTAGTGTCCATGTCACGACATGACTTTGTTGACGGCTTGCTTGACCTGTCCCTGTCTCAAGTCAATCATGTGAAAAATTCCTTGGGTCGATTGCTTGATCTATGCTTTGTATCGGATCCGACCATAGTGTTGTTAACCCGTGCCCTTCCGCTCACTATACCTGAAGACGCCTACCACCCTACTTTCGAGGTGTCGCTAGATATAGGACCAACTGTATTGGATCGGTCGAGTAGACTACCTGAACGTGTCCGCTGCCGTAAAGCCGAGTTTAATAACCTAATTAAAGATTTTCATTGGTCCGCTTTGTACTTGTGCACTGATGTCACAAACGGCACAAACATTTTTTACAATGCTCTTGGCACATTTTTTGATTCTTGTGTCCTGCTTTCTTGTCCGATTAGATCTGGAAAACCCCCTTGGCTTACCAAAGAGTTATCCAGTCTAAAAAACTTAAAATCAAGACTTTATAACAAATTTCAAGAAGTGGGTTCACCTACTTCTCACTCTCGTTATGTAATAGCTCGGTCAAACTTTTCAATTCTTAATGCTCAATGCTATAAGAACTACCTATCTCGTTGCAGGATACGCTTTTCTCAGGACCCTAAACAGTTTAACTGCTTCGTAAACAGTAAGCGTAGAACGTCCGCACACCCATCCTCGCTATCATTTTGTAATACGTCGGCAAATAATGATCAGGCAATTGCCGATCTTTTTGCCCAGTTTTTCCAAACCACCTATTCTGAGGAACGCTACTCTGGTCAACCGTACCCATACGGATTACCAAGGTCGAACGGCATTTTCAGTCCCTTGTTAAATGAATATTCCCTACTTCAAGATCTTCGACTAGTTAAGCCGGTGTTTTCACCGGGTCCAGACGGGGTTCCAAGTTGTGTACTCAGGTACTGCGCCGAGGCTCTGTGTGGACCATTGCTTAAACTATTCACCCTGTCCATTGATTCCTCTTGCTTCCCCCAATCTGGAAGGAATCGTTTATAATTCCTCTCCATAAAAAAGGTAGCAAGTCTGATGCAAAAAATTATAGAGGTATAGCAAAGTTATAAGCTATTCCCAAATTGTTTGAGAAGGTTTTAACTCCGCACTTGCAACATCTCTGCAAGTCACTTATATCTCCAACTCAGCATGGATTTATAAGGCGGCGATCAACCACCACGAACTTGTTAGAGCTTACCTCTTTCATTATTAAAGGCTTACAAGGTAACTTACAGACGGATGTTATTTACACCGACTTTAGTAAAGCCTTCGACTCTGTAAACCATTCCCTTTTAGCACATAAACTTGACCTTTTAGGGTTTCCGCCCAACCACCTGAGATGGATTTCTAGCTATCTTTGTTCTAGGTCTCAAAGAGTCCTCTTCAAAAACTCCCTCTCTTTACCAGTAAAGGTTTCTTCGGGAGTACCACAGGGCAGCCATCTTGGCCCCTTACTCTTCACACTTTTTATTAATGACTTGCCTTCAGTATTAACATACTCTCGAGTACTTATGTATGCGGATGATGTTAAACTCTGTGTCCAGTACAAGGACATTTCATTTCATTCTCGCTTGCAATCCGATCTCAATAGCTTTCAGTCATGGTGTTGTGCAAACTTGTTACACCTTAATGCCTCGAAATGCAAAGTTATGACATTTCATCGTTCTAGCCCTTTGTTGGCTCCCTACACCCTATTTGGGGGTTCTCTCCACCCTGGTGGATGATCTGGGTGTTATGTTAGACCCCAAGTTAAAGTTTTCCGAACACATTTCTACCATGGTAAATAAGGCCATGGGCGTGCTTGTGTTTATAAAGAGGTGGTCAAAGGAATTTGACGACCCTTATATAACAAAGACTCTCTATACCTCGCTTGTTCGTCCGATCTTAGAATACGGCTCCTGTGTATGGTGCCCTCAGTACAAAGTACACCAGGACCGTATAGAATCAGTACAGAAAAACTTTTTACTCTTTGCTCTGCGGGGCCTTAACTGGGATGCGGGTGTAAGACTCTTACTCTAGTAGAATAGGACTAGATACTCTAGTAGCCCTGATCTGTTGAGCCGCATAAACTTCACGATTCCTATTAGACTGACTAGAAATTTTATACCGTTGTTCCTTCCACTTTGTAGATCGAATTATTCCTTGCATGAACCGTTTAGGGTCTTATGCTCGGATAATAATTCCCTCTACCATATTATATCCAACACTAATTCTCTTCCTCTTATTAAATTATTAATCCTTACACACCTTTCTATTAATTAGTAACTGTAGTGGTATTTGTATTTTGATTGCATGCTTAGTTTCTTAGTAAGTTTAGTGCTAATTTTCCTCGAATGTTAGTCTAATATCTATCTTTCTTGCCTGTTCGCGTTTGGTTCGGCTACGCACCGCGCGTCATGCGGCAGCGCCCCTCGGTCGGTTGGGCGGGAGGAGGGCTGCGTTTTGCCTGGGATCCGCGCGTAACAGCCTTCTGCTGGTGTCACACGGGCCACTTGACGGTGCAGTAATTGCATCGCCTCTTGAAAGATGCAGTCATTGCATGTCAACGTCCAAGAAAAAATGTTTTGCCAGCGGAGATAAGTTTTCTGTCGGCGGAGAGACGTATTTTGTCAGCAGAGATAAGTTGTCCGGCAGGGGATATAGATTTCCCGCCACCGTAAATAAATTTTCCGCCAGCGAAGAGATGTATTTTGTCAGCAGAGATAAGATGTCCGGCAGGGGATATAAATTCCTCGCCGCCGGAAGTAAATGTTCTGCCAGCGGAGATAAGTTTTCCAGAGGGGGGGAGAAAAGTTTTCCGCCAGCGGATATAAATTTCCCGCCGCCGGAGATAAGTTTTCTGCCCGCGGAAAGACGTATTTTGTCAGCAAAGATATGATAAGATAAGATGTCTGTCAGCGGAGATAAGTTTTCTGCCGGCGGAGAAACGTAGGTCGTCTGCGTAGATAAGTTTTCCGCCAGCGGAGAGACGTAATTTGTCAGCAGAGATAAGATGTCCGGCAGGGGATATAAATTCCTCGCCGCCGGAGATAAGTTTTCTGCCAGCGTAGAGACGTATTTCGTCAGCAGAGATAAGATGTCCGGCAGCGGATATAGATTTCCCGGCACCGGAAATAAGATTTCCGCCAGCGGAGAGACGTATTTCGTTAGCAGAGATAGGTTGTCTGGCAGGGGATATAGATATTCCGGCACCGGAAATAAGTTTTCCGCCAGCGGAGAGACGTATTTCGTCAGCAGAGATAAGTTGTCTGGCAGGGAATATAGATTTCCCGCCGCCGTAGATAAGTTTTCCGCCACCGGAGAGACGTATTTTGTCAGCAGAGATAAGTTGTCCGGCAAGGGCTATAAATTTCCCCCTCTGGAGAAAAGTTTTCCGCCAGCGGATATAAATTTCTCGCCACCGGAGATAAGTTTTCTGCCAGCGGAGAGACGTATTTTGTCAGCAGAGATAAGTTGTCCGGCAGGGGCTATAAATTTTCCCCTCTTGAGAAAAGTTTTCCGCCAGCGGATAGAAATTTCCCGCCACCGGAGATAAGTTTTCTGCCAGCGGAGAGACGTATTTCGTCAGCAGAGATAAGTTGGCCGGCAGGGAATATAGATTTCACGCCGCCGGAGATAAGTTTTCCGCCAGCGGATAGACGTATTTTGTTTGCCGAGATAAGATGTTCCGCCGCCGGAAGTAAATGTTTTGCCACCGGAGATAAGTTTTCTGCCGGTGGAGAAACGTATGTCGTCTGCGTAGATAAGTTTTCCGCCAGCGGATAGACGTATTTCGTCAGCAGAGATAAGTTGTCCGGCAGGGGCTATAAATTTCCCCTTCTGGAGAAAAGTTTTCCGCCAGCGGATATAAATTTCCCGCCACCGGAGATAAGTTTTCTGCCAGTGGAGAGACGTATTTTGTCAGCAGTGATAAGTTGTCCGGCAGGGGATATAAATTTCCCGCCACCGGAGATAAGTTTTCCGCCACCGGAGAGACGTATTTTGTCAGCAGAGATAAGTTGTCCGGCAGGGGCTATAAATTTCCCCCTCTGGAGAAAAGTTTTCCGCCAGCGGATATAAATTTCCCGCCCCCGGAGATAAGTTTTCTGCCAGCGGAGAGACGTATTTTGTCAGCAGAGATAAGTTGTCCGGCAGGAGCTATAAATTTCCACCTCTGGAGAAAAGTTTTCCGCCAGCGGATATAAATTTCCCGCCACCGGAGATAAGTTGTCTGCCAGTGGAGAGACGTATTTTGTCAGCATTGATAAGTTGTCCGGCAGGGGCTACAAATTTCCCCCTCTGGAGAAAAGTTTTCCGCCAGCGGATATAAATTTCCCGCCACCGGAGATAAGTTTTCTGCCAGTGGAGAGACGTATTTTGTCAGCAGTGATAAGTTGTCCGGCAGGGGATATAAATTTCCCGCCACCGGAGATAAGTTTTCCGCCACCGGAGAGACGTATTTTGTCAGCAGAGATAAGTTGTCCGGCAAGGGATATAAATTTCCCGCCACCGGAGATAAGTTTTCTGCCAGCGGAGAGACGTATTTTGTCAGCAGCGATAAGTTGTCCGGCAGGGGCTATAAATTTCCCCCTCTGCAGAAAAGTTTTCCGCCAGCGGATATAAATTTCCCGCTACCGGAGATAAGTTTTCTGCCAGTGGAGAGACGTATTTTGTCAGCAGTGATAATTTGTCCGGCAGGGGATATAAATTTCCCGCCACCGGAGATAAGTTTTCCGCCACCGGAGAGACGTATTTTGTCAGCAGAGATAAGTTGTCCGGCAGGGGATATAAATTTTCCGCCGCCGGAGGTAAATGTTCTGCCAGCGGAGATAAGTTTTCTGCCGGCGGAGAAACGTAGTTCGTCAGCGGAGATAAGTTGTCCGGCAGGGGCTATAAATTTCCCCCTCTGCAGAAAAGTTTTCCGCCAGCGGATATAAATTTCCCGCTACCGGAGATAAGTTTTCTGCCAGTGGAGAGACGTATTTTGTCAGCAGTGATAATTTGTCCGGCAGGGGATATAAATTTCCCGCCACCGGAGATAAGTTTTCCGCCACCGGAGAGACGTATTTTGTCAGCAGAGATAAGTTGTCCGGCAGGGGCTATAAATTTCCCCCTCTTGAGAAAAGTTTTCCGCCAGCGGATAGAAATTTTCCGCCAGCGGATATAAATTTCCCGCCACCGGAGAGACGTATTTTGTCAGCAGAGATAAGTTGTCCGGCAGGGGATATAAATTTCCCGCCACCGGAGATAAGTTTTCCGCCATCGGAGAGACGTATTTCGTCAGCAGAGATAAGTTGTCCGGCAGGGGATATAGATTTCACGCCGCCGGAAGTAAATGTTCAGCCAGCGGATAGACGTATTTCGTTAGCTGAGGTAAGTAGTCCGGCAGGGGATATAAATTTCCCGCCGCCGGAAGTATATGTTCTGCCAGCGGAGAGAGGATGTCTGTGAGCGGAGAAAAGTTTTCCGCCAGCGGATATAAATTTCCCGCCATCAGAGAGATGTATTTTGTCAGCAGAGATAAGATGTCCGGCAGGGGATATATATTTCCCGCCACCGGAGGTAAATGTTCTGCCAGCGGATAGACGTATTTCGTTAGATGAGGTAAGTAGTCCGGCAGGGGATATAAATTTCCCGCCACCGGAAATAAGTTTTCCGCCTGCGGAGAGATGTATTTTGTCAGCAGAGATAAGATGTCCGGCAGGGGATATAAATTCCTCGCCGCCGGAAGTAAATGTTCTGCCAGCGGATAGACGTATTTCGTTAGCTGAGGTAAGTGGTCCGACAGGGGATATAAATTTCCCGCCACCGGAAATAAGTTTTCTGCCCGCGGAAAGACGTATTTTGTCAGCAAAGATAAGATAAGATAAGATGTCTGTCAGCGGAGAAAAGTTTTCTGCCAGCGGATATAAATTTCCCGCCACCGGAGTTAAGTTTTCTGCCAGCGGAGAGACGTAGTTTGTCAGCAGAGATAAGTTGTCCGGCAGGGGATATAAATTTCCCGCCACCGGAGATAAGTTTTCCGCCACCGGAGAGACGTATTTTGTCAGCAGAGATAAGTTGTCCGGCAGGGGCTATAAATTTCCCCCTCTGCAGAAAAGTTTTCCGCCAGCGGATATAAATTTCCCGCTACCGGAGATAAGTTTTCTGCCAGTGGAGAGACGTATTTTGTCAGCAGTGATAATTTGTCCGGCAGGGGATATAAATTTCTCGCCACCGGAGATAAGTTTTCCGCCACCGGAGAGACGTATTTTGTCAGCAGAGATAAGTTGTCCGGCAGGGGATATAAATTTTCCGCCGCCGGAGGTAAATGTTCTGCCAGCGGAGATAAGTTTTCTGCCGGCGGAGAAACGTAGTTCGTCAGCGGAGATAAGTTGTCCGGCAGGGGCTACAAATTTCCCCCTCTTGAGAAAAGTTTTCCGCCAGCGGATAGAAATTTCCCGCCACCGGAGATAAGTTTTCTGCCAGCGGAGAGACGTATTTCGTCAGCAGAGATAAGTTGGCCGGCAGGGAATATAGATTTCACGCCGCCGGAGATAAGTTTTCCGCCAGCGGATAGACGTATTTTGTTTGCCGAGATAAGATGTCCCGCCGCCGGAAGTAAATGTTTTGCCACCGGAGATAAGTTTTCTGCCGGTGGAGAAACGTATGTCGTCTGCGTAGATAAGTTTTCCGCCAGCGGATAGACGTATTTTGTCAGCAGAGATAAGTTGTCCGGCAGGGGCTATAAATTTCCCCTTCTGGAGAAAAGTTTTCCGCCAGCGGATATAAATTTCCCGCCACCGGAGATAAGTTTTCTGCCAGTGGAGAGACGTATTTTGTCAGCAGTGATAAGTTGTCCGGCAGGGGATATAAATTTCCCGCCACCGGAGATAAGTTTTCCGCCACCGTAGAGACGTATTTTGTCAGCAGAGATAAGTTGTCCGGCAAGGGATATAAATTTCCCGCCACCGGAGATAAGTTTTCCGCCACCGGAGAGACGTATTTTGTCAGCAGAGATAAGTTGTCCGGCAGGGGCTATAAATTTCCCCCTCTGGAGAAAAGTTTTCCGCCAGCGGATATAAATTTCCCGCCACCGGAGATAAGTTTTCTGCCAGCGGAGAGACGTATTTTGTCAGCAGAGATAAGTTGTCCGGCAGGAGCTATAAATTTCCCCCTCTGGAGAAAAGTTTTCCGCCAGCGGATATAAATTTCCCGCCACCGGAGATAAGTTGTCTGCCAGTGGAGAGACGTATTTTGTCAGCATTGATAAGTTGTCCGGCAGGGGCTACAAATTTCCCCCTCTGGAGAAAAGTTTTCCGCCAGCGGATATAAATTTCCCGCCACCGGAGATAAGTTTTCTGCCAGTGGAGAGACGTATTTTGTCAGCAGTGATAAGTTGTCCGGCAGGGGATATAAATTTCCCGCCACCGGAGATAAGTTTTCCGCCACCGGAGAGACGTATTTTGTCAGCAGAGATAAGTTGTCCGGCAAGGGATATAAATTTCCCGCCACCGGAGATAAGTTTTCTGCCAGCGGAGAGACGTATTTTGTCAGCAGAGATAAGTTGTCCGGCAGGGGCTATAAATTTCCCCCTCTGCAGAAAAGTTTTCCGCCAGCGGATATAAATTTCCCGCTACCGGAGATAAGTTTTCTGCCAGTGGAGAGACGTATTTTGTCAGCAGTGATAATTTGTCCGGCAGGGGATATAAATTTCCCGCCACCGGAGATAAGTTTTCCGCCACCGGAGAGACGTATTTTGTCAGCAGAGATAAGTTGTCCGGCAGGGGATATAAATTTTCCGCCGCCGGAGGTAAATGTTCTGCCAGCGGAGATAAGTTTTCTGCCGGCGGAGAAACGTAGTTCGTCAGCGGAGATAAGTTGTCCGGCAGGGGCTACAAATTTCCCCCTCTTGAGAAAAGTTTTCCACCAGCGGATAGAAATTTCCCGCCACCGGAGATAAGTTTTCTGCCAGCGGAGAGACGTATTTCGTCAGCAGAGATAAGTTGGCCGGCAGGGAATATAGATTTCACGCCGCCGGAGATAAGTTTTCCGCCAGCGGATAGACGTATTTTGTTTGCCGAGATAAGATGTCCCGCCGCCGGAAGTAAATGTTTTGCCACCGGAGATAAGTTTTCTGCCGGTGGAGAAACGTATGTCGTCTGCGTAGATAAGTTTTCCGCCAGCGGATAGACGTATTTTGTCAGCAGAGATAAGTTGTCCGGCAGGGGCTATAAATTTCCCCTTCTGGAGAAAAGTTTTCCGCCAGCGGATATAAATTTCCCGCCACCGGAGATAAGTTTTCTGCCAGTGGAGAGACGTATTTTGTCAGCAGTGATAAGTTGTCCGGCAGGGGATATAAATTTCCCGCCACCGGAGATAAGTTTTCCGCCACCGTAGAGACGTATTTTGTCAGCAGAGATAAGTTGTCCGGCAAGGGATATAAATTTCCCGCCACCGGAGATAAGTTTTCCGCCACCGGAGAGACGTATTTTGTCAGCAGAGATAAGTTATCCGGCAGGGGCTATAAATTTCCCCCTCTGGAGAAAAGTTTTCCGCCAGCGGATATAAATTTCCCGCCACCGGAGATAAGTTTTCTGCCAGCGGAGAGACGTATTTTGTCAGCAGAGATAAGTTGTCCGGCAGGAGCTATAAATTTCCCCCTCTGGAGAAAAGTTTTCCGCCAGCGGATATAAATTTCCCGCCACCGGAGATAAGTTGTCTGCCAGTGGAGAGACGTATTTTGTCAGCATTGATAAGTTGTCCGGCAGGGGCTACAAATTTCCCCCTCTGGAGAAAAGTTTTCCGCCAGCGGATATAAATTTCCCGCCACCGGAGATAAGTTTTCTGCCAGTGGAGAGACGTATTTTGTCAGCAGTGATAAGTTGTCCGGCAGGGGATATAAATTTCCCGCCACCGGAGATAAGTTTTCCGCCACCGGAGAGACGTATTTTGTCAGCAGAGATAAGTTGTCCGGCAGGAGCTATAAATTTCCCCCTCTGGAGAAAAGTTTTCCGCCAGCGGATATAAATTTCCCGCCACCGGAGATAAGTTGTCTGCCAGTGGAGAGACGTATTTTGTCAGCATTGATAAGTTGTCCGGCAGGGGCTACAAATTTCCCCCTCTGGAGAAAAGTTTTCCGCCAGCGGATATAAATTTCCCGCCACCGGAGATAAGTTTTCTGCCAGTGGAGAGACGTATTTTGTCAGCAGTGATAAGTTGTCCGGCAGGGGATATAAATTTCCCGCCACCGGAGATAAGTTTTCCGCCACCGGAGAGACGTATTTTGTCAGCAGAGATAAGTTGTCCGGCAAGGGATATAAATTTCCCGCCACCGGAGATAAGTATATATAATTTTCCCCTCTGCAGAAAAGTTTTCCGCCAGCGGATATAAATTTCCCGCTACCGGAGATAAGTTTTCTGCCAGTGGAGAGACGTATTTTGTCAGCAGTGATAATTTGTCCGGCAGGGGATATAAATTTCCCGCCACCGGAGATAAGTTTTCCGCCACCGGAGAGACGTATTTTGTCAGCAGAGATAAGTTGTCCGGCAGGGGATATAGATTTTCCGCCGCCGGAGGTAAATGTTCTGCCAGCGGAGATAAGTTTTCTGCCGGCGGAGAAACGTAGTTCGTCAGCGGAGATAAGTTGTCCGGCAGGGGCTACAAATTTCCCCCTCTTGAGAAAAGTTTTCCGCCAGCGGATATAAATTTCCCGCCACCGGAGATAAGTTTTCTGCCAGTGGAGAGACGTATTTTGTCAGCAGTGATAAGTTGTCCGGCAGGGGATATAAATTTCCCGCCACCGGAGATAAGTTTTCCGCCACCGGAGAGACGTATTTTGTCAGCAGAGATAAGTTGTCCGGCAGGGGCTATAAATTTCCCCCTCTGGAGAAAAGTTTTCCGCCAGCGGATATAAATTTCCCGCCACCGGAGATAAGTTTTCTGCCAGCGGAGAGACGTATTTTGTCAGCAGAGATAAGTTGTCCGGCAGGAGCTATAAATTTCCACCTCTGGAGAAAAGTTTTCCGCCAGCGGATATAAATTTCCCGCCACCGGAGATAAGTTGTCTGCCAGTGGAGAGACGTATTTTGTCAGCAGAGATAAGTTGTCCGGCAGGGGCTATAAATTTCCCCTTCTGGAGAAAAGTTTTCCGCCAGCGGATATAAATTTCCCGCCACCGGAGATAAGTTTTCTGCCAGTGGAGAGACGTATTTTGTCAGCAGTGATAAGTTGTCCGGCAGGGGATATAAATTTCCCGCCACCGGAGATAAGTTTTCCGCCACCGGAGAGACGTATTTTGTCAGCAGAGATAAGTTGTCCGGCAGGGGCTATAAATTTCCCCCTCTGGAGAAAAGTTTTCCGCCAGCGGATATAAATTTCCCGCCACCGGAGATAAGTTTTCTGCCAGTGGAGAGACGTATTTTGTCAGCAGTGATAAGTTGTCCGGCAGGGGATATAAATTTCCCGCCACCGGAGATAAGTTTTCCGCCACCGGAGAGACGTATTTTGTCAGCAGAGATAAGTTGTCCGGCAAGGGATATAAATTTCCCGCCACCGGAGATAAGTTTTCTGCCAGCGGAGAGACGTATTTTGTCAGCATTGATAAGTTGTCCGGCAGGGGCTACAAATTTCCCCCTCTGGAGAAAAGTTTTCCGCCAGCGGATATAAATTTCCCGCCACCGGAGATAAGTTTTCTGCCAGTGGAGAGACGTATTTTGTCAGCAGTGATAAGTTGTCCGGCAGGGGATATAAATTTCCCGCCACCGGAGATAAGTTTTCCGCCACCGGAGAGACGTATTTTGTCAGCAGAGATAAGTTGTCCGGCAAGGGATATAAATTTCCCGCCACCGGAGATAAGTTTTCTGCCAGCGGAGAGACGTATTTTGTCAGCAGAGATAAGTTGTCCGGCAGGGGCTATAAATTTCCCACTCTGCAGAAAAGTTTTCCGCCAGCGGATATAAATTTCCCGCTACCGGAGATAAGTTTTCTGCCAGTGGAGAGACGTATTTTGTCAGCAGTGATAAGTTGTCCGGCAGGGGATATAAATTTCCAGCCACCGGAGATAAGTTTTCCGCCACCGTAGAGACGTATTTTGTCAGCAGAGATAAGTTGTCCGGCAAGGGATATAAATTTCCCGCCACCGGAGATAAGTTTTCCGCCACCGGAGAGACGTATTTTGTCAGCAGAGATAAGTTGTCCGGCAGGGGCTATAAATTTCCCCCTCTGGAGAAAAGTTTTCCGCCAGCGGATATAAATTTCCCGCCACCGGAGATAAGTTTTCTGCCAGCGGAGAGACGTATTTTGTCAGCATTGATAAGTTGTCCGGCAGGGGCTACAAATTTCCCCCTCTGGAGAAAAGTTTTCCGCCAGCGGATATAAATTTCCCGCCACCGGAGATAAGTTTTCCGCCACCGGAGAGACGTATTTTGTCAGCAGAGATAAGTTGTCCGGCAGGGGCTATAAATTTCCCCCTCTGCAGAAAAGTTTTCCGCCAGCGGATATAAATTTCCCGCTACCGGAGATAAGTTTTCTGCCAGTGGAGAGACGTATTTTGTCAGCAGTGATAAGTTGTCCGGCAGGGGATATAAATTTCCCGCCACCGGAGATAAGTTTTCCGCCACCGTAGAGACGTATTTTGTCAGCAGAGATAAGTTGTCCGGCAAGGGATATAAATTTCCCGCCACCGGAGATAAGTTTTCTGCCAGCGGAGAGACGTATTTTGTCAGCAGAGATAAGTTGTCCGGCAGGGGCTATAAATTTCCCCCTCTGCAGAAAAGTTTTCCGCCAGCGGATATAAATTTCCCGCTACCGGAGATAAGTTTTCTGCCAGTGGAGAGACGTATTTTGTCAGCAGTGATAAGTTGTCCGGCAGGGGATATAAATTTCCCGCCACCGGAGATAAGTTTTCCGCCACCGTAGAGACGTATTTTGTCAGCAGAGATAAGTTGTCCGGCAAGGGATATAAATTTCCCGCCACCGGAGATAAGTTTTCCGCCACCGGAGAGACGTATTTTGTCAGCAGAGATAAGTTGTCCGGCAGGGGCTATAAATTTCCCCCTCTGGAGAAAAGTTTTCCGCCAGCGGATATAAATTTCCCGCCACCGGAGATAAGTTTTCCGCCACCGGAGAGACGTATTTTGTCAGCAGAGATAAGTTGTCCGGCAGGGGATATAAATTTTCCGCCGCCGGAGGTAAATGTTCTGCCAGCGGAGATAAGTTTTCTGCCGGCGGAGAAACGTAGTTCGTCAGCGGAGATAAGTTGTCCGGCAGGGGCTACAAATTTCCCCCTCTTGAGAAAAGTTTTCCGCCAGCGGATAGAAATTTCCCGCCACCGGAGATAAGTTTTCTGCCAGCGGAGAGACGTATTTCGTCAGCAGAGATAAGTTGGCCGGCAGGGAATATAGATTTCACGCCGCCGGAGATAAGTTTTCCGCCAGCGGATAGACGTATTTTGTTTGCCGAGATAAGATGTCCCGCCGCCGGAAGTAAATGTTTTGCCACCGGAGATAAGTTTTCTGCCGGTGGAGAAACGTATGTCGTCTGCGTAGATAAGTTTTCCGCCAGCGGATAGACGTATTTTGTCAGCAGAGATAAGTTGTCCGGCAGGGGCTATAAATTTCCCCTTCTGGAGAAAAGTTTTCCGCCAGCGGATATAAATTTCCCGCCACCGGAGATAAGTTTTCTGCCAGTGGAGAGACGTATTTTGTCAGCAGTGATAAGTTGTCCGGCAGGGGATATAAATTTCCCGCCACCGGAGATAAGTTTTCCGCCACCGTAGAGACGTATTTTGTCAGCAGAGATAAGTTGTCTGGCAAGGGATATAAATTTCCCGCCACCGGAGATAAGTTTTCCGCCACCGGAGAGACGTATTTTGTCAGCAGAGATAAGTTGTCCGGCAGGGGCTATAAATTTCCCCCTCTGGAGAAAAGTTTTCCGCCAGCGGATATAAATTTCCCGCCACCGGAGATAAGTTGTCTGCCAGTGGAGAGACGTATTTTGTCAGCATTGATAAGTTGTCCGGCAGGGGCTACAAATTTCCCCCTCTGGAGAAAAGTTTTCCGCCAGCGGATATAAATTTCCCGCCACCGGAGATAAGTTTTCTGCCAGTGGAGAGACGTATTTTGTCAGCAGTGATAAGTTGTCCGGCAGGGGATATAAATTTCCCGCCACCGGAGATAAGTTTTCCGCCACCGGAGAGACGTATTTTGTCAGCAGAGATAAGTTGTCCGGCAAGGGATATAAATTTCCCGCCACCGGAGATAAGTTTTCTGCCAGTGGAGAGACGTATTTTGTCAGCAGTGATAAGTTGTCCGGCAGGGGCTATAAATTTCCCCCTCTGGAGAAAAGTTTTCCGCCAGCGGATATAAATTTCCCGCCACCGGAGATAAGTTGTCTGCCAGCGGAGAGACGTATTTTGTCAGCAGAGATAAGTTGTCCGGCAGGGGCTATAAATTTCCCCCTCTGCAGAAAAGTTTTCCGCCAGCGGATATAAATTTCCCGCTACCGGAGATAAGTTTTCTGTCAGTGGAGAGACGTATTTTGTCAGCAGTGATAATTTGTCCGGCAGGGGATATAAATTTCCCGCCACCGGAGATAAGTTTTCCGCCACCGGAGAGACGTATTTTGTCAGCAGAGATAAGTTGTCCGGTAGGGGATATAAATTTTCCGCCGCCGGAGGTAAATGTTCTGCCAGCGGAGATAAGTTTTTTGCCGGCGGAGAAACGTAGTTCGTCAGCGGAGATAAGTAGTCCGGCAGGGGCTACAAAAATCCCCCTCTTGAGAAAAGTTTTCCGCCAGCGGATAGAAATTTCCCGCCACCGGAGATAAGTTTTCTGCCAGCGGAGAGACGTATTTCGTCAGCAGAGATAAGTTGGCCGGCAGGGAATATAGATTTCACGCCGCCGGAGATAAGTTTTCCGCCAGCGGATAGACGTAATTTGTTTGCCGAGATAAGATGTCCCGCCGCCGGAAGTAAATGTTTTGCCACCGGAGATAAGTTTTCTGCCGGTGGAGAAACGTATGTCGTCAGCAGAGATAATTTGTCCGGCAGGGGATATAAATTTCCCGCCACCGGAGATAAGTTTTCCGCCAGCGGATAGACGTATTTTGTCAGCAGAGATAAGTTGTCCGGCAGGGGCTATAAATTTCCCCTTCTGGAGAAAAGTTTTCCGCCAGCGGATATAAATTTCCCGCCACCGGAGATAAGTTTTCTGCCAGTGGAGAGACGTATTTTGTCAGCAGTGATAAGTTGTCCGGCAGGGGATATAAATTTCCCGCCACCGGAGATAAGTTTTCTGCCAGTGGAGAGACGTATTTTGTCAGCAGTGATAAGTTGTCCGGCAGGGGATATAAATTTCCCGCCACCGGAGATAAGTTTTCCGCCACCGGAGAGACGTATTTTGTCAGCAGAGATAAGTTGTCCGGCAAGGGATATAAATTTCCCGCCACCGGAGATAAGTTTTCTGCAACCGGAGAGACGTATTTTGTCAGCAGAGATAAGTTGTCCGGCAGGGGCTATAAATTTCCCCCTCTTGAGAAAAGTTTTCCGCCAGCGGATAGAAATTTCCCGCCACCGGAGATAAGTTTTCTGCCAGCGGAGAGACGAATTTCGTCAGCAGAGATAAGTTGGCCGGCAGGGAATATAGATTTCACGCCGCCGGAGATAAGTTTTCCGCCAGCGGACAGACGTATTTTGTGAGCAGAGATAAGTTGTCTGGCAGGGCATATAGATTTCCCGCTGCCGGAGATAAGTTTTCTGCCCGCGGAAAGACGTATTTTGTCAGCAAAGATAAGATAAGATAAGATGTCTGTCAGCGGAGAAAAGCTTTCCGACAGCGGATATAAATTTCCCGCTACCGCAGATAAGTTTTCCGCCAGCGGAGAGATGTATTTTGTCAGCAGAGATAAGTTGTCCGGCAGGGGATATAAATTTCCCGCCACCGGAGATAAGTTTTCCGCCACCGGAGAGACGTATTTTGTCAGCAGCGATAAGTTGTCCGGCAGGGGCTATAAATTTCCCCCTCTTGAGAAAAGTTTTCCGCCAGCGGATATAAATTTCCCGCCACCGGAGATAAGTTTTCTGCCAGCGGAGAGACGTATTTTGTCAGCAGAGATAAGTTGTCCGGCAGGGGCTATAAATTTCCCCCTCTGGAGAAAAGTTGTCCGGCAGGGGATATAAATTTCCCGCCACCGGAGAAAAGTTTTCTGCCAGCGCAGAGACGTATTTTGTCAGCAGAGATAAGTTTTCCGGCAGGGGATATAAATTTCCCGCCAACGGAGATTAGTTTTCCGCCAGCGGAGAGACGTATTTTGTCAGCAGAGATAAGTTGTCCGGCAGGGGCTATAAATTTCCCCATCTGGAGAAAAGTTTTCCGCCAGAGGATATAAATTTCCCGCCACCGGAGATAAGTTTTCTGCCAGCGGAGAGACGTATTTTGTCAGCAGTGATAAATTGTCCGGCAGGGGATTTAAATTTTCCGCCACCGGAGATAAGTTTTCCGACACCGGAGAGACGTATTTTGTCAGCAGAGATAAGTTGTCCGGCAGGGGATATAAATTTTCCGCCGCCGGAGGTAAATGTTCTGCCAGCGGAGATAAGTTTTCTGCCGGCGGAGAAACGTAGTTCGTCAGAGGAGATAAGTTGTCCGGCAGGGGCTACAAATTTCCCCCTCTGGAGAAAAGTTTTCCGCCAGCGGATAGAAATTTCCCGCCACCGGAGATAAGTTTTCTGCCAGCGGAGAGACGTATTTCGTCAGCAGAGATAAGTTGTCTGGCAGGGAATATAGATTTCATGCCGCCGGAGATAAGTTTTCCGCCAGCGGATAGACGTATTTTGTGAGCAGAGATAAGTTGTCTGGCAGGGAATATAGATTTCCCGCCGCCGGAGATAAGTTTTCTGCCCGCGGAAAGACGTATTTTGTCAGCAAAGATAAGATAAGATAAGATGTCTGTCAGCGGAGAAAAGCTTTCCGCCAGCGATAATAAATTAACCGCTACCGCAGATAAGTTTTCCGCCAGCGGAGAGATGTATTTTGTCAGCAGAGATAAGTTGTCCGGCAGGGGATATAAATTTCCCGCCACCGGAGATAAGTTTTCCGCCACCGGAGAGACGTATTTTGTCAGCAGAGATAAGTTGTCCGGCAGGGGCTATAAATTTCCCCCTCTGGAGAAAAGTTTTCCGCCAGCGGATATAAATTTCCCGCCACCGGAGTTAAGTTTTCTGCCAGCGGAGAGACGTATTTTGTCAGCAGTGATAAGTTGTCCGGCAGGGGATATAAATTTCCCGCCACCGGAGATAAGTTTTCCGCCACCGGAGAGACGTATTTTGTCAGCAGTGATAAGTTGTCCGGCAGGGGATATAAATTTCCCGCCACCGGAAATTAGTTTTCCGCCAGCGGAGAGATGTATTTTGTTTGCCGAGATAAGATGTCCCGCCGCCGGAAGTAAATGTTTTGCCAGCGGAGATAAGTTTTCTGCCGGCGGAGAAACGTAGGTCGTCTGCGTAGATAAGTTTTCCGCCAGCGGAGAGACGTATTTTCTCAGCAGAGATAAGTTGTCCGGCAGGGGATATATATTTCCCGCCGGAGATAAGTTTTCTGCCCGCGGAAAGACGTATTTTGACAGCAAAGATAAGATAAGATAAGATGTCTGTCAGCGGAGAAAAGTTTTCCGCCAGCGGATATAAATTTTATGCTACCGCAGATAAGTTTTCCGCCAGCGGAGAGATGTATTTTGTCAGCGGAGATAAGTTGTCCGGCAGGGGGTATAAATTTCCCCCTCTGGTGAAACGTTTTCCGCCAGCGGATATAAATTTCCCGACACCGGAGATAAGTTTTCCGCCCGCGGAAAGACGTATTTTGACAGCAAAGATAAGATAAGATAAGATGTCTGTCAGCGGAGAAAAGTTTTCCGCCAGCGGATATAAATTTTATGCTACCGCAGATAAGTTTTCCGCCAGCGGAGAGACGTATTTGGTCAGCGGAGATAAGTTGTCCGGCAGGGGATATAATTTTCCCGCCGCCTGAGATAAGTTTTCTGCCAGCGTAGAGACGTATTTCGTCAGCAGAAATAAGATGTCCGGCAGCGGATATAGATTTCCCGGCACCGGAAATAAGTTTTCCGCCAGCGGAGAGACGTATTTCGTCAGCAGAGATAAGTTGTCTGGCAGGGAATATAGATTTCCCGCCGCCGGAAAGAAGTTTTCCGCCACCGGAGAGAAATATTTTGTCAGCAGAGATAAATTGTCCGGCAGGGGATATAAATTTCCCGCCACCGGAGACAAGTTTTCCGCCACCGGAGAGACGTATTTTGTCAGCAGAGATAAGTTGTCCGGCAGGGGATATAAATTTCCCTCCGCCGGAGATAAGTTTTCTGCCAGCGTAGAGACGTATTTCGTCAGCAGAGATAAGTTGTCCGGCAGGGGATATATATTTCCCGCCACCGGAAATAAGTTTTCCGCCACCGGAGAGACGTATTTTGTCAGCAGAGAGAAGTTGTCCGGCAGGGGATATAAATTTTCCGCCGCCGGAGGTAAATGTTCTGCCAGCGGAGATAAGTTTTCTGCCGGCGGAGAAACGTAGTTCGTCAGCGGAGATAAGTTGTATGGCAGGGGCTACAAATTTCCCCCTCTGGAGAAAAGTTTTCCGCCAGCGGATAGAAATTTCCCGCCACCGGAGATAAGTTTTCTGTTGGATATAATTGTACCGTTTTAGTTTACCGTTATATATATAAGCGATATATAAAACGGAGCTGATACAAGAGACACGTAGTGGTTCGGTTAAACGTTTATTTGAGAGTGAGTAAAGTGGTATATGCATTATGAGCACGATACAATACAGTGTTGCCAGATAATTGTTGCTTATTCAAACAATAGTATCGATTACATTTTTAACACTTCTTCTTAAGCTACATATTATCATTTTAAACTAACTACCGCATGTTTAACTTTGTCATTCCAAGTAATTTAACAAAGTCGTCGTGTTTTTTCTTGCTTAAACATTTTGTTAGTAGATCTGCAACATTGCCGTTTGTCGATACGTATTCTAGTATAATTTCATTACATTCTACTTTTTCGCGAACAAAATGATACTTAATATCAATGTGCTTCGTGCGTTTGTGATGTACCGGATTTTGAGCAATATGTTGCGAACTGATGTTGTCGCCATAGATGGTTAAAGGCTCTGTAACAGTTGACCAACCAATCTCGTCGAGAAGTCATCGTAAATAAATAGCCTCTTTAGCAGCCATAGATAGTGCTATGTATTCAGCTTCAGTGCTGCTCAACGCGACAACACTTTGCTTAGTTGAAGTCCAAGAAAAAGCACTGCTGCTAGGAAGAATGCGTATCCACTATAAGATCTTCTATCGAGCCTGTCATTGGCCCAGTCAGCATCAGCGAAACCTCTTACTGGTTCACCACACTTGCGGTATGAGATGCCCAAATTCGTCGTTCCAGCCAGATACCTTAGAATGTGTTTTGCAGCCGTCTCGTGTTCTGCATGGGGATCAGTATTTCGTTGCGACAGTTTGCTTACTGCGTGCAAAATGTCCGGTCGGCTCAAGACTGCTAAATACATAAGGGAACCAATTAATGACTGATATTGTGTTACATTTACCTTGACACAATTATCATCAATGCAGCCAACTTGATAGCCCGGGTCGAGCGGTGTGCTGACTGGACGG
This sequence comes from Drosophila pseudoobscura, assembly GCF_009870125.1. Lineage (NCBI taxonomy): Eukaryota > Metazoa > Arthropoda > Insecta > Diptera > Drosophilidae > Drosophila > Drosophila pseudoobscura. Next base: position 319,925 of record NC_046680.1, read on the forward strand.
CACTTGCTCATGCCATACGTGTCCAATAGTCCTTGAATATGCGATTTCTGGCAAAACGAAATCGAACCCTGTTCACCGTCTCGCTCAATTTCCATTCTTAGGAAAAAGTTTATGGGGCCGCCATCGTGCATCTTGAAGTTTGATGCGATCTTCTTCTTAATTACGGCTATGTCATTTTTGTTTGGACATGCGATAATTAAATCGTCGACGTAGACTGCAATATAGCTGTATGTTTGCTCATCTTTCTTGACGTACAAGCATGCCTCGTTCTTACATCTCTTGAAGCCCATGGTAGACAATACCTCGTCGAGCGTTTTGTTCCATACTCGCCCGGATTGCTTGAGTCCATAAAGTGCTTTACGCAGCTTTAGAACTTTTTCTGGATGATGCTTGTTGACAAAATTCTGAGGCTGCCTCATGTACACAGTCTCATGGAGTTTACTGTTCAGGTAAGCATTTGATATATCTACTTGATGCATATACAGCTGTTTTTCTGCAGCAATTGCGAACAACATGCGAATGGTCTCGTACCGAATTACAGGTGAAAACGTTTCCCAATAATTTACTCCAAATTGTTGCCCACAGCCTTGAGCAACCAATCGAGATTTGAACTTCTCGATGAGACCATCCTTGTTTCTCTTAATTCGAAAAACCCATTTGGAACCAATGGCTTTTTGTCCTGGAGGGAGTTCACACAATGACCACGTGTTATTTTCCTGTAGAGCGTCGTATTCCGTTTGCATTGATTCTTTCCAATTTTGAGAATGATCGCCTTGCAATGCTTCAGCAACTGACTGCGGTGTCTCAGTGTCATCCATCTGATTTAGGAAACTATTGAGCACTGCCTGGTACTGCTTTTTCGGTCGCCCAGGTTGACCGCTGCGGATGATTTTTGGTCTGCCACGCCCACGCTGTACTACATTCTCTTGTGGTGGCACCTCTTGACCACTCACGGAATTGTCGTCAGGTTCACTTGCGCTCAAAAACTCCTCCTCCACTTCGCTGGAGTCACTGCTGGAATCTGCATGATCAGCAATTAAAGGTGCATATGAGTGTTGATCAGGAACTTTAATTGACTCAAGGCGGAGTATATTTGTCATGAAATCGTCATTTCGATCTGAAATACCACAATTCTCAATGCTTTTTGTGTCAATCTCACCTTCTATAAATTTCACATCACGCCTTTCAATTATTGTACGGTTCTCTCGATCGTACAGGCGGTAAGCTTTTGCTGTAAAGGAGTAGCCGACAAAAATGTATTCTTTGCCTTTTGCCTGGAATTTGCTTCTTCTGGTCTTATCCACAGCAAATGCGCGAGATCCGAATACTCGCAGGTGTTTTACTGATGGCTTGAGTCCTTTCCAGGCTTCGAATGGTGTACCGCCACTTAAGGCTTTTGTGGGACATCTATTTCGCAAGTAAACTGCCTTGGTAACAGCCTCTGCCCACAAGAACTCCTCCAGCTTTGCATGGATTAGCATACTTTTTGCCATCTCTACAATTGTTCGATTGGCTCTCTCGGCTACACCGTTTTGCTGAGGGGTGTAGGGAACCGTCAGTTGCCTTTGTATACCGCACTCGTTCAAAAAACCAGAAAATTCCTTATTTACATACTCTGTGCCATTATCGCTGCGCACAGCCTTTATTTTGTTGCCCGTTTGGCATTCCACAAAACTTTTGAACATTTTGAATTTTTCGAAAACTTGGCTTTTTGCGTGCATAATGTATACAAATATCTTGCGCGAGTAGTCATCAATAAATGTCACAAAATAGCGATTGCCGCCGATCGATTTTACATTCATTGGGCCACATACATCTGTATGCACTAGCTCAAGTACTTGCTCCGTTGTACGATTTAACTTCTGTTGAAACGGCAATGCACATATTTTTGCTCTGTTACATGTATCACAATTGATTTCCATTTTCACATTTTCAAAGTTCATGCCATGAACAAGCTGTTTATCGTTCAACTGTTTTAAATCTTGGAAATTAAGGTGGCCAAACCTATTATGCCAATTCATTGCAGGAGAATTTGTGTTCAACATATAAACTGCACTTTTTTCTGAGCACTGTTTGTACACATACAAATTGTTTTCTTGCTTGGCTTTTATTATTGTTTCTCCTTTTTTATTTTTAATCAGTGCCACTTTTCCAATAAATGTAGTAGAATTCTCGAATTTAGCTGCTGTGCTCACTGAGAAAAAATTCATGTGTAATTCGGGGACGTATAACACATTTTGCAAGTTTATTAAAATATTTTCACCCAGAATTTTAACATTACCAGATCCGGGTGATGAGACGAACTTATTTGTAGCCAACATTATCGATGTTTCCTTCTCGACATAGTTTAGGAACATGCTGCGATCGCAACACATGTGCGATGTTGCGCCACTATCTACGCACCAAACTCTCTTTTGCTGCTCTCCGACAAAACAGTGCATTAAACTGCTTGTCTGTTCTCTTTGTCCATTTGTTTTGCTACCCTTTTTCTTAGATCTGCACTCGCTTGCTCGATGACCAGTTTTTTCGCATTTGAAACATTTTCCCTTGAATTGTTGCTTTACGCCTGTGTTCCCGTCGTTCTTGGTTCCGTTATTCTCGACATTCTCGTTTTCTCGCGATCTGCGCTGTGTATGTGTGTATACTGCTTGTGTGGCCGAATGATTTTCGCGCTCAGCCTTCTCCTGTTTCCTGGTGCCTTCTTCCAGCATTTTTACTTTAAGAGCTTCAAATTTTGGCAGCTCGTCACGCGTTTCAATCGCGACTACAAAATTTTCCCAAGATTCGGGCTGCTGCTCAATAACATGATGACTTTTAGCTCATCGTGGAGTTTTATGTCCAGTTCCGCCAATTTTTCAATTGTCTCTACAAAAGAATTGACATAGGCGGACACATCATCGCCCTGCTGCATATTTAGTCGAATAAGTTTTTGATAAAGTTGCACCTTTTGGATGGGGCCTTTTGGCATGTGGAGTTCCTTTAATTTTTTTTCATATGGCTTCTGATGTTTCGCACGTCTTTATGTGCACAAACTGCGATGCCTTAACATTTAAGGTTATGTACGCCATTGCTTTCTGATCCAATTTATTCCATTTCTCGACAGCTGCGGCATCTCCTCCACTGCCTTTTCCACAGACTACATCCCATAAATCTGTCATTACCAGGACACTTTTCATGGCCATATGCCATACACTGTAATTGCCCTCATCAAGTTTTTCGATTTGATTTGACAAATTCATGTTGCTAATTGTTCCGCGTGTGTGCACAAAATAACTGTTGACAATTTAGCACAACCGACACTCAAACCCAGACGCTTTTTAGTCTGTTATTAAGCCGAAACAACGAACTCTGGGCCCATAACCAATGTTGGATATAATTGTACCGTTTTAGTTTACCGTTATATATATAAGCGATATATAAAACGGAGCTGATACAAGAGACACGTAGTGGTTCGGTTAAACGTTTATTTGAGAGTGAGTAAAGTGGTATATGCATTATGAGCACGATACAATACAGTGTTGCCAGATAATTGTTGCTTATTCAAACAATAGTATCGATTACATTTTTAACATTTTCTGCCAGCGGAGAGACGTATTTCGTCAGCAGAGATAAGTTGTCTGGCAGGGAATATAGATTTCACGCCGCCGGAGATAAGTTTTCCGCCAGCGGATAGACGTATTTTGTGAGCAGAGATAAGTTGTCTGGCAGGGCATATAGATTTCCCGCTGCCGGAGATAAGTTTTCTGCCCGCGGAAAGACGTATTTTGTCAGCAAAGATAAGATAAGATAAGATGTCTGTCAGCGGAGAAAAGCTTTCCGCTAGCGGATATAAATTTCCCGCTTCCGCAGATAAGTTTTCCGCCAGCGGAGAGATGTATTTTGTCAGCAGAGATAAGTTGTCCGGCAGGGGATATAAATTTCCCCCTCTGGAGAAAAGTTTTCCGCCAACGGATATAAATTTCCCGCCACCGGAGATAAGTTTTCTGCCAGTGGAGAGACGTATTTTGTCAGCAGAGATAAGTTGTCCGGCAGGCGATATAAATTTCCCTCCGCCGGAGATAAGTTTTCTGATAGCGTAGAGACGTATTTCGTCAGCAGAGATAAGTTGTCCGGCAGGGGATATATATTTCCCGCCACCGGAAATAAGTTTTCCGCCAGCGGAGAGTTTTTTTTTGTTTGCCGAGATAAGATGTCCCGCCGCCGGAAGTAAATGTTTTTCCAGCGGAGATAAGTGTTCTGCCGGCGGAGAAACGTAGGTCGTCTGCGTAGATAAGTTTTCCGCCAGCGGAGAGACGTATTTTGTCAGCAGAGATAAGTTTTCCGGCAGGGGCTACAAATTTCCCACTCTGGAGAAAAGTTTTCCGCCAGCGGATATAAATTTCACGCCACCGGAGATAAGTTTTCTGCCAGCGGAGAGACGTATTTTGTCAGCAGTGATAAGTTGTCCGGCAGTGGATATAAATTTCCCGCCACCGGAAATTAGTTTTCCGCCAGCGGAGAGATGTATTTTGTTTGCCGAGATAAGATGTCCCGCCGCCGGAAGTAAATGTTTTGCCAGCGGAGATAAGTTTTCTGCCGGCGGAGAAACGTAGGTCGTCTGCGTAGATAAGTTTTCCGCCAGCGGAGAGACGTATTTTGTCAGCAGAGATAAGTTTTCCGGCAGGGGCTACAAATTTCCCACTCTGGAGAAAAGTTTTCCGCCAGCGGATATAAATTTCCCGCCACCGAAGATAAGTTTTCTGCCAGCGGAGAGACGTATTTTGTCAGCAGAGATAAGTTGTCCGGCAGGGGCTATAAATTTCCCCCTCTGGAGAAAAGTTGTCCGGCAGGGGATATAATTTTCCCGCCACCGGAGATAAGTTTTCTGCCAGCGGAGAGACGTATTTTGTCAGCAGTGATAAGTTGTCCGGCAGGGGATATAAATTTTCCGCCGCCGGAGGTAAATGTTCTGCCAGCGGAGATAAGTTTTCTGCCGCCGGAGAAACGTAGGTCTTCTGCGTAGATAAGTTTTCCGCCAGCGGAGAGACGTATTTTCTCAGCAGAGATAAGTTGTCCGGCAGGGCATATATATTTCGCGCCACCGGAAATTAGTTTTCCGCCACCGGAGAGACGTATTTTGTCAGCAGAGATAAGTTGTCCGGCAGGGGATATATATTTCCCGCCACCGGAAATAAGTTTTCCGCCACCGGAGAGACGTATTTTGTCAGCAGAGATAAGTTGTCCGGCAGGGGATATAAATTTCCCTCCGCCGGAGATAAGTTTTCTGCCAGCGTAGAGACGTATTTTGTCAGCAGAGATAAGTTGTCCGGCAGGGGCCATAAATTTCCCCCTCTGGAGAAAAGTTTTCCGCCAGCGGAAATAAATTTCCCGCCACCGGAGATAAGTTTTCTGCCGGCGGAGAAACGTAGGTCGTCTGCGTAGATAAGTTTTCCGCCAGCGGAGAGACGTATTTTCTCAGCAGAGATAAGTTGTCCGGCAGGGGATATATATTTCCCGCCACCGGAAATTAGTTTTCCGCCAGCGGAGAGACGTATTTCGTCTGCAGAGATAAGTTTTCTGCAAGCGGAGAGACGTGTTTTGTCAGCAAAGATAAGATGTCTGTCAGCGGAGAAAAGTTTTCCTCCAGCGGATATAAATTTTCCGCCAGCGGATATAAATTTTCCGCTACCGCAGATAAGTTTTCCGCCAGCGGAGAGATGTATTTTGGCAGCGGAGATAAGTTGTCCGGCAGGGGGTATATATTTCCCCCTCTGGTGAAAAGTTTTCCGCCAGCGGATATAAATTTCCCGCCACCGGAGATAAGTTTTCCGCCGGCGGAGAGACGTATTTTGTCAGCGTAGATAAGTTGTCCGGCAGGGGATATAAATTTCCCTCCGCCGGAGATAAGTTTTCCGCCACCGGAGAGACGTATTTTGTCAGCAGAGAGAAGTTGTCCGGCAGTGGACATAAATTCCTCGCCGCCGGAAGTAAATGTTCTGCCAGCGGAGATAAGTTTTCCAGAGGGGGGCGAAAAGTTTTCCGCCAGCGGATATAAATTTCCCGCCGCCGGAGATAAGTTTTCTGCCCGCGGAAAGACGTATTTTGTCAGCAAAGATAAGATAAGATAAGATGTCTGTCAGCGGAGAAAAGTTTTCCGCCAGCGGAGAGACGTATTTCGTCAGCAGAGATAAGTTGTCTGGCAGGGAATATAGATTTCCCGCCGTCGGAAGGAAGTTTTCCGCCACCGGAGAGAAATATTTTGTCAGCAGTGATAAGTTGTCCGGCAGGGGCTATAAATTTCCCACTCTGGAGAAAAGTTTTCCGCCAGCGGATATAAATTTCCCGCTACCGGAGATAAGTTTTCTGCCAGCGGAGAGACGTATTTTGTCAACAGCGATAAGTTGTCCGGCAGGGGATATAAATTTTCCGCCGCCGGAGGTAAATGTTCTGCCAGCGGAGATAAGTTTTCTGCCGCCGGAGAAACGTAGGTCGTCTGCGTAGATAAGTTTTCCGCCAGCGGAGAGACGTATTTCGTCAGCAGAGATAAGATATCCGGCAGCGGATATAGATTTCCCGGCACCGGAAATAAGTTTTCCGCCAGCGGAGAGACGTATTTCGTCAGCAGAGATAAGTTGTCTGGCAGGGAATATAGATTTCCCGCCGTCGGAAGGAAGTTTTCCGCCACCGGAGAGAAATATTTTGTCAGCAGTGATAAGTTGTCCGGCAGGGGCTATAAATTTCCCACTCTGGAGAAAAGTTTTCCGCCAGCGGATATAAATTTCCCGCTACCGGAGATAAGTTTTCTGCCAGCGGAGAGACGTATTTTGTCAGCAGATATAAGGTGTCCGGCAGGGGCTATGAAAATCCCCATCTGGAGAAAAGTTTTCCGCCAGCGGATATAAATTTCCCGCCACCGGAGATAAGTTTTCTGCCAGCGGAGAGACGTATCTTGTCAGCAGAGATAAGTTGTCCGGCAGGGGATATAAATTTCCCGCCACCGGAGATAAGTTTTCCGCCACCGGAGAGACCTATTTTGTCAGCAGAGATAAGTTGTCCGGCAGGGGCTACAAATGTCCCCCTCTGGAGAAAAGTTTTCCGCCAGCGGATATAAATTTCCCGCCACCGGAGATAAGTTTTCCGCCACCGGAGAGACGTATTTTGTCAGCAGAGATAAGTTGTCCGGCAGGGGCTATAAATTTCCCCCTCTGGAGAAAAGTTTTCCGCCAGCGGATATAAATTTCCCGCCACCGGAAATAAGTTTTCTGCCAGCGGAGAGACGTATTTTGTCAACAGCGATAAGTTGTCCGGCAGGGGATATAAATTTCCCGCCACCGGAGATAAGTTTTCCGTCACCGGAGAGATGTATTTTGTCAGCAGAGATAAGTTGTCCGGCAGGGGATATAACTTTCCCGCCGCCGGAGATAAGTTTTCTGCCAGCGTAGAGACGTATTTCGTCAGCAGAGATAAGATGTCTGGCAGGGGATATAGATATTCCGGCACCGGAAATAAGTTTTCCGCCAGCGGAGAGACGTATTTCGTCAGCAGAGATAAGTTGTCTGGCAGGGAATATAGATTTCCCGCCGCCGGAGATAAGTTTTACGCCAGCGGAGAGACGTATTTCGTTAGCAGAGATAAGTTTTCAGGCCGGGGATATAAACTTCTCGCCGCCGGAGATAAGTTTTCTGCAAGCGGAGAGACGTATTGTGTCAGCAGAGATAAGTTGTCCGGCAGGGGATATAAATTTCTCGCCGACGGAGGTAAATGTTCTGTCGGCGGAGAAACGTAGTTCGTCAGCAGAGATAAGTTGTCCGGCAGCGAAGATAAGATGTCTGTTATCGGAGAAAAGTTTTCCGCCAGCGGATATAAATTTCCGCCACCGCAGATAAGTTTTCCACCAGCGAAGAGATGTATTTTGGCATCAGAGATAAGATGTCCGGCAGGTGATATAAATTCCTCGCCGCCATAAGTAAAGTAAGTAAATGTTCTGCCAGCGGAGATAAGTTTTCTGCCGGCGGAGAAACGTAATTCGTCGGCGGGGATAAATTGTCCGCCAGGGGATATACAAAATTCCCGCCGCCGGAGATAAGATTTCTGCCAGCGGAGAATCGTAGTTCGTCAGCGGTGATAAATTGTCTGCCAGCGGCGATAAGTTTTTCGCCGGAGAGACGTATTTTGTCAGCTGAGATAAGTTGTCCGTCAGGGGATATAAATTTCCCCCTCTGGAGATAAGTTTTCTGCCAGAGGAGAAACGTAGTTCATCAGCGGATATAAAATATCTGCCATCGGAAATAAGTTTTCCGCCAGCGGAGAAACGTAATTCGTCTGCGGGAATAAATTGTCCGTCTGGGGATAAAAATTTCCCGCCGCGGGAGATAAATTGTCTGCCAGCGGAGATAAGCTGTCCGTCAGCGGATATAGATTTCCCGCCACCGGAAATAAGTTTTCCGCCAGCGGAGTGACGTATTTCATCAGCAGAGATACGTTGTCCGGCAGGGGATATAAATTTCCCGCCACCGGAAATAAGTTTTCCGCCAGCGGTGAAACGTAATTCGTCTGCGGGGATAAATTTTCCGTCTGGGGATATAAATTTCCCGCCGCCGGAGATATATTTTCTGCCAGAGGAGATAAGTTGTCCGTCAGCGGATATAGGTTTCCCGCCACCGGAAATAAGTTTTTAGCCAGCGGAAAGACGTATTTCGTCAGCAGAGGTAATTTGTCTGGAAGGGGATATAAATTTCCCGCCACCGGAAATAAGTTTTCCGCCAGCGGAGAAACGTAATTCGGCTGCGGGGGATATAAATTTCCCGCCGCCGTAGTTAAGTTTTCTGCCAGCGGAGAATCGTTGTTCGTCAGCGGAGATAAATTGTCTGCCTGCGGAGATAAGTTGTACGCCAGGGGATATAGACTTCCCGCCCCCGGAAATAAGTTTTCAGCCAGCGGAGAGACGTATTTCGTCAGCAGAGATAATTTGTCTGGAAGGGGTATAGATTTCCCGCCACCGGAAATAAGTTTTAAGCCAGCGGAGAGACGTATTTCGTCAGCAGAGATAAGTTGTCCGGCTGGGGATATAAATTTCCCGCCTCCGGAAATAAGTTTTCTGCCAGCGGAGAAACGTAATTCGTCTGCGGGGATAAATTGTCCGTCTGGGGATATAAATTTCCCGCCGCCGGAGTTAAGTTTTCTGCCAGCGGAGAATCGTTGTTCGTCAGCGGAGATAAATTGTCTGCCAGCGGAGATAAGTTGTATGCCAGGGGATATAGATTTCCCGCCCCCGGAAATAAGTTTTCAGCCAGCGGAGAGACGTAATTCGTCAGCAGAGATAATTTGTCTGGAAGGGGATATAGATTTCCCGCCACCGGAAATAAGTTTTCCGCCAGTGGAGAGACGTATTTCGTCAGAAGAGATAAGTTGTCCGGCAGGGGATATAAATTTCCCGCCACCGGAAATTAGTTTTCCGCCAGCGGAGAGACGTATTTCGTTCGCAGAGATAAGTTTTTCGCCAGCGGATATAAATTTCCCGCCCCGGAAATAAGTTTTCTGCCAGCGGAGAAACGTAATTCGTCTGCGGGGATAAATTGTCCGTCTGGGGATATAAATTTCCCGCCGCCGGAGTTAAGTTTTCTGCCAGCGGAGAACCGTTGTTCGTCAGCGGAGATAAATTGTCTGTCTGCGGAGATAAGTTGTACGCCAGGGGATATAGACTTCCCGCCCCCGGAAATAAGTTTTCAGCCAGCGGAGAGACGTATTTCGTCAGCAGAGATAATTTGTCTGGAAGGGGTATAGATTTCCCGCCACCGGAAATAAGTTTTAAGCCAGCGGAGAGACGTATTTCGTCAGCAGAGATAAGTTGTCCGGCTGGGGATATAAATTTCCCGCCGCCGGAAATAAGTTTTCTGCCAGCGGAGAAACGTAATTCGTCTGCGGGGATAAATTGGCCGTCTGGGGATATAAATATCCCGCAGCCGGAGTTAAGTTTTCTACCAGCGGAGAATCGTTGTTCGTCAGCGGAGATAAATTGTCGGCCAGCGGAGATAAGTTGTCCGCCAGCGGATATAGATTTCCCACTACCGGAAATAAGTTTTCCGCCAGCGGAGAGACGTATTTCGTCAGCAGAGATAATTTGTCTGGCAGCGGATATAGATTTCCCGCTACCGGATATAAGTTTGCCGCCAGCGGAGAGACGTATTTCGTCAGCAGAGATAAGTTGTTAGGCAGGGGATATAAATTTCCCGCCACCGGAAATATGTTTTCCGCCAGCGTAGAGATGATTTCGTTAGCAGAGATAAGTTTTCCGCCAGCGGAGAAACGTAATTCGTCTGCGGGGATAAATTGTACGTCTGGGGATATAAATGTAGGGATCCTTGGTGGGCTCCCTACAAGTGAGTAAGAATCCGCTCCAGAAACTCCATCAAATATACGCCACACGTCGTTGTATTATATTTATTTTAATAAATGGTTACAAATAGGTTTCTTAGCATAGTTCTTTTCGCACGTCTGCTCGCTTCTCCAGTCGAACTCTTACTTACTATCGATATATCTTCCTCTACCCTTGACTATCCCTAGCGATAGATCGATACTCATTAAAGGGCTGCCAACCCTACATTCGGCCGTCCTGACTCATCATTCGACCCGAATGATTGAGACCACATCTTCCTATACTCTGCCACCGTATTGGTCTTCAAAGGCCCTTCACCATCACCCACTTTCTCAACAATGTACCGTCCATGTCTTAGTTTACGCGTCACAATATAAGGACCCAAGAATCTTCCCTTTAGCTTCAATCCGGTTCCAAATTGGGTACGCTTAATAGCTACCATATCATTAACTTGGTACTCTTTTTCTGGTTTCCGGGACTTGTTGAACGACTTGCAATTTTCATTTTGTATCTGCACTATGTTATCTCTGGCTATCTTGCGAATTTCTTCTTTCTCCTGCTGCAGCTCTAAATTATACTCTTCCTCTACAAGCTTTTCTAAGTCACTGTCATACTTTGTCCTCATTTTTATGCCTGTCAAAATCTTAAATGGGGATATCTTGGTACTTCTCGGAGGAGTGGAGTTTATAAACGATTGTACCCTACCAACATGCTTGTACCAGGCTTTCGGATCTTCTGCGCAAAGCTTTGTTAACATAGTAGTAACGACCTTATTAATTCGCTCTACCTGTCCATTACCACGCGGCACTCCTGTCGCTATCAGCAAATGTTGGATATCCTGTTCCTTACAATATTCCTCGAAAACATTAGCAGTAAATGCAGTGCCTCTATCCGTGATCACACGCTTCGGGTTTCCAAAAACTTCGCCCTGTTTCTGCAACCTATCAACCACATCATCAGCGCCTGTACTCTTTGTTGGATAAAGCCAGACAAATTTAGAAAAAGCGTCGACAACTACTAGGACGTGGTTATACTGTTTCTTAGTCAACTCCATCGGTCCAATATGGTCAATATGATACGTTTGCAAAGGCTCATCAGATTTGTCAATTACATTCAAATACCCTTCTTTCTTTCCACATTTTGCGTCGCTCACAATGCACTCCACACACGACTTAACAATCCTATCCACTTTTCCTAACAACTCTGGAATAAAGTATTCGCGCTGCACTAAATCGATAGTTCTTTTGACACCAAAATGACCCTGACGATGAGCAATCATTATGATTTCGCTTTCCATCCCAGATGGTATTACGATCAACTCTTTAACTGGATCCTTGTGCAAAATGTCATACTTCAAATAAAAGTCGTCGTAAGAACCCGACTCTAGCACCTTACAAATTGCTGGTATCCAAATATCCTGACGTTGAGCCTGCTTTATTCGATGTCTAAGTGAATCTTCCAACAACAAACAATGCACTCTACTCAATGCATCGACGTGTTTCATCTTTGTCCCTGAACGATGCTCAATTTCATAATCGAAGTCCTGAAGAAAAATGACCCAACGAGATACCTTAACTGGAACATCTTGTTTCCTCATCGTTAACGCAAAAGCATTACAGTCAGTAATAATTTTTATCTTTCTCCCAAGCAAATACACTCTCCACTTCTTTAAAGCCTGCACTATAGCGAGTACTTCAAGCTCGTATGAAGGGTACTTTTCTTCAGCTGGGGTTGTCTTACGACTCATATATTCTACCGGGTGGAAACATTGATCCTCTGAGTCCATTTGCAAAAGTATAGCTCCATACCCATACATACTTGCATCGCAGTGAACTTCAGTTTTGCCCTTCTGATTAAACAACTTTAAAACAGGAGAACAGGATAAATAAACTTTCAACTGATTGAATGATGCCAACTCTTCTTCACCCATTTTGAAAGAAACATCCTTTTTCATCAAGTTTGTCAGTGGTCTGGCCACGACAGCAAAATCCTTAACAAATCTACGGAAATAGGAAGTTAGGCCCAAATAGCGTTGAACTTTTTTCCTGTCTCTCGGAATTGGAAAATTTTCAACTGCCGAAGTTTTATCTTGAGATGGTCTTATCGTTGAATTCTCTATTATGTAACCCAAAAAATTAACCTTGCGCTGTAACACTTGCGATTTCTCCCATTTTATGCGTAATCCTGAAATCTCTGCGATACTCAACACCTTCTTTAATTTTTCAAGTCCTTCTTGCACATCCTTTGATGGAATAATAATATCGTCCATATACAAAATCAAAATACCGTCATCTATCAATGGTCTGAAAACAGCATATATGTACCTCATAAATACTGGAGGGGAGTTAGTCATCCCAAATGGTACATAATTAAATTCATACTGTCCACTCTGTGTGACAAAAGAGGTATATTTACGAGAATCCTCATGTACTGGCACGTGAAAAAACCGATTAGACAAGTCCAACGTAGTGAAAATACGTCCATCCTGAAGCTTGAGTAAAACATCGTCGATTAACGCCATTGGAAAATTGTCACGAATTATCTTTTCATTAAGTTTTTTATAATCACAACAAAGTCTTTTTGAGCCATCCTTCTTGGCGACAAGCACTACAGGGGACGAGTATTCAGAAACACTATGGAGATTTATTCCCTCCTTTAACCAATCCCTGACCTGCTTATCGACTTTCTCATTGTCCACGTAAGGTAGGCGTCTAGGTCTTTGACGGACCGGTACTTCATCTGACAATATTATCTTCATTTCAACAGGGCTGTTTTCTGGTTTTACGGGCTTATAATTTTCTACCAATCCTGCTATTATTGACCTCACCTCAAGGTTCAAATGCGACAGGTCTATTCCTCGTGAAAACTCTTCAATAATATTGCTCGACAGTATCTGATGGAACGTCTTTTCCAATTCATCAATTGCGCTCCCTGAATCCGGAGGCCTGCTCACTTGAGTATCACTATATTTAATGAACTCTAGATTGCGGCTTCCTTTAGTGAAACTACTGCTAACATACTCCTTTTCCGGTGGAACTTCAACCTCCCCTTGACGGATGTCATTTATTGAATGAAAGAAAACTCCTTTCTTCCCTATGCTTGCACTGACAAAATCAAGAACATCACTTCCAATTACACCTTCGTACAGGGTATCATCGTCACGGACTACATGGAAACACATTTCCAAAGGAACGTCATCCAACTTAGTAACAACATTAAATGAACCCAACGTATATATTTTCTTGCCTCCTATTCCGATCAATTCTTTTATATCGTTTTTCAACGCAACTGGGAAAATCTTTCTGTAGACTTTCTCGCTCATGGTACAAATATCGCTGCCAGAATCAAACAATGCAGTGATATCTTCATTACCGATTTCAACATTCTTAAAAGCCCGATTAAAACTGGTCTGAGAAAATTGCTGGACATTTGAAATTTTCTTCTCTGTTGCCATTCGTGAACCTTTTGCCTCGCATTGATTTGCCTTGTGACCTAGTTGATTGCAATTAAAATATTTGACGGCACTTTCCTTGCAATACTTTGCAATATGATTACTACCTCCACATTTGAAACAACGCCTTTCATCCTTGATTTTTACCGAACTATTCTCAAACTTTGGGTTTGCCTTTAGCGTACTTCCTTGATTTGCACTGATCTTTTCATAAATCTTAATTTGCTCACGAAAATCTTTAAAATTGTTTGCTTGGTACAGACAGCTTTTGTTTTGCTTGGAGTCTGGAATGCCCTCAATAATATATTCAATAATACTTTCTTCATCTAGCTGGGATTGACTTGCCAAGGTACACATGCTATAAAAATATTCAATTAAAGTCTCTTTATGGGTCTTCTTTCTATTTTCTAATAGCTTATGAACTTGCTTTGCCGTTAACTTCTCACTAAATTCACTTTTTAGTGCTTCCTTCAGAGAATTCCAATCATTAATGCCTGATTGACTGCTCAAAAATAATTTCGCTGCACCTTTCACTAATGTCCTGCCATATATAAACTTTTGCAAATCATTCCAATTCACTGTTAAGGCATTAAGTTCAAAATCACGTAGCCAGTTATCAACATCCGGAGAACCATTGCCCGTAAATGCTGAAAGGGATTCTTCGATGTCTCTTAATGTGAACGCCACGTTTACTGAACTACCAACTGCTGCTTCTCCTACCGAATTTAAAATTGGCGCGTCTTCTGTCTGTTCGTCCCCAGTTATATTGATCGTTTCTTCGTATACAGATTCTTCGTTTTCGTCTTGATCTAGTCTAAAATACGAATATAGTCTCTCCCGTAAAACTGATTTAACACCTGAATGCTGCAGATGTAGCTCTTTCAATTTTTCCTTCAACTCTGCTACGGTTAGGTCTAAGATTTCTTCGCGTTGCATATTACAATTAGCTAAAATATAGTTTACGTTAAATCCGCTTCCTAAAATTTGCAACACCTTAAATCTATTCTGTATATTCAATACTTGCGTATACAGACATCAGGTGTGAGAATCGTCTTTTCCAATACACGCAGATAAACGATGCGTTCTTCTTCTCTGTCTTCTTCACGTCGTTGTCGTTCGCAGGGTATACAAGCCGCACGTGGCCGTGCGAAGTACCACTGTTGTTGTTTCGTCGTTTCTGCTTTCCTCTTTTCTGCACGTTCGCAATCTGAACGTCTCTTCAGTCCTCTTTGCTCCGTACTTTCGTCGTTGGCTTTTCACTCTTTCCCGTTTGCCATGCTCTTCTGACGAAAACGAATAGTGTCGTTTTGCGTCCTCTTTCCTCGTCGTTTTCGGGTCTGCGTCGTTTTGTAGCCTCGTCGTTTTGTAGCTCTGTAGCTCTTCGCCGTTAGCTACCTCTGCTCTCTGAACTTTGACGAAAACGAATAGTGTCGTTTTGCGTCCTCTTTCCTCGTTATTTTCGTTTCTCACATCCGCTTCTCGGCATCTGCTTTCGTCTGATCTTCGTTGCTTCGTTCGTCGTAATTTCACAATGTTGCGCAAAACTTGATGGTATTGGCAACTTGTACACGAATACACATTCACTTGTGGTTCTATCCCGGTTGAGCCCCCAAATTGTAGGGATCCTTGGTGGGCTCCCTACAAGTGAGTAAGAATCCGCTCCAGAAACTCCATCAAATATACGCCACACGTCGTTGTATTATATTTATTTTAATAAATGGTTACAAATAGGTTTCTTAGCATAGTTCTTTTCGCACGTCTGCTCGCTTCTCCAGTCGAACTCTTACTTACTATCGATATATCTTCCTCTACCCTTGACTATCCCTGGCGATAGATCGATACTCATTAAAGGGCTGCCAACCCTACATAAATTTCCCACCGTCGGAGTTAAGTTTTCTACCAGCGGAGAATCGTTGTTCGTCAGCGGAGATAAATTGTCTGCCAGCGGAGATAAGTTGTACGAGAGGGGATATAGATTTCCCGCCCCCGGAAATAAGTTTTCAGCCAGCGGAGAGACGTATTTCGTCAGCAGAGATAATTTGTCTGGCAGGGGATATAAATTTCCCGCCACCGGAAATAAGTTTTCCGCCAGCGGAGAGACGTATTTCGTCAGTAGAGATAAGTTGTCCGGCAGCGGATATAAATTTCCCACCACCGGAAATAAGTTTTCCGCCAGCGGAGAGACGTATTTCGTCAGTAGAGATAAGTTGTCCGGCAGGGGATATAAATTTCCCGCCGCCGGAAATAAGTTTTCCGCTAGCGGAGAGACGTATTTCGTTAGCAGAGATAATTTGTCTGGCAGGGGATATAGATTTCCCGCCACCGGAAATAAGTTTTCCGCCAGTGGAGAGACGTATTTCGTCAGCAGAGATAAGTTGTCCGGCAGGGGACATAGATTTCCCGCCACCGGAAATAAGTTTTCCGCCAGCGGAGAGACGTATTTCGTCAGTAGAGATAAGTTGTCCGGCAGCGGATATAAATTTCCCGCCACCGGAAATAAGTTTTCCGCCAGCGGAGAGACGTATTTCGTCAGCAGAGATAAGTTGTCCGGTAGGGGATATAAATTTCCCGCCGCCGGAAATAAGTTTTCCGCCAGCGGAGAGACGTATTTCGTTAGCAGAGATAATTTGTCTGGCAGGGGATATAGATTTCCCGCCACCGGAAATAAGTTTTCCGCCAGCGGAGAGACGTATTTCGTCAGTAGAGATAAGTTGTCCGGCAGCGGATATAAATTTCCCGCCACCGGAAATAAGTTTTCCGCCAGCGGAGAGACGTATTTCGTCAGCAGAGATAAGTTGTCCGGTAGGGGATATAAATTTCCCGCCGCCGGAAATAAGTTTTCCGCCAGCGGAGAGACGTATTTCGTCAGTAGAGATAAGTTGTCCGGCAGGGGATATAAATTTCCCGCCGCCGGAAATAAGTTTTCCGCCAGCGGAGAGACGTATTTCGTTAGCAGAGATAATTTGTCTGACAGGGGATATAAATATCCCGCCGCCGGAGTTAAGTTTTCCGCCAGCGGAGAGACGTATATCGTCGGCAGGGATAATTTGTCTGGTAGGGAATATAGATTTCCCGCCCCCGGAAATAAGTTTTCCGCCAGCGGAGAGACGTATTTCGTCAGCAGAGATAGGTTGTCCGGCAGGGGATATAGATTTCCCGCCACCGGAAATAAGTTTTCCGGCAGCGTAGAGACGTATTTCGTTAGCAGAGATAAGTTTTCCGCCAGCGGAGAAACGTAATTCGTCTGCGGGGATAAATTGTCCGTCTGGGGATATAAATTTCCCACCGTCGGAGTTAAGTTTTCTGGCAGAGGAGAATCGTTGTTCGTCAGCGGAGATAAATTGTCTGCCAAAGGAGATAAGTTGTCCGCAAGCGGATATAGATTTCCCGGCACCGGAAATAAGTTTTCCGCCAGCGGAGAGACGTATTTCGTAAGCAGAGATAAGTTGTCTGGCAGGGGGTATAGATTTCCCGCCGCCGGAGATAAGTTTTCTGCCTGCGTAGAGACGTATTCGTTAGCAGAGATAAAGTGTCGGGCCGGGGATATAAATTTCTGGCCGCCGGAGATAAGTTTTCTGCAAGCGGAGAGACGTATTTCGTCAGCCGAGATAAGATGTCCGTCAGGGGATGTAAATTTCCCGCCGCCGGAGATAAGATTTCTGCCAGTGGAGAATCATAGTTCGTCAGCGGGGATAAGTTGTCCGCCAGCGGATTGTCCGGAGAGACGTATTTCGTCAGTAGAGATAAGTTGTCCGGCAGGGGATATAAATTTCCCGCCGCCGGAAATAAGTTTTCCGCCAGCGGAGAGACGTATTTCGTCAGCAGAGATAAGTTGTCCGGTAGGGGATATAAATTTCCCGCCGCCGGAAATAAGTTTTCCGCAAGCGGAGAGACGTATTTCGTTAGCAGAGATAATTTGTCTGGCAGGGGATATAGATTTCCCGCCACCGGAAATAAGTTTTCCGCCAGTGGAGAGACGTATTTCGTCAGCAGAGATAAGTTGTCCGGTAGGGGATATAAATTTCCCGCCGCCGGAAATAAGTTTTCCGCCAGCGGAGAGACGTATTTCGTTAGCAGAGATAATTTGTCAGGCAGGGGATATAGATTTCCCGCCACCGGAAATAAGTTTTCCGTCAGCGGAGAGACGTATTTCGTCCGCAGAGATAAGTTGTCCGGCAGGGGATATAAATTTCCCGCCGCCGGAAATAAGTTTTCCGCCAGCGGAGAGACGTATTTCGTCAGTAGAGATAAGTTGTCCGGCAGGGGATATAAATTTCCCGCCGCCGGAAATAAGTTTTCCGCCAGCGGAGAGACGTATTTCGTTAGCAGAGATAATTTGTCTGACAGGGGATATAAATATCCCGCCGCCGGAGTTAAGTTTTCCGCCAGCGGAGAGACGTATATCGTCGGCAGGGATAATTTGTCTGGTAGGGAATATAGATTTCCCGCCCCCGGAAATAAGTTTTCCGCCAGCGGAGAGACGTATTTCGTCAGTAGAGATAAGTTGTCCGGCAGGGGATATAAATTTCCCGCCGCCGGAAATAAGTTTTCCGCCAGCGGAGAGACGTATTTCGTCAGCAGAGATAAGTTGTCCGGTAGGGGATATAAATTTCCCGCCGCCGGAAATAAGTTTTCCGCCAGCGGAGAGACGTATTTCGTTAGCAGAGATAATTTGTCTGGCAGGGGATATAGATTTCCCGCCACCGGAAATAAGTTTTCCGTCAGCGGAGAGACGTATTTCGTCCGCAGAGATAAGTTGTCCGGCAGGGGATATAAATTTCCCGCCGCCGGAAATAAGTTTTCCGCCAGCGGAGAGACGTATTTCGTCAGTAGAGATAAGTTGTCCGGCAGGGGATATAAATTTCCCGCCGCCGGAAATAAGTTTTCCGCCAGCGGAGAGACGTATTTCGTTAGCAGAGATAATTTGTCTGACAGGGGATATAAATATCCCGACGCCGGAGTTAAGTTTTCCGCCAGCGGAGAGACGTATATCGTCGGCAGGGATAATTTGTCTGGTAGGGAATATAGATTTCCCGCCCCCGGAAATAAGTTTTCCGCCAGCGGAGAGACGTATTTCGTCAGCAGAGATAGGTTGTCCGGCAGGGGATATAGATTTCCCGCCACCGGAAATAAGTTTTCCGGCAGCGTAGAGACGTATTTCGTTAGCAGAGATAAGTTTTCCGCCAGCGGAGAAACGTAATTCGTCTGCGGGGATAAATTGTCCGTCTGGGGATATAAATTTCCCACCGTCGGAGTTAAGTTTTCTGGCAGAGGAGAATCGTTGTTCGTCAGCGGAGATAAATTGTCTGCCAAAGGAGATAAGTTGTCCGCAAGCGGATATAGATTTCCCGGCACCGGAAATAAGTTTTCCGCCAGCGGAGAGACGTATTTCGTAAGCAGAGATAAGTTGTCTGGCAGGGGATATAGATTTCCCGCCGCCGGAGATAAGTTTTTTGCCTGCGTAGAGACGTATTCGTTAGCAGAGATAAAGTGTCGGGCCGGGGATATAAATTTCTGGCCGCCGGAGATAAGTTTTCTGCAAGCGGAGAGACGTATTTCGTCAGCCGAGATAAGATGTCCGTCAGGGGATGTAAATTTCCCGCCGCCGGAGATAAGATTTCTGCCAGTGGAGAATCATAGTTCGTCAGCGGGGATAAGTTGTCCGCCAGCGGATATAGATTTCCCGGCACCGGAAATAAGCTTTCCGCCAGCGGTGAGACGTATTTCGTCAGCAGAGATAAGTTTTCCGGCAGAGGATATTGATATCCCGCCACCGAAATTAGGTTACCGCCAGCGGGGAGACGTATTTCGTCAGCAGAGATAAGTTGTCCGGAAGGGGATATAGATTTCCCGCCACCGGAAATAAGTTTTCCGCCAGCGGAGAGACGTATTTTTTTAGCAGACATAAGCTGTCCGGCAGGGAATACAAATTTCCCGCCGCCGGAGGTATATGTCCTGCCAGCGGAGATTAGTTTTCTGGCGGCGGAGAAACGTAATTCGTCAGCGGGGATAAATTGTCTGCCAGCGGAGATAAGTTGTCCGCCAGCGGATATAGATTTCCCGGCACCGGAAATAAGTTTTCTGCAAGCGGAAGATTTATTTCGTCACCAGAGATGAGTTTTCTGCAAGCGGAGAGACGTATTTCGTCAGCAGAGATAAGTTGTCCGGCAGGGGATAAAGATTTCCCGCCACCGGAAATATGTTTTCCGCCAGCGTAGAGACGTATTTCGTCAGTTGAGATAACTTGTCCTTCAGGGGATATATATTTCCCGCCACCGGAAATAAGTTTTCTGCAAGCGGAAGATGTATTTCGTCACCAGAGATAAGTTTTACGCCAGCGGAGAGACGTATTTCGTTATCAGAGATAATTTGTCTGGAAGGGGAAATAGATTTCCCGCCCCCGGAAATAAGTTTTCCGCCGGCGGAGAGACGTATTCGTCAGCAGAGATAAGTTTTCCGGCAGAGGATATAGATTTCCCGGCACCGGAAATAAGTTTTCCGCCAGCGGAGAGACATATTTCGTAAGCAGAGATAAGTTGTCCGGCAGGGGATATAGATTTCCCGCCACCGGAAATAAGTTTTGCGCCAGCGGAGAGACGTATTTCGTTAGCAGAGATAAGCTGTCCGGCAGGGGATATAGATTTCCCGCCGCCGGAGGTAAATGTTCTGCCAGCGGAGATTAGTTTTCTGGCGGCGGAGAAACGTAATTCGTCAGCGGGGATAAATTGTCTGCCAGCGGAGATAACTTGTCCGCCGCCGGAGATAAGTTTTCTGCAAGCGGAAAGACTTATTTCGTCAGCAGAGATAAGTTGTCCGGCAGGGGATATAAATTTCCCGCCACCGGAAATTAGTTTTCCGCCAGCGGAGAGACGTATTTCGTTTGCAGAGATAATTTGTCTGGCAGGGGATATAGATTTCCCGCCACCGGAAATAAGTTTTCCGCCAGCGGAGAGACGTATTTCGTCAGAAGAGATAAGTTGTCCGGCAGGGGACATAGATTTCCCGCCACCGGAAATAAGTTTTCCGCCGGCGGAGAGACGTATTTCGTTAGCAGAGATAAGTTGTCCGGCAGGGGATATAAATATCCCACCGCCGGAGATAAGTTTTCTGCCAGCGGAGAGACGTATTTCGTCAGTAGATATAAGTTTTCCGGCAGGGGATATAAATATCCCGCCGCCGGAGATAAGTTTTCTGCCAGCGGAGGAACGTAACTCGTCTGCGGGGATAAATTGTCCGTCGGGGGATATAAATTTCCCGCCGCCGGAGTTAAGTTTTCCGCCAGCGGAGAGGCGTATATCGTCGGCAGAGATAATTTGTCTGGCAGGGGATATAGATTTCCCGCCACCGGAAATAGGTTTTCAGCCAGCGGAGAGACATATTTCGTCAGCAGAGATAATTTGTCTGGAAGGTGATATAGATTTCCCGCCACCGGAAATAAGTTTTCCGCCAGCGGAGAGACGTAATTCGTCAGCAGAGATAAGTTGTCCGGCAGGGGATATAAATTTCCCGCCACCGGAAATAAGTTTTCTGCCAGCGTAGAGACGTATTTCGTTAGCAGAGATAAGTTTTCCGCCAGCGGAGAAACGTAATTCGTCTGCGGGGATAAATTGTCCGTTTGGGGATATAAATTTCCCACCGTCGGAGTTAAGTTTTCTGGCAGAGGAGAATCGTTGTTCGTCAACGGAGATAAATTGTCTGCCAGCGGAGAAAATTTGTACGCCAGGGGATATAGATTTCCCGCCCCCGAAAATAAGTTTTCAGCCAGCGGAGAGACGTATTTCGTCAGCAGAGATAATTTGTCTGGAAGGGGATATAGATTTCCCGCCACCGGAAATAAGTTTTCCGCCAGCGGAGAGACGTATTTCGTCAGTAGAGATAAGTTGTCTGGCAGGGGATATAAATTTCCCGCCGCCGGAAATAAGTTTTCCGCCAGCGGAGAGACGTATTTCGTTAGCAGAGATAATTTGTCTGGCAGGGGCTATAGATTTCCCGCCACCGGAAATAAGTTTTCCGCCAGCGGAGAGACGTATTTCGTCAGCAGAGATAAGTTGTCCGGCAGGGGATATAGATTTCACGCCACCGGAAATAAGTTTTACGCCAGCGTAGAGACGTATGTCGTTAGCAGAGATAAGTTTTCCGCCAGCGGAGAAACGTAATTCGTCTGCGGGGATAAATTGTCCGTCTGGGGATATAAATTTCCCATCGTCGGAGTTAAGTTGTCTGGCAGAGGAGAATCGTTGTTCGTCAGCGGAGATAAATTGTCTGCCAGCGGAGATAAGTTGTCCGCCAACGGATATAGATTTCCCGCCCCCGGAAATAAGTTTTCCGCCAGCGGAGAGACTTATTTCGTCAGCAGAGATAATTTGTCTGGCAGGGGATATAGATTTCCCGCCACCGGATATAAGTTTTCCGCCAGCGGAGAGACGTATTTCGTCAGCAGAGATAAGTTGTCCGCAGGGGATATAAATTTCCCGCCGCCGGAGGTAAATTTTCTGCCAGCGGAGAAACGTAGTTCGTCAGCGGAAAAACGTAATTTGCCAGCTGGGAGAAATTGTCCGCCAGCGGAGATAACTTGTCCGCCGCCGGAGATAAGTTTTCTGCAAGCGGAGAGACTTATTTCGTCAGCAGAGATAAGTTGTCCGGCAGGGGATATATATTTCCCACCACGAGAAATAAGTTTTCCGCCAGCGGAGAGACGTATTTCGTCAGCAAAGATAAGTTGTCCGGCAGGTGATATAGATATCCCGCCACCGGAAGTAAGTTTTCCGCCAGCGGAGAGACGTATTCGTCAGCAGAGATAAGTTGTCCGGCATAGGATATAGATTTCCCGCCACCGGAAATAAGTGTTCCGCCAGCGGAGAGATGTATTTTGTCAGCCGAGGTAAGATGTCCGGCAGGTGATATAAATTTTCCGCCGCCGGAGGTAAATGTTCTGCCAGCGGAGATTAGTTTTCTGCCAGCGGATAAACGTAGTTTGTCAGCGGGGTTAAGTTTTCCGCCAGCGGAGAGACGTATTTCGTCAGCAGAGATAATTTGTCTGGCAGCGTATATAGATTTCCCGCCACCGTAGATGAGTTTTCCGCTAGTGGAGAGACGTATTTCGTTTGCAGAGATAAGTTGTCCGGCAGGGGATATAGATTTCCCGGCACCGGAAATAAGTTTTCCGCCAGCGAAGAGATGTATTTTGTCAGCAGAGATAAGATGTCCGGCAGGGGATATATATTTCCCGCCACCGGAAATAAGTTTTCCGGCAGCGGATAGACGTATTTCGTTTGCAGAGATAAGTTGTCACGCCGGGGATATAAATTTCTCGAAGCCGGAGATAAGTTTTCCGCCAGCGGAGAGACGTATTTCGTCAGCAGAGATAAGTGGTCTGGCAGGGGATATAGATTTCCCTCCGCCGGAGAAAAGTTTTCTGCAAGCGGAGAGACGTATTTTGTCAGTAGAGATAAGTTGTCCGGCAGGGGATATATATTTCCCGCCACGAGAAATAAGTTTTCCGCCAGCGGAGAGACGTATTTCGTTAGAAGAGTTAAGTGGTCTGGCAGGGGATATAGATTACCCGCCGCCGGAGATAAGTTTTCTGCCAGCGGAGAGACGTATTTCGTTAGCAGATATAAGATGTCCGGCAGCGGATATAGATTTCCCGGCACCGGAAATAAGTTTTCCGCCAGCGTAGAGATGTATTTTGTCAGCAGAGATGAGATGTCCGGCAGGGGATATATATTTCCCGCCACCGGAAATAAGTTTTCCGCCAGCGGATAGACGTATTTCGTTTGCAGAGATAAGTTGTCACGCCGGGGATATAAATTTCTCGAGGCCGGAGATAAGTTTTCTGCAAGCGGAGAGATGTATTTCGTCAGCAGAGATAAGTTTTCTGCAAGCGGAGAGACGTATTTCGTCAGCAGAGATAAGTTGTCCGGCAGGGGATATAGATTTCCCGCCACCGGAAATAAGTTTTCCTCCAGCGGAGAGACGTATTTCGTTAGCAGAGATAAGATGTCCGGCAGGGGATATAGATTTCCCGCCGCCGGAGGTAAATGTTCTGCCAGTAGAGATTAGTTTTCTGGCGGCGGAGAAACGTAATTCGTCAGCGGGGATAAATTGTCGGCAGGGGATATATGTTTCCCGCCACCGGAAATAAGTTTTCCGCCAGCGGAGAGACATATTTCGTTAGCAGACATAAGTTGTCAGGCCGGGGATATAAACATCTCGCCGCCGGAGATAAGTTTTCTGCAAGCGGAGAGATGTATTTCGTTATCAGAGATAAGATGTCCGGCAGGGGATATTAATTTCCCGCCACCGGAAATAAGTTTTCCGCCAGCGAAGAGATGTATTTTGTCAGCAGAGATAAGATGTCTGGCAGGTGATATAAATTCCTCGCCGCCATAAGTAAAGTAAGTAAATGGTCTGCCAGCGGAGACAAGTTTTCTGCCAGCGTAGAGACGTATTTCGTCAGCAGAAATAAGTTGTCCGGCAGGGGATATATAATTCCCGCCACCGGAAATAAGTTTTCCGCCAGCGGAGAGACATATTTCGTTAGCAGAGATAAGTTGTCAGGCCGGGGATATAAACTTCTCGCCGCCGGAGATAAGTTTTCTGCAAGCAGAGAGACGTACTTTGTCAGTAGAGATAAGTTGTCCGGCAGGGAATATAGATTTCCCGCCACCGGAAATAAGTTTTCCGCCAGCGGAGAGACGTATTTCGTTAGCAGATATAAGATGTCCGGCAGCGGATATAGATTTCCCGCCGCCGGAGATAAGTTTTCCGCCAGCGGAGAGACGTATTTCGTTAGCAGAGATAAGTGGTCTGGCAGGGGGATATAGATTTCCCGCCGCCGGAGATAAGTTTTCTGCCAGCGTAGAGACGTATTTTGTCAGCAGAGATAAGTTGTCCGGCAGGGGATATATATTTCCCGCCACGAGAAATAAGTTTTCCGCCAGCGGAGAGACGTATTTCGTTAGCAGAGATAAGATGTCCGGCAGCGGATATAGATTTCCCGCCGCCGGAAGTAAAGTAAGTAAATGTTTTGCCAGCGGAGACAAGTTTTCGGCCGGCGGAGAAACATAATTCGTCAGCGGGGATAAATTGTCTGTCAGGGGATATAAAAAATTCCCGCCGCCGGAGATAACATTTCTGCCAGCGGAGAATCGTAGTTCGTCAGCGGAAATAAATTGTCTGCCAGCGGAGATAAGTTGTCCGCCAGCGGATATAGATTTCCCGGCACCGGAAATAAGTTTTCCGCCAGCGGAGAGACGTAATTCGTCAGCGGGGATAAATTGTCTGTCAGGGGATATAAAAAATTCCCGCCGCCGGAGATAACATTTCTGCCAGCGGAGCATCGTAGTTCGTCAGCGGAGATAAATTGTCTGCCAGCGGAGATAAGTTGTCCGCCAGCGGATATAGATTTCCCGTCACCGGAAATAAGTTTTCCGCCAGCGGAGAGACGTATTTCGTTAGCAGAGATACGATGTCCGGCAGCGGATATAGATTTCCCGCCGCCGGAGATAAGTTTTCTGCCAGGGTAGAGACGTATTTCGTCAGCGGATATAAGTTGTCCGGCAGGGGATATAGATTTCCCGCCGCCGGAGGTAAATATTCTGCCAGCGGAGATTAGTTTTCTGGCGGCGGAGAAACGTAATTCGTCAGCGGGGATAAATTGTCTGCCAGCGGATATAAGTTGTCCGCCAGCGGATATAGATTTCCCGGCACCGGAAATATGTTTTCAGCAAGCGGAAGATGTATTTCGTCACCAGAGATAAGTTTTCTGCAAGCGGAGAGACGTATTTCGTCAGCAGAGATAAGTTGTCCGGCAGGGGATATAGATTTCCCGCCACCGTAAATAAGTTTTCCGCCAGCGGAGAGACGTATTTCGTTAGCAGATATAAGATGTCCGGCAGCGGATATAGATTTCCCGCCGCCGGAGATAAGTTTTCCGCCAGCGGAGAGACGTATTTCGTTAGAAGAGATAAGTGGTCTGGCAGGGAATATAGATTACCCGCCGCCGGAGATTAGTTTTCTGCCAGCGGAGAGACGTATTTCGTCAGCAGAGATAAGTTGTCCGGCTGGGGATATAGATTTCCCGCCGCCGGAGATAAGTTTTCTGCCAGCGTAGAGACGTATTTCGTCAGCAGAGATAAGTTGTCCGGCAGGGGATATAGATTACCCGCCGCCGGAGATAAGTTTTGTGCCAGCGGAGAGACGTATTTCGTTAGCAGATATAAGATGTCCGGCAGCGGATATAGATTTCCCGCCGCCGGAGGTAAATGTTCTGCCAGCGGAGATTAGTTTTCTGGCGGCGGAGAAACGTAATTCGTCAGCGGGGATAAGTTGTCCGGCAGGGGATATAGATTTCCCGCCACCGTAAATAAGTTTTCCGCCAGCGGAGAGACGTATTTCCTTAGCAGAGATAAGATGTCCGGCAGGGGATATAGATTTCCCGCCGCCGGAGATAAGTTTTCTGCCAGCGTAGAGACGTATTTCGTCAGCAGAGATAAGTTGTCCGGCAGGGGATATAGATTTCCCGCCGCCGGAGGTAAATGTTCTGCCAGCGGAGATTAGTTTTCTGGCGGCGGAGAAACGTAATTCGTCAGCGGGGATAAATTGTCTGCCAGCGGAGATAAGTTGTCCGCCAGCGGATATAGTTTTCCCGGCACCGGAAATATGTTTTCAGCAAGCGGAAGATGTATTTCGTCACCAGAGATAAGTTTTCTGCAAGCGGAGAGACGTATTTCGTTAGCAGAGATAATTTGTCCGGCAGGGGATATAGATTTCCCGCCACCGTAAATAAGTTTTCCGCCAGCGGAGAGACGTATTTCGTTAGCAGAGATAAGATGTCCGGCAGGGGATATAGATTTCCCGCCGCCGGAGATAAGTTTTCTGCCAGCGTAGAGACGTATTTCGTCAGCAGAGAAAAGTTGTCCGGCAGGGGATATAGATTTCCCGCCGCCGGAGGTAAATGTTCTGCCAGCGGAGATTAGTTTTCTGGCGGCGGAGAAACGTAATTCGTCAGCGGGGATAAATTGTCTGCCAGCGGAGATAAGTTGTCCGCCAGCGGATATAGATTTCCCGGCACCGGAAATAAGTTTTCTGCAAGCGGAAGATGTATTTCGTCACCAAAGATAAGTTTTCCGCCAGCGGAGAGACGTATTTCGTTATCAGAGATAAGTTGTCCGGCAGGGGATATAGATTTCCCGCCACCGGAAATAAGTTTTCCGCCAGCGGAGAGACGTATTTCGTTAGCAGAGATAAGTTGTCCGGCAGGGGATATAGATTTCCCGCCACCGGAAATAAGTTTTCCGCCAGCGGAGAGACGTATTTCGTCAGCAGAGATAAGTTGTCTGGCAGGGGATATAGATTTCCCGCCGCCGGAGATAAGTTTTCTGCCAGCGTAGAGACGTATTTCGTCAGCAGAGATAAGTTGTCCGGCAGGGGATATAGATTTCCCGCCGCCGGAGGTAAATGTTCTGCTAGCGGAGATTAGTTTTCTGGCGGCGGAGAAACGTAATTCGTCAGCGGGGATAAATTGTCTGCCAGCGGAGATAAGTTGTCCGCCAGCGGATATAGATTTCCCGGCACCGGAAATAAGTTTTCTGCAAGCGGAAGATGTATTTCGTCACCAGAGATAAGTTTTCTGCAAGCGGAGAGACGTATTTCGTTAGCAGAGATAAGTTGTCCGGCAGAGGATAAAGATTTCCCGCCACCGGAAATAAGTTTTCTGCCAGCGTAGAGACGTATTTCGTCAGCAGAGATAAGTTGTCCGGCAGAGGATAAAGATTTCCCGCCACCGGAAATAAGTTTTCCGCCAGCGGAGAGACGTATTTCGTTAGCAGAGATAAGATGTCCGGCAGGGGGTATAGATTTCCCGCCGCCGGAGGTAAATGTTCTGCCAGCGGAGATTAGTTTTCTGGCGGCGGAGAAACGTAATTCGTCAGCGGGGATAAATTGTCTGCCAGCGGAGATAAATTGTCCGCCAGCGGATATGGATTTCCCGGCACCGGAAATAAATTTTCTGCAAGCGGAAGATGTATTTCGTCACCAGAGATAAGTTTTCTGCAAGCGGAGAGACGTATTTCGTCAGCAGAGATAAGTTGTCCGGCAGAGGATAAAGATTTCCCGCCACCGGAAATAAGTTTTCTGCCAGCGTAGAGACGTATTTCGTCAGCAGAGATAAGTTGTCCGGCAGGGGATATAGATTTCCCGCCGCCGGAGGTAAATGTTCTGCTAGCGGAGATTAGTTTTCTGGCGGCGGAGAAACGTAATTCGTCAGCGGGGATAAATTGTCTGCCAGCGGAGATAAATTGTCCGCCAGCGGAAATAGATTTCCCGGCACCGGAAATAAGTTTTCCGCCAGCGGAGAGACGTATTTCGTTAGCAGAGATAAGTTGTCTGGCAGGGGATATAGATTTCCCGCCGCCGGAGATAAGTTTTCTGCCTGCGTAGAGACGTATTTCATCAGCAGAGATAAGTGGTCTGGCAGGGGATATAGATTTCCCGCCGCCGGAGATAAGTTTTCTGCCAGCGTATAGACGTATTTCGTCAGCAGAGATAAGTTGTCCGCCAGCGGATATAGATTTCCCGGCACCGGAAATAAGTTTTCCGCCAGCGGAGAGACGTATTTCGTTAGCAGAGATAAGTTGTCTGGCAGGGGATATAGATTTCCCGCCGCCGGAGATAAGTTTTTTGCCAGCGGAGAGACGTATTTCGTTAGCAGATAGAAGATGTCCGGCAGCGGATATAGATTTCCCGCCGCCGGAGATAAGTTTTCCGCCAGCGGAGAGACGTATTTCGTTAGAAGATATAAGTGGTCTGGCAGGGGATATAGATTACCCGCCGCCAGAGATAAGTTTTCTGCCAGCGGAGAGACGTATTTCGTCAGCAGAGATAAGTGGTCTGGCAGGGGATATAGATTTCCCGCCGCCGGAGAAAAGTTTTCTGCCAGCGTAGAGACGTATTTCATCAGCAGAGATAAGTTGTCCGGCAGGGGACATATATTTCCCGCCACGAGAAATAAGTTTTCCGCCAGCGGAGAGACGTATTTCGTTAGCATAGATAAGATGTCCGGCAGCGGATATAGATTTCCCGCCGCCGGAGGTAAATGTTCTGCCAGCGGAGATTAGTTTTCTGCCGGCGGAGAAACGTAATTGGTCAGCGGGGATAAATTGTCCGGCAGGGGATATATATTTCCCGGCAGCGGAGAGACGTATTTCGTTAGCAGACATAAGTTGTCAGGCCGGGGATATTAACTTCTCGCCACCGGAAATAAGTTTTTTGCAAGCGGAGAGATGTATTTCGTCAGCAGAGATAAGTTTTCCGCCAGCGGAGAGACGTATTTCGTTAGCAGAGTTAAGTTGTCCGGCAGGGGATATAGATTTCCCGCCACCGGAAATAAGTTTTCCGCCAGCGGAGAGACGTATTTCGTTAGCAGAGATAAGATGTCCGGCAGCGGATATAGATTTCCCGCCGCCGGAGGTAAATGTTCTGCCAGCGGAGATAAGTTTTCTGCCGGCGGAGAAACGTAATTCGTCAGCGGGGATAAATTATCCGGCAGGGGATATATATTTCCCGCCACCGGAATTAAGTTTTCCGCCAGCGGAGAGACGTATTTCGTTAGCAGAGATAAGTTGTCCGGCAGGGGATATAGATTTCCCGGCACCGGAAATAAGTTTTCCGCCAGCGGAGAGACGTATTTCGTTAGCAGAGATAAGTTGTCAGGCCGGGGATATAAACTTCTCGCCGCCGGAGAAAAGTTTTCTGCAAGCGGAGAGACGTATTTTGTCAGTAGAGATAAGTTGTCCGGCAGGGGATATACATTTCCCGCCGCCGGAGGTAAATGTTCTGCCAGCGGAGATTAGTTTTCTGGCGGCGGAGAAACGTAATTCGTCAGCGGGGATAAATTGTCTGCCAGCGGAGATAAGTTGTCCGCCAGCGGATATATATTTCCCGCCACGAGAAATAAGTTTTCCGCGAGCGGAGAGACGTATTTCGTTAGCATAGATAAGATGTCCGGCAGCGGATATAGATTTCCCGCCGCCGGAGGTAAATGTTCTGCCAGCGGAGATAAGTTTTCTGCCGGCGGAGAAACGTAGGTCGTCTGCGTAGATAAGTTCTCCGGCAGGGGGTATAAATTTCCCCTGCCAGACAAATTTCCCTCCGCCGGAGAAAAGTTTTCTGCAAGCGGAGAGACGTATTTTGTCAGTAGAGATAAGTTGTCCGGCAGGGGATATATATTTCCCGCCACGAGAAATAAGTTTTCCGCCAGCGGAGAGACGTATTTCGTTAGCATAGATAAGATGTCCGGCAGCGGATATAGATTTCCCGCCGCCGGAGGTAAATGTTCTGCCAGCGGAGATAAGTTTTCTGCCGGCGGAGAAACGTAGGTCGTCTGCGTAGATAAGTTCTCCGGCAGGGGGTATAAATTTCCCCTGCCAGACAAATTTCCCTCCGCCGGAGATAAGTTTTCTGCCAGCGTAGAGACGTATTTCGTCAGCAGAAATAAGTTGTCCGGCAGGGGATATATATTTCCCGCCACCGGAAATAAGTTTTCCGCCAGCGGAGAGATGTATTTTGTTTGCCGAGATAAGATGTCCCGCCGCCGGAAGTAAATGTTTTGCCAGCGGAGATAAGTTTTCTGCCGGCGGAGAAACGTAGGTCGTCTGCGGAGATATGTTGTCCGGCAGGGGGTATAAATTTCCCCCTCTGGTGGAAAGTTTTCCGGCAGCGGATATAAATTTCCCGCCACCGGAGATAACTTTTCTGCCAGCGTAGAGACGTATTTCGTCAGCAGAGATAAGATGTCCGGCAGCGGATATAGATTTCCCGGAACCGGAAATAAGATTTCCGCCAGCGGAGAGACGTATTTCGTTAGCAGAGATAAGTTGTCTGGCAGGGGATATAGATATTCCGGCACCTGAAATAAGTTTTCCGCCAGCGGAGAGACGTATTTCGTCAGCAGAGATAAGTTGTCTGGCAGGGAATATAGATTTCCCGCCGCCGGAGATAAGTTTTCTGCAAGCGGAGAGACGTATTTTGTCAGCAGAGATAAGTTGTCCGGCAGGGGATATAAATTTCCCGCCGACGGAGGTTAATGCTCTGCCGGCGGAGAAACGTAGTTCGTCAGCAGAGATAAG
Source organism: Drosophila pseudoobscura (assembly GCF_009870125.1). NCBI lineage: Eukaryota > Metazoa > Arthropoda > Insecta > Diptera > Drosophilidae > Drosophila > Drosophila pseudoobscura. Next base: position 350,859 of record NC_046680.1, read on the forward strand.
TTGTCCGGCAGCGAAGATAAGATGTCTGTTATCGGAGAAAAGCTTTCCGCCAGCGGATATAAATTTCCGCCACCGCAGATAAGTTTTCCGCCATCGAAGAGATGTATTTTGTCAGCAGTGATAAGATGTCCGGCAGGTGATATAAATTCCTCGCCGCCGGAGATAAGTTTTCTGCCAGCGAAAAGACGTATTTCGTTTGCAGAGATAAGTTGTCAGGCCGGGGATATAAATTTCTCGCCGCCGGAGATAAGTTTTCTGCAAGAGGAGAGATATATTTTGTCAGCCGAGATAAGATGTCCGGCAGGGGATATAAATTTCCCGCCGCCGGAGGTAAATGTTCTGCCAGCGGAGATAAGTTTTCTGCCGGCGGAGATACGTAGTTCGTCTGCGGAGATAAGCTGTCCGGCAGGGGATATAAATTTCCCCCTCTGGAGAAAAGTTTTCCGCAAGCGGATATGAATTTCCCGCCACCGGAGATAGATTTTCCGCCAGCGGATAGACGTATTTTGTCAGCAGAGATAAGTTTTCCGGCAGCGAAGATAAGATGTCTGTTATCGGAGAAAAGTTTTCCGCCATCGGATATAAATTTCCGCCACCGCAGATAAGTTTTCCGCCAGCGAAGAGATGTATTTTGTCAGCAGAGATAAGATGTCCGGCAGGTGATATAAATTCCTCGCCGCCGGAGATAAGTTTTCTGCCAGCGAAAAGACGTATTTCGTTGGCAGAGATAAGTTGTCAGGCCGGGGATATAAATTTCTCGCCGCCGGAGATAAGTTTTCTGCAAGAGGAGAGATGTATTTTGTCAGCCGAGATAAGTTTTCCGGCAGCGAAGATAAGATGTCTGTTATCGGAGAAAAGTTTTCCGCCATCGGATATAAATTTCCGCCACCGCAGATAAGTTTTCCGCCAGCGAAGAGATGTATTTTGTCAGCAGAGATAAGATGTCCGGCAGGTGATATAAATTCCTCGCCGCCGGAGATAAGTTTTCTGCCAGCGAAAAGACGTATTTCGTTGGCAGAGATAAGTTGTCAGGCAGGGGATATAAATTTCCCGCCGCCGGAGGTAAATGTTCTGCCAGCGGGGATAAGTTTTCTGCCGGCGGAGAAACTTAGTTCGCCTGCGGGGATAAGCTGTCCGGAAGGGGATATAAATTTCGCCCTCTGGAGAGAGTTTTCCGCAAGCGGATATGAATTTCCCGCCACCGCAGATAAGTTTTCCGCCAGCGAAGAGATGTATTTTGTCAGCAGAGAAAAGATGTCCGGCAGAGGATATAAATTTCCCCCCGTGGAGAAAAGTTTTCCGCCAGCGGATATAAATTTCCCGCAACCGGAGATAAGTTTTTCGCCAGCGGAGAGACGAATTTTGTTACAGAGATAAGATGTCTGGCAGCGGATAAAGATTTCCAGGCACCGGAAATAAGTTTTCCGCCAGCGGAGAGACGTATTTCGACAGCAGAGATAAGTTGTCGGGCAGGGGATATATATTTCCCGCCACCGGAAATAAGTTTTCCGCCAGCGGATAGACGTACTCCGTTTGCAGAGATAAGATGTCAGGCCGGGGATATAAATTTGTCGCCGCCGGAGATAAGTTTTCTGCAAGCGGAGAGACGAATTTTGTCAGCCGAGATAAGATGTCCGGCAGGGGATATAAATTTCCCGCCGCCGGAGGTAAGTTTTCCGCAAGCGGATAGACGTATTTTGTCAGCAGAGATAAGTTGTCCGGCAGCGAAGATAAGATGTCTGTTATCGGAGAAAAGTTTTCCGCCATCGGATATAAATTTCCGCCACCGCAGATAAGTTTTCCGCCAGCGAAGAGATGTATTTTGTCAGCAGAGATAAGATGTCCGGCAGGTGATATAAATTCCTCGCCGCCGGAGATAAGTTTTCTGCCAGCGAAAAGACGTATTTCGTTTGCAGAGATATGTTGTCAGGCCGGGGATATAAATTTCTCGCCGCCGGAGATAAGTTTTCTGCAAGAGGAGAGATGTATTTTGTCAGCCGAGATAAGATGTCCGGCAGGGGATATAAATTTCCCGCCGCCGGAGGTAAATGTTCTGCCTGCGGAGATAAGTTTTCTGCCGGCGGAGATACGTAGTTCGTCTGCGGAGATAAGCTGTCCGGCAGGGGATATAAATTTCCCCCTCTGGAGAAAAGTTTTCCGCAAGCGGATATGAATTTCCCGCCACCGGAGATAAGTTTTCCGCAAGCGGATAGACGTATTTTGTCAGCAGAGATAAGTTGTCCGGCAGCGAAGATAAGATGTCTGTTATCGGAGAAAAGTTTTCCGCCATCGGATATAAATTTCCGCCACCGCAGATAAGTTTTCCGCCAGCGAAGAGATGTATTTTGTCAGCAGAGATAAGATGTCCGGCAGGTGATATAAATTCCTCGCCGCCGGAGATAAGTTTTCTGCCAGCGAAAAGACGTATTTCGTTGGCAGAGATAAGTTGTCAGGCCGGGTATATAAATTTCTCGCCGCCGGAGATAAGTTTTCTGCAAGAGGAGAGATGTATTTTGTCAGCCGCGATAAGATGTCCGGCAGGGGATATAAATTTCCCGCCGCCGGAGGTAAATGTTCCGCCAGCGGAGATAGGTTTTCTGCCGGCGGAGATACGTAGTTCGTCTGCGGAGATAAGCTGTCCGTTAGGGGATATAAATTTCCCCCTCTGGAGAAAAGTTTTCCGCAAGCGGATATGAATTTCCCGCCACCGGAGATAGAATTTCCGCCAGCGGATAGACGTATTTTGTCAGCAGAGATAAGTTTTCCGGCAGCGAAGATAAGATGTCTGTTATCGGAGAAAAGTTTTCCGCCATCGGATATAAATTTCCGCCACCGCAGATAAGTTTTCCGCCAGCGAAGAGATGTATTTTGTCAGCAGAGATAAGATGTCCGGCAGGGGATATAAATTTCCCGCCGCCGTAGGTAAATGTTCTGCCAGCGGAGATAAGTTTTCTGCCGGCGGAGATACGTAGTTCGCCTGCGGAGATAAGCTGTCCGGCAGGGGATATAAATTTCGCCCTCTGGAGAGAGTTTTCCGCAAGCGGATATGAATTTCCCGCCACCGTAGATAAGTTTTCCGCCAGCGAAGAGATGTATTTTGTCAGCAGAGAAAAGATGTCCGGCAGAGGATATAAATTTCCCCCCGTGGAGAAAAGTTTTCCGCCAGCGGATATAAATTTCCCGCAACCGGAGATAAGTTTTTCGCCAGCGGAGAGACGAATTTTGTTAGCAGAGATAAGATGTCCGGCAGCGGATAAAGATTTCCGGGCACCGGAAATAAGTTTTCCGCCAGCGGAGAGACGTATTTCGACAGCAGAGATAAGTTGTCTGGCAGGGGATATATATTTCCCGCCACCGGAAATAAGTTTTCCGCCAGCGGATAGACGTACTCCGATTGCAGAGATAAGTTGTCAGGCCGGGGATATGAATTTCCGCCACCGCAGATAAGTTTTCCGCCAGCGAAGAGATGTATTTTGTCAGCAGAGATAAGATGTCCGGCAGGTGATATAAATTCCTCGCCGCCGGAGATAAGTTTTCTGCCAGCGAAAAGACATATTTCGTTGGCAGAGATAAGTTGTCAGGCCGGGTATATAAATTTCTCGCCGCCGGAGATAAGTTTTCTGCAAGAGGAGAGATGTATTTTGTCAGCCGAGATAAGATGTCCGGCAGGGGATATAAATTTCCCGCCGCCGGAGGTAAATGTTCCGCCAGCGGAGATAAGTTTTCTGCCGGCGGAGATACGTAGTTCGTTTGCGGAGATAAGCCGTCCGGCAGGGGTTATAAATTTCCCCCTCTGGAGAAAAGTTTTTCGCAAGCGGATATGAATTTCCCGCCACCGGATATAAGTTTTCCGCCAGCGGATAGACGTATTTTGTCAGCAGAGATAAGTTGTCCGGCAGCGAAGATAAGATGTCTGTTATCGGAGAAAAGTTTTCCGCCAGCGGATATAAATTTCCGCCACCGCAGATAAGTTTTCCGCCAGCGAAGAGATGTATTTTGTCAGCAGAGATAAGATGTCCGGCAGGTGATATAAATTCCTCGCCGCCATAAGTAAAGTAAGTAAATGTTCTGCCAGCGGAGATAAGTTTTCTGCCGGCGGAGAAACATAATTCGTCAGCGGAGATAAATTGTCTTCCAGCGGAGATAAATTGTCCGCCAGCGGAAATAGATTTCCCGGCACCGGAAAGAAGTTTTCCGCCAGCGGAGAGACGTATTTCGTTAGAAGAGATAAGTGGTCTGGCAGGGGATATAGATTACCCGCCGCCGGAGATAAGTTTTCTGCCAGCGGAGAGACGTATTTCGTTAGCAGATATAAGCTGTCCGGCAGCGGATATAGATTTCCCGCCGCCGGAGATAAGTTTTCCGCCAGCGGAGAGACGCATTTCGTTAGCAGAGATAAGTTGTCTGGCAGGGGATATAGATTTCCCGCCGCCGGAGATAAGTTTTCTGACAGCGTAGAGACGTATTTCGTCAGCAGAGATAAGTGGTCTGGCAGGGGATATAGATTTCCCGCCGCCGGAGATAAGTTTTCTGCCAGCGTATAGACGTATTTCGTCAGCAGAGATAAGTTGTCCGCCAGCGGATATAGATTTCCCGCCGCCGGAGATAAGTTTTCCTCCAGCGGAGAGACGTATTTCGTTAGAAGAGATAAGTGGTCTGGCAGGGGATATAGATTACCCGCCGCCGGAGATAAGTTTTCTGCCAGCGGAGAGACGTATTTCGTTAGCAGATATAAGCTGTCCGGCAGCGGATATAGATTTCCCGCCGCCGGAGATAAGTTTTCCGCCAGCGGAGAGACGTATTTCGGCAGCAGAGATAAGTGGTCTGGCAGGGGATATAGATTTCCCGCCGCCGGAGATAAGTTTTCTGCCAGGGTAGAGACGTATTTCGTCAGCAGAGATAAGTTGTCCGGCAGGGGATATAGATTTCCCGCCGCCGAAGGTAAATGTTCTGCCAGCGGAGATTAGTTTTCTGGCGGCGGAGAAACGTAATTCGTCAGCGGGGATAAATCGTCTGCCAGCGGAGATAAGTTGTCCGCCAGCGGATATAGATTTCCCGGCACCGGAAATAAGTTTTCTGCAAGCGGAAGATGTATTTCGTCACCAGAGATAAGTTTTCCGCCAGCGGAGAGACGTATTTCGTTATCAGAGATAAGTTGTCCGGCAGGGGATATAGATTTCCCGCCACCGGAAATAAGTTTTCCGCCAGCGGAGAGACGTATTTCGTTAGCAGAGATAAGTTGTCCGGCAGGGGATATAGATTTCCCGCCACAGGAAATAAGTTTTCCGCCAGCGGAGAGACGTATTTCGTCAGCAGAGATAAGTGGTCTGGCAGGGGATATAGATTTCCCGCCGCCGGAGCTAAGTTTTCTGCCAGGGTAGAGACGTATTTCGTCAGCAGAGATAAGTTGTCCGGCAGGGGATATAGATTTCTCGCCGCCGGAGGTAAATGTTCTGCCAGCGGAGATAAGTTTTCTGCCGGCGGAGATACGTAGTTCATTTCGTATTTTGTCAGCAGAGATAAGTTGTCCGGCAGCGAAGATAAGATGTCTGTTATCGGAGAAAAGTTTTCCGCCAGCGGATATAAATTTCCGCCACCGCAGATAAGTTTTCCGCCAGCGAAGAGATGTATTTTGTCAGCAGAGATAAGATGTCCGGCAGGTGATATAAATTCCTCGCCGCCATAAGTAAAGTAAGTAAATGTTCTGGCAGCGGAGATAAGTTTTCTGCCGGCGGAGAAACTTAATTCGTCAGCGAGGATAAATTGTCCGTCAGGGGATATAAAAAATTCCCGCCGCCGGAGATAAGATTTCTGCCAGCGGAGAACCGTAGTTCGTCAGCGGAGATAAATTGTCTGCCAGCGGAGATAAGTTGTCCGCCAGCGGATATAGATTTCCCGGAACCGGAAATAAGTTTTCCGCCAGCGGAGAGACGTATTTCGTCAGCAGAGATAAGTTGTCTGGCAGGGGATATAGATTTCCCGCAGCCGGAGATAAGTTGTCTGCCAGCGGATAGACGTACTCCGTTTGCAGAGATAAGTTGTCAGGCCGGGGATATAAATTTGTGGCCGCCGGAGATAAGTTTTCCGCCAGCGGATAGACGTATTTTGTCAGCAGAGATAAGTTGTCCGGCAGCGAAGATAAGATGTCTGTTATCGGGGAAAAGTTTTCCGCCAGCGGATATAAATTTCCGCCACCGCAGATAAGTTTTCCGCCAGCGAAGAGATGTATTTTGTCAGCAGAGATAAGATGTCCGGCAGGTGATATAAATTCATCGCCGCCATAAGTAAAGTAAGTAAATGTTCTGCCAGCGGAGATAAGTTTTCTGCCGGCGGAGAAACATAATTCGTCAGCGAGGATAAATTGTCCGTCAGAGGATATAAAAAATTCCCGCCGCCGGAGATAAGATTTTTGCCAGCGGAGAATCGTAGTTCGTCAGCGGAGATAAATTGTCTTCCAGCGGAGATAAATTGTCCGCCAGCGGAAATAGATTTCCCGGCACCGGAAATAAGTTTTCCGCCAGCGGAGAGACGTATTTCGTTAGCAGAGATAAGTTGTCTGGCAGGGGATATAGATTTCCCGCGCCGGAGATAAGTTTTCTGCCAGCGTAGAGACGTATTTCGTCAGCAGAGATAAGTGGTCTGGCAGGGGATATAGATTTCCCGCCGCCGGAGATAAGTTTTCTGCCAGCGTATAGACGTATTTCGTCAGCAGAGATAAGTTGTCCGCCAGCGGATATAGATTTCCCGCCGCCGGAGATAAGTTTTCCTCCAGCGGAGAGACGTATTTCGTTAGAAGAGATAAGTGGTCTGGCAGGGGATATAGATTACCCGCCGCCGGAGATAAGTTTTCTGCCAGCGGAGAGACGTATTTCGTTTGCAGATATAAGCTGTCCGGCAGCGGATATAGATTTCCCGCCGCCGGAGGTAAATGTTCTGCCAGCGGAGATTAGTTTTCTGGCGGCGGAGAAACGTAATTCGTCAGCGGGGATAAATTGTCTGCCAGCGGAGATAAGTTGTCCGCCAGCGGATATAGATTTCCCGGCACCGGAAATATGTTTTCTGCAAGCGGAAGATGTATTTCGTCACCAGAGATAAATTTTCTGCAAGCGGAGAGACGTATTTCGTCAGCAGAGATAAGTTGTCCGGCAGGGGATATAGATTTCCCGCCACCGTAAATAAGTTTTCCGCCAGCGGAGAGACGCATTTCGTTAGCAGAGATAAGGTGTCCGGCAGGGGATATAGATTTCCCGCCGCCGGAGATAAGTTTTCTGCCAGCGTAGAGACGGATTTCGTCAGCAGAGATAAGTTGTCCGGCAGGGGATATAGATTTCCCGCCGCCGGAGGTAAATGTTCTGCCAGCGGAGATTAGTTTTCTGGCGGCGGAGAAACGTAATTCGTCAGCGGGGATAAATTGTCCGGCAGGGGGTATGTATTTCCCGCCATTGGAGAGACGTATTTCGTTAGCAGACCTAAGATGTCAGGCCGGGGATATTAACTTCTCGCCGCCGGAAATAAGTTTTCTGCAAGCGGAAGATGTATTTCGTCACCAGAGATAAGTTTTCCGCCAGCGGAGAGACGTATTTCGTTATCAGAGATAAGTTGTCCGGCAGGGGTATAGATTTCCCGCCACCGGAAATAAGTTTTCCGCCAGCGGAGAGACGTATTTCGTTAGCAGAGATAAGTTGTCTGGCAGGGGATATAGATTTCCCGCCGCCGGAGGTAAGTTTTTTGCCAGCGGAGAGACGTATTTCGTTAGCAGATATAAGATGTCCGGCAGCGGATATAGATTTCCCGCCGCCGGAGATAAGTTTTCCGCCAGCGGAGAGACGTATTTCGTTAGAAGACATAAGTGGTCTGGCAGGGGATATAGATTACCCGCCGCCGGAGATAAGTTTTCTGCCAGCGGAGAGACGTATTTCGTTAGCAGATATAAGATGTCCGGCAGCGGATATAGATTTCCCGCCGCCGGAGATAAGTTTTCCGCCAGCGGAGAGACGTATTTCGTCAGCAGAGATAAGTGGTCTGGCAGGGGATATAGATTTCCCGCCGCCGGAGAAAAGTTTTCTGCAAGCGGAGAGACGTATTTTGTCAGTAGAGATAAGTTGTCCGGCAGGGGATATATATTTCCCGCCACGAGAAATAAGTTTTCCGCCAGCGGAGAGACGTATTTCGTTAGCATAGATAAGATGTCCGGCAGCGGATATAGATTTCCCGCCGCCGGAGGTAAATGTTCTGCCAGCGGAGATTAGTTTTATGCCGGCGGAGAAACGTAATTCGTCAGCGAGGATAAATTGTCCGGCAGGGGATATATATTTCCCGCCAGCGGAGAGACGTATTTCGTTAGCAGACATAAAATGTCAGGCCGGGGATATTAACTTCTCGCCGCCGGAAATAAGTTTTTTTGCCAGCGGAGAGATGTATTTCGTCAGCAGAGATAAGTTTTCCGCCAGCGGAGAGACGTATTTCGTTAGCAGAGATAAGTGGTCTGGCAGGGGATATAGATTTCCCGCCGCCGGAGATAAGTTTTCTGCCAGGGTAGAGACGTATTTCGTCAGCAGAGATAAGTTGTCCGGCAGGGGATATAGATTTCCCGCCGCCGGAGGTAAATGTTCTGCCAGCGGAGATTAGTTTTCTGGCGGCGGAGAAACCTAATTCGTCAGCGGGGATAAATTGTCTGGCAGGGGATATATATTTCCCGCCAACGGAAATAAGTTTTCCGCCAGCGGAGAGACGTATTTCGTTAGCAGAGATATGTTGTCAGGCCGGGGATATAAACTTCTCGCCGCCGGAAATAAGTTTTTTGCAAGCGGAGAGATGTATTTCGTCAGCAGAGATAAGTTTTCCGCCAGCGGAGAGACGTATTTCGTTAGCAGAGATAAGTGGTCTGGCAGGGGATATAGATTTCCCGCCGCCGGAGATAAGTTCTCTGCCAGGGTAGAGACGTATTTCGTCAGCAGAGATAAGTTGTCCGGCAGGGGATATAGATTTCCCGCCGCCGGAGGTAAATGTTCTGCCAGCGGAGATTAGTTTTCTGGCGGCGGAGAAACGTAATTCGTCAGCGGGGATAAATTGTCTGCCAGCGGAGATAAGTTGTCCGCCAGCGGATATAGATTTCCCGGCACCGGAAATATGTTTTCTGCAAGCGGAAGATGTATTTCGTCACCAGAGATAAGTTTTCTGCAAGCGGAGAGACGTATTTCGTCAGCAGAGATAAGTTGTCCGGCAGGGGATATAGATTTCCCGCCACCGTAAATAAGTTTTCCGCCAGCGGAGAGACGTATTTCGTTAGCAGAGATAAGTTGTCCGGCAGGGGATATAGATTTCCCGCCGCCGGAGGTAAATGTTCTGCCAGCGGAGATTAGTTTTCTGGCGGCGGAGAAACGTAATTCGTCAGCGGGGGTAAATTGTCTGCCAGCGGAGATAAGTTGTCCGCCAGCGGATATAGATTTCCCGGCACCGGAAATAAGTTTTCCGCCAGCGGAGAGACGTATTTCGTTAGCAGAGATAAGTTGTCCGGCAGGGGATATAGATTTCCCGCCGCCGGAGGTAAATGTTCTGCCAGCGGAGATTAGTTTTCTGGCGGCGGAGAAACCTAATTCGTCAGCGGGGATAAATTGTCTGGCAGGGGATATATATTTCCCGCCAACGGAAATAAGTTTTCCGCCAGCGGAGAGACGTATTTCGTTAGCAGAGATATGTTGTCAGGCCGGGGATATAAACTTCTCGCCGCCGGAAATAAGTTTTTTGCAAGCGGAGAGATGTATTTCGTCAGCAGAGATAAGTTTTCCGCCAGCGTAGAGACGGATTTCGTCAGCAGAGATAAGTTGTCCGGCAGGGGATATAGATTTCCCGCCGCCGGAGGTAAATGTTCTGCCAGCGGAGATTAGTTTTCTGGCGGCGGAGAAACGTAATTCGTCAGCGGGGGTAAATTGTCTGCCAGCGGAGATAAGTTGTCCGCCAGCGGATATAGATTTCCCGGCACCGGAAATAAGTTTTCTACAAGCGGAAGATGTATTTCGTCACCAGAGATAAGTTTTCCGCCAGCGGAGAGACGTATTTCGTTATCAGAGATAAGTTGTCCGGCAGCGGATATAGATTTCCCGCCACCGGAAATAAGTTTTCCGCCAGCGGAGAGACGTATTTCGTTAGCAGAGATGTTCAAAGTGACCGCCACGATAATTAGATTTTGATCTGTAACAACACTGCGCATGTGCCCTGCTGCATATCGATGTTCTCATATCGATGTTCTGTATATCGAGGTTCCCTTTTTCGGTCTCTCTCTCTTGCGTATGTTACTCGGAAGCACATATAATTCTGTATACTGATATTCTGCTGTCTTACAAATAAAATAACTTTAACAGGTTATGGGCCCAGACACCAATTCACCCAGAAACAGTATAAAACAGAAACAGTGAGAAACAATAAACATTGTTTGGTGCTTAGTGAAAAGCAATGCTAAAAAAAATGGCATAGACTCATTGGGGTTATGTGTGTACATAGAAAGGCAAAAGAACAAGTTGAACAAATTCAACGGAGATTCGCATTGTGTTTTTTGATTAGAATTTTGCAGCGAATCGGACCGTTGCCGTGGTTTAAAGTCCAAAATAAAGCAGTCCCAACGGATCAAGAGACACAAAAGCGAACGGAGACTCAAGTGTGTATACCAAAAAGTGCGTATGCCAAGCCGCACAAAACGGCGAGTGTGTATACCCAAAAGTGTGTATACCAAGGCATAGAAAATCGCGAGTGTGTGTGTGTAAATAGCAACTCGGGGGGATACTTAAAAGAAAACGAAAAAAACAAAAGAAAGACACGGACAACAGTATTGTCGTCGTAGTTGCTTTGTGCATGAGACGATCGACAGTTACAAATTTTGCACTGTGGGACAATAAGTATAAAAAATGAGTGGAAATATGAATTTCAATATTGAGAAACTGGACGAAAACAATTATAGCACATGGGAAGTTTTGATGAGAAGTGTTCTCATACAAAATGATTTGTGGCCAATCGTCAGTGGTAAAATTGAGCTTAGTGAAAGTGCAACAAGTGAGCAACGTGCAGCTTTTGAACTAAAGGATCAAAAGGCGTTGGCATCAATTTTACTTTGTGTTAAATCGACCCAACTAAACAATATTAACGAGGGGGAACGTTGTGAGTTGCTGCGGACACCGCAACTCTACGGTTATACCCGATACTAAGTCAGTATGGCTCTCCTCCGGCTCTCCTCCGACGCCGCTAATATTTAACGACACGACAAAGAGTGCGTGCGAGAGAGACAGAAAATCAGTTTGAGCGTGACGTCGGGCGCTGCGTAGCCACTGCAAATTGATTTGTTCCTTTTGGCTATAAAAATGATCTGATCTGATCCAGATTCAGCAATCTAATAGATATGGTCATTATCTATGATTCTGCGTTTTTAGTTTTCTCGAATGTGCAATATTGTGGATGCAACAGATTTTCGTCCTTTGTGGGGGCGGATGGGGGTGTGGCGAAATTTGGACATGAAACGGTCAAGGTCCGATATCACAGGAGTGTGGATACCAAATTTGGTTGCTCTGGCTCTTATAGGTTCTGAGATCCTTGAACTCATATTTTGCAATTGGCAAAACCGACCATGAATCCTGTGTGTTAGAGTGAGACAGAGCGAGAAAGAGTGAAATTGTTTTCGTGATTCTGGCTGTAATAATTATACGATCTGGTTCAGATTTTGCACTCTAGAAGATATAGTCATCTTCTACGACTCTGCGTTTTTAGTTTTCTCGTATCTTTAAAATTGTGCATGCCACAGATTTTCGCCCTTTGTGGGGGCGGAAGTGGGCGGGGCAAAGCTTTGAAATATTTTTGGAGCAGTGACATATCACAGAAGTCTGGATCCAAAACATCGTTGCTCTAGCTCTTATAGTCTTTGAGCATTAGGCGCTGAAGGGGACGGACAGACGGACAGACGGACAGACGGACGGACGGACAGATGGACAGACGGACGGACGGACAGACAGACAGGGCTCAATCGACTCGGCTATTGATGCTGATCAAGAATATATATACTTTATAGGGTCGGAAACGATTCCTTCTGGACGTTACACACATCCATTTTCACCACAAATCTAATATACCCCAATACTCATTTTGAGTATCGGGTATAAAAATTGTGTATCGTCGTCACAGGCATGGCAAAAGCTAAATAAAATTCACAGGCCAAGCGGACCAGCAAGGCAAGTGCTTTTAATTAAACAATTGTTGACGTTAAAAATGTCGGATGGTATAAGTGCACAGGAATATTTGCGGAAATTCCAGGTGGTACACGAGGCTTTAGCAGAGGTCAACATAAAGGTTGATGAAAAGATCTTATCAGTTGTGTTGCTAAATGGTTTGCCTAAATCGTATGAAAGTTTTGTTGTTGCGATTGAGACGCGAGATGATTTGCCGAGCTTGAGCATGCTAAAAATAAAAATTTCTGAAGAAGCGAATAGGCAGGAAGATAGCATTAGCAAGGAAATTACAAGTAGCGCGGAACTACACGCCAGTTATGACAACAACAATTTTAAGAAAAACTTTAAGAAGGGCAAAAAGTGTTTTAAGTGCGGAAAGGAAGGCCATTTTAAATCGGAATGCCGTGCTAAAAGCAAGCAGCAAAAAGTATTTTTAGCCGGCGGTAAATCACTTATTGCTGAAGGGCATGGAACTGTTCAAGTAAAGTTCGGTGATAGATCCGTTACGATGGAAAATGTTATCTTGGTACCAGATTTGCAGTACAATTTTATATCGGTCACAAAACTATTAAAACATGGAAAAAAAGTTGTGTTTGAGAAAAATCAAGCGATGATTTTTGAAAACGGAAAAATAGTTATAAAGGCACATCTGGAAAATGGATTGTTTATGGTTCAGGACAATCAGGAAAAGTGTATGAACATTGTAAATGTTGAGGCAGATGCATTCAAATGGCACAATAGGTTCGGACATGTACATTTTGACGCATTAAAGGAAATGGTTAACAAGGAGATGGTAATAGGTCTCAAGGGCATATACAAGCCAAAACAAGTGTGTGCAACATGCGCAAAAAGTAAAATTTGCGTGCAACCATTTCAATCGAGCACAAACAGGTCAAAGGGCGTTCTAGACTTAATACATACTGATGTGTGCGGTCCAATGCAAAAGCAGTCAATGGGAGGCAATCGATATTTCGCCACATTTATTGATGATTGTTCAAGATATGTATCAGTAAGTTTCCTAAAAACCAAAGATCAGGTTTTCGAGGCTTTTAAAGAATTTAAAAGTCAAGTTGAGTGCCAAACTGGGAGAAAAGTCAAGGTTTTACGAAGCGACAATGGCCGAGAATACATATCAAACGTTTTTGACAATTACCTAAACCAAAATGGAATAAAGCGAAACTTAACAGTGCCATATACACCTCAACAAAACGGAGTTGCAGAAAGGGCCAACAGAACATTGGTAGAAATGGCAAGAAGTATGCTGCTGCATGCTGGGTTGAGTGAATGCTATTGGGCAGAAGCGATTCGAACTGCCACGTATTTGCGAAATAGAGTGGCAAGCAGCTGCTTGAGCGGGGTGACACCTTTTGAAATATGGACAGGTCGAAAGCCAGTGGTATCGCATTTAAGAGTTTTTGGCTCAGTAGCGATAGCTCTAGATAAAACAAAGAAATCAAAGTTCGCACAGAAAGGCTTAGAGTATATAATGGTGGGCTACTCGGATACGGCCAAAGCATACCGTTTGGTCAGTAAAGAAACCAGGAAACTCGTAGAGAGTAGGGATGTCATTTTTGTAGAACCTGAAGGGGGCAAACTAGATGCATCATGTTCCAATGACATAGCATCAATTGAGGTTCAACAAAACCAGAACGCTGAACCCGAAATGGATAGCGAGCAATTTAAAGATCCAGAAAATGAGCCAGAAAATCAGGAGGAGATTAGGTCTAGTAATGACATTCTTGTAATTCCAGAACCAATAAGAGGACCAGGACGCCCAACCATAGTACGGACGGGCAAACCAGGACGACCAAGGAAGCAGTATCATATGCTCAATGCGATACTGGCAGCAGACGTACAAGTTCCACAAAACTACGCACAAGCTGAACGGTCTACTGAAGGCGAGATATGGAAAGCATCAATGAAGGACGAGTACGAATCTCTCGTGAAGAACGGCACGTGGTCGCTTACTAAATTGCCTAGCGGGAAAAAGTCCATTGGATGCAGATGGGTTTACGCAGTTAAGTCCAATCCGGATGGAAGCGTGAACAGGCTCAAATCACGTCTGGTGGCGAAAGGTTGTAGCCAACGCTACGGGATCGACTACAAGGAAACATTTGCACCAGTTGTACGCCACGCAACTATCAGGTTGATAATTGCACTTGCAGTCGAACATGGTCTCCACCTACATCAAATGGATGTTGTCACGGCGTATCTCAACGGCGAATTGGAAGATGAGGTTTTTATGAGACAACCTGAGGGCTTCATCAGCGAAGTTCACCCAAATCACGTTTTGAGGCTTCACAAAAGTATATATGGCCTAAAACAATCAGGCAGAGTGTGGAACTCTACGTTGGATGCAACGCTGAGACGCATTGGTTTTATACCGACTGTCAACGAACCCTGTCTGTATCGTAAGCCAGGTAAAAATATGTGTCTAATAGCTGTCTACGTAGATGACATTATTTTGGCGTGTAAGGACCTAGATGATATATCTGATATCAAGATAAAGATCGCAGCAGAATTTGATGTGGTTGACATCGGGCCTATGCAATACTTTTTAGGTATTGAGGTGAAACGTGAAGGCAGTACGGGTGCGATTTCAATCAGCCAACGGAAATATATTAGAGAGTTGCTCGAACAGTACAATTTGAAAGATTGTCGACAGACGTCCACGCCTCTTGAAGCTGGTTACCAGGTGGCATGCAACAAAGAGGATTGCCGCAGGGTCGACATCACATCGTTCCAAAAGCTAATTGGAGAGTTATCTTATCTTGCTGTTATGACTCGTCCAGACATTGCGCATTCGGTGAACAAATTAGCACAACGTAACAAGGATCCTCATTCCGAGCATGAAGCGGCAGCCAAGCACATCCTTCGATATTTGGCAAAAACTATCGACTGGGAGATATGCTACACAAAGCAAGGAAAGGCAATTGAGTGTTTTGTTGATGCAGATTGGGCAAGTGATATGACGAACCGAAAGTCATTCACTGGCTATGTATGCATGTTGGCAGGAGGAGCGGTTTCTTGGGAGTCAAGAAAGCAATCGACGGTTGCCCTCAGTTCCACGGAGGCAGAGTACATAGCCTTATCATCTGCAGCAAAAGAGGCGATATACTTTCGCAGCCTACTGATTGACTTAAAGCTGATATCCAAGGAGTCAGCTATTCAGATGTACGGCGACAACATTGGAGCACAGCAGCTTGCTAGAAACCCCATGTTTCATGCACGTACAAAGCACATCGACGTCAAGATACATCATATTCGAGAGGTTCTCAAGAGAGGTGAAGTCAACATTGCATATCTGCCAACCGATGAGATGATAGCAGATGTCCTCACAAAGAACTTAGCCAAGGTTAAGCACCATAAATTTGTATTCGCATTTGGTTTAAAAGATCGTTTATAAGTGCTTGACATGTTATTGAATATTAGTTAAGTATATTTAAAGTTTGTAAACATGCGTTGTGTTGAGGAGGAGTGTTCAAAGTGACCGCCACGATAATTAGATATTGATCTGTAACAACACTGCGCATGTGCCCTGCTGCATATCGATGTTCTCATATCGATGTTCTGTATATCGAGGTTCCCTTTTTCGGTCTCTCTCTCTTGCGTATGTTACTCGGAAGCACATATAATTCTGTATACTGATATTCTGCTGTCTTACAAATAAAATAACTTTAACAAGAGATAAGTTGTCCGGCAGGGGATAAAGATTTCCCGCCACCGGAAATAAGTTTTCCGCCAGCGGAGAGACGTATTTCGTTAGCAGAGATAAGATGTCCGGCAGGGGATATAGATTTCCCGCCGCCGGAGGTAAATGTTCTGCCAGCGGAGATTAGTTTTCTGGCGGCGGAGAAACGTAATTCGTCAGCGGGGATAAATTGTCTGCCAGCGGAGATAAATTGTCCGCCAGCGGAAATAGATTTCCCGGCACCGGAAATAAGTTTTCCGCCAGCGGAGAGACGTATTTCGTTAGCAGAGATAAGTTGTCTGGCAGGGGATATAGATTTCCCGCCGCCGGAGATAAGTTTTCTGCCAGCGTAGAGACGTATTTCGTCAGCAGAGATAAGTGGTCTGGCAGGGGATATAGATTTCCCGCCGCCGGAGATAAGTTTTCTGCCAGCGTATAGACGTATTTCGTCAGCAGAGATAAGTTGTCCGCCAGCGGATATAGATTTCCCGGCACCGGAAATAAGTTTTCCGCCAGCGGAGAGACGTATTTCGTTAGAAGAGATAAGTGGTCTGGCAGGGGATATAGATTACCCGCCGCCGGAGATAAGTTTTCTGCCAGCGGAGAGACGTATTTCGTTAGCAGATATAAGATGTCCGGCAGCGGATATAGATTTCCCGCCGCCGGAGATAAGTTTTCCGCCAGCGGAGAGACGTATTTCGTCAGCAGAGATAAGTGGTCTGGCAGGGGATATAGATTTCCCGCCGCCGGAGAAAAGTTTTCTGCAAGCGGAGAGACGTATTTTGTCAGTAGAGATAATTTGTCCGGCAGGGGATATATATTTCCCGCCACGAGAAATAAGTTTTCCGCCAGCGGAGAGACGTATTTCGTTAGCATATATAAGATGTCCGGCAGCGGATATAGATTTCCCGCCGCCGGAGGTAAATGTTCTGCCAGCGGAGATTAGTTTTCTGCCGGGGGAGAAACGTAATTCGTCAGCGGGGATAAATTGTCCGGCAGGGGATATATATTTCCCGCCAGCGGAGAGACGTATTTCGTTAGCAGACATAAGTTGTCAGGCCGGGGATATTAATTTCTCGCCGCCGGAAATAAGTTTTTTGCAAGCGGAGAGATGTATTTCGTCAGCAGAGATAAGTTTTCCGCCAGCGGAGAGACGTATTTCGTTAGCAGAGTTAAGTTGTCCGGCAGGGGATATAGATTTCCCGCCACCGGAAATAAGTTTTCCGCCAGAGGAGAGACGTATTTCATTAGCAGAGATAATATGTCCGGCAGGAGATATAGATTTCCCGCCGCCGGTAGTAAATGTTCTGCCAGCGGAGATTAGTTTTCTGGCGGCGGAGAAACCTAATTCGTCAGCGGGGATAAATTGTCTGGCAGGGGATATATATTTCCCGCCGCCGGAAATAAGTTTTCCGCCAGCGGAGAGACGTATTTCGTTAGCAGAGATATGTTGTCAGGCCGGGGATATAAACTTCTCGCCGCCGGAAATAAGTTTTTTGCAAGCGGAGAGATGTATTTCGTCAGCAGAGATAAGTTGTCCGGCAGGGGATATAGATTTCCCGCCACCGGAAATAAGTTTTCCGCCAGCGGAGAGACGTATTTCATTAGCAGAGATAAGATGTCCGGCAGGAGATATAGATTTCCCGCCGCCGGAGGTAAATGTTCTGCCAGCGGAGATAAGTTTTCTGGCGGCGGAGAAACGTAATTCGTCAGCGGGGATAAATTGTCCGGCAGGGGATATATATTTCCCGCCACCGGAATTAAGTTTTCCGCCAGCGGAGAGACGTATTTCATTAGCAGAGATAAGATGTCCGGCAGGAGATATAGATTTCCCGCCGCCGGAGGTAAATGTTCTGCCAGCGGAGATAAGTTTTCTGGCGGCGGAGAAACGTAATTCGTCAGCGGGGATAAATTGTCCGGCAGGGGATATATATTTCCCGCCACCGGAATTAAGTTTTCCGCCAGCGGAGAGACGTATTTCGTTAGCAGAGATAAGTTGTCAGGCCGGGGATATAAACTTCTCGCCGCCGGAGAAAAGTTTTCTGCAAGCGGAGAGACGTATTTTGTCAGTAGAGATAAGTTGTCCGGCAGGGGATATACATTTCCCGCCGCCGGAGGTAAATGTTCTGCCAGCGGAGATAAGTTTTCTGCCGGCGGAGAAACGTAATTCGTCGGCGGGGATAAATTGTCCGGCAGGGGATATATGTAAGATATTATTTAAAGTATTGTTTATTCGTATTATTATCGCGATGGCCTGGTATGTGTGCTTACAAAAGTTCTTAATGTTACGGCTTATTTCTGCTGATTTTCTGCTGCTGCTTGAGTCGCGTCCGTATGCTGCTGTTCTCTCCTTTTCACTGCTTCGCTCTGTTCCTCTTCTTCTCTGTCTGCTGTTACTACTGCTGTTGCTACTGCTGTTGCTGCTGCTGTTACTGCTCATCAGCTGTTCCTCTGCTGCTGTTATTACTGCTGTTGCTGCTCCCCGCTGCCCCTTCAATAGGCCAGCTGGCCCACTCCTTCTTACACTCGGTCATCCTGATTAGTCATCAGTCCCTGATGACAATGCGTCCTCGTTTTCTACATAAAAGCTCCATAGTTTCATGTTATCATTGCTTGTGGTCGTGTTGCTTGGTCCTTCGACGTCTGCTGCCTTTCGAACATTATAGCGTCCGCCTCGTTTCACGTTGGTTATTTCGTATGGCCCTAAGAATTCGCTGGCCATCTTTCTTCCGGTTACAAATTGTGTTCTACGTATGGCTACGAGATCTCCGACCTTGTATCCGTATTCGCATTTCCGCTTTTTATCGAACTGTTCCTTGTATCTGTCCTGGGCCTGCTGAATATTTTCTTTTGCCTCTTGTCGCATCTTTTGCCTCTCGTCTTCAAAATTATCAACCATCTCTTTTTCTATTAGCTGAAGTATGTCGCTATCCGGTCCACAACGCATTTTTACCCCGATCATCAGCTCAAATGGACAACGCTTTGTAGACACGTGAACAGTGCTGTTGATAGCCCTTTGAACTCGCGGTACGAACTTATACCATCTTCCAGGTTCCTCCGACGACAATTTGGAAATGATGCTGAGAATAGATCGGTTTACGCGTTCAATTTGTCCGTTTCCTCTTGGTACCCCTGTGGTGCTCCATATGTGTTCGATGTTCTTTTCCTTGACAAACTCCTCAAAGCTTGAAGATGTAAATGCTGCTCCACGATCGCTTACTATGCGTGCCGGATTACCAAATACATCAGACCACTCCCTTAACTTCTTGAGAACTTCGTCTGCTCCTGTTGTTTTTGTGGGATACATCCATACGAACTTACTAAAGCTATCAACCATTGCGAAGATGTACTTGTACTGCTTTGAAGTGGCATCCATAGGCCCAAGGTGATCCACGTGTATAGTATACAGCGGCTGTGATCCTTTGTCAATTTGATGCAGAAATCCCTCTTTTTTGCCAAGCTTTTTGTTGTAGATTATACATTTCATACAGTTTCCTATGATCTGAATTACTTTTCCTTCCAGATGTGGAATCCAATAGCTCTGCTGTACGGTGTGCATTGTTTTTTGAGCGGCAAAGTGTCCTGCGTTGTGAGCGTCGGTTATTATTTCTTTTTCTAATGACTTCGGTATTGCCAGCAAGTCCGTGCCTTGCACCACTTTGTATACGAGACCAGCTTTCAACTTAAAGTTGTCATATGGTTTACTTTTCAAAATTTCGGAAACTGCTTTGATCATCGTATCCTCCTGCTGGGCTTTCTTAATTCTTGCTGTGACTTCCGAAGATACTATCATGACATCAATAGGGTACCTACTCAGGCAATCCACATGCTTCAGCCGTTCTCCTGGTCTGTGTTCCACTTCAAAGTCGTAGTCCTGCAAGTACAGGACCCATTGGGCTACCTCCCGCGGAACGTCCTTCTTGCTTAACGTTTGCTTGAAAGCGGCGCAATCCGTTACGAGCTTAAAGTTGGTTCCAAGTATGTACTGACGAAATTTTTTGCACGCTAGGAAAATTGCTTTGGCTTCCTGTATATAGCTATGCTGTCGTGCTTCAGACTCCGAGGTTTTCTTACTCCAGAATAAGATCGGATGCAATTGTCCTTCGTGCCATTGTAACAACGCCGCTGCAAACCCGTCCTTTGACGCATCAGTGTGTATCTCGGTTTTTGCATTCCTACGATAAAGTTTCAAGACCGGCTCTTTCACCAATGCTTCCTTTAATGTAGCGAACGCCTGCTGCTCCTCCAGACTCATTTTAAATGGGACATCTTTTCGCAGCAGATTGGTCAGTGGTTTGGCGATTAGCGAATAGTTTCTTATGAATTTACGGAAAAACCCAGTTAATCCTAAAAACGACTGCACAGCCTTTATGTTTTTCGGCATCGGGAACTTGCTGACGGCTTTGGTTTTCTCCAATCCAGGCTTGATTTCACCTCCTCCAACTTGGTGGCCCAAAAATGTAATGGTCGACTGCAGAAATCGGCACTTCTTCCACTTCATCTTCAGCCCGTATTCAGCTGCAACATCAAAAACCTTCTTCAGCTTTCCCAGGCATTCGTCGGCGGTTTCAGCGTGTATAACGATATCGTCCATGTACAGGTCAAGAATGTTTTCATTTATAAGGTTTTGAAATACAAAACTTATAAAACGGATGAAAACTGCTGGCGAATTGCAAAAACCGAAAGGCGCACGGTTGAACTCAAAGAGGCCTTCCTTCGTTATAAACGCCGTATATTTTTTGCTGCTTTCTTCCACAGGAACGTGGAAAAACCCATTTTCTAAGTCCATGATGGTGAACACCTTAGCATTTTCCAGTTTTTCCAGCACCTCTTCAACGATTGGAACGGGAAAGCAATCTTTCAAGACCATCTTGTTCAACTGACGATAGTCCACGCAGACCCGGCTGCTCCCATCCTTTTTCTTGACAATTACAGTCCGACTGGCGAAATTTGATGATGAGCGTCGTATTATCCCAGCGTTGGCCCATTCATCGATCTGCTGCTTGACAACGTCGGCTTCGCTGATGGCCACTCGACTTGGCGAATGTCGAAACGGCGCTATTTTCTCGTCCGGTACGATCTTCAGCATGATCGGGCACACTGCAGTCTGCTTCTTTTCAGTAAAGTCCTGAATCATTGATTGGACGGCATCTCTGAACTGCGACGGAATGTTTATGTCAGTATTTTCTTCGACCACGTTGTAAATACTTATCTGTTTGATGTACTCAGTTTCCTCCCCCGGCAGGGGAGAAAACTTATATCCTCCTTGCGTTGATGTCATTGTGAACTTGGATATAAAGTCGTGTCCAAGCAACAATTCGCATCCGACGGCATGATCGGCCACCACAAGGAATTTGTGTGCCAGTCGCATTCCGTCGATCTCCACTTCTGCCGTAAACTGCCCAGCGGAGCGTGTGATGTTGTTTCCAAGTCCCCTCAAAGTTGACGAACTGGCTTGCAGATGGATACCACTCATTTTGCCGAACACTGACATCTTTAATAGGGAAACATCTGCACCGGTGTCTATGAGCCCCTTGACTTGCACGTCGTTAATTTTAAGAGACTTCAGGCGTTTTTCCTCGTATGCAACGTTTACGGCAGCAGCACTCGGGCAATCCTTAGACATGTGTCCAGTCTGATTGCAGCGGAAACACTTTAATGCAGCTCGGCAATCCTTGCGTAGATGCTCCAGGGATCCACAATTGTAGCAGTGTTGCTTCCTTTCATATTTAGTAAAATTGGACTTCTTTCCGAACGGCTGTGAGTCTTTTTGTTTCGGGGCAAAACCCCCATCAACCGCGAGCGTTCTTTCGTAGATTTCGTACTTCTCTCGCAGCTGCTTGTATGAGCTGCATCCATACAAGGTGTACTTATAATCCGTTTTTAACTTCAGTCCGTCGACAATGTATCGAATCACCGACTCCGTGTCTGTTGTCCCACGTGCAGCAATGCGTTTCATCTGTAGTATATATTCGTGAAAACTTTCGCCGGCAATCTTCACTCGCATAGACAATTGATTGTGAATTTGCGCACTGCATAAACGCTCACACTCAAACTCCTGTAGAAGTTGATGACGCAATTGGCCGTACTCATACACTGCTGTGGACTCGAGAAAAAGAGCGGCTGTACCTGTCATTTTTGCTCGGGCTTGCACGTATTTTTGTTTGTCATTTAGTCCGTATGCTTCAGCGTTTAGCTCGAAGTTAATAAACCACTGCTGTACCGACATATTTTCTCCGTTGAATTCCGGAATAATTTTGGCAAAATGTTCCACTACCAGCTTTGCATCATTTTTCTTGTCTATTTCATCTGCATTTATTTTCATCGAGAGCAGTTGAACCAGCTGTTGGAGCGTCTGTGTGTTTTCTTCTAGGAGTGTTGACCTCATCGCTTCCTCGTTCGCGTTTTGCTGGCGATTGATCCTGTTTTCTTCTGATCCACTTAGGCCTTCGTTTTTCTGCATATTCCCGGCTGGTGGTCCACTTGTATTTTCCATTATAATTCTACTGCGCAATACTCTTGTGGGCAGCCGGCTTGAAACAGCCCCTTTTTCTCGGTTCTTCTTTTCACCCACTCGCTGTCTCGCTTCCTCTGCTTGCGGCTTCTGAGAGTCAAATGCGCCGTTTTTTTGCACCGAATTTTTTCTTTTCCGTCTCGCTTCGTCTGCTGCCGGCTTCTGAGACATGAGACACACAATTTTTTAATTTTTTTCCACTTTACACAGGCAGTACGCGACCGGTTGAGCCCCCAAATGTAAGATATTATTTAAAGTATTGTTTATTCGTATTATTATCGCGATGGCCTGGTATGTGTGCTTACAAAAGTTCTTAATGTTACGGCTTATTTCTGCTGATTTTCTGCTGCTGCTTGAGTCGCGTCCGTATGCTGCTGTTCTCTCCTTTTCACTGCTTCGCTCTGTTCCTCTTCTTCTCTGTCTGCTGTTACTACTGCTGTTGCTACTGCTGTTGCTGCTGCTGTTACTGCTCATCAGCTGTTCCTCTGCTGCTGTTATTACTGCTGTTGCTGCTCCCCGCTGCCCCTTCAATAGGCCAGCTGGCCCACTCCTTCTTACATATATATTTCCCGCCACCGGAATTAAGTTTTCCGCCAGCGGAGAGACGTATTTCGTTAGCAGAGATAAGTTGTCCGGCAGGGGATATAGATTTCCCGGCACCGGAAATAAGTTTTCCGCCAGCGGAGAGACGTATTTCGTTAGCAGAGATAAGTTGTCAGGCCGGGGATATAAACTTCTCGCCGCCGGAGAAAAGTTTTCTGCAAGCGGAGAGACGTATTTTGTCAGTAGAGATAAGTTGTCCGGCAGGGGATATACATTTCCCGCCGCCGGAATTAAGTTTTCCGCCAGCGGAGAGACGTATTTCGTTAGCAGAGATAAGTTGTCAGGCCGGGGATATAAACTTCTCGCCGCCGGAGAAAAGTTTTCTGCAAGCGGAGAGACGTATTTTGTCAGTAGAGATAAGTTGTCCGGCAGGGGATATACATTTCCCGCCGCCGGAATTAAGCGGAGAGACGTATTTCGTTAGCAGAGATAAGTTGTCAGGCCGGGTATATAAACTTCTCGCCGCCGGAGAAAAGTTTTCTGCAAGCGGAGAGACGTATTTTGTCAGTAGAGATAAGTTGTCCGGCAGGGGATATACATTTCCCGCCGCCGGAGGTAAATGTTCTGCCAGCGGAGATAAGTTTTCTGCCGGCGGAGAAACGTAATTCGTCGGCGGGGATAAATTGTCCGGCAGGGGATATATATTTCCCGCCACCGGAATTAAGTTTTCCGCCAGCGGAGAGACATATTTCGTTAGCAGAGATAAGTTGTCCGGCAGGGGATATAGATTTCCCGGCACCGGAAATAAGTTTTCCGCCAGCGGAGAGACGTATTTCGTTAGCAGAGATAAGTTGTCAGGCCGGGGATATAAACTTCTCGCCGCCGGAGAAAAGTTTTCTGCAAGCGGAGAGACGTATTTTGTCAGTAGAGATAAGTTATCCGGCAGGGGACATAGATTTCCCGCCACCGGAAATAAGTTTTCCGCCAGCGGAGAGACGTATTTCGTTAGCAGAGATAAATTGTCAGGCCGGGGATATAAACTTCTCGCCGCCGGAGAAAAGTTTTCTGCAAGCGGAGAGACGTATTTTGTCAGTAGAGATAAGTTGTCCGGCAGGGGATATACATTTCCCGCCGCCGGAATTAAGTTTTCCGCCAGCGGAGAGACGTATTTCGTTAGCAGAGATAAGCTGTCAGGCCGGGGATATAAACTTCTCGCCGCCGGAGAAAAGTTTTCTGCAAGCGGAGAGACGTATTTTGTCAGTAGAGATAAGTTGTCCGGCAGGGGATATACATTTCCCGCCGCCGGAGGTAAATGTTCTGCCAGCGGAGATAAGTTTTCTGCCGGCGGAGAAACGTAATTCGTCGGCGGGGATAAATTGTCCGGCAGGGGATATATGTAAGATATTATTTAAAGTATTGTTTATTCGTATTATTATCGCGATGGCCTGGTATGTGTGCTTACAAAAGTTCTTAATGTTACGGCTTATTTCTGCTGATTTTCTGCTGCTGCTTGAGTCGCGTCCGTATGCTGCTGTTCTCTCCTTTTCACTGCTTCGCTCTGTTCCTCTTCTTCTCTGTCTGCTGTTACTACTGCTGTTGCTACTGCTGTTGCTGCTGCTGTTACTGCTCATCAGCTGTTCCTCTGCTGCTGTTATTACTGCTGTTGCTGCTCCCCGCTGCCCCTTCAATAGGCCAGCTGGCCCACTCCTTCTTACACTCGGTCATCCTGATTAGTCATCAGTCCCTGATGACAATGCGTCCTCGTTTTCTACATAAAAGCTCCATAGTTTCATGTTATCATTGCTTGTGGTCGTGTTGCTTGGTCCTTCGACGTCTGCTGCCTTTCGAACATTATAGCGTCCGCCTCGTTTCACGTTGGTTATTTCGTATGGCCCTAAGAATTCGCTGGCCATCTTTCTTCCGGTTACAAATTGTGTTCTACGTATGGCTACGAGATCTCCGACCTTGTATCCGTATTCGCATTTCCGCTTTTTATCGAACTGTTCCTTGTATCTGTCCTGGGCCTGCTGAATATTTTCTTTTGCCTCTTGTCGCATCTTTTGCCTCTCGTCTTCAAAATTATCAACCATCTCTTTTTCTATTAGCTGAAGTATGTCGCTATCCGGTCCACAACGCATTTTTACCCCGATCATCAGCTCAAATGGACAACGCTTTGTAGACACGTGAACAGTGCTGTTGATAGCCCTTTGAACTCGCGGTACGAACTTATACCATCTTCCAGGTTCCTCCGACGACAATTTGGAAATGATGCTGAGAATAGATCGGTTTACGCGTTCAATTTGTCCGTTTCCTCTTGGTACCCCTGTGGTGCTCCATATGTGTTCGATGTTCTTTTCCTTGACAAACTCCTCAAAGCTTGAAGATGTAAATGCTGCTCCACGATCGCTTACTATGCGTGCCGGATTACCAAATACATCAGACCACTCCCTTAACTTCTTGAGAACTTCGTCTGCTCCTGTTGTTTTTGTGGGATACATCCATACGAACTTACTAAAGCTATCAACCATTGCGAAGATGTACTTGTACTGCTTTGAAGTGGCATCCATAGGCCCAAGGTGATCCACGTGTATAGTATACAGCGGCTGTGATCCTTTGTCAATTTGATGCAGAAATCCCTCTTTTTTGCCAAGCTTTTTGTTGTAGATTATACATTTCATACAGTTTCCTATGATCTGAATTACTTTTCCTTCCAGATGTGGAATCCAATAGCTCTGCTGTACGGTGTGCATTGTTTTTTGAGCGGCAAAGTGTCCTGCGTTGTGAGCGTCGGTTATTATTTCTTTTTCTAATGACTTCGGTATTGCCAGCAAGTCCGTGCCTTGCACCACTTTGTATACGAGACCAGCTTTCAACTTAAAGTTGTCATATGGTTTACTTTTCAAAATTTCGGAAACTGCTTTGATCATCGTATCCTCCTGCTGGGCTTTCTTAATTCTTGCTGTGACTTCCGAAGATACTATCATGACATCAATAGGGTACCTACTCAGGCAATCCACATGCTTCAGCCGTTCTCCTGGTCTGTGTTCCACTTCAAAGTCGTAGTCCTGCAAGTACAGGACCCATTGGGCTACCTCCCGCGGAACGTCCTTCTTGCTTAACGTTTGCTTGAAAGCGGCGCAATCCGTTACGAGCTTAAAGTTGGTTCCAAGTATGTACTGACGAAATTTTTTGCACGCTAGGAAAATTGCTTTGGCTTCCTGTATATAGCTATGCTGTCGTGCTTCAGACTCCGAGGTTTTCTTACTCCAGAATAAGATCGGATGCAATTGTCCTTCGTGCCATTGTAACAACGCCGCTGCAAACCCGTCCTTTGACGCATCAGTGTGTATCTCGGTTTTTGCATTCCTACGATAAAGTTTCAAGACCGGCTCTTTCACCAATGCTTCCTTTAATGTAGCGAACGCCTGCTGCTCCTCCAGACTCATTTTAAATGGGACATCTTTTCGCAGCAGATTGGTCAGTGGTTTGGCGATTAGCGAATAGTTTCTTATGAATTTACGGAAAAACCCAGTTAATCCTAAAAACGACTGCACAGCCTTTATGTTTTTCGGCATCGGGAACTTGCTGACGGCTTTGGTTTTCTCCAATCCAGGCTTGATTTCACCTCCTCCAACTTGGTGGCCCAAAAATGTAATGGTCGACTGCAGAAATCGGCACTTCTTCCACTTCATCTTCAGCCCGTATTCAGCTGCAACATCAAAAACCTTCTTCAGCTTTCCCAGGCATTCGTCGGCGGTTTCAGCGTGTATAACGATATCGTCCATGTACAGGTCAAGAATGTTTTCATTTATAAGGTTTTGAAATACAAAACTTATAAAACGGATGAAAACTGCTGGCGAATTGCAAAAACCGAAAGGCGCACGGTTGAACTCAAAGAGGCCTTCCTTCGTTATAAACGCCGTATATTTTTTGCTGCTTTCTTCCACAGGAACGTGGAAAAACCCATTTTCTAAGTCCATGATGGTGAACACCTTAGCATTTTCCAGTTTTTCCAGCACCTCTTCAACGATTGGAACGGGAAAGCAATCTTTCAAGACCATCTTGTTCAACTGACGATAGTCCACGCAGACCCGGCTGCTCCCATCCTTTTTCTTGACAATTACAGTCCGACTGGCGAAATTTGATGATGAGCGTCGTATTATCCCAGCGTTGGCCCATTCATCGATCTGCTGCTTGACAACGTCGGCTTCGCTGATGGCCACTCGACTTGGCGAATGTCGAAACGGCGCTATTTTCTCGTCCGGTACGATCTTCAGCATGATCGGGCACACTGCAGTCTGCTTCTTTTCAGTAAAGTCCTGAATCATTGATTGGACGGCATCTCTGAACTGCGACGGAATGTTTATGTCAGTATTTTCTTCGACCACGTTGTAAATACTTATCTGTTTGATGTACTCAGTTTCCTCCCCCGGCAGGGGAGAAAACTTATATCCTCCTTGCGTTGATGTCATTGTGAACTTGGATATAAAGTCGTGTCCAAGCAACAATTCGCATCCGACGGCATGATCGGCCACCACAAGGAATTTGTGTGCCAGTCGCATTCCGTCGATCTCCACTTCTGCCGTAAACTGCCCAGCGGAGCGTGTGATGTTGTTTCCAAGTCCCCTCAAAGTTGACGAACTGGCTTGCAGATGGATACCACTCATTTTGCCGAACACTGACATCTTTAATAGGGAAACATCTGCACCGGTGTCTATGAGCCCCTTGACTTGCACGTCGTTAATTTTAAGAGACTTCAGGCGTTTTTCCTCGTATGCAACGTTTACGGCAGCAGCACTCGGGCAATCCTTAGACATGTGTCCAGTCTGATTGCAGCGGAAACACTTTAATGCAGCTCGGCAATCCTTGCGTAGATGCTCCAGGGATCCACAATTGTAGCAGTGTTGCTTCCTTTCATATTTAGTAAAATTGGACTTCTTTCCGAACGGCTGTGAGTCTTTTTGTTTCGGGGCAAAACCCCCATCAACCGCGAGCGTTCTTTCGTAGATTTCGTACTTCTCTCGCAGCTGCTTGTATGAGCTGCATCCATACAAGGTGTACTTATAATCCGTTTTTAACTTCAGTCCGTCGACAATGTATCGAATCACCGACTCCGTGTCTGTTGTCCCACGTGCAGCAATGCGTTTCATCTGTAGTATATATTCGTGAAAACTTTCGCCGGCAATCTTCACTCGCATAGACAATTGATTGTGAATTTGCGCACTGCATAAACGCTCACACTCAAACTCCTGTAGAAGTTGATGACGCAATTGGCCGTACTCATACACTGCTGTGGACTCGAGAAAAAGAGCGGCTGTACCTGTCATTTTTGCTCGGGCTTGCACGTATTTTTGTTTGTCATTTAGTCCGTATGCTTCAGCGTTTAGCTCGAAGTTAATAAACCACTGCTGTACCGACATATTTTCTCCGTTGAATTCCGGAATAATTTTGGCAAAATTTTCCACTACCAGCTTTGCATCATTTTTCTTGTCTATTTCATCTGCATTTATTTTCATCGAGAGCAGTTGAACCAGCTGTTGGAGCGTCTGTGTGTTTTCTTCTAGGAGTGTTGACCTCATCGCTTCCTCGTTCGCGTTTTGCTGGCGATTGATCCTGTTTTCTTCTGATCCACTTAGGCCTTCGTTTTTCTGCATATTCCCGGCTGGTGGTCCACTTGTATTTTCCATTATAATTCTACTGCGCAATACTCTTGTGGGCAGCCGGCTTGAAACAGCCCCTTTTTCTCGGTTCTTCTTTTCACCCACTCGCTGTCTCGCTTCCTCTGCTTGCGGCTTCTGAGAGTCAAATGCGCCGTTTTTTTGCACCGAATTTTTTCTTTTCCGTCTCGCTTCGTCTGCTGCCGGCTTCTGAGACATGAGACACACAATTTTTTAATTTTTTTCCACTTTACACAGGCAGTACGCGACCGGTTGAGCCCCCAAATGTAAGATATTATTTAAAGTATTGTTTATTCGTATTATTATCGCGATGGCCTGGTATGTGTGCTTACAAAAGTTCTTAATGTTACGGCTTATTTCTGCTGATTTTCTGCTGCTGCTTGAGTCGCGTCCGTATGCTGCTGTTCTCTCCTTTTCACTGCTTCGCTCTGTTCCTCTTCTTCTCTGTCTGCTGTTACTACTGCTGTTGCTACTGCTGTTGCTGCTGCTGTTACTGCTCATCAGCTGTTCCTCTGCTGCTGTTATTACTGCTGTTGCTGCTCCCCGCTACCCTTCAATAGGCCAGCTGGCCCACTCCTTCTTACATATATATTTCCCGCCACCGGAATTAAGTTTTCCGCCAGCGGAGAGACGTATTTCGTTAGCAGAGATAAGTTGTCCGGCAGGGGATATAGATTTCCCGGCACCGGAAATAAGTTTTCCGCCAGCGGAGAGACGTATTTCGTTAGCAGAGATAAGTTGTCAGGCCGGGGATATAAACTTCTCGCCGCCGGAGAAAAGTTTTCTGCAAGCGGATAGACGTATTTTGTCAGTAGAGATAAGTTATCCGGCAGGGGACATAGATTTCCCGCCACCGGAAATAAGTTTTCCGCCAGCGGAGAGATGTATTTCGTTAGCAGAGATAAGATGTCCGGCAGGAGATATAGATTTCCCGCCGCCGGAGGTAAATGTTCTGCCAGCGGAGATAAGTTTTCTGGCGGCGGAGAAACGTAATTCGTCAGCGGGAATAAATTGTCTGCCAGCGGAGATAAGTTGTCAGCCAGCGGATATATATTTCCCGCCACGAGAAATAAGTTTTCCGCCAGCGGAGAGACGTATTTCGTTAGCAGAGATAAGATGTCCGGCAGCGGATATAGATTTCCCGCCGCCGGAGGTAAATGTTCTGCCAGCGGAGATAAGTTTTCTGCCGGCAGAGAAACGTAGGTCGTCTGCGTAGATAAGTTCTCCGGCAGGGGGTATAAATTTCCTCTGCCTGACAATTTATCTCCGCTGACGAACTACGATTCTCCGCTGGCAGAAATCTTATCTCCGGCGGCGGGAAATTTATATCCCCTGACGGACAATTTATCTCCGCTGACGAAACACGCCTCTCCGCTGGCGGAAAACTTATTGCCGGTAGCAGGAAATATATATCCCCTGCCGGACAACTTATCTCTGCTGACGAAATACGTCTCTACGCTGGCGGAAAACTTATCTCCGGTGGCGGGAAAATTATATCGACTTTTCTCCAGAGGGGGGCAGAAAAGTTTTCCGCCAGCGGATATAAATTTCCCATCGCCGGAGATAAGTTTTCTGCCCGCGGATATAAATTTACCGCTATCGCAGATAAGTTTTCCGCAAGCGGAGAGATGTATTTTGTCAGCCGAGATAAGATGTCCGGCAGGCGATATAAATTTCCCGTCGCCGGAAGTAAATGTTTTGCGAGCGGAGATAAGTTTTTTGCCGGCGGAGAAACGTAGGTCGTCTGCGGAGCTAAGTTGTCCGGCAGGGGGTATAAATTTCCCCCTCTGGAGAAAAGTTTTCCGGCAGCGGATATAAATTCCTCGCCGCCGGAAGTAAATAATCTGCCAGCGGAGATAAGTTTTCCAGAGGGGGGGAGAAAAGTTTTCCGCCAGCGGATATAAATTTCCCGCCGCCGGAGATAAGTTTTCTGCCCGCGGAAAGACGTATTTTGTCAGAAAAGATAAGATAAGATAAGATGTCTGTCATCGGAGAAAAGTCTTCCGTCAGCGGATATAAATTTCCCGTCGCCGGAGATAAGTTTTCCGCCAGCGGAGAGATGTATTTTGTCAGCCGAGATAAGATGTCCGGCAGGGGATATAAATTTCCCATCGCCGGAAGTAAATGTTTTGCCAGCGGAGATAAGTTTTCTTCCGGCGGAGAAACGTAGGTCGTCTGCGGGGATAAGTTGTCCGGCAGGGGGTATAAATTTCCCCCTCTGGTGAAAATTTTTCCGCCAGCGGATATAAAATTCCCGCCACCGGAGATAAGTTTTCCGCCAGCGGAGAGACGTATTTTGTCAGCAGAGATAAGTTGTCCGGCAGGGGATATAAATTTCCCTCCGCCGGAGATAAGTTTTCTGCCAGCGTAGAGACGTATTTCGTCAGCAGAAATAAGTTGTCCGGCAGGGGATATATATTTCCCGCCAGCGGAAATAAGTTTTCCGCCAGCGGAGAGATGTATTTTGTTTGCCGAGATAAGATGTCCCGCCGCCGGAAGTAAATGTTTTGCCAGCGGAGATAAGTTTTCTGCCGGCGGAGAAACGTAGGTCGTCTGCGGAGATATGTTGTCCGGCAGGGGGTATAAATTTCCCCCTCTGGTGGAAAGTTTTCCGGCAGCGGATATAAATTTCCCGCCACCGGAGATAACTTTTCTGCCAGCGTAGAGACGTATTTCGTCAGCAGAGATAAGATGTCCGGCAGCGGATATAGATTTCCCGGCACCGGAAATAAGATTTCCGCCAGCGGAGGGACGTATTTCGTTAGCAGAGATAAGTTGTCTGGCAGGGGATATAGATATTCCGGCACCGGAAATAAGTTTTCCGCCAGCGGAGAGACGTATTTCGTCAGCAGAGATAAGTTGTCTGGCAGGGAATATAGATTTCCCGCCGCCGGAGATAAGTTTTCTGCAAGCGGAGAGACGTATTTTGTCAGCAGAGATAAGTTGTCCGGCAGGGGATATAAATTTCCCGCCGACGGAGGTAAATGCTCTGCCGGCGGAGAAACGTAGTTCGTCAGCAGACATAAGTTGTCCGGCAGCGAAGATAAGATGTCTGTTATCGGAGAAAAGCTTTCCGCCAGCGGATATAAATT
Source organism: Drosophila pseudoobscura (assembly GCF_009870125.1). Lineage (NCBI taxonomy): Eukaryota > Metazoa > Arthropoda > Insecta > Diptera > Drosophilidae > Drosophila > Drosophila pseudoobscura. Next base: position 382,586 of record NC_046680.1, read on the forward strand.
TCCGCCACCGCAGATAAGTTTTCCGCCATCGAAGAGATGTATTTTGTCAGCAGAGATAAGATGTCCGGCAGGTGATATAAATTCCTCGCCGCCATAAGTAAAGTAACTTAATGTTCTGCCAGCGGAGATAAGTTGTCAGCCAGCGGATATATATTTCCCGCCACGAGAAATAAGTTTTCCGCCAGCGGAGAGACGTATTTCGTTAGCAGAGATAAGATGTCCGGCAGCGGATATAGATTTCCCACCGCCGGAGGTAAATGTTCTGCCAGCGGAGATAAGTTTTCTGCCGGCAGAGAAACGTAGGTCGTCTGCGTAGATAAGTTCTCCGGCAGGGGGTATAAATTTCCCCTGCCAGACAATTTATCTCCGCTGACGAACTACGATTCTCCGCTGGCAGAAATCTTATCTCCGGCGGCGGGAAATTTATATCCCCTGACGGACAATTTATCTCCGCTGACGAAACACGCCTCTCCGCTGGCGGAAAACTTATTGCCGGTAGCAGGAAATATATATCCCCTGCCGGACAACTTATCTCTGCTGACGAAATACGTCTCTACGCTGGCGGAAAACTTATCTCCGGTGGCGGGAAAATTATATCGACTTTTCTCCAGAGGGGGGCAGAAAAGTTTTCCGCCAGCGGATATAAATTTCCCGCCGCCGGAGATAAGTTTTCTGCCCGCGGAAAGACGTATTTTGTCAGAAAAGATAAGATAAGATGTCTGTCATCGGAAAAAAGTTTTCCGTCAGCGGATATAAATTTCCCGCTACCGCAGATAAGTTTTCCGCCAGCGGAGAGATGTATTTTGTCAGCCGAGATAAGATGTCCGGCAAGGGATATAAATTTCCCGTCGCCGGAAGTAAATGTTTTGCCAGCGGAGATAAGTTTTTAAGTTGTCCGGCAGGGGGTATAAATTTCCCCCTCTGGTGAAAATTTTTCCGCCAGCGGATATAAATTTCCCGCCACCGGAGATAAGTTTTCCGCCAGCGGAGAGACGTATTTTGTCAGCAGAGATAAGTTGTCCGGCAGGGGATATAAATTTCCCTCCGCCGGAGATAAGTTTTCTGCCAGCGTAGAGACGTATTTCGTCAGCAGAAATAAGTTGTCCGGCAGGGGATATATATTTCCCGCCAGCGGAAATAAGTTTTCCGCCAGCGGAGAGATGTATTTTGTTTGCCGAGATAAGATGTCCCGCCGCCGGAAGTAAATGTTTTGCCAGCGGAGATAAGTTTTCTGCCGGCGGAGAAACGTAGGTCGTCTGCGGAGATATTGTGTCCGGCAGGGGGTATAAATTTCCCCCTCTGGTGGAAAGTTTTCCGGCAGCGGATATAAATTTCCCGCCACCGGAGATAACTTTTCTGCCAGCGTAGAGACGTATTTCGTCAGCAGAGATAAGATGTCCGGCAGCGGATATAGATTTCCCGGCACCGGAAATAAGATTTCCGCCAGCGGAGAGACGTATTTCGTTAGCAGAGATAAGTTGTCTGGCAGGGGATATAGATATTGCGGCACCGGAAATAAGTTTTCCGCCAGCGGAGAGACGTATTTCGTCAGCAGAGATAAGTTGTCTGGCAGGGAATATAGATTTCCCGCCGCCGGAGATAAGTTTTCCGCCAGCGGAGAGACGTATTTCGTTATCAGAGATAAGTTGTCCGGCAGGGGATATAGATTTCCCGCCACCGGAAATAACTTTTCTGCCAGCGTAGAGACGTATTTCGTTAGCAGAGATAAGTTGTCTGGCAGGGGATATAGATTTCCCGCCGCCGGAGATAAGTTTTCTGCCAGCGTAGAGACGGATTTCGTCAGCAGAGATAAGTTGTCCGGCAGGGGATATAGATTTCCCGACGCCGGAGGTAAATGTTCTGCCAGCGGAGATTAGTTTTCTGGCGGCGGAGAAACGTAATTCGTCAGCGGGGATAAATTGTCTGCCAGCGGAGATAAGTTGTCCGCCAGCGGATATAGATTTCCCGGCACCGGAAATAAGTTTTCTGCAAGCGGAAGATGTATGTCGTCACCAGAGATAAGTTTTCCGCCAGCGGAGAGACGTATTTCGTTATCAGAGATAAGTTGTCCGGCAGGGGATATAGATTTCCCGCCACCGGAAATAAGTTTTCCGCCAGCGGAGAGACGTATTTCGTTAGCAGAGATGTTCAAAGTGACCGCCACGATAATTAGATTTTGATCTGTAACAACACTGCGCATGTGCCCTGCTGCATATCGATGTTCTCATATCGATGTTCTGTATATCGAGGTTCCCTTTTTCGGTCTCTCTCTCTTGCGTATGTTACTCGGAAGCACATATAATTCTGTATACTGATATTCTGCTGTCTTACAAATAAAATAACTTTAACAGGTTATGGGCCCAGACACCAATTCACCCAGAAACAGTATAAAACAGAAACAGTGAGAAACAATAAACATTGTTTGGAGCTTAGTAAAAAGCAGTGCTAAAAAAAATGGCATAGACTCATTGGGGTTATGTGTGTACATAGAAAGGCAAAAGAACAAGTTGAACAAATTCAACGGAGATTCGCATTGTGTTTTTTGATTAGAATTTTGCAGCGAATCGGACCGTTGCCGTGGTTTAAAGTCCAAAATAAAGCAGTCCCAACGGATCAAGAAACACAAAAGCGAACGGAGACTCAAGTGTGTATACCAAAAAGTGCGTATGCCAAGCCGCACAAAACGGCGAGTGTGTATACCCAAAAGTGTGTATACCAAGGCATAGAAAATCGCGAGTGTGTGTGTGTAAATAGCAACTCGGGGGGATACTTAAAAGAAAACGAAAAAAACAAAAGAAAGACACGGACAACAGTATTGTCGTCGTAGTTGCTTTGTGCATGAGACGATCGACAGTTACAAATTTTGCACTGTGGGACAATAAGTATAAAAAATGAGTGGAAATATGAATTTCAATATTGAGAAACTGGACGAAAACAATTATAGCACATGGGAAGTTTTGATGAGAAGTGTTCTCATACAAAATGATTTGTGGCCAATCGTCAGTGGTAAAATTGAGCTTAGTGAAAGTGCAACAAGTGAGCAACGTGCAGCTTTTGAACTAAAGGATCAAAAGGCGTTGGCATCAATTTTACTTTGTGTTAAATCGACCCAACTAAACAATATTAACGAGGGGGAACGTTGTGAGTTGCTGCGGACACCGCAACTCTACGGTTATACCCGATACTAAGTCAGTATGGCTCTCCTCCGGCAGACGCCGCTAATATTTAACGACACGACAAAGAGTGCGTGCGAGAGAGACAGAAAATCAGTTTGAGCGTGACGTCGGGCGCTGCGTAGCCACTGCAAATTGATTTGTTCCTTTTGGCTATAAAAATGATCTGATCTGATCCAGATTCAGCAATCTAATAGATATGGTCATTATCTATGATTCTGCGTTTTTAGTTTTCTCGAATGTGCAATATTGTGGATGCAACAGATTTTCGTCCTTTGTGGGGGCGGATGGGGGTGTGGCGAAATTTGGACATGAAACGGTCAAGGTCCGATATCACAGGAGTGTGGATACCAAATTTGGTTGCTCTGGCTCTTATAGGTTCTGAGATCCTTGAACTCATATTTTGCAATTGGCAAAACCGACCATGAATCCTGTGTGTTAGAGTGAGACAGAGCGAGAAAGAGTGAAATTGTTTTCGTGATTCTGGCTGTAATAATTATACGATCTGGTTCAGATTTTGCACTCTAGAAGATATAGTCATCTTCTACGACTCTGCGTTTTTAGTTTTCTCGTATCTTTAAAATTGTGCATGCCACAGATTTTCGCCCTTTGTGGGGGCGGAAGTGGGCGGGGCAAAGCTTTGAAATATTTTTGGAGCAGTGACATATCACAGAAGTCTGGATCCAAAACATCGTTGCTCTAGCTCTTATAGTCTTTGAGCATTAGGCGCTGAAGGGGACGGACAGACGGACAGACGGACGGACGAACAGACGGACAGACGGACGGACGGACAGACAGACAGGGCTCAATCGACTCGGCTATTGATGCTGATCAAGAATATATATACTTTATAGGGTCGGAAACGATTCCTTCTGGACGTTACACACATCCATTTTCACCACAAATCTAATATACCCCAATACTCATTTTGAGTATCGGGTATAAAAATTGTGTATCGTCGTCACAGGCATGGCAAAAGCTAAATAAAATTCACAGGCCAAGCGGACCAGCAAGGCAAGTGCTTTTAATTAAACAATTGTTGACGTTAAAAATGTCGGATGGTATAAGTGCACAGGAATATTTGCGGAAATTCCAGGTGGTACACGCGGCTTTAGCAGAGGTCAACATAAAGGTTGATGAAAAGATCTTATCAGTTGTGTTGCTAAATGGTTTGCCTAAATCGTATGAAAGTTTTGTTGTTGCGATTGAGACGCGAGATGATTTGCCGAGCTTGAGCATGCTAAAAATAAAAATTTCTGAAGAAGCGAATAGGCAGGAAGATAGCATTAGCAAGGAAATTACAAGTAGCGCGGAACTACACGCCAGTTATGACAACAACAATTTTAAGAAAAACTTTAAGAAGGGCAAAAAGTGTTTTAAGTGCGGAAAGGAAGGCCATTTTAAATCGGAATGCCGTGCTAAAAGCAAGCAGGAAGGAGCAAACAACAAGGGCGCAAACAGTAAAAGCGGGGAAAGATTGGGTACAATGCTTTGCGTAACCGAATATGACAAAGTGGAACCAGAAAAATATGTACCAATCCTAAGTTTAGCTAAGCCGAATGACCAGATGTTAAATTCATGGTGCATAGACAGTGGCGCAACGGCGCATCTATGTTGTGACAAGGAACGCTTTGTGTCGTTCACGGAAGATAATCAAAAAGTATTTTTAGCCGGCGGTAAATCACTTATTGCTGAAGGGCATGGAACTGTTCAAGTAAAGTTCGGTGATAGATCCGTTACGATGGAAAATGTTATCTTGGTACCAGATTTGCAGTACAATTTTATATCGGTCACAAAACTATTAAAACATGGAAAAAAAGTTGTGTTTGAGAAAAATCAAGCGATGATTTTTGAAAACGGAAAAATAGTTATAAAGGCACATCTGGAAAATGGATTGTTTATGGTTCAGGACAATCAGGAAAAGTGTATGAACATTGTAAATGTTGAGGCAGATGCATTCAAATGGCACAATAGGTTCGGACATGTACATTTTGACGCATTAAAGGAAATGGTTAACAAGGAGATGGTAATAGGTCTCAAGGGCATATACAAGCCAAAACAAGTGTGTGCAACATGCGCAAAAAGTAAAATTTGCGTGCAACCATTTCAATCGAGCACAAACAGGTCAAAGGGCGTTCTAGACTTAATACATACTGATGTGTGCGGTCCAATGCAAAAGCAGTCAATGGGAGGCAATCGATATTTCGCCACATTTATTGATGATTGTTCAAGATATGTATCAGTAAGTTTCCTAAAAACCAAAGATCAGGTTTTCGAGGCTTTTAAAGAATTTAAAAGTCAAGTTGAGTGCCAAACTGGGAGAAGAGTCAAGGTTTTACGAAGCGACAATGGCCGAGAATACATATCAAACGTTTTTGACAATTACCTAAACCAAAATGGAATAAAGCGAAACTTAACAGTGCCATATACACCTCAACAAAACGGAGTTGCAGAAAGGGCCAACAGAACATTGGTAGAAATGGCAAGAAGTATGCTGCTGGTCAGTAATGGTCAGTAAAGAAACCAGGAAACTCGTAGAGAGTAGGGATGTCATTTTTGTAGAACCTGAAGGGGGCAAACTAGATGCATCATGTTCCAATGACATAGCATCAATTGAGGTTCAACAAAACCAGAACGCTGAACCCGAAATGGATAGCGAGCAATTTAAAGATCCAGAAAATGAGCCAGAAAATCAGGAGGAGATTAGGTCTAGTAATGACATTCTTGTAATTCCAGAACCAATAAGAGGACCAGGACGCCCAACCATAGTACGGACGGGCAAACCAGGACGACCAAGGAAGCAGTATCATATGCTCAATGCGATACTGGCAGCAGACGTACAAGTTCCACAAAACTACGCACAAGCTGAACGGTCTACTGAAGGCGAGATATGGAAAGCATCAATGAAGGACGAGTACGAATCTCTCGTGAAGAACGGCACGTGGTCGCTTACTAAATTGCCTAGCGGGAAAAAGTCCATTTGATGCAGATGGGTTTACGCAGTTAAGTCCAATCCGGATGGAAGCGTGAACAGGCTCAAATCACGTCTGGTGGCGAAAGGTTGTAGCCAACGCTACGGGATCGACTACAAGGAAACATTTGCACCAGTTGTACGCCACGCAACTATCAGGTTGATAAGTGCACTTGCAGTCGAACATGGTCTCCACCTACATCAAATGGATGTTGTTACGGCGTATCTCAACGGCGAATTGGAAGATGAGGTTTTTATGAGACAACCTGAGGGCTTCATCAGCGAAGTTCACCCAAATCACGTTTTGAGGCTTCACAAAAGTATATATGGCCTAAAACAATCAGGAAGAGTGTGGAACTCTACGTTGGATGCAACGCTGAGACGCATTGGTTTTATACCGACTGTCAACGAACCCTGTCTGTATCGTAAGCCAGGTAAAAATATGTGTCTAATAGCTGTCTACGTAGATGACATTATTTTGGCGTGTAAGGACCTAGATGATATATCTGATATCAAGATAAAGATCGCAGCAGAATTTGATGTGGTTGACATCGGGCCTATGCAATACTTTTTAGGTTTTGAGGTGAAACGTGAAGGCAGTACGGGTGCGATTTCAATCAGCCAACGGAAATATATTAGAGAGTTGCTCGAACAGTACAATTTGAAAGATTGTCGACAGACGTCCACGCCTCTTGAAGCTGGTTACCAGGTGGCATGCAACAAAGAGGATTGCCGCAGGGTCGACATCACATCGTTCCAAAAGCTAATTGGAGAGTTATCTTATCTTGCTGTTATGACTCGTCCAGACATTGCGCATTCGGTGAACAAATTAGCACAACGTAACAAGGATCCTCATTCCGAGCATGAAGCGGCAGCCAAGCACATCTTTCGATATTTGGCAAAAACTATCGACTGGGAGATATGCTACACAAAGCAAGGAAAGGCAATTGAGTGTTTTGTTGATGCAGATTGGGCAAGTGATATGACGAACCGAAAGTCATTCACTGGCTATGTATGCATGTTGGCAGGAGGAGCGGTTTCTTGGGAGTCAAGAAAGCAATCGACGGTTGCCCTCAGTTCCACGGAGGCAGAGTACATAGCCTTATCATCTGCAGCAAAAGAGGCGATATACTTTCGCAGCCTACTGATTGACTTAAAGCTGATATCCAAGGAGTCAGCTATTCAGATGTACGGCGACAACATTGGAGCACAGCAGCTTGCTAGAAACCCCATGTTTCATGCACGTACAAAGCACATCGACGTCAAGATACATCATATTCGAGAGGTTCTCAAGAGAGGTGAAGTCAACATTGCATATCTGCCAACCGATGAGATGATAGCAGATGTCCTCACAAAGAACTTAGCCAAGGTTAAGCACCATAAATTTGTATTCGCATTTGGTTTAAAAGATCGTTTATAAGTGCTTGACATGTTATTGAATATTAGTTAAGTATATTTAAAGTTTGTAAACATGCGTTGTGTTGAGGAGGAGTGTTCAAAGTGACCGCCACGATAATTAGATATTGATCTGTAACAACACTGCGCATGTGCCCTGCTGCATATCGATGTTCTCATATCGATGTTCTGTATATCGAGGTTCCCTTTTTCGGTCTCTCTCTCTTGCGTATGTTACTCGGAAGCACATATAATTCTGTATACTGATATTCTGCTGTCTTAAAAATAAAATAAAATAACCAGAGATAAGTTGTCCGGCAGGGGATAAAGATTTCCCGCCACCGGAAATAAGTTTTCCGCCAGCGGAGAGACGTATTTCGTTAGCAGAGATAAGATGTCCGGCAGGGGATATAGATTTCCCGCCGCCGGAGGTAAATGTTCTGCCAGCGGAGATTAGTTTTCTGGCGGCGGAGAAACGTAATTCGTCAGCGGGGATAAATTGTCTGCCAGCGGAGATAAATTGTCCGCCAGCGGAAATAGATTTCCCGGCACCGGAAATAAGTTTTCCGCCAGCGGAGAGACGTATTTCGTTAGCAGAGATAAGTTGTCTGGCAGGGGATATAGATTTCCCGCCGCCGGAGATAAGTTTTCTGCCAGCGTAGAGACGTATTTCGTCAGCAGAGATAAGTGGTCTGGCAGGGGATATAGATTTCCCGCCGCCGGAGATAAGTTTTCTGCCAGCGTATAGACGTATTTCGTCAGCAGAGATAAGTTGATATAGATTTCCCGCCTCCGGAGGTAAATGTTCTGCCAGCGGAGATTAGTTTTCTGGCGGCGGAGAAACGTAATTCGTCAGCGGGGATAAATTGTCTGCCAGCGGAGATAAATTGTCCGCCAGCGGAAATAGATTTCCCGGCACGGGAAATAAGTTTTCCGCCAGCGGAGAGACGTATTTCGTTAGCAGAGATAAGTTGTCTGGCAGGGGATATAGATTTCCCGCCGCCGGAGATAAGTTTTCTGCCAGCGTAGAGACGTATTTCGTCAGCAGAGATAAGTGGTCTGGCAGGGGATGTAGATTTCCCGCCGCCGGAGATACGTTTTCTGCCAGCGTATAGACGTATTTCGTCAGCAGAGATAAGTTGTCCGCCAGCGGATATAGATTTCCCGGCACCGGAAATAAGTTTTCCGCCAGCGGAGAGACGTATTTCGTTAGAAGAGATAAGTGGTCTGGCAGGGGATATAGATTACCCGCCGCCGGAGATAAGTTTTCTGCCAGCGGAGAGACGTATTTCGTTAGCAGATATAAGATGTCCGGCAGCGGATATAGATTTCCCGCCGCCGGAGATAAGTTTTCCGCCAGCGGAGAGACGTATTTCGTCAGCAGAGATAAGTGGTCTGGCAGGGGATATAGATTTCCCGCCGCCGGAGGTAAATGTTCTGCCAGCGGAGATTAGTTTTCTGCCGGGGGAGAAACGTAATTCGTCAGCGGGGATAAATTGTCCGGCAGGGGATATATATTTCCCGCCAGCGGAGAGACGTATTTCGTTAGCAGACATAAGTTGTCAGGCCGGGGATATTAACTTCTCGCCGCCGGAAATAAGTTTTTTGCAAGCGGAGAGATGTATTTCGTCAGCAGAGATAAGTTTTCCGCCAGCGGAGAGACGTATTTCGTTAGCAGAGTTAAGTTGTCCGGCATGGGATATAGATTTCCCGCCACCGGAAATAAGTTTTCCGCCAGCGGAGAGACGTATTTCGTTAGCAGAGATAAGATGTCCGGCAGGAGATGTAGATTTCCCGCCGCCGGTGGTAAATGTTCTGCCAGCGGAGATTAGTTTTCTGGCGGCGGAGAAACCTAATTCGTCAGCGGGGATAAATTGTCGGGCAGGGGATATATATTTCCCGCCAACGGAAATAAGTTTTCCGCCAGCGGAGAGACGTATTTCGTTAGCAGAGATATGTTGTCAGGCCGGGGATATAAACTTCCGGCAGCGGATATAGATTTCCCGCCGCCGGAGATAAGTTTTCCGCCAGCGGAGAGACGTATTTCGTCAGCAGAGATAAGTGGTCTGGCAGGGGATATAGATTTCCCGCCGCCGGAGAAAAGTTTTCTGCAAGCGGAGAGACGTATTTTGTCAGCAGAGATAATTTGTCCGGCAGGGGATATATATTTCCCGCCACGAGAAATAAGTTTTCCGCCAGCGGAGAGACGTATTTCGTTAGCATAGATAAGATGTCTGGCAGCGGATATAGATTTCCCGCCGCCGGAGGTAAATGTTCTGCCAGCGGAGATTAGTTTTCTGCCGGGGGAGAAACGTAATTCGTCAGCGGGGATAAATTGTCCGGCAGGGGATATATATTTCCCGCCAGCGGAGAGACGTATTTCGTTAGCAGACATAAGTTGTCAGGCCGGGGATATTAACTTCTCGCCGCCGGAAATAAGTTTTTTGCAAGCGGAGAGATGTATTTCGTCAGCAGAGATAAGTTTTCCGCCAGCGGAGAGACGTATTTCGTTAGCAGAGTTAAGTTGTCCGGCAGGGGATATAGATTTCCCGCCACCGGAAATAAGTTTTCCGCCAGCGGAGAGACGTATTTCGTTAGCAGAGATAAGATGTCCGGCAGGAGATGTAGATTTCCCGCCGCCGGTGGTAAATGTTCTGCCAGCGGAGATTAGTTTTCTGGCGGCGGAGAAACCTAATTCGTCAGCGGGGATAAATTGTCTGGCAGGGGATATATATTTCCCGCCAACGGAAATAAGTTTTCCGCCAGCGGAGAGACGTATTTCGTTAGCAGAGATATGTTGTCAGGCCGGGGATATAAACTTCTCGCCGCCGGAAATAAGTTTTTTGCAAGCGGAGAGATGTATTTCGTCAGCAGAGATAAGTTGTCCGGCAGGGGATATAGATTTCCCGCCACCGGAAATAAGTTTTCCGCCAGCGGAGAGACGTATTTCGTTAGCAGAGATAAGATGTCCGGCAGGAGATATAGATTTCCCGCCGCCGGAGGTAAATGTTCTGCCAGCGGAGATAAGTTTTCTGGCGGCGGAGAAACGTAATTCGTCAGCGGGGATAAATTGTCCGGCAGGGGATATATATTTCCCGCCACCGGAATTAAGTTTTCCGCCAGCGGAGAGACGTATTTCGTTAGCAGAGATAAGTTGTCAGGCCGGGGATATAAACTTCTCGCCGCAGGAGAAAAGTTTTCTGCAAGCGGAGAGACGTATTTTGTCAGTAGAGATAAGTTGTCCGGCAGGGGATATACATTTCCCGCCGCCGGCATTAAGTTTTCCGCCAGCGGAGAGACGTATTTCGTTAGCAGAGATAAGTTGTCAGGCCGGGGATATAAACTTCTCGCCGCCGGAGAAAAGTTTTCTGCAAGCGGAGAGACGTATTTTGTCAGTAGAGATAGGTTGTCCGGCAGGGGATATACATTTCCCGCCGCCGGAGGTAAATGTTCTGCCAGCGGAGATAAGTTTTCTGCCGGCGGAGAAACGTAATTCGTCGGCGGGGATAAATTGTCCGGCAGGGGATATATATTTCCCGCCACCGGAATTAAGTTTTCCGCCAGCGGAGAGACTTATTTCGTTAGCAGAGATAAGTTGTCCGGCAGGGGATATAGATTTCCCGGCACCGGAAATAAGTTTTCCGCCAGCGGAGAGACGTATTTCGTTAGCAGAGATAAGTTGTCAGGCCGGGGATATAAACTTCTCGCCGCCGGAGAAAAGTTTTCTGCAAGCGGAGAGACGTATTTTGTCAGTAGAGATAAGTTATCCGGCAGGGGACATAGATTTCCCGCCACCGAGGTAAATGCTCTGCCGGCGGAGAAACGTAGTTCGTCAGCAGACATAAGTTGTCCGGCAGCGAAGATAAGATGTCTGTTATCGGAGAAAAGCTTTCCGCCAGCGGATATAAATTTCCGCCACCGCAGATAAGTTTTCCGCCATCGAAGAGATGTATTTTGTCAGCAGAGATAAGATGTCCGGCAGGTGATATAAATTCCTCGCCGCCATAAGTAAAGTAACTTAATGTTCTGCCAGCGGAGATAAGTTGTCAGCCAGCGGATATATATTTCCCGCCACGAGAAATAAGTTTTCCGCCAGCGGAGAGACGTATTTCGTTAGCAGAGATAAGATGTCCGGCAGCGGATATAGATTTCCCACCGCCGGAGGTAAATGTTCTGCCAGCGGAGATAAGTTTTCTGCCGGCAGAGAAACGTAGGTCGTCTGCGTAGATAAGTTCTCCGGCAGGGGGTATAAATTTCCCCTGCCAGACAATTTATCTCCGCTGACGAACTACGATTCTCCGCTGGCAGAAATCTTATCTCCGGCGGCGGGAAATTTATATCCCCTGACGGACAATTTATCTCCGCTGACGAAACACGCCTCTCCGCTGGCGGAAAACTTATTGCCGGTAGCAGGAAATATATATCCCCTGCCGGACAACTTATCTCTGCTGACGAAATACGTCTCTACGCTGGCGGAAAACTTATCTCCGGTGGCGGGAAAATTATATCGACTTTTCTCCAGAGGGGGGCAGAAAAGTTTTCCGCCAGCGGATATAAATTTCCCGCCGCCGGAGATAAGTTTTCTGCCCGCGGAAAGACGTATTTTGTCAGAAAAGATAAGATAAGATGTCTGTCATCGGAAAAAAGTTTTCCGTCAGCGGATATAAATTTCCCGCTACCGCAGATAAGTTTTCCGCCAGCGGAGAGATGTATTTTGTCAGCCGAGATAAGATGTCCGGCAAGGGATATAAATTTCCCGTCGCCGGAAGTAAATGTTTTGCCAGCGGAGATAAGTTTTTAAGTTGTCCGGCAGGGGGTATAAATTTCCCCCTCTGGTGAAAATTTTTCCGCCAGCGGATATAAATTTCCCGCCACCGGAGATAAGTTTTCCGCCAGCGGAGAGACGTATTTTGTCAGCAGAGATAAGTTGTCCGGCAGGGGATATAAATTTCCCTCCGCCGGAGATAAGTTTTCTGCCAGCGTAGAGACGTATTTCGTCAGCAGAAATAAGTTGTCCGGCAGGGGATATATATTTCCCGCCAGCGGAAATAAGTTTTCCGCCAGCGGAGAGATGTATTTTGTTTGCCGAGATAAGATGTCCCGCCGCCGGAAGTAAATGTTTTGCCAGCGGAGATAAGTTTTCTGCCGGCGGAGAAACGTAGGTCGTCTGCGGAGATATTGTGTCCGGCAGGGGGTATAAATTTCCCCCTCTGGTGGAAAGTTTTCCGGCAGCGGATATAAATTTCCCGCCACCGGAGATAACTTTTCTGCCAGCGTAGAGACGTATTTCGTCAGCAGAGATAAGATGTCCGGCAGCGGATATAGATTTCCCGGCACCGGAAATAAGATTTCCGCCAGCGGAGAGACGTATTTCGTTAGCAGAGATAAGTTGTCTGGCAGGGGATATAGATATTGCGGCACCGGAAATAAGTTTTCCGCCAGCGGAGAGACGTATTTCGTCAGCAGAGATAAGTTGTCTGGCAGGGAATATAGATTTCCCGCCGCCGGAGATAAGTTTTCCGCCAGCGGAGAGACGTATTTCGTTATCAGAGATAAGTTGTCCGGCAGGGGATATAGATTTCCCGCCACCGGAAATAACTTTTCTGCCAGCGTAGAGACGTATTTCGTTAGCAGAGATAAGTTGTCTGGCAGGGGATATAGATTTCCCGCCGCCGGAGATAAGTTTTCTGCCAGCGTAGAGACGGATTTCGTCAGCAGAGATAAGTTGTCCGGCAGGGGATATAGATTTCCCGACGCCGGAGGTAAATGTTCTGCCAGCGGAGATTAGTTTTCTGGCGGCGGAGAAACGTAATTCGTCAGCGGGGATAAATTGTCTGCCAGCGGAGATAAGTTGTCCGCCAGCGGATATAGATTTCCCGGCACCGGAAATAAGTTTTCTGCAAGCGGAAGATGTATGTCGTCACCAGAGATAAGTTTTCCGCCAGCGGAGAGACGTATTTCGTTATCAGAGATAAGTTGTCCGGCAGGGGATATAGATTTCCCGCCACCGGAAATAAGTTTTCCGCCAGCGGAGAGACGTATTTCGTTAGCAGAGATGTTCAAAGTGACCGCCACGATAATTAGATTTTGATCTGTAACAACACTGCGCATGTGCCCTGCTGCATATCGATGTTCTCATATCGATGTTCTGTATATCGAGGTTCCCTTTTTCGGTCTCTCTCTCTTGCGTATGTTACTCGGAAGCACATATAATTCTGTATACTGATATTCTGCTGTCTTACAAATAAAATAACTTTAACAGGTTATGGGCCCAGACACCAATTCACCCAGAAACAGTATAAAACAGAAACAGTGAGAAACAATAAACATTGTTTGGAGCTTAGTAAAAAGCAGTGCTAAAAAAAATGGCATAGACTCATTGGGGTTATGTGTGTACATAGAAAGGCAAAAGAACAAGTTGAACAAATTCAACGGAGATTCGCATTGTGTTTTTTGATTAGAATTTTGCAGCGAATCGGACCGTTGCCGTGGTTTAAAGTCCAAAATAAAGCAGTCCCAACGGATCAAGAAACACAAAAGCGAACGGAGACTCAAGTGTGTATACCAAAAAGTGCGTATGCCAAGCCGCACAAAACGGCGAGTGTGTATACCCAAAAGTGTGTATACCAAGGCATAGAAAATCGCGAGTGTGTGTGTGTAAATAGCAACTCGGGGGGATACTTAAAAGAAAACGAAAAAAACAAAAGAAAGACACGGACAACAGTATTGTCGTCGTAGTTGCTTTGTGCATGAGACGATCGACAGTTACAAATTTTGCACTGTGGGACAATAAGTATAAAAAATGAGTGGAAATATGAATTTCAATATTGAGAAACTGGACGAAAACAATTATAGCACATGGGAAGTTTTGATGAGAAGTGTTCTCATACAAAATGATTTGTGGCCAATCGTCAGTGGTAAAATTGAGCTTAGTGAAAGTGCAACAAGTGAGCAACGTGCAGCTTTTGAACTAAAGGATCAAAAGGCGTTGGCATCAATTTTACTTTGTGTTAAATCGACCCAACTAAACAATATTAACGAGGGGGAACGTTGTGAGTTGCTGCGGACACCGCAACTCTACGGTTATACCCGATACTAAGTCAGTATGGCTCTCCTCCGGCAGACGCCGCTAATATTTAACGACACGACAAAGAGTGCGTGCGAGAGAGACAGAAAATCAGTTTGAGCGTGACGTCGGGCGCTGCGTAGCCACTGCAAATTGATTTGTTCCTTTTGGCTATAAAAATGATCTGATCTGATCCAGATTCAGCAATCTAATAGATATGGTCATTATCTATGATTCTGCGTTTTTAGTTTTCTCGAATGTGCAATATTGTGGATGCAACAGATTTTCGTCCTTTGTGGGGGCGGATGGGGGTGTGGCGAAATTTGGACATGAAACGGTCAAGGTCCGATATCACAGGAGTGTGGATACCAAATTTGGTTGCTCTGGCTCTTATAGGTTCTGAGATCCTTGAACTCATATTTTGCAATTGGCAAAACCGACCATGAATCCTGTGTGTTAGAGTGAGACAGAGCGAGAAAGAGTGAAATTGTTTTCGTGATTCTGGCTGTAATAATTATACGATCTGGTTCAGATTTTGCACTCTAGAAGATATAGTCATCTTCTACGACTCTGCGTTTTTAGTTTTCTCGTATCTTTAAAATTGTGCATGCCACAGATTTTCGCCCTTTGTGGGGGCGGAAGTGGGCGGGGCAAAGCTTTGAAATATTTTTGGAGCAGTGACATATCACAGAAGTCTGGATCCAAAACATCGTTGCTCTAGCTCTTATAGTCTTTGAGCATTAGGCGCTGAAGGGGACGGACAGACGGACAGACGGACGGACGAACAGACGGACAGACGGACGGACGGACAGACAGACAGGGCTCAATCGACTCGGCTATTGATGCTGATCAAGAATATATATACTTTATAGGGTCGGAAACGATTCCTTCTGGACGTTACACACATCCATTTTCACCACAAATCTAATATACCCCAATACTCATTTTGAGTATCGGGTATAAAAATTGTGTATCGTCGTCACAGGCATGGCAAAAGCTAAATAAAATTCACAGGCCAAGCGGACCAGCAAGGCAAGTGCTTTTAATTAAACAATTGTTGACGTTAAAAATGTCGGATGGTATAAGTGCACAGGAATATTTGCGGAAATTCCAGGTGGTACACGCGGCTTTAGCAGAGGTCAACATAAAGGTTGATGAAAAGATCTTATCAGTTGTGTTGCTAAATGGTTTGCCTAAATCGTATGAAAGTTTTGTTGTTGCGATTGAGACGCGAGATGATTTGCCGAGCTTGAGCATGCTAAAAATAAAAATTTCTGAAGAAGCGAATAGGCAGGAAGATAGCATTAGCAAGGAAATTACAAGTAGCGCGGAACTACACGCCAGTTATGACAACAACAATTTTAAGAAAAACTTTAAGAAGGGCAAAAAGTGTTTTAAGTGCGGAAAGGAAGGCCATTTTAAATCGGAATGCCGTGCTAAAAGCAAGCAGGAAGGAGCAAACAACAAGGGCGCAAACAGTAAAAGCGGGGAAAGATTGGGTACAATGCTTTGCGTAACCGAATATGACAAAGTGGAACCAGAAAAATATGTACCAATCCTAAGTTTAGCTAAGCCGAATGACCAGATGTTAAATTCATGGTGCATAGACAGTGGCGCAACGGCGCATCTATGTTGTGACAAGGAACGCTTTGTGTCGTTCACGGAAGATAATCAAAAAGTATTTTTAGCCGGCGGTAAATCACTTATTGCTGAAGGGCATGGAACTGTTCAAGTAAAGTTCGGTGATAGATCCGTTACGATGGAAAATGTTATCTTGGTACCAGATTTGCAGTACAATTTTATATCGGTCACAAAACTATTAAAACATGGAAAAAAAGTTGTGTTTGAGAAAAATCAAGCGATGATTTTTGAAAACGGAAAAATAGTTATAAAGGCACATCTGGAAAATGGATTGTTTATGGTTCAGGACAATCAGGAAAAGTGTATGAACATTGTAAATGTTGAGGCAGATGCATTCAAATGGCACAATAGGTTCGGACATGTACATTTTGACGCATTAAAGGAAATGGTTAACAAGGAGATGGTAATAGGTCTCAAGGGCATATACAAGCCAAAACAAGTGTGTGCAACATGCGCAAAAAGTAAAATTTGCGTGCAACCATTTCAATCGAGCACAAACAGGTCAAAGGGCGTTCTAGACTTAATACATACTGATGTGTGCGGTCCAATGCAAAAGCAGTCAATGGGAGGCAATCGATATTTCGCCACATTTATTGATGATTGTTCAAGATATGTATCAGTAAGTTTCCTAAAAACCAAAGATCAGGTTTTCGAGGCTTTTAAAGAATTTAAAAGTCAAGTTGAGTGCCAAACTGGGAGAAGAGTCAAGGTTTTACGAAGCGACAATGGCCGAGAATACATATCAAACGTTTTTGACAATTACCTAAACCAAAATGGAATAAAGCGAAACTTAACAGTGCCATATACACCTCAACAAAACGGAGTTGCAGAAAGGGCCAACAGAACATTGGTAGAAATGGCAAGAAGTATGCTGCTGGTCAGTAATGGTCAGTAAAGAAACCAGGAAACTCGTAGAGAGTAGGGATGTCATTTTTGTAGAACCTGAAGGGGGCAAACTAGATGCATCATGTTCCAATGACATAGCATCAATTGAGGTTCAACAAAACCAGAACGCTGAACCCGAAATGGATAGCGAGCAATTTAAAGATCCAGAAAATGAGCCAGAAAATCAGGAGGAGATTAGGTCTAGTAATGACATTCTTGTAATTCCAGAACCAATAAGAGGACCAGGACGCCCAACCATAGTACGGACGGGCAAACCAGGACGACCAAGGAAGCAGTATCATATGCTCAATGCGATACTGGCAGCAGACGTACAAGTTCCACAAAACTACGCACAAGCTGAACGGTCTACTGAAGGCGAGATATGGAAAGCATCAATGAAGGACGAGTACGAATCTCTCGTGAAGAACGGCACGTGGTCGCTTACTAAATTGCCTAGCGGGAAAAAGTCCATTTGATGCAGATGGGTTTACGCAGTTAAGTCCAATCCGGATGGAAGCGTGAACAGGCTCAAATCACGTCTGGTGGCGAAAGGTTGTAGCCAACGCTACGGGATCGACTACAAGGAAACATTTGCACCAGTTGTACGCCACGCAACTATCAGGTTGATAAGTGCACTTGCAGTCGAACATGGTCTCCACCTACATCAAATGGATGTTGTTACGGCGTATCTCAACGGCGAATTGGAAGATGAGGTTTTTATGAGACAACCTGAGGGCTTCATCAGCGAAGTTCACCCAAATCACGTTTTGAGGCTTCACAAAAGTATATATGGCCTAAAACAATCAGGAAGAGTGTGGAACTCTACGTTGGATGCAACGCTGAGACGCATTGGTTTTATACCGACTGTCAACGAACCCTGTCTGTATCGTAAGCCAGGTAAAAATATGTGTCTAATAGCTGTCTACGTAGATGACATTATTTTGGCGTGTAAGGACCTAGATGATATATCTGATATCAAGATAAAGATCGCAGCAGAATTTGATGTGGTTGACATCGGGCCTATGCAATACTTTTTAGGTTTTGAGGTGAAACGTGAAGGCAGTACGGGTGCGATTTCAATCAGCCAACGGAAATATATTAGAGAGTTGCTCGAACAGTACAATTTGAAAGATTGTCGACAGACGTCCACGCCTCTTGAAGCTGGTTACCAGGTGGCATGCAACAAAGAGGATTGCCGCAGGGTCGACATCACATCGTTCCAAAAGCTAATTGGAGAGTTATCTTATCTTGCTGTTATGACTCGTCCAGACATTGCGCATTCGGTGAACAAATTAGCACAACGTAACAAGGATCCTCATTCCGAGCATGAAGCGGCAGCCAAGCACATCTTTCGATATTTGGCAAAAACTATCGACTGGGAGATATGCTACACAAAGCAAGGAAAGGCAATTGAGTGTTTTGTTGATGCAGATTGGGCAAGTGATATGACGAACCGAAAGTCATTCACTGGCTATGTATGCATGTTGGCAGGAGGAGCGGTTTCTTGGGAGTCAAGAAAGCAATCGACGGTTGCCCTCAGTTCCACGGAGGCAGAGTACATAGCCTTATCATCTGCAGCAAAAGAGGCGATATACTTTCGCAGCCTACTGATTGACTTAAAGCTGATATCCAAGGAGTCAGCTATTCAGATGTACGGCGACAACATTGGAGCACAGCAGCTTGCTAGAAACCCCATGTTTCATGCACGTACAAAGCACATCGACGTCAAGATACATCATATTCGAGAGGTTCTCAAGAGAGGTGAAGTCAACATTGCATATCTGCCAACCGATGAGATGATAGCAGATGTCCTCACAAAGAACTTAGCCAAGGTTAAGCACCATAAATTTGTATTCGCATTTGGTTTAAAAGATCGTTTATAAGTGCTTGACATGTTATTGAATATTAGTTAAGTATATTTAAAGTTTGTAAACATGCGTTGTGTTGAGGAGGAGTGTTCAAAGTGACCGCCACGATAATTAGATATTGATCTGTAACAACACTGCGCATGTGCCCTGCTGCATATCGATGTTCTCATATCGATGTTCTGTATATCGAGGTTCCCTTTTTCGGTCTCTCTCTCTTGCGTATGTTACTCGGAAGCACATATAATTCTGTATACTGATATTCTGCTGTCTTAAAAATAAAATAAAATAACCAGAGATAAGTTGTCCGGCAGGGGATAAAGATTTCCCGCCACCGGAAATAAGTTTTCCGCCAGCGGAGAGACGTATTTCGTTAGCAGAGATAAGATGTCCGGCAGGGGATATAGATTTCCCGCCGCCGGAGGTAAATGTTCTGCCAGCGGAGATTAGTTTTCTGGCGGCGGAGAAACGTAATTCGTCAGCGGGGATAAATTGTCTGCCAGCGGAGATAAATTGTCCGCCAGCGGAAATAGATTTCCCGGCACCGGAAATAAGTTTTCCGCCAGCGGAGAGACGTATTTCGTTAGCAGAGATAAGTTGTCTGGCAGGGGATATAGATTTCCCGCCGCCGGAGATAAGTTTTCTGCCAGCGTAGAGACGTATTTCGTCAGCAGAGATAAGTGGTCTGGCAGGGGATATAGATTTCCCGCCGCCGGAGATAAGTTTTCTGCCAGCGTATAGACGTATTTCGTCAGCAGAGATAAGTTGATATAGATTTCCCGCCTCCGGAGGTAAATGTTCTGCCAGCGGAGATTAGTTTTCTGGCGGCGGAGAAACGTAATTCGTCAGCGGGGATAAATTGTCTGCCAGCGGAGATAAATTGTCCGCCAGCGGAAATAGATTTCCCGGCACGGGAAATAAGTTTTCCGCCAGCGGAGAGACGTATTTCGTTAGCAGAGATAAGTTGTCTGGCAGGGGATATAGATTTCCCGCCGCCGGAGATAAGTTTTCTGCCAGCGTAGAGACGTATTTCGTCAGCAGAGATAAGTGGTCTGGCAGGGGATGTAGATTTCCCGCCGCCGGAGATACGTTTTCTGCCAGCGTATAGACGTATTTCGTCAGCAGAGATAAGTTGTCCGCCAGCGGATATAGATTTCCCGGCACCGGAAATAAGTTTTCCGCCAGCGGAGAGACGTATTTCGTTAGAAGAGATAAGTGGTCTGGCAGGGGATATAGATTACCCGCCGCCGGAGATAAGTTTTCTGCCAGCGGAGAGACGTATTTCGTTAGCAGATATAAGATGTCCGGCAGCGGATATAGATTTCCCGCCGCCGGAGATAAGTTTTCCGCCAGCGGAGAGACGTATTTCGTCAGCAGAGATAAGTGGTCTGGCAGGGGATATAGATTTCCCGCCGCCGGAGGTAAATGTTCTGCCAGCGGAGATTAGTTTTCTGCCGGGGGAGAAACGTAATTCGTCAGCGGGGATAAATTGTC
This sequence comes from Drosophila pseudoobscura, assembly GCF_009870125.1. Taxonomy (NCBI): domain Eukaryota; kingdom Metazoa; phylum Arthropoda; class Insecta; order Diptera; family Drosophilidae; genus Drosophila; species Drosophila pseudoobscura. The sequence continues at coordinate 403,076 of NC_046680.1, forward strand.
CGGCAGGGGATATATATTTCCCGCCAGCGGAGAGACGTATTTCGTTAGCAGACATAAGTTGTCAGGCCGGGGATATTAACTTCTCGCCGCCGGAAATAAGTTTTTTGCAAGCGGAGAGATGTATTTCGTCAGCAGAGATAAGTTTTCCGCCAGCGGAGAGACGTATTTCGTTAGCAGAGTTAAGTTGTCCGGCATGGGATATAGATTTCCCGCCACCGGAAATAAGTTTTCCGCCAGCGGAGAGACGTATTTCGTTAGCAGAGATAAGATGTCCGGCAGGAGATGTAGATTTCCCGCCGCCGGTGGTAAATGTTCTGCCAGCGGAGATTAGTTTTCTGGCGGCGGAGAAACCTAATTCGTCAGCGGGGATAAATTGTCGGGCAGGGGATATATATTTCCCGCCAACGGAAATAAGTTTTCCGCCAGCGGAGAGACGTATTTCGTTAGCAGAGATATGTTGTCAGGCCGGGGATATAAACTTCCGGCAGCGGATATAGATTTCCCGCCGCCGGAGATAAGTTTTCCGCCAGCGGAGAGACGTATTTCGTCAGCAGAGATAAGTGGTCTGGCAGGGGATATAGATTTCCCGCCGCCGGAGAAAAGTTTTCTGCAAGCGGAGAGACGTATTTTGTCAGCAGAGATAATTTGTCCGGCAGGGGATATATATTTCCCGCCACGAGAAATAAGTTTTCCGCCAGCGGAGAGACGTATTTCGTTAGCATAGATAAGATGTCTGGCAGCGGATATAGATTTCCCGCCGCCGGAGGTAAATGTTCTGCCAGCGGAGATTAGTTTTCTGCCGGGGGAGAAACGTAATTCGTCAGCGGGGATAAATTGTCCGGCAGGGGATATATATTTCCCGCCAGCGGAGAGACGTATTTCGTTAGCAGACATAAGTTGTCAGGCCGGGGATATTAACTTCTCGCCGCCGGAAATAAGTTTTTTGCAAGCGGAGAGATGTATTTCGTCAGCAGAGATAAGTTTTCCGCCAGCGGAGAGACGTATTTCGTTAGCAGAGTTAAGTTGTCCGGCAGGGGATATAGATTTCCCGCCACCGGAAATAAGTTTTCCGCCAGCGGAGAGACGTATTTCGTTAGCAGAGATAAGATGTCCGGCAGGAGATGTAGATTTCCCGCCGCCGGTGGTAAATGTTCTGCCAGCGGAGATTAGTTTTCTGGCGGCGGAGAAACCTAATTCGTCAGCGGGGATAAATTGTCTGGCAGGGGATATATATTTCCCGCCAACGGAAATAAGTTTTCCGCCAGCGGAGAGACGTATTTCGTTAGCAGAGATATGTTGTCAGGCCGGGGATATAAACTTCTCGCCGCCGGAAATAAGTTTTTTGCAAGCGGAGAGATGTATTTCGTCAGCAGAGATAAGTTGTCCGGCAGGGGATATAGATTTCCCGCCACCGGAAATAAGTTTTCCGCCAGCGGAGAGACGTATTTCGTTAGCAGAGATAAGATGTCCGGCAGGAGATATAGATTTCCCGCCGCCGGAGGTAAATGTTCTGCCAGCGGAGATAAGTTTTCTGGCGGCGGAGAAACGTAATTCGTCAGCGGGGATAAATTGTCCGGCAGGGGATATATATTTCCCGCCACCGGAATTAAGTTTTCCGCCAGCGGAGAGACGTATTTCGTTAGCAGAGATAAGTTGTCAGGCCGGGGATATAAACTTCTCGCCGCAGGAGAAAAGTTTTCTGCAAGCGGAGAGACGTATTTTGTCAGTAGAGATAAGTTGTCCGGCAGGGGATATACATTTCCCGCCGCCGGCATTAAGTTTTCCGCCAGCGGAGAGACGTATTTCGTTAGCAGAGATAAGTTGTCAGGCCGGGGATATAAACTTCTCGCCGCCGGAGAAAAGTTTTCTGCAAGCGGAGAGACGTATTTTGTCAGTAGAGATAGGTTGTCCGGCAGGGGATATACATTTCCCGCCGCCGGAGGTAAATGTTCTGCCAGCGGAGATAAGTTTTCTGCCGGCGGAGAAACGTAATTCGTCGGCGGGGATAAATTGTCCGGCAGGGGATATATATTTCCCGCCACCGGAATTAAGTTTTCCGCCAGCGGAGAGACTTATTTCGTTAGCAGAGATAAGTTGTCCGGCAGGGGATATAGATTTCCCGGCACCGGAAATAAGTTTTCCGCCAGCGGAGAGACGTATTTCGTTAGCAGAGATAAGTTGTCAGGCCGGGGATATAAACTTCTCGCCGCCGGAGAAAAGTTTTCTGCAAGCGGAGAGACGTATTTTGTCAGTAGAGATAAGTTATCCGGCAGGGGACATAGATTTCCCGCCACCGGAAATAAGTTTTCCGCCAGCGGAGAGATGTATTTCGTTAGCAGAGATAAGATGTCCGGCAGGAGATATAGATTTCCCGCCGCCGGAGGTAAATGTTCTGCCAGCGGAGATAAGTTTTCTGGCGGCGGAGAAACGTAATTCGTCAGCGGGAATAAATTGTCTGCCAGCGGAGATAAGTTGTCAGCCAGCGGATATATATTTCCCGCCACGAGAAATAAGTTTTCCGCCAGCGGAGAGACGTATTTCGTTAGCAGAGATAAGATGTCCGGCAGCGGATATAGATTTCCCGCCGCCGGAGGTAAATGTTCTGCTAGCGGAGATAAGTTTTCTGCCGGCAGAGAAACGTAGGTCGTCTGCGTAGATAAGTTCTCCGGCAGGGGGTATAAATTTCCCCTGCCAGACAATTTATCTCCGCTGACGAACTACGATTCTCCGCTGGCAGAAATCTTATCTCCGGCGGCGGGAAATTTATATCCCCTGACGGACAATTTATCTCCGCTGACGAAACACGCCTCTCCGCTGGCGGAAAACTTATTGCCGGTAGCAGGAAATATATATCCCCTGCCGTACAACTTATCTCTGCTGACGAAATACGTCTCTACGCTGGCGGAAAACTTATCTCCGGTGGCGGGAAAATTATATCGACTTTTCTCCAGAGGGGGGCAGAAAAGTTTTCCGCCAGCGGATATAAATTTCCCGTCGCCGGAGATAAGTTTTCTGCCCGCGGATATAAATTTACCGCTATCGCAGATAAGTTTTCCGCAAGCGGAGAGATGTATTTTGTCAGCCGAGATAAGATGTCCGGCAGGGGATATAAATTTCCCGTCGCCGGAAGTAAATGTTTTGCGAGCGGAGATAAGTTTTTTGCCGGCGGAGAAACGTAGGTCGTCTGCGGAGCTAAGTTGTCCGGCAGGGGGTATAAATTTCCCCCTCTGGAGAAAAGTTTTCCGGCAGCGGATATAAATTCCTCGCCGCCGGAAGTAAATAATCTGCCAGCGGAGATAAGTTTTCCAGAGGGGGGGAGAAAAGTTTTCCGCCAGCGGATATAAATTTCCCGCCGCCGGAGATAAGTTTTCTGCCCGCGGAAAGACGTATTTTGTCAGAAAAGATAAGATAAGATAAGATGTCTGTCATCGGAGAAAAGTTTTCCGTCAGCGGATATAAATTTCCCGCTACCGCAGATAAGTTTTCCGCCAGCGGAGAGATGTATTTTGTCAGCCGAGATAAGATGTCCGGCAAGGGATATAAATTTCCCGTCGCCGGAAGTAAATGTTTTGCCAGCGGAGATAAGTTTTCTTCCGGCGGAGAAACGTAGGTCGTCTGCGGGGATAAGTTGTCCGGCAGGGGGTATAAATTTCCCCCTCTGGTGAAAATTTTTCCGCCAGCGGATATAAATTTCCCGCCACCGGAGATAAGTTTTCCGCCAGCGGAGAGACGTATTTTGTCAGCAGAGATAAGTTGTCCGGCAGGGGATATAAATTTCCCTCCGCCGGAGATAAGTTTTCTGCCAGCGTAGAGACGTATTTCGTCAGCAGAAATAAGTTGTCCGGCAGGGGATATATATTTCCCGCCAGCGGAAATAAGTTTTCCGCCAGCGGAGAGATGTATTTTGTTTGCCGAGATAAGATGTCCCGCCGCCGGAAGTAAATGTTTTGCCAGCGGAGATAAGTTTTCTGCCGGCGGAGAAACGTAGGTCGTCTGCGGAGATATGTTGTCCGGCAGGGGGTATAAATTTCCCCCTCTGGTGGAAAGTTTTCCGGCAGCGGATATAAATTTCCCGCCACCGGAGATAACTTTTCTGCCAGCGTAGAGACGTATTTCGTCAGCAGAGATAAGATGTCCGGCAGCGGATATAGATTTCCCGGCACCGGAAATAAGACTTCCGCCAGCGGAGAGACGTATTTCGTTAGCAGAGATAAGTTGTCTGGCAGGGGATATAGATATTCCGGCACCGGAAATAAGTTTTCCGCCAGCGGAGAGACGTATTTCGTCAGCAGAGATAAGTTGTCTGGCAGGGAATATAGATTTCCCGCCGCCGGAGATAAGTTTTCTGCAAGCGGAGAGACGTATTTAGTCAGCAGAGATAAGTTGTCCGGCAGGGGATATAAATTTCCCGCCGACGGAGGTAAATGCTCTGCCGGCGGAGAAACGCAGTTCGTCAGCAGAGATAAGTTGTCCGGCAGCGAAGATAAGATGTCTGTTATCGGAGAAAAGTTTTCCGCCAGCGGATATAAATTTCCGCCACCGCAGATAAGTTTTCCGCCAGCGAAGAGATGTAGTTTGTCAGCAGAGATAAGATGTCCGGCTGGTGATATAAATTCCTCGCCGCCATAAGTAAAGTAAGTAAATGTTCTGCCAGCGTAGATAAGTTTTCTGCCGGCGGAGAAACATAATTCGTCAGCAAGAATAAATTGTCCGTCAGGGGATATAAAAAATTCCCGCCGCCGGAGTTAAGATTTCTGCCAGCGGAGAGTCTTAGTTCGTCAGCGGAGATAAATTTTCTTCCAGCGGAGATAAGTTGTCCGCCAGCGGATATAGATTTCCCGCCACCGGAAATAAGTTTTCTGCCAGCGGATAGACGTACTCCGTTTGCAGAGATAAGTTGTCAGGCCGGGGATATAAATTTGTCGCCGCCGGAGATAAGTTTTCTGCAAGCGGAGAGACGTATTTTGTCAGCCGAGATAAGATGTCCGGCAGGGGATATAAATTTCCCCCCGTGGATTAAAGTTTTCCGCCAGCGGATATAAATTTCCCGCAACCGGAGATAAGTTTTTCACCAGCGGAGAGACGAATTTTGTTAGCAGAGATAAGATGTCCGGCAGCGGATAAAGATTTCCGGGCACCGGAAATAAGTTTTCCGCAAGCGGAGAGACGTATTTCGTCAGCAGAAATAAGTTGTCTGGCAGGGAATATAAACTTCTCGCCGCCGGAGATAAGTTTTCTGCCAGCGGAGAGACGTACTTCGTCAGCAGAGATACGTTTTCCGGCAGGGGGTATAGATTTCCCGGCACCGGAAATAAGTTTTCCGCCAGCGGAGCGACGTATTTCGTCAGCAGAGATAAGATGTCCGGCAGCGGATATAGATTTCCCGGCACCGGAAATAAGTTTTCCGCAAGCGGATAGACGTATTTCGTTTGCAGAGATAAGTTGTCAGGCCGGGGATATAAATTTCTCGGCGCCGGAGATAAGTTTTCTGCAAGAGGAGAGACGTATTTTGTCAAGAGAGATAAGTTGTCCGGCAGCGAAGATAAGATGTCTGTTATCGGAGAAAAGTTTTCCGCCAGCGGATATAAATTTCCGCCACCGCAGATAAGTTTTCCGCCAGCGAAGAGATGTATTTTGTCAGCAGAGATAAGATGTCCGGCAAGGGGTATAGATTTCCCGGCACCGGAAATATGTTTTCCGCCAGCGGAGAAACGTATTTCGTCAGCAGAGATAAGTTGTCCGGCAGGGGATATAAATTTCCCCCTCTGGAGAAAAGTTTTCCGCAAGCGGATATGAATTTCCCGCCACCGGAGATAAGTTTTCCGCCAGCGGATAGACGTATTTTGTCAGCAGAGATAAGTTGTCCGGTGTTAAAAATGTAATCGATACTATTGTTTGAATAAGCAACAATTATCTGGCAACACTGTATTGTATCGTGCTCATAATGCATACATATACCACTTTACTCACTCTCAAATAAACGTTTAACCGAACCACTACGTGTCTCTTGTATCAGCTCCGTTTTATATATCGCTTATACATATATAGAACGGTAAACTAAAACGGTACAATTATATCCAACATTGGTTATGGGCCCAGAGTTCGTTGTTTCGGCTTAATAACAGACTAAAAAGCGTCTGGGTTTGAGTGTCGGTTGTGCTAAATTGTCAACAGTTATTTTGTGCACACACGCGGAACAATTAGCAACATGAATTTGTCAAATCAAATCGAAAAACTTGATGAGGGCAATTACAGTGTATGGCATATGGCCATGAAAAGTGTCCTGGTAATGACAGATTTATGGGATGTAGTCTGTGGAAAAGGCAGTGGAGGAGATGCCGCAGCTGTCGAGAAATGGAATAAATTGGATCAGAAAGCAATGGCGTACATAACCTTAAATGTTAAGGCATCGCAGTTTGTGCACATAAAGACGTGCGAAACATCAGAAGCCATATGGAAAAAATTAAAGGAACTCCACATGCCAAAAGGCCCCATCCAAAAGGTGCAACTTTATCAAAAACTTATTCGACTAAATATGCAGCAGGGCGATGATGTGTCCGCCTATGTCAATTCTTTTGTAGAGACAATTGAAAAATTGGCGGAACTGGACATAAAACTCCACGATGAGCTAAAAGTCATCATGTTATTGAGCAGCAGCCCGAATCTTGGGAAAATTTTGTAGTCGCGATTGAAACGCGTGACGAGCTGCCAAAATTTGAAGCTCTTAAAGTAAAAATGCTGGAAGAAGGCACCAGAAAACAGGAGAAGGCTGAGCGCGAAAATCATTCGGCCACACAAGCAGTATACACACATACACAGCGCAGATCGCGAGAAAACGAGAATGTCGAGAATAACGGAACCAAGAACGACGGGAACACAGGCGTAAAGCAACAATTCAAGGGAAAATGTTTCAAATGCGAAAAAACTGGTCATCGAGCAAGCGAGTGCAGATCTAAGAAAAAGGGTAGCAAAACAAATGGACAAAGAGAACAGACAAGCAGTTTAATGCACTGTTTTGTCGGAGAGCAGCAAAAGAGAGTTTGGTGCGTAGATAGTGGCGCAACATCGCACATGTGTTGCGATCGCAGCATGTTCCTAAACTATGTCGAGAAGGAAACATCGATAATGTTGGCTACAAATAAGTTCGTCTCATCACCCGGATCTGGTAATGTTAAAATTCTGGGTGAAAATATTTTAATAAACTTGCAAAATGTGTTATACGTCCCCGAATTACACATGAATTTTTTCTCAGTGAGCACAGCAGCTAAATTCGAGAATTCTACTATATTTATTGGAAAAGTGGCACTGATTAAAAATAAAAAAGGAGAAACAATAATAAAAGCCAAGCAAGAAAACAATTTGTATGTGTACAAACAGTGCTCAGAAAAAAGTGCAGTTTATATGTTGAACACAATTTCTCCTGCAATGAATTGGCATAATAGGTTTGGCCACCTTAATTTCCAAGATTTAAAACAGTTGAACGATAAACAGCTTGTTCATGGCATGAACTTTAAAAATGTGAAAATGGAAATCAATTGTGATACATGTAACAGAGCAAAAATATGTGCATTGCCGTTTCAACAGAAGTTAAATCGTACAACGGAGAAAGTACTTGAGCTAGTGCATACAGATGTATGTGGCCCAATGAATGTAAAATCGATCGGCGGCAATCGCTATTTTGTGACATTTATTGATGACTACTCGCGCAAGATATTTGTATACATTTTGCACGCAAAAAGCCAAGTTTTCGAAAAATTCAAAATGTTCAAAAGTTTTGTGGAATGCCAAACGGGCAACAAAATAAAGGCTGTGCGCAGCGATAATGGCACAGAGTATGTAAATAAGGAATTTTCTGGTTTTTTGAACGAGTGCGGTATACAAAGGCAACTGACGGTTCCCTACACCCCTCAGCAAAACGGTGTAGCCGAGAGAGCCAATCGAACAATTGTAGAGATGGCAAAAAGTATGCTAATCCATGCAAAGCTGGAGGAGTTCTTGTGGGCAGAGGCTGTTACCACGGCAGTTTACTTGCGAAATAGATGTCCCACAAAAGCCTTAAGTGGCGGTACACCATTCGAAGCCTGGAAAGGACGCAAGACATCAGTAAAACACCTGCGAGTATTCGGATCTCGCGCATTTGCTTTGGATAAGACCAGAAGAAGCAAATTCCAGGCAAAAGGCAAAGAATACATTTTTGTCGGCTACTCCTTTACAGCAAAAGCTTACCGCCTGTACGATCGAGAGAACCGTACAATAATTGAAAGGCGTGATGTGAAATTTATAGAAGGTGAGATTGACACAAAAAGCATTGAGAATTGTGGTATTTCAGATCGAAATGACGATTTCATGACAAATATACTCCGCCTTGAGTCAATTAAAGTTCCTGATCAACACTCATATGCACCTTTAATTGCTGATCATGCAGATTCCAGCAGTGACTCCAGCGAAGTGGAGGAGGAGTTTTTGAGCGCAAGTGAACCTGACGACAATTCCGTGAGTGGTCAAGAGGTGCCACCACAAGAGAATGTAGTACAGCGTGGGCGTGGCAGACCAAAAATCATCCGCAGCGGTCAACCTGGGCGACCGAAAAAGCAGTACCAGGCAGTGCTCAATAGTTTCCTAAATCAGATGGATGACACTGAGACACCGCAGTCAGTTGCTGAAGCATTGCAAGGCGATCATTCTCAAAATTGGAAAGAATCAATGCAAACGGAATACGACGCTCTACAGGAAAATAACACGTGTTCATTGTGTGAACTCCCTCCAGGACAAAAAGCCATTGGTTCCAAATGGGTTTTTCGAATTAAGAGAAACAAGGATGGTCTCATCGAGAAGTTCAAATCTCGATTGGTTGCTCAAGGCTGTGGGCAACAATTTGGAGTAAATTATTGGGAAACGTTTTCACCTGTAATTCGGTACGAGACCATTCGCATGTTGTTCGCAATTGCTGCAGAAAAACAGCTGTATATGCATCAAGTAGATATATCAAATGCTTACCTGAACAGTAAACTCCATGAGACTGTGTACATGAGGCAGCCTCAGGATTTTGTCGACAAGCATCATCCAGAAAAAGTTCTAAAGCTGCGTAAAGCACTTTATGGACTCAAGCAATCCGGGCGAGTATGGAACAAAACGCTCGACGAGGTATTGTCTACCATGGGCTTCAAGAGATGTAAGAACGAGGCATGCTTGTACGTCAAGAAAGATGAGCAAACATACAGCTATATTGCAGTCTACTTCGACGATTTAATTATCGCATGTCCAAACAAAAATGACATAGCCGTAATTAAGAAGAAGATCGCATCAAACTTCAAGATGCACGATGGCGGCCCCATAAACTTTTTCCTAGGAATGGAAATTGAGCGAGACGGTGAACAGGGTTCGATTTCGTTTTGCCAGAAATCGCTTATTCAGGGACTATTGGGCACGTATGGCATGAGCAAGTGCCGTCCAGTCAGCATACCACTCGACCCGGGCTATCAAGTTGGCTGCATTGATGATAATTGTGTCAAGGTAAATGTAACACAATATCAGTCATTAATTGGTTCCCTTATGTATTTAGCAGTCTTGAGCCGACCGGACATTTTGCACGCAGTAAGCAAACTGTCGCAACGAAATACTGATCCCCATGCAGAACACGAGACGGCTGCAAAACACATTCTAAGGTATCTGGCTGGTACGAAGAATTTGGGCATCTCATACCGCAAGTGTGGTGAACCAGTAAGAGGTTTCGCTGATGCTGACTGGGCCAATGACAGGCTCGATAGAAGATCTTATAGTGGATACGCATTCTTCCTAGCAGGCAGTGCTTTTTCTTGGACTTCAACTAAGCAAAGTGTTGTCGCGTTGAGCAGCACTGAAGCTGAATACATAGCACTATCTATGGCTGCTAAAGAGGCTATTTATTTACGAAGACTTCTCGACGAGATTGGTTGGTCAACTGTTACAGAGCCTTTAACCATCTATGGCGACAACATCAGTTCGCAACATATTGCTCAAAATCCGGTACATCACAAACGCACGAAGCACATTGATATTAAGTATCATTTTGTTCGCGAAAAAGTAGAATGTAATGAAATTATACTAGAATACGTATCGACAAACGGCAATGTTGCAGATCTACTAACAAAATGTTTAAGCAAGAAAAAACACGACGACTTTGTTAAATTACTTGGAATGACAAAGTTAAACATGCGGTAGTTAGTTTAAAATGATAATATGTAGCTTAAGAAGAAGTGTTAAAAATGTAATCGATACTATTGTTTGAATAAGCAACAATTATCTGGCAACACTGTATTGTATCGTGCTCATAATGCATATACCACTTTACTCACTCTCAAATAAACGTTTAACCGAACCACTACGTGTCTCTTGCATCAGCTCCATTTTATATATCGCTTATATATAGAACGGTAAACTAAAACGGTACAATTATATCCAACATCCGGCAGCGAAGATAAGATGTCTGTTATCGGAGAAAAGTTTTCCGCCAGCGGATATAAATTTCCGCCACCGCAGATAAGTTTTCCGCCAGCGAAGAGATGTATTTTGTCAGCAGAGATAAGATGTCCGGCAGGGGGTATAGATTTCCCGGCACCGGAAATATGTTTTCCGCCAGCGGAGAGACGTATTTCGTCAGCAGAGATAAGTTGTCCGGCAGGGGGTATAGATTTCCCGGCACCGGAAATAAGTTTTCCGCCAACGGAGAGACGTATTTCGTCAGCAGAGATAAGATGTCCGGCAGCGGATATAGATTTCCCGGCACCGGAAATAAGTTTTCCGCCAGCGGAGAGACGTATTTCGTTAGCAGAGATAAGTTGTCAGGCCGGGGATATACACTTCTCGCCGCCGGAGATAAGTTTTCTGCAAGCGGAGAGACGTATTTTGTCAGGAGAGATAAGTTGTCCGGCAGGGGATATAAATTTCCCGCCGACGGAGGTAAATGTTCTGCCGGCGGAGATTAGTTTTCTGGCGGCGGAGAAACGTAATTCGTTAGCGGGGATAAATTGTCTGCCAGCGGAGATAAGTTGTCCGCCAGCGGATATATATTTCCCGCCACGAGAAATAAGTTTTCCGCCAGCGGAGAGACGTATTTCGTTAGCAGAGATAAGATGTCCGGCAGCGGATATAGATTTCCCGCCGCCGGAGGTAAATGTTCTGCCAGCAGATATAAGTTTTCTGCCGACGGAGGAACGTAGTTCGTCTGCGGAGATAAGTTGCCCGGCAGGGGATATATATTTCCCGCCACCGGAGGTAAATGTTCTGCCAGCGGATAGACGTATTTTGTCAGCAGAGATAAGTTGTCCGGCAGCGAAGATAAGATGTCTGTTATCGGGGAAAAGATTTCCGCCAGCGGATATAAATTTCCGCCACCGCAGATAAGTTTTCCGCCAGCGAAGAGATGTATTTTGTCAGCAGAGATAAGATGTCCGGCAGGTGATATAAATTCCTCGCCGCCATAAGTAAAGTAAGTAAATGTTCTGCCAGCGGAGATAAGTTATCTGCCGGCGGAGAAACATAATTCGTCAGCGAGGATAAATTGTCCGTCAGGGGATATAAAAAATTCCCGCCGCCGGAGATAAGATTTCTGCCAGCGGAGAATCGTAGTTCGTCAGCGGAGATAAATTGTCTTCCAGCGGAGATAAGTTGTCCGCCAGCGGATATAAATTTCCCGGCAGCGGAAATAAGTTTTCCGCCAGCGGAGAGACGTATTTCGTCCTCAGAGATAAGTTGTCTGGCAGGGGATATAGATTTCCCGCAGCCGGAGATAAGTTTTCTGCCAGCGGATAGACGTACTCCGTTTGCAGAGATAAGTTGTCAGGCCGGGGATAGAAATTTCTCGCCGCCGGAGATAAGTTTTCTGCAAGCGGAGAGACGTATTTTGTCAGCCGAGATAAGATGTCCGGCAGGGGATATAAATTTCCTCCCGTGGATTAAAGTTTTCCGCCAGCGGATATAAATTTCCCGCAACCGGAGATAAGTTTTTCGCCAGCGGAGAGGCGAATTTTGTTAGCAGAGATAAGATGTCCGGCAGCGGATAAAGATTTCCGGGCACCGGAAATAAGTTTTCCGCAAGCGGAGAGACGTATTTCGTCAGCAGAAATAAGTTGTCTGGCAGGGAATATAAACTTCTCGCCGCCGGAGATAAGTTTTCTGCCAGCGGAGAGACGTACTTCGTCAGCAGAGATACGTTTTCCGGCAGGGGGTATAGATTTCCCGGCACCGGAAATAAGTTTTCCGCCAGCGGAGCGACGTATTTCGTCAGCAGAGATAAGATGTCCGGCAGCGGATATAGATTTCCCGGCACTGGAAATAAGTTTTCCGCCAGCGGATAGACGTATTTCGTTTGCAGAGATAAGTTGTCAGGCCGGGGATATAAATTTTTCGCCGCCGGAGATAAGTTTTCTGCCAGCGGAGAGACGTACTTCGTCAGCAGAGATACGTTTTCCGGCAGGGGGTATAGATTTCCCGGCACCGGAAATAAGTTTTCCGCCAGCGGAGCGACGTATTTCGTCAGCAGAGATAAGATGTCCGGCAGCGGATATAGATTTCCCGGCACTGGAAATAAGTTTTCCGCCAGCGGATAGACGTATTTCGTTTGCAGAGATAAGTTGTCAGGCCGGGGATATAAATTTTTCGCCGCCGGAGATAAGTTTTCTGCAAGAGGAGAGACGTATTTTGTCAAGAGAGATAAGTTGTCCGGCAGCGAAGATAAGATGTCTGTTATCGAAGAAAAGTTTTCCGCCAGCGGATATAAATTTCCGCCACCGCAGATAAGTTTTCCGCCAGCGAAGAGATGTATTTTGTCAGCAGAGATAAGATGTCCGGCAGGGGGTATAGATTTCCCGGCACCGGAAATATGTTTTCCGCCAGCGGAGAGACGTATTTTGTCAGCAGAGATAAGTTGTCCGGCAGGGGATATAAATTTCCCCCTCTGGAGAAAAGTTTTCCGCAAGCGGATATGAATTTCCCGCCACCGGAGATAAGTTTTCCGCCAGCGGATAGACGTATTTTGTCAGCAGAGATAAGTTGTCCGGCAGCGAAGATAAGATGTCTGTTATCGGAGAAAAGTTTTCCGCCAGCGGATATAAATTTCCGCCACCGCAGATAAGTTTTCCGCCAGCGAAGAGATGTATTTTGTCAGCAGAGATAAGATGTCCGGCAGAGGGTATAGATTTCCCGGCACCGGAAATATGTTTTCCGCCAGCGGCGAGACGTATTTCGTCAGCAGAAATAAGTTGTCTGGCAGGGAATATAAACTTCTCGCCGCCGGAGATAAGTTTTCTGCCAGCGGAGAGACGTACTTCGTCAGCAGAGATACGTTTTCCGGCAGGGGGTATATATTTCCCGGCACCGGAAACAAGTTTTCCGCCAGCGGAGCGACGTATTTCGTCAGCAGAGATAAGATGTCCGGCAGCGGATATAGATTTCCCGGCAGCGGAAATAAGTTTTCCGCCAGCGGATAGACGTATTTCGTTTGCAGAGATAAGTTGTCAGGCCGGGGATATAAATTTTTCGCCGCCGGAGATAAGTTTTCTGCAAGAGGAGAGACGTATTTTGTCAAGAGAGATAAGTTGTCCGGCAGCGAAGATAAGATGTCTGTTATCGAAGAAAAGTTTTCCGCCAGCGGATATAAATTTCCGCCACCGCAGATAAGTTTTCCGCCAGCGAAGAGATGTATTTTGTCAGCAGAGATAAGATGTCCGGCAGGGGGTATAGATTTCCCGGCACCGGAAATATGTTTTCCGCCAGCGGAGAGACGTATTTTGTCAGCAGAGATAAGTTGTCCGGCAGGGGATATAAATTTCCCCCTCTGGAGAAAAGTTTTCCGCAAGCGGATATGAATTTCCCGCCACCGGAGATAAGTTTTCCGCCAGCGGATAGACGTATTTTGTCAGCAGAGATAAGTTGTCCGGCAGCGAAGATAAGATGTCTGTTATCGGAGAAAAGTTTTCCGCCAGCGGATATAAATTTCCGCCACCGCAGATAAGTTTTCCGCCAGCGAAGAGATGTATTTTGTCAGCAGAGATAAGATGTCCGGCAGAGGGTATAGATTTCCCGGCACCGGAAATATGTTTTCCGCCAGCGGCGAGACGTATTTCGTCAGCAGAAATAAGTTGTCTGGCAGGGAATATAAACTTCTCGCCGCCGGAGATAAGTTTTCTGCCAGCGGAGAGACGTACTTCGTCAGCAGAGATACGTTTTCCGGCAGGGGGTATATATTTCCCGGCACCGGAAACAAGTTTTCCGCCAGCGGAGCGACGTATTTCGTCAGCAGAGATAAGATGTCCGGCAGCGGATATAGATTTCCCGGCAGCGGAAATAAGTTTTCCGCCAGCGGATAGACGTATTTCGTTTGCAGAGATAAGTTGTCAGGCCGGGGATATAAATTTCTCGCCGCCGGAGATAAGTTTTCTGCAAGAGGAGAGACGTATTTTGTCAAGAGAGATAAGTTGTCCGGCAGCGAAGATAAGATGTCTGTTATCGGAGAAAAGTTTTCCGCCAGCGGATATAAATTTCCGCCACCGCAGATAAGTTTTCCGCCAGCGAAGAGATGTATTTTGTCAGCAGAGATAAGATGTCCGGCAGGGGGTATAGATTTCCCGGCACCGGAAATATGTTTTCCGCCAGCGGAGAGACGTATTTCGTCAGCAGAGATAAGTTGTCCGGCAGGGGATATAAATTTCCCCCTCTGGAGAAAAGTTTTCCGCAAGCGGATATGAATTTCCCGCCACCGGAGATAAGTTTTCCGCCAGCGGATAGACGTATTTTGTCAGCAGAGATAAGTTGTCCGGCAGCGAAGATAAGATGTCTGTTATCGGAGAAAAGTTTTCCGCCAGCGGATATAAATTTCCGCCACCGCAGATAAGTTTTCCGCCAGCGAAGAGATGTATTTTGTCAGCAGAGATAAGATGTCCGGCAGAGGGTATAGATTTCCCGGCACCGGAAATATGTTTTCCGCCAGCGGAGAGACGTATTTCGTCAGCAGAAATAAGTTGTCTGGCAGGGAATAAAAACTTCTCGCCGCCGGAGATAAGTTTTCTGCCAGCGGAGAGACGTACTTCGTCAGCAGAGATACGTTTTCCGGCAGGGGGTATATATTTCCCGGCACCGGAAATAAGTTTTCCGCCAGCGGAGCGACGTATTTCGTCAGCAGAGATAAGATGTCCGGCAGCGGATATAGATTTCCCGGCACCGGAAATAAGTTTTCCGCCAGCGGATAGACGTATTTCGTTTGCAGAGATAAGTTGTCAGGCCGGGGATATAAATTTTTCGCCGCCGGAGATAAGTTTTCTGCAAGAGGAGAGACGTATTTTGTCAAGAGAGATAAGTTGTCCGGCAGCGAAGATAAGATGTCTGTTATCGGAGAAAAGTTTTCCGCCAGCGGATATAAATTTCCGCCACCGCAGATAAGTTTTCCGCCAGCGAAGAGATGTATTTTGTCAGCAGAGATAAGATGTCCGGCAGGGGGTATAGATTTCCCGGCACCGGAAATAAGTTTTCCGCCAGCGGAGAGACGTATTTCGTCAGCAGAGATAAGATGTCCGGCAGCGGATATAGATTTCCCGGCACCGGAAATAAGTTTTCCGCCAGCGGAGAGACGTATTTCGTTAGCAGAGATAAGTTGTCAGGCCGGGGATATACACTTCTCGCCGCCGGAGATAAGTTTTCTTCAAGCGGAGAGATGTATTTTGTCAGGAGAGATAAGATGTCCGGCAGGGGGTATAGATTTCCCGGCACCGGAAATATGTTTTCCGACAGCGGAGAGACGTATTTCGTCAGCAGAGATAAGATGTCCGGCAGGGGGTATAGATTTCCCGGCACCGGAAATATGTTTTCCGACAGCGGAGAGACGTATTTCGTCAGCAGAGATAAGTTGTCCGGCAGGGGGTATAGATTTCCCGGCACCGGAAATAAGTTTTCCGACAGCGGAGAGACGTATTTCGTCAGCAGAGATAAGTTGTCCGTCAGGGGGTATAGATTTCCCGGCACCGGAAATAAGTTTTCCGCCAGCGGAGAGACGTATTTCGTCAGCACAGATAAGTTGTCCGCCAGCGGATATATATTTCCCGCCACGAGAAATAAGTTTTCCGCCAGCGGAGAGACGTATTTCGTTAGCAGAGATAAGATGTCCGGCAGCGGATATAGATTTCCCGCCGCCGGAGGTAAATGTTCTTTCAGCAGATATAAGTTTTCTGCCGACGGAGGAACGTAGTTCGTCTGCGGAGATAAGTTGCCCGGCAGGGGATATATATTTCCCGCCACCGGAGATAAGTTTACTGCCAGCGGAGAGACTTATTTCGTTAGCAGAGATAAGTTGTCAGGCCGGGGATATACACTTCTCGCCGCCGGAGATAAGTTTTCTTCAAGCGGAGAGATGTTTTTTGTCAGGAGAGATAAGTTGTCCGGCAGGGGATATAAATTTCCCGCCGACGGAGGTAAATGTTCTGCCGGCGGAGATTAGTTTTCTGTCAGCGGAGAAACGTAATTCGTTAGCGGGGATAAATTGTCTGCCAGCGGAGATAAGTTGTCCGCCAGCGGATATATATTTCCCGCCACGAGAAATAAGTTTTCCGCCAGCGGAGAGACGTATTTCGTTAGCAGAGATAAGATGTCCGGCAGCGGATATAGATTTCCCGCCGCCGGAGGTAAATGTTCTTTCAGCAGATATAAGTTTTCTGCCGACGGAGAAACGTAGGTCGTCTGCGTAGATAAGTTCTCCGGCAGGGGGTATAAATTTCCCCTGACAGACAATTTATCTCCGCTGACGAACTACGATTCTACGCTGGCAGAAATCTTATCTCCGGCGGCGGGAAATTTATATCCCCTGACGGACAATTTATCTCCGCTGACGAAATACGCCTCTCCGCTGGCGGAAAACTTATTGCCGGTAGCAGGAAATATATATCCCCTGCCGGACAACTTAACTCTGCTGACGAAATACGTCTCTACGCTGGCGGAAAACTTATCTCCGGTGGCGGGAAAATTATATCGACTTTTCTCCAGAGGGGGGAGAAAAGTTTTCCGCCAGCGGAGAGATGTATTTTGTCAGCCGAGATAAGATGTCCGGCAGGGGATATAAATTTCCCGTCGCCGGAAGTAAATGTTTTGCCAGCGGAGATAAGTTTTCTGCAAGCGGAGAGACGTATTTTGTCAGCAGAGATAAGTTGTCCGGCAGGGGATATAAATTTCCCGCCGACGGAGGTAAATGCTCTGCCGGCGGAGAAACGTAGTTCGTCAGCAGAGATATGTTGTCCGGCAGCGAAGATAAGATGTCTGTTATCGGAGAAAAGCTTTCCGCCAGCGGATATAAATTTCCGCCACCGCAGATAAGTTTTCCGCCATCGAAGAGATGTATTTTGTCAGCAGAGATAAGATGTCCGGCAGGTGATATAAATTCCTCGCCGCCATAAGTAAAGTAAGTAAATGTTCTGCCAGCGGAGATAAGTTCTCTGCCGGCGGAGAAACGTAATTCTTCAGCAGCGATAATTGTCCGTCAGGGGATATAAAATATCCCGCAGCCGGAGATAAGATTTCTGCCAGCGGAGAATCGTAGTTCGTCAGCGGAGATAAATTGTCTGCCAGCGGAGATAAGTTTTCCGCCAGCGGATATAGATTTCCCGGCACCGGAAATAAGTTTTCCGCCAGCGGAGAGACGTATTTCGTTAGCAGAGATAAGTTGTCTGGCAGGGGATATAGATATTCCGGCACCGGAAATAAGTTTTCCGCCAGCGGAGAGACGTATTTTGTCAGCAGAGATAAGTTGTCTGGCAGGGGATATATATTTCCCGCCACCGGAAATAAGTTTTCCGCCAGCGGAGAGATGTATTTTGTTTGCCGAGATAAGATGTCCGGCCGCCGGAAGTAAATGTTTTGCCAGCGGAGATAAGTTTTCTGCCGGCGGAGAAACGTAGGTCGTCTGCGTAGATAAGTTTTCCGCCAGCGGAGAGACGTATTTTGTCAGCAGAGATAAGTTGTCCCGCAGGGGATATATATATTTCCCGCCACCGGAAATTAGTTTTCCGCCAGCGGAGAGACGTATTTCGTCTGCAGAGATAAGTTTTCTGCAAGCGGAGAGACGTGTTTCGTCAGCAGAGATAAGTTGTCCGGCAGGGGATATAGATTTCCCGCCACCGTAAATACGTTTTCGGCCAGCGAAGAGATGTATTTTGTCAGCAGAGGTAAGATGTCCGGCAGGGGATATAAATTCCTCGCCGCCGGAAGTAAATGTTCTGCCAGCGGAGATAAGTTTTCCAGAGGGGGGGAGAAAAGTTTTCCGCCAGCGGATATAAATTTCCCGCCGCCGGAGATAAGTTTTCTGCCCGCGGAAAGACGTATTTTGTCAGCAAAGATGAGATAAGATAAGATGTCTGTCAGCGGAGAAAAGTTTTCCGTCAGCGGATATAAATTTCCCACTAACGCAGATAAGTTTTCCGCCAGCGTAGAGATGTATTTTGTCAGCCGAGATAAGATGTCCGGCAGGGGATATAAATTTCCCGTCGCCGGAAGTAAATGTTTTGCCAGCGGAGATAAGTTTTCTGCCGGCGGAGAAACGTAGGTCGTCTGCGGAGATAAGTTGTCCGGCAGGGGGAATAAATTTCCCCCCTGGTGAAAAGTTTTCCGGCAGCGGATATAAATTTCCCGCCACCGGAGATAAGTTTTCTGCCAGCGTAGAGACGTATTTCGTCAGCAGAGATAAGATGTCCGGCAGCGGATATCGATTTCCCGGCACCGGAAATAAGATTTCCGCCAGCGGAGAGACGTATTTCGTTAGCAGAGATAAGTTGTCTGGCAGGAATATAGATATTCCGGCACCGGAAATAAGTTTTCCGCCAGCGGAGAGACGTATTTCGTCAGCAGAGATAAGTTGTCTGGCAGGGAATATAGATTTCCCGCCACCGGAGATAAGTTTTCCGCCAGCGGAGAGACGTATTTCGTTAGCAGAGATAAGTTGTCAGGCCGGGGATATAAACTTCTCGCCGCCGGAGATAAGTTTTCTGCAAGCGGAGAGACGTATTTTTTCAGCAGAGATAAGTTGTCCGGCAGGGGATATAAATTTCCCGCCGACGGAGGTAAATGTTCTGCCGGCGGAGAAACGTAGTTCGTCAGCAGAGATAAGTTGTCCGGCAGCGAAGATAAGATGTCTGTTATCGGAGAAAAGTTTTCCGCCAGCGGATATAAATTTCCGCCACCGCAGATAAGTTTTCCGCCAGCGAAGAGATGTATTTTGTCAGCAGAGAGAAGATGTCCGGCAGGTGATATGAATTCCTCGCCGCCCTAAGTATGGTAAGTAAATGTTCTGCCAGCGGAGATAAGTTTTCTGCCGGCGGAGAAACGTAATTCGTCAGCGTGGATAATTGTCCGTCAGGGGATATAAAAAAATCCCGCCGCCGGACATAAGATTTCTGCCAGCGGAGAATCGTAGTTCGTCAGCGGAGATAAATTGTCTGCCAGCGGAGATAAGTTGTCCGCCAGCGGATATAGATTTCCCAGCACCGGAAATAAGTTTTCTGCCAGCGTAGAGACGTATTTCGTCAGCAGAAATAAGTTGTCCGGCAGGGGATATATATTTCCCGCCACCGGAAATAAGTTTTCCGCCAGCGGATAGACGTATTTCGTTTGCAGAGTAAGTTGTCAGGCCGGGGATATAAATTTCTCGCCGCCGGAGATAAGTTTTCTGCAAGAGGAGAGATATATTTTGTCAGCCGAGATAAGATGTCCGGCAGGGGATATAAATTTCCCGCCGCCGGAGGAAAATGTTCTGCCAGCGGAGATAAGTTTTCTGCCGGCGGAGATACGTAGTTCGTCTGCGGAGATAAGCTGTCCGGCAGGGGTTATAAATTTCCCCGTCTGGAGAAAAGTTTTCCGCAAGCGGATATAAATTTCCGCCACCGGAGATAAGTTTTCCGCCAGCGGATAGACGTATTTTGTCAGCAGAGATATGTTGTCCGGCAGCGAAGATAAGATGTCTGTTATCGGAGAAAAGTTTTCCGCCAGCGGATATAAATTTCCGCCACCGCAGATAAGTTTCCCGCCAGCGAAGAGATGTATTTTGTCAGCAGAGATAAGATGTCCGGCAGGTGATATAAATTCCTCGCCGCCATAAGTAAAGTAAGTAAATGTTCTGCCAGCGGAGATAAGTTTTCTGCCGGCGGAGAAACGTAATTCGTCAGCGGGGATAAATTGTCCGTCAGGGGATATATAAAATTCCCGCCGCCGGAAATAAGATTTCTGCCAGCGGAGAATCGTAGTTCGTCAGCGGAGATAAATTGTCCGCCAGCGGATATAGATTTCCCGGCACCGGAAATAAGTTTTCCGCCAGCGGAGAGACGTATTTCGTTAGCAGAGATAAGTTGTCTGGCAGGGGATATAGATTTCCCGCCGCCGGAGATAAGTTTTCTGCCAGTGTAGTGACGTATTTCGTCAGCAGAGATAAGTTGTCCGGCAGGGGATATATATTTCCCGCCACCGGAAATAAGTTTTCCACCAGCGGATAGACGTATTTCGTTTGCAGAGATAAGTTGTCAGGCCGGATATATAAATTTCTCGCCGCCGGAGATACGATTTCTGCAAGAGGAGAGATGTATTTTGTCAGCCGAGATAAGATGTCCGGCAGGGGATATAAATTTCCCGCCGCCGGAGGTAAATGTTCTGCCAGCGGAGATAAGTTTTCTGCCGGCGGAGAGACGTATTTCGTCAGCAGAGATAAGTTGTCCGGCAGGGGATATAAATTTCCCCCCCTGGAGAAAAGTTTTCCGCAAGCGGATATGAATTTCCCGCCACCGGAGATAAGTTTTCCGCCAGCGGATAGACGTATTTTGTCAGAAGAGATAAGTTGTCCGGCAGCGAAGATAAGATGTCTGTTATCGGAGAAAAGTTTTCCGCCAGCGGATATAAATTTCCGCCACCGGAGATAAGTTTTCCGCCAGCGGATAGACGTATTTTGTCAGCAGAGATAAGTTGTCCGGCAGCGAAGATAAGATGTCTGTTATCGGAGAAAAGTTTTCCGCCAGCGGATATAAATTTCCGCCACCGCAGATAAGTTTTCCGCCGGCGGAGAGACGTATTTCGTCAGCAGAGATAAGTTGTCCGGCAGGGGATATAAATTTCCCCCCCTGGAGAAAAGTTTTCCGCAAGCGGATATGAATTTCCCGCCACCGGAGATAAGTTTTCCGCCAGCGGATAGACGTATTTTGTCAGCAGAGATAAGTTGTCCGGCAGCGAAGATAAGATGTCTGTTATCGGAGAAAAGTTTTCCGCCAGCGGATATAAATTTCCGCCACCGCAGATAAGTTTTCCGCCAGCGAAGAGACGAATTTTGTTAGCAGAGATAAGATGTCCGGCAGCGGATAATTCTCGCCGCCGGAGATAAGTTTTCTGCCAGCGGAGAGACGTACTTCGTCAGCAGAGATAAGTTTTCCGGCAGGAGATATAGATTTCCCGCCGCCGGAGGTCAATGTGCTGCCAGCGGAGATTAGTTTTCTGGCGGCGGAGAAACGTAATTCGTCAGCGGGGATAAATTGTCTGCCAGCGGAGATAAGTTGTCCGCCAGCGGATATATATTTCCCGCCACGAGAAATAAGTTTTCCGCCAGCGGAGAGACGTATTTCGTTAGCAGAGATAAGATGTCCGGCAGCGGATATAAATTTCCCGTCGCCGGAAGTAAATGTTTTGCCAGCGGAGATAAGTTTTCTGCCGGCGGAGAAACGTAGGTCGTCTGCGGAGATAAGTTGTCCGGCAGGGGGTATAAATTTCCCCATCTGGAGAAAAGTTTTCCGGCAGCGGATATATATTCCTCGCCGCCGGAAGTAAATAATCTGCCAGCGGAGACAAGTTTTCCAGAGGGGGGGAGAAAAGTTTTCCGCCAGCGGATATAAATTTCCCGCCGCCGGAGATAAGTTTTCTGCCCGCGGAAAGACGTATTTTGTCAGAAAAGATAAGACAAGATAAGATGTCTGTCAGCGGAGAAAAGTTTTCCGTCAGCGGATATAAATTTCCCGCTACCGCAGATAAGTTTTCCGCCAGCGGAGAGATGTATTTTGTCAGCCGAGATAAGATGTCCGGCTGGGGATATAAATTTCCCGTCGCCGGAAGTAAATGTTTTGCCAGCGGAGATAAGTTTTCTTCCGGCGGAGAAACGTAGGTCGTCTGCGGGGATAAGTTGTCCGGCAGGGGGTATAAATTTCCCCCTCTGGAGAAAAGTTTTCCGTCAGCGGATTTAAACTCCTCGCCGCCGGAAGTAAATAATCTGCCAGCGGAGATAAGTTTTCCAGAGGGGGGGAGAAAAGTTTTCCGCCAGCGGATATAAATTTCCCGCCGCCGGAGATAAGTTTTGTGCCCGCGGAAAGACGTATTTTGTCAGAAAAGATAAGATAAGATAAGATGTCTGTCAGCGGAGAAAAGTTTTCCGTCAGCGGATAAAAATTTCCCGCCACCGCAGATAAGTTTTCCGCCAGCGGAGAGATGTATTTTGTCAGCCGAGATAAGATGTCCGGCAGGGGATATAAATTTCCCGTCGCCGGAAGTAAATGTTTTGCCAGCGGAGATAAGTTTTCTTCCGGCGGAGAAACGTATGTCGTCTGCGGGGATAAGTTGTCCGGCAGGGGGTATAAATTTCCCCCTCTGGTGAAAATTTTTCCGGCAGCGGATATAAATTTCCCGCCACCGGAGATAAGTTTTCCGCCAGCGGAGAGACGTATTTTGTCAGCAGAGATAAGTTGTCCGGCAGGGGATATAAATTTCCCTCCGCCGGAGATAAGTTTTCTGCCAGCGTAGAGACGTATTTCGTCAGCAGAGATAAGTTGTCCGGCAGGGGATATATATTTCCCGCCACCGGAAATAAGTTTTCCGCCAGCGGAGAGATGTATTTTGTTTGCCGAGATAAGATGTCCCGCCGCCGTATGTAAATGTTTTGCCAGCGGAGATAAGTTTTCTGCCGGCGGAGAAACGTAGGTCGTCTGCGGAGATATTTTGTCCGGCAGGGGGTATAAATTTCCCCCTCTGGTGGAAAGTTTACCGGCAGCGGATATAAATTTCCCGCCACCGGAGATAACTTTTCTGCCAGCGTAGAGACGTATTTCGTCAGCAGAGATAAGATGTCCGGCAGCGGATATAGGTTTCCCGGCACCGGAAATAAGATTTCCGCCAGCGGAGAGACGTATTTCGTTAGCAGAGATAAGTTGTCTGGCAGGGGATATAGATATTCCGGCACCGGAAATAAGTTTTCCGCCAGCGGAGAGACGTATTTCGTCAGCAGAGATAAGTTGTCTGGCAGGGAATATAGATTTCCCGCCGCCGGAGATAAGTTTTCTGCAAGCGGAGAAACGTAGTTCGTCAGCAGAGATAAGTTGTCCGGCAGCGAAGATAAGATGTCTGTTATCGGAGAAAAGCTTTCCGCCAGCGGATATAAATTTCCGCCACCGCAGATAAGTTTTCCGCCATCGAAGAGATGTATTTTGTCAGCAGAGATAAGATGTCCGGCAGGTGATATAAATTCCTCGCCGCCATAAGTAAAGTAAGTAAATGTTCTGCCAGCGGAGATAAGTTCTCTGCCGGCGAAGAAACGGAATTCTTCAGCGGCGATAATTTTCCGTCAGGGGATATAAAATATCCCGCAGCCGGAGATAAGATTTCTGCCAGCAGAGAATCGTAGTTCGTCAGCGGAGATAAATTGTCTGCCAGCGGAGATAAGTTGTCCGCCAGCGGATATAGATTTCCCGGCACCGGAAATAAGTTTTCCGCCAGCGGAGAGACGTATTTCGTTAGCAGAGATAAGTTGTCTGTCAGGGGATATAGATATTCCGGCACCGGAAATAAGTTTTCCGCCAGCGGAGAGACGTATTTTGTCAGCAGAGATAAGTTGTCCGGCAGGGGATATAAATTTCCCGCCGACGGAGGTAAATGCTCTGCCGGCGGAGAAACGTAGTTCGTCAGCAGAGATAAGTTGTCCGGCAGCGAAGATAAGATGTCTGTTATCGGAGAAAAGCTTTCCGCCAGCGGATATAAATTTCCGCCACCGCAGATAAGTTTTCCGCCATCGAAGAGATGTATTTTGTCAGCAGAGATAAGATGTCCGGCAGGTGATATAAATTCCTCGCCGCCATAAGTAAAGTAAGTAAATGTTCTGCCAGCGGAGATAAGTTCTCTGCCGGCGGAGAAACGTAAATCTTCAGCGGCGATAATCGACCGTCAGGGGATATAAAATATCCCGCAGCCGGAGATAAGATTTCTGCCAGCGGAGAATCGTAGTTCGTCAGCGGAGATAAATTGTCTGCCAGCGGAGATAAGTTGTCCGCCAGCGGATATAGATTTCCCGGCACCGGAAATAAGTTTTCCGCCAGCGGAGAGACGTATTTCGTTAGCAGAGATAAGTTGTCTGGCAGGGGATATAGATATTCCGGCACCGGAAATAAGTTTTCCGCCAGCGGAGAGACGTATTTTGTCAGCAGAGATAAGTTGTCTGGCAGGGGATATATATTTCCCGCCACCGGAAATAAGTTTTCCGCCAGCGGAGAGATGTATTTTGTTTGCCGAGATAAGATGTCCCGCCGCCGGAAGTAAATGTTTTGCCAGCGGAGATAAGTTTTCTGCCGACGGATATAAATTCCTCGCCGCCGGAAGTAAATGTTCTGCCAGCGGAGATAAGTTTTCCAGAGGGGGGGAGAAAAGTTTTCCGCCAGCGGATATAAATTTCCCGCCGCCGGAGATAAGTTTTCTGCCCGCGGAAAGACGTATTTTGTCAGCAAAGATGAGATAAGATAAGATGTCTGTCAGCGGAGAAAAGTTTTCCGTCAGCGTATATAAATTTCCCGCTAACGCAGATAAGTTTTCCGCCAGCGGAGAGACGTATTTTGTCAGCAGAGATAAGTTGTCCCACAGGGGATATATATTTCCCGCCACCGGAAATTAGTTTTCCGCCAGCGGAGAGACGTATTTCGTCTGCAGAGATAAGTTTTCTGCAAGCGGAGAGACGTGTTTCGTCAGCAGACATAAGATGTCCGGCAGGTGATATAAATTCCTCGCCGCCATAAGTAAAGTAAGTAAATGTTCTGCCAGCGGAGATAAGTTTTCTGCCGGCGGAGAAACGTAATTCGTCAGCGGGGATAAATTGTCCGTCAGGGGAAATAAAAAATTCCCGCCGCCGGAGATAAGTTTTCTGCCAGCGGAGAGACGTGTTTCGTCAGCAGAGATAAGTTGTCCGGCAGGGGATATAGATTTCC
The DNA here is from genome assembly GCF_009870125.1 of Drosophila pseudoobscura. NCBI lineage: Eukaryota > Metazoa > Arthropoda > Insecta > Diptera > Drosophilidae > Drosophila > Drosophila pseudoobscura. Next base: position 428,296 of record NC_046680.1, read on the forward strand.
CGCCACCGTAAATAAGTTTTCGGCCAGCGAAGAGATGTATTTTGTCAGCAGAGGTAAGATGTCCGGCAGGGGATATAAATTCCTCGCCGCCGGAAGTAAATGTTCTGCCAGCGGAGATAAGTTTTCCAGAGGGGGGGAGAAAAGTTTTCCGCCAGCGGATATAAATTTCCCGCCGCCGGAGATAAGTTTTCTGCCCGCGGAAAGACGTATTTTGTCAGCAAAGATGAGATAAGATAAGATGTCTGTCAGCGGAGAAAAGTTTCCGCCACCGGAAATAAGTTTTCCGCCAGCGGATAGACGTATTTCGTTTGCAGAGATAAGTTGTCAGGCCGGGGATATAAATTTCTCGCCGCCGGAGATAAGTTTTCTGCAAGAGGAGAGATGTATTTTGTCAGCCGAGATAAGATGTCCGGCAGGGGATATAAATTTCCCGCCGCCGGAGGAAAATGTTCTGCCAGCGGAGATAAGTTTTCTGCCGGCGGATATACGTAGTTCGTCTGCGGAGATAAGCTGTCCGGCAGGGGCTATAAATTTCCCCCTCTGGAGAAAAGTTTTCCGCAAGCGGATATGAATTTCCCGCCACCGGAGATAAGTTTTCCGCCAGCGGATAGACGTATTTTGTCAGCAGAGATAAGTTGTCAGGCCGGGGATATATAAATTTCCGCTTCTGGAGAAAAGTTTTCCGCCAGCGGATATAAATTTCCGCCACCGGAGATAAGTTTTCCGCCAGCGTATAGACGTATTTTGTCAGCAGAGATAAGTTGTCCGGCAGCGAAGATAAGATGTCTGTTATCGGAGAAAAGTTTTCCGCCAGCGGATATAAATTTCCGCCACCGCAGATAAGTTTTCCGCCAGCGAAGAGATGTATTTTGTCAGCAGAGATAAGATGTCCGGCAGGTGATATAAATTCCTCGCCGCCATAAGTAAAGTAAGTAAATGTTCTGCCAGCGGAGATAAGTTTTCTGCCGGCGGATATACGTAGTTCGTCTGCGGAGATAAGCTGTCCGGCAGGGGTTATAAATTTCCCCCTCTGGAGAAAAGTTTTGCGCAAGCGGATATGAATTTCCCGCCACCGGAGATAAGTTTTCCGCCAGCGGATAGACGTATTTTGTCAGCAGAGATAAGTTGTCCGGCAGGGGATATAGATTTCCCGGCACCGGAAATAAGTTTTCCGCCAGCGGAGAGAAGTATTTCGTCAGCAGAGATAATTTGTCTGGCAGGGTATATAGATTTCCCGCCACCGTAGATGAGTTTTCCGCTAGCGGAGAGACGTATTTCGTTAGCAGAGATAAGTTGTCAGGCCGGGGATATACACTTTTCGCCGCCGGAGATAAGTTTTCTGCAAGCGGAGAGACGTATTTTGTCAGCAGAGATAAGTTGTCCGGCAGGGGATATAATTTTCCCGCCGCCGGAGATAAGTTTTCTGCCAGCGTAGAGACGTATTTCGTCAGCAGAGACAAGATGTCCGGCAGCGGATATAGATTTCCCGGCACCGGAAATAAGATTTCCGCCAGCGGAGATACGTATTTCGTTAGCAGATATATGTTGTCTTGTTGGATATAATTGTACCGTTTTAGTTTACCGTTATATATATAAGCGATATATAAAACGGAGCTGATACAAGAGACACGTAGTGGTTCGGTTAAACGTTTATTTGAGAGTGAGAAAAGTGGTATATGCATTATGAGCACGATACAATACAGTGTTGCCAGATAATTGTTGCTTATTCAAACAATAGTATCGATTACATTTTTAACACTTCTTCTTAAGCTACATATTATCATTTTAAACTAACTACCGCATGTTTAACTTTGTCATTCCAAGTAATTTAACAAAGTCGTCGTGTTTTTTCTTGCTTAAACATTTTGTTAGTAGATCTGCAACATTGCCGTTTGTCGATACGTATTTTAGTATAATTTCATTACATTCTACTTTTTCGCGAACAAAATGATACTTAATATCAATGTGCTTCGTGCGTTTGTGATGTACCGGATTTTGAGCAATATGTTGCGAACTGATGTTGTCGCCATAGATGGTTAAAGGCTCTGTAACAGTTGACCAACCAATCTCGTCGAGAAGTCTTCGTAAATAAATAGCCTCTTTAGCAGCCATAGATAGTGCTATGTATTCAGCTTCAGTGCTGCTCAACGCGACAACACTTTGCTTAGTTGAAGTCCAAGAAAAAGCACTGCCTGCTAGGAAGAATGCGTATCCACTATAAGATCTTCTATCGAGCCTGTCATTGGCCCAGTCAGCATCAGCGAAACCTCTTACTGGTTCACCACACTTGCGGTATGAGATGCCCAAATTCGTCGTTCCAGCCAGATACCTTAGAATGTGTTTTGCAGCCGTCTCGTGTTCTGCATGGGGATCAGTATTTCGTTGCGACAGTTTGCTTACTGCGTGCAAAATGTCCGGTCGGCTCAAGACTGCTAAATACATAAGGGAACCAATTAATGACTGATATTGTGTTACATTTACCTTGACACAATTATCATCAATGCAGCCAACTTGATAGCCCGGGTCGAGCGGTGTGCTGACTGGACGGCACTTGCTCATGCCATACGTGTCCAATAGTCCTTGAATATGCGATTTCTGGCAAAACGAAATCGAACCCTGTTCACCGTCTCGCTCAATTTCCATTCCTAGGAAAAAGTTTATGGGGCCGCCATCGTGCATCTTGAAGTTTGATGCGATCTTCTTCTTAATTACGGCTATGTCATTTTTGTTTGGACATGCGATAATTAAATCGTCGACGTAGACTGCAATATAGCTGTATGTTTGCTCATCTTTCTTGACGTACAAGCATGCCTCGTTCTCTTGAAGCCCATGGTAGACAATACCTCGTCGAGCGTTTTGTTCCATACTCGCCCGGATTGCTTGAGTCCATAAAGTGCTTTACGCAGCTTTAGAACTTTTTCTGGATGATGCTTGTCGACAAAATTCTGAGGCTGCCTCATGTACACAGTCTCATGGAGTTTACTGTTCAGGTAAGCATTTGATATATCTACTTGATGCATATACAGCTGTTTTTCTGCAGCAATTGCGAACAACATGCGAATGGTCTCGTACCGAATTACAGGTGAAAACGTTTCCCAATAATTTACTCCAAATTGTTGCCCACAGCCTTGAGCAACCAATCGAGATTTGAACTTCTCGATGAGACCATCCTTGTTTCTCTTAATTCGAAAAACCCATTTGGAACCAATGGCTTTTTGTCCTGGAGGGAGTTCACACAATGAACACGTGTTATTTTCCTGTAGAGCGTCGTATTCCGTTTGCATTGATTCTTTCCAATTTTGAGAATGATCGCCTTGCAATGCTTCAGCAACTGACTGCGGTGTCTCAGTGTCATCCATCTGATTTAGGAAACTATTGAGCACTGCCTGGTACTGCTTTTTCGGTCGCCCAGGTTGACCGCTGCGGATGATTTTTGGTCTGCCACGCCCACGCTGTACTACATTCTCTTGTGGTGGCACCTCTTGACCACTCACGGAATTGTCGTCAGGTTCACTTGCGCTCAAAAACTCCTCCTCCACTTCGCTGGAGTCACTGCTGGAATCTGCATGATCAGCAATTAAAGGTGCATATGAGTGTTGATCAGGAACTTTAATTGACTCAAGGCGGAGTATATTTGTCATGAAATCGTCATTTCGATCTGAAATACCACAATTCTCAATGCTTTTTGTGTCAATCTCACCTTCTATAAATTTCACATCACGCCTTTCAATTATTGTACGGTTCTCTCGATCGTACAGGCGGTAAGCTTTTGCTGTAAAGGAGTAGCCGACAAAAATGTATTCTTTGCCTTTTGCCTGGAATTTGCTTCTTCTGGTCTTATCCAAAGCAAATGCGCGAGATCCGAATACTCGCAGGTGTTTTACTGATGGCTTGCGTCCTTTCCAGGCTTCGAATGGTGTACCGCCACTTAAGGCTTTTGTGGGACATCTATTTCGCAAGTAAACTGCCGTGGTAACAGCCTCTGCCCACAAGAACTCCTCCAGCTTTGCATGGATTAGCATACTTTTTGCCATCTCTACAATTGTTCGATTGGCTCTCTCGGCTACACCGTTTTGCTGAGGGGTGTAGGGAACCGTCAGTTGCCTTTGTATACCGCACTCGTTCAAAAAACCAGAAAATTCCTTATTTACATACTCTGTGCCATTATCGCTGCGCACAGCCTTTATTTTGTTGCCCGTTTGGCATTCCACAAAACTTTTGAACATTTTGAATTTTTCGAAAACTTGGCTTTTTGCGTGCATAATGTATACAAATATCTTGCGCGAGTAGTCATCAATAAATGTCACAAAATAGCGATTGCCGCCGATCGATTTTACATTCATTGGGCCACATACATCTGTATGCACTAGCTCAAGTACTTGCTCCGTTGTACGATTCAACTTCTGTTGAAACGGCAATGCACATATTTTTGCTCTGTTACATGTATCACAATTGATTTCCATTTTCACATTTTCAAAGTTCATGCCATGAACAAGCTGTTTATCGTTCAACTGTTTTAAATCTTGGAAATTAAGGTGGCCAAACCTATTATGCCAATTCATTGCAGGAGAAATTGTGTTCAACATATAAACTGCACTTTTTTCTGAGCACTGTTTGTACACATACAAATTGTTTTCTTGCTTGGCTTTTATTATTGTTTCTCCTTTTTTATTTTTAATCAGTGCCACTTTTCCAATAAATGTAGTAGAATTCTCGAATTTAGCTGCTGTGCTCACTGAGAAAAAATTCATGTGTAATTCGGGGACGTATAACACATTTTGCAAGTTTATTAAAATATTTTCACCCAGAATTTTAACATTACCAGATCCGGGTGATGAGACGAACTTATTTGTAGCCAACATTATCGATGTTTCCTTCTCGACATAGTTTAGGAACATGCTGCGATCGCAACACATGTGCGATGTTGCGCCACTATCTACGCACCAAACTCTCTTTTGCTGCTCTCCGACAAAACAGTGCATTAAACTGCTTGCCTGTTCTCTTTGTCCATTTGTTTTGCTACCCTTTTTCTTAGATCTGCACTCGCTTGCTCGATGACCAGTTTTTTCGCATTTGAAACATTTTCCCTTGAATTGTTGCTTTACGCCTGTGTTCCCGTCGTTCTTGGTTCCGTTATTCTCGACATTCTCGTTTTCTCGCGATCTGCGCTGTGTATGTGTGTATACTGCTTGTGTGGCCGAATGATTTTCGCGCTCAGCCTTCTCCTGTTTTCTGGTGCCTTCTTCCAGCATTTTTACTTTAAGAGCTTCAAATTTTGGCAGCTCGTCACGCGTTTCAATCGCGACTACAAAATTTTCCCAAGATTCGGGCAAACTGCTCAATAGCATGATGACTTTTAGCTCATCGTGGAGTTTTATGTCCAGTTCCGCCAATTTTTCAATTGTCTCTACAAAAGAATTGACATAGGCGGACACATCATCGCCCTGCTGCATATTTAGTCGAATAAGTTTTTGATAAAGTTGCACCTTTTGGATGGGGCCTTTTGGCATGTGGAGTTCCTTTAATTTTTTCCATATGGCTTCTGATGTTTCGCACGTCTTTATGTGCACAAACTGCGATGCCTTAACATTTAAGGTTATGTACGCCATTGCTTTCTGATCCAATTTATTCCATTTCTCGACAGCTGCGGCATCTCCTCCACTGCCTTTTCCACAGACTACATCCCATAATTCTGTCATTACCAGGACACTTTTCATGGCCATATGCCATACACTGTAATTGCCCTCATCAAGTTTTTCGATTTGATTTGACAAATTCATGTTGCTAATTGTTCCGCGTGTGTGCACAAAATAACTGTTGACAATTTAGCACAACCGACACTCAAACCCAGACGCTTTTTAGTCTGTTATTAAGCCGAAACAACGAACTCTGGGCCCATAACCAATGTTGGATATAATTGTACCGTTTTAGTTTACCGTTATATATATAAGCGATATATAAAACGGAGCTGATACAAGAGACACGTAGTGGTTCGGTTAAACGTTTATTTAAGAGTGAGAAAAGTGGTATATGCATTATGAGCACGATACAATACAGTGTTGCCAGATAATTGTTGCTTATTCAAACAATAGTATCGATTACATTTTTAACATGTCTGGCAGGGGATATAGATATTCCGGCACCGGAAATAAGTTTTCCGCCAGCGGTGAGACGAATTTCGTCAGCAGAGATAAGTTGTCTGGCAGGGAATATAGATTTCCCTCCGCCGGAGATAAGTTTTCCGCCAGCGGAGAGACGTATTTCGTTAGCAGAGAAGTTGTCAGGCCGGGGATATAAACTTCTTTCCGCCGGAGATAAGTGTTCTGCAAGCGGAGAGACGTATTTTGTCAGCAGAGATAAGTTGTCCGGCAGGGGATATAAATTTCCCGCCGACGGAGGTAAATGTTCTGCCGGCGGAGAAACGTAGTTCGTCAGCAGAGATAAGTTGTCCGGCAGCGAAGATAAGATGTCTGTTATCGGAGAAAAGTTTTCCGCCAGCGGATATAAATTTCCGCCACCAAAGATAAGTTTTCCGCCAGCGAAGAGATGTATTTTGTCAGCAGAGATAAGATGTCCGGCAGGTAATATAAATTCCTCGCCGCCATAAGTAAAGTAAGTAAATGTTCTGCCAGCGGCGATAAGTTTTCTGCCGGCGGAGAAACGTAATTCGTCAGAGGGGATAAATTGTCCGTCAGGGGATATATAAAATTGCCGCCGCCGGAGATAAGATTTCTGCCAGCGGAGAATCGTAGTTCGTCAGCGGAGATAAATTGTCTTCCAGCGGATATAGATTTCCCGGCACCGGAAATAAGTTTTCCGCCAGCGGAGAGACGTATTTCGTTAGCAGAGATAAGTTGTCTGGCAGGGGATATAGATTTCCCGCCGCCGGAGATAAGTTTTCTGCCAGCGTAGTGACGTATTTCGTCAGCAGAGATAAGTTGTCCGGCAGGGGATATAAATTTCCCGCCACCGGAAATAAGTTTTCCGAAAACGGATAGACGTATTTCGTTTGCAGAGATAAGCTGTCAGGCCGGGGATATAAATTTCTCGCCGCCGGAGATACGTTTTCTGCAAGAGGAGAGATGTATGTTGTCAGCCGAGATAAGATGTCCGGCAGGGGATGTAAATTTCCCGCCGCCGGAGGTAAATGTTCTGCCAGCGGAAATAAGTTTTCTGCCGGCGGAGATACGTAGTTCGTCTGCGGAGATAAGCCGTCCGGCAGGGGATATAAATTTCCCGCCGACGGAGGTAAATGTTCTGCCGGCGGAGAAACGTAGTTCGTCAGCAGAGATAAGTTGTCCGGCAGCGAAGATAAGATGTCTGTTATCGGAGAAAAGTTTTCCGCCAGCGGGTATAAATTTCCGCCACCGCAGATAAGTTTTCCGCCAGCGAAGAGATGTATTTTGTCAGCAGAGATAAGATGTCCGGCAGGTAATATAAATTCCTCGCCGACATAAGTAAAGTAAATAAATGTTCTGCCAGCGGAGATAAGTTTTCTGCCGGCGGAGAAACATAATTCGTCAGCGAGGATAAATTGCCCGTCAGGGGATATAAAAAATTCCCGCCGCCGGAGATAAGATTTCTGCCAGCGGAGAATCGTAGTTCGTCAGCGGAGATAAGTTGTCCGCCAGCGGATATAGATTTCCCGCAGCCGGAGATAAGTTTTCCGCCAGCGGAGAGACGTATTTCGTTAGCAGAGATAAGTTGTCAGGCCGGGGATATAAACTTCTCGCCGCCGGAGATAAGTTTTCTGCAAGCGGAGAGACGTATTTTTTCAGCAGAGATAAGTTGTCCGGCAGGGGATATAAATTTCCCGCCGACGGAGGTAAATGTTCTGCCAGCGGAGATAAGTTTTCTGCCGGCGGAGAGACGTATTTCGTCAGCAGAGATAAGTTGTCCGGCAGGGGATATAAATTTCCCCCCCTGGAGAAAAGTTTTCCGCAAGCGGATATGAATTTCCCGCCACCGGAGGTAAATGTTCTGCCAGCGGAGATAAGTTTTCCGCCAGCGGATAGACGTATTTTGTCAGCAGAGATATGTTGTCCGGCAGCGAAGATAAGATGTCTGTTATCGGAGAAAAGTTTTCCGCCAGCGGATATAAATTTCCGCCACCGCAGATAAGTTTTCCGCCAGCGGAGAGACGTATTTCGTTAGCAGAGATAAGTTGTCTGGCAGGGGATATAGATATTCCGGCACCGGAAATAAGTTTTCCGCCAGCGGAGAGACGTATTTCGTCAGCAGAGATAAGTTGTCTGGCAGGGAATATAGATTTCCCGCCGCCGGAGATAAGTTTTCTGCAAGCGGAGAAACGTAGTTCGTCAGCAGAGATAAGTTGTCCGGCAGCGAAGATAAGATGTCTGTTATCGGAGAAAAGTTTTCCGCCAGCGGATATAAATTTCCGCCACCGCAGATAAGTTTTCCGCCAGCGAAGAGATGTATTTTGTCAGCAGAGAGAAGATGTCCGGCAGGTGATATGAATTCCTCGCCGCCCTAAGTATGGTAAGTAAATGTTCTGCCAGCGGAGATAAGTTTTCTGCCGGCGGAGAAACGTAATTCGTCATCGTGGATAATTGTCCGTCAGGGGATATAAAAAAATCCCGCCGCCGGACATAAGATTTCTGCCAGCGGAGAATCGTAGTTCGTCAGCGGAGATAAATTGTCTGCCAGCGGAGATAAGTTGTCCGCCAGCGGATATAGATTTCCCAGCACCGGAAATAAGTTTTCTGCCAGCGTAGAGACGTATTTCGTCAGCAGAGATAAGTTGTCCGGCAGGGGATATATATTTCCCGCCACCGGAAATAAGTTTTCCGCCAGCGGATAGACGTATTTCGTTTGCAGAGATAAGTTGTCAGGCCGGGGATATAAATTTCTCGCCGCCGGAGATAAGTTTTCTGCAAGAGGAGAGATATATTTTGTCAGCCGAGATAAGATGTCCGGCAGGGGATATAAATTTCCCGTCGCCGGAGGAAAATGTTCTGCCAGCGGAGATAAGTTTTCTGCCGGCGGAGATACGTAGTTCGTCTGCGGAGATAAGCTGTCCGGCAGGGGTTATAAATTTCCCCGTCTGGAGAAAAGTTTTCCGCAAGCGGATATAAATTTCCGCCACCGGAGATAAGTTTTCCGCCAGCGGATAGACGTATTTTGTCAGCAGAGATATGTTGTCCGGCAGCGAAGATAAGATGTCTGTTATCGGAGAAAAGTTTTCCGCCAGCGGATATAAATTTCCGCCACCGCAGATAAGTTTCCCGCCAGCGAAGAGATGTATTTTGTCAGCAGAGATAAGATGTCCGGCAGGTGATATAAATTCCTCGCCGCCATAAGTAAAGTAAGTAAATGTTCTGCCAGCGGAGATAAGTTTTCTGCCGGCGGAGAAACGTAATTCGTCAGCGGGGATAAATTGTCCGTCAGGGGATATATAAAATTCCCGCCGCCGGAAATAAGATTTCTGCCAGCGGAGAATCGTAGTTCGTCAGCGGAGATAAATTGTCCGCCAGCGGATATAGATTTCCCGGCACCGGAAATAAGTTTTCCGCCAGCGGAGAGACGTATTTCGTTAGCAGAGATAAGTTGTCTGGCAGGGGATATAGATTTCCCGCCGCCGGAGATAAGTTTTCTGCCAGTGTAGTGACGTATTTCGTCAGCAGAGATAAGTTGTCCGGCAGGGGATATATATTTCCCGCCACCGGAAATAAGTTTTCCACCAGCGGATAGACGTATTTCGTTTGCAGAGATAAGTTGTCAGGCCGGATATATAAATTTCTCGCCGCCGGAGATACGATTTCTGCAAGAGGAGAGATGTATTTTGTCAGCCGAGATAAGATGTCCGGCAGGGGATATAAATTTCCCGCCGCCGGAGGTAAATGTTCTGCCAGCGGAGATAAGTTTTCTGCCGGCGGAGAGACGTATTTCGTCAGCAGAGATAAGTTGTCCGGCAGGGGATATAAATTTCCCCCCCTGGAGAAAAGTTTTCCGCAAGCGGATATGAATTTCCCGCCACCGGAGATAAGTTTTCCGCCAGCGGATAGACGTATTTTGTCAGCAGAGATAAGTTGTCGAGCAGCGAAGATAAGATGTCTGTTATCGGAGAAAAGTTTTCCGCCAGCGGATATAAATTTCCGCCACCGCAGATAAGTTTTCCGCCAGCGAAGAGATGTATTTTGTCAGCAGAGATAAGATGTCCGGCAGGGGGTATAGATTTCCCGGCACCGGAAATATGTTTTCCGCCAGCGGAGAGACGTATTTCGTCAGCAGAGATAAGTTGTCCGGCAGGGGGTATAGATTTCCCGGCACCGGAAATAAGTTTTCCGCCAGCGGAGAGACGTATTTCGTCAGCAGAGATAAGATGTCCGGCAGCGGATATAGATTTCCCGGCACCGGAAATAAGTTTTCCGCCAGCGGAGAGACGTATTTCGTTAGCAGAGATAAGTTGTCAGGCCGGGGATATACACTTCTCGCCGCCGGAGATAAGTTTTCTGCAAGCGGAGAGACGTATTTTGTCAGGAGAGATAAGTTGTCCGGCAGGGGATATAAATTTCCCGCCGACGGAGGTAAATGTTCTGCCAGCGGAGATTAGTTTTCTGGCGGCGGAGAAACGTAATTCGTTAGCGGGGATAAATTGTCTGCCAGCGGAGATAACTTGTCCGCCAGCGGATATAGATTTCCCGGCACCGCAGATAAGTTTTCCGCCAGCGAAGAGATGTATTTTTTCAGCAGAGATAAGATGTCCGGCAGGGGATATAAATTTCCCCCCGTGGATTAAAGTCTTCCGCCAGCGGATATAAATTTCCCGCAACCGGAGATAAGTTTTTCGCCAGCGGAGAGACGAATTTTGTTAGCAGAGATAAGATGTCCGGCAGCGGATAATTCTCGCCGCCGGAGATAAGTTTTCTGCCAGCGGAGAGACGTACTTCGTCAGCAGAGATAAGTTTTCCGGCAGGGGGTATAGATTTCCCGGCACCGGTAATAAGTTTTCCACCAGCGGAGAGACGTATTTTGTCAGCAGAGATAAGATGTCCGGCAGGGGGTATAGATTTCCCGGCACCGGAAATATGTTTTCCGCCAGCGGAGAGAGGTATTTCGTCAGCAGAGATAAGTTGTCCGGCAGGAGATATAGATTTCCCGCCGCCGGAGGTCAATGTGCTGCCAGCGGAGATTAGTTTTCTGGCGGCGGAGAAACGTAATTCGTCAGCGGGGATAAATTGTCTGCCAGCGGAGATAAGTTGTCCGCCAGCGGATATATATTTCCCGCCACGAGAAATAAGTTTTCCGCCAGCGGAGAGACGTATTTCGTTAGCAGAGATAAGATGTCCGGCAGCGGATATAGATTTCCCGCCGCCGGAGGTAAATGTTCTGCCAGCAGATATAAGTTTTCTGCTGACGGAGGATCGTAGTTCGTCTGCGGAGATAAGTTGCCCGGCAGGGGATATATATTTCCCGCCACCGGAGATAAGTTTACTGCCAGCGGAGAGACTTATTTCGTTAGCAGAGATAAGATGTCCGGCAGGAGATATAGATTTCCCGCCGCCGGAGGTAAATGTTCTGCCAGCAGAGATTAGTTTTCTGGCAGCGGAGAAACGTAATTCGTCAGCGGGGATAAATTGTCTGCCAGCGGAGATAAGTTGTCCGCCAGCGGATATATATTTCCCGTCACGAGAAATAAGTTTTCCGCCAGCGGAGAGACGTATTTCGTTAGCAGAGATAAGTTGTCCGGCAGGGGATATAGATTTCCCGGCACCGGAAATAAGTTTTCCGCCAGCGGAGAGACGTATTTCGTTAGCAGAGATAAGTTGTCAGGCCGGGGATGTAAACTTCTCGCCGCCGGAGAAAAGTTTTCTGCAAGCGGAGAGACGTATTTTGTCAGTAGAGATAAGTTGTCCGGCAGGGGATATAAATTTCCCGCCGCCGGAAGTAAATGTTCTGCCAGCAGATATAAGTTTTCTGCCGACGGAGGAACGTAGTTCGTCTGCGCAGATAAGTTGCCCGGCAGGGGATATATATTTCCCGCCACCGGAGATAAGTTTACTGCCAGCGGAGAGACGTATTTCGTTAGCAGAGATAAGTTTTCCGGCTGGGGATATAGATTTTCCGCCACCGGAAATAAGTTTTCCGCCAGCGGAGAGATGTATTTCGTTAGCAGAGATAAGATGTCCGGCAGGAGATATAGATTTCCCGCCGCCGGAGGTAAATGTTCTGCCAGCGGAGATTAGTTTTCTGGCGGCGGAGAAACGTAATTCGTCAGCGGGGATAAATTGTCTGCCAGCGGAGATAAGTTGTCCGCCAGCGGATATATATTTCCCGCCACGAGAAATAAGTTTTCCGCCAGCGGAGAGACGTATTTCGTTAGCAGAGATAAGATGTCCGGCAGCGGATATAGATTTCCCGCCGCCGGAGGTAAATGTTCTGCCAGCGGAGATAAGTTTTCTGCCGGCGGAGAAACGTAGGTCGTCTGCGTAGATAAGTTCTCCGGCAGGGGGTATAAATTTCCCCTGCCAGACAATTTATCTCCGCTGACGAACTACGATTCTACGCTGCCAGAAATCTTATCTCCGGCGGCGGGAAATTTATATCCCCTGACGGACAATTTATCTCCGCTGACGAATCACGCCTCTCCGCTGGCGGAAAACTTATTGCCGGTAGCAGGAAATATATGTATATCCCCTGCCGGACAACTTATCTCTGCTGACGAAATACGTCTCTACGCTGGCGGAAAACTTATCTCCGGTGGAGGGAAAATTATATCGACTTTTCTCCAGAGGGGGGGAGAAAAGTTTTCCGCCAGCGGAGAGATGTATTTTGTCAGCCGAGATAAGATGTCCGGCAGGGGATATAAATTTCCCGTCGCCGGAAGTAAATGTTTTGCCAGCGGAGATAAGTTTTCTTCCGGCGGAGAAACGTATGTCGTCTGCGGGGATAAGTTGTCCGGCAGGGGGTATAAATTTCCCCCTCTGGTGAAAATTTTTCCGGCAGCGGATATAAATTTCCCGCCACCGGAGATAAGTTTTCCGCCAGCGGAGAGACGTATTTTGTCAGCAGAGATAAGTTGTCCGGCAGGGGATATAAATTTCCCTCCGCCGGAGATAAGTTTTCTGCCAGCGTAGAGACGTATTTCGTCAGCAGAGATAAGTTGTCCGGCAGGGGATATATATTTCCCGCCACCGGAAATAAGTTTTCCGCCAGCGGAGAGATGTATTTTGTTTGCCGAGATAAGATGTGCCGCCGCCGGATGTAAATGTTTTGCCAGCGGAGATAAGTTTTCTGCCGGCGGAGAAACGTAGGTCGTCTGCGGAGATATTTTGTCCGGCAGGGGGTATAAATTTCCCCCTCTGGTGGAAAGTTTACCGGCAGCGGATATAAATTTCCCGCCACCGGAGATAACTTTTCTGCCAGCGTAGAGACGTATTTCGTCAGCAGAGATAAGATGTCCGGCAGCGGATATAGGTTTCCCGGCACCGGAAATAAGATTTCCGCCAGCGGAGAGACGTATTTCGTTAGCAGAGATAAGTTGTCTGGCAGGGGATATAGATATTCCGGCACCGGAAATAAGTTTTCCGCCAGCGGAGAGACGTATTTCGTCAGCAGAGATAAGTTGTCTGGCAGGGAATATAGATTTCCCGCCGCCGGAGATAAGTTTTCTGCAAGCGGAGAAACGTAGTTCGTCAGCAGAGATAAGTTGTCCGGCAGCGAAGATAAGATGTCTGTTATCGGAGAAAAGCTTTCCGCCAGCGGATATAAATTTCCGCCACCGCAGATAAGTTTTCCGCCATCGAAGAGATGTATTTTGTCAGCAGAGATAAGATGTCCGGCAGGTGATATAAATTCCTCGCCGCCATAAGTAAAGTAAGTAAATGTTCTGCCAGCGGAGATAAGTTCTCTGCCGGCGAAGAAACGGAATTCTTCAGCGGCGATAATTTTCCGTCAGGGGATATAAAATATCCCGCAGCCGGAGATAAGATTTCTGCCAGCAGAGAATCGTAGTTCGTCAGCGGAGATAAATTGTCTGCCAGCGGAGATAAGTTGTCCGCCAGCGGATATAGATTTCCCGGCACCGGAAATAAGTTTTCCGCCAGCGGAGAGACGTATTTCGTTAGCAGAGATAAGTTGTCTGTCAGGGGATATAGATATTCCGGCACCGGAAATAAGTTTTCCGCCAGCGGAGAGACGTATTTTGTCAGCAGAGATAAGTTGTCCGGCAGGGGATATAAATTTCCCGCCGACGGAGGTAAATGCTCTGCCGGCGGAGAAACGTAGTTCGTCAGCAGAGATAAGTTGTCCGGCAGCGAAGATAAGATGTCTGTTATCGGAGAAAAGCTTTCCGCCAGCGGATATAAATTTCCGCCACCGCAGATAAGTTTTCCGCCATCGAAGAGATGTATTTTGTCAGCAGAGATAAGATGTCCGGCAGGTGATATAAATTCCTCGCCGCCATAAGTAAAGTAAGTAAATGTTCTGCCAGCGGAGATAAGTTCTCTGCCGGCGGAGAAACGTAAATCTTCAGCGGCGATAATCGACCGTCAGGGGATATAAAATATCCCGCAGCCGGAGATAAGATTTCTGCCAGCGGAGAATCGTAGTTCGTCAGCGGAGATAAATTGTCTGCCAGCGGAGATAAGTTGTCCGCCAGCGGATATAGATTTCCCGGCACCGGAAATAAGTTTTCCGCCAGCGGAGAGACGTATTTCGTTAGCAGAGATAAGTTGTCTGGCAGGGGATATAGATATTCCGGCACCGGAAATAAGTTTTCCGCCAGCGGAGAGACGTATTTTGTCAGCAGAGATAAGTTGTCTGGCAGGGGATATATATTTCCCGCCACCGGAAATAAGTTTTCCGCCAGCGGAGAGATGTATTTTGTTTGCCGAGATAAGATGTCCCGCCGCCGGAAGTAAATGTTTTGCCAGCGGAGATAAGTTTTCTGCCGGCGGATATAAATTCCTCGCCGCCGGAAGTAAATGTTCTGCCAGCGGAGATAAGTTTTCCAGAGGGGGGGAGAAAAGTTTTCCGCCAGCGGATATAAATTTCCCGCCGCCGGAGATAAGTTTTCTGCCCGCGGAAAGACGTATTTTGTCAGCAAAGATGAGATAAGATAAGATGTCTGTCAGCGGAGAAAAGTTTTCCGTCAGCGTATATAAATTTCCCGCTAACGCAGATAAGTTTTCCGCCAGCGGAGAGACGTATTTTGTCAGCAGAGATAAGTTGTCCCACAGGGGATATATATTTCCCGCCACCGGAAATTAGTTTTCCGCCAGCGGAGAGACGTATTTCGTCTGCAGAGATAAGTTTTCTGCAAGCGGAGAGACGTGTTTCGTCAGCAGAGATAAGATGTCCGGCAGGTGATATAAATTCCTCGCCGCCATAAGTAAAGTAAGTAAATGTTCTGCCAGCGGAGATAAGTTTTCTGCCGGCGGAGAAACGTAATTCGTCAGCGGGGATAAATTGTCCGTCAGGGGAAATAAAAAATTCCCGCCGCCGGAGATAAGTTTTCTGCCAGCGGAGAGACGTGTTTCGTCAGCAGAGATAAGTTGTCCGGCAGGGGATATAGATTTCCCGCCACCGTAAATAAGTTTTCGGCCAGCGAAGAGATGTATTTTGTCAGCAGAGGTAAGATGTCCGGCAGGGGATATAAATTCCTCGCCGCCGGAAGTAAATGTTCTGCCAGCGGAGATAAGTTTTCCAGAGGGGGGGAGAAAAGTTTTCCGCCAGCGGATATAAATTTCCCGCCGCCGGAGATAAGTTTTCTGCCCGCGGAAAGACGTATTTTGTCAGCAAAGATGAGATAAGATAAGATGTCTGTCAGCGGAGAAAAGTTTCCGCCACCGGAAATAAGTTTTCCGCCAGCGGATAGACGTATTTCGTTTGCAGAGATAAGTTGTCAGGCCGGGGATATAAATTTCTCGCCGCCGGAGATAAGTTTTCTGCAAGAGGAGAGATGTATTTTGTCAGCCGAGATAAGATGTCCGGCAGGGGATATAAATTTCCCGCCGCCGGAGGAAAATGTTCTGCCAGCGGAGATAAGTTTTCTGCCGGCGGATATACGTAGTTCGTCTGCGGAGATAAGCTGTCCGGCAGGGGTTATAAATTTCCCCCTCTGGAGAAAAGTTTTCCGCAAGCGGATATGAATTTCCCGCCACCGGAGATAAGTTTTCCGCCAGCGGATAGACGTATTTTGTCAGCAGAGATAAGTTGTCAGGCCGGGGATATATAAATTTCCGCTTCTGGAGAAAAGTTTTCCGCCAGCGGATATAAATTTCCGCCACCGGAGATAAGTTTTCCGCCAGCGGATAGACGTATTTTGTCAGCAGAGATAAGTTGTCCGGCAGCGAAGATAAGATGTCTGTTATCGGAGAAAAGTTTTCCGCCAGCGGATATAAATTTCCGCCACCGCAGATAAGTTTTCCGCCAGCGAAGAGATGTATTTTGTCAGCAGAGATAAGATGTCCGGCAGGTGATATAAATTCCTCGCCGCCATAAGTAAAGTAAGTAAATGTTCTGCCAGCGGAGATAAGTTTTCTGCCGGCGGATATACGTAGTTCGTCTGCGGAGATAAGCTGTCCGGCAGGGGTTATAAATTTCCCCCTCTGGAGAAAAGTTTTGCGCAAGCGGATATGAATTTCCCGCCACCGGAGATAAGTTTTCCGCCAGCGGATAGACCTATTTTGTCAGCAGAGATAAGTTGTCCGGCAGGGGATATAGATTTCCCGGCACCGGAAATAAGTTTTCCGCCAGCGGAGAGAAGTTTTTCGTCAGCAGAGATAATTTGTCTGGCAGGGTATATAGATTTCCCGCCACCGTAGATGAGTTTTCCGCTAGCGGAGAGACGTATTTCGTTAGCAGAGATAAGTTGTCAGGCCGGGGATATACACTTTTCGCCGCCGGAGATAAGTTTTCTGCAAGCGGAGAGACGTATTTTGTCAGCAGAGATAAGTTGTCCGGCAGGGGATATAATTTTCCCGCCGCCGGAGATAAGTTTTCTGCCAGCGTAGAGACGTATTTCGTCAGCAGAGACAAGATGTCCGGCAGCGGATATAGATTTCCCGGCACCGGAAATAAGATTTCCGCCAGCGGAGATACGTATTTCGTTAGCAGATATATGTTGTCTTGTTGGATATAATTGTACCGTTTTAGTTTACCGTTATATATATAAGCGATATATAAAACGGAGCTGATACAAGAGACACGTAGTGGTTCGGTTAAACGTTTATTTGAGAGTGAGAAAAGTGGTATATGCATTATGAGCACGATACAATACAGTGTTGCCAGATAATTGTTGCTTATTCAAACAATAGTATCGATTACATTTTTAACACTTCTTCTTAAGCTACATATTATCATTTTAAACTAACTACCGCATGTTTAACTTTGTCATTCCAAGTAATTTAACAAAGTCGTCGTGTTTTTTCTTGCTTAAACATTTTGTTAGTAGATCTGCAACATTGCCGTTTGTCGATACGTATTCTAGTATAATTTCATTACATTCTACTTTTTCGCGAACAAAATGATACTTAATATCAATGTGCTTCGTGCGTTTGTGATGTACCGGATTTTGAGCAATATGTTGCGAACTGATGTTGTCGCCATAGATGGTTAAAGGCTCTGTAACAGTTGACCAACCAATCTCGTCGAGAAGTCTTCGTAAATAAATAGCCTCTTTAGCAGCCATAGATAGTGCTATGTATTCAGCTTCAGTGCTGCTCAACGCGACAAAACTTTGCTTAGTTGAAGTCCAAGAAAAAGCACTGCCTGCTAGGAAGAATGCGTATCCACTATAAGATTTTCTATCGAGCCTGTCATTGGCCCAGTCAGCATCAGCGAAACCTCTTACTGGTTCACCACACTTGCGGTATGAGATGCCCAAATTCGTCGTTCCAGCCAGATACCTTAGAATGTGTTTTGCAGCCGTCTCGTGTTCTGCATGGGGATCAGTATTTCGTTGCGACAGTTTGCTTACTGCGTGCAAAATGTCCGGTCGGCTCAAGACTGCTAAATACATAAGGGAACCAATTAATGACTGATATTGTGTTACATTTACCTTGACACAATTATCATCAATGCAGCCAACTTGATAGCCCGGGTCGAGCGGTGTGCTGACTGGACGGCACTTGCTCATGCCATACGTGTCCAATAGTCCTTGAATATGCGATTTCTGGCAAAACGAAATCGAACCCTGTTCACCGTCTCGCTCAATTTCCATTCCTAGGAAAAAGTTTATGGGGCCGCCATCGTGCATCTTGAAGTTTGATGCGATCTTCTTCTTAATTACGGCTATGTCATTTTTGTTTGGACATGCGATAATTAAATCGTCGACGTAGACTGCAATATAGCTGTATGTTTGCTCATCTTTCTTGACGTACAAGCATGCCTCGTTCTCTTGAAGCCCATGGTAGACAATACCTCGTCGAGCGTTTTGTTCCATACTCGCCCGGATTGCTTGAGTCCATAAAGTGCTTTACGCAGCTTTAGAACTTTTTCTGGATGATGCTTGTCGACAAAATTCTGAGGCTGCCTCATGTACACAGTCTCATGGAGTTTACTGTTCAGGTAAGCATTTGATATATCTACTTGATGCATATACAGCTGTTTTTCTGCAGCAATTGCGAACAACATGCGAATGGTCTCGTACCGAATTACAGGTGAAAACGTTTCCCAATAATTTACTCCAAATTGTTGCCCACAGCCTTGAGCAACCAATCGAGATTTGAACTTCTCGATGAGACCATCCTTGTTTCTCTTAATTCGAAAAACCCATTTGGAACCAATGGCTTTTTGTCCTGGAGGGAGTTCACACAATGAACACGTGTTATTTTCCTGTAGAGCGTCGTATTCCGTTTGCATTGATTCTTTCCAATTTTGAGAATGATCGCCTTGCAATGCTTCAGCAACTGACTGCGGTGTCTCAGTGTCATCCATCTGATTTAGGAAACTATTGAGCACTGCCTGGTACTGCTTTTTCGGTCGCCCAGGTTGACCGCTGCGGATGATTTTTGGTCTGCCACGCCCACGCTGTACTACATTCTCTTGTGGTGGCACCTCTTGACCACTCACGGAATTGTCGTCAGGTTCACTTGCGCTCAAAAACTCCTCCTCCACTTCGCTGGAGTCACTGCTGGAATCTGCATGATCAGCAATTAAAGGTGCATATGAGTATTGATCAGGAACTTTAATTGACTCAAGGCGGAGTATATTTGTCATGAAATCGTCATTTCGATCTGAAATACCACAATTCTCAATGCTTTTTGTGTCAATCTCACCTTCTATAAATTTCACATCACGCCTTTCAATTATTGTACGGTTCTCTCGATCGTACAGGCGGTAAGCTTTTGCTGTAAAGGAGTAGCCGACAAAAATGTATTCTTTGCCTTTTGCCTGGAATTTGCTTCTTCTGGTCTTATCCAAAGCAAATGCGCGAGATCCGAATACTCGCAGGTGTTTTACTGATGGCTTGCGTCCTTTCCAGGCTTCGAATGGTGTACCGCCACTTAAGGCTTTTGTGGGACATCTATTTCGCAAGTAAACTGCCGTGGTAACAGCCTCTGCCCACAAGAACTCCTCCAGCTTTGCATGGATTAGCATACTTTTTGCCATCTCTACAATTGTTCGATTGGCTCTCTCGGCTACACCGTTTTGCTGAGGGGTGTAGGGAACCGTCAGTTGCCTTTGTATACCGCACTCGTTCAAAAAACCAGAAAATTCCTTATTTACATACTCTGTGCCATTATCGCTGCGCACAGCCTTTATTTTGTTGCCCGTTTGGCATTCCACAAAACTTTTGAACATTTTGAATTTTTCGAAAACTTGGCTTTTTGCGTGCATAATGTATACAAATATCTTGCGCGAGTAGTCATCAATAAATGTCACAAAATAGCGATTGCCGCCGATCGATTTTACATTCATTGGGCCACATACATCTGTAT
This sequence comes from Drosophila pseudoobscura, assembly GCF_009870125.1. NCBI lineage: Eukaryota > Metazoa > Arthropoda > Insecta > Diptera > Drosophilidae > Drosophila > Drosophila pseudoobscura. The sequence continues at coordinate 448,200 of NC_046680.1, forward strand.
GCACTAGCTCAAGTACTTGCTCCGTTGTACGATTCAACTTCTGTTGAAACGGCAATGCACATATTTTTGCTCTGTTACATGTATCACAATTGATTTCCATTTTCACATTTTCAAAGTTCATGCCATGAACAAGCTGTTTATCGTTCAACTGTTTTAAATCTTGGAAATTAAGGTGGCCAAACCTATTATGCCAATTCATTGCAGGAGAAATTGTGTTCAACATATAAACTGCACTTTTTTCTGAGCACTGTTTGTACACATACAAATTGTTTTCTTGCTTGGCTTTTATTATTGTTTCTCCTTTTTTATTTTTAATCAGTGCCACTTTTCCAATAAATGTAGTAGAATTCTCGAATTTAGCTGCTGTGCTCACTGAGAAAAAATTCATGTGTAATTCGGGGACGTATAACACATTTTGCAAGTTTATTAAAATATTTTCACCCAGAATTTTAACATTACCAGATCCGGGTGATGAGACGAACTTATTTGTAGCCAACATTATCGATGTTTCCTTCTCGACATAGTTTAGGAACATGCTGCGATCGCAACACATGTGCGATGTTGCGCCACTATCTACGCACCAAACTCTCTTTTGCTGCTCTCCGACAAAACAGTGCATTAAACTGCTTGCCTGTTCTCTTTGTCCATTTGTTTTGCTACCCTTTTTCTTAGATCTGCACTCGCTTGCTCGATGAACAGTTTTTTCGCATTTGAAACATTTTCCCTTGAATTGTTGCTTTACGCCTGTGTTCCCGTCGTTCTTGGTTCCGTTATTCTCGACATTCTCGTTTTCTCGCGATCTGCGCTGTGTATGTGTGTATACTGCTTGTGTGGCCGAATGATTTTCGCGCTCAGCCTTCTCCTGTTTTCTGGTGCCTTCTTCCAGCATTTTTACTTTAAGAGCTTCAAATTTTGGCAGCTCGTCACGCGTTTCAATCGCGACTACAAAATTTTCCCAAGATTCGGGCAAACTGCTCAATAGCATGATGACTTTTAGCTCATCGTGGAGTTTTATGTCCAGTTCCGCCAATTTTTCAATTGTCTCTACAAAAGAATTGACATAGGCGGACACATCATCGCCCTGCTGCATATTTAGTCGAATAAGTTTTTGATAAAGTTGCACCTTTTGGATGGGGCCTTTTGGCATGTGGAGTTCCTTTAATTTTTTCCATATGGCTTCTGATGTTTCGCACGTCTTTATGTGCACAAACTGCGATGCCTTAACATTTAAGGTTATGTACGCCATTGCTTTCTGATCCAATTTATTCCATTTCTCGACAGCTGCGGCATCTCCTCCACTGCCTTTTCCACAGACTACATCCCATAAATCTGTCATTACCAGGACACTTTTCATGGCCATATGCCATACACTGTAATTGCCCTCATCAAGTTTTTCGATTTGATTTGACAAATTCATGTTTGCTAATTGTTCCGCGTGTGTGCACAAAATAACTGTTGACAATTTAGCACAACCGACACTCAAACCCAGACGCTTTTTAGTCTGTTATTAAGCCGAAACAACGAACTCTGGGCCCATAACCAATGTTGGATATAATTGTACCGTTTTAGTTTACCGTTATATATATAAGCGATATATAAAACGGAGCTGATACAAGAGACACGTAGTGGTTCGGTTAAACGTTTATTTAAGAGTGAGAAAAGTGGTATATGCATTATGAGCACGATACAATACAGTGTTGCCAGATAATTGTTGCTTATTCAAACAATAGTATCGATTACATTTTTAACATGTCTGGCAGGGGATATAGATATTCCGGCACCGGAAATAAGTTTTCCGCCAGCGGTGAGACGAATTTCGTCAGCAGAGATAAGTTGTCTGGCAGGGAATATAGATTTCCCTCCGCCGGAGATAAGTTTTCCGCCAGCGGAGAGACGTATTTCGTTAGCAGAGAAGTTGTCAGGCCGGGGATATAAACTTCTTTCCGCCGGAGATAAGTGTTCTGCAAGCGGAGAGACGTATTTTGTCAGCAGAGATAAGTTGTCCGGCAGGGGATATAAATTTCCCGCCGACGGAGGTAAATGTTCTGCCGGCGGAGAAACGTAGTTCGTCAGCAGAGATAAGTTGTCCGGCAGCGAAGATAAGATGTCTGTTATCGGAGAAAAGTTTTCCGCCAGCGGATATAAATTTCCGCCACCAAAGATAAGTTTTCCGCCAGCGAAGAGATGTATTTTGTCAGCAGAGATAAGATGTCCGGCAGGTAATATAAATTCCTCGCCGCCATAAGTAAAGTAAGTAAATGTTCTGCCAGCGGCGATAAGTTTTCTGCCGGCGGAGAAACGTAATTCGTCAGAGGGGATAAATTGTCCGTCAGGGGATATATAAAATTGCCGCCGCCGGAGATAAGATTTCTGCCAGCGGAGAATCGTAGTTCGTCAGCGGAGATAAATTGTCTTCCAGCGGATATAGATTTCCCGGCACCGGAAATAAGTTTTCCGCCAGCGGAGAGACGTATTTCGTTAGCAGAGATAAGTTGTCTGGCAGGGGATATAGATTTCCCGCCGCCGGAGATAAGTTTTCTGCCAGCGTAGTGACGTATTTCGTCAGCAGAGATAAGTTGTCCGGCAGGGGATATAAATTTCCCGCCACCGGAAATAAGTTTTCCGAAAACGGATAGACGTATTTCGTTTGCAGAGATAAGCTGTCAGGCCGGGGATATAAATTTCTCGCCGCCGGAGATACGTTTTCTGCAAGAGGAGAGATGTATGTTGTCAGCCGAGATAAGATGTCCGGCAGGGGATGTAAATTTCCCGCCGCCGGAGGTAAATGTTCTGCCAGCGGAAATAAGTTTTCTGCCGGCGGAGATACGTAGTTCGTCTGCGGAGATAAGCCGTCCGGCAGGGGATATAAATTTCCCGCCGACGGAGGTAAATGTTCTGCCGGCGGAGAAACGTAGTTCGTCAGCAGAGATAAGTTGTCCGGCAGCGAAGATAAGATGTCTGTTATCGGAGAAAAGTTTTCCGCCAGCGGATATAAATTTCCGCCACCGCAGATAAGTTTTCCGCCAGCGAAGAGATGTATTTTGTCAGCAGAGATAAGATGTCCGGCAGGTAATATAAATTCCTCGCCGACATAAGTAAAGTAAATAAATGTTCTGCCAGCGGAGATAAGTTTTCTGCCGGCGGAGAAACATAATTCGTCAGCGAGGATAAATTGTCCGTCAGGGGATATAAAAAATTCCCGCCGCCGGAGATAAGATTTCTGCCAGCGGAGAATCGTAGTTCGTCAGCGGAGATAAGTTGTCCGCCAGCGGATATAGATTTCCCGCAGCCGGAGATAAGTTTTCCGCCAGCGGAGAGACGTATTTCGTTAGCAGAGATAAGTTGTCAGGCCGGGGATATAAACTTCTCGCCGCCGGAGATAAGTTTTCTGCAAGCGGAGAGACGTATTTTTTCAGCAGAGATAAGTTGTCCGGCAGGGGATATAAATTTCCCGCCGACGGAGGTAAATGTTCTGCCGGCGGAGAAACGTAGTTCGTTAGCAGAGATAAGTTGTCCGGCAGCGAAGATAAGATGTCTGTTATCGGAGAAAAGTTTTCCGCCAGCGGATATAAATTTCCGCCACCGCAGATAAGTTTTCCGCCAGCGAAGAGATGTATTTTGTCAGCAGAGAAAAGATGTCCGGCAGGTGATATGAATTCCTCGCCGCCCTAAGTATGGTAAGTAAATGTTCTGCCAGCGGAGATAAGTTTTCTGCCGGCGGAGAAACGTAATTCGTCAGCGTGGATAATTGTCCGTCAGGGGATATAAAAAAATCCCGCCGCCGGACATAAGATTTCTGCCAGCGGAGAATCGTAGTTCGTCAGCGGAGATAAATTGTCTGCCAGCGGAGATAAGTTGTCCGCCAGCGGATATAGATTTCCCAGCACCGGAAATAAGTTTTCTGCCAGCGTAGAGACGTATTTCGTCAGCAGAGATAAGTTGTCCGGCAGGGGATATATATTTCCCGCCACCGGAAATAAGTTTTCCGCCAGCGGATAGACGTATTTCGTTTGCAGAGATAAGTTGTCAGGCCGGGGATATAAATTTCTCGCCGCCGGAGATAAGTTTTCTGCAAGAGGAGAGATATATTTTGTCAGCCGAGATAAGATGTCCGGCAGTGGATATAAATTTCACGCCGCCGGAGGAAAATGTTCTGCCAGCGGAGATAAGTTTTCTGCCGGCGGAGATACGTAGTTCGTCTGCGGAGATAAGCTGTCCGGCAGGGGTTATAAATTTCCCCGTCTGGAGAAAAGTTTTCCGCAAGCGGATATAAATTTCCGCCACCGGAGATAAGTTTTCCGCCAGCGGATAGACGTATTTTGTCAGCAGAGATATGTTGTCCGGCAGCGAAGATATGATGTCTGTTATCGGAGAAAAGTTTTCCGCCAGCGGATATAAATTTCCGCCACCGCAGATAAGTTTCCCGCCAGCGAAGAGATGTATTTTGTCAGCAGAGATAAGATGTCCGGCAGGTGATATAAATTCCTCGCCGCCATAAGTAAAGTAAGTAAATGTTCTGCCAGCGGAGATAAGTTTTCTGCCGGCGGAGAAACGTAATTCGTCAGCGGGGATAAATTGTCCGTCAGGGGATATATAAAATTCCCGCCGCCGGAAATAAGATTTCTGCCAGCGGAGAATCGTAGTTCGTCAGCGGAGATAAATTGTCCGCCAGCGGATATAGATTTCCCGGCACCGGAAATAAGTTTTCCGCCAGCGGAGAGACGTATTTCGTTAGCAGAGATAAGTTGTCTGGCAGGGGATATAGATTTCCCGCCGCCGGAGATAAGTTTTCTGCCAGTGTAGTGACGTATTTCGTCAGCAGAGATAAGTTGTCCGGCAGGGGATATATATTTCCCGCCACCGGAAATAAGTTTTCCACCAGCGGATAGACGTATTTCGTTTGCAGAGATAAGTTGTCAGGCCGGATATATAAATTTCTCGCCGCCGGAGATACGATTTCTGCAAGAGGAGAGATGTATTTTGTCAGCCGAGATAAGATGTCCGGCAGGGGATATAAATTTCCCGCCGCCGGAGGTAAATGTTCTGCCAGCGGAGATAAGTTTTCTGCCGGCGGAGAGACGTATTTCGTCAGCAGAGATAAGTTGTCCGGCAGGGGATATAAATTTCCCCCCCTGGAGAAAAGTTTTCCGCAAGCGGATATGAATTTCCCGCCACCGGAGATAAGTTTTCCGCCAGCGGATAGACGTATTTTGTCAGCAGAGATAAGTTGTCCGGCAGCGAAGATAAGATGTCTGTTATCGGAGAAAAGTTTTCCGCCAGCGGATATAAATTTCCGCCACCGCAGATAAGTTTTCCGCCAGCGAAGAGATGTATTTTGTCAGCAGAGATAAGATGTCCGGCAGGGGGTATAGATTTCCCGGCACCGGAAATATGTTTTCCGCCAGCGGAGAGACGTATTTCGTCAGCAGAGATAAGTTGTCCGGCAGGGGGTATAGATTTCCCGGCACCGGAAATAAGTTTTCCGCCAGCGGAGAGACGTATTTCGTCAGCAGAGATAAGATGTCCGGCAGCGTATATAGATTTCCCGGCACCGGAAATAAGTTTTCCGCCAGCGGAGAGACGTATTTCGTTAGCAGAGATAAGTTGTCAGGCCGGGGATATACACTTCTCGCCGCCGGAGATAAGTTTTCTGCAAGCGGAGAGACGTATTTTGTCAGGAGAGATAAGTTGTCCGGCAGGGGATATAAATTTCCCGCCGACGGAGGTAAATGTTCTGCCAGCGGAGATTAGTTTTCTGGCGGCGGAGAAACGTAATTCGTTAGCGGGGATAAATTGTCTGCCAGCGGAGATAACTTGTCCGCCAGCGGATATAGATTTCCCGGCACCGCAGATAAGTTTTCCGCCAGCGAAGAGATGTATTTTTTCAGCAGAGATAAGATGTCCGGCAGGGGATATAAATTTCCCCCCGTGGATTAAAGTCTTCCGCCAGCGGATATAAATTTCCCGCAACCGGAGATAAGTTTTTCGCCAGCGGAGAGACGAATTTTGTTAGCAGAGATAAGATGTCCGGCTGCGGATAATTCTCGCCGCCGGAGATAAGTTTTCTGCCAGCGGAGAGACGTACTTCGTCAGCAGAGATAAGTTTTCCGGCAGGGGGTATAGATTTCCCGGCACCGGAAATAAGTTTTCCGCCAGCGGAGAGACGTATTTTGTCAGCAGAGATAAGATGTCCGGCAGGGGGTATAGATTTCCCGGCACCGGAAATATGTTCTCCGCCAGCGGAGAGAGGTATTTCGTCAGCAGAGATAAGTTGTCCGGCAGGAGATATAGATTTCCCGCCGCCGGAGGTCAATGTGCTGCCAGCGGAGATTAGTTTTCTGGCGGCGGAGAAACGTAATTCGTCAGCGGGGATAAATTGTCTGCCAGCGGAGATAAGTTGTCCGCCAGCGGATATATATTTCCCGCCACGAGAAATAAGTTTTCCGCCAGCGGAGAGACGTATTTCGTTAGCAGAGATAAGATGTCCGGCAGCGGATATAGATTTCCCGCCGCCGGAGGTAAATGTTCTGCCAGCAGATATAAGTTTTCTGCTGACGGAGGATCGTAGTTCGTCTGCGGAGATAAGTTGCCCGGCAGGGGATATATATTTCCCGCCACCGGAGATAAGTTTACTGCCAGCGGAGAGACTTATTTCGTTAGCAGAGACAAGTTGTCCGGCAAGGGATATAGATTTCCCGCCACCGGAAATAAGTTTTCCGCCAGCGGAGAGATGTATTTCGTTAGCAGAGATAAGATGTCCGGCAGGAGATATAGATTTCCCGCCGCCGGAGGTAAATGTTCTGCCAGCGGAGATTAGTTTTCTGGCGGCGGAGAAACGTAATTCGTCAGCGGGGATAAATTGTCTGCCAGCGGAGATAAGTTGTCCGCCAGCGGATATATATTTCCCGCCACGAGAAATAAGTTTTCCGCCAGCGGAGAGACGTATTTCGTTAGCAGAGATAAGATGTCCGGCAGCGGATATAGATTTCCCGCCTCCGGAGGTAAATGTTCTGCCAGCGGAGATAAGTTTTCTGCCGGCGGAGAAACGTAGGTCGTCTGCGTAGATAAGTTCTCCGGCAGGGGGTATAAATTTCCCCTGCCAGACAATTTATCTCCGCTGACGAACTACGATTCTACGCTGGCAGAAATCTTATCTCCGGCGGCGGGAAATTTATATCCCCTGACGGACAATTTATCTCCGCTGACGAATCACGCCTCTCCGCTGGCGGAAAACTTATTGCCGGTAGCAGGAAATATATGTATATCCCCTGCCGGACAACTTATCTCTGCTGACGAAATACGTCTCTACGCTGGCGGAAAACTTATCTCCGGTGGAGGGAAAATTATATCGACTTTTCTCCAGAGGGGGGGAGAAAAGTTTTCCGCCAGCGGAGAGATGTATTTTGTCAGCCGAGATAAGATGTCCGGCAGGGGATATAAATTTCCCGTCGCCGGAAGTAAATGTTTTGCCAGCGGAGATAAGTTTTCTGCCGGCGGAGAAACGTAGGTCGTCTGCGGAGATAAGTTGTCCGGCAGGGGGTATAAATTTCCCCATCTGGAGAAAAGTTTTCCGGCAGCGGATATAAATTCCTCGCCGCCGGAAGTAAATAATCTGCCAGCGGAGACAAGTTTTCCAGAGGGGGGGAGAAAAGTTTTCCGCCAGCGGATATAAATTTCCCGCCGCCGGAGATAAGTTTTCTGCCCGCGGAAAGACGTATTTTGTCAGAAAAGATAAGACAAGATAAGATGTCTGTCAGCGGAGAAAAGTTTTCCGTCAGCGGATATAAATTTCCCGCTACCGCAGATAAGTTTTCCGCCAGCGGAGAGATGTATTTTGTCAGCCGAGATAAGATGTCCGGCTGGGGATATAAATTTCCCGTCGCCGGAAGTAAATGTTTTGCCAGCGGAGATAAGTTTTCTTCCGGCGGAGAAACGTAGGTCGTCTGCGGGGATAAGTTGTCCGGCAGGGGGTATAAATTTCCCCCTCTGGAGAAAAGTTTTCCGTCAGCGGATTTAAACTCCTCGCCGCCGGAAGTAAATAATCTGCCAGCGGAGATAAGTTTTCCAGAGGGGGGGAGAAAAGTTTTCCGCCAGCGGATATAAATTTCCCGCCGCCGGAGATAAGTTTTGTGCCCGCGGAAAGACGTATTTTGTCAGAAAAGATAAGATAAGATAAGATGCCTGTCAGCGGAGAAAAGTTTTCCGTCAGCGGATAAAAATTTCCCGCCACCGCAGATAAGCTTTCCGCCAGCGGAGAGATGTATTTTGTCAGCCGAGATAAGATGTCCGGCAGGGGATATAAATTTCCCGTCGCCGGAAGTAAATGTTTTGCCAGCGGAGATAAGTTTTCTTCCGGCGGAGAAACGTATGTCGTCTGCGGGGATAAGTTGTCCGGCAGGGGGTATAAATTTCCCCCTCTGGTGAAAATTTTTCCGGCAGCGGATATAAATTTCCCGCCACCGGAGATAAGTTTTCCGCCAGCGGAGAGACGTATTTTGTCAGCAGAGATAAGTTGTCCGGCAGGGGATATAAATTTCCCTCCGCCGGAGATAAGTTTTCTGCCAGCGTAGAGACGTATTTCGTCAGCAGAGATAAGTTGTCCGGCAGGGGATATATATTTCCCGCCACCGGAAATAAGTTTTCCGCCAGCGGAGAGATGTATTTTGTTTGCCGAGATAAGATGTCCCGCCGCCGGATGTAAATGTTTTGCCAGCGGAGATAAGTTTTCTGCCGGCGGAGAAACGTAGGTCGTCTGCGGAGATATTTTGTCCGGCAGGGGGTATAAATTTCCCCCTCTGGTGGAAAGTTTACCAGCAGCGGATATAAATTTCCCGCCACCGGAGATAACTTTTCTGCCAGCGTAGAGACGTATTTCGTCAGCAGAGATAAGATGTCCGGCAGCGGATATAGATTTCCCGGCACCGGAAATAAGATTTCCGCCAGCGGAGAGACGTATTTCGTTAGCAGAGATAAGTTGTCTGGCAGGGGATATAGATATTCCGGCACCGGAAATAAGTTTTCCGCCAGCGGAGAGACGTATTTCGTCAGCAGAGATAAGTTGTCTGGCAGGGAATATAGATTTCCCGCCGCCGGAGATAAGTTTTCTGCAAGCGGAGAAACGTAGTTCGTCAGCAGAGATAAGTTGTCCGGCAGCGAAGATAAGATGTCTGTTATCGGAGAAAAGCTTTCCGCCAGCGGATATAAATTTCCGCCACCGCAGATAAGTTTTCCGCCATCGAAGAGATGTATTTTGTCAGCAGAGATAAGATGTCCGGCAGGTGATATAAATTCCTCGCCGCCATAAGTAAAGTAAGTAAATGTTCTGCCAGCGGAGATAAGTTCTCTGCCGGCGGAGAAACGTAAATCTTCAGCGGCGATAATCGACCGTCAGGGGATATAAAATATCCCGCAGCCGGAGATAAGATTTCTGCCAGCGGAGAATCGTAGTTCGTCAGCGGAGATAAATTGTCTGCCAGCGGAGATAAGTTGTCCGCCAGCGGATATAGATTTCCCGGCACCGGAAATAAGTTTTCCGCCAGCGGAGAGACGTATTTCGTTAGCAGAGATAAGTTGTCTGGCAGGGGATATAGATATTCCGGCACCGGAAATAAGTTTTCCGCCAGCGGAGAGACGTATTTTGTCAGCAGAGATAAGTTGTCTGGCAGGGGATATATATTTCCCGCCACCGGAAATAAGTTTTCCGCCAGCGGAGAGATGTATTTTGTTTGCCGAGATAAGATGTCCCGCCGCCGGAAGTAAATGTTTTGCCAGCGGAGATAAGTTTTCTGCCGGCGGATATAAATTCCTCGCCGCCGGAAGTAAATGTTCTGCCAGCGGAGATAAGTTTTCCAGAGGGGGGGAGAAAAGTTTTCCGCCAGCGGATATAAATTTCCCGCCGCCGGAGATAAGTTTTCTGCCCGCGGAAAGACGTATTTTGTCAGCAAAGATGAGATAAGATAAGATGTCTGTCAGCGGAGAAAAGTTTTCCGTCAGCGTATATAAATTTCCCGCTAACGCAGATAAGTTTTCCGCCAGCGGAGAGACGTATTTTGTCAGCAGAGATAAGTTGTCCCACAGGGGATATATATTTCCCGCCACCGGAAATTAGTTTTCCGCCAGCGGAGAGACGTATTTCGTCTGCAGAGATAAGTTTTCTGCAAGCGGAGAAACGTAGTTCGTCAGCAGAGATAAGTTGTCCGGCAGCGAAGATAAGATGTCTGTTATCGGAGAAAAGCTTTCCGCCAGCGGATATAAATTTCCGCCACCGCAGATAAGTTTTCCGCCATCGAAGAGATGTATTTTGTCAGCAGAGATAAGATGTCCGGCAGGTGATATAAATTCCTCGCCGCCATAAGTAAAGTAAGTAAATGTTCTGCCAGCGGAGATAAGTTTTCTGCCGGCGGAGAAACGTAATTCGTCAGCGGGGATAAATTGTCCGTCAGGGGAAATAAAAAATTCCCGCCGCCGGAGATAAGTTTTCTGCCAGCGGAGAGACGTGTTTCGTCAGCAGAGATAAGTTGTCCGGCAGGGGATATAGATTTCCCGCCACCGTAAATAAGTTTTCGGCCAGCGAAGAGATGTATTTTGTCAGCAGAGGTAAGATGTCCGGCAGGGGATATAAATTCCTCGCCGCCGGAAGTAAATGTTCTGCCAGCGGAGATAAGTTTTCCAGAGGGGGGGAGAAAAGTTTTCCGCCAGCGGATATAAATTTCCCGCCGCCGGAGATAAGTTTTCTGCCCGCGGAAAGACGTATTTTGTCAGCAAAGATGAGATAAGATAAGATGTCTGTCAGCGGAGAAAAGTTTCCGCCACCGGAAATAAGTTTTCCGCCAGCGGATAGACGTATTTCGTTGGCAGAGATAAGTTGTCAGGCCGGGGATATAAATTTCTCGCCGCCGGAGATAAGTTTTCTGCAAGAGGAGAGATGTATTTTGTCAGCCGAGATAAGATGTCCGGCAGGGGATATAAATTTCCCGCCGCCGGAGGAAAATGTTCTGCCAGCGGAGATAAGTTTTCTGCCGGCGGATATACGTAGTTCGTCTGCGGAGATAAGCTGTCCGGCAGGGGTTATAAATTTCCCCCTCTGGAGAAAAGTTTTCCGCAAGCGGATATGAATTTCCCGCCACCGGAGATAAGTTTTCCGCCAGCGGATAGACGTATTTTGTCAGCAGAGATAAGTTGTCGGGCCGGGGATATATAAATTTCCGCTTCTGGAGAAAAGTTTTCCGCGAGCGGATATAAATTTCCGCCACCGGAGATAAGTTTTCCGCCAGCGGATAGACGTATTTTGTCAGCAGAGATAAGTTGTCCGGCAGCGAAGATAAGATGTCTGTTATCGGAGAAAAGTTTTCCGCCAGCGGATATAAATTTCCGCCACCGCAGATAAGTTTTCCGCCAGCGAAGAGATGTATTTTGTCAGCAGAGATAAGATGTCCGGCAGGTGATATAAATTCCTCGCCGCCATAAGTAAAGTAAGTAAATGTTCTGCCAGCGGAGATAAGTTTTCTGCCGGAGGATATACGTAGTTCGTCTGCGGAGATAAGCTGTCCGGCAGGGGTTATAAATTTCCCCCTCTGGAGAAAAGTTTTGCGCAAGCGGATATGAATTTCCCGCCACCGGAGATAAGTTTTCCGCCAGCGGATAGACGTATTTTGTCAGCAGAGATAAGTTGTCCGGCAGGGGATATAGATTTCCCGGCACCGGAAATAAGTTTTCCGCCAGCGGAGAGAAGTATTTCGTCAGCAGAGATAATTTGTCTGGCAGGGTATATAGATTTCCCGCCACCGTAGATGAGTTTTCCGCTAGCGGAGAGACGTATTTCGTTAGCAGAGATAAGTTGTCAGGCCGGGGATATACACTTTTCGCCGCCGGAGATAAGTTTTCTGCAAGCGGAGAGACGTATTTTGTCAGCAGAGATAAGTTGTCCGGCAGGGGATATAATTTTCCCGCCGCCGGAGATAAGTTTTCTGCCAGCGTAGAGACGTATTTCGTCAGCAGAGACAAGATGTCCGGCAGCGGATATAGATTTCCCGGCACCGGAAATAAGATTTCCGCCAGCGGAGATACGTATTTCGTTAGCAGATATATGTTGTCTTGTTGGATATAATTGTACCGTTTTAGTTTACCGTTATATATATAAGCGATATATAAAACGGAGCTGATACAAGAGACACGTAGTGGTTCGGTTAAACGTTTATTTGAGAGTGAGAAAAGTGGTATATGCATTATGAGCACGATACAATACAGTGTTGCCAGATAATTGTTGCTTATTCAAACAATAGTATCGATTACATTTTTAACACTTCTTCTTAAGCTACATATTATCATTTTAAACTAACTACCGCATGTTTAACTTTGTCATTCCAAGTAATTTAACAAAGTCGTCGTGTTTTTTCTTGCTTAAACATTTTGTTAGTAGATCTGCAACATTGCCGTTTGTCGATACGTATTCTAGTATAATTTCATTACATTCTACTTTTTCGCGAACAAAATGATACTTAATATCAATGTGCTTCGTGCGTTTGTGATGTACCGGATTTTGAGCAATATGTTGCGAACTGATGTTGTCGCCATAGATGGTTAAAGGCTCTGTAACAGTTGACCAACCAATCTCGTCGAGAAGTCTTCGTAAATAAATAGCCTCTTTAGCAGCCATAGATAGTGCTATGGCCTGCTAGGAAGAATGCGTATCCACTATAAGATTTTCTATCGAGCCTGTCATTGGCCCAGTCAGCATCAGCGAAACCTCTTACTGGTTCACCACACTTGCGGTATGAGATGCCCAAATTCGTCGTTCCAGCCAGATACCTTAGAATGTGTTTTGCAGCCGTCTCGTGTTCTGCATGGGGATCAGTATTTCGTTGCGACAGTTTGCTTACTGCGTGCAAAATGTCCGGTCGGCTCAAGACTGCTAAATACATAAGGGAACCAATTAATGACTGATATTGTGTTACATTTACCTTGACACAATTATCATCAATGCAGCCAACTTGATAGCCCGGGTCGAGCGGTGTGCTGACTGGACGGCACTTGCTCATGCCATACGTGTCCAATAGTCCTTGAATATGCGATTTCTGGCAAAACGAAATCGAACCCTGTTCACCGTCTCGCTCAATTTCCATTCCTAGGAAAAAGTTTATGGGGCCGCCATCGTGCATCTTGAAGTTTGATGCGATCTTCTTCTTAATTACGGCTATGTCATTTTTGTTTGGACATGCGATAATTAAATCGTCGACGTAGACTGCAATATAGCTGTATGTTTGCTCATCTTTCTTGACGTACAAGCATGCCTCGTTCTCTTGAAGCCCATGGTAGACAATACCTCGTCGAGCGTTTTGTTCCATACTCGCCCGGATTGCTTGAGTCCATAAAGTGCTTTACGCAGCTTTAGAACTTTTTCTGGATGATGCTTGTCGACAAAGAGGACATGCTCGGTATCAAATCGGCTATTTCAAATGCGTTCGAATGTATCGACAAAGGTGTTTCAGAGCTGTTTTTAAGCATGGAGGTGCACCGTGAAGGTGAGCTTGGGCCTATCACCATAGGCCACTCGCAATACATCAAGGAACTATTGCAAGCTCACGACATGGACAAATGTAGACCAGTGGCTACTCCGTTGGATGCGGTGTTCCAGGTGGATTGTACTAATGAGCAGTGTCAAAAGGTTGATCCTGTCATGTATCAATCCATGATTGGTGAGCTGATGTGGCTGGCACTCACAACCAGACCGGACATTTTGCATTCAGTTGCAAAGTTGGCCCAGACGAACGAAGATCCGCACGCAGAGCATCTGGCTGGTGTGAAGCACGTTCTGAGGTACTTGGCAGCGACGATGAACTTCAAACTACACTACAAACGGTGTCACCAGCCACTTACTGGTTATGTGGATGCGGATTGGGGCGGCGATCGAACTAACCGGAAGTCGTATACGGGCAGGTGGCCCAATTTCTTGGCGATCTGAGAAACAACGCAGCGTGGCACTTAGCAGCACGGAGGCAGAATACATGGCACTGTCGGCTGCGTGTAAGGAGTCCATATTCTTACGTCGCTTAATCATCGAAATTGGCTGTGGAGATGAAGCCACCTCAACTACCTTATATGGCGATAATCTGAGCGCACAAGAGCTGGCTAGGAACCCAGTGCATCACTCAAGGACCAAGCATAATGATAATAGATATCACTTTGTACGACAGATTGTAGAAGAAGGTCAAGTTAAGTTAAAGTATGCTAGTACAACAGATATGATTGCAGATATCTTGACCAAGAATCTCCCTAAGAGAAAGCATGTCGAATTTACAAAATTGTTAAGTTTAAATTGAGTTAAATGGAATTTGTAAGCATGCACGCATTGAGGAAGGGTGTTGAAGAATGACCATCTCTAGCAATGCACGCATGTATTGACACACATATGAGTATGTAGACGTATGAGTGTATGAGTGAGAGACGTAACGAAGCGACGTTCTCTTATCTCCGGGGATATAATGTTCTCGCCGCCGGAGATAAGTTTTCTGTAAGCGGAGAGACGTATTTCGTCAGCAGAGATAAGTTTTCTGCAAGCGGAGAGACTTATTTCGTCAGCAGAGATAAGTTGTCCGGCAGGGGATATATATTTCCCGCCACAAGAAATAAGTTTTCCGCCAGCGGAGAGACGTATTTCGTCAGCAGAGATAAGTTTGCTGCAAGCGGAGAGACTTATTTCGTTAGCAGAGATAAGCTGTCCGGCAGGGGATATAAATTTCCCGCCGCCGGAGGTAAATGTTCTACCAGCAGGGATAAGTTTTCTGCCGGCGGAGGAACGTAGTTGGTCTGCGGAGATAAGTTGTCCGGCAGGGGATATAGATTTCCCGCCGCCGGAGATAAGTTTTCTGCAAGAGGAGAGACGTATTTTATCAGGAGAGATAAGTTGTCCGGCATTGGAGATAAATTTCCCGCCGATGGAGGTAAATGTTCTGCCGGCGGAGAAACGTAGTCCGTCAGGGGATATAAAAAATTCCCGCCGCCGGAGATAAGTTTTCTGCCAGCGTAAGGACGTATTTCGTTAGCAGAGATAAGTTGTCTGGCAGGGGATATAGATTTCCCGGCACCGGAAATAAGTTTTCCGCCAGCGGAGAGACGTATTTCGTCAGCAAAGATAATTGGTCTGGCAGGGTCTATAGATTTCCCACAGCCGTAGATGAGTTTTGTTGAAGAATGACCATCTCTAGCAATGCACGCATGTATTGACAGACATATGAGTATGTAGACGTATGTATGAGTGAGAGACGTAACGAAGCGACGTTCTCTTATCTCCCTTTTGTTCTCTATTTCGTTCGGTCTCTATCTGCCTGCGAGCAGAGCATTTTTTAGTCACAGATAAACCTTACATATGAATGGTTGCGTTTTTTACTTTTCGGTACAAGAACTTCCCTTGCAACGGCAGCGAAATTCTGTCCAACAGGTTATAGGCCCAGGTTCGGATTTTGTAAATTAAAAGTAAAGTGATTGTTTAAGTTACGAACTAATAACATCGGTGTGACTCAGAGACTAAACGATAATCAGCAATGAGCGGGATGTATCAAATAGAAAAATTAGAGGAGGGAAATTATGACTCCTGGTGTATTCAAATGCGGTCTGTGTTGGTGCACGCTGAATTGTGGAGTGTGGCATCTGGTGATCTGCTACCAACGAATGTTCCCGAAGGTGTGAATTGGCAGGCCAAGGATGAAAAGGCGCTGGCCATGATCACATTGAGTGTGAAAACTTCACAGTTGGGGTACATTAAAAAGTGCAGTAAGTCGTCCGAAGCATGGAACAAATTAAAGAGTGTTCATCAACCAAGTGGACCTGTACGAAAGGTTCAACTGTACAAGAAATTGCTAAGCAAGCGCATGGACCAAAGGCAAAGCATTTCAAGCTACATTAATGAGTTCGTGGATATTCTTGATGGCCTTGGGTCAGTAGGAATCGAGCTAAATGATGAACTGCGCTCAATTGTTTTGTTGTGAAGCCTTCCAGAACAATTCGAAAATTTCGTTGTCGCCATAGAGACGCGCGACAGTCTGCCGACTTTCGATGTTCTATGCGTAAAACTGAAAGAAGAAGGCGAACGAAAGGGAAACACAGAAGATCAAAAGGAATACGCAAAGGCATATACCGCAGTACATAAGCCGGCCGCGCACAGAGCGCAAAAGAAGAGAAACAATACAATGATATGTTTCAAGTGTGGTGAGCGCGGGCATATGAAGGCTCAGTGTAAGAAGGAGAGAGCAAATGTGGAAAGGGCAGCGAGAGTGGAGAACAAACAGTGCAGTCTATTAATGCGTTGGACGCAGATAATTTCAAATAGAGTATGTGGTGTTTGGATAGTGGTGCCACAAGTCACATGTGTTGTGAGAAACAGTTATTCACAAAGTTCGAGAAACACAGAGAAATGATTGGTCTGGCTGACTCCGGTTTCCTAAAAGCTGAAGGAAAAGGGGAAGTAGAGCTGAAGATAGAGATATGCACGCTGCTGTTAAAGAATGTTCTCTATGTGCCCGAAATGAATGGAAATTATTTCTCGGTGAGCACAGCGCTGAATAAATAAAAGAATAAATGTTTCGTCACTTTTGGACAAGAATATGCACGAGTTATCCAAAATGGCGAATGCATTGTAAAGGCGAACAGAGTTGGAAACTTGTATATCGAGGAAAACAAAACAACTGTTTTGCGGCGGTTAAGGCTGATGGTGCCCTGTGGCATAAACGGTACGGCCACTTGAACATCAGCAGTATGAAAGATTTGATCAGCAAAGGAATGGTGCGCGGCATTGAAAATATGGTTTTCCCGGCGAATATGAATTGCAAAACATGTATGGTGAGCAAGATTCATGCGCAACCATTTCCTGTTGCAACCACCAGTAGAGCTCAAGATATATTGGAACTAGTTCATGCAGATGTGTGCGGGCCCTTTGGCACACAGTCTCTTGTTGGATCAAAGTATTTTCTAACCTTCATCTATGACAAATCAAGGCGTATATTTGTGTATTTCCTGCGGACAAAGGATGAAGTCTTCCAGAAGTTCGTCGAGTTCAAAACCCTGGTTGAACGGCACACGGGAAAAAGTCTCAAATGTATCCGGAGCGACAATGGCGGTGAATTTGTCAACAAATCGTTTGATGAATTTCTGAAAACTAATGGGATTGAGGATTGTGGGCTGAGGCAGTCAACGCAGCTGTGTATGTACGGAATCGATCACCGACCAAGGCGCTGACCAGTATGACGCCTATGGAAGCGTGGACTGGTAAGAAACCTTTTGTTGGTCATCTAAAGGTTTTTGGCTCCGTTGCAGTAGCTTTGGACAAGGGTCCAAGGAAGAGTAAACTTCAACCAAAAGGCAAAGAATATCGCATGGTTGGATATTCAGTAGCGGCTAAGAGCTATCGACTGTATGGCCCAGTGTCTCATCAGGTGATTGAGAGGCGAGATGTTCTCTTTGACGAGATCCAAGACGACAAGGATACAGTCACATTCGAACTTCCGAAGGCAGAAGTTTGCATGCAGTCAGGCGGCGATACTGATGACATTGACAGCAGCGGTGGAGACAGCAGCCATGGTGCAAGCGTTGACGGGGAGAATCCCAGTAGCAGCGGTACTGATGGGTACGAGAGCGCAACAGAAAAGGTTGAGTCAGATGAGCCAGCTCCTCGCGTTGGACCTGGCAGACCAAGGCTGATGCGGACCGGCAAACCTGGCCGTCCGAGAAAGGAGTACAACATTCTTGGTGCTCTGGTTGCCAGCGATGTAAAGATTCCAGTATCCTACGAGGAGGCGTTGAACAGTATTCATGCATCACATTGGTCCGAAGCGATGCAACGCGAATATGAGGCATTAATGGCAAACGAGACATGGCAGTTGGCAGACTTACCGGCAGGACAACGAGCAGTTGGATGCAAATGGGTATATAGCCTGAAACGCGACAAAGATTGTCAAATCGAACGTGTCAAGGCGCGGCTGGTGGCAAAATGTTGCTCCCAGCAGTACGGCATAAACTATGCGGAAACATTTTCTCCAGTCTGCAGACTGGAGAGCGTGCGATTTATTCTTGCGCTAGCAGCAGAATTGAAATTATATGTCAACCAAATGGATGTATGTACGGCATACCTCAACAGTGACCTGAGCGATACGGTGTACATGAAGCAACCAAAAGGGTACATTGATCGAGCTTATCCAGCGAAGGCTATGCTGCTTAAAAAGGCAATATATGGATTGAAGCAGTCAGGAAGGGAATGGAATTCGAAGCTGAATGGCGTCCTGACTAATCTGGGTTTTGTTTCCTGTGACAACGAGCCGTGTCTCTACCAGCAGAGAGGGAAAGGTAACTTATCGTTAATCTTGGTATATGTTGACGATTTACTTATAGCATGCCAGTCCAAAGAGGACATGCTCGGTATCAAATCGGCTATTTCAAATGCGTTCGAATGTATCGACAAAGGTGTTTCAGAGCTGTTTTTAAGCATGGAGGTGCACCGTGAAGGTGAGCTTGGGCCTATCACCATAGGCCACTCGCAATACATCAAGGAACTATTGCAAGCTCACGACATGGACAAATGTAGACCAGTGGCTACTCCGTTGGATGCGGTGTTCCAGGTGGATTGTACTAATGAGCAGTGTCAAAAGGTTGATCCTGTCATGTATCAATCCATGATTGGTGAGCTGATGTGGCTGGCACTCACAACCAGACCGGACATTTTGCATTCAGTTGCAAAGTTGGCCCAGACGAACGAAGATCCGCACGCAGAGCATCTGGCTGGTGTGAAGCACGTTCTGAGGTACTTGGCAGCGACGATGAACTTCAAACTACACTACAAACGGTGTCACCAGCCACTTACTGGTTATGTGGATGCGGATTGGGGCGGCGATCGAACTAACCGGAAGTCGTATACGGGCAGGTGGCCCAATTTCTTGGCGATCTGAGAAACAACGCAGCGTGGCACTTAGCAGCACGGAGGCAGAATACATGGCACTGTCGGCTGCGTGTAAGGAGTCCATATTCTTACGTCGCTTAATCATCGAAATTGGCTGTGGAGATGAAGCCACCTCAACTACCTTATATGGCGATAATCTGAGCGCACAAGAGCTGGCTAGGAACCCAGTGCATCACTCAAGGACCAAGCATAATGATAATAGATATCACTTTGTACGACAGATTGTAGAAGAAGGTCAAGTTAAGTTAAAGTATGCTAGTACAACAGATATGATTGCAGATATCTTGACCAAGAATCTCCCTAAGAGAAAGCATGTCGAATTTACAAAATTGTTAAGTTTAAATTGAGTTAAATGGAATTTGTAAGCATGCACGCATTGAGGAAGGGTGTTGAAGAATGACCATCTCTAGCAATGCACGCATGTATTGACACACATATGAGTATGTAGACGTATGAGTGTATGAGTGAGAGACGTAACGAAGCGACGTTCTCTTATCTCCGGGGATATAATGTTCTCGCCGCCGGAGATAAGTTTTCTGTAAGCGGAGAGACGTATTTCGTCAGCAGAGATAAGTTTTCTGCAAGCGGAGAGACTTATTTCGTCAGCAGAGATAAGTTGTCCGGCAGGGGATATATATTTCCCGCCACAAGAAATAAGTTTTCCGCCAGCGGAGAGACGTATTTCGTCAGCAGAGATAAGTTTGCTGCAAGCGGAGAGACTTATTTCGTTAGCAGAGATAAGCTGTCCGGCAGGGGATATAAATTTCCCGCCGCCGGAGGTAAATGTTCTACCAGCAGGGATAAGTTTTCTGCCGGCGGAGGAACGTAGTTGGTCTGCGGAGATAAGTTGTCCGGCAGGGGATATAGATTTCCCGCCGCCGGAGATAAGTTTTCTGCCAGCGGAGAGCCGTATTTCGTCAGCAGAGATAAGTTGTCCGGCAGAGGATATATATTTCCCGCCAGCGGAGATAAGTATTTCGTCAGCAGAGATTAGTTTTCTGCAAGCGGAAAGACTTATTTCGTCAGCAGAGATAAGTTGTCTGGCAGGGGATATAGATTTCCCGCCGCCGGAGGTAAATGTTCTGCCAGCGGAGATTAGTTTTCTTCCGGCGGAGAAACGTAATTCGTCAGCGGGGATAAATTGTCCGACAGGGAATGTAAATTTCCCGCCGTCGGAGATAAGATTTCTGCCAATGGAGAATCGTAGTTCGTCAGCGGAGATAAATTGTCTGCCAGCAGAGATAAGTTGTCCGCCAGCGGATATAGATTTCCCATCACCGGAAATAAGTTTTCCTCCAACGGAGAGACGTATTTCGTAAGCAGAGATAAGTTGTCTGGCAGGGGATATAGATTTCCCGCCGCCAGAGATAAGTTTTCTGCCAGCGTAGAGACGTATTTCGTCAGCAGAGATAAGTTGTCCGGGAGGGGTTATATATTTCCCGCCACCTTAAATAAGTTTTCCGCCAGCGGACAGACGTATTTCGTTAGCAGAGATAAGTTGTCAGGCCGGGGATATAATGTTCTCGCCGCCGGAGATAAGTTTTCTGCAAGCGGAGAGACGTATTTCGTCAGCAGAGATAAGTTGTCCGGCAGAGGATATATATTTCCCGCCACCGGAAATAAGTTTTCTGCCAGCGGAGAGACGCATTTCGTCAGCAGAGATAAGTTTTCTGCAAGCGGAGAGACGTATTTCGTCAGCAGAGATAAGTTGTCCGGCAGGGGATATAGATTTCCCGCCACCGGAAATAAGTTTTCTGCCAGCGGAGGTAAGTATTTCGTCAGCAGAGATTAGTTTTCTGCAAGCGGAGAGACTTATTTCGTCAGCAGAGATAAGTTGTCTGGCAGGGGATATAGATTTCCCGCCGCCGGAGGTAAATGTTCTGCCAGCGGAGATTAGTTTTCTGCCGGCGGAGAAACGTAATTCGTCAGCGGGGATAAATTGTCCGTCAGGGGATGTAAATTTCCCGCCGTCGGAGATAAGATTTCTGCCAGTGGAGAATCGTAGTTCGTCAGCGGAGATAAATTGTCTGCCAGCGGAGATAAGTTGTCCGCCTGCGGATATAGATTTCCCAGCACCGGAAATAAATTTTCCTCCAACGGAGAGACGTATTTCGTAAGCAGAGATAAGTTGTCTGGCAGGGGATATAGATTTCCCGCCGCCGGAGGTAAGTTTTCTGCCAGCGTAGAGACGTATTTCGTCAGCAGAGATAAGTTGTCCGGCAGGAAATATATATTTCCCGCAACCGGAGATAAGTTTACTACCAGCGGAGAGACGTATTTCGTCAGCAGAGATAAGTTGTCCGGCAGAGGATATAGTTTTCCCGCCACCGGAAATTAGTTTTCCGCCAGCGGATAGACGTATTTCGTCAGCAGAGATAAGTTTTCTGCAAGCGGAGAGACTTATTTCGTCAGCAGAGATAAGTTGTCCGGCAGGGAATATAAATTTCCCGCCGCCGGATGTAAATGTTCTGCCAGCGGAGATCAGTTTTCTGCCGGCGGAGAAACGTAGCTCGTCAGCGGAAAGAAATTATCCGCCAGCGGAGATAAAATGTCTGTCAGCGGAGAAAAGTTTTCCGCCAGCGGATATATTTCCCGCCGCCGGAGATAAGTTTTCTGCCAGCGTAGAGACGTATTTCGTCAGCAGAGATAAGTTGTCCGGCAGGGGATATATATTTCCTGCCACCGGAGATAAGATTACTACCAGCGGAGAGACGTATTTCGTCAGCAGAGATAAGTTGTCCGGCAGAGGATATAGATTTCCCGCCACGAGAAATAAGTTTTCCGCCAGCGGAGAGACGTATTTCGCTAGCAGAGATAAGCTGTCCGGCAGGGGATATAAATTTCCCGCCGCCGGCGATATTTCGTCAGCAGAGATAAGTTTTCTGCAAGCGGAGAGACTTATTTCGTCAGCAGAGATAAGTTGTCCGGCAGGTGATATATATTTCCCGCCACCGGAAATAAGTTTTCCGCCAGCTGAGAGACATATTTCATTAGCAGAGATAAGATGTCCGGCAGGGGATATAAATTTCCCACCCCCGGAAGTAAATGTTCTTCTAGCAGAGATAAGGTTTCTGCCGGCGGAGGAACGTAGTTCGTCTGCGGAGATAAGTTGTCCGGCAGGGGATGTAAATTTCCCGCCGTCGGAGATAAGATTTCTGCCAGTGGAGAATCGTAGTTCGTCAGCGGAGATAAATTGTCTGCCAGCGGAGATAAGTTGTCCGCAAGCGGATATAGATTTCTCGGCACCGGAAAAAAGTTTTCTGCCAGCGTAGAGACGTATTTCGTCAGCAGAGATAAGTTGTCCGGCAGCGGATATATATTTCCCGCCACCGGAAATAAGTTTTCTGCCAGCGTAGAGACGTATTTCGTCAGCAGAGATAAGCTGTCCGGCAGGGGATATATATTTCCCGCCACCGGAAATAAGTTTTCCGCCAGCGGAGAGATGTATTTTGTCAGCCGAGATAAGATGTCCGGCAGGCGATATAAATTTCCCACCACCGGAGGTAAATGTTCTTCCAGCAGAGATAAGGTTTCTGCCGGCGGAGGAACGTAGTTCGTCTGCGGAGATAAGTTGTCCGGCAGGGGATGTAAATTTCCCGCCGTCGGAGATAAGATTTCTGCCAGTGGAGAATCGTAGTTCGTCAGCGGAGATAAATTGTCTGGCAGCGGAGATAAGTTGTCCGCCAGCGGATATCGATTTCCCGGCACCGGAAATAAGTTTTCCGCCAGCGGAGAGACGTATTTCGTCGGCAGAGATAAGTTTTCTGCAAGCGGAGAGACGTATTTCGTCAGCAGAGATAAGTTGTCCGGCATGGGATGTAAATTTCCCGGCACCGGAAATAAGTTTGCCGCCAGCGGAGAGATGTATTTTGTCAGCCGAGATAAGATGTTCGGCAGGGGATGTAAATTTCCCGCCGTCGGAGATAAGATTTCTGCCAGTGGAGAATCGTAGTTCGTCAGCGGAGATAAATTGTCTGCCAGCGGAGATAAGTTGTCCGCCAGCGGATATCGATTTCCCGGCACCGGAAATGAGTTTTCCGCCAGCGGAGAGACGTATTTCGTCAGCAGAGATAAGTGTTCTGCAAGCGGAGAGACGTATTTCGTCAGCAGAGATAAGTTGTCTGTCAGGGGATATTGATTTCCCGCCACCGGAAATAAGTTTTCCGCCAGCGGAGAGACGTATTTCGTGAGCAGAGATAAGTTTTCTGCAAGCGGAGAGACGTATTTCGTCAGCAGAGATAAGTTGTCCGGCAGGGGATATATATTTCCCGCCACCGGAATTAAGTTTTCTGCAAGCGTAGAGACGTATTTCGTCTACGGAGATAAGTTGTCCGGCAGGGGATATATATTTCCCGCCACCGTAAATAAGTTTTCCGCCGGCGGAGAGACGTATTTCGTTAGCAGAGATATGTTGTCAGACCGGGGATATAGATTTCCGGCGCCGGAGATAAGTTTTCTGCCAGCGTAGAGACGTATTTCGTCAGCAGAGATAAGTTGTCCGGCAGGGGATATATATTTCCCGCCACCGGAAATAAGTTTTCCGCCGGCGGAGAGACGTATTTCGTTAGCAGAGATATGTTGTCAGGCCGGGGATATAAATTTCTCGCCGCCGGAGATTAGTTTTCTACATGCGGAGATACGTATTTCGTCATCAGAGATAAGTTTGCTGCAAGCGGAGAGACGTATTGCGTCAGCAGAGATAAGTTGTCCGGCAGAGGATATAGATTTCCCGCCACCGGAAACAAGTTTTCGGCCAGCGGAGAGAAGTATTTCGTTAGCAGAGATAAGTTGTCAGGCCGGGGATAACAATTTCTCGCCGCCGGAGATAAGATTTCTGCAAGCGGACAGACGTATGTCGTCAGCAGAATTAAGTTTTCTGCAAGTGGAGAGACGTATTTCGTCAGCAGAGATAAGTTGTCCGGCAGGGGATATAAATTTCCCGCCACCGGAAATAAGTTTTCCGCCAGCGGAGAGACGTATTTCGCTAGCATAGTTAAGTGGTCAGGCCGGGGATATAAATTTCTCGCCGCCGGAGATAAGTTTTCTGCAAGCGAAGAGACATCTTTTTTCAGCAGAAATAAGTTTTCTGCAAGTGGAGAGACGTATTTCGTCAGCAGAGATAAGTTGTCCGGCAGGGGATATATATTTCCCGCCACCGGAAATAAGTTTCCCGCCGGCGGAGAGTCGTATTTCGTTAGCAGAGATATGTTGCCAGGCCGGGGATATAAATTTCTCGCCGTCGGAGATTAGTTTTCTACAAGCGGAGAGACGTATTTCGTCAGCAGAGATAAGTTTGCTGCCAGCGGAGAGACGTATTTCGTCAGCAGAGATAAGTTGTCCGGCAGAGGATATAGATTTACCGCCACCGGAAATAAGTTTTCCGTCGGCGGAGAGACGTATTTTGTTAGCAGAGATAAGTTGTCAGGCCGGGGATATAAATTTCTCGCCGCCGGAGATTAGTTTTCTACAAGCGGAGAGACGCATTTCGTTAGCAGAGATAGGCTGTCCGGCAGGGGATATAAATTTCCCGCCGCCTGAGGTAAATGTTCTGCCAGCGGAGATCAGTTTTCTGTCGGCGGAGAAACGTAATTCGTCAGCGGGGATAAATTGTCCGTTAGGGGATGTAAATTTCCTGCCGTCGGAGATAAGATTTCTGCCAGTGGAGAATCGTAGTTCGTCAGCGGAGATAAATTGTCTGCCAGCTGAAATAAGTTGTCCGCAAGCGGATATAGATTTCTCGGCATCGGAAATAAGTTTTCCGCCAGCGGAGAGACGTATTGCGTAAGCAGAGATAAGTTGTCTGGCAGGGGATATATATTTCCCGCCACCGGAAATAAGTTTTCCGTCGGCGGAGAGACGTATTTTGTTAGCAGAGATAAGTTGTCAGGCCGGGGATATAAATTTCTCGCCGCCGGAGATTAGTTTTCTACAAGCGGAGAGACGCATTTCGTCAGCAGAGATAAGTTTTCAGTAAGCGGAGAGATGTATTTTGTCAGCCGTGATAAGATGTCCGGCAAGGGATATAGATTTTCCGCCGCCGGAGGTAAATGTTATGCCAGCGGAGATCAGTTTTCTGCCGGCGGAGAAACGTAATTCGTCAGCGGGGATAAATTGTCCGTCAGGGGATGTAAATTTCCCGCCGCCGGAGATAATATTTCTGCCAGTGGAGAATCGTAGTTCGTCAGCGGAGATAAATTGTCCGCCAGCGGAGATAAGTTGTCCGCCAGCTGATATAGATTTCCCGGCACCGGAAATAAGTTTTCTGCCAGCGTAGAGACGTATTGCGTCAGCAGAGATAAGTTGTCCGGCAGGGAATATATATTTCCCGCCAACGGAAATAAGTTTTCCCCCAGCGGAGAGACGTATTTCGTAAGCAGAGATAAGTTGTCTGGCAGGGGATAGAGATTTCCGGCGCCGGCGATAAGTTTTCTGCCAGCGTAGAGACGTATTTCGTCAGCAGAGATAAGTTGTCCGGCAGGGAATATATATTTCCCGCCAACGGAAATAAGTTTTCCCCCAGCGGAGAGACGTATTTCGTAAGCAGAGATAAGTTGTCTGGCAGGGGATATAGATTTCCCGCCGCCGGAGGTAAATGTTCTGCCAGCGGAGATCAGTTTTCTGCCGGCGGAGAAACGTAGCTCGTCAGCGGAGATAAAATGTCTGTCAGCAGAGATAAGTTGACAGGCCGGGGATATAAATTTCTCGCCGCCGGAGATAAGTTTTCTGCAAGCGGAGAGACGTATTTCGTCAGCAGAGATAAGTTGTCCGGCAGGGAATATATATTTCCCGCCACCGGAAATAAGATTTCCGCCAGCGGAGAGACGTATTTCGTTAGCAGAGATAAGTTGTCAGGCCGGAGATAAAAATTTCTCGCCGCAGGAGATAAGTTTTCTGAAAGCGGAGAGACGTATTTCGTTAGCAGAGATAAGTTGACATTCCGGGGATATAAATTTCTCGCCGCCGGAGATAAGTTTTCTGCAAGCGGAGAGACGTATTTCGTCAGCAGAGATAAGTTGTCCGGCAGGGAATATATATTTCCCGCCACCGGAAATAAGATTTCCGCCAGCGGAGAGACGTATTTCGTTAGCAGAGATAAGTTGTCAGGCCGGAGATAAAAATTTCTCGCCGCAGGAGATAAGTTTTCTGAAAGCGGAGAGACGTATTTCGTTAGCAGAGATAAGTTGACATTCCGGGGATATAAATTTCTCGCCGCCGGAGATAAGTTTTCTGCAAGCGGAGAGACGTATTTCGTCAGCAGAGATAAGTTAGCTGCAAGCGGAGTGACGTATTTCGTCAGCAGAGATAAGTTGTCCGGCAGTGGATATAGATTTCCCGGCACCGGAAATAAGTTTTCCGCCAGCGGAGAGACGTATTTCTTTAGCAGAGATAAGTTGTCAGGCTGGGGATAAAAATTTCTCGCCGCAGGAGATAAGTTTTCTGCAAGCGGAGAGACGTATTTCGTCAGCAGAGATACGTTTTCTGCCAGTGGAGAGACGTACTTCGTTGGCAGAGATAAGTTGTCAGGCCGGGGATAAAAATTTCTCGCCGCAGGAGATAAGTTTTCTGCAAGCGGAGAGATGTATTTCGTCAGCAGAGATAAGTTTTCTGCCAGTGGAGAGACGTATTTCGTTAGCAGAGATAAGTTGACAGGCCGGGTATATAAATTTCTCGAAGCCGGAGATAAGTTTTCTGCAAGCGGAGAGAAGTATTTCGTCAGCAGAGATAAGTTTTCTGCTAGCGGAGAGACGTATTTCGTCAGCAGAGATAAGTTGTCCGGCAAGGGATGTATATTTTCCGCCACCGGAAATAAGTTTTCCGCCAGCGGAGAGACGTATTTCTTTAGCAGAGATAAGTTGTCAGGCCGGGGATAAAAATTTCTCGCCGCCGGAGATAAGTTTTCTGCAAGCGGACAGACGTATTTCGTCAGCAGAAATAAGTTTTCCGCCAGCGGAGAGACGTATTTCGTAAGCAGAGATAAGTTGTCTGGCAGGGGATATAGATTTCCGGCGCCGGAGATAAGTTTTCTGCCAGCGTAGAGACGTATTTCGTCAGCAGAGATAAGTTGTCCGGCAGGGGATATAGATTTCCCGCCGCCGGAGGTAAATGTTCTGCCAGCGGAGATTAGTTTTCTGCCGGCGGAGAAACGTAATTCGTCAGCGGGGATAAATTGTCCGCCAGCGGAGATAAGTTGTCCGCCAGCGGATATGGATTTCCCGGCACCGGAAATAAGTTTTCTGCCAGCGCAGAGACGTATTGCGTCAGCAGAACTAAGTTGTCCGGCAGGGAATATATATTTCCCGCCACCGGAAATAAGTTTTCCCCCAGCGGAGAGACGTATTTCGTTAGCAGAGATATGTTGTCCGGCAGAGGATATAGATTTACCGCCACCGGAAACAAGTTTTCCGCCAGCGGAGAAATGTATTTCGTTAGCAGAGATAAGCTGTCCGGTAGGGGATATAAACTTCCCGCCGCCGGTGGTTAATGTTCTACCAGCGGAGATCAGTTTTCTGACGGCGGAGAAACGTAATTCGTCAGCGGGGATAAATTGTCCGTCAGGGGATGTAAATTTCCCGCCGTCGGAGATAAGATTTCTGCCAGTGGAGAATCGTAGTTCGTCAGCGGAGATAAATTGTCCACCAGCGGAGATAAGTTGTCCGCCAGCGGATATAGATTTCCCGGCACCGGAAATAAGTTTTCTGCCAGCGTAGAGACGTATTGCGTCAGCAGAACTAAGTTGTCCGGCAGGGAATATATATTTCCCGCCACCGGAAATAAGTTTTCCCCCAGCGGAGAGACGTATTTCGTTAGCAGAGATAAGTTGTCAGGCCGGTGATAAAAATTTCTCGCCGCCGGAGATTAGTTTTCTACAAGCGGAGATACGTATTTCGTCATCAGAGATAAGTTTGCTGCAAGCGGAGAGACGTATTGCGTCAGCAGAGATAAGTTGTCCGGCAGAGGATATAGATTTCCCGCCACCGGAAACAAGTTTTCCGCCAGCGGAGAGAAGTATGTCGTTAGCAGAGATAAGTTGTCAGGCCGGGGATAACAATTTCTCGCCGCCGGAGATAAGATTTCTGCAAGCGGACAGACGTATGTCGTCAGCAGAATTAAGTTTTCTGCAAGTGGAGAGACGTATTTCGTCAGCAGAGATAAGTTGTCCGGCAGGGGATATATATTTCCCGCCACCGGAAATAAGTTTTCCGCCAGCGGAGAGACGTATTTCGCTAGCATAGTTAAGTGGTCAGGCCGGGGATATAAATTTCTCGCCGCCGGAGATAAGTTTTCTGCAAGCGAAGAGACATCTTTTTTCAGCAGAAATAAGTTTTCTGCAAGTGGAGAGACGTATTTCGTCAGCAGAGATAAGATGTCCGGCAGGGGATATATATTTCCCGCCGCCGGAAATAAGTTTTCCGCCGGCGGAGAGTCGTATTTCGTTAGCAGAGATATGTTGCCAGGCCGGGGATATAAATTTCTCGCCGTCGGAGATTAGTTTTCTACAAGCGGAGAGACGTATTTCGTCAGCAGAGATAAGTTTGCTGCCAGCGGAGAGACGTATTTCGTCAGCAGGGATAAGTTGTCCGGCAGAGGATATAGATTTACCGCCACCGGAAACAAGTTTTCCGCCAGCGGAGAAAAGTATTTCGTTAGCAGAGATAAGCTGTCCGGCAGGGGATATAAACTTCCCGCCGCCGGAGGTAAATGTTATGCCAGCGGAGATCAGTTTTCTGCCGGCGGAGAAACGTAATTCGTCAGCGGGGATAAATTTTCCGTTAGGGGATATAAATTTCCCCGCCGCCGGAGATAAGATTTCTGCCAGTGGAGAATCGTAGTTCGTCAGCGGAGATAAATTGTCTGCCAGCGGAGATAAGTTGTCCGCCAGCGGATATAGATTTGCCGGCACCGGAAATAAGTTTTCTGCCAGCGTAGAGACGTATTTCGTCAGAAGAGATAAGTTGTCCGGCAGGGAATATATATTTCCCGCCACCGGAAATAAGTTTTCCCCCAGCGGAGAGACGTATTTCGTTACTAGAGATAAGTTGTCAGGCCGGTGATAAAAATTTCTCGCCGCCGGAGATAAGTTTTCTGCAAGCGGAGAGACGTATTTCTTCAGCAGAAATAAGTTTTCAGCAAGCGGAGAGACGTATTTCGTCAGCAGAGATAAGTTGTCCGGCAGGGGATATATATTTCCCGGCACCGGAAATAAGTTTTCCTCCAGCGGAGAGACGTATTTCGTTAGCATAGATAAATTGTCAGGCCGGTGATAAAAATTTCTCGCCGCAGGAGATAAGTTTTCTGCAAGCGGAGAGACGTATTTCTTCAGCAGAAATAAGTTTTCAGCAAGCGGAGAGACGTATTTCGTTAGCATAGATAAATTGTCAGGCCGGTGATAAAAATTTCTCGCCGCCGGAGATAAGTTTTCTGCAAGCGGAGAGACGTATTTCTTCAGCAGAAATAAGTTTTCAGCAAGCGGAGACACGTATTTCGTCAGCAGAGATAAGTTGTCCGGCAGGGGATATATATTTCCCGCCACCGGAAATAAGTTTTCCTCCAGCGGAGAGACGTATTTCGTTAGCATAGATAAATTGTCAGGCCGGTGATAAAAATTTCTCGCCGCCGGAGATAAGTTTTCTGCAAGCGGAGAGACGTATTTCTTCAGCAGAAATAAGTTTTCAGCAAGCGGAGAGACGTATTTCGTCAGCAGAGATAAGTTGTCCGGCAGGGGATATAAATTTCTCGCCGTCGGAGATTAGTTTTCTACAAGCGGAGAGACGTATTTTCTTCAGCAGAGATAAGTTTGCTGCCAGCGGAGAGACGTATTTCGTCAGCAGAGATAAGTTGTCCGGCAGAGGATATAGATTTACCGCCACCGGAAACAAGTTTTCCGCCAGCGGAGAAAAGTATTTCGTTAGCAGAGATAAGCTGTCCGGCAGGGGATATAAACTTCCCGCCGCCGGAGGTAAATGTTAGGCCAGCGGAGATCAGTTTTCTGCCGGCGGAGAAACGTAATTCGTCAGCGGGGATAAATTGTCCGTCAGGGGATATAAATTTCCCCGCCGCCGGAGATAAGATTTCTGCCAGTGGAGAATCGTAGTTCGTCAGCGGAGATAAATTGTCCGCCAGTGGAGATAAGTTGTCCGCCAGCGGATATAGATTTCCCGGCACCGGAAATAAGTTTTCTGCCAGCGTAGAGACGTATTTCGTCAGCAGAGATAAGTTGTCTGGCAGGGAATATAGATTTCACTCCGCCGGAGATAAGTTTTCTGCAAGCGGAGAGACGTATTTCTTCAGCAGAAATAAGTTTTCAGTAAGCGGAGAGACGTATTTCATCAGCAGAGATAAGTTGTCCGGCAGGGGATATAGATTTCCCGCCAACGGAAATTAGTTTTCCGCCAGCGGAGAGACGTATTTCGTTAGCAGAGATAAGTTGTCCGGCAGAGGATATAGATTTACCGCCACCGGAAACAAGTTTTCCGCCAGCGGAGAAAAGTATTTCGTTACCAGAGATAAGCTGTCCGGCAGGGGATATAAACTTCCCGCCGCCGGAGGTAAATGTTAGGCCAGCGGAGATCAGTTTTCTGGCGGCGGAGAAACGTAATTCGTCAGCGGGGATAAATTGTCCGGCAGGGGATATATATTTCCCGCCACCGGAATTAAGTTTTCCGCCAGCGGAGAGACGTATTTCGTTATCAGAGATAAGTTGTCAGGCCGGGGATATAAACTTCTCGCCGCCGGAGAAAAGTTTTCTGCCAGCGTAGAGACGTATTTCATCAGCAGAAATAAGTTTTCAGCAAGCGGAGAGACGTATTTCGTCAATAGAGATAAGTTGTCCGGCAGGGGATATATATTTCCCGCCACCGGAAATAAGTTTTCCTCCAGCGGAGAGTCGTATTTCGTTAGCATAGATAAGTTGTCAGGCCGGGGATATAAATTTCTCGCCGCCGGAGATATGTTTTCTACAAGCGGAGAGACGTATTTCGTCAGCAGAGATAAGTTTGCTGCAAGCGGAGAGACGTATTTCGTCAGCAGAGATTAGTTGTCCGGCAGAGGATATTTATTTCCCGCCACCGGAAATAAGTTTTCCGCCAGCGGAGAGACGTATTTCGTTAGCAGAGATAAGTTGTCTGGCAGGGGATATAGATTTCCGGCGCCGGAGATAAGTTTTCTGCCAGCGTAGAGACGTATTTCGTCAGCAGAGATAAGTTGTCCGGCAGGGGATATAGATTTCCCGCCGCCGGAGGTAAATGTTCTGCCAGCGGAGATTAGTTTTCTGCCGGCGGAGAAACGTAATTCGTCAGCGGGGATAAATTGTCCGCCAGCGGATATAGATTTCCCGGCACCGGAAATAAGTTTTCTGCCAGCGTAGAGACGTATTGCGTCAGCAGAGATAAGTTGTCCGGCAGGGAATATATATTTCCCGCCACCGGAAATAAGTTTTCCCCCAGCGGAGACACGTATTTCGTTAGCAGAGATAAGTTGTCAGGCCGGGGATAAAAATTTCTCGCCGCCGGAAATAAGTTTTCTGCAAGCGGACAGACGTATTTCGTCAGCAGAAATAAGTTTCCCGCCAGCGGAGAGACGTATTTCGTCAGCGGGGATAAATTGTCCGTTAGGGGATATAGATTTCCCGCCGCCGGAGGTAAATGTTCTGCCAGCGGAGATCAGTTTTCTGCCGGCGGAGAAACGTAGCTCGTCAGCGGAGATAAAATGTCTGTCAGCAGAAATAAGTTGACAGGCCGGGGATATAAATTTCTCGCCGCCGGAGATAAGTTTTCTGCAAGCGGAGAGACGTATTTCGTCAGCAGAGATAAGTTGTCCGGCAGGGAATATATATTTCCCGCCACCGGAAATAAGATTTCCGCCAGCGGAGAGACGTATTTCGTTAGCAGAGATAAGTTGTCAGGCCGGAGATAAAAATTTCTCGCCGCAGGAGATAAGTTTTCTGAAAGCGGAGAGACGTATTTCGTCAGCAGAGTTAAGTTTTCTGCCAGTGGAGAGACGTATTTCGTTAGCAGAGATAAGTTGACATTCCGGGGATATAAATTTCTCGCCGCCGGAGATAAGTTTTCTGCAAGCGGACAGAAGTATTTCGTCAGCAGAGATAAGTTAGCTGCAAGCGGAGTGACGTATTTCGTCAGCAGAGATAAGTTTTCCGGCAGTGGATATAGATTTCCCGGCACCGGAAATAAGTTTTCCGCCAGCGGAGAGACGTATTTCTTTAGCAGAGATAAGTTGTCAGGCTGGGGATAAAAATTTCTCGCCGCAGGAGATAAGTTTTCTACAAGCGGAGAGACGTATTTCGTCAGCAGAGATAAGTTTGCTGCAAGCGGAGAGACGTATTTCGTCAGCAGAGATAAGTTGTCCGGCAGAGGATATATATTTCCCGCCACCGGAAATAAGTTTTCCGCCAGCGGAGAGACGTATTTCGTTAGCAGAGATAAGTTGTCAGGCTGGGGATAAAAATTTCTCGCCGCAGGAGATAAGTTTTCTGCAAGCGGAGAGATGTATTTCGTCAGCAGAGATAAGTTTTCTGCCAGTGGAGAGACGTATTTCGTTATCAGAGATAAGTTGACAGGCCGGGGATATAAATTTCTCGCCGCCGGAGATAAGTTTTCTGCAAGCAGAGACGTATTTCTTCAGCAGAAATAAGATTTCAGCAAGCGGAGAGACGTATTTCGTCAGCAGAGATAAGTTGTCCGGCAGGGGATATATATATCCCGCCACCGGAAATAAGTTTTCCTCCAGCGGAGAGACGTATTTCGTTAGCATAGATAAGTTGTCAGGCCGGGGATATAAATTTCTCGCCGCCGGAGATATGTTTTCTACAAGCGGAGAGACGTATTTCGTCAGCAGAGATAAGTTTGCTGCAAGCGGAGAAACGTAATTCGTCAGCGGGGATAAATTGTCCGCCAGCGGATATAGATTTCAAAGTACCGGAAATAAGTTTTCCGCCACCGGAGAGACGTATTTCGTAAGCAGAGATAAGTTGTCCGGCAGGGGATATATATTTCCCGCCGCCGGAGGTAAATGTTCTGCCAGCGGAGATCAGTTTTCAGCCGGCGGAGAAACGTAGCTCGTCAGCGTAGATAAAATGTCTGTCAGCGGAGAAAAGTTTTCCGCCAGCGGATATATTTCCCGCCGCCGGAGATAAGTTTTCTGCAAGCGGAGAGACGTATTTCGTCAGCAGAGATAAGTTGTCCGGCAGGGAATATATATTTCCCGCCACCGGAAATAAGATTTCCGCCAGCGGAGAGACGTATTTCGTTAGCAGAGATAAGTTGTCAGGCCGGAGATAAAAATTTCTCGCCGCAGGAGATAAGTTTTCTGAAAGCGGAGAGACGTATTTCGTCAGCAGAGTTAAGTTTTCTGCCAGTGGAGAGACGTATTTCGTTAGCAGAGATAAGTTGACATTCCGGGGATATAAATTTCTCGCCGCCGGAGATAAGTTTTCTGCAAGCGGACAGACGTATTTCGTCAGCAGAGATAAGTTAGCTGAAAGCGGAGTGACGTATTTCGTCAGCAGAGATAAGTTTTCCGGCAGTGGATATAGATTTCCCGGCACCGGAAATAAGTTTTCCGCCAGCGGAGAGACGTATTTCTTTAGCAGAGATAAGTTGTCAGGCTGGGGATAAAAATTTCTCGCCGCAGGAGATAAGTTTTCTACAAGCGGAGAGACGTATTTCGTCAGCAGAGATGAGTTTGCTGCAAGCGGAGAGACGTATTTCGTCAGCAGAGATAAGTTGTCCGGCAGAGGATATATATTTCCCGCCACCGGAAATAAGTTTTCCGCCAGCGGAGAGACGTATTTCGTTAGCAGAGATAAGTTGTCAGGCTGGGGATAAAAATTTCTCGCCGCAGGAGATAAGTTTTCTGCAAGCGGAGAGATGTATTTCGTCAGCAGAGATAAGTTTTCTGCCAGTGGAGAGACGTATTTCGTTATCAGAGATAAGTTGACAGGCCGGGGATATAAATTTCTCGCCGCCGGAGATAAGTTTTCTGCAAGCAGAGACGTATTTCTTCAGCAGAAATAAGATTTCAGCAAGCGGAGAGACGTATTTCGTCAGCAGAGATAAGTTGTCCGGCAGGGGATATATATATCCCGCCACCGGAAATAAGTTTTCCTCCAGCGGAGAGACGTATTTCGTTAGCATAGATAAGTTGTCAGGCCGGGGATATAAATTTCTCGCCGCCGGAGATATGTTTTCTACAAGCGGAGAGACGTATTTCGTCAGCAGAGATAAGTTTGCTGCAAGCGGAGAAACGTAATTCGTCAGCGGGGATAAATTGTCCGCCAGCGGATATAGATTTCAAAGTACCGGAAATAAGTTTTCCGCCACCGGAGAGACGTATTTCGTAAGCAGAGATAAGTTGTCCGGCAGGGGATATATATTTCCCGCCGCCGGAGGTAAATGTTCTGCCAGCGGAGATCAGTTTTCAGCCGGCGGAGAAACGTAGCTCGTCAGCGTAGATAAAATGTCTGTCAGCGGAGAAAAGTTTTCCGCCAGCGGATATATTTCCCGCCGCCGGAGATAAGTTTTCTGCCAGCGTAGAGACGTATTTCGTCAGCAGAGATAAGTTGTCCGGCAGGGGATATATATTTCCCGCCACCGGAAATAAGATTTCCGCCAGCGGAGAGACGTATTTCGTTAGCAGAGATAAGTTGTCGGGCCGGAGATAAAAATTTCTCGCCGCAGGAGATAAGTTTTCTGCAAGCGGAGAGACGTATTTCGTCAGCAGAGATAAGTTTTCTGCCAGTGGAGAGACGTATTTCGTTAGCAGAGATAAATTGACATTCAGGGGATATAAATTTCTCGCCGCCGGAGATAAGTTTTCTGCAACCGGAGAGACGTATTTCGTCAGCAGAGATAAGTTAGCTGCAAGCGGAGAGACGTGTTTCGTCAGCAGAGATAAGTTGCCCGGCAGTGGATATAGATTTCCCGGCACCGGAAATAAGTTTTCCGCCAGCGGAGAGACGTATTTCTTTAGCAGAGATAAGTTGTCAGGCTGGGGATAAACATTTCTCGCCGCAGGAGATAAGTTTTCTACAAGCGGAGAGACGTATTTCGTCAGCAGAGATAAGTTTGCTGCAAGCGGAGAGACGTATTTCGTCAGCAGAGATAAGTTGTCCGGCAGAGGATATATATTTCACGCCACCGGAAATAAGTTTTCCGCCAGCGGAGAGACGTATTTCGTGAGCAGAGATAAGTTGTCAGGCTGGGGATAAAAATGTCTCGCCGCAGGAGATAAGTTTTCTGCAAGCGGAGAGATGTATTTCGTCAGCAGAGATAAGTTTTCTGCCAGTGGAAAGACGTATTTCGTTAGCAGAGATAAGTTGACAGGCCGGGGATATAAATTTCTCGCCGCCGGAGATAAGTTTTCTGCAAGCGGAGAGACGTATTTCGTCAGCAGAGATAAGTTGTCCGGCAAGGGATATATATTTTCCGCCACCGGAAATAAGTTTTCCGCCAGCGGAGAGACGTATTTCGTTAGCAGAGATAAGTTGTCAGGCCGGGGATATAAATTTCTCGCCGCCGGAGATAAGTTTTCTACAAGCGGAGAGACGTATTTCGTCAGCAGAGATAACTTTTCTGCAAGCGGAGAGACGTATTTCGTCAGCAGATATAAGTTGTCCGGCAGAGGATATAAATTTCCCGCCGCCGGAGGTAAATGTTCTACCAGCGGAGATAAGTTTTCTGCAGGCGGAGACACGTAGTTCGTCTGCAGAGATAAGTTGTCCGGCAGGAGATATAAATTTCCCCCTCTGGAGACACATTTTCCGAAAGCGGATATGAATTTCCCGCCACCGGAGAAAAGTTTTCCGCCAGCGGAGAGACGTATTTTGTCAGCAGAGATAAGTTGTCCGGCAGCGAAGATAATATGTCCGTTATCGGAGAAAAGTTTTCCGCCAGCGGATATAAATTTCCGCCACCGCAGATAAGTTTTCCGCCAGCGGAGAGACGTATTTCGTAAGCAGAGATAAGTTGTCTGGCAGAGGATATAGATTTTCCGCCGCCGGAGATAAGTTTTCTGCCAGTGTAGAGACGTATTTCGTCAGCTGAGATACGTTTTCTGCCAGTGGAGAGACGTATTTCGTTAGCAGAGATAAGTTGACAGGCCGGGGATATAAATTTCTCGCCGCCGGAGATAAGTTTTCTGCAAGCGGAGAGATGTATTTCGTCAGCAGAGATAAGTTTTCTGCCAGTGGAAAGATGTATTTCGTTAGCAGAGATAAGTTGACAGGCCGGGGATATAAATTTCTCGCCACCGGAGATAAGTTTTCTGCAAGCGGAGAGACGTATTTCGTCAGCAGAGATAAGTTGCCCGGCAGAGGATATATATTTACCGCCACCGGAAACAAGTTTTCCGCCAGCGGAGAAAAGTATTTCGTTAGCAGAGATAAGCTGTCCGGCAGGGGATATAAATTTCCCGCCGCCGAGGGTAAATGTTCTGCCAGCGGAGATCAGTTTTCTGCCGGCGGGGAAACGTAATTCGTCAGCGGGGATAAATTGTCCGGCAGGGGATGTAAATTTCCCGCCGTCGGAGATAAGATTTCTGCCAGTGGAGAATCGTAGTTCGTCAGCGGAGATAAATTGTCTACCAGCGGAGATAAGTTGTCCGCAAGCGGATATAGATTTCTCGGCACCGGAAATAAGTTTTCCGCCAGCAGAGAGACGTATTTCGTCAGCAGAGATAAGTTGTCCGGCAGGGGATATATATTTCCCGCCACCGGAAATAAGTTTTCCGCCGGCGGAGAGACGCATTTCGTTAGAAGAGATAAGTTGTCAGGCCGGGGATATAAATTTCTCGCCGCCGGAGATTAGTTTTTTACAAGCGGAGAGACGTATTTCGTCAGCAGAGATAAGTTTGCTGCAAGCGGAGAGACGTATTTCGTCAGCAGAGATAAGTTGTCCGGCAGAGGATATAGATTTCCCGCCACCGCAGATAAGTTTTCCGCCAGCGGAGAGACGTATTTCTTTAGCAGAGATAAGTTGTCAGGCTGGGGATAAAAATTTCTCGCCGCAGGAGATAAGTTTTCTACAAGCGGAGAGACGTATTTCGTCAGCAGAGATAAGTTGGCTGCAAGCGGAGAGACGTATTTCGTCAGCAGAGATAAGTTGTCCGGCAGAGGGTATATATTTCCCGCCACCGGAAATAAGTTTTCCGCCAGCGGAGAGACGTATTTCGTTAGCAGAGATAAGTTGTCAGGCTGGGGATAAAAATTTCTCGCCGCAGGAGATAAGTTTTCTGCAAGCGGAGAGACGTATTTCGTCAGCAGAGATACGTTTTCTGCCAGTGGAGAGACGTATTTCGTTGGCAGAGATAAGTTGTCAGGCCGGGGATAAACATTTCTCGCCGCAGGAGATAAGATTTCTGCAAGCGGAGAGATGTATTTCGTCAGCAGAGATAAGTTTTCTGCCAGTGGAGAGACGTATTTCGTTAGCAGAGATAAGTTGACAGGCCGGGGATATAAATATCTCGCCGCCGGAGATAAGTTTTCTGCAAGCGGAGAGACGTATTTCGTCAGCAGAGATAAGTTTGCTGCAAGCGGAGACACGTATTTCGTCAGCAAAGATAACTTGTCCGGCAGTGGAAACAGATTTCCCGGCACCGGAAATAAGTTTTCCGCCAGCGGAGAGACGTATTTCTTTAGCAGAGATAAGTTGTCAGGCTGGGGATAAAAATTTCTCGCCGCAGGAGATAAGTTTTCTACAAGCGGAGAGACGTATTTCGTCAGCACAGATAAGTTTGCTGCAAGCGGAGAGACGTATTTCGTCAGCAGAGATAAGTTGTCCGGCAGAGGATATATATTTCCCGCCACCGGAAATAAGTTTTCCGCCAGCGGAGAGACGTATTTCGTTAGCAGAGATAAGTTGTCAGGCTGGGGATAAAAATTTCTCGCCGCAGGAGATAAGTTTTCTGCAAGCGGAGAGACGTATTTCGTCAGCAGAGATACGTTTTCTGCCAGTGGAGAGACGTATTTCGTTGGCAGAGATAAGTTTGCTGCAAGCGGAGAGACGTATTTCGTCAGCAGAGATAAGTTGTCCGGCAGAGGATATATATTTCCCGCCACCGGAAATAAGTTTTCCGCCAGTGGAGAGACGTATTTCGTTGGCAGAGATAAGTTGTCAGGCCGGGGATAAACATTTCTCGCCGCAGGAGATAAGATTTCTGCAAGCGGAGAGATGTATTTCGTCAGCAGAGATAAGTTTTCTGCCAGTGGAGAGACGTATTTCGTTAGCAGAGATAAGTTGACAGGCCGGGGATATAAATTTCTCGCCGCCGGAGATAAGTTTTCTACAAGCGGAGAGACGTATTTCGTCAGCAGAGATAAGTTGTCTGGCAGCGGATATAAATTTCCCGTCACCGGAAAAAAGTTTTCCGCCAGCGGAGAAACGTAATTCGTCTGCGGGGAAATTGTGCGTCTGGGGATATAAATTTCCCGCCGCCGGAGTTAAGTTTTCTACCAACGGAGAATCGTTGTTAGTAAGCGGAGATAAATTGTCTACCAGCGGAGATAAGTTGTCCGCCAGCGGATATATATTTCCCGCCACCGGAAATAAGTTTTCCGCCAGTGGAGAGACGTATTTCGTCAGCAGAGATAAGTTTTCCGGCAGGGGATATAAATATCCCGCCGCCGGAGATAAGTTTTCTGCCAGCGGAGAGACGTATTTCGTCAGCAGAGATAAGTTGTCCGGCAGGGGATATAGATTTCCCGCCACCGGAAATAAGTTTTCCGCCAGCGCAGAAACGTAATTCGTCTGCGGGGATAAGTTGTCCGTCTGGGGATATACATTTCCCGCCGCCGGAGATAAATTGTCTGCCAGCGCAGATAAATTGTCCGGCAGCGGATATAGATTTCCCGCCACCGGAAGTAAGTTTTCCGCCAGCGGAGAGACGTATTTCGTCAGCAGAGATACTTTGTCCGGCAGGGGATATAGATTTCCCGCCACCGGAAATAAGTTTTCCGCCAGCGGAGAGACGTATTTCGTCAGCAGAGATACTTTGTCCGGCAGGGGATATAGATTTCCCGCCACCGGAAATAAGTTTTCCGCCAGCGGAGAAACGTAATTCGTCTGCGGGGATAAGTTGTCCGTCTGGGGATATAAATTTCCCGCCGCCGGAGATAAATTGTCTGCCAGCGCAGATAAATTGTCCGGCAGCGGATATAGATTTCCCGCCACCGGAAGTAAGTTTTCCGCCAGCGGAGAGACGTATTTCGTCAGCAGAGATACTTTGTCTGGCAGGGGATATAGATTTCCCGCCACCGGAAATAAGTTTTCCGCCAGCGGAGAGACGTATTTCGTCAGCATAGATAAGTTTTCTGCCAGTGGAAAGATGTATTTCGTCAGCAGAGATAAGTTGACAGGCCGGGGATATAAATTTTTCGCCGCCGGAGATAAGTTTTCTGCAAGCGGAGAGATGTATTTCGTCAGCAGAGATAAGTTTTCTGCCAGTGGAAAGATGTATTTCGTTAGCAGAGAT
The DNA here is from genome assembly GCF_009870125.1 of Drosophila pseudoobscura. Lineage (NCBI taxonomy): Eukaryota > Metazoa > Arthropoda > Insecta > Diptera > Drosophilidae > Drosophila > Drosophila pseudoobscura. The sequence goes on from NC_046680.1 coordinate 487,624, forward strand.
AAGTTGACAGGCCGGGGATATAAATTTACCGCCACCGGAAACAAGTTTTCCGCCAGCGGAGAAAAGTATTTCGTTAGCAGAGATAAGCTGTCCGGCAGGGGATATAAATTTCCCGCCGCCGAGGGTAAATGTTCTGCCAGCGGAGATCAGTTTTCTGCCAGTGGAAAGATGTATTTCGTCAGCAGAGATAAGTTGACAGGCCGGGGATATAAATTTTTCGCCGCCGGAGATAAGTTTTCTGCAAGCGGAGAGATGTATTTCGTCAGCAGAGATAAGTTTTCTGCCAGTGGAAAGATGTATTTCGTTAGCAGAGATAAGTTGACAGGCCGAGGATATAAATTTACCGCCACCGGAAACAAGTTTTCCGCCAGCGGAGAAAAGTATTTCGTTAGCAGAGATAAGTTGTCCGGCAGGGGATATATATTTCCCGCCACCGGAATTAAGTTTTCCGCCGGCGGAGAGACGCATTTCGTTAGAAGAGATAAGCTGTCAGGCCGGGGATATAAATTTCTCGCCGCCGGAGATTAGTTTTTTACAAGCGGAGAGACGTATTTCGTCAGCATAGATAAGTTTGCTGCAAGCGGAGAGACGTATTTCGTCAGCAGAGATAAGTTGTCCGGCAGAGGATATAGATTTCCCGCCACCGCAGATAAGTTTTCCGCCAGCGGAGAGACGTATTTCTTTAGCAGAGATAAGTTGTCAGGCTGGGGATAAAAATTTCTCGCCGCAGGAGATAAGTTTTGTACAAGCGGAGAGACGTATTTCGTCAGCAGAGATAAGTTGGCTGCAAGCGGAGAGACGTATTTCGTCAGCAGAGATAAGTTGTCCGGCAGAGGGTATATATTTCCCGCCACCGGAAATAAGTTTTCCGCCAGCGGAGAGACGTATTTCGTTAGCAGAGATAAGTTGTCAGGCTGGGGATAAAAATTTCTCGCCGCAGGAGATAAGTTTTCTGCAAGCGGAGAGACGTATTTCGTCAGCAGAGATACGTTTTCTGCCAGTGGAGAGACGTATTTCGATGGCAGAGATAAGTTGTCAGGCCGGGGATAAACATTTCTCGCCGCAGGAGATAAGATTTCTGCAAGCGGAGAGATGTATTTCGTCAGCAGAGATAAGTTTTCTGCCAGTGGAGAGACGTATTTCGTCAGCAGAGATAAGTTTTCCGGCAGGGGATATAAATATCCCGCCGCCGGAGATAAGTTTTCTGCCAGCGGAGAGACGTATTTCGTCAGCAGAGATAAGTTGTCCGGCAGGGGATATAGATTTCCCGCCACCGGAAATAAGTTTTCCGCCAGCGCAGAAACGTAATTCGTCTGCGGGGATAAGTTGTCCGTCTGGGGATATACATTTCCCGCCGCCGGAGATAAATTGTCTGCCAGCGCAGATAAATTGTCTGCCAGCGCAGATAAATTGTCCGGCAGCGGATATAGATTTCCCGCCACCGGAAGTAAGTTTTCCGCCAGCGGAGAGACGTATTTCGTCAGCAGAGATACTTTGTCCGGCAGGGGATATAGATTTCCCGCCACCGGAAATAAGTTTTCCGCCAGCGGAGAGACGTATTTCGTCAGCAGAGATACTTTGTCCGGCAGGGAATATAGATTTCCCGCCACCGGAAATAAGTTTTCCGCCAGCGGAGAAACGTAATTCGTCTGCGGGTATAAGTTGTCCGTCTGGGGATATAAATTTCCCGCCGCCGGAGATAAATTGTCTGCCAGCGCAGATAAATTGTCCGGCAGCGGATATAGATTTCCCGCCACCGGAAGTAAGTTTTCCGCCAGCGGAGAGACGTATTTCGTCAGCTGAGATACGTTTTCTGCCAGTGGAGAGACGTATTTCGTTAGCAGAGATAAGTTGACAGGCCGGGGATATAAATTTCTCGCCGCCGGAGATAAGTTTTCTGCAAGCGGAGAGATGTATTTCGTCAGCAGAGATAAGTTTTCTGCCAGTGGAAAGATGTATTTCGTTAGCAGAGATAAGTTGACAGGCCGGGGATATAAATTTCTCGCCACCGGAGATAAGTTTTCTGCAAGCGGAGAGACGTATTTCGTCAGCAGAGATAAGTTGCCCGGCAGAGGATATATATTTACCGCCACCGGAAACAAGTTTTCCGCCAGCGGAGAAAAGTATTTCGTTAGCAGAGATAAGCTGTCCGGCAGGGGATATAAATTTCCCGCCGCCGAGGGTAAATGTTCTGCCAGCGGAGATCAGTTTTCTGCCGGCGGGGAAACGTAATTCGTCAGCGGGGATAAATTGTCCGGCAGGGGATGTAAATTTCCCGCCGTCGGAGATAAGATTTCTGCCAGTGGAGAATCGTAGTTCGTCAGCGGAGATAAATTGTCTACCAGCGGAGATAAGTTATCCGCAAGCGGATATAGATTTCTCGGCACCGGAAATAAGTTTTCCGCCAGCAGAGAGACGTATTTCGTCAGCAGAGATAAGTTGTCCGGCAGGGGATATATATTTCCCGCCACCGGAAATAAGTTTTCCGCCGGCGGACAGACGCATTTCGTTAGAAGAGATAAGTTGTCAGGCCGGGGCTCCAACCGGAGAGGCGTATTTCGTCAGCAGAGATAAGTTTGCTGCAAGCGGAGAGACGTATTTCGTCAGCAGAGATAAGTTGTCCGGCAGAGGATATAGATTTCCCGCCACCGCAGATAAGTTTTCCGCCAGCGGAGAGACGTATTTCGTTAGCAGAGATAAGTTGTCAGGCTGGGGATAAAAATTTCTCGCCGCAGGAGATAAGTTTTCTGCAAGCGGAGAGACGTATTTCGTCAGCAGAGATACGTTTTCTGCCAGTGGAGAGACGTATTTCGTTGGCAGAGATAAGTTGTCAGGCCGGGGATAAACATTTCTCGCCGCAGGAGATAAGATTTCTGCAAGCGGAGAGATGTATTTCGTCAGCAGAGATAAGTTTTCTGCCAGTGGAGAGACGTATTTCGTTAGCAGAGATAAGTTGACAGGCCGGGGATATAAATATCTCGCCGCCGGAGATAAGTTTTCTGCAAGCGGAGAGACGTATTTCGTCAGCAGAGATAAGTTAGCTGCAAGCGGAGACACGTATTTCGTCAGCAGAGATAACTTGTCCGGCAGTGGAAACAGATTTCCCGGCACCGGAAATAAGTTTTCCGCCAGCGGAGAGACGTATTTCTTTAGCAGAGATAAGTTGTCAGGCTGGGGATAAAAATTTCTCGCCGCAGGAGATAAGTTTTCTACAAGCGGAGAGACGTATTTCGTCAGCACAGATAAGTTTGCTGCAAGCGGAGAGACGTATTTCGTCAGCAGAGATAAGTTGTCCGGCAGAGGATATATATTTCCCGCCACCGGAAATAAGTTTTCCGCCAGCGGAGAGACGTATTTCGTTAGCAGAGATAAGTTGTCAGGCTGGGGATAAAAATTTCTCGCCGCAGGAGATAAGTTTTCTGCAAGCGGAGAGACGTATTTCGTCAGCAGAGATACGTTTTCTGCCAGTGGAGAGACGTATTTCGTTGGCAGAGATAAGTTTGCTGCAAGCGGAGAGACGTATTTCGTCAGCAGAGATAAGTTGTCCGGCAGAGGATATATATTTCCCGCCACCGGAAATAAGTTTTCCGCCAGTGGAGAGACGTATTTCGTTGGCAGAGATAAGTTGTCAGGCCGGGGATAAACATATCTCGCCGCAGGAGATAAGATTTCTGCAAGCGGAGAGATGTATTTCGTCAGCAGAGATAAGTTTTCTGCCAGTGGAGAGACGTATTTCGTTAGCAGAGATAAGTTGACAGGCCGGGGATATAAATTTCTCGCCGCCGGAGATAAGTTTTCTACAAGCGGAGAGACGTATTTCGTCAGCAGAGATAAGTTGTCTGGCAGCGGATATAAATTTCCCGTCACCGGAAAAAAGTTTTCCGCCAGCGGAGAAACGTAATTCGTCTGCGGGGAAATTGTGCGTCTGGGGATATAAATTTCCCGCCGCCGGAGTTAAGTTTTCTACCAGCGGAGAATCGTTGTTAGTAAGCGGAGATAAATTGTCTACCAGCGGAGATAAGTTGTCCGCCAGCGGATATATATTTCCCGCCACCGGAAATAAGTTTTCCGCCAGTGGAGAGACGTATTTCGTCAGCAGAGATAAGTTTTCCGGCAGGGGATATAAATATCCCGCCGCCGGAGATAAGTTTTCTGCCAGCGGAGAGACGTAATTCGTCTGCGGGGATAAGTTGTCCGTCTGGGGATATACATTTCCCGCCGCCGGAGATAAATTGTCTGCCAGCGCAGATAAATTGTCTGCCAGCGCAGATAAATTGTCTGCCAGCGCAGATAAATTGTCCGGCAGCGGATATAGATTTCCCGCCACCGGAAGTAAGTTTTCCGCCAGCGGAGAGACGTATTTCGTCAGCAGAGATACTTTGTCCGGCAGGGGATATAGATTTCCCGCCACCGGAAATAAGTTTTCCGCCAGCGGAGAGACGTATTTCGTCAGCAGAGATACTTTGTCCGGCAGGGGATATAGATTTCCCGCCACCGGAAATAAGTTTTCCGCCAGCGGAGAAACGTAATTCGTCTGCGGGGATACGTTTTCCGTCTGGGGATATAAATTTCCCGCCGCCGGAGATAGATTGTCTGCCAGCGCAGATAAATTGTCCGGCAGCGGATATAGATTTCCCGCCACCGGAAGTAAGTTTTCCGCCAGCGGAGAGACGTATTTCGTCAGCAGAGATACTTTGTCTGGCAGGGGATATAGATTTCCCGCCACCGGAAGTAAGTTTTCCGCCAGCGGAGAGACGTATTTCGTCAGCTGAGATACGTTTTCTGCCAGTGGAGAGACGTATTTCGTTAGCAGAGATAAGTTGACAGGCCGGGGATATAAATTTCTCGCCGCCGGAGATAAGTTTTCTGCAAGCGGAGAGATGTATTTCGTCAGCAGAGATAAGTTTTCTGCCAGTGGAAAGATGTATTTCGTTAGCAGAGATAAGTTGACAGGCCGGGGATATAAATTTCTCGCCACCGGAGATAAGTTTTCTGCAAGCGGAGAGACGTATTTCGTCAGCAGAGATAAGTTGCCCGGCAGAGGATATATATTTACCGCCACCGGAAACAAGTTTTCCGCCAGCGGAGAAAAGTATTTCGTTAGCAGAGATAAGCTGTCCGGCAGGGGATATAAATTTCCCGCCGCCGAGGGTAAATGTTCTGCCAGCGGAGATACGTTTTCTGCCAGTGGAGAGACGTATTTCGTTAGCAGAGATAAGTTGACAGGCCGGGGATATAAATTTCTCGCCGCCGGAGATAAGTTTTCTGCAAGCGGAGAGATGTATTTCGTCAGCAGAGATAAGTTTTCTGCCAGTGGAAAGATGTATTTCGTTAGCAGAGATAAGTTGACAGGCCGGGGATATAAATTTCTCGCCACCGGAGATAAGTTTTCTGCAAGCGGAGAGACGTATTTCGTCAGCAGAGATAAGTTGCCCGGCAGAGGATATATATTTACCGCCACCGGAAACAAGTTTTCCGCCAGCGGAGAAAAGTATTTCGTTAGCAGAGATAAGCTGTCCGGCAGGGGATATAAATTTCCCGCCGCCGAGGGTAAATGTTCTGCCAGCGGAGATCAGTTTTCTGCCGGCGGGGAAACGTAATTCGTCAGCGGGGATAAATTGTCCGGCAGGGGATGTAAATTTCCCGCCGTCGGAGATAAGATTTCTGCCAGTGGAGAATCGTAGTTCGTCAGCGGAGATAAATTGTCTACCAGCGGAGATAAGTTGTCCGCAAGCGGATATAGATTTCTCGGCACCGGAAATAAGTTTTCCGCCAGCAGAGAGACGTATTTCGTCAGCAGAGATAAGTTGTCCGGCAGGGGATATATATTTCCCGCCACCGGAAATAAGTTTTCCGCCAGCGGAGAGACGCATTTCGTTAGAAGAGATAAGTTGTCAGGCCGGGGATATAAATTTCTCGCCGCCGGAGATTAGTTTTTTACAAGCGGAGAGACGTATTTCGTCAGCAGAGATAAGTTTGCTGCAAGCGGAGAGACGTATTTCGTCAGCAGAGATAAGTTGTCCGGCAGAGGATATAGATTTCCCGCCACCGCAGATAAGTTTTCCGCCAGCGGAGAGACGTATTTCTTTAGCAGAGATAAGTTGTCAGGCTGGGGATAAAAATTTCTCGCCGCAGGAGATAAGTTTTCTACAAGCGGAGAGACGTATTTCGTCAGCAGAGATAAGTTGGCTGCAAGCGGAGAGACGTATTTCGTCAGCAGAGATAAGTTGTCCGGCAGAGGGTATATATTTCCCGCCACCGGAAATAAGTTTTCCGCCAGCGGAGAGACGTATTTCGTTAGCAGAGATAAGTTGTCAGGCTGGGGATAAAAATTTCTCGCCGCAGGAGATAAGTTTTCTGCAAGCGGAGAGACGTATTTCGTCAGCAGAGATACGTTTTCTGCCAGTGGAGAGACGTATTTCGTTGGCAGAGATAAGTTGTCAGGCCGGGGATAAACATTTCTCGCCGCAGGAGATAAGATTTCTGCAAGCGGAGAGATGTATTTCGTCAGCAGAGATAAGTTTTCTGCCAGTGGAGAGACGTATTTCGTTAGCAGAGATAAGTTGACAGGCCGGGGATATAAATATCTCGCCGCCGGAGATAAGTTTTCTGCAAGCGGAGAGACGTATTTCGTCAGCAGAGATAAGTTTGCTGCAAGCGGAGACACGTATTTCGTCAGCAGAGATAACTTGTCCGGCAGTGGAAACAGATTTCCCGGCACCGGAAATAAGTTTTCCGCCAGCGGAGAGACGTATTTCTTTAGCAGAGATAAGTTGTCAGGCTGGGGATAAAAATTTCTCGCCGCAGGAGATAAGTTTTCTACAAGCGGAGAGACGTATTTCGTCAGCACAGATAAGTTTGCTGCAAGCGGAGAGACGTATTTCGTCAGCAGAGATAAGTTGTCCGGCAGAGGATATATATTTCCCGCCACCGGAAATAAGTTTTCCGCCAGCGGAGAGACGTATTTCGTTAGCAGAGATAAGTTGTCAGGCTGGGGATAAAAATTTCTCGCCGCAGGAGATAAGTTTTCTGCAAGCGGAGAGACGTATTTCGTCAGCAGAGATACGTTTTCTGCCAGTGGAGAGACGTATTTCGTTGGCAGAGATAAGTTTGCTGCAAGCGGAGAGACGTATTTCGTCAGCAGAGATAAGTTGTCCGGCAGAGGATATATATTTCCCGCCACCGGAAATAAGTTTTCCGCCAGTGGAGAGACGTATTTCGTTGGCAGAGATAAGTTGTCAGGCCGGGGATAAACATTTCTCGCCGCAGGAGATAAGATTTCTGCAAGCGGAGAGATGTATTTCGTCAGCAGAGATAAGTTTTCTGCCAGTGGAGAGACGTATTTCGTTAGCAGAGATAAGTTGACAGGCCGGGGATATAAATTTCTCGCCGCCGGAGATAAGTTTTCTACAAGCGGAGAGACGTATTTCGTCAGCAGAGATAAGTTGTCTGGCAGCGGATATAAATTTCCCGTCACCGGAAAAAAGTTTTCCGCCAGCGGAGAAACGTAATTCGTCTGCGGGGAAATTGTGCGTCTGGGGATATAAATTTCCCGCCGCCGGAGTTAAGTTTTCTACCAGCGGAGAATCGTTGTTAGTAAGCGGAGATAAATTGTCTACCAGCGGAGATAAGTTGTCCGCCAGCGGATATATATTTCCCGCCACCGGAAATAAGTTTTCCGCCAGTGGAGAGACGTATTTCGTCAGCAGAGATAAGTTTTCCGGCAGGGGATATAAATATCCCGCCGCCGGAGATAAGTTTTCTGCCAGCGGAGAGACGTATTTCGTCAGCAGAGATAAGTTGTCCGGCAGGGGATATAGATTTCCCGCCACCGGAAATAAGTTTTCCGCCAGCGCAGAAACGTAATTCGTCTGCGGGGATAAGTTGTCCGTCTGGGGATATACATTTCCCGCCGCCGGAGATAAATTGTCTGCCAGCGCAGATAAATTGTCTGCCAGCGCAGATAAATTGTCCGGCAGCGGATATAGATTTCCCGCCACCGGAAGTAAGTTTTCCGCCAGCGGAGAGACGTATTTCGTCAGCAGAGATACTTTGTCCGGCAGGGGATATAGATTTCCCGCCACCGGAAATAAGTTTTCCGCCAGCGGAGAGACGTATTTCGTCAGCAGAGATACTTTGTCCGGCAGGGGATATAGATTTCCCGCCACCGGAAATAAGTTTTCCGCCAGCGGAGAAACGTAATTCGTCTGCGGGGATAAGTTGTCCGTCTGGGGATATAAATTTCCCGCCGCCGGAGATAAATTGTCTGCCAGCGCAGATAAATTGTCCGGCAGCCGATATAGATTTCCCGCCACCGGAAGTAAGTTTTCCGCCAGCGGAGAGACGTATTTCGTCAGCAGAGATACTTTGTCTGGCAGGGGATATAGATTTCCCGCCACCGGAAATAAGTTTTCCGCCAGCGGAGAGACGTATTTCGTCAGCATAGATAAGTTTTCTGCCAGTGGAAAGATGTATTTCGTCAGCAGAGATAAGTTGACAGGCCGGGGATATAAATTTTTCGCCGCCGGAGATAAGTTTTCTGCAAGCGGAGAGATGTATTTCGTCAGCAGAGATAAGTTTTCTGCCAGTGGAAAGATGTATTTCGTTAGCAGAGATAGTTGACAGGCCGGGGATATAAATTTACCGCCACCGGAAACAAGTTTTCCGCCAGCGGAGAAAAGTATTTCGTTAGCAGAGATAAGCTGTCCGGCAGGGGATATAAATTTCCCGCCGCCGAGGGTAAATGTTCTGCCAGCGGAGATCAGTTTTCTGCCGGCGGGGAAACGTAATTCGTCAGCGGGGATAAATTGTCCGGCAGGGGATGTAAATTTCCCGCCGTCGGAGATAAGATTTCTGCCAGTGGAGAATCGTAGTTCGTCAGCGGAGATAAATTGTCTACCAGCGGAGATAAGTTGTCCGCAAGCGGATATAGATTTCTCGGCACCGGAAATAAGTTTTCCGCCAGCAGAGAGACGTATTTCGTCAGCAGAGATAAGTTGTCCGGCAGGGGATATATATTTCCCGCCACCGGAAATAAGTTTTCCGCCAGCGGAGAGACGTATTTCGTTAGCAGAGATAAGTTGTCAGGCTGGGGATAAAAATTTCTCGCCGCAGGAGATAAGTTTTCTGCAAGCGGAGAGACGTATTTCGTCAGCAGAGATACGTTTTCTGCCAGTGGAGAGACGTATTTCGTTGGCAGAGATAAGTTTGCTGCAAGCGGAGAGACGTATTTCGTCAGCAGAGATAAGTTGTCCGGCAGAGGATATATATTTCCCGCCACCGGAAATAAGTTTTCCGCCAGTGGAGAGACGTATTTCGTTGGCAGAGATAAGTTGTCAGGCCGGGGATAAACATTTCTCGCCGCAGGAGATAAGATTTCTGCAAGCGGAGAGATGTATTTCGTCAGCAGAGATAAGTTTTCTGCCAGTGGAGAGACGTATTTCGTTAGCAGAGATAAGTTGACAGGCCGGGGATATAAATATCTCGCCGCCGGAGATAAGTTTTCTGCAAGCGGAGAGACGTATTTCGTCAGCAGAGATAAGTTTGCTGCAAGCGGAGACACGTATTTCGTCAGCAGAGATAACTTGTCCGGCAGTGGAAACAGATTTCCCGGCACCGGAAATAAGTTTTCCGCCAGCGGAGAGACGTATTTCTTTAGCAGAGATAAGTTGTCAGGCTGGGGATAAAAATTTCTCGCCGCAGGAGATAAGTTTTCTACAAGCGGAGAGACGTATTTCGTCAGCACAGATAAGTTTGCTGCAAGCGGAGAGACGTATTTCGTCAGCAGAGATAAGTTGTCCGGCAGAGGATATATATTTCCCGCCACCGGAAATAAGTTTTCCGCCAGCGGAGAGACGTATTTCGTTAGCAGAGATAAGTTGTCAGGCTGGGGATAAAAATTTCTCGCCGCAGGAGATAAGTTTTCTGCAAGCGGAGAGACGTATTTCGTCAGCAGAGATACGTTTTCTGCCAGTGGAGAGACGTATTTCGTTGGCAGAGATAAGTTTGCTGCAAGCGGAGAGACGTATTTCGTCAGCAGAGATAAGTTGTCCGGCAGAGGATATATATTTCCCGCCACCGGAAATAAGTTTTCCGCCAGTGGAGAGACGTATTTCGTTGGCAGAGATAAGTTGTCAGGCCGGGGATAAACATTTCTCGCCGCAGGAGATAAGATTTCTGCAAGCGGAGAGATGTATTTCGTCAGCAGAGATAAGTTTTCTGCCAGTGGAGAGACGTATTTCGTTAGCAGAGATAAGTTGACAGGCCGGGGATATAAATTTCTCGCCGCCGGAGATAAGTTTTCTACAAGCGGAGAGACGTATTTCGTCAGCAGAGATAAGTTGTCTGGCAGCGGATATAAATTTCCCGTCACCGGAAAAAAGTTTTCCGCCAGCGGAGAAACGTAATTCGTCTGCGGGGAAATTGTGCGTCTGGGGATATAAATTTCCCGCCGCCGGAGTTAAGTTTTCTACCAGCGGAGAATCGTTGTTAGTAAGCGGAGATAAATTGTCTACCAGCGGAGATAAGTTGTCCGCCAGCGGATATATATTTCCCGCCACCGGAAATAAGTTTTCCGCCAGTGGAGAGACGTATTTCGTCAGCAGAGATAAGTTTTCCGGCAGGGGATATAAATATCCCGCCGCCGGAGATAAGTTTTCTGCCAGCGGAGAGACGTATTTCGTCAGCAGAGATAAGTTGTCCGGCAGGGGATATAGATTTCCCGCCACCGGAAATAAGTTTTCCGCCAGCGCAGAAACGTAATTCGTCTGCGGGGATAAGTTGTCCGTCTGGGGATATACATTTCCCGCCGCCGGAGATAAATTGTCTGCCAGCGCAGATAAATTGTCTGCCAGCGCAGATAAATTGTCCGGCAGCGGATATAGATTTCCCGCCACCGGAAGTAAGTTTTCCGCCAGCGGAGAGACGTATTTCGTCAGCAGAGATACTTTGTCTGGCAGGGGATATAGATTTCCCGCCACCGGAAATAAGTTTTCCGCCAGCGGAGAGACGTATTTCGTCAGCATAGATAAGTTTTCTGCCAGTGGAAAGATGTATTTCGTCAGCAGAGATAAGTTGACAGGCCGGGGATATAAATTTTTCGCCGCCGGAGATAAGTTTTCTGCAAGCGGAGAGATGTATTTCGTCAGCAGAGATAAGTTTTCTGCCAGTGGAAAGATGTATTTCGTTAGCAGAGATAAGTTGACAGGCCGGGGATATAAATTTCTCGCCACCGGAGATAAGTTTTCTGCAAGCGGAGAGACGTATTTCGTCAGCAGAGATAAGTTGCCCGGCAGAGGATATATATTTACCGCCACCGGAAACAAGTTTTCCGCCAGCGGAGAAAAGTATTTCGTTAGCAGAGATAAGCTGTCCGGCAGGGGATATAAATTTCCCGCCGCCGAGGGTAAATGTTCTGCCAGCGGAGATCAGTTTTCTGCCGGCGGGGAAACGTAATTCGTCAGCGGGGATAAATTGTCCGGCAGGGGATGTAAATTTCCCGCCGTCGGAGATAAGATTTCTGCCAGTGGAGAATCGTAGTTCGTCAGCGGAGATAAATTGTCTACCAGCGGAGATAAGTTGTCCGCAAGCGGATATAGATTTCTCGGCACCGGAAATAAGTTTTCCGCCAGCAGAGAGACGTATTTCGTCAGCAGAGATAAGTTGTCCGGCAGGGGATATATATTTCCCGCCACCGGAAATAAGTTTTCCGCCGGCGGAGAGACGCATTTCGTTAGAAGAGATAAGCTGTCAGGCCGGGGATATAAATTTCTCGCCGCCGGAGATTAGTTTTTTACAAGCGGAGAGACGTATTTCGTCAGCAGAGATAAGTTTGCTGCAAGCGGAGAGACGTATTTCGTCAGCAGAGATAAGTTGTCCGGCAGAGGATATAGATTTCCCGCCACCGCAGATAAGTTTTCCGCCAGCGGAGAGACGTATTTCTTTAGCAGAGATAAGTTGTCAGGCTGGGGATAAAAATTTCTCGCCGCAGGAGATAAGTTTTCTACAAGCGGAGAGACGTATTTCGTCAGCACAGATAAGTTTGCTGCAAGCGGAGAGACGTATTTCGTCAGCAGAGATAAGTTGTCCGGCAGAGGATATATATTTCCCGCCACCGGAAATAAGTTTTCCGCCAGCGGAGAGACGTATTTCGTTAGCAGAGATAAGTTGTCAGGCTGGGGATAAAAATTTCTCGCCGCAGGAGATAAGTTTTCTGCAAGCGGAGAGACGTATTTCGTCAGCAGAGATACGTTTTCTGCCAGTGGAGAGACGTATTTCGTTGGCAGAGATAAGTTTGCTGCAAGCGGAGAGACGTATTTCGTCAGCAGAGATAAGTTGTCCGGCAGAGGATATATATTTCCCGCCACCGGAAATAAGTTTTCCGCCAGCGGAGAGACGTATTTCGTTGGCAGAGATAAGTTGTCAGGCCGGGGATAAACATTTCTCGCCGCAGGAGATAAGATTTCTGCAAGCGGAGAGATGTATTTCGTCAGCAGAGATAAGTTTTCTGCCAGTGGAGAGACGTATTTCGTTAGCAGAGATAAGTTGACAGGCCGGGGATATAAATTTCTCGCCGCCGGAGATAAGTTTTCTACAAGCGGAGAGACGTATTTCGTCAGCAGAGATAAGTTGTCCGCCAGCGGATATATATTTCCCGCCACCGGAAATAAGTTTTCCGCCAGTGGAGTGACGTATTTCGTCAGCAGAGATAAGTTTTCCGGCAGGGGATATAGATTTCCCGCCACCGGAAATAAGTTTTCCGCCAGCGGAGAAACGTAATTCGTCTGCGGGGATAAGTTGTCCGTCTGGGGATATAAATTTCCCGCCGCCGGAGATAAATTGTCTGCCAGCGCAGATAAATTGTCCGGCAGCGGATATAGATTTCCCGCCACCGGAAGTAAGTTTTCCGCCAGCGGAGAGACGTATTTCGTCAGCAGAGATACTTTGTCCGGCAGGGGATATAGATTTCCCGCCACCGGAAATAAGTTTTCCGCCAGCGGAGAGACGTATTTCGTCAGCAGAGATACTTTGTCCGGCAGGGAATATAGATTTCCCGCCACCGGAAATAAGTTTTCCGCCAGCGGAGAAACGTAATTCGTCTGCGGGGATAAGTTGTCCGTCTGGGGATATAAATTTCCCGCCGCCGGAGATAAATTGTCTGCCAGCGCAGATAAATTGTCCGGCAGCGGATATAGATTTCCCGCCACCGGAAGTAAGTTTTCCGCCAGCGGAGAGACGTATTTCGTCAGCAGAGATACTTTGTCTGGCAGGGGATATAGATTTCCCGCCACCGGAAATAAGTTTTCCGCCAGCGGAGAGACGTATTTCGTCAGCATAGATAAGTTGTCCTGCAGGGGATATAAATTTCATGCCACCGGAGGTAAATGTTCTGCCAGCGGAGAGACGTATTTCGTCAGCAGAGATAAGTTTTCCGGCAGGGGATATAAAAATCCCGCCGCCGGAGATAAGTTTTCTGCCAGCGGAGAGACGTATTTCGTCAGCAGAGATAAATTGTCCGGCAGCGGATATAGATTTCCCGCCACCTGAAGTAAGTTTTCCGCCACCGGAGAGACGTATTTCGTCAGCAGAGATACTTTGTCTGGCAGGGGATATAGATTTCCCGCCACCGGAAATAAGTTTTCCGCCAGCGAAGAGACGTATTTCGTCAGCAGAGATAAGTTGTCTGGCAGGGGATATAAATTTCCCGCCACCGGATATAAGTTTTCAGCCAGCGGAGAAACGTAATTCGTCTGCGGGGATAAGTTGTCCGTCTGGGGATATAAATTTCCCGCCGCCGGAGATAAATTGTCTGCCAGCGCAGATAAATTGTCCGGCAGCGGATAAAGATTTCCCGCCACCGGAAGTAAGTTTTCCGCCAGCGGAGAGACGTATTTCGTCAGCAGAGATACTTTGTCTGGCAGGGGATATAGATTTCCCGCCACCGGAAATAAGTTTTCCGCCAGCGGAGAGACGTTTATCGTCAGCAGAGATAAGTTGTCTGGCAGCGGATATAAATTTCCCGCCACCGGAAAAAAGTTTTCCGCCAGCGGAGAAACGTAATTCGTCTGCGGGGATAAATTGTCCGTCTGGGGATATAAATTTCCCGCCGCCAGAGTTAAGTTTTCTAATAGCGGAGAATCGTTGTTAGTAAGCGGAGATAAATTGTCTGCCAGCGGAGATAAGTTGTCCGCCAGCGGATATATATTTCCCGCCACCGAAAATAAGTTTTCCGCCAGTGGAGAGACGTATTTCGTCAGCAGAGATAAGTTTTCCGGCAGGGGATATAGATTTGCCGCCACCGGAAATAAGTTTTCCGCCAGCGGAGACACGTAATTCGTCTGCGGGGATAAATTGTCCGTCTGGGGATATAAATTTCCCGCCGCCGGAGATAAATTGTCTGCCAGCGGAGATGAATTGTCCGGCAGCGGATATAGATTTCCCGCCACCGGAAGTAAGTTTTCCGCCAGCGGAGAGACGTATTTCGTCAGCAGAGATACTTTGACTGGCAGGGGATACAGATTTCCCGCCACCGGAAATAAGTTTTCCGCCAGCGGAGAGACGTATTTCGTCAGCAGAGATAAGTTGTCCGGCAGGGGATATAGATTTCCCGCCACCGGAAATAAGTTTTCCGCCAGCGGAGAAACGTAATTCGTCTGCGGGGATAAGTTGTCCGTATGGGGATATAAATTTCCCGCCGCCGGAGATAAATTGTCTGCCAGCGGAGACAAATTGTCCGGCAGCGGATATAGATTTCCCGTCACCGGAAGTAAGTTTTCCGCCAGCGGAGAGACGTATTTCGCCAGCAGAGATACTTTGTCTGGCAGGGGATATAGATTTCCCGCCACCGGAAATAAGTTTTCCGCCAGCGGAGAGACGTATTTCGTCAGCAGAGATAAGTTGTCCGGCAGGGGATATAGATTTCCCGCCACCGGAAATAAGTTTTCCGCCAGCGGAGAAACGTAATTCGTCTGCGGGGATAAGTTGTCCGTATGGGGATATAACTTTCCCGCCGCCGGAGATAAATTGTCTGCCAGCGGAGACAAATTGTCCGGCAGCGGATATAGATTTCCCGCCACCGGAAGTAAGTTTTCCGCCAGCGGAGAGACGTATTTCGTCAGCAGAGATACTTTGTCTGGCAGGGGATATAGATTTCCCGCCACCGGAAATAAGTTTTCCGCCAGCGGAGAGACGTATTTCGTCAGCAGAGATACTTTGTCTGGCAGGGGATATAGATTTCCCGTCACCGGAAGTAAGTTTTCCGCCAGCGGAGAGACGTATTTCGTCAGCAGAGATAAGTTGTCCGGCAGGGGATATAGATTTCCCGCCACCGGAAATAAGTTTTCCGCCAGCGGAGAAACGTAATTCGTCTGCGGGGATAAGTTGTCCGTATGGGGATATAACTTTCCCGCCGCCGGAGATAAATTGTCTGCCAGCGGAGACAAATTGTCCGGCAGCGGATATAGATTTCCCGCCACCGGAAGTAAGTTTTCCGCCAGCGGAGAGACGTATTTCGTCAGCAGAGATACTTTGTCTGGCAGGGGATATAGATTTCCCGCCACCGGAAATAAGTTTTCCGCCAGCGGAGAGACGTATTTCGTCAGCAGAGATAAGTTGTCCGGCAGGGGATATAGATTTCCCGCCACCGGAAATAAGTTTTCCGCCAGCGGAGAAACGTAATTCGTCTGCGGGGATAAGTTGTCCGTCTGGGTATATAAATTTCCCGCCGCCGGAGATAAATTGTCTGCCAGCGGAGATAAGTTGTCTGGCAGGGGATATAGATTTCCCGCCACCGGAGAGACGTATATCGTCAGCAGAGATAAGTTGTGTGGCAGCGGATATAAATTTCCCGCCACCGGAAAAAAGTTTTCCGCCAGCGGAGATACGTAATTCGTCTGCGGGGATAAGTTGTCCGTATGGGGATATAAATTTCCCGCCGCCGGAGATAAATTGTCTGCCAGCGGAGACAAATTGTCCGGCAGCGGATATAGATTTCCCGCCACCGGAAGTAAGTTTTCCGCCAGCGGAGAGACGTATTTCGTCAGCAGAGATAAGTTGGCCGGCAGGGGATATAGATTTCCCGCCACCGGAAATAAGTTTTCCGCCAGCGCAGAAACGTAATTCGTCTGCTGGGATAAGTTGTCCGTCTGGGGATATAAATTTCCCGCCGCCGGAGATAAATTGTCTGCCAGCGCAGATAAATTGTCCGGCAGCGGATATAGATTTCCCGCCACCGGAAATAAGTTTTCCGCCAGTGGAGAGACGTATTTCGTCAGCAGAGATAAGTTTTCCGGCAGGGGATATAAATATCCCGCCGCCGGAGAGAAGTTTTCTGCCAGCGGAGATGAATTGTGCGGCGGCGGATATAGATATCCCGCCACCGGAAGTAAGTTTTCCGCCAGTGGAGAGACGTATTTCGTCTGCAGAGATAAGTTTTCCGGCAGGGGATATAAATATCCCGCCGCCGGAGATAAGTTTTCTGCCAGCGGAGAGACGTATTTCGTCAGCAGAGAAAAGTTGTCCGGCAGGGGATATAGATTTCCCGCCACCGGAAATAAGTTTTCCGCCAGCGGAGAAACGTAATTCGTCTGCGGGGATAAGTTGTCCGTCTGGGGATATAAATTTCCCGCCGCCGGAGATAAATTGTCTGCCAGCGGAGATGAATTGTCCGGCAGCGGATATAGATTTCCCGCCACCGGAAGTAAGTTTTCCGCCAGCGGAGAGACGTATTTCGTCAGCAGAGATACTTTGTCTGGCAGGGGATATAGATTTCCCGCCACCGGAAATAAGTTTTCCGCCAGCGGAGAGACGTATTTCGTCAGCATAGATAAGTTGTCCTGCAGGGGATATAAATTTCCTGCCACCGGAGGTAAATGTTCTGCCAGCGGAGAGACGTATTTCGATAGCTGAGGTAAGTTGTCCGGCAGGGGATATAAATTTCCCGCCATCGGAGATGAGATGTCTGTCAGCGGAGAAAAGTTTTCCGCCAGCGGAGAGACGAATTTCGTCAGCAGAGATAATTTTTATGGCAGGGGATATAGATTTCCCGCCACCGGAAATAAGTTTCCCGCCAGCGGAGAGACGTATTTCGTTAGCAGCGATAAGTTGTCCGGCAGGGGATATAAATTTCCCGCCGCCGGAGATAAGTTTTCTGCCAGCAGGGGATATATATTTCCCGCCACCGGAAATAAGTTTTCACCAGCAGAGAGATGTATTTCGCCAGCAGTGATAAGTTGTCCGGCAGGGGATATAAATTTCCCGCCACCGGAAATAAGTTTTCCGCCAGCGGAGAGACGTATTTCGTCAGCAGAGATAAGTTGTCCGGCAGGGGATATAAATTTCCCGCCGCCGGAGATAAGTTTTCTGCCAGCAGGGGATATATATTTCCCGCCACCGGAAATAAGTTTTCACCAGCAGAGAGATGTATTTCGCCAGCAGTGATAAGTTGTCCGGCAGGGGATATAAATTTCCCGCCACCGGAAATAAGTTTTCCGCCAGCGGAGAGACGTATTTCGTCAGCAGAGATAAGTTGTCCGGCACGGGATTTATATTTCCTGCCGCCGGAGTTAAGTTTTCTGCCAGCGGAGAATCGTTGTTAGTAAGCGGAGATAAATTGTCTGCCAGCGGAGATAAATTGTCCGCCAGCGGATATATATTTCCTGCCACCGGAAATAAGTTTTCCGCCAGCGGAGAGACGTATTTCGTCAGCAGAGATAAGTTTTCCGGCAGGGGATATAAATATCCCGCCGCAGGATATAAGTTTTCTGCCAGCAGGGGATATATATTTCCCGCCACCGGAAATAAGTTTTCACCAGCAGAGAGATGTATTTCGCCAGCAGAGATAAGTTGTCCGGCAGGGGATATAAATATTCCGCCACCGGAAATAAGTTTTCAGCCAGCGGAGAAACGTTATTCGTCTGCGGGGATAAATTGTCCGTCTGGGGATATAAATTTCCCGCCGCCGGAAATAAGTTTTCAGCCAGCGGAGAGACGTATTTCGTCAGCAGAGATAATTTGTTTGGCAGGGGATATAGATTTCCCGCCACCGGAAATAAGTTTTCCGCCAGCAAAGAGACGTATTTCGTAAGCAGAGATAATTTGTCTGGCAGGGGATATAGATTTCCCGCCACCGGAAATAAGCTTTCCGACAGCGGAGAGACGTATTTCGTCAGCAGAGATAAGTTGTCCGGCAGGGGATATAAATTTCCCGCCACCGGATATAAGTTTTCCGCCAGCGGAGAACCTTATTCGTCTGCGGGGATAAATTGTCCGTCTGGGGATATAAATTTCCCGCCGCCGGAGATAAATTGTCTGCCAGCGGAGATAAGTTGTCCGGCAGCTGATATATATTTCCCACCACCGTTGATAAGTTTTCCGCCAGCGGAGAAACGTATTTCGTCAGCAGAGATAATTTGTCTGGCAGGGTATATAGATTTCCCGCCACCAGAAATAAATTTTCCGCCAGCGGAGAGACGTATTTCGTCAGCAGGGATAAATTGTCCGGCTGGGGATATATATTTCCCGTCACCGGAGGTAAATGTTCTGCCAGCAGATAGACGTATTTCTTTAGCAGAGATAAGTTGTCCGGCAGGGGATATAAATTTCCCGCCACCGGAAATAAGTTTTCCGCCAGCGGAGAAACGTAATTCGTCTGCGGGGTAAATTGTCCGTCTGGGGATATAAATTTCCCGCCGCCGGAGTTAAGTTTTCTGCCAGCGGAAAGACGTATTTCGTCAGAGGAGATAAATTGTCTGCCATCGGGGATAAGTTGTCTGCCAGCTGATATAGATTTCCCGCCACCGGAAATATGTTTTCCGCCAGCGGAGAGACGTATTTCGTTAGCAGAGATAAGTTTTCCGCCAGCGGAGAAACGTAATTCGTCTGCGGGGTAAATTGTCCGTCTGGGGATACATTTTTCCCGCCGCCGGAGTTAAGTTTTCTACCAGCGGAGAATCGTTGTTCGTCAGAGATAAATTGTCCGGCAGCGGATATAGATATCCCGCCACCGGAAGTAAGTTTTCCGCCAGCGGAGAGACGTTTTTCGTCAGCAGAGATAAGTTGTCCGGCAGGGGATATAAATTTCCCGCCACCGGATATAAGTTTTCCGCCAGCGGAGAGACGTATTTCGTCAGCAGAGATAAGTTGTCTGGCAGGGGATATAGATATCCCGCCACCGGAAGTAAGTTTTCCGCCAGCGGAGAGACGTTTTTCGTCAGCAGAGATAAGTTGTCCGGCAGGGGATATAGATTTCCCGCCACCGGATATAAGTTTTCCGCCAGCAAAGAGACGTATTTCGTAAGCAGAGATAATTTGTCTGGCAGGGGATATAGATTTCCCGCCACCGGAAATAAGCTTTCCGACAGCGGAGAGACGTATTTCGTCAGCAGAGATAAGTTGTCCGGCAGGGGATATAAATTTCCCGCCACCGGATATAAGTTTTCCGCCAGCGGAGAACCTTATTCGTCTGCGGGGATAAATTGTCCGTCTGGGGATATAAATTTCCCGCCGCCGGAGATAAATTGTCTGCCAGCGGAGATAAGTTGTCCGGCAGCTGATATATATTTCCCACCACCGTTGATAAGTTTTCCGCCAGCGGAGAAACGTATTTCGTCAGCAGAGATAAGTTGTCCGGCAGAGGATATAAATTTCCCGCCACCAGAAATAAATTTTCCGCCAGCGGAGAGACGTATTTCGTCAGCAGAGATAAGTTGTCCGGCAGGGGATATATATTTCCCGCCACCGGAGGTAAATGTTCTGCCAGCGGATAGACGTATTTCTTTAGAAGAGATAAGTTGTCCGGCAGGGGATATAAATTTCCCGCCACCGGAAATAAGTTTTCCGCCAGCGGAGAAACGTAATTCGTCTGCGGGGTAAATTGTACGTCTGGGGATATAAAATTCCCGCCGCCGGAGTTAAGTTTTCTACCAGCGGAGAATCGTTGTTCGTCAGCGGAGATAAATTGTCTGCCAGCGGAGATAAGTTGTCTGCCAGCTGATATAGATTTCCCGCCACCGGAATCAAGTTCTCCGCCAGCGGAGAGACGTATTTCGTTAGCAGAGATAAGTTTTCCGCCAGCGGAGAAACGTTATTCGTCTGCGATATAAATTGTCCGTCTGGGGATATATATTTCCCGCCACCGGAGGTAAATGTTCTGCCAGCGGATAGACGTATTTCTTTAGCAGAGATAAGTTGTCCGGAAGGGGATATAAATTTCCCGCCACCGGAAATAAGTTTTCCGCCAGCGGAGAAACGTAATTCGTCTGCGGGGTAAATTGTCCGTCTGGGGATACAAATTTCCCGCCGCCGGAGATAAATTGTCTGCCATCGGAGATAAATTGTCCGGCAGCGGATATAGATTTCCCGCCACCGGAAGTAAGTTTTCCGCCAGCGGAGAGACGTATTTCGTCAGCAGAGATACTTTGTCTGGCAGGGGATATAGATTTCCCGCCACCGGAAATAAGCTTTCCGCCAGCGGAGAGACGTATTTCGTCAGCAGAGATACTTTGTCTGGCAGGGGATATAGATTTCCCGCCACCAGAAATAAATTTTCCGCCAGCGGAGAGACGTATTTCGTCAGCAGAGATAAGTTGTCCGGCAGGGGATATATATTTCCCGCCACCGGAGGTAAATGTTCTGCCAGCGGATAGACGTATTTCTTTAGCAGAGATAAGTTGTCCGGTAGGGGATATAAATTTCCCGCCACCGGAAATAAGTTTTCCGCCAGCGGAGAATTGTAATTCTTCTGCGGGGTAAATTGTCCGTCTGGGGATACAAATTTCCCGCCGCCGGAGTTAAGTTTTCTACCAGCGGAGAATCGTTGTTCGTCAGAGGAGATAAATTGTCTGCCAGCGGAGATAAGTTGTCCGCCAGCGGATATATATTTCCCGCCACCAGAAATAAATTTTCCGCCAGCGGAGAGACGTATTTCGTCAGCAGAGATAAGTTGTCCGGCAGGGGATATATATTTCCCGCCACCGGAGGTAAATGTTCTGCCAGCGGATAGACGTATTTCTTTAGCAGAGATAAGTTGTCCAGCAGGGGATATAAATTTCCCGCCACCGGAAATAAGTTTTCCGCCAGCGAAGAAACGTAATTCGTCTGCGGGGTAAATTGTCCGTCTGGATATAAAATTCCCGCCGACGGAGTTAAGTTTTCTACCAGCGGAGAATCGTTGTTCGTCAGCGGAGATAAATTGTCTGCCAGCGGAGATAAGTTGTCCGCCAGCTGATATAGATTTCCCGCCACCGGAAATAAGTTTTCCGCCAGCGGAGAGACGTATTTCGTTAGCAGAGATAAGTTTTCCGCCAGCGGAGAAACGTTATTCGTCTGCGGGGATAAATTGTCCGTCTGGGGATATATATTTCTCGCCACCGGAGGTAAATGTTCTGCCAGCTGATAGACGTATTTCTTTAGCAGAGATAAGTTGTCCGGCAGGGGATATAAATTTCCCGCCACCGGAAATAAGTTTTCCGCCAGCGGAGAAACGTCATTCGTCTGCGGGGTAAATTGTCCGTCTGGGGATACATTTTTCCCGCCGCCGGAGTTAAGTTTTCTACCAGCGGAGAATCGTTGTTCGTCAGAGGAGATAAATTGTCTGCCAGCGGAGATAAGTTGTCCGCCAGCTGATATAGATTTCCCGCCACCGGAAATAAGTTTTCCGCCAGCGGAGAGACGTATTTCGTTAGCAGAGATAAGTTTTCCGCCAGCGGAGAAACGTTATTCGTCTGCGTTATAAATTGTCCGTCTGGGGATATATATTTCCCGCCACCGGAGGTAAATGTTCTGCCAGCGGATAGACGTATTTCTTTAGCAGAGATAAGTTGTCCGGCAGGGGATATAAATTTCCCGCCACCGGAAATAATTTTTCCGCCAGCGGAGAAACGTAATTCGTCTGCGGGGTAAATTGTCCGTCTGGGGATACAAATTTCACGCCGCCGGAGTTAAGTTTTCTACCAGGGAGAATCGTTGTTCGTCTGAGGAGAAAAATTGTCTGCTAGCGGATATATATTTCCCGCCACCAGAAATAAATTTTCCGCCAGCGGAGAGACGTATTTCGTCAGCAGGGATGTTGGATATAATTGTACCGTTTTAGTTTACCGTTCTATATATAAGCGATATATAAAACGGAGCTGATACAAGAGACACGTAGTGGTTCGGTTAAACGTTTATTTGAGAGTGAGTAAAGTGGTATATGCATTATGAGCACGATACAATACAGTGTTGCCAGATAATTGTTGCTTATTCAAACAATAGTATCGATTACATTTTTAACACTTCTTCTTAAGCTACATATTATCATTTTAAACTAACTACCGCATGTTTAACTTTGTCATTCCAAGTAATTTAACAAAGTCGTCGTGTTTTTTCTTGCTTAAACATTTTGTTAGTAGATCTGCAACATTGCCGTTTGTCGATACGTATTCTAGTATAATTTCATTACATTCTACTTTTTCGCGTACAAAATGATACTTAATATCAATGTGCTTCGTGCGTTTGTGATGTACCGGATTTTGAGCAATATGTTGCGAACTGATGTTGTCGCCATAGATGGTTAAAGGCTCTGTAACAGTTGACCAACCAATCTCGTCGAGAAGTCATCGTAAATAAATAGCCTCTTTAGCAGCCATAGATAGTGCTATGTATTCAGCTTCAGTGCTGCTCAACGCGACAACACTTTGCTTAGTTGAAGTCCAAGTAAAAGCACTGCTGCTAGGAAGAATGCGTATCCACTATAAGATCTTCTATCGAGCCTGTCATTGGCCCAGTCAGCATCAGCGAAACCTCTTACTGGTTCACCACACTTGCGGTATGAGATGCCCAAATTCTTCGTACCAGCCAGATACCTTAGAATGTGTTTTGCAGCCGTCTCGTGTTCTGCATGGGGATCAGTATTTCGTTGCGACAGTTTGCTTACTGCGTGCAAAATGTCCGGTCGGCTCAAGACTGCTAAATACATAAGGGAACCAATTAATGACTGATATTGTGTTACATTTACCTTGACACAATTATCATCAATGCAGCCAACTTGATAGCCCGGGTCGAGCGGTGTGCTGACTGGACGGCACTTGCTCATGCCATACGTGTCCAATAGTCCTTGAATATGCGATTTCTGGCAAAACGAAATCGAACCCTGTTCACCGTCTCGCTCAATTTCCATTCTTAGGAAAAAGTTTATGGGGCCGCCATCGTGCATCTTGAAGTTTGATGCGATCTTCTTCTTAATTACGGCTATGTCATTTTTGTTTGGACATGCGATAATTAAATCGTCGACGTAGACTGCAATATAGCTGTATGTTTGCTCATCTTTCTTGACGTACAAGCATGCCTCGTTCTCTTGAAGCCCATGGTAGACAATACCTCGTCGAGCGTTTTGTTCCATACTCGCCCGGATTGCTTGAGTCCATAAAGTGCTTTACGCAGCTTTAGAACTTTTTCTGGATGATGCTTGTCGACAAAATTCTGAGGCTGCCTCATGTACACAGTCTCATGGAGTTTACTGTTCAGGTAAGCATTTGATATATCTACTTGATGCATATACAGCTGTTTTTCTGCAGCAATTGCGAACAACATGCGAATGGTCTCGTACCGAATTACAGGTGAAAACGTTTCCCAATAATTTACTCCAAATTGTTGCCCACAGCCTTGAGCAACCAATCGAGATTTGAACTTCTCGATGAGACCATCCTTGTTTCTCTTAATTCGAAAAACCCATTTGGAACCAATGGCTTTTTGTCCTGGAGGGAGTTCACACAATGAACACGTGTTATTTTCCTGTAGAGCGTCGTATTCCGTTTGCATTGATTCTTTCCAATTTTGAGAATGATCGCCTTGCAATGCTTCAGCAACTGACTGCGGTGTCTCAGTGTCATCCATCTGATTTAGGAAACTATTGAGCACTGCCTGGTACTGCTTTTTCGGTCGCCCAGGTTGACCGCTGCGGATGATTTTTGGTCTGCCACGCCCACGCTGTACTACATTCTCTTGTGGTGGCACCTCTTGACCACTCACGGAATTGTCGTCAGGTTCATTTGCGCTCAAAAACTCCTCCTCCACTTCGCTGGAGTCACTGCTGGAATCTGCATGATCAGCAATTAAAGGTGCATATGAGTGTTGATCAGGAACTTTAATTGACTCAAGGCGGAGTATATTTGTCATGAAATCGTCATTTCGATCTGAAATACCACAATTCTCAATGCTTTTTGTGTCAATCTCACCTTCTATAAATTTCACATCACGCCTTTCAATTATTGTACGGTTCTCTCGATCGTACAGGCGGTAAGCTTTTGCTGTAAAGGAGTAGCCGACAAAAATGTATTCTTTGCCTTTTGCCTGGAATTTGCTTCTTCTGGTCTTATCCACAGCAAATGCGCGAGATCCGAATACTCGCAGGTGTTTTACTGATGGCTTGAGTCCTTTCCAGGCTTCGAATGGTGTACCGCCACTTAAGGCTTTTGTGGGACATCTATTTCGCAAGTAAACTGCCTTGGTAACAGCCTCTGCCCACAAGAACTCCTCCAGCTTTGCATGGATTAGCATACTTTTTGCCATCTCTACAATTGTTCGATTGGCTCTCTCGGCTACACCGTTTTGCTGAGGGGTGTAGGGAACCGTCAGTTGCCTTTGTATACCGCACTCGTTCAAAAAACCAGAAAATTCCTTATTTACATACTCTGTGCCATTATCGCTGCGCACAGCCTTTATTTTGTTGCCCGTTTGGCATTCCACAAAACTTTTGAACATTTTGAATTTTTCGAAAACTTGGCTTTTTGCGTGCATAATGTATACAAATACCTTGCGCGAGTAGTCATCAATAAATGTCACAAAATAGCGATTGCCGCCGATCGATTTTACATTCATTGGGCCACATACATCTGTATGCACTAGCTCAAGTACTTGCTCCGTTGTACGATTCAACTTCTGTTGAAACGGCAATGCACATATTTTTGCTCTGTTACATGTATCACAATTGATTTCCATTTTCACATTTTCAAAGTTCATGCCATGAACAAGCTGTTTATCGTTCAACTGTTTTAAATCTTGGAAATTAAGGTGGCCAAACCTATTATGCCAATTCATTGCAGGAGAAATTGTGTTCAACATATAAACTGCACTTTTTTCTGAGCACTGTTTGTACACATACAAATTGTTTTCTTGCTTGGCTTTTATTATTGTTTCTCCTTTTTTATTTTTAATCAGTGCCACTTTTCCAATAAATATAGTAGAATTCTCGAATTTAGCTGCTGTGCTCACTGAGAAAAAATTCATGTGTAATTCGGGGACGTATAACACATTTTGCAAGTTTATTAAAATATTTTCACCCAGAATTTTAACATTACCAGATCCGGGTGATGAGACGAACTTATTTGTAGCCAACATTATCGATGTTTCCTTCTCGACATAGTTTAGGAACATGCTGCGATCGCAACACATGTGCGATGTTGCGCCACTATCTACGCACCAAACTCTCTTTTGCTGCTCTCCGACAAAACAGTGCATTAAACTGCTTGCCTGTTCTCTTTGTCCATTTGTTTTGCTACCCTTTTTCTTAGATCTGCACTCGCTTGCTCGATGACCAGTTTTTTCGCATTTGAAACATTTTCCTTGAATTGTTGCTTTACGCCTGTGTTCCAGTCGTTCTTGGTTCCGTTATTCTCGACATTCTCGTTTTCTCGCGATCTGCGCTGTGTATGTGTGTATACTGCTTGTGTGGCCGAATGATTTTCGCGCTCAGCTTTCTCCTGTTTTCTGGTGCCTTCTTCCAGCATTTTTACTTTAAGAGCTTCAAATTTTGGCAACTCGTCACGCGTTTCAATCGCGACTACAAAATTTTCCCAAGATTCGGGCAAACTGCTCAATAACATGATGACTTTTAGCTCATCGTGGAGTTTTATGTCCAGTTCCGCCAATTTTTCAATTGTCTCTACAAAAGAATTGACATAGGCGGACACATCATCGCCCTGCTGCATATTTAGTCGAATAAGTTTTTGATAAAGTTGCACCTTTTGGATGGGGCCTTTTGGCATGTGGAGTTCCTTTAATTTTTTCCATATGGCTTCTGATGTTTCGCACGTCTTTATGTGCACAAACTGCGATGCCTTAACATTTAAGGTTATGTACGCCATTGCTTTCTGATCCAATTTATTCCATTTCTCGACAGCTGCGGCATCTCCTCCACTGCCTTTTCCACAGACTACATCCCATAAATCTGTCATTACCAGGACACTTTTCATGGCCATATGCCATACACTGTAATTGCCCTCATCAAGTTTTTCGATTTGATTTGACAAATTCATGTTGCTAATTGTTCCGCGTGTGTGCACAAAATAACTGTTGACAATTTAGCACAACCGACACTCAAACCCAGACGCTTTTTAGTCTGTTATTAAGCCGAAACAACGAACTCTGGGCCCATAACCAATGTTGGATATAATTGTACCGTTTTAGTTTACCGTTATATATATAAGCGATATATAAAACGGAGCTGATACAAGAGACACGTAGTGGTTCGGTTAAACGTTTATTTGAGAGTGAGTAAAGTGGTATATGCATTATGAGCACGATACAATACAGTGTTGCCAGATAATTGTTGCTTATTCAAACAATAGTATCGATTACATTTTTAACATTTTCTGCCAGCGGAGAGACGTATTTCGTCAGCAGAGATAAGTTGTCTGGCAGGGAATATAGATTTCACGCCGCCGGAGATAAGTTTTCCGCCAGCGGATAGACGTATTTTGTGAGCAGAGATAAGTTGTCTGGCAGGGCATATAGATTTCCCGCTGCCGGAGATAAGTTTTCTGCCCGCGGAAAGACGTATTTTGTCAGCAAAGATAAGATAAGATAAGATGTCTGTCAGCGGAGAAAAGCTTTCCGCCAGCGGATATAAATTTCCCGCTTCCGCAGATAAGTTTTCCGCCAGCGGAGAGATGTATTTTGTCAGCAGAGATAAGTTGTCCGGCAGGGGATATAAATTTCCCGCCACCGGAGATTAGTTTTCCGCCACCGGAGAGACGTATTTTGTCAGCAGAGATAAGTTGTCCGGCAGGGGCTATAAATTTCCCCCTCTGGAGAAAAGTTTTCCGCCAACGGATATAAATTTCCCGCCACCGGAGATAAGTTTTCTGCCAGTGGAGAGACGTATTTTGTCAGCAGTGATAAGTTGTCCGGCAGGGGATATAAATTTTCCGCCACCGGAGAGACGTATTTTGTCAGCAGAGATAAGTTGTCCGGCAGGCGATATAAATTTCCCTCCGCCGGAGATAAGTTTTCTGATAGCGTAGAGACGTATTTCGTCAGCAGAGATAAGTTGTCCGGCAGGGGATATATATTTCCCGCCACCGGAAATAAGTTTTCCGCCAGCGGAGAGATGTATTTTGTTTGCCGAGATAAGATGTCCCGCCGCCGGAAGTAAATGTTTTTCCAGCGGAGATAAGTGTTCTGCCGGCGGAGAAACGTAGGTCGTCTGCGTAGATAAGTTTTCCGCCAGCGGAGAGACGTATTTTGTCAGCAGAGATAAGTTTTCCGGCAGGGGCTACAAATTTCCCACTCTGGAGAAAAGTTTTCCGCCAGCGGATATAAATTTCCCGCCACCGGAGATAAGTTTTCTGCCAGCGGAGAGACGTATTTTGTCAGCAGTGATAAGCTGTCCGGCAGGGGATATAAATTTCCCGCCACCGGAAATAAGTTTTCCGCCAGCGGAGAGATGTATTTTGTTTGCCGAGATAAGATGTCCCGCCGCCGGAAGTAAATGTTTTGCCAGCGGAGATAAGTTTTCTGCCGGCGGAGAAACGTAGGTCGTCTGCGTAGATAAGTTTTCCGCCAGCGGAGAGACGTATTTTGTCAGCAGAGATAAGTTTTCCGGCAGGGGCTACAAATTTCCCACTCTGGAGAAAAGTTTTCCGCCAGCGGATATAAATTTCCCGCCACCGAAGATAAGTTTTCTGCCAGCGGAGAGACGTATTTTGTCAGCAGAGATAAGTTGTCCGGCAGGGGCTATAAATTTCCCCCTCTGGAGAAAAGTTGTCCGGCAGGGGATATAATTTTCCCGCCACCGGAGATAAGTTTTCTGCCAGCGGAGAGACGTATTTTGTCAGCAGTGATAAGTTGTCCGGCAGGGGATAGAAATTTCCCGCCAACGGAGATTAGTTTTCCGCCACCGGAGAGACGTATTTTGTCAGCAGAGATAAGTTGTCCGGCAGGGGCTATAAATTTCCCCCTCTGGAGAAAAGTTTTCTGCCAGAGGATATAAATTTCCCGCCACCGGAGATAAGTTTTCTGCCAGCGGAGAGACGTATTTTGTCAGCAGTGATAAGTTGTCCGGCAGGGGATATAAATTTTCCGCCGCCGGAGGTAAATGTTCTGCCAGCGGAGATAAGTTTTCTGCCGCCGGAGAAACGTAGGTCGTCTGCGTAGATAAGTTTTCCGCCAGCGGAGAGACGTATTTTCTCAGCAGAGATAAGTTCTCCGGCAGGGGATATATATTTCGCGCCACCGGAAATTAGTTTTCCGCCACCGGAGAGACGTATTTTGTCAGCAGAGATAAGTTGTCCGGCAGGGGATATATATTTCCCGCCACCGGAAATAAGTTTTCCGCCACCGGAGAGACGTATTTTGTCAGCAGAGATAAGTTGTCCGGCAGGGGATATAAATTTCCCTCCGCCGGAGATAAGTTTTCTGCCAGCGTAGAGACGTATTTTGTCAGCAGAGATAAGTTGTCCGGCAGGGGCCATAAATTTCCCCCTCTGGAGAAAAGTTTTCCGCCAGCGGAAATAAATTTCCCGCCACCGGAGATAAGTTTTCTGCCGGCGGAGAAACGTAGGTCGTCTGCGTAGATAAGTTTTCCGCCAGCGGAGAGACGTATTTTCTCAGCAGAGATAAGTTGTCCGGCAGGGGATATATATTTCCCGCCACCGGAAATTAGTTTTCCGCCAGCGGAGAGACGTATTTCGTCTGCAGAGATAAGTTTTCTGCAAGCGGAGAGACGTGTTTTGTCAGCAAAGATAAGATAAGATAAGATGTCTGTCAGCGGAGAAAAGTTTTCCGCCAGCGGATATAAATTTTCTGCCAGCGGATATAAATTTTCCGCTACCTCAGATAAGTTTTCCGCCAGCGGAGAGATGTATTTTGGCACCGGAGATAAGTTGTCCGGCAGGGGGTATATATTTCCCCCTCTGGTGAAAAGTTTTCCGCCAGCGGATATAAATTTCCCGCCACCGGAGATAAGTTTTCCGCCGGCGGAGAGACGTATTTTGTCAGCGTAGATAAGTTGTCCGGCAGGGGATATAAATTTCCCTCCGCCGGAGATAAGTTTTCCGCCACCGGAGAGACGTATTTTGTCAGCAGAGAGAAGTTGTCCGGCAGGGGACATAAATTCCTCGCCGCCGGAAGTAAATGTTCTGCCAGCGGAGATAAGTTTTCCAGAGGGGGGCGAAAAGTTTTCCGCCAGCGGATATAAATTTCCCGATGCCGGAGATAAGTGTTCTGCCCGCGGAAAGACGTATTTTGTCAGCAAAGATAAGATAAGATAAGATGTCTGTCAGCGGAGAAAAGTTTTCCGCCAGCGGATATAAATTTTCCGCTACCGCAGATAAGTTTTCCGCCAGCGTAGAGACGTATTTCGTCAGCAGAGATAAGATATCCGGCAGCGGATATAGATTTCCCGGAACCGGAAATAAGTTTTCCGCCAGCGGAGAGACGTATTTCGTCAGCAGAGATAAGTTGTCTGGCAGGGAATATAGATTTCCCGCCGTCGGAAGGAGGTTTTCCGGCACCGGAGAGAAATATTTTGTCAGCAGAGATAAGTTGTCCGGCAGGGGCTATAAATTTCCCACTCTGGAGAAAAGTTTTCCGCCAGCGGATATAAATTTCCCGCTACCGGAGATAAGTTTTCTGCCAGCGGAGAGACGTATTTTGTCAGCAGATATAAGGTGTCCGGCAGGGGCTATGAAAATCCCCATCTGGAGAAAAGTTTTCCGCCAGCGGATATAAATTTCCCGCCACCGGAGATAAGTTTTCTGCCAGCGGAGAGACGTATCTTGTCAGCAGAGATAAGTTGTCCGGCAGGGAATATAAATTTCCCCCACCGGAGATAAGTTTTCCGCCACCGGAGAGACCTATTTTGTCAGCAGAGATAAGTTGTCCGGCAGGGGCTACAAATGTCCCCCTCTGGAGAAAAGTTTTCCGCCAGCGGATATAAATTTCCCGCCACCGGAGATAAGTTTTCCGCCACCGGAGAGACGTATTTTGTCAG
This sequence comes from Drosophila pseudoobscura, assembly GCF_009870125.1. NCBI lineage: Eukaryota > Metazoa > Arthropoda > Insecta > Diptera > Drosophilidae > Drosophila > Drosophila pseudoobscura. Next base: position 517,868 of record NC_046680.1, read on the forward strand.
CAGAGATAAGTTGTCCGGCAGGGGCTATAAATTTCCCCCTCTGGAGAAAAGTTTTCCGCCAGCGGATATAAATTTCCCGCCACCGGAAATAAGTTTTCTGCCAGCGGAGAGACGCATTTTGTCAACAGCGATAAGTTGTCCGGCAGGGGATATAAATTTCCCGCCACCGGAGATAAGTTTTCCGCCACCGGAGAGATGTATTTTGTCAGCAGAGATAAGTTGTCCGGCAGGGGATATAACTTTCCCGCCGCCGGAGATAAGTTTTCTGCCAGCGTAGAGACGTATTTCGTCAGCAGAGATAAGATGTCTGGCAGGGGATATAGATATTCCGGCACCGGAAATAAGTTTTCCGCCAGCGGAGAGACGTATTTCGTCAGCAGAGATAAGTTGTCTGGCAGGGAATATCGATTTCCCGCCGCCGGAGATAAGTTTTACGCCAGCGGAGAGACGTATTTCGTTAGCAGACATAAGTTGTCAGGCCGGGGATATAAACTTCTCGCCGCCGGAGATAAGTTTTCTGCAAGCGGAGAGACGTATTGTGTCAGCAGAGATAAGTTGTCCGGCAGGGGATATAAATCTCTCGCCGACGGAGGTAAATGTTCTGTCGGCGGAGAAACGTAGTTCGTCAGCAGAGATAAGTTGTCCGGCAGCGAAGATAAGATGTCTGTTATCGGAGAAAAGTTTTCCGCCAGCGGATATAAATTTCCGCCACCGCAGATAAGTTTTCCACCAGCGAAGAGATGTATTTTGGCATCAGAGATAAGATGTCCGGCAGGTGATATAAATTCCTCGCCGCCATAAGTAAAGTAAGTAAATGTTCTGCCAGCGGAGATAAGTTTTCTGCCGGCGGAGAAACGTAATTCGTCGGCGGGGATAAATTGTCCGCCAGGGGATATACAAAATTCCCGCCGCCGGAGATAAGATTTCTGCCAGCGGAGAATCGTAGTTCGTCAGCGGTGATAAATTGTCTGCCAGCGGCGATAAGTTTTTCGCCGGAGAGACGTATTTTGTCAGCTGAGATAAGTTGTCCGTCAGGGGATATAAATTTCCCCCTCTGGAGATAAGTTTTCTGCCAGAGGAGAAACGTAGTTCATCAGCGGATATAAAATATCTGCCATCGGAAATAAGTTTTCCGCCAGCGGAGAAACGTAAATCGTCTGCGGGAATTAATTGTCCGTCTGGTGATAAAAATTTCCCGCCGCGGGAGATAAATTGTCTGCCAGCGGAGATAAGTTGTCCGTCAGCGGATATAGATTTCCCGCCACCGGAAATAAGTTTTCCGCCAGCGGAGTGACGTATTTCATCAGCAGAGATACGTTGTCCGGCAGGGGATATAAATTTCCCGCCACCGGAAATAAGTTTTCCGCCAGCGGTGAAACGTAATTCGTCTGCGGGGATAAATTTTCCGTCTGGGGATATAAATTTCCCGCCGCCGGAGATAAATTTTCTGCCAGAGGAGATAAGTTGTCCGTCAGCGGATATAGGTTTCCCGCCACCGGAAATAAGTTTTTAGCCAGCGGAAAGACGTATTTCGTCAGCAGAGGTAATTTGTCTGGAAGGGGATATAAATTTCCCGCCACCGGAAATAAGTTTTCCGCCAGCGGAGAAACGTAATTCGGCTGCGGGGGATATAAATTTCCCGCCGCCGTAGTTAAGTTTTCTGCCAGCGGAGAATCGTTGTTCGTCAGCGGAGATAAATTGTCTGCCTGCGGAGATAAGTTGTACGCCAGGGGATATAGACTTCCCGCCCCCGGAAATAAGTTTTCAGCCAGCGGAGAGACGTATTTCGTCAGCAGAGATAGTTTGTCTGGAAGGGGTATAGATTTCCCGCCACCGGAAATAAGTTTTAAGCCAGCGGAGAGACGTATTTCGTCAGCAGAGATAAGTTGTCCGGCTGGGGATATAAATTTCCCGCCGCCGGAAATAAGTTTTCTGCCAGCGGAGAAACGTAATTCGTCTGCGGGGATAAATTGTCCGTCTGGGGATATAAATTTCCCGCCGCCGGAGTTAAGTTTTCTGCCAGCGGAGAATCGTTGTTCGTCAGCGGAGATAAATTGTCTGCCAGCGGAGATAAGTTGTACGCCAGGGGATATAGATTTCCCGCCCCCGGAAATAAGTTTTCAGCCAGCGGAGAGACGTAATTCGTCAGCAGAGATAATTTGTCTGGAAGGGGATATAGATTTCCCGCCACCGGAAATAAGTTTTCCGCCAGTGGAGAGACGTATTTCGTCAGAAGAGATAAGTTGTCCGGCAGGGGATATAAATTTCCCGCCACCGGAAATTAGTTTTCCGCCAGCGGAGAGACGTATTTCGTTAGCAGAGATAAGTTTTTCGCCAGCGGATATAAATTTCCCGCCCCGGAAATAAGTTTTCTGCCAGCGGAGAAACGTAATTCGTCTGCGGGGATAAATTGTCCGTCTGGGGATATAAATTTCCCGCCGCCGGAGTTAAGTTTTCTGCCAGCGGAGAATCGTTGTTCGTCAGCGGAGATAAATTGTCTGCCTGCGGAGATAAGTTGTACGCCAGGGGATATAGACTTCCCGCCCCCGGAAATAAGTTTTCAGCCAGCGGAGAGACGTATTTCGTCAGCAGAGATAATTTGTCTGGAAGGGGTATAGATTTCCCGCCACCGGAAATAAGTTTTAAGCCAGCGGAGAGACGTATTTCGTCAGCAGAGATAAGTTGTCCGGCTGGGGATATAAATTTCCCGCCGCCGGAAATAAGTTTTCTGCCAGCGGAGAAACGTAATTCGTCTGCGGGGATAAATTGGCCGTCTGGGGATATAAATATCCCGCAGCCGGAGTTAAGTTTTCTACCAGCGGAGAATCGTTGTTCGTCAGCGGAGATAAATTGTCGGCCAGCGGAGATAAGTTGTCCGCCAGCGGATATAGATTTCCCACTACCGGAAATAAGTTTTCCGCCAGCGGAGAGACGTATTTCGTCAGCAGAGATAATTTGTCTGGCAGCGGATATAGATTTCCCGCTACCGAATATAAGTTTGCCGCCAGCGGAGAGACGTATTTCGTCAGCAGAGATAAGTTGTTAGGCAGGGGATATAAATTTCCCGCCACCGGAAATATGTTTTCCGCCAGCGTAGAGACGTATTTCGTTAGCAGAGATAAGTTTTCCGCCAGCGGAGAAACGTAATTCGTCTGCGGGGATAAATTGTACGTCTGGGGATATAAATGTAGGGATCCTTGGTGGGCTCCCTACAAGTGAGTAAGAATCCGCTCCAGAAACTCCATCAAATATACGCCACACGTCGTTGTATTATATTTATTTTAATAAATGGTTACAAATAGGTTTCTTAGCATAGTTCTTTTCGCACGTCTGCTCGCTTCTCCAGGCGAACTCTTACTTACTATCGATATATCTTCCTCTACCCTTGACTATCCCTAGCGATAGATCGATACTCATTAAAGGGCTGCCAACCCTACATTCGGCCGTCCTGACTCATCATTCGACCCGAATGATTGAGACCACATCTTCCTATACTCTGCCACCGTATTGGTCTTCAAAGGCCCTTCACCATCACCCACTTTCTCAACAATGTACCGTCCATGTCTTAGTTTACGCGTCACAATATAAGGACCCAAGAATCTTCCCTTTAGCTTCAATCCGGTTCCAAATTGGGTACGCTTAATAGCTACCATATCATTAACTTGGTACTCTTTTTCTGGTTTCCGGGACTTGTTGAACGACTTGCAATTTTCATTTTGTATCTGCACTATGTTATCTCTGGCTATCTTGCGAATTTCTTCTTTCTCCTGCTGCAGCTCTAAATTATACTCTTCCTCTACAAGCTTTTCTAAGTCACTGTCATACTTTGTCCTCATTTTTATACCTGTCAAAATCTTAAATGGGGATATCTTGGTACTTCTCGGAGGAGTGGAGTTTATAAACGATTGTACCCTACCAACATGCTTGTACCAGGCTTTCGGATCTTCTGCGCAAAGCTTTGTTAACATAGTAGTAACGACCTTATTAATTCGCTCTACCTGTCCATTACAACGCGGCACTCCTGTCGCTATCAGCAAATGTTGGATATCCTGTTCCTTACAATATTCCTCGAAAACATTAGCAGTAAATGCAGTGCCTCTATCCGTGATCACACGCTTCGGGTTTCCAAAAACTTCGCCCTGTTTCTGCAACCTATCAACCACATCATCAGCGCCTGTACTCTTTGTTGGATAAAGCCAGACAAATTTAGAAAAAGCGTCGACCACTACTAGGACGTGGTTATACTGTTTCTTAGTCAACTCCATCGGTCCAATATGGTCAATATGATACGTTTGCAAAGGCTCATCAGATTTGTCAATTACATTCAAATACCCTTCTTTCTTTCCACATTTTGCGTCGCTCACAATGCACTCCACACACGACTTAACAATCCTAACCACTTTTCCTAACAACTCTGGAATAAAGTATTCGCGCTGCACTAAATCGATAGTTCTTTTGACACCAAAATGACCCTGACGATGAGCAATCATTATGATTTCGCTTTCCATCCCAGATGGTATTACGATCAACTCTTTAACTGGATCCTTGTGCAAAATGTCATACTTCAAATAAAAGTCGTCGTAAGAACCCGACTCTAGCACCTTACAAATTGCTGGTATCCAAATATCCTGACGTTGAGCCTGCTTTATTCGATGTCTAAGTGAATCTTCCAACAACAAACAATGCACTCTACTCAATGCATCGACGTGTTTCATCTTTGTCCCTGAACGATGCTCAATTTCATAATCGAAGTCCTGAAGAAAAATGACCCAACGAGATACCTTAACTGGAACATCTTGTTTCCTCATCGTTAACGCAAAAGCATTACAGTCAGTAATAATTTTTATCTTTCTCCCAAGCAAATACACTCTCCACTTCTTTAAAGCCTGCACTATAGCGAGTACTTCAAGCTCGTATGAAGGATACTTTTCTTCAGCTGGGGTTGTCTTACGACTCATATATTCTACCGGGTGGAAACATTGATCCTCTGAGTCCATTTGCAAAAGTATAGCTCCATACCCATACATACTTGCATCGCAGTGAACTTCAGTTTTGCCCTTCTGATTAAACAACTTTAAAACAGGAGAACAGGATAAATAAACTTTCAACTGATTGAATGATGCCAACTCTTCTTCACCCATTTTGAAAGAAACATCCTTTTTCATCAAGTTTGTCAGTGGTCTGGCCACGACAGCAAAATCCTTAACAAATCTACGGAAATAGGAAGTTAGGCCCAAATAGCGTTGAACTTTTTTCCTGTCTCTCGGAATTGGAAAATTTTCAACTGCCGAAGTTTTATCTTGAGATGGTCTTATCGTTGAATTCTCTATTATGTAACCCAAAAAATTAACCTTGCGCTGTAACACTTGCGATTTCTCCCATTTTATGCGTAATCCTGAAATCTCTGCGATACTCAACACCTTCTTTAATTTTTCAAGTCCTTCTTGCACATCCTTTGATGGAATAATAATATCGTCCATATACAAAATCAAAATACCGTCATCTATCAATTGTCTGAAAACAGCATATATGTACCTCATAAATACTGGAGGGGAGTTAGTCATCCCAAATGGTACATAATTAAATTCATACTGTCCACTCTGTGTGACAAAAGAGGTATATTTACGAGAATCCTCATGTACTGGCACGTGAAAAAACCGATTAGACAAGTCCAACGTAGTGAAAATACGTCCATCCTGAAGCTTGAGTAAAACATCGTCGATTAACGCCATTGGAAAATTGTCACGAATTATCTTTTCATTCAGTTTTTTATAATCACAACAAAGTCTTTTTGAGCCATCCTTCTTGGCGACAAGCACTACAGGGGACGAGTATTCAGAAACACTATGGAGATTTATTCCCTCCTTTAACCAATCCCTGACCTGCTTATCGACTTTCTCATTGTCCACGTAAGGTAGGCGTCTAGGTCTTTGACGGACCGGTACTTCATCTGACAATATTATCTTCATTTCAACAGGGCTGTTTTCTGGTTTTACGGGCTTATAATTTTCTACCAATCCTGCTATTATTGACCTCACCTCAAGGTTCAAATGCGACAGGTCTATCCCTCGTGAAAACTCTTCAATAATATTGCTCGACAGTATCTAATGGAACGTCTTTTCCAATTCATCAATTGCGCTCCCTGAATCCGGAGGCCTGCTCACTTGAGTATCACTATATTTAATGAACTCTAGATTGCTCTAGATACTCCTTTTCCGGTGGAACTTCAACCTCCCCTTGACGGATGTCATTTATTGAATGAAAGAAAACTCCTTTCTTCCCTATGCTTGCACTGACAAAATCAAGAACATCACTTCCAATTACACCTTCGTACAGGGTATCATCGTCACGGACTACATGGAAACACATTTCCAAAGGAACGTCATCCAACTTAGTAACAACATTAAATGAACCCAACGTATATATTTTCTTGCCTCCTATTCCGATCAATTCTTTTATATCGTTTTTCAACGCAACTGGGAAAATCTTTCTGTAGACTTTCTCGCTCATGGTACAAATATCGCTGCCAGAATCAAACAATGCAGTGATATCTTCATTACCGATTTCAACATTCTTAAAAGCCCGATTAAAACTGGTCTGAGAAAATTGCTGGACATTTGAAATTTTCTTCTCTGTTGCCATTCGTGAACCTTTTGCCTCGCATTGATTTGCCTTGTGACCTAGTTGATTGCATTTAAAACATTTGACGGCACTTTCCTTGCAATACTTTGCAATATGATTACTACCTCCACATTTGAAACACTGCCTTTCATCCTTGATTTTTACAAACTATTCTCAAACTTTGGGTTTGCCTTTAGCGTACTTCCTTGATTTGCACTGATCTTTTCATAAATCTTAATTTGCTCACGAAAATCTTTAAAATTGTTTGCTTGGTACAGACAGCTTTTGTTTTGCTTGGAGTCTGGAATGCCCTCAATAATATATTCAATAATACTTTCTTCATCTAGCTGGGATTGACTTGCCAAGGTACACATGCTATAAAAATATTCAATTAAAGTCTCTTTATGGGTCTTCTTTCTATTTTCTAATAGCTTATGAACTTGCTTTGCCGTTAACTTCTCACTAAATTCACTTTTTAGTGCTTCCTTCAGAGAATTCCAATCATTAATGCCTGATTGACTGCTCAAAAATAATTTCGCTGCACCTTTCACTAATGTCCTGCCATATATAAACTTTTGCAAATCATTCCAATTCACTGTTAAGGCATTAAGTTCAAAATCACGTAGCCAGTTATCAACATCCGGAGAACCATTGCCCGTAAATGCTGAAAGGGATTCTTCGATGTCTCTTAATGTGAACGCCACGTTTACTGAACTACCAACTGCTGCTTCTCCTACCGAATTTAAAATTGGCGCGTCTTCTGTCTGTTCGTCCCCAGTTATATTGATCGTTTCTTCGTATACAGATTCTTCGTTTTCGTCTTGATCTAGTCTAAAATACGAATATAGTCTCTCCCGTAAAACTGATTTAACACCTGAATGCTGCAGATGTAGCTCTTTCAATTTTTCCTTCAACTCTGCTACGGTTAGGTCTAAGATTTCTTCGCGTTGCATATTACAATTAGCTAAAATATAGTTTACGTTAAATCCGCTTCCTAAAATTTGCAACACCTTAAATCTATTCTGTATATTCAATACTTGCGTATACAGACATCAGGTGTGAGAATCGTCTTTTCCAATACACGCAGATAAACGATGCGTTCTTCTTCTCTGTCTTCTTCACGTCGTTGTCGTTCGCAGGGTATACAAGCCGCACGTGGCCGTGCGAAGTACCACTGTTGTTGTTTCGTCGTTTCTGCTTTCCTCTTTTCTGCACGTTCGCAATCTGAACGTCTCTTCAGTCCTCTTTGCTCCGTACTTTCGTCGTTGGCTTTTCACTCTTTCCCGTTTGCCTTGCTCTTCTGACGAAAACGAATAGTGTCGTTTTGCGTCCTCTTTCCTCGTCGTTTTCGGGTCTGCGTCGTTTTGTAGCCTCGTCGTTTTGTAGCTCTGTAGCTCTTCGCCGTTAGCTACCTCTGCTCTCTGAACTTTGACGAAAACGAATAGTGTCGTTTTGCGTCCTCTTTCCTCGTTATTTTCGTTTCTCACAGCCGCTTCTCGGCATCTGCTTTCGTCTGATCTTCGTTGCTTCGTTCGTCGTAATTTCACAATGTTGCGCAAAACTTGATGGTATTGGCAACTTGTACACGAATACACATTCACTTGTGGTTCTATCCCGGTTGAGCCCCCAAATTGTAGGGATCCTTGGTGGGCTCCCTACAAGTGAGTAAGAATCCGCTCCAGAAACTCCATCAAATATACGCCACACGTCGTTGTATTATATTTATTTTAATAAATGGTTACAAATAGGTTTCCTAGCATAGTTCTTTTCGCACGTCTGCTCGCTTCTCCAGTCGAACTCTTACTTACTATCGATATATCTTCCTCTACCCTTGACTATCCCTGGCGATAGATCGATACTCATTAAAGGGCTGCCAACCCTACATAAATTTCCCACCGTCGGAGTTAAGTTTTCTACCAGCGGAGAATCGTTGTTCGTCAGCGGAGATAAATTGTCTGCCAGCGGAGATAAGTTGTACGAGAGGGGAAATAGATTTCCCGCCCCCGGAAATAAGTTTTCAGCCAGCGGAGAGACGTATTTCGTCAGCAGAGATAATTTGTCTGGCAGGGGATATAAATTTCCCGCCACCGGAAATAAGTTTTCCGCCAGCGGAGAGACGTATTTCGTCAGTAGAGATAAGTTGTCCGGCAGCGGATATAAATTTCCCGCCACCGGAAATAAGTTTTCCGCCAGCGGAGAGACGTATTTCGTCAGTAGAGATAAGTTGTCCGGCAGGGGATATAAATTTCCCGCCGCCGGAAATAAGTTTTCCGCTAGCGGAGAGACGTATTTCGTTAGCAGAGATAATTTGTCTGGCAGGGGATATAGATTTCCCGCCACCGGAAATAAGTTTTCCGCCAGTGGAGAGACGTATTTCGTCAGCAGAGATAAGTTGTCCGGCAGGGGACATAGATTTCCCGCCACCGGAAATAAGTTTTCCGCCAGCGGAGAGACGTATTTCGTTAGCAGAGATAAGTTGTCCGGCAGGGGATATAAATATCCCACCGCCGGAGATAAGTTTTCTGCCAGCGGAGGAACGTAACTCGTCTGCGGGGATAAATTGTCCGTCGGGGGATATAAATTTCCCGCCGCCGGAGTTAAGTTTTCCGCCAGCGGAGAGACGTATATCGTCGGCAGAGATAATTTGTCTGGCAGGGGATATAGATTTCCCGCCACGGATATAGATTTCCCGCCCCCGGAAATAAGTTTTCCGCCAGCGGAGAGACTTATTTCGTCAGCAGAGATAATTTGTCTGGCAGGGGATATAGATTTCCCGCCACCGGAAATAAGTTTTCCGCCAGCGGAGAGACGTATTTCGTCAGTAGAGATAAGTTGTCCGGCAGGGGATATAAATTTCCCGCCGCCGGAAATAAGTTTTCCGCCAGCGGAGAGACGTATTTCGTTAGCAGAGATAATTTGTCTGGCAGGGGATATAGATTTCCCGCCACCGGAAATAAGTTTTCCGCCAGTGGAGAGACGTATTTCGTCAGCAGAGATAAGTTGTCCGGCAGGGGACATAGATTTCCCGCCACCGGAAATAAGTTTTCCGCCAGCGGAGAGACGTATTTCGTTAGCAGAGATAAGTTGTCCGGCAGGGGATATAAATATCCCACCGCCGGAAATAAGTTTTCTGCCAGCGGAGGAACGTAACTCGTCTGCGGGGATAAATTGTCCGTCGGGGGATATAAATTTCCCGCCGCCGGAGTTAAGTTTTCCGCCAGCGGAGAGACGTATATCGTCGGCAGAGATAATTTGTCTGGCAGGGGATATAGATTTCCCGCCACCGGAAATAAGTTTTACGCCAGCGTAGAGACGTATTTCGTTAGCAGAGATAAGTTTTCCGCCAGCGGAGAAACGTAATTCGTCTGCGGGGATAAATTGTCCGTCTGGGGATATAAATTTCCCACCGTCGGAGTTAAGTTTTCTGGCAGAGGAGAATCGTTGTTCGTCAGCGGAGATAAATTGTCTGCCAGCGGAGATAAGTTGTCCGCCAGCGGATATAGATTTCCCGCCCCCGGAAATAAGTTTTCCGCCAGCGGAGAGACGTATTTCGTCAGAAGAGATAAGTTGTCCGTCGGGGGATATAAATTTCCCGCCAACGGAGATTAGTTTTCCGCCAGCGGAGAGACGTATTTTGTCAGCAGAGATAAGATAAGATAAGATGTCTGTCAGCGGAGAAAAGTTTTCCGCCAGCGGATATAAATTTCCCGCTACAGCAGATAAGTTTTCCGCCAGCGGAGAGATGTATTTTGTCAGCAGAGATAAGTTGTCCGGCAGGGGATATAAATTTCCCGCCACCGGAGATTAGTTTTCCGCCACCGGAGAGACGTATTTTGTCAGCAGAGATAAGTTGTCCGGCAGGGGCTATAAATTTCCCCCTCTGGAGAAAAGTTTTCCGCCGGCGGATATAAATTTCCCGCCACCGGAGATAAGTTTTCTGCCAGTGGAGAGACGTATTTTGTCAGCAGTGATAAGTTGTCCGGCAGGGGATATAAATTTTCCGCCACCGGAGATAAGTTTTCCGCCACCGGATAGACGTATTTTGTCAGCAGAGATAAGTTGTCCGGCAGGCGATATAAATTTCCCTCCGCCGGAGATAAGTTTTCTGCCAAGGGATATAAATTTCCCGCCACCGGAGATAAGTTTTCTGCCAGCGGAGAGACGTATTTTGTCAGCAGAGATAAGTTGTCCGGCAGGGGCTATAAATTTCCCCCTCTGGAGAAAAGTTGTCCGGCAGGGGATATAATTTTCCCGCTACCGGAGATAAGTTTTCTGCCAGCGGAGAGACGTATTTTGTCAGCAGAGATAAGTTGTCCGGCAGGGGATATAAATTTCCCGCCACCGGAGATAAGTTTTCCGCCACCGGAGAGACGTATTTCGTCTGCAGCGATAAGTTGTCCGGCAGGGGCTACAAATTTCCCACGCTGGAGAAAAGTTTTCCGCTAGCGGATATAAATTTCCGGCCACCGGAGATAAGTTTTCTGCCAGCGGAGAGACGTATTTTGTCAGCAGAGATAAGTTGTCCGGCAGGGGCTATAAATTTCCCCCTCTGGAGAAAAGTTGTCCGGCAGGGGATATAAATTTCCCGCCACCGGAGATAAGTTTTCTGCCAGCGGAGAGACGTATTTTGTCAGCAGAGATAAGTTGTCCGGCAGGGGATATAAATTTCCCGCCAACGGAGATTAGTTTTCCGCCACCGGAGAGACGTATTTTGTCAGCAGAGATAAGTTGTCCGGCAGGGGCTATAAATTTCCCCCTCTGGAGAAAAGTTTTCCGCCAGAGGATATAAATTTCCCGCCACCGGAGATAAGTTTTCTGCCAGCGGAGAGACGTATTTTGTCAGCAGAGATAAGTTGTCCGGCAGGGGATATAAATTTCCCGCCAACGGAGATTAGTTTTCCGCCACCGGAGAGACGTATTTTGTCAGCAGAGATAAGTTGTCCGGCAGGGGCTATAAATTTCCCCCTCTGGAGAAAAGTTTTCCGCCAGAGGATATAAATTTCCCGCCACCGGAGATAAGTTTTCTGCCAGCGGAGAGACGTATTTCGTTAGCAGAGATAAGTTGTCCGGCAGGGGATATAAATATCCCACCGCCGGAAATAAGTTTTCTGCCAGCGGAGGAACGTAACTCGTCTGCGGGGATAAATTGTCCGTCTGGGGATATAAATTTCCCACCGTCGGAGTTAAGTTTTCTGGCAGAGGAGAATCGTTGTTCGTCAGCGGAGATAAATTGTCTGCCAGCGGAGATAAGTTGTCCGCCAGCGGATATAGATTTCCCGCCCCCGGAAATAAGTTTTCCGCCAGCGGAGAGACGTATTTCGTCAGAAGAGATAAGTTGTCCGTCGGGGGATATAAATTTCCCGCCGCCGGAGTTAAGTTTTCCGCCAGCGGAGAGACGTATATCGTCGGCAGAGATAATTTGTCTGGCAGGGGATATAGATTTCCCGCCACCGGAAATAAGTTTTCCGCCAGTGGAGAGACGTATTTCGTCAGCAGAGATAAGTTGTCCGGCAGGGGACATAGATTTCCCGCCACCGGAATTAAGTTTTCCGCGAGCGGAGAGACGTATTTCGTTAGCAGAGATAAGTTTTCCGCCAGCGTAGAAACGTAATTCGTCTGCGGGGATAAATTGTCCGTCTGGGGATATAAATTTCCCACCGCCGGAGTTAAGTTTTCTGCCAGCGGATAATCGTTGTTCGTCAGCGGAGATAAATTGTCTGCCAGCGGAGATAAGTTGTACGCCAGGGGATATAGATTTCCCGCCCCCGGAAATAAGTTTTCAGCCAGCGGAGAGACGTATTTCGTCAGCAGAGATAATTTGTCTGGAAGGGGATATATATTTCCCGCCACCGGAAATAAGTTTTCCGCCAGCAGAGAGACGTAATTCGTCAGCAGAGATAAGTTGTCCGGCAGGGGATATAAATTTCCCGCCACCGGAAATAAGTTTTCTGCCAGCGGAGAAACGTAATTCGTCTGCGGGGATAACTTGTCCGTCGGAGTTAAGTTTTCTGCCAGCGGAGAATCGTTGCTCGTCAGCGGAGATAAATTGTCTGCCAGCGGAGATAATTTGTACGCCAGGGGATATAGATTTCCCGACCCCGGAAATAAGTTTTCAGCCAGCGGAGAGACGTAATTCGTCAGCAGAGATAATTTGTCTGGAAGGGGATATAGATTTCCCGCCACCGGAAATTAGTTTTCCGCCAGCGGAGAGACGTATTTCGTCAGAAGAGATAAGTTGTCCGGCAGGGGATATAAATTTCCCGCCACCGGAAATTAGTTTTCCGCCAGCGGAGAGACGTATTTCGTTAGCAGAGATAAGTTTTTCGCCAGCGGATATAAATTTCCCGCCCCGGAAATAAGTTTTCCGCCAGCGGAGAAACGTAATTCGTCTGCGGGGATAAATTGGCCGTCTGGGGATATAAATATCCCGCAGCCGGAGTTAAGTTTTCTACCAGCGGAGAATCGTTGTTCGTCAGCGGAGATAAATTGTCGGCCAGCGGAGATAAGTTGTCCGCCAGCGGATATAGATTTCCCGCCACCGGAAATAAGTTTTCCGCCGGTGGAGAGACGTATTTCGTCAGCAGAGATAATTTGTCTGGCAGCGGATATAGATTTCCCGCCACCGGAAATAAGTTTTCCGCCAGCGTAGAGACGTATTTCGTTAGCAGAGATAAGTTTTCCGCCAGCGGAGAAACGTAATTCGTCTGCGGGGATAAATTGTCCGTCTGGGGATTTAAATTTCCCACCGTCGGAGTTAAGTTTTCTACCAGCGGAGAATCTTTGTTCGTCAGCGGAGATAAGTTGTACGAGAGGGGAAATAGATTTCCCGCCCCCGGAAATAAGTTTTCAGCCAGCGGAGAGACGTATTTCGTCAGCAGAGATAATTTGTCTGGCAGGGGATATAAATTTCCCGCCACCGGAAATAAGTTTTCCGCCAGCGGAGAGACGTATTTCGTCAGTAGAGATAAGTTGTCCGGCAGCGGATATAAATTTCCCGCCACCGGAAATAAGTTTTCCGCCAGCGGAGAGACGTATTTCGTCAGTAGAGATAAGTTGTCCGGCAGGGGATATAAATTTCCCGCCGCCGGAAATAAGTTTTCCGCTAGCGGAGAGACGTATTTCGTTAGCAGAGATAAGTTGTCCGGCAGGGGACATAGATTTCCCGCCACCGGAAATAAGTTTTCCGCCAGCGGAGAGACGTATTTCGTTAGCAGAGATAAGTTGTCCGGCAGGGGATATAAATATCCCACCGCCGGAGATTAGTTTTCTGCCAACGGAGGAACGTAACTCGTCTGCGGGGATAAATTGTCCGTCGGGGGATATAAATTTTCCGCCGCCGGAGTTAAGTTTTCCGCCAGCGGAGAGACGTATATCGTCGGCAGAGATAATTTGTCTGGCAGGGGATATAGATTTCCCGCCACCGGAAATAAGTTTTACGCCAGCGTAGAGACGTATTTCGTTAGCAGAGATAAGTTTTCCGCCAGCGGAGAAACGTAATTCGTCTGCGGGGATAAATTGTCCGTCTGGGGATATAAATTTCCCACCGTCGGAGTTAAGTTTTCTGGCAGAGGAGAATCGTTGTTCGTCAGCGGAGATAAATTGTCTGCCAGCGGAGATAAGTTGTCCGCCAGCGGATATAGATTTCCCGCCCCCGGAAATAAGTTTTCCGCCAGTGGAGAGACGTATTTCGTCAGCAGAGATAAGTTGTCCGGCAGGGGACATAGATTTCCCGCCACCGGAATTAAGTTTTCCGCCAGCGGAGAGACGTATTTCGTTAGCAGAGATAAGTTTTCCGCCAGCGGAGAAACGTAATTCGTCTGCGGGGATAAATTGTCCGTCTGGGGATATAAATTTCCCACCGTCGGAGTTAAGTTTTCTACCAGCGGAGAATCTTTGTTCGTCAGCGGAGATAAATTGTCTGCCAGCGGAGATAAGTTGTACGCCAGGGGATATAGATTTCCCGCCCCCGGAAATAAGTTTTCAGCCAGCGGAGAGACGTATTTCGTTAGCAGAGATAAGTTGTCTGGAAGGGGATATATATTTCCCGCCACCGGAAATAAGTTTTCCGCCCGCAGAGAGACGTAATTCGTCAGCAGACATAAGTTGTCCGGCAGGGGATATAAATTTCCCGCCACCGGAAATAAGTTTTCTGCCAGCGGAGAAACGTAATTCGTCTGCGGGGATAACTTGTCCGTCGGAGTTAAGTTTTCTGCCAGCGGAGAATCGTTGCTCGTCAGCGGAGATAAATTGTCTGCCAGCGGAGATAATTTGTACGCCAGGGGATATAGATTTCCCGACCCCGGAAATAAGTTTTCAGCCAGCGGAGAGACGTAATTCGTCAGCAGAGATAATTTGTCTGGAAGGGGATATAAATTTCCCGCCACCGGAAATTAGTTTTCCGCCAGCGGAGAGACGTATTTCGTTAGCAGAGATAAGTTTTTCGCCAGCGGATATAAATTTCCCGCCCCGGAAATAAGTTTTCCGCCAGCGGAGAAACGTAATTCGTCTGCGGGGATAAATTGGCCGTCTGGGGATATAAATATCCCGCAGCCGGAGTTAAGTTTTCTACCAGCGGAGAATCGTTGTTCGTCAGCGGAGATAAATTGTCGGCCAGCGGAGATAAGTTGTCCGCCAGCGGATATAGATTTCCCGCCCCCGGAAATAAGTTTTCAGCCAGCGGAGAGACGTAATTCGTCAGCAGAGATAATTTGTCTGGCAGCGGATATAGATTTCCCGCCACCGGAAATAAGTTTTCCGCCAGCGTAGAGACGTATTTCGTTAGCAGAGATAAGTTTTCCGCCAGCGGAGAAACGTAATTCGTCTGCGGGGATAAATTGTCCGTCTGGGGATATAAATTTCCCACCGTCGGAGTTAAGTTTTCTACCAGCGGAGAATCTTTGTTCGTCAGCGGAGATAAATTGTCTGCCAGCGGAGATAAGTTGTACGCCAGGGGATATAGATTTCCCGCCCCCGGAAATAAGTTTTCAGCCAGCGGAGAGACGTAATTCGTCAGCAGAGATAATTTGTCTGGAAGGGGATATAGATTTCGCGCCACCGGAAATAAGTTTTCCGCCAGTGGAGAGACGTATTTCGACAGCAGAGATAAGTTGTCCGGCAGGGGATATAAATTTCCCGCCACCGGAAATTAGTTTTCCGCCAGCGGAGAGACGTATTTCGTCAGCAGAGTTAATTTGTCTGGCAGGGGATATAGATTTCCCGCCACCGGAAATAAGTGTTCCGCCAGCGGAGAGACGTATTTCGTCAGTAGAGATAAGTTGTCCGGCAGCGGATATAAATTTCCCGCCAGCGGAAATAAGTTTTCCGCCAGCGGAGAGACGTATTTCGTCAGTAGAGATAAGTTGTCCGGCAGGGGATATAAATTTCCCGCCGCCGGAAATAAGTTTTCCGCCAGCGGAGAGACGTATTTCGTCAGCAGAGATAAGTTGTCCGGTAGGGGATATAAATTTCCCGCCGCCGGAAATAAGTTTTCCGCCAGCGGAGAGACGTATTTCGTTAGCAGAGATAATTTGTCTGGCAGGGGATATAGATTTCCCGCCACCGGAAATAAGTTTTCCGCCAGCGGAGAGACGTATTTCGTCAGCAGAGATAAGTTGTCCGGTAGGGGATATAAATTTCCCGCCGCCGGAAATAAGTTTTCCGCCAGCGGAGAGACGTATTTCGTTAGCAGAGATAATTTGTCTGGCAGGGGATATAGATTTCCCGCCACCGGAAATAAGTTTTCCGTCAGCGGAGAGACGTATTTCGTCCGCAGAGATAAGTTGTCCGGCAGGGGATATAAATTTCCCGCCGCCGGAAATAAGTTTTCCGCCAGCGGAGAGACGAATTTCGTCAGTAGAGATAAGTTGTCCGGCAGGGGATATAAATTTCCCGCCGCCGGAAATAAGTTTTCCGCCAGCGGAGAGACGTATTTCGTTAGCAGAGATAATTTGTCTGACAGGGGATATAAATATCCCGCCGCCGGAGTTAAGTTTTCCGCCAGCGGAGAGACGTATATCGTCGGCAGGGATAATTTGTCTGGTAGGGAATATAGATTTCCCGCCCCCGGAAATAAGTTTTCCGCCAGCGGAGAGACGTATTTCGTCAGTAGAGATAAGTTGTCCGGCAGGGGATATAAATTTCCCGCCGCCGGAAATAAGTTTTCCGCCAGCGGAGAGACGTATTTCGTCAGCAGAGATAAGTTGTCCGGTAGGGGATATAAATTTCCCGCCGCCGGAAATAAGTTTTCCGCCAGCGGAGAGACGTATTTCGTTAGCAGAGATAATTTGTCTGGCAGGGGATATAGATTTCCCGCCACCGGAAATAAGTTTTCCGTCAGCGGAGAGACGTATTTCGTCCGCAGAGATAAGTTGTCCGGCAGGGGATATAAATTTCCCGCCGCCGGAAATAAGTTTTCCGCCAGCGGAGAGACATATTTCGTCAGTAGAGATAAGTTGTCCGGCAGGGGATATAAATTTCCCGCCGCCGGAAATAAGTTTTCCGCCAGCGGAGAGACGTATTTCGTTAGCAGAGATAATTTGTCTGACAGGGGATATAAATATCCCGCCGCCGGAGTTAAGTTTTCCGCCAGCGGAGAGACGTATATCGTCGGCAGGGATAATTTGTCTGGTAGGGAATATAGATTTCCCGCCCCCGGAAATAAGTTTTCCGCCAGCGGAGAGACGTATTTCGTCAGCAGAGATAGGTTGTCCGGCAGGGGATATAGATTTCCCGCCACCGGAAATAAGTTTTCCGGCAGCGTAGAGACGTATTTCGTTAGCAGAGATAAGTTTTCCGCCAGCGGAGAAACGTAATTCGTCTGCGGGGATAAATTGTCCGTCTGGGGATATAAATTTCCCACCGTCGGAGTTAAGTTTTCTGGCAGAGGAGAATCGTTGTTCGTCAGCGGAGATAAATTGTCTGCCAAAGGAGATAAGTTGTCCGCAAGCGGATATAGATTTCCCGGCACCGGAAATAAGTTTTCCCCCAGCGGAGAGACGTATTTCGTAAGCAGAGATAAGTTGTCTGGCAGGGGATATAGATTTCCCGCCGCCGGAGATAAGTTTTCTGCCTGCGTAGAGACGTATTCGTTAGCAGAGATAAAGTGTCGGGCCGGGGATATAAATTTCTGGCCGCCGGAGATAAGTTTTCTGCAAGCGGAGAGACGTATTTCGTCAGCCGAGATAAGATGTCCGTCAGGGGAAGTAAATTTCCCGCCGCCGGAGATAAGATTTCTGCCAGTGGTGAATCATAGTTCGTCAGCGGGGATAAGTTGTCCGCCAGCGGATATAGATTTCCCGGCACCGGAAATAAGCTTTCCGCCAGCGGGGAGACGTATTTCGTCAGCAGAGATAAGTTTTCCGGCAGAGGATATTGATATCCCGCCACCGAAATTAGGTTACCGCCAGCGGGGAGACGTATTTCGTCAGCAGAGATAAGTTGTCCGGAAGGGGATATAGATTTCCCGCCACCGGAAATAAGTTTTCCGCCAGCGGAGAGACGTATTTTGTTAGCAGACATAAGCTGTCCGGCAGGGAATACAAATTTCCCGCCGCCGGAGGTATATGTCCTGCCAGCGGAGATTAGTTTTCTGGCGGCGGAGAAACGTAATTCGTCAGCGGGGATAAATTGTCTGCCAGCGGAGATAAGTTGTCCGCCAGCGGATATAGATTTCCCGGCACCGGAAATAAGTTTTCTGCAAGCGGAAGATTTATTTCGTCACCAGAGATGAGTTTTCTGCAAGCGGAGAGACGTATTTCGTCAGCAGAGATAAGTTGTCCGGCAGGGCATAAAGATTTCCCGCCACCGGAAATATGTTTTCCGCCAGCGTAGAGACGTATTTCGTCAGTTGAGATAACTTGTCCTTCAGGGGATATATATTTCCCGCCACCGGAAATAAGTTTTCTGCAAGCGGAAGATGTATTTCTTCACCAGAGATAAGTTTTACGCCAGCGGAGAGACGTATTTCGTTATCAGAGATAATTTGTCTGGAAGGGGAAATAGATTTCCCGCCCCCGGAAATAAGTTTTCCGCCAGCGGAGAGACATATTTCGTAAGCAGAGATAAGTTGTCCGGCAGGGGATATAGATTTCCCGCCACCGGAAATAAGTTTTGCGCCAGCGGAGAGACGTATTTCGTTAGCAGAGATAAGCTGTCCGGCATCGGATATAAATTTCCCGCCGCCGGAGTTAAATGTTCTGCCAGCGGAGATCAGTTTTCTACCGGCGGAGAAACGTAGCTCGTCAGCGGAAATAAATTGTCCGCCAGCGGAGATAAGTTGTCTGTGAGCGGAGAAAAGTTTTCCAATAGCGGATATAAATTTCCCCACACCGGAGATAATTTTTCTGCCCGCGGAGTGACGTATTTTGTCAGCAAAGATAAGATAAGATAAGATAAGATGTCTGTCAGCGGAGAAAAGTTTTCCGCCAGCGGATATAAATTTCCCGCCACCGCAGATAAGTTTTCCGCCAGCGGAGAGATGTAGTTTGTCAGCCGAGATAAGATGTCCGGCAGGTGATATAAATTCCTCGCCGCCGTCAGCGGGGATAAATTTTCCTTCGGAGGATATACATTTCCCGCCACCGGAGATAAATTTTCCGCCAGCGGAGCGACGTTTTTTTTTGTCAGCAGAGATAAGTTGTCCGCAGGGGATATAAAATTCCCGCCGCCGGAGGTAAATTTTCTGCCAGCGGAGAAACGTAGTTCGTCAGCAGAGATAAGTTGTCCGGCAGCGAAGATAAGATGTCTGTTATCGGAGAAAAGTTTTCCGCCAGCGGATATAAATTTCCGCCACCGCAGATAAGTTTTCCGCCAGCGAAGAGATGTATTTTGTCAGCAGAGATAAGATTTCCGGCAGGTGATATAAATTCCTCGCCGCCATAAGTAAAGTAAGTAAATGTTCTGCCAGCGGAGGCAAGTTTTCTGCCGGCGGAGAAACGTAATTCGTCAGCGGGGATAAATTGTCTGTCAGGGGATATAAAAAATTCCCGCCGCCGGAGATAACATTTCTGACAGCGGAGAATCGTAGTTCGTCAGCGGAGATAAATTGTCTGCCAGCGGAGATAAGTTGTCCGTCAGCGGATATAGATTTCCCGGCACCGGAAATAAGTTTTCCGCCAGCGGAGAGACGTATTTCGTTAGCAGAGATAAGTTGTCTGGAAGGGGATATTAATTTCCCGCCACCGGAAATAAGTTTTCTGCAAGCGGAGAGATGTATTTCGTTATCAGAGATAAGATGTCTGGCAGGTGATATAAATTCCTCGCCGCCATAAGTAAAGTAAGTAAATGTTCTGCCAGCGGAGACAAGTTTTCTGCCGGCGGAGAAACGTAATTCGTCAGCGGGGATAAATTGTCCGTCAGGGGATATCAAAAATTCCCGCCGCCGGAGATAACATTTCTGCCAGCGGAGAATCATAGTTCGTCAGCGGAAATAAATTGTCTGCCAGCGGAGATAAGTTGTCCGCCAGCGGATATAGATTTCCCGGCACCGGAAATAAGTTTTCCGCCAGCGAAGAGATGTATTTTGTCAGCAGAGATAAGATGTCCGGCAGGGGATATATATTTCCCGCCACCGGAAATAAGTTTTCCGCCAGCGGAGAGACGTATTTCGTCAGCAGAATAAGTTGTCTGGCAGGGGATATAGGTTTCCCGCCGCCGGAGATAAGTTTTCTGCAAGCGGAGAGATGTATTTTGTCAGTAGAGATAAGTTGTCCGGCAGGGATTATAAATTTCCCGCCGACGGAGGTAAATGTTCTGCCGGCGGAGAAACGTAGTTCGTCAGCAGAAATAAGTTGTCCGGCAGCGAAGATAAGATGTCTGTTATCGGAGAAAAGTTTTCCGCCAGCGGATATAAATTTCCGCCACCGCAGATAAGTTTTCCGCCAGCGAAGAGATGTATTTTGTCAGCAGAGATAAGATTTCCGGCAGGTGATATAAATTCCTCGCCGCCATAAGTAAAGTAAGTAAATGTTCTGCCAGCGGAGGCAAGTTTTCTACCGGCGGAGAAACGTAATTCGTCAGCGGGGATAAATTGTCTGTCAGGGGATATAAAAAATTCCCGCCGCCGGAGATAACATTTCTGCCAGCGGAGAATCGTAGTTCGTCAGCGGAGATAAATTGTCTGCCAGCGGAGATAAGTTGTCCGCCAGCGGATATAGATTTCCCGGCACCGGAAATAAGTTTTCCGCCAGCGGAGAGACGTATTTCGTCAGCAGAAATAAGTTGTCTGGCAGGGGATATAGATTTCCCGCCGCCGGAGATAAGTTTTCCGCCAGCTTAGAGACGTATTTCGTTAGCAGAGATAAGATGTCCGGCAGCGGAAATAGATTTCCCGCCGCCGGAGGTAAATGTTCTGCCAGCGGAGATCAGTTTTCTGCCTGCGGAGAAACTTAATTCATCAGCGGGGATAAATTGCCCGGCAGGGGATATATATTTCCCGCCAGCGGAGAGACGTATTTCGTTTGCAGAGATAAGTTGTCAGGCCGGGGATATAAATTTCCCGCCACCGGAAATAAGTTTTCCGCCACCGATGAGACGTATTTTGTCAGCAGAGATAAGTTGTCTGGTAGGGGATATAAATTTCCCGTCGCCGGAAGTAAATGTTTTGCCAGCGGAGATAAGTTTTCTGCCGGCGGAGAAATGTAGGTCGTCTGCGGAGATAAGTTGTCCGGCAGGAGGTATAAATTTCCCCCTCTGGAGAAAAGTTTTCCGGCAGCGGATATAAATTTCCCGCCACCGGAGATAAGTTTTCTGCAAGCGGAGAGATGTATTTCGTCAGCAGAGATAAGTTTTCCGCCAGCGGAGAGATAAGAGATTCAGAGATAAGTTTTCCGGTAGGGGATATAGATTTCCCGCCACCGGAAATAAGTTTTCCGCCAGCGAAGAGATGTATTTTGTCAGCAGAGATAAGATGTCCGGCAGGTGATATAAATTCCTCGCCGCCATAAGTAAAGTAAGTAAATGTTTTGCCAGCGGAGACAAGTTCTGGGCCGGCGGAGAAACATAATTCGTCAGCGGGGATAAATTGTCTGTCAGGGGATATAAAAAATTCCCGCCGCCGGAGATAACATTTCTGCCAGCGGAGAATCGTAGTTCGTCAGCGGAAATAAATTGTCTGCCAGCGGAGATAAGTTGTCCGCCAGCGGATATAGATTTCCCGGCACCGGAAATAAGTTTTCCGCCAGCAGAGAGACGTATTTCGTCAGCAGAAATAAGTTGTCTGGCAGGGGATATAGATTTCCCGCCGCCGGAGATAAGTTTTCCGCCACCGGAGAGACCTAATTCGTTAGCAGAGATAAGTTGTCAGGCCGGGGATATAAACTTCTCGCCGCCGGAGATAAGTTTTCTGCAAGCGGAGAGACGTATTTTGTCAGTAGAGATAAGTTGTCCGGTAGGGGATATATATTTCCCGCCACGAGAAATAAGTTTTCCGCCAGCGGCGAGACGTATTTCGTTAGCAGAGATAAGATGTCCGGCAGCGGATATAGATTTCCCGCCGCCGGAGATAAGTTTTCTGCCAGGGTAGAGACGTATTTCGTCAGCAGAGATAAGTTGTCCGGCAGGGGATATAGATTTCCCGCCACCGGAAATAAGTTTTCCGCCAGCGGAGAGACGTATTTCGTTAGCAGAGATAAGTTGTCTGGAAGGGGATATAGATTTCCCGCCGCCGGAGATAAGTTTTCTGCAAGCGGAGAGATGTATTTCGTTATCAGAGATAAGATGTCCGGCAGGGGATATTAATTTCCCGCCACCGGAAATAAGTTTTCCGCCAGCGAAGAGATGTATTTTGTCAGCAGAGATAAGATGTCTGGCAGGTGATATAAATTCCTCGCCGCCATAAGTAAAGTAAGTAAATGTTCTGCCAGCGGAGACAAGTTTTCTGCCGGCGGAGAAACGTAATTCGTCAGCGGGGATAAATTGTCCGTCAGGGGATATCAAAAATTCCCGCCGCCGGAGATAACATTTCTGCCAGCGGAGAATCATAGTTCGTCAGTGGAAATAAATTGTCTGCCAGCGGAGATAAGTTGTCCGCCAGCGGATATAGATTTCCCGGCACCGGAAATAAGTTTTCCGCCAGCGAAGAGATGTATTTTGTCAGCAGAGATAAGATGTCCGGCAGGGGATATATATTTCCCGCCACCGGAAATAAGTTTTCCGCCAGCGGAGAGACGTATTTCGTCAGCAGAATAAGTTGTCTGGCAGGGGATATAGGTTTCCCGCCGCCGGAGATAAGTTTTCTGCAAGCGGAGAGACGTATTTTGTCAGTAGAGATAAGTTGTCCGGCAGGGATTATAAATTTCCCGCCGACGGAGGTAAATGTTCTGCCGCGGAGAAACGTAGTTCGTCAGCAGAAATAAGTTGTCCGGCAGCGAAGATAAGATGTATGTTATCGGAGAAAAGTTTTCCGCCAGCGGATATAAATTTCCGCCACCGCAGATAAGTTTTCCGCCAGCGAAGAGATGTATTTTGTCAGCAGAGATAAGATTTCCGGCAGGTGATATAAATTCCTCGCCGCCATAAGTAAAGTAAGTAAATGTTCTGCCAGCGGAGGCAAGTTTTCTACCGGCGGAGAAACGTAATTCGTCAGCGGGGATAAATTGTCTGTCAGGGGATATAAAAAATTCCCGCCGCCGGAGATAACATTTCTGCCAGCGGAGAATCGTAGTTCGTCAGCGGAGATAAATTGTCTGCCAGCGGAGATAAGTTGTCCGCCAGCGGATATAGATTTCCCGGCACCGGAAATAAGTTTTCCGCCAGCGGAGAGACGTATTTCGTCAGCATAAATAAGTTGTCTGGCAGGGGATATAGATTTCCCGCCGCCGGAGATAAGTTTTCCGCCAGCGGAGAGACGTATTTAGTTAGCAGAGATAAGTGGTCTGGCAGGGGATATAGATTTCCCGCCGCCGGAGATAAGTTTTCTGCCAGCGTAGAGACGTATTTCGTCAGCAGAGATAAGTTGTCCGGCAGGGGATGTATATTTCCCGCCACGAGAAATAAGTTTTCCGCCAGCTTAGAGACGTATTTCGTTAGCAGAGATAAGATGTCCGGCAGCGGAAATAGATTTCCCGCCGCCGGAGGTAAATGTTCTGCCAGCGGAGATCAGTTTTCTGCCTGCGGAGATTTTTAATTCATCAGCGGGGATAAATTGCCCGGCAGGGGATATATATTTCCCGCCAGCGGAGAGACGTATTTCGTTTGCAGAGATAAGTTGTCAGGCCGGGGATATAAATTTCCCGCCACCGGAAATAAGTTTTCCGCCACCGGGGAGACGTATTTTGTCAGCAGAGATAAGTTGTCTGGTAGGGGATATAAATTTCCCGTCGCCGGAAGTAAATGTTTTGCCAGCGGAGATAAGTTTTCTGCCGGCGGAGAAATGTAGGTCGTCTGCGGAGATAAGTTGTCCGGCAGGAGGTATAAATTTCCCCCTCTGGAGAAAAGTTTTCCGGCAGCGGATATAAATTTCCCGCCACCGGAGATAAGTTTTCTGCAAGCGGAGAGATGTATTTCGTCAGCAGAGATAAGTTTTCCGCCAGCGGAGAGATAAGAGATTCAGAGATAAGTTTTCCGGTAGGGGATATAGATTTCCCGCCACCGGAAATAAGTTTTCCGCCAGCGAAGAGATGTATTTTGTCAGCAGAGATAAGATGTCCGGCAGGTGATATAAATTCCTCGCCGCCATAAGTAAAGTAAGTAAATGTTTTGCCAGCGGAGACAAGTTCTGGGCCGGCGGAGAAACATAATTCGTCAGCGGGGATAAATTGTCTGTCAGGGGATATAAAAAATTCCCGCCGCCGGAGATAACATTTCTGCCAGCGGAGAATCGTAGTTCGTCAGCGGAAATAAATTGTCTGCCAGCGGAGATAAGTTGTCCGCCAGCGGATATAGATTTCCCGGCACCGGAAATAAGTTTTCCGCCAGCAGAGAGACGTATTTCGTCAGCAGAAATAAGTTGTCTGGCAGGGGATATAGATTTCCCGCCGCCGGAGATAAGTTTTCCGCCACCGGAGAGACCTAATTCGTTAGCAGAGATAAGTTGTCAGGCCGGGGATATAAACTTCTCGCCGCCGGAGATAAGTTTTCTGCAAGCGGAGAGACGTATTTTGTCAGTAGAGATAAGTTGTCCGGTAGGGGATATATATTTCCCGCCACGAGAAATAAGTTTTCCGCCAGCGGAGAGACGTATTTCGTTAGCAGAGATAAGATGTCCGGCAGCGGATATAGATTTCCCGCCGCCGGAGATAAGTTTTCTGCCAGGGTAGAGACGTATTTCGTCAGCAGAGATAAGTTGTCCGGCAGGGGATATAGATTTCCCGCCACCGGAAATAAGTTTTCCGCCAGCGGAGAGACGTATTTCGTCAGCAGAGATAAGTTGTCAGGCCGGGGATATAAACTTCTCGCCGCCGGAGATAAGTTTTCTGTAAGCGGAGAGACGTATTTCGTCAGCAGAGATAAGTTGTCCGGCAGGGGATATAGATTTCCCGCCGCCGGAGGTAAATGTTCTGCCAGGGGAGATTAGTTTTCTGGCGGCGGAGAGACGTATTTCGTTAGCAGATATAAGATGTCCGGCAGCGGATATAGATTTCCCGCCGCCGGAGATAAGTTTTCCGCCAGCGGAGAGACGTATTTCGTTAGAAGAGATAAGTGGTCTGGCAGGGGATATAGATTACCCGCCGCCGGAGATAAGTTTTCTGCCAGCGGTGAGACGTATTTCGTTAGCAGATATAAGATGTCCGGCAGCGGATATAGATTTCCCGCCGCCGGAGATAAGTTTTCCGCCAGCGGAGAGACGTATTACGTCAGCAGAGATAAGCGGTCTGGCAGGGGATACAGATTTCCCGCCGCCGGAGAAAAGTTTTCTGCAAGCGGAGAGACATATTTTGTTAGTAGAGATAAGTTTTCCGGCAGGGGATATATATTTCCCGCCACGAGAAATAAGTTTTCCGCCAGCGGAGAGACGTATTTCGTCAGCAGAGATAAGTGGTCTGGCAGGGGATATAGATTTCCCGCCGCCGGAGATAAGTTTTCTGCCAGGGTAGAGACGTATTTCGTCAGCAGAGATAAGTTGTCCGGCAGGGGATATAGATTGCCCGCCGCCGGAGGTAAATGTTTTGCCAGCGGAGATTAGTTTTCTGGCGGCGGAGAAACGTAATTCGTCAGCGGGGATAAATTGTCTGCCAGCGGAGATAAGTTGTCCGCCAGCGGATATAGATTTCCCGGCACCGGAAATAAGTTTTCTGCAAGCGGAAGATGTATTTCGTCACCAGAGATAAGTTTTCTGCAAGCGGAGAGACGTATTTCGTCAGCAGAGATAAGTTGTCCGGCAGGGGATATAGATTTCCCGCCACCGTAAATAAGTTTTCCGCCAGCGGCGAGACGTATTTCGTTAGCAGAGATAAGATGTCCGGCAGGGGATATAGATTTCCCGCCGCCGGAGATAAGTTTTCTGCCAGCGTAGAGACGTATTTCGTCAGCAGAGATAAGTTGTCCGGCAGGGGATATAGATTTCCCGCCGCCGGAGCTAAATGTTCTGCCAGCGGAGATTAGTTTTCTGGCGGCGGAGAAACGTAATTCGTCAGCGGGGATAAATTGTCTGCCAGCGGAGATAAGTTGTCCGCCAGCGGATATAGATTTCCCGGCACCGGAAATAAGTTTTCTGCAAGCGGAAGATGTATTTCGTCACCAGAGATAAGTTTTCCGCCAGCGGAGAGACGTATTTCGTTATCAGAGATAAGTTGTCCGGAGGGGGATATAGATTTCCCGCCACCGGAAATAAGTTTTCCGCCAGCGGAGAGACGTATTTCGTTAGCAGAGATAAGTTGTCCGGCAGGGGATATAGATTTCCCGCCACCGGAAATAAGTTTTCCGCCAGCGAAGAGAGGTATTTCGTCAGCAGAGATAAGTTGTCTGGCAGGGAATATAGATTTCCCGCCGCCGGAGGTAAATGTTCTGCCAGCGGAGATTAGTTTTCCGCCGGCGGAGAAACGTAATTCGTCAGCGGGGATAAATTGTCCGGCAGGGGATATATATTTCCCGCCACCGGAAATAAGTTTTCCGCCAGCGGAGAGACGTATTTCGTTAGCAGAGATAAGTTGTCCGGCAGGGGATATAGATTTCCCGCCACCGGAAATATGTTTTCTGCCAGCTGAGAGACGTATTTCGTTAGCAGATATAAGATTTCCGGCAGCGGATATAGATTTCCCGCCGCCGGAGATAAGTTTTCCGCCAGCGGAGAGACGTATTTCGTCAGCAGAGATAAGTGGTCTGGCAGGGGATATTGTTAAAGTTATTTTATTTGTAAGACAGCAGAATATCAGTATACAGAATTATGTGTGTTTCCGAGTAACATACGCAAGAGAGAGACACCGAAAAAAGGGGAACATCGATATACAGAACATCGATATGAGAACATCGATATGCAGCAGGGCACATGCGCAGTGTTGTTACAGATCAATATTTAATTATCGTGGCGGTCACTTTGAACACTCCTCCTCAACACAACGCATGTTTACAAACTTTAAATATACTTAACTAATATTCAATAACATGTCAAGCACTTATAAACGATCTTTTAAACCAAATACGAATACAAATTTATGGTGCTTAACCTTGGCTAAGTTCTTTGTGAGGACATCTGCTATCATCTCATCGGTTGGCAGATATGCAATGTTGACTTCACCTCTCTTGAGAACCTCTCGAATATGATGTATCTTGACGTCGATGTGCTTTGTACGTGCATGAAACATGGGGTTTCTAGCAAGCTGCTGTGCTCCAATGTTGTCGCCGTACATCTGAATAGCTGACTCCTTGGATATCAGCTTTAAGTCAATCGGTAGGCTGCGAAAGTATATCGCCTCTTTTGCTGCAGATGATAAGGCTATGTACTCTGCCTCCGTGGAACTGAGGGCAACCGTCGATTGCTTTCTTGACTCCCAAGAAACCGCTCCTCCTGCCAACATGCATACATAGCCAGTGAATGACTTTCGGTTCGTCATATCACTTGCCCAATCTGCATCAACAAAACACTCAATTGCCTTTCCTTGCTTTGTGTAGCATATCTCCCAGTCGATAGTTTTTGCCAAATATCGAAGGATGTGCTTGGCTGCCGCTTCATGCTCGGAATGAGGATCCTTGTTACGTTGTGCTAATTTGTTCACCGAATGCGCAATGTCTGGACGAGTCATAACAGCAAGATAAGATAACTCTCCAATTAGCTTTTGGAACGATGTGATGTCGACCCTGCGGCAATCCTCTTTGTTGCATGCCACCTGGTAACCAGCTTCAAGAGGCGTGGACGTCTGTCGACCATCTTTCAAATTGTACTGTTCGAGCAACTCTCTAATATATTTCCGTTGGCTGATTGAAATCGCACCCGTACTGCCTTCACGTTTCACCTCAATACCTAAAAAGTATTGCATAGGCCCGATGTCAACCACATCAAATTCTGCTGCGATCTTTATCTTGATATCAGATATATCATCTAGGTCCTTACACGCCAAAATAATGTCATCTACGTAGACAGCTATTAGACACATATTTTTACCTGGCTTACGATACAGACAGGGTTCGTTGACAGTCGGTATAAAACCAATGCGTCTCAGCGTTGCATCCAACGTAGAGTTCCACACTCTTCCTGATTGTTTTAGGCCATATATACTTTTGTGAAGCCTCAAAACGTGATTTGGGTGAACTTCGCTGATGAAGCCCTCAGGTTGTCTCATAAAAACCTCATCTTCCAATTCGCCGTTGAGATACGCCGTGACAACATCCATTTGATGTAGGTGGAGACCATGTTCGACTGCAAGTGCAATTATCAACCTGATAGTTGCGTGGCGTACAACTGGTGCAAATGTTTCCTTGTAGTCGATCCCGTAGCGTTGGCTACAACCTTTCGCCACCAGACGTGATTTGAGCCTGTTCACGCTTCCATCCGGATTGGACTTAACTGCGTAAACCCATCTGCATCCAATGGACTTTTTCCCGCTAGGCAATTTAGTAAGCGACCACGTGCCGTTCTTCACGAGAGATTCGTACTCGTCCTTCATTGATGCTTTCCATATCTCGCCTTCAGTAGACCGTTCAGCTTGTGCGTAGTTTTGTGGAACTTGTACGTCTGCTGCCAGTATCGCATTGAGCATATGATACTGCTTCCTTGGTCGTCCTGGTTTGCCCGTCCGTACTATGGTTGGGCGTCCTGGTCCTCTTATTGGTTCTGGAATTACAAGAATGTCATTACTAGACCTAATCTCCTCCTGATTTTCTGGCTCATTTTCTGGATCTTTAAATTGCTCGCTATCCATTTCGGGCTCAGCGTTCTGGTTTTGTTGAACCTCAATTGATGCTATGTCATTGGAACATGATGCATCTAGTTTGCCCCCTTCAGGTTCTACAAAAATGACATCCCCACTCTCTACGAGTTTCCTGGTTTCTTTACTGACCAAACGGTATGCTTTGGCCGTATCCGAGTAGCCCACCATTATATACTCTAAGCCTTTCTGTGCGAACTTTGATTTCTTTGTTTTATCTAGAGCTATCGCTACTGAGCCAAAAACTCTTAAATGCGATACCACTGGCTTTCGACCTGTCCATATTTCAAAAGGTGTCACCCCGCTCAAGCAGCTGCTTGCCACTTTATTTCGCAAATACGTGGCAGTTCGAATCGCTTCTGCCCAATAGCATTCACTCAACCCAGCATGCAGCAGCATACTTCTTGCCATTTCTACCAATGTTCTGTTGGCCCTTTCTGCAACTCCGTTTTGTTGAGGTGTATATGGCACTGTTAAGTTTCGCTTTATTCCATTTTGGTTTAGGTAATTGTCAAAAACGTTTGATATGTATTCTCGGCCATTGTCGCTTCGCAAAACCTTGACTTTTCTCCCAGTTTGGCACTCAACTTGACTTTTAAATTCTTTAAAAGCCTCGAAAACCTGATCTTTGGTTTTTAGGAAACTTACTGATACATATCTTGAACAATCATCAATAAATGTGGCGAAATATCGATTGCCTCCCATTGACTGCTTTTGCATTGGACCGCATACATCAGTATGTATTAAGTCTAGAACGCCCTTTGACCTGTTTGTGCTCGATTGAAATGGTTGCACGCAAATTTTACTTTTTGCGCATGTTGCACACACTTGTTTTGGCTTGTATATGCCCTTGAGACCTATTACCATCTCCTTGTTAACCATTTCCTTTAATGCGTCAAAATGTACATGTCCGAACCTATTGTGCCATTTGAATGCATCTGCCTCAACATTTACAATGTTCATACACTTTTCCTGATTGTCCTGAACCATAAACAATCCATTTTCCAGATGTGCCTTTATAACTATTTTTCCGTTTTCAAAAATCATCGCTTGATTTTTCTCAAACACAACTTTTTTTCCATGTTTTAATAGTTTTGTGACCGATATAAAATTGTACTGCAAATCTGGTACCAAGATAACATTTTCCATCGTAACGGATCTATCACCGAACTTTACTTGAACAGTTCCATGCCCTTCAGCAATAAGTGATTTACCGCCGGCTAAAAATACTTTTTGATTATCTTCCGTGAACGACACAAAGCGTTCCTTGTCACAACATAGATGCGCCGTTGCGCCACTGTCTATGCACAATGCATTTAACATCTGGTCATTCGGCTTAGCTAAACTTAGGATTGGTACATATTTTTCTGGTTCCACTTTGTCATATTCGGTTACGCAAAGCATTGTACCCAATCTTTCCCCGCTTTTACTGTTTGCGCCCTTGTTGCTTGCTCCTTCGTGCTTGCTTTTAGCACGGCATTCCGATTTAAAATGACCTTCCTTTCCGCACTTAAAACACTTTTTGCCCTTCTTAAAGTTTTTCTTAAAATTGTTGTTGTCATAACTGACGTGTAGTTCCGCGCTACTTGTAATTTCCTTGCTAATGCTATCTTCCTGCCTATTCGCTTCTTCAGAAATTTTTATTTTTAGCATGCTCAAGCTCGGCAAATCATCTCGCGTCTCAATCGCAACAACAAAACTTTCATACGATTTAGGCAAACCATTTAGCAGCACAACTGATAAGATCTTTTCATCAACCTTTATGTTGACCTCTGCTAAAGCCTCGTGTACCACCTGGAATTTCCGCAAATATTCCTGTACACTTATACCATCCGACATTTTTAACGTCAACAATTGTTTAATTAAAAGCACTACCCTTGCTGGTCCGCTTGGCCTGTGCATTTTATTTAGCTTTTGCCATGCCTGTGACGACGATGCACAATTTTTAATATTGTTTAGTTGGGTCGATTTAACACAAAGTAAAATTGACGCCAACGCCTTTTGATCCTTTAGTTCAAAAGCTGCACGTTGCTCACTTGTTGCACTTTCACTAAGCTCAATTTTACCACTGACGATTGGCCACAAATCATTTTGTATGAGAACACTTCTCATCAAAACTTCCCATGTGCTATAATTGTTTTCGTCCTGTTTCTCAATATTGAAATTCATATTTCCACTCATTTTTTATACTTATTGTCCCACAGTGCAAAATTTGTAACTGTCGATCGTCTCATGCACAAAGCAACTACGACGACAATACTGTTGTCCGTGTCTTTCTTTTGTTTTTTTTCGTTTTCTTTTAAGTATCCCCCTGAGTTGCTATTTACACACACACACTCGCGATTTTCTATGCCTTGGTATACACACTTTTGGGTATACACACTTGAGTCTCCGTTCGCTTTTGTGTTTCTTGATCCGTTGGGACTGCTTTATTTTGGACTTTAAACCACGGCAACGGTCCGATTCGCTGCAAAATTCTAATCAAAAAACACAATGCGAATCTCCGTTGAATTTGTTCAACTTGTTCTTTTGCCTTTCTATGTACACACATAACCCCAATGAGTCTATGCCATTTTTTTAGCACTGCTTTTCACTAAGCACCAAACAATGTTTATTGTTTCTCACTGTTTCTGTTTTATACTGTTTCTGGGTGAATTGGTGCCTGGGCCCATAACCTGTTAAAGTTATTTTATTTGTAAGACAGCAGAATATCAGTATACAGAATTATGTGTGTTTCCGAGTAACATACGCAAGAGAGAGACACCGAAAAAAGGGGAACATCGATATACAGAACATCGATATGAGAACATCGATATGCAGCAGGGCACATGCGCAGTGTTGTTACAGATCAATATTTAATTATCGTGGCGGTCACTTTGAACAGATATATATTTCCCGCCCCGAGAAATAAGTTTTCCGCCAGCGGAAAGACATATTTCGTTAGCAGAGATAAGATGTCCGGCAGGGGATATAGATTTCCCGCCGCCGGAGGTAAATGTTCTGCCAGCGGAGATTAGTTTTCTGGCGGCGGAGAAACGTAATTCGTCAGCGGGGATAAATTGTCTGCCAGCGGAGATAAGTTGTCCGCCAGCGGAAATAGATTTCCCGGCACCGGAAATAAGTTTTCCGCCAGCGGAGAGACGTATTTCGTTAGCAGAGATAAGTTGTCTGGCAGGGGATATAGATTTCCCGCCGCCGGAGATAAGTTTTCTGCCAGCGTAGAGACGTATTTCGACAGCAGAGATAAGTGGTCTGGCAGGGGATATAGATTTCCCGCCGCCGGAGATAAGTTTTCTGCCAGCGTAGAGACGTATTTCGTCAGCAGAGATAAGTTGTCCGCCAGCGGAGAGACGTATTTCGTTAGCAGAGATAAGTTGTCTGGCAGGGGATATAGATTTCCCGCCGCCGGAGGTAAATGTTCTGCCAGCGGAGATTAGTTTTCTGCCGGCGGAGAAACGTAATTCGTCAGCGGGGATAAATTGTCCGGCAGGGGATACATATTTCCCGCCACCGGAAATAAGTTTTCCGCCAGCGGAGAGACGTATTTCGTTAGCAGAGATAAGTTGTCCGGCAGGGGATATAGATTTCCCGCCACCGGAAATAAGTTTTCTGCCAGCGGAGAGACGTATTTCGTTAGCAGAGATAAGTTGTCTGGCAGGGGATATAGATTTCCCGCCGCCGGAGATAAGTTTTCCGCCAGCGGAGAGACGTATTTCGTCAGCAGAGATAAGTGGTCTGGCAGGGGATATAGATTTCCCGCCGCCGGAGAAAAGTTTTCTGCAAGCGGAGAGACGTATTTTGTCAGTAGAGATAAGTTGTCCGTCACGGGATATATATTTCCCGCCCCGAGAAATAAGTTTTCCGCCAGCGGAAAGACGTATTTCGTTAGCAGAGATAAGATGTCCGGCAGGAGATATAGATTTCCCGCCGCCGGAGGTAAATGTTCTGCCAGCGGAGATTAGTTTTCTGGCGGCGGAGAAACGTAATTCGTCAGCGGGGATAAATTGTCTGCCAGCGGAGATAAGTTGTCCGCCAGCGGATATATATGTCCCGCCACGAGAAATAAGTTTTCCGCCAGCGGAGAGACGTATTTCGTTATCAGAGATAAATTGTCCGGCAGGGGATATATATTTCCCGCCACCGGAATTAAGTTTTCCTCCAGCGGAGAGACGTATTTCGTTAGCAGAGATAAGTTGTCAGGCCGGGGATATAAACTTCTCGCCGCCGGAGAAAAGTTTTCATCAAGCGGAGAGACGTATTTTGTCAGTAGAGATAAGTTGTCCTGCAGGGGATATACATTTCCCGCCGCCGGAGGTAAATGTTCTGCCAGCGGAGATTAGTTTTCTGGCGGTGGAGAAACGTAATTCGTCAGCGGGGATAAGTTGTCCGCCAGCGGATATATATTTCCCGCCACGAGAAATAAGTTTTCCGCCAGCGGAGAGACGTTTTTCGTTAGCAGAGATAAGATGTCCGGCAGCGATTTAGATTTCCCGCCGCCGGAGGTAAATGTTCTGCCAGCGGAGATAAGTTTTCTGCAGGCGGAGAAACGTAATTCGTCAGCGGGGATAAGTTGTCCGTCACGGGATATATATTTCCCGCCCCGAGAAATAAGTTTTCCGCCAGCGGAGAGACGTACTTCATTAGCAGAGATAAGTTGTCAGGCCGGGGATATTAACTTCTCGCCGCCGGAAATAAGTTTTTTGCAAGCGGAGAGATGTATTTGGTCAGCAGAGATAAGTTTTCCGCCAGCGGAGAGACGGATTTCGTTAGCAGAGATAAGTGGTCTGGCAGGGGATATAGATTTCCCGCCGCCGGAGATAAGTTTTCTGCCAGCGTAGAGACGTATTTCGTCAGCAGAGATAAGATGTCCGGCAACGGATATAGATTTCCCGCCGCCGGAGGTAAATGTTCTGCCAGCGGAGATTAGTTTTCTGCCGGCGGAAAAACGTAATTCGTCAGCGGGGATAAATTTACCGGCAGGGGATATATATTTCCCGCCACCGGAAATAAGTTTTCCGCCAGCGGAGAGACGTATTTCGTTAGAAGAGATAAGATGTCCGGCAGGAGATATAGATTTCCCCCCGCCGGAGGTAAATGTTCTGCCAGCGGAGATAAGTTTTCTGCAGGCGGAGAAACGTAATTCGTCAGCGGGGATAAATTGTCCGGCAGGGGATATATATTTCCCGGCACCGGAAATAAGTTTTCCGCCAGGCCGGGGATATTAACTTCTCGCCGCCGGAAATAAGTTTTTTGCAAGCGGAGAGATGTATTTCGTCAGCAGAGATAAGTTTTCCGCCAGCGGAGAGACGTATTTCGTTAGCAGATATAAGTGGTCTGGCAGGGGATATAGATTTCCCGCCGCCGGAGATAAGTTTTCCGCCAGAGTATACACGTATTTCGTTAGCAGAGATAAGATGTCCGGCAGGAGATATAGATTTCCCGCCGCCGGAAGTCAATGTGCTGCCAGCGGAGATTAGTTTTCTGGCGGCGGAGAAACGTAATTCGTCAGCGGGGATAAATTGTCTGCCAGCGGAGATAAGTTGTCCGCCAGCGGATATATATTTCCCGCCACGAGAAATAAGTTTTCCGCCAGCGGAGAGACGTATTTCGTTAGCAGAGATAAGATGTCCGGCAGCGGATATAGATTTCCCGCCGCCGGAGGTAAATGTTCTGCCAGCGGAGATAAGTATTCTGGCGGCGGAGAAACGTAATTTGTCATCCTTGGTGGTCTCCCTACAATTTGGGGGCTCGTCCGGGATAGAACCACAAGTGAATGTGTTTTCGTGTACAAGTTGCCAATACCATCAAGTTTTGCGCAACATTGTGAAATTACGACGAACGAAGCAACGAAGATCAGACGAAATCAGATGCCGAGAAGCGGCTGTGAGAAACGAAAATAAAGAGGAAAGAGGACGCAAAACGACTCCATTCGTTTTCGTCAAGGTTCAGAGAGCAGAGGTAGCTAACGACGAAGAGCTACAGAGCTACAAAACGACGAAGAGCTACAGAGCTACAAAACGACGAGGCTACAAAACGACGCAGACCCGAAAACGACGAGGAAAGAGGACGCAAAACGACACTATTCGTTTTCGTCAGAAGAGCAAGGCAAACGGGAAAGAGTGAAAAGCCAACGACGAAAGTACGGAGCAAAGAGGACTGAAGAGACGTTCAGATTGCGAACGTGCAGAAAAGAGGAAAGCAGAAACGACGAAAAAACAACAGTGGTACTTCGCACGGCCACGTGCGGCTTGTATACCCTGCGAACGACAACGACGTGAAGAAGACAGAGAAGAAGAACGCATCGTTTATCTGGGTGTATTGGAAAAGACGATTCTCACACCTGATGTCTGTATACGCAAGTATTGAATATACAGAATAGATTTAAGGTGTTGCAAATTTTAGGAAGCGGATTTAACGTAAACTATATTTTAGCTAATTGTAATATGCAACGCGAAAAAATCTTAGACCTAACCGTAGCAGAGTTGAAGGAAAAATTGAAAGAGCTACATCTGCAGCATTCAGGTGTTAAATCATTTTTACGGGAGAGACTATATTCGTATTTTAGACTAGATCAAGACGAAAACGAAGAATCTGTATACGAAGAAACGATCAATATAACTGGGGACGAACAGACAGAAGACGCGCCAATTTTAAATTCGGTAGGAGAAGCAGCAGTTGGTAGTTCAGTAAACGTGGCGTTCACATTAAGAGACATCGAAGAATCCCTTTCAGCATTTACGGGCAATGGTTCTCCGGATGTTGATAACTGGCTACGTGATTTTGAACTTAATGCCTTAACAGTGAATTGGAATGATTTGCAAAAGTTTATATATGGCAGGACATTAGTGAAAGGTGCAGCGAAATTATTTTTGAGCAGTCAATCAGGCATTAATGATTGGAATTCTCTGAAGGAAGCACTAAAAAGTGAATTTAGTGAGAAGTTAACGGCAAAGCAAGTTCATAAGCTATTAGAAAATAGAAAGAAGACCCATAAAGAGACTTTAATTGAATATTTTTATAGCATGTGTACCTTGGCAAGTCAATCCCAGCTAGATGAAGAAAGTATTATTGAATATATTATTGAGGGCATTCCAGACTCCAAGCAAAACAAAAGCTGTCTGTACCAAGCAAACAATTTTAAAGATTTTCGTGAGCAAATTAAGATTTATGAAAAGATCAGTGCAAATCAAGGAAGTACGCTAAAGGCAAACCCAAAGTTTGAGAATAGTTCGGTAAAAATCAAGGATGAAAGGCGTTGTTTCAAATGTGGAGGTAGTAATCATATTGCAAAGTATTGCAAGGAAAGTGCCGTCAAATGTTTTAATTGCAATCAACTAGGTCACAAGGCAAATCAATGCGAGGCAAAAGGTTCACGAATGGCAACAGAGAAGAAAATTTCAAATGTCCAGCAATTTTCTCAGACCAGTTTTAATCGGGCTTTTATGAATGTTGAAATCGGTAATGAAGATATCACTGCATTGTTTGATTCTGGCAGCGATATTTGTACCATGAGCGAGAAAGTCTACAGAAAGATTTTCCCAGTTGCGTTGAAAAACGATATAAAAGAATTGATCGGAATAGGAGGCAAGAAAATATATACGTTGGGTTCATTTAATGTTGTTACTAAGTTGGATGACGTTCCTTTGGAAATGTGTTTCCATGTAGTCCGTGACGATGATACCCTGTACGAAGGTGTAATTGGAAGTGATGTTCTTGATTTTGTCAGTGCAAGCATAGGGAAGAAAGGAGTTTTCTTTCATTCAATAAATGACATCCGTCAAGGGGAGGTTGAAGTTCCACCGGAAAAGGAGTATGTTAGCAGTAGTTTCACTAAAGGAAGCCGCAATCTAGAGTTCATTAAATATAGTGATACTCAAGTGAGCAGGCCTCCGGATTCAGGGAGCGGAATTGATGAATTGGAAAAGACGTTCCATCAGATACTGTCGAGCAATATTATTGAAGAGTTTTCACGAGGAATAGACCTGTCGCATTTGAACCGTGAGGTGAGGTCAATAATAGCAGGATTGGTAGAAAATTATAAGCCCGTAAAACCAGAAAACAGCCCTGTTGAAATGAAGATAATATTGTCAGATGAAGTACCGGTCCGTCAAAGACCTAGACGCCTACCTTACGTGGACAATGAGAAAGTCGATAAGCAGGTCAGGGATTGGTTAAAGGAGGGAATAATTCGCCATAGTGTTTCTGAATACTCGTCCCCTGTAGTGCTTGTGTCCAAGAAGGATGGCTCAAAAAGACTTTGTTGTGATTATAAAAAACTTAATGAAAAGATAATTCGTGACAATTTTCCAATGGCGTTAATCGACGATGTTTTACTCAAGCTTCAGGATGGACGTGTTTTCACTACGTTGGACTTGTCTAATGGGTTTTTTCACGTGCCAGTACATGAGGATTCTCGTAAATATACCTCTTTTGTCACACAGAGTGGACAGTATGAATTTAAATATGTACCATTTGGGATGACTAACTCCCCTCCAGTATTTATGAGGTACATATATGCTGTTTTCAGACCATTGATAGATGACGGTATTTTGATTTTGTATATGGACGATATTATTATTCCATCAAAGGATGTGCAAGAAGGACTTGAAAAATTAAAGAAGGTGTTGAGTATCGCAGAGATTTCAGGATTACGCATAAAATGGGAGAAATCGCAAGTGTTACAGCGCAAGGTTAATTTTTTGGGTTACATAATAGAGAATTCAACGATAAGACCATCTCAAGATAAAACTTCGGCAGTTGAAAATTTTCCAATTCCGAGAGACAGGAAACAAGTTCAACGCTATTTGGGCCTAACTTCCTATTTCCGTAGATTTGTTAAGGATTTTGCTGTCGTGGCCAGACCACTGACAAACTTGATGAAAAAGGATGTTTCTTTCAAAATGGGTGAAGAAGAGTTGGCATCATTCAATCAGTTGAAAGTTTATTTATCCTGTTCTCCTGTTTTAAAGTTGTTTAATCAGAAGGGCAAAACTGAAGTTCACTGCGATGCAAGTATGTATGGGTATGGAGCTATACTTTTGCAAATGGACTCAGAGGATCAATGTTTCCACCCGGTAGAATATATGAGTCGTAAGACAACCCCAGCTGAAGAAAAGTATCCTTCATACGAGCTTGAAGTACTTGCTATAGTGCAGGCTTTAAAGAAGTGGAGAGTGTATTTGCTTGGGAGAAAGATAAAAGTTATTACTGACTGTAATGCTTTTGCGTTAACGATGAGGAAACAAGATGTTCCAGTTAAGGTATCTCGTTGGGCCATTTTTCTTCAGGACTTCGATTATGAAATTGAGCATCGTTCAGGGACAAAGTTGAAACACGTCGATGCATTGAGTAGAGTGCATTGTTTGTTGTTGGAAGATTCACTGAGACATCGAATAAAGCAGGCTCAACGTCAGGATATTTGGATATCAGCAATTTGTAAGGTGCTAGAGTCGGGTTCTTACGACGACTTTTATTTGAAGTATGACATTTTGCACAAGGATCCAGTTAAAGAGTTGATCGTAATACCATCTGGGATGGAAAGCGAAATCATAATGATTGCTCATCGTTTTGGTGTCAAAAGAACTATCGATTTAGTGCAGCGCGAATACTTTATTCCAGAGTTGTTAGGAAAAGTGGATAGGATTGTTAAGTCGTGTGTGGAGTGCATTGTGAGCGACGCAAAACGTGGAAAGAAAGAAGTGTATTTGAATGTAATTGACAAATCTGATGAGCCTTTGCAAACGTATCATATTGACCATATTGGACCGATGGAGTTGACTAAGAAACAGTATAACCACGTCCTAGTAGTTGTCGACGCTTTTTCTAAATTTGTCTGGCTTTATCCAACAAAGAGTACAGGCGCTGATGATGTGGTTGATAGGTTGCAGAAACAGGGCGAAGTTTTTGGAAACCCGAAGCGTGTGATCACGGATAGAGTCACTGCATTTACTGCTAATGTTTTCGAGGAATATTGTAAGGAACAGGATATCCAACATTTGCTGATAGCGACAGGAGTGCCGCGTGGTAATGGACAGGTAGAGCGAATTAATAAGGTCGTTACTACTATGTTAACAAAGCTTTGCGCAGAAGATCCGAAAGCCTGGTACAAGCATGTTGGTAGGGTACAATCGTTTATAAACTCCACTCCTCCGAGAAGTACCAAGATATCCCCATTTAAGATTTTGACAGGTATAAAAATGAGGACAAAGTATGACAGTGACTTAGAAAAGCTTGTAGAGGAAGAGTATATTTTAGAGCTGCAGCAGGAGAAAGAAGAAATTCGCAAGATAGCCAGAGATAACATAGTGCAGATACAAAATGAAAATTGCAAGTCGTTCAACAAGTCCCGGAAACCAGAAAAAGAGTACCAAGTTAATGATATGGTAGCTATTAAGCGTACCCAATTTGGAACCGGATTGAAGCTAAAGGGAAGATTCTTGGGTCCTTATATTGTGACGCATAAACTAAGACATGGACGGTACATTGTTGAGAAAGTGGGTGATGGTGAAGGGCCTTTGAAGACCAATACGGTGGCAGAGTATATGAAGATGTGGTCTCAATCATTCGGGTCGAATGATGAGTCAGGACGGCCGAATGTAGGGTTGGCAGCCCTTTAATGAGTATCGATCTATCGCTAGGGATAGTCAAGGGTAGAGGAAGATATATCGATAGTAAGTAAGAGTTCGACTGCGGGAGCGAGTAGACGTGCAGAGAAGAACGTGTTAAGAAAAAGAAACTTATTGTAACCATTTATTAAAATAAAGACAATACAACGATGTGTGGCTTATATTTGATGGAGTTTCTGGAGCGGATTCTTACTCACTTGTAGGGAGCCCACCAAGGATCCCTACATATATTTCCCACCACGAGAAATAAGTTTTCCGCCAGCGGAGAGACGTATTTCGTTAGCAGAGATAAGTTGTCCGGCAGGGGATATAGATATCCCGCCACCGGAGATAAGTTTTCAGCAAGCTAAGAGATGTATTTCGTCAGCAGAGATAAGTTTTCCGCCAGCGGAGAGACGTATTTCGTTAGCAGAGATAAGTTGTCCGGCAGGGGATATAGATTTCCCGCCGCCGGAAGTAAATGTTCTGCCAGCAGATATAAGTTTTCTCAAGACGGAGGAACGTAGTTCGTCTGCGCAGATAAGTTGCCCGGCAGGGGATATATATTTCCCGCCACCGGAGATAAGTTTACTGCCAGCGGAGAGGTATTTCGTTAGCAGAGATAAGTTGTCCGTCAGGGGATATAGATTTCCCGCCACCGGAAATAAGTTTTCCGCCAGCGGAGAGATGTATTTCGTTAGCAGAGATAAGATGTCCGGCAGGAGATATAGATTTCCCGCCGCCGGAGGTAAATGTTCTGCCAGCGGAGATTAGTTTTCTGGCGGTGGAGAAACGTAATTCGTCAGCGGGGATAATTGTCCGTCAGGGGATATAAAATATCCCGCCGCCGGAGATAAGATTTCTGCCAGCGGAGAATCGTAGTTCGTCAGCGGAGATAAATTGTCTTCCAGCGGAGATAAGTTGTCCGCCAGCGGATATATATTTCCCGCCACGAGAAATAAGTTTTCCGCCAGCGGAGAGACGTATTTCGTTAGCAGAGATAAGATGTCCGGCAGCGGATATAGATTTCCCGCCGCCGGAGGTAAATGTTCTGCCAGCGGAGATAAGTTTTCTGCCGGCGGAGAAACGTAGGTCGTCT
Organism: Drosophila pseudoobscura; assembly: GCF_009870125.1. Classification (NCBI taxonomy): domain Eukaryota; kingdom Metazoa; phylum Arthropoda; class Insecta; order Diptera; family Drosophilidae; genus Drosophila; species Drosophila pseudoobscura. Next base: position 558,490 of record NC_046680.1, read on the forward strand.
GCGTAGATAAGTTCTCCGGGGGTATAAATTTCCCCTGCCAGACAATTTATCTCCGCTGACGAACTACGATTCTCCGCTGGCAGAAATCATATCTCCGCTGGCAAAACATTTACTTCCGGCGGCGGGACATCTTATCTCGGCAAACAAAATACATCTCTCCGCTGGCGGAAAACTTATTTCCGATGGCGGGAAATATATATCCCCTGCCGGACAACTTATCTCTGCTGACGAAATACGTCTCTACGCTGGCAGAAAACTTATCTCCGGCGGAGTGAAATTTATATCCCCTGCCGGACAACTTATCTCTGCTGACAAAATACGTCTCTCCGCTGGCGGAAAACTTATCTCCGGTGGCGGGAAATTTATATCCGCTGCCGGAAAAATTTTCACCAGAGGGGGAAATTTATACCCCCTGCCGGACAACTTATCCCCGCAGACGACCTACGTTTCTCCGCCGGAAGAAAACTTATCTCCGCTTGCAAAACATTTACTTCCGGCGACGGGAAATTTATATCCCCTGCCGGACATCTTATCTCGGCTGACAAAATACATCTCTCCGCTGGCGGAAAACTTATCTGCGGTAGCGGGAAATTTATATCCGCTGACGGAAAACTTTTCTCCGCTGACAGACATCTTATCTTATCTTATCTTTTCTGACAAAATACGTCTTTCCGCGGGCAGAAAACTTATCTCCGGCGGCGGGAAATTTATATCCGCTGGCGGAAAACTTTTCTCCCCCCCTCTGGAAAACTTATCTCCGCTGGCAGATTATTTACTTCCGGCGGCGAGGAATTTATATCCGCTGCCGGAAAACTTTTCTCCAGAGGGGGAAATTTATACCCCCTGCCGGACAACTTATCTCCGCAGACGACCTACGTTTCGCTGGCAAAACATTTACTTCCGGCGACGGGAAATTTATTCCGGCACCGGAAATAAGTTTTCCGCCAGCGGAGAGACGTATTTCGTCAGCAGAGATAAGTTGTCTGGCAGGGAATATAGATTTCCCGCCGCCGGAGATAAGTTTTCTGCCGGCGGAGAAACGTAATTCGTCAGCGGGGATAATTGTCCGTCAGGGGATATAAAATATCCCGCAGCCGGAGATAAGATTTCTGCCAGCGGAGAATCGTAGTTCGTCAGCGGAGATAAATTGTCTGCCAGCGGAGATAAGTTGTCCGCCAGCGGATATAGATTTCCCGGCACCGGAAATAAGTTTTCCGCCAGCGGAGAGACGTATTTCGTTAGCAGAGATAAGTTGTCTGGCAGGGGATATAGATATTCCGGCACCGGAAATAAGTTTTCCGCCAGCGGAGAGACGTATTTCGTTAGCAGAGATAAGTTGTCTGGCAGGGGATATAGATATTCCGGCACCGGAAATAAGTTTTCCGCCAGCGGAGAGACGTATTTCGTCAGCAGAGATAAGTTGTCTGGCAGGGAATATAGATTTCCCGCCGCCGGAGATAAGTTTTCTGCCGGCGGAGAAACGTAATTCGTCAGCGGGGATAATTGTCCGTCAGGGGATATAAAATATCCCGCAGCCGGAGATAAGATTTCTGCCAGCGGAGAATCGTAGTTCGTCAGCGGAGATAAATTGTCTTCCAGCGGAGATAAGTTGTCCGCCAGCGGATATAGATTTCCCGGCACCGGAAATAAGTTTTCCGCCAGCGGAGAGACGTATTTCGTCAGCAGAGATAAGTTGTCTGGCAGGGGATATAGATTTCCCACAGCCGGAGATAAGCTTTCTGCCAGCGTAGTGACGTATTTCGTCAGCAGAGATAAGTTGTCCGGCAGGGGATATATATTTCCCGCCACCGGAAATAAGTTTTCCGCCAGCGGATAGACGTATTTCGTTTGCAGAGATAAGTTGTCAGGCCGGGGATATAAATTTCTCGCCGCCGGAGATAAGTTTTCTGCAAGCGGGGAGATGTATTTTGTCAGCCGAGATAAGATGTCCGGCAGGGGATATAAATTTCGCGCCGCCGTAGGTAAATGTTCTGCCAGCGGAGATAAGTTTTCTGCCGGCGGAGATACGTAGTTCGTCTGCGGAGATAAGCTGTCCGGCAGGGTTTATAAATTCCCCCCTCTGGAGAAAAGTTTTCCGCAAGCGTATATGAATTTCCCGCCACCGGAGATAAGTTTTCCGCCAGCGGATAGACGAATTTTGTTAGCAGAGATAAGATGTCCGGCAGCGGATAAAGATTTCCGGGCACCGGAAATAAGTTTTCCGCCAGCGGAGAGACGTATTTCGACAGCAGAGATAAGTTGTCTGGCAGGGGATATATATTTCCCGCCACCGGAAATAAGTTTTCCGCCAGCGGATAGACGTACTCCGTTTGCAGAGATAAGTTGTCAGGCCGGGGATATAACTTTGTAGCCGCCGGAGATAAGTTTTCTGCAAGCGGGGAGATGTATTTTGTCAGCCGAGATACGATGTCCGGCAGGGGATATAAATTTCCCGCCGCCGGAGGTAAATGTTCTGCCAGCGGAGATAAGTTTTCTGCCGGCGGAGATACGTAGTTCTTCTGCGGAGATAAGCTGTCCGGCAGGGGTTATAAATTTCCCCCTCTGGAGAAAAGTTTTCCGCAAGCGGATATGAATTTCCCGCCACCGGAGATAAGTTTTCCGCCAGCGGATAGACGTATTTTGTCAGCAGAGATAAGTTGTCCGGCAGCGAAGATAAGATGTCTGTTATAGGAGAAAAGTTTTCCGCCAGCGGATATAAATTTCCGCCACCGCAGATAAGTTTTCCGCCATCGAAGAGATGTATTTTGTCAGCAGAGATAAGATGTCCGGCAGGGGGTATAGATTACCCGGCACCGGAAATATGTTTTCCGCCAGCGGAGAGACGTATTTCGTCAGCAGAGATAAGATGTCCGGCAGCGGATATAGATTTCCCGGCACCGGAAATAAGTTTTCCGCCAGCGGATAGACGTATTTCGTTAGCAGAGATAAGTTGTCAGGCCGGGGATATACACTTCTCGCCGCCGGAGATAAGTTTTCTGCAAGCGGAGAGACGTATTTTGTCAGGAGAGATAAGTTGTCCGGCAGGGGATATAAATTTCCCGCCGACGGAGGTAAATGTTCTGCCGGCGGAGATTAGTTTTCTGGCGGCGGAGAAACGTAATTCGTTAGCGGGGATAAATTGTCTGCCAGCGGAGATAAGTTGTCCGCCAGCGGATATATATTTCCCGCCACGAGAAATAAGTTTTCCGCCAGCGGAGAGACGTATTTCGTTAGCAGAGATAAGATGTCCGGCAGCGGATATAGATTTCCCGCCGCCGGAGGTAAATGTTCTGCCAGCAGATATAAGTTTTCTGCCGACGGAGGAACGTAGTTCGTCTGCGGAGATAAGTTGCCCGGCAGGGGATATATATTTCCCGCCACCGGAGATAAGTTTACTGCCAGCAGACAGACTTATTTCGTTAGCAGAGATAAGTTGTCCGGCAGGGGATATAGATTTACCGCCACCGGAAATAAGTTTTCCGCCAGCGGAGAGATGTATTTCGTTAGCAGAGATAAGTTGTCCGGCAGCGAAGATAAGATGTCTGTTATCGGAGAAAAGTTTTCCGCCAGCGGATATAAATTTCCGCCACCGCAGATAAGTTTTCCGCCAGCGAAGAGATGTATTTTGTCAGCAGAGATTAGATGTCCGGCAGGTGATATAAATTCCTCGCCGCCATAAGTAAAGTAAGTAAATGTTCTGCCAGCGGAGATAAGCTTTCTGCCGGCGGAGAAACATAATTCGTCAGCGAGGATAAATTGTCCGTCAGGGGATATAAAAATTCCCGCCGCCGGAGATAAGATTTCTGCCAGCGGAGAATCGTAGTTCGTCAGCGGAGATAAATTGTCTTCCAGCGGAGATAAGTTGTCCGCCAGCGGATATAGATTTCCCGGCACCGAAAATAAGTTTTCCGCCGGCGTAGTGACGTATTTCGTCAGCAGAGATAAGTTGTCCGGCAGGGGATATAAATTTCCCCCTCTGGAGAAAAGTTTTCCGCAAGCGGATATGAATTTCCCGCCACCGGAGATAAGTTTTCCGCCAGCGGATAGACGTTTTTTGTCAGCAGAGATAAGTTGTCCGGCAGCGAAGATAAGATGTCTGTTATAGGAGAAAAGTTTTCCGCCAGCGGATATAAATTTCCGCCACCGCAGATAAGTTTTCCGCCATCGAAGAGATGTATTTTGTCAGCAGAGATAAGATGTCCGGCAGGGGGTATAGATTTCCCGGCACCGGAAATATGTTTTCCGCCAGCGGAGAGACGTATTTCGTCAGCAGAGATAAGTTGTCCGGCAGGGGATATAAATTTCCCCCTCTGGAGAAAAGTTTTCCGCAAGCGGATATGAATTTCCCGCCACCGGAGATAAGTTTTCCGCCAGCGGATAGACGTATTTTGTCAGCAGAGATAAGTTGTCCGGCAGCGAAGATAAGATGTCTGTTATAGGAGAAAAGTTTTCCGCCAGCGGATATAAATTTCCGCCACCGCAGATAAGTTTTCCGCCATCGAAGAGATGTATTTTGTCAGCAGAGATAAGATGTCCGGCAGGGGGTATAGATTACCCGGCACCGGAAATATGTTTTCCGCCAGCGGAGAGACGTATTTCGTCAGCAGAGATAAGATGTCCGGCAGCGGATATAGATTTCCCGGCACCGGAAATAAGTTTTCCGCCAGCGGATAGACGTATTTCGTTAGCAGAGATAAGTTGTCAGGCCGGGGATATACACTTCTCGCCGCCGGAGATAAGTTTTCTGCAAGCGGAGAGACGTATTTTGTCAGGAGAGATAAGTTGTCCGGCAGGGGATATAAATTTCCCGCCGACGGAGGTAAATGTTCTGCCGGCGGAGATTAGTTTTCTGGCGGCGGAGAAACGTAATTCGTTAGCGGGGATAAATTGTCTGCCAGCGGAGATAAGTTGTCCGCCAGCGGATATATATTTCCCGCCACGAGAAATAAGTTTTCCGCCAGCGGAGAGACGTATTTCGTTAGCAGAGATAAGATGTCCGGCAGCGGATATAGATTTCCCGCCGCCGGAGGTAAATGTTCTGCCAGCAGATATAAGTTTTCTGCCGACGGAGGAACGTAGTTCGTCTGCGGAGATAAGTTGCCCGGCAGGGGATATATATTTCCCGCCACCGGAGATAAGTTTACTGCCAGCAGACAGACTTATTTCGTTAGCAGAGATAAGTTGTCCGGCAGGGGATATAGATTTACCGCCACCGGAAATAAGTTTTCCGCCAGCGGAGAGATGTATTTCGTTAGCAGAGATAAGATGTCCGGCAGGAGATATAGATTTCCCGCCGCCGGAGGTCAATGTGCTGCCAGCGGAGATAAATTTTCTGCCAGCGGAGAAACGTAGGTCGTCTTCGTAGATAAGTTCTCCGGCAGGGGGTATAAATTTCCCCTGCCAGACAATTTATCTCCGCTGACGAACTACGATTCTCAGCTGGCAGAAATCTTATCTCCGGCGGCGGGAAATTTATATCCCCTGACGGACAATTTATCTCCGCTGACGAAATACGCCTCTCCGCTGGCGGAAAACTTATTGCCGGTAGCAGGAAATATATATCCCCTGCCGGACAACTTATCTCTGCTGACGAAATACATCTCTACGCTGGCGGAAAACTTATCTCCAGCGGCGGGAAAATTATATCGACTTTTCTCCAGAGGAGGGAGAAAAGTTTTCCGCCAGCGGAGAGATGTATTTTGTCAGCCGAGATAAGATGTCCGGCAGGGGATATAAATTTCCCGTCGCCGGAAGTAAATGTTTTGCCAGCGGAGATAAGTTTTCTGCCGGCGGAGAAACGTAGGTCGTCTGCGGAGATAAGTTGTCCGGCAGGGGGTATAAATTTCCCCCTCTGGAGAAAAGTTTTCCGGCAGCGGATATAAATTCCTCGCCGCCGGAAGTAAATAATCTGCCAGAGGAGATAAGTTTTCCAAAGGGGGGAAGAAAAGTTTTCCGCCAGCGGATATAAATTTCCCGCCGCCGGAGATAAGTTTTCTTCCCGCGGAAAGACGTATTTTGTCAGAAAACATAAGATAAGATAAGATGTCTGTCAGCGGAGAAAAGTTTTCCGTCAGCGGATATAAATTTCCCGCTACCGCAGATAAGTTTTCCGCCAGCGGAGAGATGTATTTTGTCAGCCGAGATAAGATGTCCGGCAGGGGATATAAATTTCCCGTCGCCGGAAGTAAATGTTTTGCCAGCGGAGATAAGTTTTCTTCCGGCGGAGAAACGTAGGTCGTCTGCGGGGAAAAGTTGTCCGGCAGGGGGTATAAATTTCCCCCTCTGGTGAAAATTTTTCCGGCAGCGGATATAAATTTCCCGCCACCGGAGATAAGTTTTCCGCCAGCGGAGAGACGTATTTTGTCAGCAGAGATAAGTTGTCCGGCAGGGGATATAAATTTCCCTCCGCCAGAGATAAGTTTTCTGCCAGCGTAGAGACTTCGTCAGCAGAGATAAGTTGTCCGGCAGGGGATATATATTTCCCGCCACCGGAAATAAGTTTTCCGCCAGCGGAGAGATGTATTTTGTTTGCCGAGATAAGATGTCCCGCCGCCGGAAGTAAATGTTTTGCCAGCGGAGATAAGTTTTCTGCCGGCGGAGAAACGCAGGTCGTCTGCGGAGATATGTTGTCCGGCAGGGGGTATAAATTTCCCCCTCTGGTGGAAAGTTTTCCGGCAGCGGATATAAATTTCCCGCCACCGGAGATAACTTTTCTGCCAGCGTAGAGACGTATTTCGTCAGCAGAGATAAGATGTCCGGCAGCGGATATAGATTTCCGGGCACCGGAAATAAGATTTCCGCCAGCGGAGAGACGTATTTCGTTAGCAGAGATAAGTTGTCTGGCAGGGGATATAGATATTCCGGCACCGGAAATAAGTTTTCCGCCAGCGGAGAGACGTATTTCGTCAGCAGAGATAAGTTGTCTGGCAGGGGATATAGATATTCCGGCACCGGAAATAAGTTTTCCGAAAGCGGAGAGATGTATTTTGTTTGCCGAGATAAGATGTCCCGCCGACGGAAGTAAATGTTCTGCCAGCGGAGATAAGTTTTGTGCCGGCGGAGAAACGTAGTTCGTCAGCGGAGATAAGTTGTCCAGCAGGGGCTATAAATTTCCCCCTCTGGAGAAAAGTTTTCCGCCTGCGGATAGAAATTTCCCGCCACCGGAGATAAGTTTTCTGCCAGCGGAGAGACGTATTTCGTCAGCAGAGATAAGTTGTCTGGCAGGGAATATAGATTTCACGCCGCCGGAGATAAGTTTTCTGCCCGCGGTAAGACGTATTTTGTCAACAAAGATAAGATAAGATAAGATGTCTGTCAGCGGAGAAAAGTTTTCCGCCAGCGGATATAAATTTCCCGCTACCGCAGATAAGTTTTCCGCCAGCGGAAAGATGTATTTTGTCAGCAGAGATAAGTTGTCCGGCAGGGGATATAAATTTCCCGCCACCGGAGATAAGTTTTCTGCCAGTGGAGAGACGTATTTTGTCAGCAGTGATAAGTTGTCCGGCAGGGGTATAAATTTCCCGCCACCGGAGATAAGTTTTCCGCCACCGGAGAGACGTATTTTGTCAGCAGAGATAAGTTGTCCGGCAGGGGATATAAATTTCCCTCCGCCGGAGATAAGTTTTCTGCCAGCGTAGAGACGTATTTCGTCAGCAGAGATAAGTTGTCCGGCAGGGGATATATATTTCCCGCCACCGGAGATAAGTTTTCCGCCACCGGAGAGACGTATTTTGTCAGCAGAGATAAGTTGTCCGGCAGGGGCTATAAATTTCCCCCTCTGGAGAAAAGTTTTAAGCCAGCGGATATAAATTTCCCGCCACCGGAGATAAGTTTTCCGCCAGCGGAGAGATGTATTTTGTCAGCAGAGATAAGTTGTCCGGCAGGGGATATAAATTTCCCGCCACCGGAGATAAGTTTTCCGCCAGCGGAGAGACGTATTTCGTCAGCAGAGATAAGTTGTCCGGCAGAGGATATAAATTTCCTGCCACCGGAGATAAGTTTTCCGCCACCGGAGAGACGTATTTTGTCAGCAGAGATAAGTTGTCCGGCAGGGGCTATAAATTTCCCCCTCTGAAGAAAAGTTTTCCGCCAGCGGATATAAATTTCCCGCCACCGGAGATAAGTTTTCTGCCAGTGGACAGACGTATTTTGTCAGCAGTGATAAGTTGTCCGGCAGGGGATATAAATTTCCCGCCACCGGAGATAAGTTTTCCGCCACCGGAGAGACGTATTTTGTCAGCAGAGATAAGTTGTCCGGCAGGGGCTATAAATTTCCCCCTCTGGAGAAAAGTTTTAAGCCAGCGGATATAAATTTCCCGCCACCGGAGATAAGTTTTCTGCCAGCGGAGAGACGTATTTTGTCAGCAGAGTTAAGTTGTCCGGCAGGGGATATAAATTTCCCGCCGCCGGAGGTAAATGTTCTGCCAGCGGAGATAAGTTTTCTGCCGGCGGAGATACGTAGTTCGTCTGCGGAGATAAGCTGTCCGGCAGGGGATATAAATTTCCCCCTCTGGAGAAAAGTTTTCCGCAAGCGGATATGAATTTCCCGCCACCGGAGATAAGTTTTCCGCCAGCGGATAGACGTATTTTGTCAGCAGAGATAAGTTGTCCGGCAGCGAAGATAAGATGTCTGTTATCGGAGAAAAGTTTTCCGCCATCGGATATAAATTTCCGCCACCGCAGATAAGTTTTCCGCCAGCGAAGAGATGTATTTTGTCAGCAGAGATAAGATGTCCGGCAGGTGATATAAATTCCTCGCCGCCGGAGATAAGTTTTCTGCCAGCGAAAAGACGTATTTCGTTTGCAGAGATAAGTTGTCAGGCCGGGGATATAAATTTCTCGCTGCAGGAGATAAGTTTTCTGCAAGAGGAGAGATGTATTTTGTCAGCCGAGATAAGATGTCCGGCAGGGGATATAAATTTCCCGCCGCCGGAGGTAAATGTTCTGCCAGCGGAGATAAGTTTTCTGCCGGCGGAGATAGGTAGTTCGTCTGCGGAGATAAGCTGTCCGGCAGGGGATATAAATTTCCCCCTCTGGAGAAAAGTTTTCCGCAAGCGGATATGAATTTCCCGCCACCGGATATAAGTTTTCCGCCAGCGGATAGACGTATTTAGTCAGCAGAGATAAGTTGTCCGGCAGCGAAGATAAGATGTCTGTTATCGGGGAAAAGTTTTCCGCCAGCGGATATAAATTTCCGCCACCGCAGATAAGTTTTCCGCCAGCGAAGAGATGTATTTTGTCAGCAGAGATAAGATGTCCGGCAGGTGATATAAATTCCTCGCCGCCGGAGATAAGTTTTCTGCCAGCGAAAAGACGTATTTCGTTTGCCGAGATAAGTTGTCAGGCCGGGGATATAAATTTCTCGCCGCAGGCGATAAGTTTTCTGCAAGAGGAGAGATGTATTTTGTCAGCCGAGATAAGATGTCCGGCAGGGGATATAAATTTCCCGCCGCCGGAGGTAAATGTTCTGCCAGCGGAGATAAGTTTTCTGCCGGCGGAGATAGGTAGTTCGTCTGCGGAGATAAGCTGTCCGGCAGGGGATATAAATTTCCCCCTCTGGAGAAAAGTTTTCCGCAAGCGGATATGAATTTCCCGCCACCGGATATAGGTTTTCCGCCAGCGGATAGACGTATTTTGTCAGCAGAGATAAGTTGTCCGGCAGCGAAGATAAGATGTCTGTTATCGGAGACAAGTTTTCCGCCATCGTATATAAATTTCCGCCACCGCAGATAAGTTTTCCGCCAGCGAAGAGATGTATTTTGTCAGCAGAGATAAGATGTCCGGCAGGTGATATAAATTCCTCGCCGCCGGAGATAAGTTTTCTGCCAGCGAAAAGACGTATTTCGTTTGCAGAGATAAGTTGTCAGGCCGGGGATATAAATTTCTCGCCGCCGGAGATAAGTTTTCTGCAAGAGGAGAGATGTATTTTGTCAGCCGAGATAAGATGTCCGGCAGGGGATATAAATTTCCCGCCGCCGGAGGTAAATGTTCTGCCAGCGGAGATGAGTTTTCTGCCGGCGGAGATACGTAGTTCGTCTGCGGAGATAAGCTGTCCGGCAGGGGTTATAAATTTCCCCCTCTAGAGAAAAGTTTTCCGCAAGCGTATATGAATTTCCCGCCACTGGAGATAAGTTTTCCGCCAGCGGATAGACGTATTTTGTCAGCAGAGATAAGTTGTCCGGCAGCGAAGATAAGATGTCTGTTATCGGGGAAAAGTTTTCCGCCAGCGGATATAAATTTCCGCCACCGCAGATAAGTTTTCCGCCAGCGAAGATATGTATTTTGTCAGCAGAGATAAGATGTCCGGCAGGTGATATAAATTTCTCGCCGCCATAAGTAAAGTAAGTAAATGTTCTGCCAGCGGAGATAAGTTTTCTGCCGGCGGAGAAACATAATTCGTCAGCGAGGATAAATTGTCCGTCAGGGGATATAAAAAATTCCCGCCGCCGGAGATAAGATTTCTGCCAGCGGAGAATCGTAGTTCGGCAGCGGAGATAAATTGTCTTCCAGCGGAGATAAGTTGTCCGCCAGCGGATATAGATTTCCCGGCACCGGAAATAAGTTTTCCGCCAGCGGAGAGACGTATTTCGTCAGCAGAGATAAGTTGTCTGGCAGGGGATATAGATTTCCCGCAGCCGGAAATAAGTTTTCTGCCAGCGGATAGACGTATTTCGTTTGCAGAGATAAGTTGTCAGGCCGGGGATATAAATTTCTCGCCGCCGGAGATAAGTTTTCTGCAAGCGGGGAGATGTATTTTGTCAGCCGAGATAAGATGTCCGGCAGGGGATATAAATTTCCCGCCGCCGTAGGTAAATGTTCTGCCAGCGGATATAAGTTTTCTGCCGGCGGAGATACGTAGTTCGTCTGCGGAGATAAGCTGTCCGGCAGGGGTTATAAATTCCCCCCTCTGGAGAAAAGTTTTCCGCAAGCGTATATGAATTTCCCGCCACCGGAGATAAGTTTTCCGCCAGCGGATAGACGTATTTTGTCAGCAGAGATAAGTTGTCCGGCAGCGAAGATAAGATGTCTGTTATCGGGGAAAAGTTTTCCGCCAGCGGATATAAATTTCCGCCACCGCAGATAAGTTTTCCGCCAGCGAAGAGATGTATTTTGTCAGCAGAGATAAGATGTCCGGCAGGTGATATAAATTCCTCGCCGCCATAAGTAAAGTAAGTAAATGTTCTGCCAGCGGAGATAAGTTTTCTGCCGGCGGAGAAACATAATTCGTCAGCGAGGATAAATTGTCCGTCAGGGGATATAAAAAATTCCCGCCGCCGGAGATAAGATTTCTGCCAGCGGAGAATCGTAGTTCGTCAGCGGAGATAAATTGTCTTCCAGCGGAGATAAGTTGTCCGCCAGCGGATATAGATTTCCCGGCACCGGAAATAAGCTTTCCGCCAGCGGAGAGACGTATTTCGTCAGCAGAGATAAGTTGTCTGGCAGGGGATATAGATTTCCCGCAGCCGGAGATAAGTTTTCTGCCAGCGGATAGACGTACTCCGTTTGCAGAGATAAGTTGTCAGGCCGGGGATATAAATTTGTCGCCGCCGGAGATAAGTTTTCTGCAAGCGGAGAGACGTATTTTGTCAGCCGAGATAAGATGTCCGGCAGGGGATATAAATTTCCCGCCGCCGGAGGTAAATGTTCCGCCAGCGGAGATAAGTTTTCTGCCGGCGGAGAAACTTAGTTCGCCTGCGGAGATAAGCTGTCCGGCAGGGGATATAAATTTCGCCCTCTGGAGAGAGTTTTCCGCAAGCGGATATGAATTTCCCGAAACCGGAGATAAGTTTTTCGCCAGCGGAGAGACGAATTTTGTTAGCAGAGATAAGATGTCCGGCAGCGGATAAAGAATTCCGGGCACCGGAAATAAGTTTTCCGCCAGCGGAGAGACGTATTTCGACAGCAGTGATAAGATGTCCGGCAGAGGATATAAATTTCCCCCCGTGGAGAAAAGTTTTCCGCCAGCGGATATAAATTTCCCGAAACCGGAGATAAGTTTTTCGCCAGCGGAGAGACGAATTTTGTTAGCAGAGATAAGATGTCCGGCAGCGGATAAAGATTTCCGGGCACCGGAAATAAGTTTTCCGCCAGCGGATAGACGTACTCCGTTTGCAGAGATAAGTTGTCAGGCCGGGGATATAACTTTGTCGCCGCCGGAGATAAGTGTTCTGCAAGCGGGGAGATGTATTTTGTCAGCCGAGATAAGATGTCCGGCAGGGGATATAAATTTCCCGCCGCCGTAGGTAAATGTTCTGCCAGCGGAGATAAGTTTTCTGCCGGCGGAGATACGTAGTTCGTCTGCGGAGATAAGCTGTCCGGCAGGGGTTATAAATTTCCCCCTCTGGAGAAAAGTTTTCCGCAAGCGGATATGAATTTCCCGCCACCGGAGATAAGTTTTCCGCCAGAGGATAGACGTATTTCGACAGCAGAGATAAGTTGTCTGGCAGGGGATATAGATTTCCCGGCACCGGAAATAAGTTTTCCGCCAGCGGAGAGACGTATTTCGTTAGCAGAGATAAGTTGTCAGGCCGGGGATATACACTTCTCGCCGCCGGAGATAAGTTTTCTGCAAGCGGAGAGACGTATTTTGTCAGGAGAGATAAGTTGTCCGGCAGGGGATATAAATTTCCCGCCGACGGAGGTAAATGTTCTGCCGGCGGAGATTAGTTTTCTGGCGGCGGAGAAACGTAATTTGTTAGCGGGGATAAATTGTCTGCCAGCGGAGATAAGTTGTCCGCCAGCGGATATATATTTCCCTCCACGAGAAATAAGTTTTCCGCCAGCGGAGAGACGTATTTCGTTAGCAGAGATAAGATGTCCGTCAGCGGATATAGATTTCCCGCCGCCGGAGGTAAATGTTCTGCCAGCAGATACATTTTTTCCGCCATCGAAGAGATGTATTTTGTCAGCAGAGATAAGATGTCCGGCAGGGGGTATAGATTTCCCGGCACCGGAACTATGTTTTCCGCCAGCGGAGAGACGTATTTCGTCAGCAGAGATAAGTTGTCAGGCCGGGGATATACACTTCTCGCCGCCGGAGATAAGTTTTCTGCAAGCGGAGAGACGTATTTTGTCAGGAGAGATAAGTTGTCCGGCAGGGGATATAAATTTCCCGCTGACGGAGGTAAATGTTCTGCCGGCGGAGATTAGTTTTCTGGCGGCGGATAAGTTTTCTGCCAGCGGAGAAACGTAGGTCGTCTTCGTAGATAAGTTCTCCGGCAGGGGGTATAAATTTCCCCTGCCAGACAATTTATCTCCGCTGACGAACTACGATTCTCCGCTGGCAGAAATCTTATCTCCGGCGGCGGGAAATTTATATCCCCTGACGGACAATTTATCTCCGCTGACGAAATACGCCTCTCCGCTGGCGGAAAACTTATTGCCGGTAGCAGGAAATATATATCCCCTGCCGGACAACTTATCTCTGCTGACGAAATACATCTCTACGCTGGCGGAAAACTTATCTCCAGCGGCGGGAAAATTATATCGACTTTTCTCCAGAGGGGGGAGAAAAGTTTTCCGCCAGCGGAGAGATGTATTTTGTCAGCCGAGATAAGATGTCCGGCAGGGGATATAAATTTCCCGTCGCCGGAAGTAAATGTTTTGCCAGCGGAGATAAGTTTTCTGCCGGCGGAGAAACGTAGGTCGTCTGCGGAGATAAGTTGTCCGGCAGGGGGTATAAATTTCCCCCTCTGGAGAAAAGTTTTCCGCCAGCGGATATAAATTTCCCGCCGCCGGAGATAAGTTTTCTGCCCGCGGAAAGACGTATTTTGTCAGAAAACATAAGATAAGATAATATGTCTGTCAGCGGAGAAAAGTTTTCCGTCAGCGGATATAAATTTCCCGCTACCGCAGATAAGTTTTCCGCCAGCGGAGAGATGTATTTTGTCAGCCGAGATAAGATGTCCGGCAGGGGATATAAATTTCCCGTCGCCGGAAGTAAATGTTTTGCCAGCGGAGATAAGTTTTCTTCCGGCGGAGAAACGCAGGTCGTCTGCGGAGATATGTTGTCCGGCAGGGGGTATAAATTTCCCCCTCTGGTGGAAAGTTTTCCGGCAGCGGATATAAATTTCCCGCCACCGGAGATAACTTTTCTGCCAGCGTAGAGACGTATTTCGTCAGCAGAGATAAGATGTCCGGCAGCGGATATAGATTTCCGGGCACCGGAAATAAGTTTTCCGCCAGCGGAGAGACGTATTTCGTCAGCAGAGATAAGTTGTCTGGCAGGGGATATAGATATTCCGGCACCGGAAATAAGTTTTCCGCCAGCGGAGAGACGTATTTTGTCAGCAGAGATAAGTTGTCTGGCAGGGGATATAGATTTCCCGCCGCCGGAAATAAGTTTTCCGCCAGCGGAGAGATGTATTTTGTTTGCCGAGATAAGATGTCCCGCCGACGGAAGTAAATGTTTTGCCAGCGGAGATAAGTTTTCTGCCGGCGGAGAAACGTAGGTCGTCTGCGTAGATAAGTTCTCCGGCAGGGGGTATAAATTTCCCCTGCCAGACAATTTATCTCCGCTGACGAACTACGATTCTCCGCTGGCAGAAATCTTATCTCCGGCGGCGGGAAATTTATATCCCCTGACGGACAATTTATCCCCGCTGACGAAATACGCCTCTCCGCTGGCGGAAAACTTATTGCCGCTAGCAGGAAATATATATCCCCTGCCGGACAACTTATCTCTGCTGACGAAATACGTCTCTACGCTGGCGGAAAACTTATCTCCGGTGGCGGGAAAATTATATCGACTTTTCTCCAGAGGGGGGGAGAAAAGTTTTCCGCCAGCGGATATAAATTTCCCGCCGCCGGAGATAAGTTTTCTGCCCGGGGATATAAATTTCCCGCTACCGCAGATAAGTTTTCCGCCAGCGTAGATACGTATTTCGTCAGCAGAGATAAGTTGTCCGGCAGGGGATATAAATTTCCCGCCACCGGAGATAAGTTTTCCGCCACCGGAGAGACGTATTTTGTCAGCAGAGATAAGTTGTCCGGCAGGGGCTATAAATTTCCCCCTCTGAAGAAAAGTTTTCCGCCAGCGGATATAAATTTCCCGCCACCGGAGTTAAGTTTTCTGCCAGCGGGGAGACGTATTTTGTCAGCAGAGATAAGTTGTCCGGCAGGGGATATAAATTTCCCGCCACCGGAGATAAGTTTTCCGCCACCGGAGAGACGTATTTTGTCAGCAGAGATAAGTTGTCCGGCAGGGGCTATAAATTTCCCCCTCTGAAGAAAAGTTTTCCGCCAGCGGATATAAATTTCCCACCACCGGAGATAAGTTTTCTGCCAGTGGAGAGACGTATTTTGTCAGCAGTGATAAGTTGTCCGGCAGGGGATATAAATTTCCCGCCACCGGAGATACGTTTTCCGCCACCGGAGAGACGTATTTTGTCAGCAGAGATAAGTTGTCCGGCAGGGGCTATAAATTTCCCCCTCTGGAGAAAAGTTTTAAGCCAGCGGATATAAATTTCCCGCCACCGGAGATAAGTTTTCTGCCAGCGGAGAGACGTATTTTGTCAGCAGAGATAAGTTGTCCGGCAGGGGCTATAAATTTCCCCCTCTGGAGAAAAGTTTTCCGCTAGCGGATATAAATTTCCCGCCACCGGAGAGACGGATTTTGTCAGCAGAGATAAGTTGTCCGGCAGGGGATATAAATTTCCCTCCGCCGGAGATAAGTTTTCTGCCAGCGTAGAGACGTATTTCGTCAGCAGAGATAAGTTGTCCGGCAGGGGATATATATTTCCCGCCACCGGAAATAAGTTTTCCGCCAGCGGAGAGATGTATTTTGTCAGCAGAGATAAGTTGTCCGGCAGGGGATATAAATTTCCCGCCACCGGAGATAAGTTTTCCGCCAGCGGAGAGACGTATTTCGTCAGCAGAGATAAGTTGTCCGGCAGAGGATATAAATATCCTGCCGCCGGAGATAAGTTTTCTGCCGGCGGAGAAACGTAGGTCGTCTGCGTAGATAAGTTTTCGGCCAGCGGAGAGACGTATTTTGTCAGCAGAGATAAGTTGTCCGGCAGGGGATATATATTTCCCGCCACCGGAAATTAGTTTTCCGCCAGCGGAGAGACGTATTTCGTCTGCAGAGATAAGTTTTCTGCAAGCGGAGAGACGTGTTTCGTCAGCGGATATAAGTTTTCCGCCAGCGGATATAAATTTTCCGCTACCGCAGATAAGTTTTCCGCCAGCGGAGAGATGTATTTTGTCAGCCGAGATAAGATGTCCGGCAGGGGATATAAATTTCCCGTCGCCGGAAGTAAATGTTTTGCAGGCGGAGATAAGTTTTCTGCCCTCGGAGAAACGTAGGTCGTCTGCGGAGATAAGTTGTCCGGCAGGGGGTATAAATTCCCCCTCTGGTGAAAAGTTTTCCGGCAGCGGATATAAATTTCCCGCCACCGGAGATAAGTTTTCTGCCAGCGGAGAGACGTATTTTGTCAGCAGTGATAAGTTGTCCGGCAGGGGATATACATTTCCCGCCACCGGAGATAAGTTTTCGGCCACCGGAGAGACGTATTTTGTCAGCAGAGATAAGTTGTCCGGCAGGGGATATAAATTTCCTGCCGCCGGAGATAAGTTTTCTGCCCGCGGAAAGACGTATTTTGTCAACAAAGATAAGATAACATAAGATGTCTGTCAGCGGAGAAAAGTTTTCCGCCAGCGGATATAAATTTCCCGCTACCGCAGATAAGTTTTCCGCCAGCGGAGAGATGTATTTTGTCAGCAGAGATAAGTTGTCCGGCAGGGGATATAAATTTCCCGCCACCGGAGATAAGTTTTCTGCCAGTGGAGAGACGTATTTTGTCAGCAGTGATAAGTTGTCCGGCAGGGGATATAAATTTTCCTCCGCCGGAGATAAGTTTTCTGCCAGCGTAGAGACGTATTTCGTCAGCAGAGATAAGTTGTCCGGCAGGGGATATATATTTCCCGCCACCGGAAATAAGTTTTCCGCCAGCGGAGAGATGTATTTTGTCAGCAGAGATAAGTTGTCCGGCAGGGGATATAAATTTCCCGCCACCGGAGGTAAGTTTTCCGCCAGCGGAGAGACGTATTTCGTCAGCAGAGATAAGTTGTCCGGCAGAGGATATAAATTTCCTGCCGCCGGAGATAAGTTTTCTGCCGGCGGAGAAACGTAGGTCGTCTGCGTAGATAAGTTTTCGGCCAGCGGAGAGACGTATTTTGTCAGCAGAGATAAGTTGTCCGGCAGGGGATATATATTTCCCGCCACCGGAAATTAGTTTTCCGCCAGCGGAGAGACGTATTTCGTCTGCAGAGATAAGTTTTCTGCAAGCGGAGAGACGTGTTTCGTCAGCGGATATAAGTTTTCCGCCAGCGGATATAAATTTCCCACTACCGCAGATAAGTTTTCCGCCAGCGGAGAAATGTATTTTGTCAGCCGAGATAAGATGTCCGGCAGGGGATATAAATTTCCCGTCGCCGGAAGTAAATGTTTTGCCAGCGGAGATAAGTTTTCTGCCGGCGGAGAAACGTAGGTCGTCTGCGGAGATAAGTTGTCCGGCAGCGGATATAAATTTCCCGCCACCGGAGATAAGTTTTCTGCCAGCGGAGAGACGTATTTTGTCAGCAGTGATAGGTTGTCCGGCAGGGGATATAAATTTCCCGCCACCGGAGATAAGTTTTCGGCCACCGGAGAGACGTATTTTGTCAGCAGAGATAAGTTGTCCGGCAGGGGATATAAATTTTCCGCCGCCGGAGGTAAATGTTCTGCCAGCGGAGATAAGTTTTCTGTCAGCGGAGAGACGTATTTCGTCAGCAGAGATAAGTTGTCCGGCAGGGGCTATAAATTTCCCCCTCTGGAGAAATGTTTTCCGCCAGCGGATATGAATTTCCCGCCACCGGAGATAAGTTTTCTGCCAGCGGAGAGACGTATTTTGTCAGCAGTGATAAGTTGTCCGGCAGGGGATATAAATTTCCCGCCACCGGAGATAAGTTTTCCGCCACCGGAGAGACGTATTTTGTCAGCAGAGATAAGTTGTCCGGCAGGGGATATAAATTTTCCGCCGCCGGAGGTAAATGTTCTGCCAGCGGAGATAAGTTTTCTGCCGGCGGAGAAACGTAGTTCGTCAGCGGAGATAAGTTGTCCGGCAGGGGCTATAATTTCCCCCTCTGGAGAAAAGTTTTCCGCCAGTGGATAGAAATTTCCCGCCACCGGAGATAAGTTTTCTGCCAGCGGAGAGACGTATTTTGTCAGCAGAGATAAGTTGTCCGGTAGGGGCTATAAATTTCCCCCTCTGGAGAAAAGTTTTCCGCCAGCGGATATAAATTTCCCGCCACCGGAGAAAAGTTTTCTGCCAGCGGAGAGACGTATTTTGTCAGCAGTGATAAGTTGTCCGGCAGGGGATATAAATTTCCCGCCACCGGAGATAAGTTTTCCGCCACCGGAGAGACGTATTTTGTCAGCAGAGATAAGTTGTCCGGCAGGGGCTATAAATTTCCCCTACTGGAGAAAAGTTTTCCGCCAGCGGATATAAATTTCCCGCCACCGGAGATAAGTTTTCTGCCAGCGGAGAGACGTATTTTGTCAGCAGTGATAAGTTGTCCGGCAGGGGATATAAATTTCCCGCCACCGGAGATAAGTTTTCCGCCACCGGAGAGACGTATTTTGTCAGCAGAGATAAGTTGTCCGGCAGGGGATATAAATTTTCCGCCGCCGGAGGTAAATGTTCTGCCAGCGGAGATAAGTTTTCTGCCGGCGGAGAAACGTAGTTCGTCAGCGGAGATAAGTTGTCCGGCAGGGGCTATAATTTCCCCCTCTGGAGAAAAGTTTTCCGCCAGTTAATAGAAATTTCCCGCCACCGGAGATAAGTTTTCTGCCAGCGGAGAGACGTATTTCGTCAGCAGAGATAAGTTGTCCGGCAGGGGCTATAAATTTCCCCCTCTGGAGAAATGTTTTCCGCCAGCGGATATAAATTTCCCGCCACCGGAGATAAGTTTTCTGCCAGCGGAGAGACGTATTTCGTCAGCAGAGATAAGTTGTCCGGCAGGGGCTATAAATTTCCCCCTCTGGAGAAATGTTTTCCGCCAGCGGATATAAATTTCCCGCCACCGGAGATGAGTTTTCTGCCAGCGGAGAGACGTATTTTGTCAGCAGTGATAAGTTGTCCGGCAGGGGATATAAATTTCCCGCCACCGGAGATAAGTTTTCCGCCACCGGAGAGACGTATTTTGTCAGCAGAGATAAGTTGTCCGGCAGGGGCTATAAATTTCCCCTACTGGAGAAAAGTTTTCCGCCAGCGGATATAAATTTCCCGCCACCGGAGATAAGTTTTCTGCCAGCGGAGAGACGTATTTTGTCAGCAGTGATAAGTTGTCCGGCAGGGGATATAAATTTCCCGCCACCGGAGATAAGTTTTCCGCCACCGGAGAGACGTATTTTGTCAGCAGAGATAAGTTGTCCGGCAGGGGATATAAATTTTCCGCCGCCGGAGGTAAATGTTCTGCCAGCGGAGATAAGTTTTCTGCCGGCGGAGAAACGTAGTTCGTCAGCGGAGATAAGTTGTCCGGCAGGGGCTATAATTTCCCCCTCTGGAGAAAAGTTTTCCGCCAGTGGATAGAAATTTCCCGCCACCGGAGATAAGTTTTCTGCCAGCGGAGAGACGTATTTTGTCAGCAGTGATAAGTTGTCCGGCAGGGGATATAAATTTCCCGCCACCGTAGATAAGTTTTCCGCCACCGGAGAGACGTATTTTGTCAGCAGAGATAAGTTGTCCGGCAGGGGCTATAAATTTCCCCTTCTGGAGAAAAGTTTTCCGCCAGCGGATATAAATTTCCCGCTACCGGAGATAAGTTTTCTGCCAGCGGAGAGACGTATTTTGTCAGCAGTGATAAGTTGTCCGGCAGGGGATATAAATTTCCCGCCACCGGAGATAAGTTTTCCGGCACCGGAGAGACGTATTTTGTCAGCAGAGATAAGTTGTCCGGCAGGGGATATAAATTTTCCGCCGCCGGAGGTAAATGTTCTGCCAGCGGAGATAAGTTTTCTGCCGGCGGAGAAACGTAGTTCGTCAGCGGAGATAAGTTGTCCGGCAGGGGCTATAATTTCCCCCTCTGGAGAAAAGTTTTCCGCCAAAGAATAGAAATTTCCCGCCACCGGAGATAAGTTTTCCGCCACCGGAGAGACGTATTTTGTCAGCAGAGATAAGTTGTCCGGCAGGGGATATAAATTTTCCGCCGCCGGAGGTAAATGTTCTGCCAGCGGAGATAAGTTTTCTGCCGGCGGAGAAACGTAGTTCGTCAGCGGAGATAAGTTGTCCGGCAGGGGCTATAATTTCCCCCTCTGGAGAAAAGTTTTCCGCCAGTGGATAGAAATTTCCCGCCACCGGAGATAAGTTTTCTGCCAGCGGAGAGACGTATTTCGTCAGCAGAGATAAGTTGTCCGGCAGGGGCTATAAATTTCCCCCTCTGGAGAAAAGTTTTCCGCCAGCGGATATAAATTTCCCGCCACCGGAGATAAGTTTTCTACCAGTGGATAGCCGTATTTTGTCAGCAGTGATAAGTTGTCCGGCAGGGGATATAAATTTCCCGCCACCGGAGATATGTTTTCCGCCACCGGAGAGACGTATTTTGTCAGCAGAGATAAGTTGTCCGGCAGGGGCTATAAATTTCCCCCTCTGGAGAAAAGTTTTCCGCCGCCGGAGGTAAATGTTCTGCCAGCGGAGATAAGTTTTCTGTCAGCGGAGAGACGTATTTCGTCAGCAGAGATAAGTTGTCCGGCAGGGGCTATAAATTTCCCCCTCTGGAGAAATGTTTTCCGCCAGCGGATATAAATTTCCCGCCACCGGAGATAAGTTTTCTGCCAGCGGAGAGACGTATTTTGTCAGCAGTGATAAGTTGTCCGGCAGGGGATATAAATTTCCCGCCACCGGAGATAAGTTTTCCGCCACCGGAGAGACGTATTTTGTCAGCAGAGATAAGTTGTCCGGCAGGGGCTATAAATTTCCCCTACTGGAGAAAAGTTTTCCGCCGGCGGAGAGACGTATTTCGTTAGCAGAGATAAGTTGTCAGGCCGGGGATATTCATTTCTCGCCGCCGGAGATTAGTTTTCTACAAGCGGAGAGACGTCTTTCGTCAGCAGAGATAAGTTTGCTGCAAGCGGAGAGACGTATTTCGTCAGCAGAGATAAGTTGTCCGGCAGAGGATATAGATTTCCCGCCACCGCAGATAAGTTTTCCGCCAGCGGAGAGATGTATTTTGTCAGCCGTGATAAGATGTCCGTCAAGGGATATAGACTTCCCGCCGCCGGAGGTAAATGCTATGCCAGCGGAGATCAGTTTTCTGCCGGCGGAGAGACGTATTTCGTCAGCAGAGATAAGTTTTTATATTGGACGTTGACATGCAATGACTGCATCTAACAAGAGGCGATGCAATTACTGCACCGTCAAGTGGCCCGTGTGACACCAGCAGAAGGCTGTTACGCGCGGATCCCAGGCAAAACGCAGCCCTCCTCCCGCCCAACCGACCGAGGGGCGCTGCCGCATGACGCGCGGTGCGTAGCCGAACCAAACGCGAGCATGCAAGAAAGATAGATATTAGACTAACCTTCGAGGAAAATTAGCACTAAACTTATTAAGAAATTAAGCATGCAATAAAATACAAAATACAAATACCACTACAATTACTAATTACTAGAAAGGTGTGTAAGGATTAGTAATTTAATAAGAGGAAGAGAGTTAGTGGAGGATATAATATGGTAGAGGGAATTATAGTCCGAGCATAAGACCCTAAACGGTTCATGCAAGGAATAATTCGATCTACAAAGTGGAAGGAACAACGGTATAAAGTTTCTAGTCAGTCTAATAGGAATCGTGAAGTTTATGCGGCTCAACAGATCAGGGCTGTCTATGTCACCCCTGATCAAGTTGTGCATAAATATCACACCAAGCATTTTTCTACGGTTAACTAAGGATGGGAGGTTTACTAATAATAGTCTACTAGAGTAAGATGGGAGTCTTACACCCGCATCCCAGTTAAGGCCCCGCAGAGCAAAGAGTAAAAAGTTTTTCTGTACTGATTCTATACGGTCCTGGTGTACTTTGTACTGAGGGCACCATACACAGGAGCCGTATTCTAAGATCGGACGAACAAGCGAGGTATAGAGAGTCTTTGTTATATAGGGGTCGTCAAATTCCTTTGACCACCTCTTTATAAACCCAAGCACGCCCATGGCCTTATTTACCATGGTAGAAATGTGTTCGGAAAACTTTAACTTGGGATCTAACATAACACCCAGATCATCCACCAGGGTAATTCTCTCAAGAGAACCCCCAAATAGGGTGTAGGGAGCCAACAAAGGGTTAGAACGATGAAATGTCATAACTTTGCATTTCGAGGCATTAAGGTGTAACAAGTTTGCACAACACCATGACTGAAAGCTATTGAGATCGGATTGCAAGCGAGAATGAAATGAAATGTCCTTGTACTGGACACAGAGTTTAACATCATCCGCATACATAAGTACTCGAGAGTATGTTATTACTGAAGGCAAGTCATTAATAAAGAGTGTGAAGAGTAAGGGGCCTAGATGGCTGCCCTGTGGTACTCCCGAAGAAACCTTTACTGGTAAAGAGATTGAGTTTTTGAAGAGGACTCTTTGAGACCTAGAACAAAGATAGCTAGAAATCCATCTCAGGAGGTTGGGCGGAAACCCTAAAAGGTCAAGTTTATGTGCTAAAAGGGAATGGTTTACAGAGTCGAATGCTTTACTAAAGTCGGTGTAAATAACATCCGTCTGTAAGTTACCTTGAAAGCCTTTAATAATGAAAGAGGTAAACTCTAACAAGTTCGTGGTGGTTGATCGCCGCCTTATAAATCCATGCTGAGTTGGAGATATAAGTGACTTGCAGAGATGTTGCAAGTGCGGAGTTAAAACCTTCTCAAACAATTTGGGAATAGCGGATAACTTTGCTATACCTCTATAATTTTTTACATCAGACTTACTACCTTTTTTATGGAGAGGAATTATAAACGATTCCTTCCAGATTGGGGGGAAGCAAGATGAATCAATGGACATGGTGAATAGTTTAAGCAATGGTCCACACAGAGCCTCGGCGCAGTACCTGAGTACACAACCTGGAACCCCGTCTGGACCCGGTGAAAACACCGGCTTAACTAGTCGAAGATCTTGAAGTAGGGAATACTCATTTAACAAGGGACTGAAAATGCCGTTCGACCTCGGTAATCCGTATGGGTACGGTTGACCAGAGTAGCGTTCCTCAGAATAGGTAGTTTGGAAAAACTGGGCAAAAAGATCGGCAATTGCCTGATCATTTTTTGCCGACGTATTACAAAATGATAGCGAGGATGGGTGTGCGGACGTTCTACGCTTACTGTTTACGAAGCAGTAAAACTGTTTAGGGTCCTGAGAAAAACGTATCCTGCAACGAGATAGGTAGTTCTTATAGCATTGAGCATTAAGAACTGAAAAGTTTGACCGAGCTATTACATAACGAGAGTGAGAAGTAGGAGAACCCACTTCTTGAAATTTTTTATAAAGTCTTGATTTTAAGTTTTTTAGACTGGATAACTCTTTGGTAAACCAAGGGGGTTTTCCAGATCTAATCGGACAAGAAAGCGGGACACAAGATTAAAAAAATGTGCCAAGAGCATTGTAAAAAATGTTTGTGGCTTTTGTGACATCAGTGCACAAGTACAAAGCGGACCAATCAAAATCCCTAATTAGGTTATTAAGCTTCGCAAACTCGGCTTTACGAAAGCAGCGGACACGTTCAGGTAGTCTACTCGACCCATCCAATACAGTTGGTCCTATGTCTAGCGACACCTCGAAAGCAGGGTGGTAGGCGTCTTCAGGTATAGTGAGCGGAAGGGCTCGGGTTAACAACACTATGGTCGGATCCGATACAAAGCATAGATCAAGCAATCGACCCAAGGAATTTTTCACATGATTGACTTGAGACAAGGACAGGTCAAGCAAGCCGTCAACAAAGTCATGTCGTGACATCGGCACTAGGATACTAGACTCGTTTACCGAAGACCAAACAGTTCCTGGCAAGTTGAAGTCACCAAGAACTATCATACGATCTTTATCAGATAGCGAGGAAGCAACAGCGGTTAAAGCGGACAAGTGCTGCTCATAAATTGAAATATCCGAAGAAGGTGGGATATACGAGCAAGTAATGAATATAGCGAAAGCGGGAAGAATCAGTTTTACACACAGGAATTCCAGTTCCTGTTGAACTTGGACTGTGAAGTGTTCTGACGTGAAGTAAGAGTCCACTGCAATTAGAACCCCTCCTGCACGTCGAGACGAACGGTCCTTTCTAAAAGTTGTGTACCGACCTGCCAAAACCTCGGAACTAAGAATGTCCGGCTTTAACCAGGTTTCAGTAAACACAATAACGTGGGAAGCAAATGCAACACTATCCCGGAAAAGAATGCTGAGCTTACTACGCAAGCCTCTTACATTCTGATAGGTTACTAAAAGAGAAGTTAGTTTTTTGCAAAGGTTGGAGCAAGACGGGAAGTTGAGGAAGAGGAAGTAGAGGTTGAGGGTGGCACGCTGGAAAGATTTGGAAGCGATATGGGGGGCCTATTCTTCTTCTTAGCCTTAAACTCCTTCACCACCAAATGCTCCGGCCAAAATTTGGTGGAGCAAATGGTGTCAAATTGAGTTGGGGAGATGCTTATCTTAAACGACGCTATCTCCCTGGCATAAGAGAAGTTAAATTTCTCCACCTTTAAACCCACGGCTTTTATTTTGCTTTGAATGAAAGCAGTTACATCATTAGATGTGAGGTCAGGGGCCAGCCGTGAAACAAAAACTTGTCGTTTTGGTGGGACTCCCACCAGTGGTTTAGTCACCGCAGGTCTAGTACCTGTGGTGGCAATATCCGGAGGTCCGGAACGTCTATTTACTGGTGGGATCGGGATAGACGGGACAACTAGTGAACTTGCGGACACCACAGACACGGACGCAACAGACGTACTTGGCTGCACATTCTCCGAGGCGATGAATTCGGCTACCGAATCTGCATCGCCAGCAGCTTTCGTTGCCTTTGGAGTGGCAAACGAGATCAACTGCTGTACACTTGGAGTGGTCGGAGTCAATTTTTCGGCGGCGCACGGCTGAGTGACGGTTGGCACTTGCAGGTCCCGCGGAGTGACCTTTTTGCGCCTCGGAGACTCATTCAGCAGCTTTAAACCGCTAAACTGAGCCTCCATGGCTAGGAGCCGATCGTACTGGTTTTTAAAACCAACGGTCAGCTCCTTAAAGCCACTCCGCGTCTGCCTCATGAAAGCCACCATGTCTTTCTCCACCGCACGGCATGCCTCGCAACTGTAATGCAAGCCATTACGTTTGGCTATGGCATCGCTCACGAGGCCAGAAAATCCCGCGCATTTTGCGTGGACTACGCTGTCGCAGAGCCAGCAGGGGACATTTGGCTGATCGTGAGTGATCTGCTTCTTGCAGGTTTTTTTAGCGCAGACCACAGCGAATTCCATTTTTTTTTTATTATTCAAATATTTTATTAAAATCAAAAAAATTAAAAATTTCCAAAACAAATTGGTATCAGACCAATGTGCCAGACAACGCTCAAAGCGGAATTGGTAAGAAAAAAAGAGAGCAGAGTGGAGAGCGGTTATAGCGAGAGCTACTAGATAGAGAGCGCTATTGCTCAGAAAATTGAAAGAGCGAGAGAGAAAGAACAGTTATTGAGGTTGAGGTGATAGCGAGAGAGTGATAAGACAACAAAAGCTACCAGACGAGAGCGGACTGCAATGCAATACTCACTCACTGCAACAACACAACACAACACAAGCCGACGCCGAAAAATAAAAAGTTAAATAATATTTTAACACAAATCAAAAGGCATGCACTCGCGTAAAAGAATAGGTTTCCAGATTGTTGTCTGGTTAGAAAGTATATTTAGAATTTAATTAGGAAAACTCCGGCTGTTTATTCGAAACAAAAGGAAAAATGCGGAGCGCAAAACAAAAACACGTCTGATCACTACGAAAGAGAACGAAGTTTTTTTTTCCGGCAGGGGATATATATTTCCCGCCACCGGAAATAAGTTTTCTGCCGGCGGAGAGACGTATTTCGTTAGCAGAGATAAGTTGTCAGGCCGGGGATATCAATTTCTCGCCGCCGGAGGTAAATGTTCTGCCAGCGGAGATCAGTTTTCTGCCGGCGGAGAAACGTAATATGTCAGCGGGGATAAATTGTCCGTCAGGGGATGTAAATTTCCCGCCGTCGGAGATAAAATTTCTGCCAGTGGAGAGTCGTAGTTCGTCAGCGGAGATAAATTGTCTGCCAGCGGAGATAAGTTGTCCGCCAGCGGATATAGATTTCCCGGCGCCGGAGATAAGTTTTCTGCCAGCGTAGAGACGTATTTCGTCAGCAGAGATAAGTTATCCGGCAGGGGATATATATTTCCCGCCACCGGAAATAAGTTTTCCGCCGGCGGAGAGACGTATTTCGTTAGCAGAGATAAGTTGTCAGGCCGGGGATATTAATTTCTCGCCGCCGGAGATTAGTTTTCTACAAGCGGAGAGACGTATTTCGTCAGCAGAGATAAGTTGTCCGGCAGAGGATATAGATGTAGGGATCCTTGGTGGGCTCCCTACAAGTGAGTAAGAATCCGCTCCAGAAACTCCATCAAATATACGCCACACGTCGTTGTATTATATTTATTTTAATAACTGGTTACAAATAGGTTTCTAAGCATAGTTCTTTTCGCACGTCTGCTCGCTTCTGCAGTCGAACTCTTACTTACTTTCGATATATCTTCCTCTACCCTTGACTATCCCTAGCGATAGATCGATACTCATTAAAGGGCTGCCAACCCTACATTCGGCCGTCCTGACTCATCATTCGACCCGAATGATTGAGACCACATCTTCATATACTCTGCCACCGTATTGGTCTTCAAAGGACCTTCACCATCACCCACTTTCTCAACAATGTACCGTCCATGTCTTAGTTTACGCGTCACAATATAAGGACCCAAGAATCTTCCCTTTAGCTTCAATCCGGTTCCAAATTGGGTACGCTTAATAGCTACCATATCATTAACTTGGTACTCTTTTTCTGGTTTCCGGGACTTGTTGAACGACTTGCAATTTTCATTTTGTATCTGCACTATGTTATCTCTGGCTATCTTGCGAATTTCTTCTTTCTCCTGCTGCAGCTCTAAAATATACTCTTCCTCTACAAGCTTTTCTAAGTCATTATCATACTTTGTCCTCATTTTTATGCCTGTCAAAATCTTAAATGGGGATATCTTGGTACTTCTCGGAGGAGTGGAGTTTATAAACGCTTGTACCCTACCAACATGCTTGTACCAGGCTTTCGGATCTTCTGCGCAAAGCTTTGTTAACATAGTAGTAACGACCTTATTAATTCGCTCTACCTGTCCATTACCACGCGGCACTCCTGTCGCTATCAGCAAATGTTGGATATCCTGTTCCTTACAATATTCCTCGAAAACATTAGCAGTAAATGCAGTGCCTCTATCCGTGATCACACGCTTCGGGTTTCCAAAAACTTCGCCCTGTTTCTGCAACCTATCAACCACATCATCAGCGCCTGTACTCTTTGTTGGATAAAGCCAGACAAATTTAGAAAAAGCGTCGACAACACCTAGGACGTGGTTATACTGTTTCTTAGTCAACTCCATCGGTCCAATATGGTCAATATGATACGTTTGCAAAGGCTCATCAGATTTGTCAATTACATTCAAATACCCTTCTTTCTTTCCACATTTTGCGTCGCTCACAATGCACTCCACACACGACTTAACAATCCTATCCACTTTTCCTAACAACTCTGGAATAAAGTATTCGCGCTGCACTAAATCGATAGTTCTTTTGACACCAAAATGACCCTGACGATGAGCAATCATTATGATTTCGCTTTCCATCCCAGATGGTATTACGATCAACTCTTTAACTGGATCTTTGTGCAAAATGTCATACTTCAAATAAAAGTCGTCGTAAGAACCCGACTCTAGCACCTTACAAATTGCTGATATCCAAATATTCTGACGTTGAGCCTGCTTTATTCGATGTCTCAGTGAATCTTCCAACAACAAACAATGCACTCTACTCAATGCATCGACGTGTTTCATCTTTGTCCCTGAACGATGCTCGATTTCATAATCGAAGTCCTGAAGAAAAATGGCCCAACGAGATACCTTAACTGGAACATCTTGTTTCCTCATCGTTAATGCAAAAGCATTACAGTCAGTAATAATTTTTATCTTTCTCCCAAGCAAATACACTCTCCACTTCTTTAAAGCCTGCACTATAGCGAGTACTTCAAGCTCGTATGAAGGATACTTTTCTTCAGCTGGGGTTGTCTTACGACTCATATATTCTACCGGGTGGAAACATTGATCCTCTGAGTCCATTTGCAAAAGTATAGCTCCATACCCATACATACTTGCATCGCAGTGAACTTCAGTTTTGCCCTTCTGATTAAACAACTTTAAAACAGGAGAACAGGATAAATAAACTTTCAACTGATTGAATGATGCCAACTCTTCTTCACCCATTTTGAAAGAAACATCCTTTTTCATCAAGTTTGTCAGTGGTCTGGCCACGACAGCAAAATCCTTAACAAATCTACGGAAATAGGAAGTTAGGCCCAAATAGCGTTGAACTTGTTTCCTGTCTCTCGGAATTGGAAAATTTTCAACTGCCGAAGTTTTATCTTGAGATGGTCTTATCGTTGAATTCTCTATTATGTAACCCAAAAAATTAACCTTGCGCTGTAACACTTGCGATTTCTCCCATTTTATGCGTAATCCTGAAATCTCTGCGATACTCAACACCTTCTTTAATTGTTCAAGTCCTTCTTGCACATCCTTTGATGGAATAATAATATCGTCCATATACAAAATCAAAATACCGTCATCTATCAATGGTCTGAAAACAGCATATATGTACCTCATAAATACTGGAGGGGAGTTAGTCATCCCAAATGGTACATATTTAAATTCATACTGTCCACTCTGTGTGACAAAAGAGGTATATTTACGAGAATCCTCATGTACTGGCACGTGAAAAAACCCATTAGACAAGTCCAACGTAGTGAAAACACGTCCATCCTGAAGCTTGAGTAAAACATCGTCGATTAACGCCATTGGAAAATTGTCACGAATTATCTTTTCATTAAGTTTTTTATAATCACAACAAAGTCTTTTTGAGCCATCCTTCTTGGACACAAGCACTACAGGGGACGAGTATTCAGAAACACTATGGCGAATTATTCCCTCCTTTAACCAATCCCTGACCTGCTTATCGACTTTCTCATTGTCCACGTAAGGTAGGCGTCTAGGTCTTTGACGGACCGGTACTTCATCTGACAATATTATCTTCATTTCAACAGGGCTGTTTTCTGGTTTTACGGGCTTATAATTTTCTACCAATCCTGCTATTATTGACCTCACCTCACGGTTCAAATGCGACAGGTCTATTCCTCGTGAAAACTCTTCAATAATATTGCTCGACAGTATCTGATGGAACGTCTTTTCCAATTCATCAATTCCGCTCCCTGAATCCGGAGGCCTGCTCACTTGAGTATCACTATATTTAATGAACTCTAGATTGCGGCTTCCTTTAGTGAAACTACTGCTAACATACTCCTTTTCCGGTGGAACTTCAACCTCCCCTTGACGGATGTCATTTATTGAATGAAAGAAAACTCCTTTCTTCCCTATGCTTGCACTGACAAAATCAAGAACATCACTTCCAATTACACCTTCGTACAGGGTATCATCGTCACGGACTACATGGAAACACATTTCCAAAGGAACGTCATCCAACTTAGTAACAACATTAAATGAACCCAACGTATATATTTTCTTGCCTCCTATTCCGATCAATTCTTTTATATCGTTTTTCAACGCAACTGGGAAAATCTTTCTGTAGACTTTCTCGCTCATGGTACAAATATCGCTGCCAGAATCAAACAATGCAGTGATATCTTCATTACCGATTTCAACATTCATAAAAGCCCGATTAAAACTGGTCTGAGAAAATTGCTGGACATTTGAAATTTTCTTCTCTGTTGCCATTCGTGAACCTTTTGCCTCGCATTGATTTGCCTTGTGACCTAGTTGATTGCAATTAAAACATTTGACGGCACTTTCCTTGCAATACTTTGCAATATGATTACTACCTCCACATTTGAAACAACGCCTTTCATCCTTGATTTTTACCGAACTATTCTCAAACTTTGGGTTTGCCTTTAGCGTACTTCCTTGATTTGCACTGATCTTTTCATAAATCTTAATTTGCTCACGAAAATCTTTAAAATTGTTTGCTTGGTACAGACAGCTTTTGTTTTGCTTGGAGTCTGGAATGCCCTCAATAATATATTCAATAATACTTTCTTCATCTAGCTGGGATTGACTTGCCAAGGTACACATGCTATAAAAATATTCAATTAAAGTCTCTTTATGGGTCTTCTTTCTATTTTCTAATAGCTTATGAACTTGCTTTGCCGTTAACTTCTCACTAAATTCACTTTTTAGTGCTTCCTTCAGAGAATTCCAATCAATAATGCCTGATTGACTGCTCAAAAATAATTTCGCTGCACCTTTCACTAATGTCCTGCCATATATAAACTTTTGCAAATCATTCCAATTCACTGTTAAGGCATTAAGTTCAAAATCACGTAGCCAGTTATCAACATCCGGAGAACCATTGCCCGTAAATGCTGAAAGGGATTCTTCGATGTCTCTTAATGTGAACGCCATGTTTACTGAACTACCAACTGCTGCTTCTCCTACCGAATTTAAAATTGGCGCGTCTTCTGTCTGTTCGTCCCCAGTTATATTGATCGTTTCTTCGTATACAGATTCTTCTTTTTCGTCTTGATCTAGTCTAAAATACGAATATAGTCTCTCCCGTAAAACTGATTTAACACCTGAATGCTGCAGATGTAGCTCTTTCAACTTTTCCTTCAACTCTGCTACGGTTAGGTCTAAGATTTCTTCGCGTTGCATATTACAATTAGCTAAAATATAGTTTACGTTAAATCCGCTTCTTAAAATTTGCAACACCCTAAATCTATTCTGTATATTCAATACTTGCGTATACAGACATCAGGTGTGAGAATCGTCTTTTCCAATACACGCAGATAAACGATGCGTTCTTCTTCTCTGTCTTCTTCACGTCGTTGTCGTTCGCAGGGTATACAAGCCGCACGTGGCCGTGCGAAGTACCACTGTTGTTGTTTCGTCGTTTCTGCTTTCCTCTTTTCTGCACGTTCGCAATCTGAACGTCTCTTCAGTCCTCTTTGCTCCGTACTTTCGTCGTTGGCTTTTCACTCTTTCCCGTTTGCCGTGCTCTTCTGACGAAAACGAATAGTGTCGTTTTGCGTCCTCTTTCCTCGTCGTTTTCGGGTCTGCGTCGTTTTGTAGCCTCGTCGTTTTGAAGCCTCGTCGTTTTGTAGCTGTTAAAGTTATTTTATTTGTAAGACAGCAGAATATCAGTATAAAGAATTATGTGTGCTTCCGAGTAACATACGCAAGAGAGAGACACCGAAAAGGGAACCTCGATATACAGAACATCGATATGAGAACATCGATATGCAGCAGGGCACATGCGCAGTGTTGTTACAGATCAATATCTAATTATCGTGGCGGTCACTTTGAACACTCCTCCTCAACACAACGCATGTTTACAAACTTTAAATATACTTAACTAATATTCAATAACATGTCAAGCACTAATAAACGATCTTTTAAACCAAATGCGAATACAAATTTATGGTGCTTAACCTTGGCTAAGTTCTTTGTGAGGACATCTGCTATCATCTCATCGGTTGGCAGATATGCAATGTTGACTTCACCTCTCTTGAGAACCTCTCGAATATGATGTATCTTGACGTCGATGTGCTTTGTACGTGCATGAAACATGGGGTTTCTAGCAAGCTGCTGTGCTCCAATGTTGTCGCCGTACATCTGAATAGCTGACTCCTTGGATATCAGCTTTAAGTCAATCAGTAGGCTGCGAAAGTATATCGCCTCTTTTGCTGCAGATGATAAGGCTATGTACTCTGCCTCCGTGGAACTGAGGGCAACCGTCGATTGCTTTCTTGACTCCCAAGAAACCGCTCCTCCTGCCAACATGCATAAATAGCCAGTGAATGACTTTCGGTTCGTCATATCACTTGCCCAATCTGCATCAACAAAACACTCAATTGCCTTTCCTTGCTTTGTGTAGCATATCTCCCAGTCGATAGTTTTTGCCAAATATCGAAGGATGTGCTTGGCTGCCGCTTCATGCTCGGAATGAGGATCGTTGTTACGTTGTGCTAATTTGTTCACCGAATGCGCAATGTCTGGACGAGTTATAACAGCAAGATAAGATAACTCTCCAATTAGCTTTTGGAACGATGTGATGTCGACCCTGCGGCAATCCTCTTTGTTGCATGCCACCTGGTAACCAGCTTCAAGAGGCGTGGACGTCTGTCGACAATCTTTCAAATTGTACTGTTCGAGCAACTCTCTAATATATTTCCGTTGGCTGATTGAAATCGCACCCGTACTGCCTTCACGTTTCACCTCAATACCTAAAAAGTATTGCATAGGCCCGATGTCAACCACATCAAATTCTGCTGCGATCTTTATCTTGATATCAGATATATCATCTAGGTCCTTACACGCCAAAATAATGTCATCTACGTAGACAGCTATTAGACACATATTTTTACCTGGCTTACGATACAGACAGGGTTCGTTGACAGTCGGTATAAAACCAATGCGTCTCAGCGTTGCATCTAACGTAGAGTTCCACACTCTTCCTGATTGTTTTAGGCCATATATACTTTTGTGAAGCCTCAAAACGTGATTTGGGTGAACTTCGCTGATGAAGCCCTCAGGTTGTCTCATAAAAACCTCATCTTCCAATTCGCCGTTGAGATACGCCGTGACAACATCCATTTGATGTAGGTGGAGACCATGTTCGACTGCAAGTGCAATTATCAACCTGATAGTTGCGTGGCGTACAACTGGTGCAAATGTTTCCTTGTAGTCGATCCCGTAGCGTTGGCTACAACCTTTCGCCACCAGACGTGATTTGAGCCTGTTCACGCTTCCATCCGGATTGGACTTAACTGCGTAAACCCATCTGCATCCAATGGACTTTTTCCCGCTAGGCAATTTAGTAAGCGACCACGTGCCGTTCTTCACGAGAGATTCGTACTCGTCCTTCATTGATGCTTTCCATATCTCGCCTTCAGTAGACCGTTCAGCTTGTGCGTAGTTTTGTGGAACTTGTACGTCTGCTGCCAGTATCGCATTGAGCATATGATACTGCTTCCTTGGTCGTCCTGGTTTGCCCGTCCGTACTATGGTTGGGCGTCCTGGTCCTCTTATTGGTTCTGGAATTACAAGAATGTCATTACTAGACCTAATCTCCTCCTGATTTTCTGGCTCATTTTCTGGATCTTTAAATTGCTCGCTATCCATTTCGGGTTCAGCGTTCTGGTTTTGTTGAACCTCAATTGATGCTATGTCATTGGAACATGATGCATCTAGTTTGCCCCCTTCAGGTTCTACAAAAATGACATCCCTACTCTCTACGAGTTTCCTGGTTTCTTTACTGACCAAACGGTATGCTTTGGCCGTATCCGAGTAGCCCACCATTATATACTCTAAGCCTTTCTGTGCGAACTTTGATTTCTTTGTTTTATCTAGAGCTATCGCTACTGAGCCAAAAACTCTTAAATGCGATACCACTGGCTTTCGACCTGTCCATATTTCAAAAGGTGTCACCCCGCTCAAGCAGCTGCTTGCCACTCTATTTCGCAAATACGTGGCAGTTCGAATCGCTTCTGCCCAATAGCATTCACTCAACCCAGCATGCAGCAGCATACTTCTTGCCATTTCTACCAATGTTCTGTTGGCCCTTTCTGCAACTCCGTTTTGTTGAGGTGTATATGGCACTGTTAAGTTTCGCTTTATTCCATTTTGGTTTAGGTAATTGTCAAAAACGTTTGATATGTATTCTCGGCCATTGTCGCTTCGTAAAACCTTGACTTTTCTCCCAGTTTGGCACTCAACTTGACTTTTAAATTCTTTAAAAGCCTCGAAAACCGGATCTTTGGTTTTTAGGAAACTTACTGATACATATCTTGAACAATCATCAATAAATGTGGCGAAATATCGATTGCCTCCCATTGACTGCTTTTGCATTGGACCGCATACATCAGTATGTATTAAGTCTAGAACGCCCTTTGACCTGTTTGTGCTCGATTGAAATGGTTGCACGCAAATTTTACTTTTTGCGCATGTTGCACACACTTGTTTTGGCTTGTATATGCCCTTGAGACCTATTACCATCTCCTTGTTAACCATTTCCTTTAATGCGTCAAAATGTACATGTCCGAACCTATTGTGCCATTTGAATGCATCTGCCTCAACATTTACAATGTTCATACACTTTTCCTGATTGTCCTGAACCATAAACAATCCATTTTCCAGATGTGCCTTTATAACTATTTTTCCGTTTTCAAAAATCATCGCTTGATTTTTCTCAAACACAACTTTTTTTCCATGTTTTAATAGTTTTGTGACCGATATAAAATTGTACTGCAAATCTGGTACCAAGATAACATTTTCCATCGTAACGGATCTATCACCGAACTTTACTTGAACAGTTCCATGCCCTTCAGCAATAAGTGATTTACCGCCGGCTAAAAATACTTTTTGATTATCTTCCGTGAACGACACAAAGCGTTCCTTGTCACAACATAGATGCGCCGTTGCGCCACTGTCTATGCACAATGCATTTAACATCTGGTCATTCGGCTTAGCTAAACTTAGGATTGGTACATATTTTTCTGGTTCCACTTTGTCATATTCGGTTACGCAAAGCATTGTACCCAATCTTTCCCCGCTTTTACTGTTTGCGCCCTTGTTGCTTGCTCCTTCGTGCTTGCTTTTAGCACGGCATTCCGATTTAAAATGACCTTCCTTTCCGCACTTAAAACACTTTTTGCCCTTCTTAAAGTTTTTCTTAAAATTGTTGTTGTCATAACTGACGTGTAGTTCCGCGCTACTTGTAATTTCCTTGCTAATGCTATCTTCCTGCCTATTCGCTTCTTCAGAAATTTTTATTTTTAGCATGCTCAAGCTCGGCAAATCATCTCGCGTCTCAATCGCAACAACAAAACTTTCATACGATTTAGGCAAACCATTTAGCAACACAACTGATAAGATCTTTTCATCAACCTTTATGTTGATCTCTGCTAAAGCCTCGTGTACCACCTGGAATTTCCGCAAATATTCCTGTGCACTTATACCATCCGACATTTTTAACGTCAACAATTGTTTAATTAAAAGCACTTGCCTTGCTGGTCCGCTTGGCCTGTGAATTTTATTTAGCTTTTGCCATGCCTGTGACGACGATACACAATTTTTAATATTGTTTAGTTGGGTCGATTTAACACAAAGTAAAATTGATGCCAACGCCTTTTGATCCTTTAGTTCAAAAGCTGCACGTTGCTCACTTGTTGCACTTTCACTAAGCTCAATTTTACCACTGACGATTGGCCACAAATCATTTTGTATGAGAACACTTCTCATCAAAACTTCCCATGTGCTATAATTGTTTTCGTCCAGTTTCTCAATATTGAAATTCATATTTCCACTCATTTTTTATACTTATTGTCCCACAGTGCAAAATTTGTAACTGTCAATCGTCTCATGCACAAAGCAACTACGACGACAATACTGTTGTCCGTGTCTTTCTTTTGTTTTTTTTTCGTTTTCTTTTAAGTATCCCCCCGAGTTGCTATTTACACACACACACTCGCGATTTTCTATGCCTTGGTATACACACTTTTGGGTATACACACTTGAGTCTCCGTTCGCTTTTGTGTTTCTTGATCCGTTGGGACTGCTTTATTTTGGACTTTAAACCACGGCAACGGTCCGATTCGCTGCAAAATTCTAATCAAAAAACACAATGCGAATCTCCGTTGAATTTGTTCAACTTGTTCTTTTGCCTTTCTATGTACACACATAACCCCAATGAGTCTATGCCATTTTTTTTAGCACTGCTTTTCACTAAGCACCAAACAATGTTTATTGTTTCTCACTGTTTCTGTTTTATACTGTTTCTGGGTGAATTGGTGTCTGGGCCCATAACCTGTTAAAGTTATTTTATTTGTAAGACAGCAGAATATCAGTATAAAGAATTATGTGTGCTTCCGAGTAACATACGCAAGAGAGAGACACCGAAAAGGGAACCTCGATATACAGAACATCGATATGAGAACATCGATATGCAGCAGGGCACATGCGCAGTGTTGTTACAGATCAATATCTAATTATCGTGGCGGTCACTTTGAACAGTAGCTCTGTAGCTCTTCGTCGTTTTGTAGCTTTGTAGCTCTTCGTCGTTAGCTACCTCTGCTCTCTGAACCTTGACGAAAACGAATGGAGTCGTTTTGCGTCCTCTTTCCTCTTTATTTTCGTTTCTCACAGCCGCTTCTCGGCATCTGCTTTCGTCTGATCTTCGTTGCTTCGTTCGTCGTAATTTCACAATGTTGCGCAAAACTTGATGGTATTGGCAACTTGTACACGAATACACATTCACTTGTGGTTCTATCCCGGACGAGCCCCCAAATTGTAGGGATCCTTGGTGGGCTCCCTACAAGTGAGTAAGAATCCGCTCCAGAAACTCCATCAAATATACGCCACACGTCGTTGTATTATATTTATTTTAATAACTGGTTACAAATAGGTTTCTAAGCATAGTTCTTTTCGCACGTCTGCTCGCTTCTGCAGTCGAACTCTTACTTACTTTCGATATATCTTCCTCTACACTTGACTATCCCTAGCGATAGATCGATACTCATTAAAGGGCTGCCAACCCTACATAGATTTCCCGCCACCGCAGATAAGTTTTCCGCCAGCGGAGAGATGTATTTTGTCAGCCGTGATAAGATGTCCGTCAAGGGATATAGACTTCCCGCCGCCGGAGGTAAATGCTATGCCAGCGGAGATCAGTTTTCTGCCGGCGGAGAAACGTAATTCGTCAGCGGGGATAAATTGTCCGTCAGGGGATGTAAATTTCCCGCCGCCGGAGATACGATTTCTGCCAGTGGAGAATCGTAGTTCGTCAGCGGAGATAAATTGTCTGCCAGCGGAGATAAGTTGTCCGCCAGCGGATATAGATTTCCCGGTACCGGAAATAAGTTTTCCGCCAGCGGAGGGACGTAGTTCGTCAGCAGAGATAAGTTGTCCGGCAGGGGATATATATTTCCCGCTACCGGAGATCAGTTTACTGCCAGCGGAGAGACGTATTTCGTCAGCAGAGATAAGTTGTCTGGCAGAGGATATATATTTCCCGCCACCGGAAATTAGTTTTCCGCCAGTGGAGAGCCGTATTTCGTCAGCAGAGATAAGTTTTCTGCAAGCGGAGAGACGTATTTAGTCAGCAGAGATAAGTTGTCCGGCAGGTGATATAGATTTCCCGCCACCGGAAATAAGTTTTCCGCCAGCGGAGAGACGTATTTCGTCAGCAGAGATAAGTTGTCTGGCAGGGGATATATATTTCCCGCCACCGGAAATTAGTTTTCCGCCAGTGAAGAGACGTATTTCGTCAGCAGAGATAAGTTGTCCGGCAGGGGATATAGATTTCCCGCCACCGGAAATTAGTTTTCCGCCAGTGGAGAGAAGTATTTCGTCAGCAGAGATAAGTTTCCTGCAAGCGGAGAGACGTATTTCGTCAGCAGAGATAAGTTGTCAGGCCGGGGATACAAATTTCTCGCCGCCGGAGATAAGTTTTCTACAAGCGGAGAGACGTATTTCGTTAGCAGAGATAAGTTGTCAGGCCGGGGATAAAAATTTCTCGCCGCTGGAGATAAGTTTTCTACAAGCGGAGAGACGTATTTCGTCAGCAGAGATAAGTTAGCTGCAAGCGGAGAGAAGTATTTCGTCAGCAGCGATAGCTTGTCCGGCAGAGGTTATAGATTACCCGCCACCGGAAATATGTTTTCCGCCAGCGGAGAGACGTATTTCGTTAGCCGAGATAAGATGTCCGGCAGGGGATATAGATTTCCTGCCGCCGGAGCTAAATGTTCTGCCAGCGGGGATAAATTGTCCGTCAGGGGATGTAAATTTCCCGCCGTCGAAGCTAAGATTTCTGCAAGTGGAAAATCGCAGTTCGTCAGCGGAGATAAATTGTCTGCCAGCGGAGATAAGTTGTCCGCTAGCGGATATAGATTTCCCGGCACCGGAAATAAGTTTTCTGCCAGCGTAGAGACGTATTTCGTCAGCAGAGATAAGTTGTCCGGCAGGGGATATATATTTCCCGCTACCGGAGATCAGTTTACTGCCAGCGGAGAGACGTATTTCGTCAGCAGAGATAAGTTGTCTGGCAGAGGATATATATTTCCCGCCACCGGAAATTAGTTTTCCGCCAGTGGAGAGACGTATTTCGTCAGCAGAGATAAGTTGTCCGTCAGGGGATATAAATTTCCCGCCGCCGGAGATAAGTTTTCTACAAGCGGAGAGACGTATTTCGTCAGCAGAGATAAGTTTGCTGAAAGCGGAGAGACGTATTTCGTCTGCAGAGATAAGATGTCCAGCAGGGGATATAGATTTCCCGCCGCCAGAGGTAAATGTTCTGCCAGCGGAGATTAGTTTTCTGCCGGCGGAGAAACGTAATTCGTCAGCGGGGATAAATTGTCCGCCAGCGGATATAGATTTCCCAGCACCGGAAATAAGTTTTCCTCCAACGGAGAGACGTATTTCGTCAGCAGAGATAAGTTGTCCAGCAGGGGATATAAATTTCCCGCCACCGCAAATAAGTTTTCCGCCAGCGGAGAGACGCATTTCGTTAGCAGAGATAACTTTTCCGCCAGCGGATATAAATTTCCCGCCACCGGAAATAAGTTTTCCGCCAGCGGTGAAACGTAATTCGTCTGCGGGTATAAATTGTCCGTCTGGGGATATAAATTTCCCGCCGCCGGAGATAAATTTTCTGCCAGCGGAGATAAGTTGTCCGTCAGCGGATATAGATTTCCCGCCACCGGAAATAAATTTTTAGCCAGCGGAAAGACGTATTTCGTCAGCAGAGATAATTTGTCTGGAAGGGGATATAAATTTCCCGCCACCGGAAATAAGTTTTCCGCCAGCGGAGAGACGTATTTCGTTAGCAGAGATAAGCTTTCCGCCCGCGGATATATTTCCCGCCACCGGAAATAAGTTTTCCGTCAGCGGAGAAACGTAATTCGGCTGCGGGGATAAATTGTCCGTCTGGGGATATAAATTTCCCGCCGCCGTAGTTAAGCTTTCTGCCAGCGGAGAATCGTTGTTCGTCAGCGGAGATAAATTGTCTGCCAGCGGAGATAAGTTGTACGCCAGGGGATATAGACTTCCCGCCCCCGGAAATAAGTTTTCAGCCAGCGGAGAGACGTATTTCGTCAGCAGAGATAATTTGTCTGGAAGGGGTATAGATTTCCCGAAACCGGAAATATGTTTTCCGCCAGCGGAGAGACGTATTTCGTTAGCAGAGATAAGTTGTCAATCCGGGGATATAAATTTCTCGCCGCCGTAGATAAGTTTTCTACAAGCGGAGCGACGTATTTCGTAAGCAGAAATAAGTTTGCTGCAAGCGGAGAGACGTATTTCGTCAGCAGAGATTAGATGTCCAGCAGGGGATATAGATTTCCCGCCGCCAGAGGTAAATGTTCTGCCAGCGGAGATTAGTTTTCTGCTGGCGGAGAAACGTAATTCGTCAGCGGGGATAAATTGTCCGCCAGCGGATATAGATTTCCCAGCACCGGAAATAAGTTTTCCTCCAACGGAGAGACGTATTTCGTCAGCAGAGTTAAGTTGTCCGGCAGGGGATATAGATTTCCCGCCACCGGAAATAAGTTTTCCGCCAGCGGAGAGACGTATTTCATTAGCAGAGATAAGTTTTCAGCCAGCGGATATAAATTTCCCGCCACCGGAAATAAGTTTTCCGCCAGCGGTGAAACGTAATTCGTCTGCGGGGATAAATTGTCGGTTTGGGGATATAAATTTCCCGCCGCCGGAGATAAATTGTCTGCCAGCGGAGATAAGTTGTCCGTCAGCGGATATAGATTTCCCGCCACCGGAAATAAGTTTTTAGCCAGCGGAGAGACGTATTTCATCAGCAGAGATAAGTTGTCCGGCAGGGGATATAAATTTCCCGCCACCGGAAATAAGTTTTCCGCCTGCGGAAAGACGTATTTCGTCAGCAGAGATAATTTGTCTGGAAGGGGATATAAATTTCCCGCCACCGGAAATAAGTTTTCCGCCAGCGGAGAGACGTATTTCGTTAGCAGAGATAAGTTTTCCGCCCGCGGATATATTTCCCGCCACCGGAAATAAGTTTTCCGTCAGCGGAGAAACGTAATTCGGCTGCGGGGATAAATTGTCCGTCTGGGGATATAAATTTCCCGCCGCCGTAGTTAAGTTTTCTGCCAGCGGAGAATCGTTGTTCGTCAGCGGAGATAAATTGTCTGCCAGCGGAGATAAGTTGTACGCCAGGGGATATAGACTTCCCGCCCCCGGAAATAAGTTTTCAGCCAGCGGAGAGACGTATTTCGTCAGCAGAGATAATTTGTCTGGAAGGGGTATAGATTTCCCGAAACCGGAAATATGTTTTCCGCCAGCGGAGAGACGTATTTCGTTAGCAGAGATAAGTTGTCAATCCGGGGATATAAATTTCTCGCCGCCGTAGATAAGTTTTCTACAAGCGGAGCGACGTATTTCGTAAGCAGAAATAAGTTTGCTGCAAGCGGAGAGACGTATTTCGTCAGCAGAGATTAGATGTCCAGCAGGGGATATAGATTTCCCGCCGCCAGAGGTAAATGTTCTGCCAGCGGAGATTAGTTTTCTGCTGGCGGAGAAACGTAATTCGTCAGCGGTGATAAATTGTCCGCCAGCGGATATAGATTTCCCAGCACCGGAAATAAGTTTTCCTCCAACGGAGAGACGTATTTCGTCAGCA
This sequence comes from Drosophila pseudoobscura, assembly GCF_009870125.1. Taxonomy (NCBI): domain Eukaryota; kingdom Metazoa; phylum Arthropoda; class Insecta; order Diptera; family Drosophilidae; genus Drosophila; species Drosophila pseudoobscura. Next base: position 599,467 of record NC_046680.1, read on the forward strand.
GAGTTAAGTTGTCCGGCAGGGGATATAGATTTCCCGCCACCGGAAATAAGTTTTCCGCCAGCGGAGAGACGTATTTCATTAGCAGAGATAAGTTTTCAGCCAGCGGATATAAATTTCCCGCCACCGGAAATAAGTTTTCCGCAAGCGGTGAAACGTAATTCGTCTGCGGGGATAAATTGTCCGTTTGGGGATATAAATTTCCCGCCGCCGGAGATAAATTGTCTGCCAGCGGAGATAAGTTGTCCTTCAGCGGATATAGATTTCCCGCCACCGGAAATAAGTTTTTGGCCAGCGGAGAGACGTATTTCATCAGCAGAGATAAATTGTCCGGCAGGGGATATAAATTTCCCGCCACCGGAAATAAGTTTTCCGCCTGCGGAGAGACGTATTTCGTTAGCAGAGATAAGTTTTCCGCAAGCGGATATAAATTTCCCGCCACCGGAAATATGTTTTCCGCAAGCGGTGAAACGTAATTCGTCAGCGGGGATAAATTGTCCGCCAGCGGATATAGATATCCCAGCACCGGAAATAAGTTTTCCTCCAACGGAGAGACGTATTTCGTCAGCAGAGATAAGTTGTCCAGCAGGGGATATAAATTTCCCGCCACCGCAAATAATTTTTCCGCCAGCGGAGAGACGCATTTCGTTAGCAGAGATAACTTTTCCGCCAGCGGATATAAATTTCCCGCCACCGGAAATAAGTTTTCCGCAAGCGGTGAAACGTAATTCGTCTGCGGGGATAAATTGTCCGTTTGGGGATATAAATTTCCCGCCGCCGGAGATAAATTGTCTGCCAGCGGAGATAAGTTGTCCGTCAGCGGATATAGATTTCCCGGCACCGGAAATAAGTTTTCTGCCAGCGTAGAGACGTATTTCGTCAGCAGAGATAAGTTGTCCGGCAGGGGATATATATTTCCCGCTACCGGAGATCAGTTTACTGCCAGCGGAGAGACGTATTTCGTCAGCAGAGATAAGTTGTCTGGCAGAGGATATATATTTCCCGCCACCGGAAATTAGTTTTCCGCCAGTGGAGAGACGTATTTCGTCAGCAGAGATAAGTTGTCCGTCAGGGGATATAAATTTCCCGCCGCCGGAGATAAGTTTTCTACAAGCGGAGAGACGTATTTCGTCAGCAGAGATAAGTTGTCCGGCAGGGGATATATATTTCGCGCCACCGGAAATAAGTTTTCCGCCAGCGAAGAGACGTATTTCGTCTGCAAAGATAAGTTTTCTGCAAGCGGAGAGACGTGTTTCGTCAGCAGAGATAAGTTGTCCGGCAGGGGATATAGATTTCCCGCCACCGTAAATAAGTTTTCCGCCAGCGAAGAGATGTATTTTGTCAGCAAAGATAAGATGTCCGGCAGGGGATATAAATTCCTCGCAGCCGGAAGTAAATGTTCTGCCAGCGGAGATAAGCTTTCCAGAGGGGGGGTGAAAAGTTTTCCGCCAGCGGATATGAATTTCCCGCCGCCGGAGATAAGCTTTCTGCCCGCGGAAAGACGTATTTTGTCAGCAAAGATAAGATAAGATAAGATGTCTGTCAGCGGAGAAAAGTTTTCCGCCAGCGGATATAAATTTTCCGCCAGCGGATATAAATTTCCCGCTACCGCAGATAAGTTTTCCGCCAGCGGAGAGATGTATTTTGTCAGCCGAGATAAGATGTCCGGCAGGGGATATAAATTTCCCGTCGCCAGAAGCAAATGTTTTGCCAGCGGAGATAAGTTTTCTGCCGGCGGAGAAACGTAGGTCGTCTGCGGAGATATGTTGTCCGGCAGGGGGTATAAATTTCCCCCTCTGGTGAAAAGTTTTCCGGCAGCGGATATAAATTTCCCGCCACCGGAGATAAGTTTTCCGCCAGCGGAGAGACGTATTTTGTCAGCAGAGATAAGTTGTCCGGCAGGGGATATAAATTTCCCGTCGCCGGAAGTAAATGTTTTGCCAGAGGAGATAAGTCTTCTGCCGGCGGAGAAACGTAGGTCGTCTGCGGAGATAAGTTGTCCGGCAGGGGGTATAAATTTCCCCCTCTGGTGAAAAGTTTTCCGGCAGCCGATATAAATTTTCCGCCACCGGAGATAAGTTTTCTGCCAGCGGAGAGACGTATTTCGTTAGCAGAGATAAGTTGTCCGGCAGGGGATATAGATTTTCCGCCACCGGAAATAAGTTTTCTGCCAGCGTAGAGACGTATTTTGTCAGCAGTGATAAGTTGTCCGGCAGGGGATATAAATTTCCCGCCGACGGAGGTAAATGTTCTGCCGGCGGAGAAACGTAGTTCGTCAGCTGAGATAAAATGTCCGGCAGCGAAGATAAGATGTCTGTTATCGGAGAAAAGTTTTCCGCCAGCGGATATAAATTTCCGCCTCCGCAGATAAGTTTTCCGCCAGCGAAGAGATGTATTTTGTCAGCAGAGATAAGATGTCCGGCAGGTGATATAAGTTCCTCGCCGCCATAAGTAAAGTAAGTAAATGTTCTGCCAGCGGAGATAAGTTTTCTGCCGGCGGAGAAACGTAATTCGTCAGCGGGGATAAATTGTCCGCCAGGGGATACACAAAATTCCCGCCGCCGGAGATAAGATTTCTGCCAGCGGAGAATCGTAGTTCGTTAGCAGAGATAAGTTGTCTGGCAGGGGATATAGATATTCCGGCACCGGAAATAAGTTTTCCGGCACCGGAAATAAGTTTTCCGCCAGCGGAGAGACGTATTTCGTTAGCAGAGATAAGTTGTCAGGCTGGGGATATAAACTTCTCGCCGCCGGAGATAAGTTTTCTGCAAGCGGAGAGACGTATTTCGTTAGCAGAGATAAGTTGTCTGGCAGGGGATATAGATATTCCGGCACCGGAAATAAGTTTTCCGGCACCGGAAATAAGTTTTCCGCCAGCGGAGAGACGTATTTCGTTAGCAGAGATAAGTTGTCAGGCTGGGGATATAAACTTCTCGCCGCCGGAGATAAGTTTTCTGCAAGCGGAGAGACGTATTTTGTCGGCAGAGATAAGTTGTCCGGCAGGGGATATAAATTTCCCGCCGACGGAGGTAAATGTTCTGCCGGCGGAGAAACGTAGTTCGTCAGCTGAGATAAAATGTCCGGCAGCGAAGATAAGATGTCTGTTATCGGAGAAAAGTTTTCCGCCAGCGGATATAAATTTCCGCCTCCGCAGATAAGTTTTCCGCCAGCGAAGAGATGTATTTTGTCAGCAGAGATAAGATGTCCGGCAGGTGATATAAGTTCCTCGCCGCCATAAGTAAAGTAAGTAAATGTTCTGCCAGCGGAGATAAGTTTTCTGCCGGCGGAGAAACGTAATTCGTCAGCGGGGATAAATTGTCCGCCAGGGGATATAAAAAATTCCCGCCGCCTTAGATAAGATTTCTGCCAGCGGAGAATCGTAGTTCGTCAGCGGAGATAAATTGTCTGCCAGCGGAGATAAGTTGTCCGCCAGCGAATATAGATTTCCCGGCACCGGAATTAAGTTTTCCGCCAGCGGAGAGACGTATTTCGTTAGCAGAGATAAGTTGTCTGGCAGCGGATATAGATTTCCCGGCGCCGGAGATAAGTTTTCTGCCAGCGTAGAGACGTATTTCGGCAGCAGAGATAAGTTGTCCGGCAGGGCATATATATTTCTCGCCGCCGGAGATAAGTTTTCTGCAAGAGGAGAGATGTATTTTGTCAGCCGAGATAAGATGTCCGGCAGGGGATATAAATTTCCCGCCGCCGGAGGTTAATGTTCTGCCAGCGGAGATAAGTTTTCTGTCGGCGGAGATACGTAGTTCGTCTGCGGAGATAAGCTGTCCGGCAGGGGTTATAAATTTCCCCCTCTGGAGAAAAGTTTTCCGCAAGCGGATATGAATTTCCCGCCACCGGAGATAAGTTTTCCGCCAGCGGATAGACGTATTTTGTCAGCAGAGATAAGTTGTCCGGCAGCGAAGATAAGATGTCTGTTATCGGAGAAAAGTTTTCCGCCAGCGGATATAAATTTCCGCCCCCGCAGATAAGTTTTCCGCCAGCGAAGAGATGTATTTTGTCAGCAGAGATAAGATGTCCGGCAGGTGATATAAATTATTCGCTTCCATAAGTAAATGTTCTGCCAGCGGAGATAAGTTTTCTGCCGGCGGAGAAACGTAATTCGTCAGCGGGGATAAATTGTCCGTCAGGGGATATACAAAATTCCCGCCGCCGGAGATAAGATTTCTGCCAGCGGAGAATCGTAGTTCGTCAGCGGAGATAAATTGTCTGCCAGCGGAGATAAGTTGTCCGCCAGCGGATATAGATTTCCCGGCACCGGAAATACGTTTTCCGCCAGCGGAGAGATGTATTTCGTTAGCAGAGATAAGTTGTCTGGCAGCGGATATAGATTTCCCGCAGCCGGAGATAAGTTACCTGCCAGCGGAGAGACATATTTCGTCAGCAGAGATAAGTTGTCCGGCAGGGGATATATATTTCCCGCCACCGGAAATAAGTTTTCCGCCAGCGGAGACACGTATTTCGTTAGCAGAGATAAGTTGTCCGGCAGGGGATATAAACTTCCCGCCACAGGAAATTAGTTTTCCGCCAGCGGAGAGAGGTATTTCGTCAGCAGACATAAGTTGTCTGGCAGGGAATATAGATTTCTCGCCGCCGGAGATAAGTTTTCCGCCAGCGGAGAGACGTATTTCGTTGGCAGAGATAAGTTGTCAAGCCGGGGATATAAATTTCTCGCCGCCGGAGATAAGTTTTCTGCCAGCGGAGAGACGTATTTCGTCAGCAGAGATAAGTTGTCCGGAAGGGGATGTATATTTCCCGCCACCGGAGATAAGTTTACTGCCAGCGGAGAGACGTATTTCGTCAGCAGAGATAAGTTGTCCGGCAGGGGATATATATTTCCCGCCACCGGAGATAAGTTTTCCGCCAGCGGAGAGACGTATTTCGTCAGCAAAGATAAGTTTTCTGCAAGTGGAGAGACGTATTTCGTCAGCAGAGATAAGTTTTCCGGCAGGGGATATAGATTTCCCGCCACCGGAAATAAGTTTTCTGCCAGCGTAGAGACGTATTTCGTCAGCAGTGATAAGTTGTCCGGCAGGGGATATATATTTCCCGCCACCGGAGATAAGTTTACTGCCAGCGGAGAGACGTATTTCGTCAGCAGAGATAAGTTGTCAAGCCGGGGATATAAATTTCTCGCCGCCGGAGATAAGTTTTCTGCAAGCGGAGAGACGTATTTCGTCAGCAGAGATAAGTTGTCCGGCAGGGGACATAAACTTCCCGCCACCGGAAATTAGTTTTCCGCCAGCGGAGAGACGTATTTAGTCAGCAAAGATAAATTTTCTGCAAGCGGAGAGACGTATTTCGTCAGCAGAGATAAGTTGTCCGGCAGGGGATATATATTTCCCGCCACCGGAAATAAGTTTTCCGCCAGCGGAGACACGTATTTCGTTAGCAGAGGTAAGTTGTCCGGCAGGGGATATAAACTTCCCGCCACAGGAAATTAGTTTTCCGCCAGCGGAGAGAGGTATTTCGTCAGCAGACATAAGTTGTCTGGCAGGGAATATAGATTTCTCGCCGCCGGAGATAAGTTTTCCGCCAGCGGAGAGACGTATTTCGTTGGCAGAGATAAGTTGTCAAGCCGGGGATATAAATTTCTCGCCGCCGGAGATAAGTTTTCTGCAAGCGGAGAGACGTATTTCGTCAGCAAAGATAAGTTGTCCGGCAGGGGATATAAACTTCCCGCCACCGGAAATTAGTTTTCCGCCAGCGGAGAGACGTATTTCGTCAGCAGAGATAAGTTTTCTGCAAGCGGAGAGACGTATTTCGTCAGCAGAGATAAGTTGTCCGGCAGGGGATATAGATTTCCCGCCGCCGGAGATAAGTTTTTTGCCACCGTAGAGACGTATTTCGTCAGCAGAGATAAGTTTTCCGGCAGATGATATATATTTCCCGCCACCGGAAATTAGTTTTCCGCCAGCGAAAAGACGTATTTCGTCAGCAGAGATAAGTTTTCTGCAAGCGGAGAGACGTATTTCGTCAGCAGAGATAAGTTTTCTGCAAGCTTAGAGATGTATTTTGTCAGCAGAGATAAGATGTCCGGCAGAGGATATAAATTTCCCCCCGTGGAGAAAAGTTTTCTGCAAGCGAAGAGACGTTTTTCGTCAGCAGAGATAAGTTGTCCGGCAGGGGATATAGATTTCCCGGCACCGGAAATAAGTTGTCCGCAAGCGGAGAGACGTATTTCGTCAGCAGAGATAATTTGTCTGGCAGGGTCTATAGATTTCCCTCAGCCGTAGTATGTTTTCCGCCAGCGGAGAGACGTATTTCGTCAGCAGAGATAAGTTGTCCGGCAGGGGATATAGATTTCCCGGCACCGGAAATAAGTTTTCCGCAAGCGGAGAGACGTATTTCGTCAGCAGAGATAAAATGTCCGGCAGCGGATATAGATTTCCCTGCACCGGAAATAAGTTTTCCGCCAGCGGAGAGACTATTTCGTTAACAGAGATAAGTTGTCTGGCCGGGGATATAGATTTCCCGGCACCGGAAATAAGTTTTTCGCCAGCGAGAGGCGTATTTCGTCAGCAGAGATAATTTGTCTGGCAGGGTCTATAGATTTCCCTCAGCCGTAGTATGTTTTCCGCCAGCGGAGAGACGTATTTCGTTAGCAGAGATAAGTTGTCAGGACGGGGATATAAACTTCTCGCCGCCGGAGATAAGTTTTCTGCATGCGGAAAGACGTATTTCGTCAGCAGAGATAAGTTGTCCGGCAGGGGATATAGATTTCCCGCCACCGGAAATAAGTTTTCCTCCAGCGGAGAGATGTATTTTTTCAGCCGAGATAAGATGTCCGGCAGGGGATATAAATTTCCCGCCGACGGAGGTAAATGTTCTGCCAGCGGAGATAAGTTTTCTGCCGGCGGAGAAATGTAGTTCGTCAGCAAGCGGAGAGACGTATTTCGTCAGCAGAGATAAGTTGTCCGGCAGAGGATATAGATTTCCCGCCACCGGAGATAAGTTTACTGCAAAGCGGAGAGACGTATTTCGTCAGCAGAGATAAGTTGTCCGGCAGGGGATATATATTTCCCGCCACCGGAAATAAGTTTTCCGCCAGCGGAGACACGTATTTCGTTAGCAGAGGTAAGTTGTCCGGCAGGGGATATAAACTTCCCGCCACAGGAAATTGGTTTTCCGCCAGCGGAGAGAGGTATTTCGTCAGCAGACATAAGTTGTCTGGCAGGGAATATAGATTTCTCGCCGCCGGAGATAAGTTTTCCGCCAGCGGAGAGACGTATTTCGTTGGCAGAGATAAGTTGTCAAGCCGGGGATATAAATTTCTCGCCGCCGGAGATAAGTTTTCTGCAAGCGGAGAGACGTATTTCGTCAGCAGAGATAAGTTGTCCGGCAGGGGATATAAACTTCCCGCCACCGGAAATTAGTTTTCCGCCAGCGGAGAGACGTATTTCGTCAGCAGAGATAAGTTTTCTGCAAGCGGAGAGACGTATTTCGTCAGCAGAGATAAGTTGTCCGGCAGGGGATATAGATTTCCCGCCGCCGGAGATAAGTTTTTTGCCACCGTAGAGACGTATTTCGTCAGCAGAGATAAGTTGTCCGGCAGATGATATATATTTCCCGCCACCGGAAATTAGTTTTCCGCAAGCGAAAAGACGTATTTCGTCAGCAGAGATAAGTTTTCTGCAAGCGGAGAGACGTATTTCGTCAGCAGAGATAAGTTGTCCGGCAGGGGATATAGATTTCCCGCCACCGGAAATAAGTTTTCCTCCAGCGGAGAGATGTATTTTGTCAGCCGACATAAGATGTCCGGCAGGGCATATAAATTTCCCGCCGACGGAGGTAAATGTTCTGCCAGCGGAGATAAGTTTTCTGCCGGCGGAGAAACGTTATTCCTCAGCGGGGATAAATTGTCCGTCAGGGGATATAAAAAATTCCCGTCAGCAAAGATAAGTTGTCCGGCAGGGGATATATATTTCCCGCCACCGGAAATAAGTTTTTCGCCAGCGGAGAGGCGTATTTCGTTAGCAGAGATAAGTTGTCAGGACGGGGATATAAACTTCTCGCCACCGGAGATAAGTTTTCTGCAAGCGGAGAGACGTATTTCGTCAGCAGAGATAAGTTTTCTGCAAGCTTAGAGATGTATTTTGTCAGCAGAGATAAGATGTCCGGCAGAGGATATAAATTTCCCCCCGTGGAGAAAAGTTTTCTGCAAGCGAAGAGACGTATTTCGTCAGCAGAGATAAGTTGTCAGGCCGGGGATATAAACTTCTCGCCGCCGGAGATAAGTTTTCTGCAAGCGGAGAGACGTTTTTCGTCAGCAGAGATAAGTTGTCCGGCAGGGGATATAGATTTCCCGGCACCGGAAATAAGTTTTTCGCCAGCGGAGAGGCGTATTTCGTCAGCAGAGATAATTTGTCTGGCAGGGTCTATAGATTTCCCTCAGCCGTAGTATGTTTTCCGCCAGCGGAGAGACGTATTTCGTCAGCAGAGATAAGTTGTCCGGCAGGGGATATAGATTTCCCGGCACCGGAAATAAGTTTTCCGCAAGCGGAGAGACGTATTTCGTCAGCAGAGATAAAATGTCCGGCAGCGGATATAGATTTCCCTGCACCGGAAATAATTTTTCCGCCAGCGGAGAGACTATTTCGTTAACAGAGATAAGTTGTCTGGCCGGGGATATAGATTTCCCGGCACCGGAAATAAGTTTTTCGCCAGCGAGAGGCGTATTTCGTCAGCAGAGATAATTTTTCTGGCAGGGTCTATAGATTTCCCTCAGCCGTTGTATGTTTTCCGCCAGCGGAGAGACGTATTTCGTTAGCAGAGATAAGTTGTCAGGACGGGGATATAAACTTCTCGCCGCCGGAGATAAGTTTTCTGCATGCGGAGAGACGTATTTCGTCAGCAGAGATAAGTTGTCCGGCAGGGGATATAGATTTCCCGCCACCGGAAATAAGTTTTCCTCCAGCGGAGAGATGTATTTTTTCAGCCGAGATAAGATGTCCGGCAGGGGATATAAATTTCCCGCCGACGGAGGTAAATGTTCTGCCAGCGGAGATAAGTTTTCTGCCGGCGGAGAAATGTAGTTCGTCAGCAGAGATAAGTAGTCCGGCAGCGAAGATACGATGTCTGTTATCGGCGAAAAGTTTTCCGCCAGCGGATATAAATTTCCGCGACCGCAGATAAGTTTTCCGCCAGCGAAGAGATGTATTTTGTCAGCAGAGATAAGATGTCCGGCAGGTAATATAAATTCCTCGCCTCCATAAGTAAATGTTCTGCCAGCGGAGATACGTTTTCTGCCAGCGGAGAATCGTAGTTCGTCAGCGGAGATAAATTGTCTGCTAGCGGAGATAAGTTGTCCGGCAGGGGATATATATTTCCCGCCACCGGAAATTAGTTTTCCGCCAGCGAAGAGACGTATTTCGTCAGCAAAGATAAGTTTTCTGAAGCGGAGAACTGTATTTCGTCAGCAGAGATAAGTTGTCCGGCAGAGGATATAGACTTCCCGCCACCGGAGATAAGTTTACTGCCAGCGGAGAGACGTATTTCGTCAGCAGAGATAAGTTGTCCGGAAGGGGATATATATTTTCCGCCACCGGAAATTAGTTTTCCGCCAGCGGAGAGACGTATTTCGTCAGCAAAGATAAGTTTTCTGCAAGCGGAGAGACGTATTTCGTCAGCAGAGATAAGTTGTCCGGCAGAGGATATAGATTTCCCGCCACCGGAGATAAGTTTACTGCCAGCGGAGAGACGTATTTCGTCAGCAGAGATAAGTTGTCCGGAAGGGGATATATATTTTCCGCCACCGGAAACTAGTTTTCCTCCAGCGGAGAGACGTATTTCGTCAGCAAAGATAAGTTTTCTGCAAGCGGAGAGACGTATTTCGTTAGCAGAGATAAGTTGTCCGGCAGGGGATATAGATTTCCCGCCACCGGAAATAAGTTTTCCGCCAGCGGAGAGACGTATTTCGTTAGCAGAGATAAGTTGTCTGGCAGGGGATATAGATTTCCCGGCACCGGAAATAAGTTTTCCGCAAGCGGAGAGACGTATTTCGTCAGCAGAGATAAAATGTCCGGCAGCGGATATAGATTTCCCTGCACCGGAAATAAGTTTTCCGCCAGCGGAGAGACTATTTCGTTAACAGAGATAAGTTGTCTGGCCGGGGATATAGATTTCCCGGCACCGGAAATAAGTTTTTCGCCAGCGAGAGGCGTATTTCGTCAGCAGAGATAATTTGTCTGGCAGGGTCAATAGATTTCCCTCAGCCGTTGTATGTTTTCCGCCAGCGGAGAGACGTATTTCGTTAGCAGAGATAAGTTGTCAGGACGGGGATATAAACTTCTCGCCGCCGGAGATAAGTTTTCTGCATGCGGAGAGACGTATTTCGTCAGCAGAGATAAGTTGTCCGGCAGGGGATATAGATTTCCCGCCACCGGAAATAAGTTTTCCTCCAGCGGAGAGATGTATTTTTTCAGCCGAGATAAGATGTCCGGCAGGGGATATAAATTTCCCGCCGACGGAGGTAAATGTTCTGCCAGCGGAGATAAGTTTTCTGCCGGCGGAGAAATGTAGTTCGTCAGCAAGCGGAGAGACGTATTTCGTCAGCAGAGATAAGTTGTCCGGCAGAGGATATAGATTTCCCGCCACCGGAGATAAGTTTACTGCCAAGCGGAGAGACGTATTTCGTCAGCAGAGATAAGTTGTCCGGCAGGGGATATATATTTCCCGCCACCGGAAATAAGTTTTCCGCCAGCGGAGACACGTATTTCGTTAGCAGAGGTAAGTTGTCCGGCAGGGGATATAAACTTCCCGCCACAGGAAATTAGTTTTCCGCCAGCGGAGAGAGGTATTTCGTCAGCAGACATAAGTTGTCTGGCAGGGAATATAGATTTCTCGCCGCCGGAGATAAGTTTTCCGCCAGCGGAGAGACGTATTTCGTTGGCAGAGATAAGTTGTCAAGCCGGGGATATAAATTTCTCGCCGCCGGAGATAAGTTTTCTGCAAGCGGAGAGACGTATTTCGTCAGCAGAGATAAGTTGTCCGGCAGGGGATATAAACTTCCCGCCACCGGAAATTAGTTTTCCGCCAGCGGAGAGACGTATTTCGTCAGCAGAGATAAGTTTTCTGCAAGCGGAGAGACGTATTTCGTCAGCAGAGATAAGTTGTCCGGCAGGGGATATAGATTTCCCGCCGCCGGAGATAAGTTTTTTGCCACCGTAGAGACGTATTTCGTCAGCAGAGATAAGTTGTCCGGCAGATGATATATATTTCCCGCCACCGGAAATTAGTTTTCCGCCAGCGAAAAGACGTATTTCGTCAGCAGAGATAAGTTTTCTGCAAGCGGAGAGACGTATTTCGTCAGCAGAGATAAGTTGTCCGGCAGGGGATATAGATTTCCCGCCACCGGAAATAAGTTTTCCTCCAGCGGAGAGATGTATTTTGTCAGCCGACATAAGATGTCCGGCAGGGCATATAAATTTCCCGCCGACGGAGGTAAATGTTCTGCCAGCGGAGATAAGTTTTCTGCCGGCGGAGAAACGTTATTCCTCAGCGGGGATAAATTGTCCGTCAGGGGATATAAAAAATTCCCGCCGCCGGAGATAAGATTTCTGCCAGCGGAGAATCGTAGTTCGTCAGCGGAGATAAATTGTCTGCCAGCGGAGATAAGTTGTCCGGCAGGGGATATTGATTTCCCGCCGCCGGAGATAAGTTTTCTGCCAGCGTAGAGACGTATTTCGTCAGCAGAGATAAGTTGTCCGGCAGGGGATATATATTTCCCGCCACTGGAAATAAGTTTTTCGCCAGCGGAGAGGCGTATTTCGTTAGCAGAGATAAGTTGTCAGGACGGGGATATAAACTTCTCGCCACCGGAGATAAGTTTTCTGCAAGCGGAGAGACGTATTTCGTCAGCAGAGATAAGTTTTCTGCAAGCTTAGAGATGTATTTTGTCAGCAGAGATAAGATGTCCGGCAGAGGATATAAATTTCCCCCCGTGGAGAAAAGTTTTCTGCAAGCGAAGAGACGTATTTCGTCAGCAGAGATAAGTTGTCAGGCCGGGGATATAAACTTCTCGCCGCCGGAGATAAGTTTTCTGCAAGCGGAGAGACGTTTTTCGTCAGCAGAGATAAGTTGTCCGGCAGGGGATATAGATTTCCCGGCACCGGAAATAAGTTTTTCGCCAGCGGAGAGGCGTATTTCGTCAGCAGAGATAATTTGTCTGGCAGGGTCTATAGATTTCCCTCAGCCGTAGTATGTTTTCGGCCAGCGGAGAGACGTATTTCGTCAGCAGAGATAAGTTGTCCGGCAGGGGATATAGATTTCCCGGCACCGGAAATAAGTTTTCCGCAAGCGGAGAGACGTATTTCGTCAGCAGAGATAAAATGTCCGGCAGCGGATATAGATTTCCCTGCACCGGAAATAAGTTTTCCGCCAGCGGAGAGACTATTTCGTTAACAGAGATAAGTTGTCTGGCCGGGGATATAGATTTCCCGGCACCGGAAATAAGTTTTTCGCCAGCGAGAGGCGTATTTCGTCAGCAGAGATAATTTGTCTGGCAGGGTCAATAGATTTCCCTCAGCCGTTGTATGTTTTCCGCCAGCGGAGAGACGTATTTCGTTAGCAGAGATAAGTTGTCAGGACGGGGATATAAACTTCTCGCCGCCGGAGATAAGTTTTCTGCATGCGGAGAGACGTATTTCGTCAGCAGAGATAAGTTGTCCGGCAGGGGATATAGATTTCCCGCCACCGGAAATAAGTTTTCCTCCAGCGGAGAGATGTATTTTTTCAGCCGAGATAAGATGTCCGGCAGGGGATATAAATTTCCCGCCGACGGAGGTAAATGTTCTGCCAGCGGAGATAAGTTTTCTGCCGGCGGAGAAATGTAGTTCGTCAGCAGAGATAAGTAGTCCGGCAGCGAAGATACGATGTCTGTTATCGGCGAAAAGTTTTCCGCCAGCGGATATAAATTTCCGCGACCGCAGATAAGTTTTCCGCCAGCGAAGAGATGTATTTTGTCAGCAGAGATAAGATGTCCGGCAGGTAATATAAATTCCTCGCCTCCATAAGTAAATGTTCTGCCAGCGGAGATACGTTTTCTGCCAGCGGAGAATCGTAGTTCGTCAGCGGAGATAAATTGTCTGCTAGCGGAGATAAGTTGTCCGGCAGGGGATATATATTTCCCGCCACCGGAAATTAGTTTTCCGCCAGCGAAGAGACGTATTTCGTCAGCAGAGATAAGTTGTCCGGCGGAGGATATAGATTTCCCGCCACCGGAGATAAGTTTACTGCCAGCGGAGAGACGTATTTCGTCAGCAGAGATAAGTTGTCCGGAAGGGGATATATATTTTCCGCCACCGGAAATTAGTTTTCCGCCAGCGGAGAGACGTATTTCGTCAGCAAAGATAAGTTTTCTGCAAGCGGAGAGACGTATTTCGTCAGCAGAGATAAGTTGTCCGGCAGAGGATATAGATTTCCCGCCACCGGAGATAAGTTTACTGCCAGCGGAGAGACGTATTTCGTCAGCAGAGATAAGTTGTCCGGAAGGGGATATATATTTTCCGCCACCGGAAACTAGTTTTCCTCCAGCGGAGAGACGTATTTCGTCAGCAAAGATAAGTTTTCTGCAAGCGGAGAGACGTATTTCGTTAGCAGAGATAAGTTGTCCGGCAGGGGATATAGATTTCCCGCCACCGGAAATAAGTTTACTGCCAGCGGAGAGACGTATTTCGTCAGCAGAGATAAGTTGTCCGGAAGGGGATATATATTTTCCGCCACCGGAAACTAGTTTTCCTCCAGCGGAGAGACGTATTTCGTCAGCAAAGATAAGTTTTCTGCAAGCGGAGAGACGTATTTCGTTAGCAGAGATAAGTTGTCCGGCAGGGGATATAGATTTCCCGCCACCGGAAATAAGTTTTCCGCCAGCGGAGAGACGTATTTCGTTAGCAGAGATAAGTTGTCTGGCAGGGGATATAGATTTCCCGGCACCGGAAATAAGTTTTCCGCCAGCGGAGAGGCGTATTTCGTCAGCAGAGATAATTTGTCTGGCAGGGTCTATAGATTTCCCTCAGCCGTAGTATGTTTTCCGCCAGCGGAGAGACGTATTTCGTTAGCAGAGATAAGTTGTCAGGACGGGGATATAAACTTCTCGCCGCCGGAGATAAGTTTTCTGCATTCGGAGAGACGTATTTCGTCAGCAGAGATAAGTTGTCCGGCAGGGGATATAGATTTCTCGCCACCGGAAATAAGTTTTCCTCCAGCGGAGAGATGTATTTTTTCAGCCGAGATAAGATGTCCGGCAGTGGGTTATAAATTTCCCGCCGACGGAGGTAAATGTTCTGCCAGCGGAGATAAGTTTTCTGCCGGCGGAGAAACGTAGTTCGTCATCAGAGATAAGTTGTTCGGCAGCGAAGATAAGATGTCTGTTATCGGAGAAAAGTTTTCCGCCAGCGGATATAAATTTCCGCCACCGCAGATAAGTTTTCCGCCAGCGAAGAGATGTATTTTGTCTGCAGAGATAAGATGTCCGGCAGGTGATATAAATTCCTCGCCTCCATAAGTAAATGTTCTGCCAGCGGAGACAAGTTTTCTGCCGGCGGAGAAACGTAATTCGTCAGCGGGGATAAATTGTCCGTCAGGGGATTTAAAAAATTCCCGCCGCCGTAGATAACATTTCTGCCAGCGGAGAATCGTAGTTCGTCAGCGGAGATAAATTGTCTGCCAGCGGAGATAAGATGTCTGTCAGCGGAGAAAAGTTTTCCGCCAGCGGATATAGATTTCCCGGCACCGAAAATAGGTTAGCTGCAAGCGGAGAGAAGTATTTTGTCAGCTCAGATAAGCTGTCCGGCAGGGGATATAAATTTCCCCCTCTGGAGAAAAGTTTTCCGCAAGCGGATATGAACTTCCCGCCATCGGAAATTAGTTTTCCGCCAGCGGAGAGACGTATTTCGTCAACATAGATAAGTTTTCTGCAAGCGGAGAGACGTATTTCGTCAGCAGAGATAAGTTGTCCGGCAAGGGATATAAATTTCCCGCCGCCGAAGGTAAATGTTCTGCCAGCAGAGATAAGTTTTCTGCCGACGGAGGAACGTAGTTCGTCTGCGGAGATAAGTCGCCCGGCAGGGGATATATATTTCCCGCCACCGGAGATAAGTTTACTGCTAGCGAAGAGACGTATTTCGTCAGCAGAGATAAGTTGTCCGGCAGGGGATATATATTTCCCGCCACCGGAAATAAGTTTTCCGCCAGCGGAGAGACATATTTCGTTAGCAGAGATAAGTTGTCAGGCCGGGGATATAAACTTCTCGCCGCCGGAGATAAGTTTTCTGCAAGCGGAGAGACGAATTTTGTCAGTAGAGATAAGTTGTCCGGCAGGGGATATAAATTTCCCGCCGCCGAAGGTAAATGTTCTGCCAGCAGAGATAAGTTTTCTGCCGACGGATTAACGTAGTTCGTCTGCGGAGATACGTCGCCCGGCAGGGGATATATATTTCCCGTCACCGGAGATAAGTTTACTGCCAGCGAAGAGACGTATTTCGTCAGCAGAGATAAGTTGTCCGGCAGGGGATATATATTTCCCGCCACCGGAAATAAGTTTTCCGCCAGCGGAGAGACGTATTTCGTTAGCTGGGATAAGTTGTCAGGCCGGGGATATAAATTTCCCGCCGCCGGAGGTAAATGTTCTGCCAGCGGAGATAAGTTTTCTGTCGGCGGAGAAACGTAGTTCGTCAGCGGAGATAAGTTGTCCGGCAGAGGCTATAAATTTCCCCCTCTGGAGAAAAGTTTTCCGCCAGCGGATAGAAATTTCCCGCCACCGGAGATAAGTTTTCTGCCAGCGGAGAGACGTATTTTGTCAGCAGAGATAAGTTGTCCGGCAGGGGATATAAATTTTCCGCCACCGGAGATAAGATTTCCGCCACCGGAGAGACGTATTTTGTCAGCAGAGATAAGTTGTCCGGCAGGGGATATAAATTTCCCTCCGCCGGAGATAAGTTTTCTTTCAGCGTAGAGACATATTTCGTCACCAGAGATAAGTTGTACGGCACGGGATATAGATTTTCCGGCACCGGAAATAAGTTTTTCGCCAGCGGAGAGTCGTATTTCGTCAGCAGAGATAAGTTGTCCGGCAGGGGATATATATTTCCCGCCGCCGGAGGTAAATGTTCTGCCAGCGGAGATAAGTTTTCTGCCGGCGTAGAAACGTAGTTCGTCAGCGGAGATAAGTTGTCCGGCAGGGGCTATAAATTTCCCCCTCTGGAGAAAAGTTTTCCGCCAGCGGATAGAAATTTCCCGCCACCGGAGATAAGTTTTCTGTCGGCGGAGAAACGTAGTTCGTCAGCGGAGATAAGTTGTCCGGCAGGGGCTATAAATTTCCCGCCACCGGAGATAAGTTTTCCGCCACCGGAGAGACGTATTTTGTGAGCAGAGATAAGTTGTCTGGCAGGGAATATAGATTTCCCGCCGCCGGAGATAAGTTTTCTGCCCGCGGAAAGACGTATTTTGTCAGCAAAGATAAGATAAGTTAAGATGTCTGTCAGCGGAGAAAAGTTTTCCGCCAGCGGATATAAATTTCCCGCCACCGCAGATAAGTTTTCCGCCAGCGGAGAGATGTATTTTGTCAGCAGTGATAAGTTGTCCGGCAGGGGATATAAATTTCCCGACACCGGAGATAAGTTTTCCGCCACCGGAGAGACGTATTTTGTCAGCAGAGATAAGTTGTCCGGCAGGGGCTATAAATTTCCCCCTCTGGAGAAAAGTTTTCCGCCAGCGGAGAGATGTATTTTGTTTGCCGAGATAAGATGTCCCGCCGCCGTATATCCCACCTTCTTCGGATATTTCAATTTATGAGCAGCACTTGTCCGCTTTAGCCGCTGTTTCTTCCTCGCTATCTGATAAAGATCGTATGATAGTTCTTGGTGACTTCAACTTGCCAAGAACTGTTTGGTCTTCGGTAAACGAGTTTAGTATCCTAGTGCCCATGTCACGACATGACTTTGTTGACGGCTTGCTTGACCTGTCCCTGTCTCAAGTCAATCATGTGAAAAATTCCTTGGGTCGATTGCTTGATCTATGCTTTGTATCGGATCCGACCATAGTGTTGTTAACCCGAGCCCTTCCGCTCACTATACCTGAAGACGCCTACCACCCTACTTTCGAGGTGTCGCTAGATATAGGACCAACTGTATTGGATCGGTCGAGTAGACTACCTGAACGTGTCCGCTGCCGTAAAGCCGAGTTTAATAACCTAATTAAAGATTTTGATTGGTCCGCTTTGTACTTGTGCACTGATGTCACAAAAGGCACAAACATTTTTTACAATGCTCTTGGCACATTTTTTGATTCTTGTGTCCCGCTTTCTTGTCCGATTAGATCTGGAAAACCCCCTTGGTTTACCAAAGAGTTATCCAGTCTAAAAAACTTAAAATCAAGACTTTATAAAAAATTTCAAGAAGTGGGTTCTCCTACTTCTCACTCTCGTTATGTAATAGCTCGGTCAAACTTTTCAATTCTTAATGCTCAATGCTATAAGAACTACCTATCTCGTTGCAGGATACGCTTTTCTCAGGACCCTAAACAGTTTTACTGCTTCGTAAACAGTAATCGTAGAACGTCCGCACACCCATCCTCGCTATCATTTTGTAATACGTCGGCAAATAATGATCAGGCAATTGCCGATCTTTTTGCCCAGTTTTTCCAAACCACCTATTCTGAGGAACGCTACTCTGGTCAACCGTACCCATACGGATTACCAAGGTCGAACGGCATTTTCAGTCCCTTGTTAAATGAATATTCCCTACTTCAAGATCTTCGACTAGTTAAGCCGGTGTTTTCTGGTCTGATGAGCTTGTGAGGTAGCTCAAAGGGGGCCTAGCTGAGGCCACCGGACGGGTCGCGGGTTGCGGATAGCGAACGGCCTACCTCGGTAGGTCAGCTGCGAATAAGCGGGCATCCCTCACGGGAGAGTACCGAAATAAGCAGTCCCGGACAGCCAGCGGGTGTTCGCGAAGCAGCAACACTGACGATGCGCTTGTGGTGCCGCCTCAATAAGTAGCTCACACACTCCCATCCATACACAATACCTACCCATATCCCAACCCCCACATCCACCTCACACCGGGCCGGACTAAGTGTGTTACTCGACCCGTGCCGAGAGTCAGCCTGGCTGGGGGCCCGGTATAAAAAATAGCCCAGTCTCTAACGGAGGGCTCAGGGACTTGGCAGCCCCCTGTTCTAATGATGCCTTACCCGGGCAACGTGGATCTCTGCCCGGCCTGACCTTTCCCTTTCTCTGCATCTCGTGGGAACAAGATGTATAACAATAAAAACAAAACTAACAAAAAAACAAATGAGTGCGGCGCTCCCCAAATGCCAACTGGGAGCAATCCCAAGCTCGGGAAGGCAGCGGCCCAAAGGCCTGGCCCAACCGGCTCTATAGTGGGGAATACCCACAAGGTGGAAGGTGCCTGTGCGAACCCGAGGGGGTCCCATCCCGAATCCGGTGTGGGTGGCAAGGTAACTCCCGAAGCTGACACCTTGGAAGGGAAGCTAAGCAATATTGCGGCTGCCCGACCTTCTGGTAAAGCGGAGGGGGTTGACTTGCCGTCGACAAGTGCCCAAGCCAGACGATACTCATATGCCGAAAAGAGGAGTGCAGGGCACATACTCCGTCGGCAACACGCCAGCAGTGAAGCCAGCCCATCAGCCGAATGGCTGAAGAAGGTGGAATGGGCTTCGGCCGTACTTCCGGAGTTCACCTTAGAACAGAAAAAGGTGGCTCCCCAAGCCAAGAGGCAGCGCTCGCAGGAGACACCGGGACCGGTAGCAAAGCGCTCCAGAGTGCTGCCAAATGTCTCCTTTGCGCAGATTGCCAAGGAGAGGACGCTAATTGGTGTCCTCGACAAAGGCAGCGCAGAGGGGAGAATCCCAAGGAGTCAGTGGAAGTGGGTGGAAGCGGCATTGGCCGACCGCTGCTTCGAACTCCTCGACAAAGACCCTGGACCTCCGCCAGTCTGCAAGGACATGGGGTGGTTCCAGGGCAATGTAAAGATAATTGCCTGCGAAGACGAGCGCTCTGTGAAGCTGTACAAAGCGGCGGTAGCGCAGGTCGGCGAGGTTTATGCTGGGGCGAAACTCGTCGCAGTCGACTGGAGCGAGGTGCCCAGCAGACCAAGGGCCAGAATTTGGGTGCCGGCTACCTTTAAGGAGCCAGAACGCATCCTCAAGATGTTGCAGAGGTGCAACCCAGGACTACCAACCTCCGATTGGAAGGTAGCCAAAGTTGAGACGACACAAGGGCCGACTAACCAGGCAGTTCTCGTTCTCAATAAAGAGTCGCTGGCCCCGATAGAGGCAGCAAAAGGAGAGCTCAACTTCGGCTTCAGCTCGGTCACCATCAAGGTGTACAAATCGGACGCGGCGGCCGCGGCGCTTCCTGTCGTCAACCCAGACGTGCAGGATGTCGTTGCGGAGATCGAAGCGCCTGACGACGAGCTGGAGCCAGACCAGGAAGGCTTCTCCTCAGATACGGAATTGATGCTCGACTTCGAGTCAATGTGCCGAGAGAGAGTCTCAGACGACTCGGACGCGGACATCACGGTGGTGGAGAATCTTGAAGATGGTCCTAAGGGTCCTTCAAATAAATCTCCACCACTGTAAAGCAGCATCGGCTGCTCTCATACTCCGCCTAGACGCAAGCGGAGCCGACGTAGTCCTGATCCAGGAGCCTTGGGTGGTAGGAGGCAAGGTCTGTGGATTGGGGACGAGGGAATACAAGATCATTGTATCCCAAAATGAAGGTAAAATCCGTACCTGCATACTTGCTAGAAAGCACCTAAATATCTTTCTGCTCCACAATTATAGCGATGGAGATAACACGGCGGCAATCCTAGAACTAGGAGGTCATCATCTCAGGCTGGTGGCATCCTATATGGCCCACGAGGAGGATGATCCTCCGAGCGACCTTGTTCGCAAAATAGCCAGCGACAGCGAAAGGACGGACAAAGACCTACTTATAGGTTGCGATGCCAACGCCCACCACACCCAATGGGGGAGTTCGGACACGAATGTAAGGGGTGAGTCACTGTTCAGCTTCATCCTGAACTCAAATTTATTCATATGCAATCGGGGTAATGACCCCACTTTTATAATTAAAAATTGGCAGGAGGTCATTGACCTCACGCTAGTGTCAAGCAAACTGCTGGACACAATCAAGAGCTGGAGAGTCCTAGGAGACCACTCCTTCTCGGACCACAGGTATATCGAGACGATATTATCCTTCGATATTCCCAAACCAACAGACTATATCAACCCCAGAAAAGCCAACTGGGAAAAATATAGCACAACGCTGGAGGAGCTACTCCCTCCTAACGCCCCTACCTGCCCGAACACTGAAGACAACCTAAACCGTCTTGTGTACAGGTTTACGGATGCGTGCAACAAAGCCTTCAAGGCAGCATGTCCCTCTACCAGACCAAGGGGAAAAAAGAAACCCCCCTGGTGGTCCAAGCAACTAGACACCCTTCGTAGAACTTGCAGGACTCTATTCAACAGAGCCACAAGAACTAAGGAGGATACTCACTGGGCAGACTATAAAACCAGTCTAGCACTATACAAAAAGGAAACGAGGAAGGCTAAAAGAGCCTCCTGGCAAAAATTTTGCTCCGAAATCGAGGAAACCTCGGAGGCCGCAAGACTCCGGAAAGTTCTCTCAAAAACCACCCCCTCGGTAGGGTACCTCAAAAAGAATGATGGCACGTGGACCAACTCTAGTGAGGAGTCCCTGCACATTTTGCTCGACACGCACTTCCCCGGATGCACATCCACCGAGCCGTCTCACCTCCCAAGAGAGGGATCGGTAGAATCGATGGACCATATCCTTACAAAACGGAACATAAGTTGGGCAGTAAACAGCTTCAACCCGTTTAAATCGCCAGGCCCGGACCAGGTAATCCCGGCCCAGCTTCAGAGGGCCGGGGAGACGGCCATCAACTGGCTACATAGTATCTTCAGGAAGATACTGGCGGTATGTACAATACCGCAAGCGTGGCTTAAGGCTAGGATAGTTTTCATCCCTAAAGCAGGCAAAGCCTCACACTCAACCCCAAAAGACTTTAGACCAATCAGTTTATCGTCTTTCCTACTCAAAACCTTTGAGAGACTTATCGGGTTACAATTACGGACCACCATAAGTCCCCAGCTGTACTCAAGTGCGCAGCATGCCTACCGGAAAGGAAAATCCACGGAAACGGCACTTCACGAAGTGATCTCGAGTGTAGAAAAATCCCTGCATCTCAAAGAATACTCACTAATAGCTTTTCTCGATATCGAGGGAGCCTTCAACAACGTCACACCGGGCGCCATTACAGAAGCCCTGACTGACCTGGGGGTGGACCGTCACTTGGTGATGCTCATTGATCAATTGCTCATACGCAGGACGGTGACATCATCGATGGGATCGTCCACCCAGTCAAGGTATGTCAACAGAGGAACCCCGCAAGGGGGAGTTCTGTCTCCTCTTCTATGGAACATTGCAGTCAATAAGATTCTTTGCGACCTGGAAGAGGGGGGCTGTAAAGTAGTGGCATACGCGGATGACGTTGCAATTATCTTTGCGGGGAAATACCCCCAAACACTATGCGACCTAATGACCGCAAAGCTTGCTCGATTGTCCCAATGGACAGAATCGCGCGGATTGGGACTAAATCCCTCGAAAACGGAACTAGTGTTATTCACAAAAAAATACAAGGTCCCGCCCCTCAACCCACCAACACTAAACGGATACTGGCTCTCCTTCAGCGACAGTGCCAGTTACTTAGGGTTGGTAATTGACAAAAAGCTTAGCTGGAACCTGAATGTCAAGGATAGAGTGAGGAAGGCAACGACAGCACTCTATACTTGCAAAAAAGCTATCGGCCTAAAGTGGGGCATGAACCCAAGCATAGTCCGATGGATATATCTGGCAATAGTCAGACCTATAATACTCTACGGAGTTACTGTCTGGTGGCCTGCCCTAGCGAAAAGGACAATAACCAATCAGCTGGGCAAGGTTCAGCGAACAGCCGCCCTCTGCATCAGTGGAGCTCTTCGAACTACACCAAATGATGCGCTAAACTCCATGTTATGCCTTCAGAGCCTTGACTTTGCAGGAAAGGAGCGGGCAGAAATGGCAGCAATACGTCTTAGGGACTCTGAACAATGGGTACCCCAGAACATAGGTCACTCATCTATACTAAACAAAAACAACAAGGTCCCAGCAAGAACGGACTATCAAGTTCCAATGGAGCACACGGAGACTCCATTCAGCATAATCATCCCTCATAGAGACGATTGGCTCGAGGGACCCCCCGGCCCAGACGGGGCCATAAGCATCTTCACGGATGGCTCAAAACTGGACGGCAGGGTTGGAGGAGGAATCTACTCTGAACAACTTAACATAAGGCAATCCTTCAGGCTTCCGGATCACTGTAGCGTCTTCCAAGCGGAAGTTACAGCAATCAGGGAGGCTCTGTACTGCCTTCATACGGTTACCACCACGGCAACCAATCTAAACATCTACAGCGACAGCCAAGCTGCGATCAGATCACTTAACGCGATCTCCTCGAACTCGGCTACTGTGGCGAAGTGCCGCAGATCTCTTCACGAGATGGCTCAGCAATTTGCTATCAGCCTTATATGGGTCCCGGGTCACCGGGATATCGAGGGCAACTGCATAGCGGACGAGCTGGCCAGATCTGGCACTACAACCCCCCTTCTCCAAGATAAGGAGGATATTTGTATGCCTATGGCCACCTGCAAGCTCATCATAAAAGAGCAGTACACGCTACTGATAGACAACAAGTGGCAAACAGGGCCACGTTGTCGCACAGCTCGGCAAACATGGCCGACCATAGACAAGAAGCGCACCTCAGAGCTCTGCAAACTAGGCAGGGAAAGGTGCAGCGCAGTCATACGTTCCCTCACAGGACACTGGCTAGTAGGCACCCACGCAAACAGGCTGGGTGCCCCATACAATGATTTCTGCCGCAGCTGCAGAGACGAGGACGAGGAGGAAACAGTGGAACACCTGTTCTGTTCCTGTCCAGCTCTCAGCAGAAGGAGGCTGCATTACTTGGGCTCTGCCTTTCTGAACGACATCTCGGAGATGTCCACGCTATGTCCCAGAAAGATCGTCAACTTTATAAGGGCATCTGGATGGGACAACTGTTGACATGAAGTCTCATCTGCAGGGAGGGAATGATCCCAAACGGTATCACAACGGGCCGAAACCGGCCTATGTGTGCTGGGCTCCGAGCGAGCTTGGCGGCCGTCTCTACCTAACCTAACCTAAGCCGGTGTTTTCACCGGGTCCAGACGGGGTTCCAGGTTGTGTACTCAGGTACTGCGCCGAGGCTCTGTGTGGACCATTGCTTAAACTATTCACCCTGTCCATTGATTCGTCTTGCTTCCCCCCAATCTGGAAGGAATCGTTTATAATTCCTCTCCATAAAAAAGGTAGCAAGTCTGATGCAAAAAATTATAGAGGTATAGCAAAGTTATCCGCTATTCCCAAATTGTTTGAGAAGGTTTTAACTCCGCACTTGCAACATCTCTGCAAGTCACTTATATGTCCAACTCAGCATGGATTTATAAGGCGGCGATCAACCACCACGAACTTGTTAGAGTTTACCTCTTTCATTATTAAAGGCTTTCAAGGTAACTTACAGACGGATGTTATTTACACCGACTTTAGTAAAGCATTCGACTCTGTAAACCATTCCCTTTTAGCACATAAACTTGACCTTTTAGGGTTTCCGCCCAACCTCCTGAGATGGATTTCTAGCTATCTTTGTTCTAGGTCTCAAAGAGTCCTCTTCAAAAACTCCCTCTCTTTACCAGTAAAGGTTTCTTCGGGAGTACCACAGGGCAGCCATCTAGGCCCCTTACTCTTCACACTTTTTATTAATGACTTGCCTTCAGTATTAACATACTCTCGAGTACTTATGTATGCGGTTGATGTTAAACTCTGTGTCCAGTACAAGGACATTTCATTTCATTCTCGCTTGCAATCCGATCTCAATAGCTTTCAGTCATGGTGTTGTGCAAACTTGTTACACCTTAATGCCTCGAAATGCAAAGTTATGACATTTCATCGTTCTAGCCCTTTGTTGGCTCCCTACACCCTATTTAGTGGTTCTCTCCACCCTGGTGGATGATCTGGGTGTTATGTTAGACCCCAAGTTAAAGTTTTCCGAACACATTTCTACCATGGTAAATAAGGCCATGGGCGTGCTTGTGTTTATAAAGAGATGGTCAAAGGAATTTGACGACCCCTATATAACAAAGACTCTCTATACCTCGCTTGTTCGTCCGATCTTAGAATACGGCTCCTGTGTATGGTGCCCTCAGTACAAAGTACACCAGGACCGTATAGAATCAGTACAGAAAATCCCTTAACTGGGATGCGGGTGTAAGACTCCCATCTTACTCTAGTAGACTATTATTAGTAAGCCTCCCATCCTTAGTTAACCGTAGAAAAATGCTTGGTGTGATATTTATGCACAACTTGATCAGGGGTGACATAGACAGCCCTGATCTGTTGAGCCGCATAAACTTCACGATTCCTATTAGACTGACTAGAAATTTTATACCGTTGTTCCTTCCACTTTGTAGATCGAATTATTCCTTGCATGAACCGTTTAGGGTCTTATGCTCGGATTATAATTCCCTCTACCATATTATATCCAACACTAATTCTCTTCCTCTTATTAAATTATTAATCCTTACACACCTTTCTATTAATTAGTAACTGTAGTGGTATTTGTATTTTGATTGCATGCTTAGTTTCTTAGTAAGTTTAGTGCTAATTTTCCTCGAATGTTAGTCTAATATCTATCTTTCTTGCATGTTCGCGTTTGGTTCGGCTACGCACCGCGCGTCATGCGGCAGCGCCCCTCGGTCGGTTGGGCGGGAGGAGGGCTGCGTTTTGCCTGGGATCCGCGCGTAACAGCCTTCTGCTGGTGTCACACGTGCCACTTGACGGTGCAGTAATTGCATCGCCTCTTGAAAGATGCAGTCATTGCATGAAACGTAGGTCGTCTGCGGAGATAAGTTTTCCGCCAGCGGAGAGACGTATTTTGTCAGCAGAGATAAGTTGTCCGGCAGGGGATATAGATTTCCCGCCACCGTAAATAAGTTTTCCGCCAGCGAAGAGATGTATTTTGTCAGCAGAGATAAGATGTCCGGCAGGGGATATAAATTCCTCGCCGCCGGAAGTAAATGTTCTGCCAGCGGAGATAAGTTTTCCAGAGGGGGGGAGAAAAGTTTTCCGCCAGCGGATATAAATTTCCCGCCGCCGGAGATAAGTTTTCTGCCCGCGGAAAGACGTATTTTGTCAGCAAAGATAAGATAAGATAAGATGTCTGTCAGCGGAGATAAGTTTTCTGCCGGCGGAGAAACGTAGGTCGTTTGCGTAGATAAGTTTTCCGCCAGCGGAGAGACGTATTTTGTCAGCAGAGATACGTTGTCCGGCAGGGGATATCGATTTCCCGCCACCGTAAATAAGTTTTCCGCCAGCGAAGAGATGTATTTTGTCAGCAGAGATAAGATGTCCGGCAGGGGATATAAATTCCTCGCCGCCGGAAGTAAATGTTCTCCCAGCGGAGATAAGTTTTCCAGAGGGGGGGAGAAAAGTTTTCCGCCAGCGGATATAAATTTTCCGCTACCGCAGATAACTTTTCCGCCAGCGGAGAGATGTATTTTGTCAGCCGAGATAAGATGTCCGGCAGGGGATATAAATTTCCCGTCGCTGGAAGTAAATGTTTTGCCAGCGGAGATAAGTTTTCTGCCGGCGGAGAAACGTAGGTCGTCTGCGGAGATAAGTTGTCCGGCAGGGGGTATAAATTTCCCGCCACCGGAGATAAGTTTTCCGCCAGCGGAGAGACGTATTTTCTCAGCAGAGATAAGTTGTCCGGCAGGGGATATAATTTTCCCGCCGCCGGAGATAAGTTTTCTGCCAGCGTAGATACGTATTTCGTCAGCAGAGATAAGATGTCCGGCAGCGGATATAGATTTCCCGGCACCGGAAATAAGTTTTCCGCCAGCGGAGAGACGTATTTCGTTAGCAGAGATAAGTTGTCTGGCAGGGGATATAGATATTCCGGAACCGGAAATAAGTTTTCCGCCAGCGGAGAGACGTATTTCGTCAGCAGAGATAAGTTGTCTGGCAGGGAATATAAATTTCCCGCCACCGGAGATAAGTTTTCCGCCACCGGAGAGACGTATTTCGTCTGCAGCGATAAGTTGTCCGGAAGGGGCTACAAATTTCCCACGCTGGAGAAAAGTTTTCCGCCAGCGGATATAAATTTCCCGCCACCGGAGATAAGTTTTCTGCCAGCGGAGAGACGTATTTTGTCAGCAGAGATAAGTTGTCCGGCAGGGGCTATAATTTTCCCCCTCTGGAGAAAAGTTGTCCGGCAGGGGATATAAATTTCCCGCCACCGGAGATAAGTTTTCTGCCAGCGGAGAGACGTATTTTGTCAGCAGAGATAAGTTGTCCGGCAGGGGATATAAATTTCCCGCCAACGGAGATTAGTTTTCCGCCACCGGAGAGACGTATTTTGTCAGCAGAGATAAGTTGTCCGGCAGGGGCTATAAATTTCCCCCTCTGGAGAAAAGTTTTCCGCCAGAGGATATAAATTTCCCGCCACCGGAGATAAGTTTTCTGCCAGCGGAGAGACGTATTTTGTCAGCAGAGATAAGTTGTCCGGCAGGGGATATAAATTTTCCGCCGCCGGAGGTAAATGTTCTGCCAGCGGTGATAAGTTTTCTGCCGGCGGAGAAACGTAGTTCGTCAGCGGAGATAAGTTGTCCGGCAGGGGCTATAAATTTCCCCCTCTGGAGAAAAGTTTTCCGCCAGCGGATAGAAATTTCCCGCCACCGGAGATAAGTTTTCTGCCAGCGGAGAGACGTATTTTGTCAGCAGAGATAAGTTGTCTGGCAGGGAATATAGATTTCACGCCGCCGGAGATAAGTTTTCCGCCAGCGGATAGACGTATTTTGTGAAATTTTGGGAAATTTATATCCGCTGGCGGAAAACTTTTCTCCAGAGGGGGAAATTTATAGCCGCTGCCGGACATCTTATCTCTGCTCACAAAATACGTCTCTACGCTGGCAGAAAACTTATCTCCAGCGGCGGGAAAATTATATCCCCTGCCGGACAACTTATCTCTGCTGACAAAATACGTCTCTCCGCTGGCGGAAAACTTATCTCCGGTGGCGGGAAATTTATATCCGCTGCCGGAAAACTTTTGACCAGAGGGGGAAATTTATACCCCCTGCCGGACAACTTATCTCCGCAGACGACCTACGTTTCTCCGCCGGCAGAAAACTCATCTCCGCTGGCAAAACATTTACTTCCATCGCCGGGAAATTTATATCCCCTGCCGGACATCTTATCTCGGCTGACAAAATACATCTCTCCGCTGGCGGAAAACTTATCTGCGGTAGCGGGAAATTTATATCCGCTGGCGGAAAACTTTTCTCCCCCCCTCTGGAAAACTTATCTCCGCTGGCAGAACATTTACTTCCGGCGGCGAGGATTTTATATCCCCTGCCGGACATCTTATCTCTGCTGACAAAATACATCTCTTCGCTGGCGGAAAACTTATTTACGGTGGCGGGAAATCTATATCCCCTGCCGGACAACTTATCTCTGATGACAAAATACGTCTCTCCGCTGGCGGAAAACTTATCTACGCAGACGACCTACGTTTCTCCGCCGGCTGAAAACTTATCTCCGCTGACAGACATCTTATCTTATCTTATCTTTGCTGACAAAATACGTCTTTCCGCGGGCAGAAAACTTATCTCCGGCGGCGGGAAATTTATATCCGCTGGCGGAAAACTTTTCTCCCCCCCTCTGGAAAACTTATCTCCGGTGGCGGGAAATTTCTATCCGCTGGCGGAAAACTTTTCTCCAGAGGGGGAAATTTATAGTCCCTGCCGGACAACTTATCTCCGCTGACGAACTACGTTTGTCCGCCGGCAGAAAACTTATCTCCGCTGGCAGAACATTTACCTCCGGCGGCGGAAAATTTATATCCCCTGCCGGACAACTTATCTCTGCTGACAAAATACGTCTCTCCGGTGGCGGGAAATATATATCCCCTGCCGGACAACTTATCACTGCTGACAAAATACGTCTCTCCACTGGCAGAAAACTTATCTCCGGTGGCGGGAAATTTATATCCGCTGGCGGAAAACTTTTCTCCAGAGGGGGAAATTTATAGCCCCTGCCGGACAACTTATCTCTGCTGACAAAATACGCCTCTCCGGTGGCGGAAATCTTATCTCCGGTGGCGGGATATTTATCTACGCAGACGACCTACCTCCGCTGGCAAAACATTTACTTCCGGCGGCGGGACATCTTATGTCGGCAAACAAAATACATCTCTCCGCTGGCGGAAAACTTATTTCCGGTGGCGGGAAATATATATCCCCTGCCGGACAACTTATCTCTGCTGACGAAATACGCCTCTACGCTGGCAGAAAACTTATCTCCGGCGGGGGGAAATTTATATCCCCTGCCGGACAACTTATCTCTGCTAAGAAAATACGTCTCTCCGGTGGCGGAAAACTTATCTCCGGTGGCGGGAAGATTATATCCCCTGCCGGACAACTTATCACTGCTGACAAAATACGTATCTCCACTGGCAGAAAACTTATCTCCGGTGGCGGGAAATTTATATCCGCTGGCGGAAAACTTTTCTCCAGAGGGGGAAATTTATTGCCCCTGCCGGACAACTTATCTCTGCTGACAAAATACGGCTCTCCGGTGGCGGGAAATTTATATCCGCTGCCGGACAACTTATCTCTGCTGACAAAATACGTCTCTCCGCTGGCAGAAAACTTAACTCCGGTGGCGGGAAATTTATATCCGCTGGCGGAAAACTTTTCTTCAGAGGGGGATGTTCAAAGTGACCGCCACGATAATTAGATATTGATCTGTAACAACAAAATAAAGCAGTCCCAACGGATCAAGAAACACAAAAGCGAACGGAGACTCAAGTGTGTATACCAAAAAGTGCGTATGCCAAGGCATAGAAAATCGCGAGTGTGTGTGTGTAAATAGCAACTCGGGGGGATACTTAAAAGAAAACGAAAAAAAAAAAAAACAAAAGAAAGACACGGAAAACAGTATTGTCGTCGTAGTTGCTTTGTACATGAGACGATAGACAGTTACAAATTTTGCACTGTGGGACAATAAGTATAAAAAATGAGTGGAAATATGAATTTCAATATTGAGAAACTGGACGAAAACAATTATAGCACATGGGAAGTTTTGATGAGAAGTGTTCTCATACAAAATGATTTGTGGCCAATCGTCAGTGGTAAAATTGAGCTTAGTGAAAGTGCAACAAGTGAGCAACGTGCAGCTTTTGAACTAAAGGATCAAAAGGCGTTGGCATCAATTTTACTTTGTGTTAAATCGACCCAACTAAACAATATTAAAAATTGTGTATCGTCGTCACAGGTATGGCAAAAGCTAAATAAAATTCACAGGCCAAGCGGACCAGCAAGGCAAGTACTTTTAATTAAACAATTGTTGACGTTAAAAATGTCGGATGGTATAAGTGCACAGGAATATTTGCGGAAATTCCAGGTGGTACACGAGGCTTTAGCAGAGGTCAACATAAAGGTTGATGAAAAGATCTTATCAGTTGTGTTGCTAAATGGTTTGCCTAAATCGTATGAAAGTTTTGTTGTTGCGATTGAGACGCGAGATGATTTGCCGAGCTTGAGCATGCTAAAAATAAAAATTTCTGAAGAAGCGAATAGGCAGGAAGATAGCATTAGCAAGGAAATTACAAGTAGCGCGGAACTACACGTCAGTTATGACAACAACAATTTTAAGAAAAACTTTAAGAAGGGCAAAAAGTGTTTTAAGTGCGGAAAGGAAGGCCATTTTAAATCGGAATGCCGTGCTAAAAGCAAGCAGGAAGGAGCAAACAACAAGGGCGCAAACAGTAAAAGCGGGGAAAGATTGGGTACAATGCTTTGCGTAACCGAATATGACAAAGTGGAACCAGAAAAATATGTACCAATCCTAAGTTTAGCTAAGCCGAATGACCAGATGTTAAATGCATGGTGCATAGACAGTGGCGCAACGGCGCAACTATGTTGTGACAAGGAACGCTTTGTGTCGTTCACGGAAGATAATCAAAAAGTATTTTTAGCCGGCGGTAAATCACTTATTGCTGAAGGGCATGGAACTGTTCAAGTAAAGTTCGGTGATAGATCCGTTACGATGGAAAATGTTATCTTGGTACCAGATTTGCAGTACAATTTTATATCGGTCACAAAACTATTAAAACATGGAAAAAAAGTTGTGTTTGAGAAAAATCAAGCGATGATATTTGAAAACGGAAAAATAGTTATAAAGGCACATCTGGAAAATGGATTGTTTATGGTTCAGGACAATCAGGAAAAGTGTATGAACGTTGTAAATGTTGAGGCAGATGCATTCAAATGGCACAATAGGTTCGGACATGTACATTTTGACGCATTAAAGGAAATGGTTAACAAGGAGATGGTAATAGGTCTCAAGGGCATATACAAGCCAAAACAAGTGTGTGCAACATGCGCAAAAAGTAAAATTTGCGTGCAACCATTTCAATCGAGCACAAACAGGTCAAAGGGCGTTCTAGACTTAATACATACTGATGTATGCGGTCCAATGCAAAAGCAGTCAATGGGAGGCAATCGATATTTCGCCACATTTATTGATGATTGTTCAAGATATGTATCAGTAAGTTTCCTAAAAACCAAAGATCAGGTTTTCGAGGCTTTTAAAGAATTTAAAAGTCAAGTTGAGTGCCAAACTGGGAGAAAAGTCAAGGTTTTACGAAGCGACAATGGCCGAGAATACATATCAAACGTTTTTGACAATTACCTAAACCAAAATGGAATAAAGCGAAACTTAACAGTGCCATATACACCTCAACAAAACGGAGTTGCAGAAAGGGCCAACAGAACATTGGTAGAAATGGCAAGAAGTATGCTGCTGCATGCTGGGTTGAGTGAATGCTATTGGGCAGAAGCGATTCGAACTGCCACGTATTTGCGAAATAGAGTGGCAAGCAGCTGCTTGAGCGGGGTGACACCTTTTGAAATATGGACAGGTCGAAAGCCAGTGGTATCGCATTTAAGAGTTTTTGGCTCAGTAGCCATAGCTCTAGATAAAACAAAGAAATCAAAGTTCGCACAGAAAGGCTTAGAGTATATAATGGTGGGCTACTCGGATACGGCCAAAGCATACCGTTTGGTCAGTAAAGAAACCAGGAAACTCGTAGAGAGTAGGGATGTCATTTTTGTAGAACCTGAAGGGGGCAAACTAGATGCATCATGTTCCAATGACATAGCATCAATTGAGGTTCAACAAAACCAGAACGCTGAACCCGAAATGGATAGCGAGCAATTTAAAGATCCAGAAAATGAGCCAGAAAATCAGGAGGAGATAAGGTCTAGTAATGACATTCTTGTAATTCCAGAACCAATAAGAGGACCAGGACGCCCAACCATAGTACGGACGGGCAAACCAGGACGACCAAGGAAGCAGTATCATATGCTCAATGCGATACTGGCAGCAGACGTACAAGTTCCACAAAACTACGCACAAGCTGAACGGTCTACTGAAGGCGAGATATGGAAAGCATCAATGAAGGACGAGTACGAATCTCTCGTGAAGAACGGCACGTGGTCGCTTACTAAATTGCCTAGCGGGAAAAAGTCCATTGGATGCAGATGGGTTTACGCAGTTAAGTCCAATCCGGATGGAAGCGTGAACAGGCTAAAATCACGTCTGGTGGCGAAAGGTTGTAGCCAACGCTACGGGATCGACTACAAGGAAACATTTGCACCAGTTGTACGCCACGCAACTATCAGGTTGATAATTGCACTTGCAGTCGAATATGGTCTCCACCTACATCAAATGGATGTTGTCACGGCGTATCTCAACGGCGAATTGGAAGATGAGGTTTTTATGAGACAACCTGAGGGCTTCATCAGCGAAGTTCACCCAAATCACGTTTTGAGGCTTCACAAAAGTATATATGGCCTAAAACAATCAGGAAGAGTGTGGAACTCTATGTTGGATGCAACGCTGAGACGCATTGGTTTTATACCGACTGTCAACGAACCCTGTCTGTATCGTAAGCCAGGTAAAAATATGTGTCTAATAGCTGTCTACGTAGATGACATTATTTTGGCGTGTAAGGACCTAGATGATATATCTGATATCAAGATAAAGATCGCAGCAGAATTTGATGTGGTTGACATCGGGCCTATGCAATACTTTTTAGGTATTGAGGTGAAACGTGAAGGCAGTACGGGTGCGATTTCAATCAGCCAACGGAAATATATTAGAGAGTTGCTCGAACAGTACAATTTGAAAGATTGTCGACAGACGTCCACGCCTCTTGAAGCTGGTTACCAGGTGGCATGCAACAAAGAGGATTGCCGCAGGGTCGACATCACATCGTTCCAAAAGCTAATTGGAGAGTTATCTTATCTTGCTGTTATGACTCGTCCAGACATTGCGCATTCGGTGAACAAATTAGCACAACGTAACAAGGATCCTCATTCCGAGCATGAAGCGGCAGCCAAGCACATCCTTCGATATTTGGCAAAAACTATCGACTGGGAGATATGCTACACAAAGCAAGGAAAGGCAATTGAGTGTTTTGTTGATGCAGATTGGGCAAGTGATATGACGAACCGAAAGTCATTCACTGGCTATGTATGCATGTTGGCAGGAGGAGCGGTTTCTTGGGAGTCAAGAAAGCAATCGACGGTTGCCCTCAGTTCCACGGAGGCAGAGTACATAGCCTTATCATCTGCAGCAAAAGAGGCGATATACTTTCGCAGCCTACTGATTGACTTAAAGCTGATATCCAAGGAGTCAGCTATTCAGATGTACGGCGACAACATTGGAGCACAGCAGCTTGCTAGAAACCCCATGTTTCATGCACGTACAAAGCACATCGACGTCAAGATACATCATATTCGAGAGGTTCTCAAGAGAGGTGAAGTCAACATTGCATATCTGCCAACCGATGAGATGATAGCAGATGTCCTCACAAAGAACTTAGCCAAGGTTAAGCACCATAAATTTGTATTCGCATTTGGTTTAAAAGATCGTTTATAAGTGCTTGACATGTTATTGAATATTAGTTAAGTATATTTAAAGTTTGTAAACATGCGTTGTGTTGAGGAGGAGTGTTCAAAGTGACCGCCACGATAATTAGATATTGATCTGTAACAACACTGCGCATGTGCCCTGCTGCATATCGATGTTCTCATATCGATGTTCTGTTTATCGAGTTTCCCTTTTCGGTCTCTCTCTCTTGCGTATGTTACTCGGAAGCACACATAATTCTTTATACTGATATTCTGCTGTCTTACAAATAAAATAACTTTAACAGGGGAAATTTATAACCCCTGCCGGACAACTTATCTCTGCTGACAAAATACGTCTCTCCGGTGGCGGAAAACTTATCTCCGGTGGCGGGAAATTTATATCCCCTGCCGGACAACTTATCACTGCTGACAAAATACGTATCTCCACTGGCAGAAAACTTATCTCCGGAGAGACGTATTTCGTCAGCGGAGATAAGTTGTCCGGCAGGGGCTATAAATTTCCCCCTCTGGTCAAAAGTTTTCCGGCAGCGGATATAAATTTCCCGCCACCGGAGATAAGTTTTCTGCCAGCGGAGAGACGTATTTTGTCAGCAGAGATAAGTTGTCTGGCAGGGAATATAGATTTCACGCCGCCGGAGATAAGTTTTCCGCCAGCGGATAGACGTATTTTGTCAGCAGAGATAAGTTGTCCGGCAGGGGATATAAATTTCCCGCCACCGGAGATAAGTTTTCCGCCACCGGAGAGACGTATTTTGTCAGCAGAGATAAGTTGTCTGGCAGGGAATATAAATTTCCCGCCACCGGAGATAAGTTTTCCGCCACCGGAGAGACGTATTTTGTCAGCAGAGATAAGTTCTCCGGCAGGGGCTATAAATTTCCCCCTCTGAAGAAAAGTTTTCCGCCAGCGGATATAAATTTCCCGCCACCGGAGTTAAGTTTTCTGCCAGCGGAGAGACGTATTTTGTCAGCAGAGATAAGTTGTCTGGCAGGGAATATAGATTTCACGCCGCCGGAGATAAGTTTTCCGCCAGCGGATAGACGTATTTTGTGAGCAGAGATAAGTTGTCTGGCAGGGAATATAGATTTCCCGCCGCCGGAGATAAGTTTTCTGCCCGCGGAAAGACGTATTTTGTCAACAAAGATAAGATAAGATAAGATGTCTGTCAGCGGAGGAAAGTTTTCCGCCAGCGGATAGAAATTTCCCGCCACCGGAGATAAGTTTTCTGCCAGCGGAGAGACGTATTTCGTCAGCAGAGATAAGTTGTCTGGCAGGGAATATAGATTTCACGCCGCCGGAGATAAGTTTTCCGCCAGCGGATAGACGTATTTTGTCAGCAGAGATAAGTTGTCCGGCAGGGGATATAAATTTCCCGCCACCGGAGATAAGTTTTCCGCCACCGGAGAGACGTATTTTGTCAGCAGAGATAAGTTCTCCGGCAGGGGCTATAAATTTCCCCCTCTGAAGAAAAGTTTTCCGCCAGCGGATATAAATTTCCCGCCACCGGAGTTAAGTTTTCTGCCAGCGGAGAGACGTATTTTGTCAGCAGAGATAAGTTGTCCGGCAGGGGATATAAATTTCCCGCCACCGGAGATAAGTTTTCCGCCACCGGAGATTCGTATTTTGTCAGCAGAGATAAGTTGTCCGGCAGGGGCTATAAATTTCCCCTTCTGAAGAAAAGTTTTCCGCCAGCGGATATAAATTTCCCGCCACCGGAGATAAGTTTTCTGCCAGCGGAGAGACGTATTTTGTCAGCAGAGATAAGTTGTCCGGCATGGGCTATAAATTTCCCCCTCTGGAGAAAAGTTTTCCGCCAGCGGATATAAATTTCCCGCCACCGGAGATAAGTTTTCCGCCACCGGAGAGACGTATTTTGTCAGCAGAGATAAGTTGTCCGGCAGGGGATATAAATTTCCCGCCACCGGAGAGACGTATTTTGTCAGCAGAGATAAGTTGTCCGGCAGGGGCTATAAATTTCCCCTTCTGAAGAAAAGTTTTCCGCCAGCGGATATAAATTTCCCGCCACCGGAGATAAGTTTTCTGCCAGTGGAGAGACGTATTTTGTCAGCAGTGATAAGTTGTCCGGCAGGGGATATAAATTTCCCGCCACCGGAGATAAGTTTTCCGCCACCGGAGAGACGTATTTCGTCAGCAGAGATAAGTTGTCCGGCAGGGGCTATAAATTTCCCCCTCTGGAGAAAAGTTTTCCGCCAGCGGATATAAATTTCCCGCCACCGGAGATAAGTTTTCTGCCAGCGGAGAGACGTATTTCGTCAGCAGAGATAAGTTGTCCGGCAGGGGATATAGATTTCCCGCCACCGGAAATAAATTTTCCGCCAGCGGAGAGACGTATTTCGTCAGCAGAGAGAAGTTGTCCGGCAGGGGCTATAAATTTCCCCTTATGAAGAAAAGTTTTCCGCCAGCGGATATAAATTTCCCGCCACCGGAGATAAGTTTTCTGCCAGCGGAGAGACGTATTTTGTCAGCAGAGATAAGTTGTCCGGCATGGGCTATAAATTTCCCCCTCTGGAGAAAAGTTTTCCGCCAGCGGATAGAAATTTCCCGCCACCGGAGATAAGTTTTCTGCCAGCGGAGAGACGTATTTCGTCAGCAGAGATAAGATGTCTGGCAGGGAATATAGATTTCACGCCGCCGGAGATAAGTTTTCCGCCAGCGGATAGACGTATATTGTCAGCAGAGATAAGTTGTCCGGCAGGGGATATAAATTTCCCGCCACCGGAGATAAGTTTTCCGCCACCGGAGAGACGTATTTTGTCAGCAGAGATAAGTTCTCCGGCAGGGGCTATAAATTTCCCCCTCTGAAGAAAAGTTTTCCGCCAGCGGATATAAATTTCCCGCCACCGGAGTTAAGTTTTCTGCCAGCGGAGAGACGTATTTTGTCAGCAGAGATAAGTTGTCCGGCAGGGGATATAAATTTCCCGCCACCGGAGATAACTTTTCCGCCACCGGAGATTCGTATTTTGTCAGCAGAGATAAGTTGTCCGGCAGGGGCTATAAATTTCCCCTTCTGAAGAAAAGTTTTCCGCCAGCGGATATAAATTTCCCGCCACCGGAGATAAGTTTTCCGCCACCGGAGAGACGTATTTCGTCAGCAGAGATAAGTTGTCCGGCAGGGGCTATAAATTTCCCCCTCTGGAGAAAAGTTTTCCGCCAGCGGATATAAATTTCCCGCCACCGGAGATAAGTTTTCTGCCAGCGGAGAGACGTATTTCGTCAGCAGAGATAAGTTGTCCGGCAGGGGATATAGATTTCCCGCCACCGGAAATAAATTTTCCGCCAGCGGAGAGACGTATTTCGTCAGCAGAGATAAGTTGTCAGGCCGGGGATATAAATTTTCCGCCGCCGGAGGTAAATGTTCTGCCAGCGGAGATAAGTTTTCTGCCGGCGGAGAAACGTAGTTCGTCAGCGGAGATAAGTTGTCCGGCAGGGGCTATAAATTTCCCCCTCTGGAGAAAAGTTTTCCGCCAGCGGATAGAAATTTCCCGCCACCGGAGATAAGTTTTCTGCCAGCGGAGAGACGTATTTCGTCAGCAGAGATAAGATGTCTGGCAGGGAATATAGATTTCACGCCGCCGGAGATAAGTTTTCCGCCAGCGGATAGACGTATTTTGTCAGCAGAGATAAGTTCTCCGGCAGGGGCTATAAATTTCCCCCTCTGAAGAAAAGTTTTCCGCCAGCGGATATAAATTTCCCGCCACCGGAGTTAAGTTTTCTGCCAGCGGAGAGACGTATTTTGTCAGCAGAGATAAGTTGTCCGGCAGGGGATATAAATTTCCCGCCACCGGAGATAACTTTTCCGCCACCGGAGATTCGTATTTTGTCAGCAGAGATAAGTTGTCCGGCAGGGGCTATAAATTTCCCCTTCTGAAGAAAAGTTTTCCGCCAGCGGATATAAATTTCCCGCCACCGGAGATAAGTTTTCTGCCAGCGGAGAGACGTATTTTGTCAGCACAGATAAGTTGTCCGGCAGGGGCTATAAATTTCCCCCTCTGGAGAAAAGTTTTCCGCCAGCGGATATAAATTTCCCGCCACCGGAGATAAGTTTTCTGCCACCGGAGATTCGTATTTTGTCAGCAGAGATAAGTTGTCCGGCAGGGGCTATAAATTTCCCCTTCTGAAGAAAAGTTTTCCGCCAGCGGATATAAATTTCCCGCCACCGGAGATAAGTTTTCCGCCACCGGAGAGACGTATTTCGTCAGCAGAGATAAGTTGTCCGGCAGGGGCTATAAATTTCCCCCTCTGGAGAAAAGTTTTCCGCCAGCGGATATAAATTTCCCGCCACCGGAGATAAGTTTTCTGCCAGCGGAGAGACGTATTTCGTCAGCAGAGATAAGTTGTCCGGCAGGGGATATAGATTTCCCGCCACCGGAAATAAATTTTCCGCCAGCGGAGAGACGTATTTCGTCAGCAGAGATAAGTTGTCAGGCCGGGGATATAAATTTTCCGCCGCCGGAGGTAAATGTTCTGCCAGCGGAGATAAGTTTTCTGCCGGCGGAGAAACGTAGTTCGTCAGCGGAGATAAGTTGTCCGGCAGGGGCTATAAATTTCCCCCTCTGGAGAAAAGTTTTCCGCCAGCGGATAGAAATTTCCCGCCACCGGAGATAAGTTTTCTGCCAGCGGAGAGACGTATTTCGTCAGCAGAGATAAGATGTCTGGCAGGGAATATAGATTTCACGCCGCCGGAGATAAGTTTTCCGCCAGCGGATAGACGTATTTTGTCAGCAGAGATAAGTTCTCCGGCAGGGGCTATAAATTTCCCCCTCTGAAGAAAAGTTTTCCGCCAGCGGATATAAATTTCCCGCCACCGGAGTTAAGTTTTCTGCCAGCGGAGAGACGTATTTTGTCAGCAGAGATAAGTTGTCCGGCAGGGGATATAAATTTCCCGCCACCGGAGATAACTTTTCCGCCACCGGAGATTCGTATTTTGTCAGCAGAGATAAGTTGTCCGGCAGGGGCTATAAATTTCCCCTTCTGAAGAAAAGTTTTCCGCCAGCGGATATAAATTTCCCGCCACCGGAGATAAGTTTTCTGCCAGCGGAGAGACGTATTTTGTCAGCACAGATAAGTTGTCCGGCAGGGGCTATAAATTTCCCCCTCTGGAGAAAAGTTTTCCGCCAGCGGATATAAATTTCCCGCCACCGGAGATAAGTTTTCTGCCACCGGAGAGACGTATTTTGTCAGCAGAGATAAGTTGTCCGGCAGGGGATATAAATTTCCCGCCACCGGAGATAAGTTTTCCGCCAGCGGATATAAATTTCCCGCCACCGGAGTTAAGTTTTCTGCCAGCGGAGAGACGTATTTTGTCAGCAGAGATAAGTTGTCCGGCAGGGGATATAAATTTCCCGCCACCGGAGATAACTTTTCCGCCACCGGAGATTCGTATTTTGTCAGCAGAGATAAGTTGTCCGGCAGGGGCTATAAATTTCCCCTTCTGAAGAAAAGTTTTCCGCCAGCGGATATAAATTTCCCGCCACCGGAGATAAGTTTTCTGCCAGCGGAGAGACGTATTTTATCAGCACAGATAAGTTGTCCGGCAGGGGCTATAAATTTCCCCCTCTGGAGAAAAGTTTTCCGCCAGCGGATATAAATTTCCCGCCACCGGAGATAAGTTTTCCGCCACCGGAGAGACGTATTTCGTCAGCAGAGATAAGTTGTCCGGCAGGGGCTATAAATTTCCCCCTCTGGAAAAAAGTTTTCCGCCAGCGGATATAAATTTCCCGCCACCGGAGATAAGTTTTCTGCCAGCGGAGAGACGTATTTTGTCAGCAGTGATAAGTTGTCCGGCAGGGGATATAAATTTCCCGCCACCGGAGATAAGTTTTCCGCCACCGGAGAGACGTATTTCGTCAGCAGAGATAAGTTGTCCGGCAGGGGCTATAAATTTCCCCCTCTGGAGAAAAGTTTTCCGCCAGCGGATATAAATTTCCCGCCACCGGAGATAAGTTTTCTGCCAGCGGAGAGACGTATTTTGTCAGCAGTGATAAGTTTTCCGCCACCGGATATAAATTTCCCGCCACCGGAGATAAGTTTTCCGCCACCGGAGAGACGTATTTTGTCAGCAGAGATAAGTTGTCCGGCAGGGGATATAAATTTCCCTCCACCGGAGATAAGTTTTCTGCCAGCGTAGAGACGTATTTTGTCAGCAGTGATAAGTTGTCCGGCAGGGGATATAAATTTCCCGCCACCGGAGATAAGTTTTCTGCCAGCGGAGAGACGTATTTCGTCAGCAGATATAAGTTGTCTGGCAGGGAATATAAATTTCACGCCGCCGGAGATAAGTTTTCCGCCAGCGGATAGACGTATTTCGTCAGCAGAGATAAGTTGTCCGGCAGGGGATATATATTTCCCGCCACTGGAAATAAGTTTTCCGCCAGCGGAGAGACGTATTTCGTCAGCAGAGATAAGTTGTCAGGCCGGGGATATAAATTTTCCCCTCTGGAGAAAAGTTTTCCGCCAGCGGATATAAATTTCCCGCCACCGGAGATAAGTTTTCTGCCAGTGGAGAGACGTATTTTGTCAGCAGTGATAAGTTGTCCGGCAGGGGCTATAAATTTTCCCCTCTGGAGAAAAGTTTTCCGCCAGCGGATAGAAATTTCCCGCCACCGGAGATAAGTTTTCTGCCAGCGGAGAGACGTATTTCGTCAGCAGAGAAAAGTTGTCTGGCAGGGAATATAGATTTCACGCCGCCGGAGATAAGTTTTCCGCCAGCGGATAGACGTATTTTGTGAGCAGAGATAAGTTGTCTGGCAGGGAATATAGATTTCCCGCCGCCGGAGATAAGTTTTCTGCCCGCGGAAAGACGTATTTTGTCAACAAAGATAAGATAAGGTAAGATGTCTGTCAGCGGAGAAAAGTTTTCCGCCAGCGGATATAAATTTCCCGCTACCGCAGATAAGTTTTCCGCCAGCGGAGAGATGTATTTTGTCAGCAGAGATAAGTTGTCCAGCAGGGGATATAAATTTCCCCCTCTGAAGAAAAGTTTTCCGCCAGCGGATACAAATTTCCCGCCACCGGAGTTAAGTTTTCTGACAGCGGAGAGACGTATTTTGTCAGCAGAGATAAGTTGTCCGGCAGGGGATATAAATTTCCCGCCACCGGAGATAAGTTTTCCGCCACCAGAGAGACTTATTTTGTCAGCAGAGGTAAGTTGTCCGGCAGGGGCTATAAATTTCCCCCTCTGGAGAAAAGTTTTCCGCCAGCGGATATAAATTTCCCGCCACCGGAGATAAGTTTTCTGCCAGTGGAGAGACGTATTTTGTCAGCAGTGATAAGTTGTCCGGCAGGGGATATAAATTTCCCGCCACCGGAGATAAGTTTTCCGCCACCGGAGAGACGTATTTTGTCAGCAGAGATAAGTTGTCCGGCAGGGGATATAAATTTCCCTCCGCCGGAGATAAGTTTTCTGCCAGCGTAGAGACGTATTTCGTCAGCAGAGATAAGTTGTCCGGCAGGGGATATATATTTCCCGCCACCGGAAATAAGTTTTCCGCCAGCGGAGAGATGTATTTTGTCAGCAGAGATAAGTTGTCCGGCAGGGGATATAAATTTCCCGCCACCGGAGATAAGTTTTCCGCCAGCGGAGAGACGTATTTCGTCAGCAGAGATAAGTTGTCCGGCAGGGGATATAAATTTCCCTCCGCCGAAGATAAGTTTTCTGCCAGCGTAGAGACGTATTTCGTCAGCAGAGATAAGTTGTCCGGCAGGGGATATATATTTCCCGCCACCGGAAATAAGTTTTCCGCCAGCGGAGAGATGTATTTTGTCAGCAGAGATAAGTTGTCCGGCAGGGGATATAAATTTCCCGCCACCGGAGATAAGTTTTCCGCCAGCGGAGAGACGTATTTCGTCAGCAGAGATAAGTTGTCCGGCAGGGGATATAAATTTCCTGCCGCCGGAGATAAGTTTTCTGCCGGCGGAGAAACGTAGGTCGTCTGCGTAGATAAGTTGTCCGGCAGGGGGTATAAATTTCCCCCTCTGGTGAAAAGTTTTCCGGCAGCGGATATAAATTTCCCGCCACCGGAGATAAGTTTTCTGCCAGCGGAGAGACGTATTTCGTCAGTAGAGAAAAGTTGTCTGGCAGGGAATATAGATTTCACGCCGCCGGAGATAAGTTTTCCGCCAGCGGATAGACGTATTTTGTGAGCAGAGATAAGTTGTCTGGCAGGGAATATAGATTTCCCGCCGCCGGAGATAAGTTTTCTGCCCGCGGAAAGACATATTTTGTCAACAAAGATAAGATAAGGTAAGATGTCTGTCAGCGGAGAAAAGTTTTCCGCCAGCGGATATAAATTTCCCGCTACCGCAGATAAGTTTTCCGCCAGCGGAGAGATGTATTTTGTCAGCAGAGATAAGTTGTCCAGCAGGGGATATAAATTTCCCCCTCTGAAGAAAAGTTTTCCGCCAGCGGATACAAATTTCCCGCCACCGGAGTTAAGTTTTCTGACAGCGGAGAGACGTATTTTGTCAGCAGAGATAAGTTGTCCGGCAGGGGATATAAATTTCCCGCCACCGGAGATAAGTTTTCCGCCACCGGAGAGACTTATTTTGTCAGCAGAGGTAAGTTGTCCGGCAGGGGCTATAAATTTCCCCCTCTGGAGAAAAGTTTTCCGCCAGCGGATATAAATTTCCCGCCACCGGAGATAAGTTTTCTGCCAGTGGAGAGACGTATTTTGTCAGCAGTGATAAGTTGTCCGGCAGGGGATATAAATTTCCCGCCACCGGAGATAAGTTTTCCGCCACCGGAGAGACGTATTTTGTCAGCAGAGATAAGTTGTCCGGCAGGGGATATAAATTTCCCTCCGCCGAAGATAAGTTTTCTGCCAGCGTAGAGACGTATTTCGTCAGCAGAGATAAGTTGTCCGGCAGGGGATATATATTTCCCGCCACCGGAAATAAGTTTTCCGCCAGCGGAGAGATGTATTTTGTCAGCAGAGATAAGTTGTCCGGCAGGGGATATAAATTTCCCGCCACCGGAGATAAGTTTTCCGCCAGCGGAGAGACGTATTTCGTCAGCAGAGATAAGTTGTCCGGCAGGGGATATAAATTTCCTGCCGCCGGAGATAAGTTTTCTGCCGGCGGAGAAACGTAGGTCGTCTGCGTAGATAAGTTTTCGGCCAGCGGAGAGACGTATTTTGTCAGCAGAGATAAGTTGTCCGGCAAGGGATATATATTTCCCGCCACCGGAAATTAGTTTTCCGCCAGCGGAGTGACGTATTTCGTCTGCAGAGATAAGTTTTCTGCAAGCGGAGAGACGTGTTTCGTCAGCAGAGATAATTTGTACGGCAGGGGATATAGATTTCCCGCCACCGTAAATAAGTTTTCCGCCAGCGAAGAGATGTATTTTGTCAGCCGAGATAAGATGTCCAGCAGGGGATATAAATTTCCCGTCGCCGGAGATAAGTTTTCTGCTCGCGGAAAGACGTATTTTGTCAGCAAAGATAAGATAAGATAAGATGTCTGTCAGCGGAGAAAAGTTTTCCGCCAGCGGATATAAGTTTTCCGCCAGCGGATATAAATTTCCCACTACCGCAGATAAGTTTTCCGCCAGCGGAGAGATGTATTTTGTCAGCCGAGATAAGATGTCCGGCAGGGGATATAAATTTCCCGTCGCCGGAAGTAAATGTTTTGCCAGCGGAGATAAGTTTTCTGCCGGCGGAGAAACGTAGGTCGTCTGCGGAGATAAGTTGTCCGGCAGGGGGTATAAATTTCCCCCTCTGGTGAAAAGTTTTCCGGCAGCGGATATAAATTTCCCGCCACCGGAGATAAGTTTTCTGCCAGCGGAGAGACGTATTTTGTCAGCAGTGATAAGTTGTCCGGCAGGGGATATAAATTTCCCGCCACCGGAGATAAGTTTTCGGCCACCGGAGAGACGTATTTTGTCAGCAGAGATAAGTTGTCCGGCAGGGGATATACATTTTCCGCCGCCGGAGGTAAATGTTCTGCCAGCGGAGATAAGTTTTCTGCCGGCGGAGACACGTAGTTCGTCAGCGGAGATAAGTTGTCCGGCAGGGGCTATAATTTCCCCCTCTGGAGAAAAGTTTTCCGCCAGTGGATAGAAATTTCCCGCCACCGGAGATAAGTTTTCTGCCAGCGGAGAGACGTATTTCGTCAGCAGAGATAAGTTGTCCGGCAGGGGCTATAAATTTCCCCCTCTGGAGAAAAGTTTTCCGCCAGCGGATATAAATTTCCCGCCACCGGAGATAAGTTTTCTGCCAGCGGAGAGACGTATTTTGTCAGCAGTGATAAGTTGTCCGGCAGGGGATATAAATTTCCCGCCACCGGAGATAAGTTTTCCGCCACCGGAGAGACGTATTTTGTCAGCAGAGATAAGTTGTCCGGCAGGGGATATAAATTTTCCGCCGCCGGAGGTAAATGTTCTGCCAGCGGAGATAATTTTTCTGCCTGCGGAGAGACGTATTTCGTCAGCAGAGATAAGTTGTCCGGCAGGGGCTATAAATTTCCCCCTCTGGAGAAAAGTTTTCCGCCAGCGGATATAAATTTCCCGCCACCGGAGATAAGTTTTCTGCCAGCGGAGAGACGTATTTTGTCAGCAGTGATAAGTTGTCCGGCAGGGGATATAAATTTCCCGCCACCGGAGATAAGTTTTCGGCCACCGGAGAGACGTATTTTGTCAGCAGTGATAAGTTGTCCGGCAGGGGATATAAATTTCCCGCCACCGGAGATAAGTTTTCGGCCACCGGAGAGACGTATTTTGTCAGCAGAGATAAGTTGTCCGGCAGGGGATATAAATTTTCCGCAGCCGGAGGTAAATGTTCTGCCAGCGGAGATAAGTTTTCTGCCGGCGGAGAAACGTAGTTCGTCAGCGGAGATAAGTTGTCCGGCAGGGGCTATAATTTCCCCCTCTGGAGAAAAGTTTTCCGCCAGTGGATAGAAATTTCCCGCCACCGGAGATAAGTTTTCTGCCAGCGGAGAGACGTATTTCGTCAGCAGAGATAAGTTGTCCGGCAGGGGCTATAAATTTCCCCCTCTGGAGAAAAGTTTTCCGCCAGCGGATATAAATTTCCCGCCACCGGAGATAAGTTTTCTGCCAGCGGAGAGACGTATTTGGTCAGCAGTGATAAGTTGTCCGGCAGGGGATATAAATTTCCCGCCACCGGAGATAAGTTTTCCGCCACCGGAGAGACGTATTTTGTCAGCAGAGATAAGTTGTCCGGCAGGGGATATAAATTTTCCGCCGCCGGAGGTAAATGTTCTGCCAGCGGAGATAAGTTTTCTGCCGGCGGAGAGACGTATTTCGTCAGCAGAGATAAGTTGTCCGGCAGGGGCTATAAATTTCCCCCTCTGG
Organism: Drosophila pseudoobscura; assembly: GCF_009870125.1. Lineage (NCBI taxonomy): Eukaryota > Metazoa > Arthropoda > Insecta > Diptera > Drosophilidae > Drosophila > Drosophila pseudoobscura. The sequence continues at coordinate 643,920 of NC_046680.1, forward strand.
AGAAAAGTTTACCGCCAGCGGATATAAATTCCCCGCCACCGGAGATAAGTTTTCTGCCAGCGGAGAGACGTATTTTGTCAGTAGTGATAAGTTGTCCGGCAGGGGATATAAATTTCCCGCCACCGGAGATAAGTTTTCCGCCACCGGAGAGACGTATTTTGTCAGCAGAGATAAGTTGTCCGGCAGGGGATATAAATTTTCCGCCGCCGGAGGTAAATGTTCTGCCAGCGGAGATAAGTTTTCTGCCGGCGGAGAGACGTATTTCGTCAGCAGAGATAAGTTGCCCGGCAGGGGCTATAAATTTCCCCCTCTGTAGAAAAGTTTTCCGCCAGCGGATATAAATTTCCCGCCACCGGAGATAAGTTTTCTGCCAGCGGAGAGACGTATTTTGTCAGCAGTGATAAGTTGTCCGGCAGGGGATATAAATTTCCCGCCACCGGAGATAAGTTTTCCGCCACCGGAGATAAGTTTTGCGCCACCGGAGAGACGTATTTTGTCAGCAGAGATAAGTTGTCCGGCAGGGGATATAAATTTTCCGCCGCCGGAGGTAAATGTTCTGCCAGCGGAGATAAGTTTTCTGCCGGCGGAGAGACGTATTTCGTCAGAAGAGATAAGTTGTCCGGCAGGGGCTATAAATTTCCCCCTCTGGAGAAAAGTTTTCCGCCAGCGGATATAAATTTCCCGCCACCGGAGATAAGTTTTCTGCCAGCGGAGAGACGTATTTTGTCAGCAGTGATAAGTTGTCCGGCAGGGGATATAAATTTCCCGCCACCGGAGATAAGTTTTCTGCCAGCGGAGAGACGTATTTTGTCAGCAGAGATAAGTTGTCCGGCAGGGGATATCAAATTCCCGCTACCGGAGAGACGTATTTTGTCAGCAGAGATAAGTTGTCCGGCAGGGGCTATAAATTTCCCCCTCTGGAGAAAAGTTTTCCGCCTGCGGATATAAATTTCCCGCCACCGGAGATAAGTTTTCTGCCAGCGGAGAGACGTATTTTGTCAGCAGTGCTAAGTTGTCCGGCAGGGGATATAAATTTCCCGCCACCGGAGATAAGTTTTCCGCCACCGGAGAGACGTATTTTGTCAGCAGAGATAAGTAGTCCGGCAGGGGATATAAATTTTCCGCCGCCGGAGGTAAATGTTCTGCCAGCGGAGATAAGTTTTCTGCCGGCGGAGAAACGTAGTTCGTCAGCGGAGATAAGTTGTCCGGCAGGGGCTATAATTTCCCACGCTGGAGAAAAGTTTTCCGCCAGCGGATATAAATTTCCCGCCACCGGAGATAAGTTTTCTGCCAGCGGAGAGACGTATTTTGTCAGCAGTGGTAAGTTGTCCGGCAGGGGATATAAATTTCCCGCCACCGGAGAGACGTATTTTGTCAGCAGTGATAAGTTGTCCGGCAGGGGATATAAATTTCCCGCCACCGGAGATAAGTTTTCCGCCACCGGAGAGACGTATTTTGTCAGCAGTGATAAGTTGTCCGGCAGGGGATATAAATTTCCCGCCACCGGAGATAAGTTTTCCGCCACCGGAGAGACGTATTTTGTCAGCAGAGATAAGTTGTCCGGCAGGGGATATAAATTTTCCGCCGCCGGAGGTAAATGTTCTGCCAGCGGAGATAAGTTTTCTGCCGGCGGAGAGACGTATTTCGTCAGCAGAGATAAGTTGCCCGGCAGGGGCTATAAATTTCCCCCTCTGTAGAAAAGTTTTCCGCCAGCGGATATAAATTTCCCGCCACCGGAGATAAGTTTTCTGCCAGCGGAGAGACGTATTTTGTCAGCAGTGATAAGTTGTCCGGCAGGGGATATAAATTTCCCGCCACCGGAGATAAGTTTTCCGCCACCGGAGATAAGTTTTGCGCCACCGGAGAGACGTATTTTGTCAGCAGAGATAAGTTGTCCGGCAGGGGATATAAATTTTCCGCCGCCGGAGGTAAATGTTCTGCCAGCGGAGATAAGTTTTCTGCCGGCGGAGAGACGTATTTCGTCAGAAGAGATAAGTTGTCCGGCAGGGGCTATAAATTTCCCCCTCTGGAGAAAAGTTTTCCGCCAGCGGATATAAATTTCCCGCCACCGGAGATAAGTTTTCTGCCAGCGGAGAGACGTATTTTGTCAGCAGTGATAAGTTGTCCGGCAGGGGATATAAATTTCCCGCCACCGGAGATAAGTTTTCTGCCAGCGGAGAGACGTATTTTGTCAGCAGAGATAAGTTGTCCGGCAGGGGATATCAAATTCCCGCTACCGGAGAGACGTATTTTGTCAGCAGAGATAAGTTGTCCGGCAGGGGCTATAAATTTCCCCCTCTGGAGAAAAGTTTTCCGCCTGCGGATATAAATTTCCCGCCACCGGAGATAAGTTTTCTGCCAGCGGAGAGACGTATTTTGTCAGCAGTGCTAAGTTGTCCGGCAGGGGATATAAATTTCCCGCCACCGGAGATAAGTTTTCCGCCACCGGAGAGACGTATTTTGTCAGCAGAGATAAGTAGTCCGGCAGGGGATATAAATTTTCCGCCGCCGGAGGTAAATGTTCTGCCAGCGGAGATAAGTTTTCTGCCGGCGGAGAAACGTAGTTCGTCAGCGGAGATAAGTTGTCCGGCAGGGGCTATAATTTCCCACGCTGGAGAAAAGTTTTCCGCCAGCGGATATAAATTTCCCGCCACCGGAGATAAGTTTTCTGCCAGCGGAGAGACGTATTTTGTCAGCAGTGGTAAGTTGTCCGGCAGGGGATATAAATTTCCCGCCACCGGAGAGACGTATTTTGTCAGCAGTGATAAGTTGTCCGGCAGGGGATATAAATTTCCCGCCACCGGAGATAAGTTTTCCGCCACCGGAGAGACGTATTTTGTCAGCAGAGATAAGTAGTCCGGCAGGGGATATAAATTTTCCGCCGCCGGAGGTAAATGTTCTGCCAGCGGAGATAAGTTTTCTGCCGGCGGAGAAACGTAGTTCGTCAGCGGAGATAAGTTGTCCGGCAGGGGCTATAATTTCCCCCTCTGGAGAAAAGTTTTCCGCCAGTGGATAGAAATTTCCCGCCACCGGAGATAAGTTTTCTGCCAGCGGAGAGACGTATTTCGTCAGCAGAGATAAGTTGTCCGGCAGGGGCTATAAATTTCCCCCTCTGGAGAAAAGTTTTCCGCCAGCGGATATAAATTTCCCGCCACCGGAGATAAGTTTTCTGCCAGCGGAGAGACGTATTTTGTCAGCAGAGATAATTTGTCCGGCAGGGGATATAGATTTCCCGCCACCGGAGATAAGTTTTCCGCCGGCGGAGAGACGTATTTTGTCAGCAGATATAAGTTGTCCGGCAGGGGCTATGAATTTCCCCCTCTGGTGAAAAGTTTTCCGCCAGCGGATAGGAATTTCCCGCCACCGGAGATAAGTTTTCTGCCAGCGTAGAGACGTATTTTGCCAGCAGAGATAAGTTGTCCGGCAGGGGATATAGATTTCCCGCCACCGGAAGTAAGTTTTCCGCCAGTGGAGAGACGTATTTCGTTAGCAGAGATAAGCTGTCCGGCATGGGATATAAATTTTCCACCGCCGGAGATAAGTTTTCTGCCAGCGTAGAAACGTATTTTGACAGCAGAGATAAGTTGTCCGGCAGGGGATATAGATTTCCCGCCATTGGAAATAAGTTTTCCGCCAGCGGAGAGATGTATTTTGTTTGCCGAGATAAGATGTCCCGCCGCCGGAAGTAAAGGTTTTGCCAGCGGAGATAAGTTTTCTGCCGGCGGAGAAACGTAATTCGTCAGCGGGGACAAATTATCCGTCAGGGGATGTAAATTTCCCGCCGTCGGAGATAAGTTTTCCGCCAGTGGAGAGACGTATTTCGTTAGCAGAGATAAGCTGTCCGGCATGGGATATAAATTTCCCACCGCCGGAGATAAGTTTTCTGCCAGCGTAGAGACGTATTTTGACAGCAGAGATAAGTTGTCCGGCAGGGGATATAGATTTCCCGCCATTGGAAATAAGTTTTCCGCCAGCGGAGAGATGTATTTTGTTTGCCGAGATAAGATGTCCCGCCGCCGGAAGTAAAGGTTTTGCCAGCGGAGATAAGTTTTCTGCCGGCGGAGAAACGTAATTCGTCAGCGGGGACAAATTATCCGTCAGGGGATGTAAATTTCCCGCCGTCGGAGATAAGTTTTCCGCCAGTGGAGAGACGTATTTCGTTAGCAGAGATAAGCTGTCCGGCATGGGATATAAATTTCCCACCGCCGGAGATAAGTTTTCTGCCAGCGTAGAGACGTATTTTGACAGCAGAGATAAGTTGTCCGGCAGGGGCTATAAATTCCCCCCTCTGGAGAAAAGTTTTCCGCCAGCGGATAGAAATTTCCCGCCACCGGAGATAAGTTTTCTGCCAGCGGAGAGACGTATTTTGTCAGCAGATATAAGTTGTCCGGCAGGGGCTATGAATTTCCCCCTCTGGTGAAAAGTTTTCCGCCAGCGGATAGAAATTTCCCGCCACCGGAGATAAGTTTTCTGCCAGCGTAGAGACGTATTTTGCCAGCAGAGATAAGTTGTCCGGCAGGGGATATAGCTTTCACGCAAACGGAAGTAAGTTTTCCGCCAGTGGAGAGACGTATTTCGTTAGCAGAGATAAGCTGTCCGGCAGGGGATATAAATTTCCCACCGCCGGAGATAAGTTTTCTGCCAGCGTAGAGACGTATTTTGACAGCAGAGATAAGCTGTCCGGCAGGGGATATAGTTTTCCCGCCACCGGAAGTAAGTTTACCGCCAGTGGAGAGACGTATTTCGTTAGCAGAGATAAGCTGTCCGGCATGGGATATAAATTTCCCACCGCCGGAGATAAGTTTTCTGCCAGCGTAGAGACGTATTTTGACAGCAGAGATAAGTTGTCCGGCAGGGGATATAGATTTCCCGCCACCGGAAGTAAGTTTTCCGCCAGGAGAGACGTATTTCGTTAGCAGAGATAAGCTGTCCGGCATGGGATATAAATTTCCCACCGCCGGAGATAAGTTTTCTGCCAGCGTAGAGACGTATTTCGTCAGCAGAGATTAGTTGTCCGGCAGGGGCTATAAATTCCCCCCTCTGGAGAAAAGTTTTCCGGCAGCGGATATAAATTTCCCGCCACCGGAGATAAGTTTTCTGCCAGCGGAGAGACGTATTTTGTCAGCAGAGATAAGTTGTCCGGCAGGGGATATAAAATTCCCGCCACCGGAGATAAGTTTTCCGCCACCGGAGAGACGTATTTTGTCAGCAGAGATAAGTTGTCCGGCAGGGGCTATAAATTTCCCCCTCTGGAGAAAAGTTTTCCGCCAGCGGATAGAAATTTCCGCCACCGGAGATAAGTTTTCCGCCACCGGAGAGACGTATTTCGTCAGCAGAGATTAGTTGTCCGGCAGGGGCTATAAATTCCCCCCTCTGGAGAAAAGTTTTCCGGCAGCGGATATAAAATTCCCGCCACCGGAGATAAGTTTTCCGCCACCGGAGAGACGTATTTTGTCAGCAGAGATAAGTTGTCCGGCAGGGGATATAAAATTCCCGCCACCGGAGATAAGTTTTCTGCCAGCGTAGAGACGTATTTTGCCAGCAGAGATAAGTTTTCCGGCAGGGGATATAGCTTTCACGCAAACGGAAGTAAGTTTTCCGCCAGTGGAGAGACGTATTTCGTTAGCAGAGATAAGCTGTCCGGCAGGGGATATAAATTTCCCACCGCCGGAGATAAGTTTTCTGCCAGCGTAGAGACGTATTTTGACAGCAGAGATAAGTTGTCCGGCAGGGGATATAGATTTCCCGACACCGGAAGTAAGTTTTCCGCCAGTGGAGAGACGTATTTCGTTAGCAGAGATAAGCTGTCCGGCATGGGATATAAATTTCCCACCGCCGGAGATAAGTTTTCTGCCAGCGTAGAGACGTATTTTGACAGCAGAGATAAGTTGTCCGGCAGGGGATATAGATTTCCCGACACCGGAAGTTAGTTTTCCGCCAGTGGAGAGACGTATTTCGTTAGCAGAGATAAGCTGTCCGGCATGGGATATAAATTTCCCACTGTCGGAGATAAGTTTTCTGCCAGCGTAGAGACGTATTTTGTCAGCAGAGATAAGTTGTCCGGCAGGGGATATAGATTTCCCGCCACCGGAAGTAAGTTTTCTGCCAGCGGAGAGATGTATTTTGTCAGCCGAGATAAGATTTCCGGCAGGGGATATAAATTTCCCGCCCCCGGAGGTAAATGTTCTGCCAGCGGAGATTAGTTTTCTGCCGGCGGAGAAACGTAATTCGTCAGCGGGGATAAATTATCCGTCAGGGGATGTAAATTTCCCGCCGTCGGAGATAAGTTTTCCGCCAGTGGAGAGACGTATTTCGTTAGCAGAGATAAGTTGTCAGGCCGGGGATATAATGTTCTCGCAGCCGGAGATAAGTTTTCTGCAAGCGAAGAGACGTATTTCGTCAGCAGAGATAAGTTTTCTGCAAGCGTAGAGACGTATTTCGTCAGCAGAGATAAGTTGTCCGGCAGGGGATATATATTTCCCGCCACCGGAAATAAGTTTTCCGCCAGCGGAGAGACGTATTTCGTTAGCAGAGATAAGCTGTCCACAGGGGATATAAATTTCCCACCGCCGGAGATAAGTTTTCTGCCAGCGTAGAGACGTATTTTGACAGCAGAGATAAGTTGTCCGGCAGGGGATATAGATTTCCCGCCACCGGAAGTAAGTTTTCCGCCAGTGGAGAGACGTATTTCGTTAGCAGAGATAAGTTGTCCGGCAGGGGATATATATTTCCCGCCACCTTAAATAAGTTTTCCGCAGGCGGAGAGACGTATTTCGTTAGCAGAGATAAGTTGTCAGGCCGGGGATATAATGTTCTCGCCGCCGAAGATAAGTTTTCTGCAAGCTCAGAGACTTATTTCGTCAGCAGAGATACGTTTTCTGCAAGCGGAGAGACTTATTTCGTCAGCAGAGATAAGTTGTCCGGCAGGGGATATATATTTCCCGCCACGAGAAATAAGTTTTCCGCCAGCGTAGAGACGTATTTCGTTAGCAGAGATAAAGTGTCCGGCAGGGGATATAAATTTCCCGCCGCCGGAGGTAAATGTTCTGCCAGCAGAGATAAGTTTTCTGCCGGCGGAGGAACGTAGTTCGTCTGCGGAGATAAGTTGTCCGGCAGGGGATATAGATTTCCCGACACCGGAAGTAAGTTTTCCGCCAGTGGAGAGACGTATTTCGTTAGCAGAGATAAGCTGTCCGGCAGGGGATATAAATTTCCCACCGCAGGAGATAAGTTTTCTGCCAGCGTAGAGACGTATTTTGACAGCAGAGATAAGTTGTCCGCCAGGGGATATAGATTTCCCGCCACCGGAAGTAAGTTTTCCGCCAGTGGAGAGACGTATTTCGTTAGCAGAGATAAGCTGTCCGGCATGGGATATAAATTTCCCACTGCCGGAGATAAGTTTTCCGCCAGTGGAGAGACGTATTTCGTTAGCAGAGATAAGTTGTCAGGCCGGGGATATAATGTTCTCGCCGCCGAAGATAAGTTTTCTGCAAGCGCAGACACTTATTTCGTCAGCAGAGATACGTTTTTTGCAAGCGGAGAGACTTATTTCGTCAGCAGAGATACGTTGTCCGGCAGGGGATATATATTTCCCGCCACGAGAAATAAGTTTTCCGCCAGCGTAGAGACGTATTTCGTTAGCAGAGATAGAGTGTCCGGCAGGGGATATAAATTTCCCGCCGCCGGAGGTAAATGTTCTGCCAGCAGAGATAAGTTTTCTGCCGGCGGAGGAACGTAGTTCGTCTGCGGAGATAAGTTGTCCGGCAGGGGATATAGATTTCCCGACACCGGAAGTAAGTTTTCCGCCAGTGGAGAGACGTATTTCGTTAGCAGAGATAAGCTGTCCGGCAGGGGATATAAATTTCCCACCGCCGGAGATAAGTTTTCTGCCAGCGTAGCGACGTATTTCGTCAGCAGAGATAAGTTGTCCGGCAGGGGATATAGATTTCCCGCCACCGGAAGTAAGTTTTCTGCCAGCGGAGAGATGTATTTTGTCAGCCGAGATAAGATTTCCTGCAGGGGATATAAATTTCCCACCCCCGGAGGTAAATGTTCTGCCAGCGGAGATTAGTTTTCTGCCGGCGGAGAAACGTAATTCGTCAGCGGGGATATATTGTCCGTCAGGGGATGTAAATTTCCCGCCGTCGGAGATAAGATTTCTGCCCGTGGAGAATCGTAGTTCGTCAGCGGAGATAAATTGTCTGCCAGCGGAGATAAGTTGTCCGCCAGCGGATATAGATTTCCCGGCACCGGAAATAAGTTTTCCGTCAGCGGAGAGACGTATTTCGTAAGCAGAAATAAGTTTTCTGGCAGGGGATATTGATTTCCCACCGCCGGAGATAAGTTTTCTGCCAGCGTAGAGACGTATTTCGACAGCAGAGATAAGTTGGCCGGCAGGGGATATATATTTCCCGCCACCGGAGATAAGTTTACTGCCAGCGGAGAGACGTATTTCGTCAGCAGAGATAAGTTGTCCGGCAGAGGATATATATTTCCCGCCACCGGAAATTTGTTTTCTGCCAGCGGAGAGACGTATTTTGTCAGCCGAGATAAGATTTCCAGCAGGGGATATAAATTTCCCGCCCCCGGAGATAAATGTTCTGCCAGCGGAGATTAGTTTTCCGGCGGCGGAGAAACGTAATTCGTCAGCGGGGATAAATTATCCGTCAGGGGATGTAAATTTCCCGCCGTCGGAGATAAGATTTCTGCCCGTGGAGAATCGTAGCTCGTCAGCGGAGAGAAATTGTCTGCCAGCGGAGATAAGTTGTCCGCCAGCGGATATAGATTTCCCGGCACCAGAAATAAGTTTTCCGTCAGCGGAGAGACGTATTTCGTAAGCAGAGATAAGTTGTCTGGCAGGGGATATAAATTTCCCACCGCCGGAGATAAGTTTTCTGCCAGCGTTGAGACGTATTTCGTCAGCAGAGATAAGTTGTCCGGCAGGGGATATATATTTCCCGGCACCGGAAATAAGTTTTCCGTCAGCGGAGAGGCGTATTTTGTCAGCAGATTTAAGTTGTCCGGCAGGGGATATAGATTTCCCGCCACCGGAAGTAAGTTTTCTGACAGCGGAGAGACGTATTTCGTCAGCAGAGATAAGTTTTCCGTCAGCGGAGTTGTCCGCCAGCGGATATAGATTTCCCGCCACCGGAAGTAAGTTTTCCGCCAGTGGAGAGACGTATTTCGTTAGCAGAGATATGCTGTCCGGCATGGGATATAAATTTCCCACCGCCGGAGATAAGTTTTCTGCCAGCGTAGAGACGTATTTTGTCAGCAGAGATAAGTTGTCCGGCAGGGGATATAGATTTCCCACCTTAAATAAGTTTTCCGCCAGCGGAGAGACGTATTTCGTTAGCAGAGATAAGTTGTCCGGCAGGGGATATATATTTCCCGCCACCTTAAATAAGTTTTCCGCCAGCGGAGAGACGTATTTCGTTAGCAGAGATAAACTGTCCGGCAGGGGATATAAATTTCCCGCCGCCGGAGGTAAATGTTCTGCCAGCGGAGATTTGTTTTCTGCCGGCGGAGAAACGTAATTCGTCAGCGGGCATATATTGTCCGTCAGGGGCTGTAAATTTCCCGCCGTCGGAGATAAGATTTCTGCCCGTGGAGAATCGTAGTTCGTCAGCGGAAATAAATTGTCTGCCAGCGGAGATACGTTGTCCGCTAGCGGATATAGATTTCCCGCCACCGGAAGTAAGTTTTCCGCCAGTGGAGAGACGTATATCATTAGCAGAGATAAGCTGTCCGGCAGGGGATATTAATTTCCCACCGCCGGAGATAAGTTTTCTGCCAGCGTAGAGACGTATTTTGTCAGCAGATATAAGTTGTCCGGCAGGGGATATAGATTTCCCGCCACCGGAAGTAAGTTTTCTGCCAGCGGAGAGATGTATTTTGTCAGCCGAGATAAGATTTCCGGCAGGGGATATAAATTTCCCGCCCCCGGAGGTAAATGTTCTGCCAGCGGAGATTAGTTTTCTGCCGGCGGAGAAACGTAACTCGTCAGCGGGCATATATTGTCCGTCAGGGGATGTGAATTTCCCGCCGTCGGAGATAAGATTTCTGCCAGTGGAGAATCGTAGTTCGTCAGCGGAAATAAGTTGTCTGCCAGCGGAGATAAGTTGTCCGCCAGCGGATATAGATTTCCCGCCACCGGAAGTAAGTTATCCGCCAGTGGAGAGACGTATTTTGTCAGCAGATATAAGTTGTCCGGCAGGGGATATAGACTTCCCGCCACCGGAAGTAAGTTTTCTGCCAGCGGAGAGATGTATTTTGTCAGCCGAGATAAGATTTCCGGCAGGGGATATAAATTTCCCGCCCCCGGAGGTAAATGTTCTGCCAGCGGAGATTAGTTTTCTGCCGGCGGAGAAACGTAACTCGTCAGCGGGCATATATTGTTCGTCAGGGGATGTAAATTTCCCGCCGTCGAAGATAAGATTTCTGCCCGTGGAGAATCGTAGTTCGTCAGCGGAGATAAATTGTCTGCCAGCGGAGATAAGTTGTCCGCCAGCGGATATAGATTTCCCGGCACCGGAAATAAGTTTTCCGTCAGCGGAGAGACGTATTTCGTCAGAAAAGATAAGTTGTCTGGCAGGGGATATAGATTTCCCGCAACAGGAAGTAAGTTTTCCGCCAGCGGAGAGACGTATTTCGTTAGGAGAGATAAGCTGTCCGGCAGGGGATATAAATTTCCCGCCGCCGGAGATAAGTTTTCTGCCAGCGTATAGACGTATTTTGTCAGCAGAGATAAGTTGTCCGGCAGGGGATATAGATTTCCCGCCACCGGAAGTAAGTTTTCCGCCAGCGTAGAGACGTATTTCGTTAGCAGAGGTAAGCTGTCCGGCAGGGGATATAAATTTCCCGCCGCCGGAAGTAAATGTTCTGCCAGCGGAGATCAGTTTTCTGCCGGCGGAGAAACGTAGCTCGTCAGCGGAAATAAAATGTCCGCCAGCGCAGATAAGATGTCTGTCAGCGGAGAAAAGTTTTCCGCCAGCAGATATAAATTTCCCGCCGCCGGAGATAAGTTTTCCGCCAGCGGAGAGACGTATTTCGTTAGCAGAGATAAGCTGTTCGGCAGCGGATATAAATTTCACGCCGCCGGAGGTAAATGTTCTGCCAGCAGAGATAAGTTTTCTGCAAACGGACAGACGTATTTCGTCAGCAGAGATAAGTTGTCCGGCAGGGGATATATATTTCCCACCACGAGAAATAAGTTTTCCTCCAGCGGAGAGACGTATTTCGTCAGCAAAGATAAGTTGTCCGGCAGGGGATATAGATATCCCGCCACCGGAAGTAAGTTTTCCGCCAGCGGAGAGACGTATTTCGTTAGCAGAGATAAGCTGTCCGGCAGGGGATATAAATTTCCCGCCGCCGGAGATAAATGTTCTGCCAGCGGAGATTAGTTTTCTGCCGGCGGAGAAACGTAACTCGTCAGCGGGCATATATTGTCCGTCAGGGGATGTAAATTTCCCGCCGTCGAAGATAAGATTTCTGCCCGTGGAGAATCGTAGTTCGTTAGCGGAGATAAATTGTCTGCCAGCGGAGATAAGTTGTCCGCCAGCGGATATAGATTTCCCGGCACCGGAAATAAGTTTTCCGTCAGCGGAGAGACGTATTTCGTAAGCAGAGATAAGTTGTCTGGCAGGGGATATAAATTTCCCACCGCCGGAGATAAGTTTTCTGCCAGCGTTGAGACGTATTTCGTCAGCAGAAATAAGTTGTCCGGCAGAGGATATAGATTTCCCGCCACCGGAAGTAAGTTTTCTGCCAGCGGAGAGACGTATTTCGTCAGCAGAGATAAGTTTTCCGCCAACGGAGAGACGTATTTCGTTAGCAGAGATAAGCTGTCCGCCAGGGGATATAAATTTCCCGCCGCCGGAGGTAAATGTTCTGCCAGCGGAGATCAGTTTTCTGCCGGCGGAGAAACGTAGCTCGTCAGCGGAAATAAAATGTCCGCCAGCGCAGATAAGATGTCTGTCAGCGGAGAAAAGTTTTCCGCCAGCAGATATAAATTTCCCGCCGCCGGAGATAAGTTTTCCGCCAGCGGAGAGACGTATTTCGTTAGCAGAGATAAGCTGTTCGGCAGCGGATATAAATTTCCCGCCGCCGGAGGTAAATGTTCTGCCAGCAGAGATAAGTTTTCTGCAAACGGAGAGACGTATTTCGTCAGCAGAGATAAGTTGTCCGGCAGGGGATATATATGTAGGGTTGGCAGCCCTTTAATGAGTATCGATCTATCGCTAGGGATAGTCAAGGGTAGAGGAAGATATATCGATAGTGAGTAAGAGTTCGACTGCGGGAGCGAGTAGACGTACAGAGAAGAACGCGTTAAGAAAAAGAAACTTATTGTAACCATTTATTAAAAAAAAGACAATACAACGATGTGTGGCTTATATTTGATGGAGTTTCTGGAGCGGATTCTTACTCACTTGTAGGGAGCCCACCAAGGATCCCTACAATTTGGGGGCTCGTCCGGGATAGAACCACAAGTGAATGTGTATTCGTGTACAAGTTGCCAATACCATCAAGTTTTGCGCAACATTGTGAAATTACGACGAACGAAGCAACGAAGATCAGAGGAAAGGAGATGCCGAGAAGCGGCTGTGAGAAACGAAAATAAAGAGGAAAGAGGACGCAAAACGACTCCATTCGTTTTCGTCAAGGTTCAGAGAGCAGAGGTAGCTAACGACGAAGAGCTACAAAGCTACAAAACGACGAAGAGCTACAAAACGACGAGGCTTCAAAACGACGAGGCTACAAAACGACGCAGACCCGAAAACGACGAGGAAAGAGGACGCAAAACGACACTATTCGTTTTCGTCAAAGTTCAGAGAGCAGAGGTAGCTAACGGCGAAGAGCTACAGAGCTACAAAACGACGCAGACCCGAAAACGACGAGGAAAGAAGACGCAAAACGACACTATTCGTTTTCGTCAGAAGAGCACGGCAAACGGGAAAGAGTGAAAAGCCAACGACGAAAGTACGGAGCAAAGAGGACTGAAGAGACGTTCAGATTGCGAACGTGCAGAAAAGAGGAAAGCAGAAACGACGAAACAACAACAGTGGTACTTCGCACGGCCACGTGCGGCTTGTATACCCTGCGAACGACAACGACGTGAAGAAGACAGAGAAGAAGAACGCATCGTTTATCTGCGTGTATTGGAAAAGACGATTCTCACACCTGATGTCTGTATACGCAAGTATTGAATATACAGAATAGATTTAGGGTGTTGCAAATTTTAAGAAGCGGATTTAACGTAAACTATATTTTAGCTAATTGTAATATGCAACGCGAAGAAATCTTAGACCTAACCGTAGCAGAGTTGAAGGAAAAGTTGAAAGAGCTACATCTGCAGCATTCAGGTGTTAAATCAGTTTTACGCGAGAGACTATATTCGTATTTTAGACTAGATCAAGACGAAAACGAAGAATCTGTATACGAAGAAACGATCAATATAACTGGGGACGAACAGACAGAAGACGCGCCAATTTTAAATTCGGTAGGAGAAGCAGCAGTTGGTAGTTCAGTAAACATGGCGTTCACATTAAGAGACATCGAAGAATCCCTTTCAGCATTTACGGGCAATGGTTCTCCGGATGTTGATAACTGGCTACGTGATTTTGAACTTAATGCCTTAACAGTGAATTGGAATGATTTGCAAAAGTTTATATATGGCAGGACATTAGTGAAAGGTGCAGCGAAATTATTTTTGAGCAGTCAATCAGGCATTAATGATTGGAATTCTCTGAAGGAAGCACTAAAAAGTGAATTTAGTGAGAAGTTAACGGCAAAGCAAGTTCATAAGCTATTAGAAAATAGAAAGAAGACCCATAAAGAGACTTTAATTGAATATTTTTATAGCATGTGTACCTTGGCAAGTCAATCCCAGTTAATTCGCCATAGTGTTTCTGAATACTCGTCCCCTGTAGTGCTTGTCGCCAAGAAGGATGGCTCAAAAAGACTTTGTTGTGATTATAAAAAACTTAATGAAAAGATAATTCGTGACAATTTTCCAATGGCGTTAATCGACGATGTTTTACTCAAGCTTCAGGATGGACGTGTTTTCACTACGTTGGACTTGTGTAATGGGTTTTTTCACGTGCCAGTACATGAGGATTCTCGTAAATATACCTCTTTTGTCACACAGAGTGGACAGTATGAATTTAATTATGTACCATTTGGGATGACTAACTCCCCTCCAGTATTTATGAGGTACATATATGCTGTTTTCAGACCATTGATAGATGACGGTATTTTGATTCTGTATATGGACGATATTATTATTCCATCAAAGGATGTGCAAGAAGGACTTGAAAAATTAAAGAAGGTGTTGAGTATCGCAGAGATTTCAGGATTACGCATAAAATGGGAGAAATCGCAAGTGTTACAGCGCAAGGTTAATTTTTTGGGTTACATAATAGAGAATTCAACGATAAGACCATCTCAAGATAAAACTTCGGCAGTTGAAAATTTTCCAATTCCGAGAGACAGGAAACAAGTTCAACGCTATTTGGGCCTAACTTCCTATTTCCGTAGATTTGTTAAGGATTTTGCTGTCGTGGCCAGACCACTGACAAACTTGATGAAAAAGGATGTTTCTTTCAAAATGGGTGAAGAAGAGTTGGCATCATTCAATCAGTTGAAAGTTTATTTATCCTGTTCTCCTGTTTTAAAGTTGTTTAATCAGAAGGGCAAAACTGAAGTTCACTGCGATGCAAGTATGTATGGGTATGGAGCTATACTTTTGCAAATGGACTCAGAGGATCAATGTTTCCACCCGGTAGAATACGGGTCCACGTGCGGCTTGTATACCCTGCGAACGACAACGACGTGAAGAAGACAGAGAAGAAGAACGCATCGTTTATCTGCGTGTATTGGAAAAGACGATTCTCACACCTGATGTCTGTATACGCAAGTATTGAATATACAGAATAGATTTAGGGTGTTGCAAATTTTAAGAAGCGGATTTAACGTAAACTATATTTTAGCTAATTGTAATATGCAACGCGAAGAAATCTTAGACCTAACCGTAGCAGAGTTGAAGGAAAAGTTGAAAGAGCTACATCTGCAGCATTCAGGTGTTAAATCAGTTTTACGGGAGAGACTATATTCGTATTTTAGACTAGATCAAGACGAAAACGAAGAATCTGTATACGAAGAAACGATCAATATAACTGGGGACGAACAGACAGAAGACGCGCCAATTTTAAATTCGGTAGGAGAAGCAGCAGTTGGTAGTTCAGTAAACATGGCGTTCACATTAAGAGACATCGAAGAATCCCTTTCAGCATTTACGGGCAATGGTTCTCCGGATGTTGATAACTGGCTACGTGATTTTGAACTTAATGCCTTAACAGTGAATTGGAATGATTTGCAAAAGTTTATATATGGCAGGACATTAGTGAAAGGTGCAGCGAAATTATTTTTGAGCAGTCAATCAGGCATTAATGATTGGAATTCTCTGAAGGAAGCACTAAAAAGTGAATTTAGTGAGAAGTTAACGGCAAAGCAAGTTCATAAGCTATTAGAAAATAGAAAGAAGACCCATAAAGAGACTTTAATTGAATATTTTTATAGCATGTGTACCTTGGCAAGTCAATCCCAGTTAGATGAAGAAAGTATTATTGAATATATTATTGAGGGCATTCCAGACTCCAAGCAAAACAAAAGCTGTCTGTACCAAGCAAACAATTTTAAAGATTTTCGTGAGCAAATTAAGATTTATGAAAAGATCAGTGCAAATCAAGGAAGTACGCTAAAGGCAAACCCAAAGTTTGAGAATAGTTCGGTAAAAATCAAGGATGAAAGGCGTTGTTTCAAATGTGGAGGTAGTAATCATATTGCAAAGTATTGCAAGGAAAGTGCCGTCAAATGTTTTAATTGCAATCAACTAGGTCACAAGGCAAATCAATGCGAGGCAAAAGGTTCACGAATGGCAACAGAGAAGAAAATTTCAAATGTCCAGCAATTTTCTCAGACCAGTTTTAATCGGGCTTTTAAGAATGTTGAAATCGGTAATGAAGATATCACTGCATTGTTTGATTCGGGCAGCGATATTTGTACCATGAGCGAGAAAGTCTACAGAAAGATTTTCCCAGTTGCGTTGAAAAACGATATAAAAGAATTGATCGGAATAGGAGGCAAGAAAATATATACGTTGGGTTCATTTAATGTTGTTACTAAGTTGGATGACGTTCCTTTGGAAATGTGTTTCCATGTAGTCCGTGACGATGATACCCTGTACGAAGGTGTAATTGGAAGTGATGTTCTTGATTTTGTCAGTGCAAGCATAGGGAAGAAAGGAGTTTTCTTTCATTCAATAAATGACATCCGTCAAGGGGAGGTTGAAGTTCCACCGGAAAAGGAGTATGTTAGCAGTAGTTTCACTAAAGGAAGCCGCAATCTAGAGTTCATTAAATATAGTGATACTCAAGTGAGCAGGCCTCCGGATTCAGGGAGCGGAATTTATGAATTGGAAAAGACGTTCCATCAGATACTGTCGAGCAATATTATTGAAGAGTTTTCACGAGGAATAGACCTGTCGCATTTGAACCGTGAGGTGAGGTCAATAATAGCAGGATTGGTAGAAAATTATAAGCCCGTAAAACCAGAAAACAGCCCTGTTGAAATGAAGATAATATTGTCAGATGAAGTACCGGTCCGTCAAAGACCTAGACGCCTACCTTACGTGGACAATGAGAAAGTCGATAAGCAGGTCAGGGATTGGTTAAAGGAGGGAATAATTCGCCATAGTGTTTCTGAATACTCGTCCCCTGTAGTGCTTGTCGCCAAGAAGGATGGCTCAAAAAGACTTTGTTGTGATTATAAAAAACTTAATGAAAAGATAATTCGTGACAATTTTCCAATGGCGTTAATCATGTTTTACTCAAGCTTCAGGATGGACGTGTTTTCACTACGTTGGACTTGTGTAATGGGTTTTTTCACGTGCCAGTACATGAGGATTCTCGTAAATATACCTCTTTTGTCACACAGAGTGGACAGTATGAATTTAATTATGTACCATTTGGGATGACTAACTCCCCTCCAGTATTTATGAGGTACATATATGCTGTTTTCAGACCATTGATAGATGACGGTATTTTGATTCTGTATATGGACGATATTATTATTCCATCAAAGGATGTGCAAGAAGGACTTGAAAAATTAAAGAAGGTGTTGAGTATCGCAGAGATTTCAGGATTACGCATAAAATGGGAGAAATCGCAAGTGTTACAGCGCAAGGTTAATTTTTTGGGTTACATAATAGAGAATTCAACGATAAGACCATCTCAAGATAAAACTTCGGCAGTTGAAAATTTTCCAATTCCGAGAGACAGGAAACAAGTTCAACGCTATTTGGGCCTAACTTCCTATTTCCGTAGATTTGTTAAGGATTTTGCTGTCGTGGCCAGACCACTGACAAACTTGATGAAAAAGGATGTTTCTTTCAAAATGGGTGAAGAAGAGTTGGCATCATTCAATCAGTTGAAAGTTTATTTATCCTGTTCTCCTGTTTTAAAGTTGTTTAATCAGAAGGGCAAAACTGAAGTTCACTGCGATGCAAGTATGTATGGGTATGGAGCTATACTTTTGCAAATGGACTCAGAGGATCAATTTTTCCACCCGGTAGAATATATGAGTCGTAAGACAACCCCAGCTGAAGAAAAGTATCCTTCATACGAGCTTGAAGTACTCGCTATAGTGCAGGCTTTAAAGAAGTGGAGAGTGTATTTGCTTGGGAGAAAGATAAAAATTATTACTGACTGTAATGCTTTTGCGTTAACGATGAGGAAACAAGATGTTCCAGTTAAGGTATCTCGTTGGGCCATTTTTCTTCAGGACTTCGATTATGAAATTGAGCATCGTTCAG
This sequence comes from Drosophila pseudoobscura, assembly GCF_009870125.1. Lineage (NCBI taxonomy): Eukaryota > Metazoa > Arthropoda > Insecta > Diptera > Drosophilidae > Drosophila > Drosophila pseudoobscura. The sequence goes on from NC_046680.1 coordinate 661,789, forward strand.
GGACAAAGATGAAACACGTCGATGCATTGAGTAGAGTGCATTGTTTGTTGTTGGAAGATTCACTGAGACATCGAATAAAGCAGGCTCAACGTCAGGATATTTGGATATCAGCAATTTGTAAAGTGCTAGAGTCGGGTTCTTACGACGACTTTTATTTGAAGTATGACATTTTGCACAAGGATCCAGTTAAAGAGTTGATCGTAATACCATCTGGGATGGAAAGCGAAATCATAATGATTGCTCATCGTCAGGGTCATTTTGGTGTCAAAAGAACTATCGATTTAGTGCAGCGCGAATACTTTATTCCAGAGTTGTTAGGAAAAGTGGATAGGATTGTTAAGTCGTGTGTGGAGTGCATTGTGAGCGACGCAAAATGTGGAAAGAAAGAAGGGTATTTGAATGTAATTGACAAATCTGATGAGCCTTTGCAAACGTATCATATTGACCATATTGGACCGATGGAGTTGACTAAGAAACAGTATAACCACGTCCTAGTAGTTGTCGACGCTTTTTCTAAATTTGTCTGGCTTTATCCAACAAAGAGTACAGGCGCTGATGATGTGGTTGATAGGTTGCAGAAACAGGGCGAAGTTTTTGGAAACCCGAAGCGTGTGATCACGGATAGAGGCACTGCATTTACTGCTAATGTTTTCGAGGAATATTGTAAGGAACAGGATATCCAACATTTGGTGATAGCGACAGGAGTGCCGCGTGGTAATGGACAGGTAGAGCGAATTAATAAGGTCGTTACTACTATGTTAACTAAGCTTTGCGCAGAAGATCCGAAAGCCTGGTACAAGCATGTTGGTAGGGTACAATCGTTTATAAACTCCACTCCTCCGAGAAGTACCAAGATATCCCCATTTAAGATTTTGACAGGCATCAAAATGAGGACAAAGTATGACAGTGACTTAGAAAAGCTTGTTGAGGAAGAGTATATTTTAGAGCTGCAGCAGGAGAAAGAAGAAATTCGCAAGATAGCCAGAGATAACATAGTGCAGATACAAAATGAAAATTGCAAGTCATTCAACAAGTCCCGGAAACCAGAAAAAGAGTACCAAGTTAATGATATGGTAGCTATTAAGCGTACCCAATTTGGAACCGGATTGAAGCTAAAGGGAAGATTCTTGGGTCCTTATATTGTGACGCGTAAACTAAGACATGGACGGTACATTGTTGAGAAAGTGGGTGATGGTGAAGGGCCTTTGAAGACCAATACGGTGGCAGAGTATATGAAGATGTGGTCTCAATCATTCGGGTCGAATGATGAGTCAGGACGGCCGAATGTAGGGTTGGCAGCCCTTTAATGAGTATCGATCTATCGCTAGGGATAGTCAAGGGTAGAGGAAGATATATCGATAGTGAGTAAGAGTTCGACTGCGGGAGCGAGTAGACGTACAGAGAAGAACGCGTTAAGAAAAAGAAACTTATTGTAACCATTTATTAAAATAAAGACAATACAACGATGTGTGGCTTATATTTGATGGAGTTTCTGGAGCGGATTCTTACTCACTTGTAGGGAGCCCACCAAGGATCCCTACATATATTTCCCACCACGAGAAATAAGTTTTCCGCCAGCGGAGAGACGTATTTCGTTAGCAGAGATAAGTTGTCCGGCAGGGGATATAGATATCCCGCCACCGGAAGTAAATGTTCTGCCAGCGGAGATCAGTTTTCTGCCGGCGGAGAAACGTAGCTCGTCAGCGGAAATAAAATGTCCGCCAGCGCAGATAAGATGTCTGTCAGCGGAGAAAAGTTTTCCGCCAGCAGATATAAATTTCCCGCCGCCGGAGATAAGTTTTCCGCCAGCGGAGAGACGTATTTCGTTAGCAGAGATAAGCTGTTCGGCAGCGGATATAAATTTCCCGCCGCCGGAGGTAAATGTTCTGCCAGCAGAGATAAGTTTTCTGCAAACGGACAGACGTATTTCGTCAGCAGAGATAAGTTGTCCGGCAGGGGATATATATTTCCCACCACGAGAAATAAGTTTTCCTCCAGCGGAGAGACGTATTTCGTCAGCAAAGATAAGTTGTCCGGCAGGGGATATAGATATCCCGCCACCGGAAGTAAGTTTTCCGCCAGCGGAGAGACGTATTTCGTTAGCAGAGATAAGCTGTCCGGCAGGGGATATAAATTTCCCGCCGCCGGAGATAAATGTTCTGCCAGCGGAGATTAGTTTTCTGCCGGCGGAGAAACGTAATTCGTCAGCGGGGATAAATTATCCGTCAGGGGATGTAAATTTCCCGCCGTCGCAGATAAGATTTCTGCCCGTGGAGAATCGTAGTTCGTTAGCGGAGATAAATTGTCTGCCAGCGGAGATAAGTTGTCCGCCAGCGGATATAGATTTCCCGGCACCGGAAATAAGTTTTCCGTCAGCGGAGAGACGTATTTCGTAAGCAGAGATAAGTTGTCTGGCAGGGGATATAAATTTCCCACCGCCGGAGATAAGTTTTCTGCCAGCGTTGAGACGTATTTCGTCAGCAGAGATAAGTTGTCCGGCAGGGGATATATATTTCCCGCCACCGGAGATAAGTTTACTGCCAGCGGAGAGACGTATTTCGTCAGCAGAAATAAGTTGTCCGGCAGAGGATATAGATTTCCCGCCACCGGAAGTAAGTTTTCTGCCAGCGGAGAGACGTATTTCGTCAGCAGAGATAAGTTTTCCGCCAACGGAGAGACGTATTTCGTTAGCAGAGATAAGCTGTCCGCCAGGGGATATAAATTTCCCGCCGCCGGAGGTAAATGTTCTGCCAGCGGAGATTAGTTTTCTGCCGGCGGAGAAACGTAATTCGTCAGCGGGGATAAATTATCCGTCAGGGGATGTAAATTTCCCGCCGTCGGAGATAAGATTTCTGCCCGTGGAGAATCGTAGTTCGTCAGCGGAGATAAATTGTCTGCCAGCGGAGATAAGTCGTCCGCCAGCGGATATAGATTTCCCGGCACCGGAAATAAGTTTTCCGTCAGCGGAGAGACGTATTTCGTAAGCAGAGATAAGTTGTCTGGCAGGTGATATAAATTTCCCACCACTGGAGATAAGTTTTCTGGCAGCGTTGAGACGTATTTCGTCAGCAGAGATAAGTTGTCCGGCAGGGGATATATATTTCCCGCCACCGGAGATAAGTTTACTGCCAGCGGAGAGACGTATTTCGTCAGCAGAGATAAGTTGTCCGGCAGAGGATATAGATTTCCCGGCACCGGAAATAAGTTTTCCGTCAGCGGAGAGACGTATTTCGTTAGCAGAGATAAGCTGTCCGCCAGGGGATATAAATTTCCCGCCGCCGGAGGTAAATGTTCTACCAGCGGAGATTAGTTTTCTGCCGGCGGAGAAACGTAATTCGTCAGCGGGGATAAATTATCCGTCAGGGGATGTAAATTTCCCGCCGTCGGAGATAAGATTTCTGCCCGTGGAGAATCGTAGTTCGTCAGCGGAGATAAATTGTCTGCCAGCGGATATAGATTTCCCAGGGCCGGAAATAAGTTTTCCTCCAACGGAGAGACGTTTTTCGTTAGCAGAGATAAGCTGTCCGCCAGGGGATATAAATTTCCCGCCGCCGGAGGTAAATGTTCTGCCAGCGGAGATTAGTTTTCTGCCGGCGGAGAAACGTAATTCGTCAGCGGGGATAAATTATCCGTCAGAGGATGTAAATTTCCCGCCGTCGGAGATAAGATTTCTGCCCGTGGAGAATCGTAGTTCGTCAGCGGAGATAAATTGTCTGCCAGCGGATATAGATTTCCCAGGGCCGGAAATAAGTTATCCTCCAACGGAGAGACGTATTTCGTTAGCAGAGATAAGCTGTCCGCCAGGGGATATAAATTTCCCGCCGCCGGAGGTAAATGTTCTGCCAGCGGAGATTAGTTTTCTGCCGGCGGAGAAACGTAATTCGTCAGCGGGGATAAATTATCCGTCAGGGGATGTAAATTTCCCGCCGTCGGAGATAAGATTTCTGCCCGTGGAGAATCGTAGTTCGTCAGCGGAGATAAATTGTCTGCCAGCGGATATAGATTTCCCAGGGCCGGAAATAAGTTTTCCTCCAACGGAGAGACGTATTTCGTTAGCAGAGATAAGCTGTCCGCCAGGGGATATAAATTTCCCGCCGCCGGAGGTAAATGTTCTACCAGCGGAGATTAGTTTTCTGCCGGCGGAGAAACGTAATTCGTCAGCGGAAATAAATTATCCGTCAGGGGATGTAAATTTCCCGCCGTCGGAGATAAGATTTCTGCCCGTGGAGAATCGTAGTTCGTCAGCGGAGATAAATTGTCTGCCAGCGGATATAGATTTCCCAGGGCCGGAAATAAGTTTTCCTCCAACGGAGAGACGTATTTCGTTAGCAGAGATAAGATTTCCGGCAGGGGATATAAATTTCCCGCCCCCGGAGGTAAATGTTCTGCCAGCGGAGATTAGTTTTCTGCCGGCGGAGAAACGTAACTCGTCAGCGGGCATATATTGTCCGTCAGGGGATGTAAATTTCCCGCCGTCGGAGATAAGATTTCTGCCAGTGGAGAATCGTAGTTCGTCAGCGGAGATAAAGTGTCTGCCAGCGGAGATAAGTTGTCCGCAAGCGGATATAGATTTCCCGGCACCGGAAATAAGTTTTTTGCCAGCGTAGAGACGTATTTCGTCAGCAGAGATAAGTTGTCCGGCAGGGAATATATGTAAGATTGATATTAAAGTATCGTTTATTAATAATGTTTTGATCGAAAAAGAGTACAAAGTGTTTGATTTAAGATGTGCAATTAATGATTCTGTTCTTCCGACTTTTTGTTCAACTTTCTGCTTCTACTTCCAACAACCGACTCCCATATCGATAACCCCTTATCGGCTAGGTCTTTTAAACATCGGTTAAGTCTGGTTATATCGGTTAGGTCTTATCGATGGTATCTTAAGTTCAAATGTTAATTTAGATGGGATAGTGTTAACTGCTTGATACACTGTCCTTTACATTCGGCCCTCCTGCTCATCTTCATCTGTCCCAGATGATAATATATCCTCGTTCTCTGAGAAAAAACGCCATAGCTTCTTATTGTCACTGCTCGTTGCGGTGATGTTTGGCCCCTCGACTTGACCAACCTTTCTGACGTCGTAGCGACCGTTCCGCTTTACCTTGGTGACTTCATATGGGCCTAGATACTCGCTGGCCAACTTGCGTCCTGCGACGAACTGCGTCCTCTTGATCGCGACCACGTCTCCTAGTCTGTAGCCGTGCTCAGGTCGTCGTTTTTTATCATAATTGCGCTTGTACACCTCTTGCGCCTCCTCAATGTTTTGTTTCGCTTGGTCACGCAGTTCTTGGCGCTCGTTGTTAAACTGCGTAACCAACTCCTCGTTGAGAACCTCCAATAGTCGACTTTCAGCTTGTCTGTGCATCTTTGTCCCAAACATGACCTCGAATGGCGACGACTTCAGCGTAGAATGCACATGCGAATTAATCGCCATCTGAACCTTTGGCACACTTGTACCACTTCGTTGACTCCTGAGCTGAGAGCTTTGCGATGATACCCAAAATTGAACGGTTCACCCGCTCAATCTGACCGTTGCCTCTCGCCACACCTGTCGTTGTACACACATGTTCGACTTTGTTCTCGTTGAGAAACTCGCTGAATGCGTTGGATGTAAACGCTGCTCCTCTGTCGCTGACTATGCGCTTGGGAAAACCAAACACAGATGACCAATCTCTCAGCCTCTTCACAACTTCTTTGTGACCTGTTGACTTAGTTGGGAACAGCCACACAAACTTGTAGAATGCATCTACCACAGCAAAAATGTACTTGTATTGCATGGCTGTCGCAACCATTGGTCCCAAATGATCAACGTGCAGCGTGTATAGTGGTGTGTGTGACGACGCTTCGGCCGGGGTATGCTCGTCGCTCCGGGTTCCACAGAAATTTGTTTGATCTCTGGGTGTGGTAGCTGAAAGAGAGTCTCGTGGTTCAAGAATAAGGCAGGCTGGGATCGGTAATAAAAGAGATAGAGTTAGATTTATTGTGCTTAATGGTACAAAGTTAGTAGTTGCGCGTGTTTTTTTTGCGGCGGGCTCGTCCTTCTGGGAGCGGAGATAAGTTGTCCGCCAGCGGATATAGATTTCCCGGCACCGGAAATAAGTTTTCCGTCAGCGGAGAGACGTATTTCGTAAGCAGAGATAAGTTGTCTGGCAGGGGATATAAATTTCCCACCGCCGGAGATAAGTTTTCTGCCAGCGTTGAGACGTATTTCGTCAGCAGAGAAAAGTTGTCCGGCAGGGGATATATATTTCCCGCCACCGGAGATAAGTTTACTGCCAGCGGAGAGACGTATTTCGTCAGCAGAAATAAGTTGTCCGGCAGAGGATATAGATTTCCCGCCACCGGAAGTAAGTTTTCTGCCAGCGGAGAGACGTATTTCGTCAGCAGAGATAAGTTTTCCGCCAACGGAGAGACGTATTTCGTTAGCAGAGATAAGCTGTCCGCCAGGGGATATAAATTTCCCGCCGCCGGAGGTAAATGTTCTGCCAGCGGAGATTAGTTTTCTGCCGGCGGAGAAACGTAATTCGTCAGCGGGGATAAATTATCCGTCAGGGGATGTAAATTTCCCGCCGTCGGAGATAAGATTTCTGCCCGTGGAGAATCGTAGTTCGTCAGCGGAGATAAATTGTCTGCCAGCGGAGATAAGTCGTCCGCCAGCGGATATAGATTTCCCGGCACCGGAAATAAGTTTTCCGTCAGCGGAGAGACGTATTTCGTAAGCAGAGATAAATTGTCTGGCAGGGGATATAAATTTCCCACCGCCGGAGATAAGTTTTCTGGCAGCGTTGAGACGTATTTCGTCAGCAGAGATAAGTTGTCCGGCAGGGGATATATATTTCCCGCCACCGGAGATAAGTTTACTGCCAGCGGAGAGACGTATTTCGTCAGCAGAGATAAGTTGTCCGACAGAGGATATAGATTTCCCGGCACCGGAAATAAGTTTTCCGTCAGCGGAGAGACGTATTTCGTTAGCAGAGATAAGCTGTCCGCCAGGGGATATAAATTTCCCGCCGCCGGAGGTAAATGTTCTACCAGCGGAGATTAGTTTTCTGCCGGCGGAGAAACGTAATTCGTCAGCGGGGATAAATTATCCGTCAGGGGATGTAAATTTCCCGCCGTCGGAGATAAGATTTCTGCCCGTGGAGAATCGTAGTTCGTCTGAAAGACGAAAGCTACGAAAGACGTAGCTGAAAGAGAGTCTCGTGGTTCAAGAATAAGGCAGGCTGGGATCGGTAATAAAAGAGATAGAGTTAGATTTATTGTGCTTAATGGTACAAAGTTAGTAGTTGCGCGGGTGTTTTTGCGGCGGGCTCGTCCTTCTGGGTCGTCCTTCGGTTGGGCCGCACGTGGCGGATGGTTGCGTGCGGGGCCGGGGAGTCGTCTGGCCGGATCGACGGAGGTCGTCTGTGCTTCGCGGGGAAGGGTGTTGCGGAGGGTTACTGCGCGCCGAGGAGTGATTCTGTGGAGGAAGGTTAATGCGCTCCGAGGAGAAGTAAATGTTGCGGAGGGCGAATGCGCTCCGAGGCTAATTAAATGTTGCGGAGGGTGAATGCGCTCCGAGGAGAAGAAATGTTGCGGAGGGTTAATGCGCTCCGAGGAGAAGTAAATGTTGCGGAGGGTGAATGCGCTCCGAGGAGAATTAACGTTGCGGAGGGTTAATGCGCTCCGAGGAGAATTAATGTTGCGGAGGGGGAATGCGCTCCGAGGAGAATTAATGTTGCGGAGGGTTAATGCGCTCCGAGGAGAAGTAAATGTTGCGGAGGGTTAATGCGCTCCGAGGAGAAGTAAATGTTGCGGAGGGTGAATGCGCTCCGAGGAGAATTAATGTTGCGGAGGGTTAATGCGCTCCGAGGAGAATTAATGTTTCGGAGGGTGAATGCGCTCCGAGGAGAAGAAATGTTGCGGAGGGTGAATGCGCTCCGAGGAGAAGAAATGTTGCGGAGGGTTAATGCGCTCCGAGGAGAAGTAAATGTGGCGGAGGGTGAATACGCTCCGAGGAGAAGAAATGTTGCGGAGGGTGAATGCGCTCCGAGGAGAATTAATGTTGCGGAGGGTTAATGCGCTCCGAGGAGAATTAATGTTGCGGAGGGGGAATGCGCTCCGAGGAGAATTAATGTTGCGGAGGGTTAATGCGCTCCGAGGAGAAGTAAATGTTGCGGAGGGTGAATGCGCTCCGAGGAGAATTAATGTTGTGGAGGGTGAATGCGCTCCGAGGAGAAGAAATGTTGCGGAGGGTGAATGCGCTCCGAGGAGAAGAAATGTTGCGGAGGGTTAATGCGCTCCGAGGAGAAGTAAATGTGGCGGAGGGTGAATGCGCTCCGAGGAGAAGAAATGTTGCGGAGGGTGAATGCGCTCCGAGGAGAATTAGTGTTGCGGAGGTTGAATGCGCTCCGAGGAGAAGAAAGGTTGCGGAGGGTGAATGCGCTCCGAGGAGAATTAATGTTGCGGAGGGTGAATGTGCTCCGAGGAGAAGTAATGTTGCGGAGGGTGAATGCGCTCCGAGGAGAAGAAATGTTGCGGAGGGTGAATGTGCTCCGAGGAGAATTAGTGTTGCGGAGGGTGAATGCGCTCCGAGGAGAAGAAATGTTGCGGAGGGTGAATGCGCTCCGAGGAGAATTAATGTTGCGGAGGGTGAATGTGCTCCGAGGAGAAGTAATGTTGCGGAGGGTGAATGCGCTCCGAGGAGAATTAATGTTGCGGAGGGTGAATGTGCTCCGAGGAGAAGTAATGTTGCGGAGGGTGAATGCGCTCCGAGGAGAATTAATGTTGCGGAGGGTGAATGCGCTCCGAGGAGAAGAAATGTTGCGGAAGGTGAATGCGCTCCGAGGAGAAGAAATGTTGCGGAGGGTTAATGCGCTCCGAGGAGGAGAAGGGAGGCGGAGGTTTAAAGCACTCCGAGGAGGATGGGAGGATCGCTGGGGCTGCTGCGGATGCTTACCTCTCCACTGGCCGGAGCCGAACTGATGATGATCGCTCTGGCGGAGCTCCTTTTATTCCCAAAACGCGGCTGATCTTACGGTCTGTCCCTAGCGCGTTGTGCTGCGGGGCCCTAACGCGTTTGCACGGCCGGCTGATAGTGTGCCCGTTGGCGCGTGGGTTATGGCCACACTTGGTGGGGCTCAGCTGTGGTTTGTTTATTTGTATTGTTTGTTTATTTATATTTCTTTTATTCTGTGGCAGGTCTTCATGTATTGTCGCTTATGTTCTACTTATCCTACTAATACTTATTTTCTAATCTTCATGGCTTGTCTTGGTGATTCTATTGAGGTTGGTTTGGTGTTTGTGGCGCCGGCGCCTGTTTTTCCTGGCGCTGGGCGTCACACTCCCCCCTCCTTTCCCAGTGGAGTGTTGCCGCCTGACTTTGTTGGGAACCATGCGCTTATGCGGACATCTCCAGCTCGGCCGATCTTCACCCAACACGCCTCTTGTTTCTCGTTCCACATTTTGAATCGCCGTTGAGTGTGTTTTGGGCGGTCGAGGAGTTTGGCTTTGACTAGTTCGATCGCCGTTGTCGCTAGTTCAAATTTTTCTGCGACATTCCATTCGCCCGGGATGGTGCCTCTATGGATGGGCCTCCGGGTTTCCGGTTCTGGTGTTGGCCGCTCAGGGTTTAGGTCCAGCACGTCCCGGTCGGACTCTTCGTCTTCCATTTGTTCGGACCAGGAAAGTTTCGGGCCTTGTTGTTCGCTGGTTTCTCGTGCCGTTTGTTCCTGTAGTTTGGCTTGGTTTGCCCAGCTGATCCTCTTTTTTTTTGGTATTGCTTCCTTGTGCGTCGCTGTTTGTTCTCCTTGGGTCTCGCGTTGTCCTGCCGTGGTTTCCATTGTTATGTTCGTTTCTGCTTTCCTGGGCGCTGACACCTTTGTCCCCGATACTTTCATTCTTGAGCTGGGCGGGAGGGCGTCCGGTAGAAGTTTTGTGGCTCGGTTCTTGTGGCTGGCCCGTGACATCCTCTCTTTGAATTTTCGGGCCGACATGTTGAATTTCTCTTCTTTATTTTCCATTTGTCTGAAAAGGTAGAGAGAGGGCATCGTTATTGTAATTGCTTCCTCTATTTTTGCAGGTTTTAGTTGTGAGACGTGTGCCCTTAGTCTTTTGTTCGTCGTCGTATCTTGTAAGGTTATGATCACTGGGGAGGTTTGTTCGAGTACCTTACACGGGCCGGTGTATTTCGGTTCTAGTTTCGCTGTTGTCTTGTCGATCTTTTTCGATAGTGGGTGCGTTCGTACCCATACTAAGTCCCCATTTTTTGGTTTCCATGCTCGCTTTCGCAAATTGTAATGTCTTGCTTGTTTTGCTGCTGCTTCTTCCATGTTTTGCCTGGCCATGGTTTCTGTTTGTTTCCGTTTGTCGGTGCTTTCTTGGTTTGTTTGATTGTTGAACCCTGACCCTAGTGTTACCTCGTCAAATAGGTTGCCCGGTAGTCTAAGTTCTCTCCCGAATATCAGGTATGCCGGGCTAAACCCTGTTGATTCAGACTTGCTGCTATTTATCGCTAGGGTTAGTTCGGGTAGTTGTTCGTCCCATTTGTTGTGTTTCCCTCCCGCGAATTGTGCGATTATAGTCTTTAGTGTTCGGTTCGCTCGTTCGGTTGGGTTTTCTTGTGGTGTGTATGGAGCCGTGAATTGTTGGGTGATGCCCCACGTTTTCATTACCTGTTTCGTCTTTCTGCTTGTAAATTGTACGCCGTTGTCTGAGATCACTCGCTTTGGTGCACCTCCCCTCGCCAGTATTTTTTCTCTGAACGCCTTTAGGAATGCGTCCGCCGTTGCGCTTCTTGCCGGTGTGACCTCCACCCATTTCGAAAATTTATCGATAAATACGATTAGTGCGGTGTTGCCGCGCGGCGATCTTGGCAGTGGTCCCACGAAATCGACGCATATTGTTTCCCATGGTGCGTTTGCGATTTTGGTGAGCATTTTGCCAGCCGCTGCCTGTTGCGATACCTTAAATTTTTGGCAGCTTTCGCATGTTCGGACGAATCGTGTTACGTCTCTGCTTAGTCCTGGCCAAAAATATCGCAGCCTTATTCGGATTTTCGTGCGTCTGATCCCGAGATGTCCGGCGGTTGGGTTTGTGTGGTTTTCGGTTAGTACCCTCTGTCGCTCTTGTTTTGGAACGCACAGTTTCCAGGGTTGGTCGTCTTCATCGGCTTGGCTTGGTATGTGTCGGTATAATCGGCCGTGTTTTATGGCAAAATCCGTAGCTTCTTCTGGTGTCATCTCTACTTGGTTCCATTTGTTTTGATACCAAGCGCATTCTACGATTTCTGCTATTCGGGTTTCTTCGCGTGGTAAGCGGGAGAGTCCGTCCGCCACTGCGTTCAGCTTGCCTTTCCGATATCGTATTTCGAATGAGAACGGTTGCAGTCCCAATGCCTATCTTGCTACTCGTCCGGATGGGCTTTCGATGGAATTTAACCATTTGAGGGCTAGGTGATCCGTAACTACGATAAATTGGTAGCCTTCTAGGTACATCCTCATCTTGTGTACCCCCCAGTAGATGGCTAGGCATTCTTTTTCTGTTGCGGAGTATTTCGTTTCTCGCTTTTGAGCTTGCGGCTTGCGTAGGAAATTACATGTTCTCCGTCTGCATCTTCCTGGGTCAACACTGCTCCTAGGCCGCAGTCGCTTGCGTCCGTTTGCAGTATGAATGTTTTCCTGAAGTCCGGGCATGCTAATATTGGCGCTTCCGTTAGACACAGCTTTAGGTCTTCGAAGCTGTTCTCCTGTGCTTCGCCCCACTCAAATTTTTGCCCCTTTTTGAGAAGGTCTTGTAGCGCTTTTGCCCGTTCGGTGTACGCTGGTACGAATCTGCGGTACCAAGACGCCAGGCCCAAAAAACTATGCAGTTGTTTCAGTGTAGTTGGTGCGGTGAGTTCTTTAATGGCCGCTACTTTATCTGGGTCTGTGTGAATTCCTTCCTCGCTTACCATGTGGCCTAGGTATTTCAGTTTCTTTTGAAAGAAATGACATTTTGCTGCGTTAATGCGTAGGTTTGCTGTCCGTAGCCGTTCGAATACCGTTTTTAGTTTTTGCATGTGTTCCACTTTCGTCCGCCCAATTACGATTATGTCGTCTAGGTATGCGAAAGCGAATGGTTCTATGTCCGGTCCGATTACCGAGTCTAGGGCTCTTTGGAACGTAGCCGGTGCTGTTGTGAGTCCGAATGGCATGACCTTCCATTGGTACAATCCTCGCCCTGGAGCTGTAAAGGCTGTGTAGGGTCGGCTCTGTTTTTCCATTGGGATTTGCCAATACCCTGACTTTAAGTCTAGCGTGCTAATGTATTTAGCCTCTTTAAGCTGATTTAGAATAAAGTCCATCCGTGGTAGTGGGTATGCGTCCTTCTCTGTTTTTTCGTTTAACAGTCGATAATCCACGCAGACCCTCCAATCTCCGGTTTTCTTTTTTATGAGAACAATCGGCGAGCTGTATGGGCTGTGTGATGGTTCTATTAGATCTTGCTTTATGAGCTCGTTGATCTCTTTGTTGATGATTTCCATTTGTGCTGGGTTTCTTGGGTAATACCTCTGTTTGACTGGTCTGTCATCTTTCAGGAATATCCGATGTTTCGTAACATTGCTCACCCCTTCCAGCGTGTTGGATTTTTGTACCTCTGTTTTAATCCATTTTTCGATTTCTTCGTCCGTCGGTTCTGTTACTGAGTTTCTTGCGTTTTCCTCCTTTCTGTTTGGGTTTGGTTCCCCGTTGAAGTTTACCGTGGCTTCTCCACACGTTATTGATGTGCCTGCATCCTTTAAAAATTCCATTCCTAGTATGGGCGTATCTGGGACCCCTGTCATGATTATGAATGATTGGTTGGTCTCTTTTCCCCCTAGTTCTACCGTTAGTTGGATTCTCCGTGTTGTTCTCCGAGTGCTTCCATCCGCTAGCCGGATTAATCTGTTTTCCACTCCTTCGATACCTTCCTCTTTTAGTTTTTCGGCCGTCTTTTCGTTTATCATGCATCTTGTTGCCCCTGTATCGATGATTACATCCATCAGTTGTGATCCGATCCTGGCCCGTCCTAAAAGCTGGTTCTTGTTAAATATTAGTTGTGTGTTGTCCCGCTCCGCTGGTTTTGGGCCACAGGAGGTTCGCGGGTTGTTCCTGCGCCCTGTGTGTTTTCCGTTTGTTTTCTGCAGCAGACTATTGTGCGTACTCCTTGTTTGTTGCAGGTCCAGCAGTACAGTACGGGTTCCCTGTTGCATGTTCGGGCCTCGTGCCCATAGTTGCCACATCTTTGGCATTTCCTTTGTCGGTATTGGTTCCTTTGCCAAGCTGGGCGCCATTGGCGCCCTGTAATTTTTGAGAGTCCGGCATCTGTCTCAATTTTTTCGAATTCCTCTGTGATGATCATGAATTCTGACAGCGTTTGGAATTCTCTCCTCTTCACGTATAATTTAAGCGGCAGCCGGCAGTTCTGGTATATTATTTCCAGTTTTTCCTGCTCTGTGTAGGTTCCGAACCTCATTAACTTCCTTATATCTTGGATATAGTCTCCAACTGGTTCTGTTTCCTCTTGTTTTCGCTCTGCCACTTGTTTTGCCAGCTCCTCTTGGTATCTGGGGGATATGAAGTTCTCTTTTAGTCCGACCTTTGCATCCTCCCATGATGTGATTGGCGCTGGTTTTGTGTGCCACCAGTCTAGTGCGCTTTCTTCCAGGATTATCGGCATTGCGAATACGAGGTGGTCCGGTTCTACCCCGTAGGTTTCTGCTAATTCCTCCATCCTGCTCAGGAATTCTAGCAGCCCTCCTTTTCCTGTAAAGATCAGGTCTCACTTGCGTATTTTTTCTATTATCGCTACTGCTTCTGGCGATCCTTTCTTTATTTGTTTTGGAAATAGGGATTTCTTCCTGCCTGTCCTGGTCTCCCCTTGGATCTCTTCCATTGTTGGTTTTTGTGGTCCTCCTTTTGGTGACTGTTGCCTTGGGCTTTTTCCTCGTGTTTGGGTATTTGCTAGTTGTTCTAGCCTCTCTCGCATATGTATTGGGAGGTCTGTTCTCTCTGAAAATTGTAGTAGTTGTTTCTTTTGGGTTTCTAGTCCCTCCAGTTTCTCCAATCCGAATTCTTCGCAATAGTTTTGCAACTCCAGTTTCGTTGCTTGGTTTATCCATTGTTTTGCCATCTTGACTTTGAGATTATGTTTCTTATGTTACCACAACCTGCTCGGGCGCCACTGTGACGACGCTTCGGCCGGGGTATGCTCGTCGCGCCGGGTTCCACAGAAATTTGTTTGATCTCTGGGTGTGGTAGATGAAAGAGAGTCTCGTGGTTCAAGAATAAGGCAGGCTGGGATCGGTAATAAAAGAGATAGAGTTAGATTTATTGTGCTTAATGGTACAAAGTTAGTAGTTGCGCGGGTGTTTTTGCGGCGGGCTCGTCCTTCTGGGTCGTCCTTCGGTTGGGCCGCACGTGGCGGATGGTTGCGTGCGGGGCCGGGGAGTCGTCTGGCCGGATCGACGGAGGTCGTCTGTGCTTCGCGGGGAAGGGTGTTGCGGAGGGTTACTGCGCGCCGAGGAGTGATTCTGTGGAGGAAGGTTAATGCGCTCCGAGGAGAAGTAAATGTTGCGGAGGGCGAATGCGCTCCGAGGCTAATTAAATGTTGCGGAGGGTGAATGCGCTCCGAGGAGAAGAAATGTTGCGGAGGGTTAATGCGCTCCGAGGAGAAGTAAATGTTGCGGAGGGTGAATGCGCTCCGAGGAGAATTAACGTTGCGGAGGGTTAATGCGCTCCGAGGAGAATTAATGTGGCGGAGGGGGAATGCGCTCCGAGGAGAATTAATGTTGCGGAGGGTTAATGCGCTCCGAGGAGAAGTAAATGTTGCGGAGGGTGAATGCGCTCCGAGGAGAATTAATGTTACGGAGGGTTAATGCGCTCCGAGGAGAAGTAAATGTTGCGGAGGGTGAATGCGCTCCGAGGAGAAGAAATGTTGCGGAGGGTGAATGCGCTCCGAGGAGAATTAATGTTGCGGAGGGTGAATGCGCTCCGAGGAGAATTAGTGTTGCGGAGGGTGAATGCGCTCCGAGGAGAAGAAAGGTTGCGGAGGGTGAATGCGCTCCGAGGAGAATTAATGTTGCGGAGGGTGAATGCGCTCCGAGGAGAAGAAATGTTGGGGAGGGTGAATGCGCTCCGAGGAGAATTAATGTTGCGGAGGGTGAATGCGCTCCGAGGAGAAGAAATGTTGCGGAGGGTGAATGCGCTCCGAGGAGAAGAAATGTTGCGGAGGGTTAATGCGCTCCGAGGAGAAGAAGGGAGGCGGAGGTTTAATGCACTCCGAGGAGAATGGGAGGATCGCTGGGGCTGCTGCGGATGCTTACCTCTCCACTGGCCGGAGCCGAACTGATGATGATCGCTCTGGCGGAGCTCCTTTTATTCCCAAAACGCGGGTGATCTTACGGTCTGTCCCTAGCGCGTTGTGCTGCGGGGCCCTAACGCGTTTGCACGGCCGGCTGATAGTGTGCCCGTTGGCGCGTGGGTTATGGCCACACTTGGTGGGGCTCAGCTGTGGTTTGTTTGTTTGTATTGTTTGTTTATTTATATTTCTTTTATTCTGTAGCAGGTCTTCATGTATTGTCGCTTATGTTCTACTTATCCTACTAATACTTATTTTCTAATCTTCATGGCTTGTCTTGGTGATTCTATTGAGGTTGGTTTGGTGTTTGTGGCGCCGGCGCCTGTTTTTCCTGGCGCTGGGCGTCACATGTGTCACCCTTGTCAATGCAATGAAGATAGCCTTCTTGTTTTCCCAACTTTTTGCTGAAAATTATACAACAATACAATTAGGTGCGGAATCCAGTATTGCTGCTGAACTGAGTGCATTGTCTTCGCTGTGGAGAAATGACCAACTTCATGCGATCCTTGAATGATTTCCCTTTCCATCAGCCTTGGAACCACCAATACGTCATTGCCATTTACAGATTTGAAGAGAAGACCTCCTTTTAGCTTGTAGTCTTGATATGGGTGCTGCTTCAGGATCTCAACTGTGGCTTTGATGAAATCGTCATCCTGCTGTGCTTTCTTTATCCGAGCTGTTAGCTCCGTCGTCACGAACATGCATGTCTGCGGAAAACGACTGAGACAGTCCACGTGTCTCATTCTGTCCCCTGGGCGGTGTACTACTTTGAATGTAAAGTCCTCCATATACAGAATCCACTGGGAAACTTCTCCGGGTATATCTGCTTTCGTTGTTGTCTGCTTAAACGCCGCACAGTCAGTGGCAAGATCAAATTTGATCCCCAACAGGTAGTGACGAAACTTCTTGAGTGCGAGGTATGCTCCGTTGGCGCTTCTCGTGAGTATAAATGTAATACAGGTGCGATTACAAGCAGATTCTTTAAGGTTTGTAGCGACTGTTGCTCTGCTTCGCCAATGTTGAAAACTGCTTCCTCCCTGAGTAGATTCGTGAGCGGCCGGGCAACTTGTGCATAGCCAGGGATGAACTTTCTGAAAAAGCCTGTGAGTCCCAGAAATGCTTGAACTGCTTTAATGTCTTTGGGCGTATCAAACCGACTGACAGCTGCTGTCTTCTCTTTGCCGGGCCAGATTCTCCCGTCCTCAAAGATATGGCCCAGAAAGCTAATGCGTGGCTGCATGAAGCTACATTTCTTCCACTTGATCTTTAGGCCAAACTGCGCAGCTGTCTCCAGAACCAACTTCGTCTTCCTCATGCATACCTCGGGCGACGCGGCGTAAACAATTATGTCGTCCATATAAAGCTGCATAATGTCAGAGTTGATTAATTCTTGAAAAATATAGCTTACGAACCGAATGAACGCAGCTGGCGAGTTCTTGAATCCGAAAGGCGCTTTATTAAACTCGAATAATCCCTCCTTTGTGACGAAGGCCGTATACGACTTGCTTTGCTCTTCCATAGGAACATGGAAAAATCCGTTTTCAAGGTCCATTATGGTAAACCACTTAGCCGACTGCAGCTTTTCCAAGACTTCCTCCATGATCGGTACTGGGAAGCAGTCCAGCAATACCATGCTGTTTAACTTCCTGTAGTCTACGCAAACTCTAAGTGTACCATCTTTTTTCTTCACGACGACAACTCTGCTCGCTACATTTAAAGACGACTTGCGTACGATTCCTTGCTCGTTCCATTCTTCGACTTGCTTCTTTACGGCACTGGCTTCGTCTGTCGATAAACGACTCGGTGAGTGATGAAACGGCTTGATTACTCCGTCGGGAACTATCTTCAGTTGAATTGGAGACTGCTTTGCAACTTCTGTGGGCATTTGGTAACTGTTTCTTATCATCTGTTCAACGTCTTTTCGATATTGCGGTGGAGCTACAAAGGATGACTCTTCAGTTACATTATATATAAGAGCATGCTCATCTGTTGGCACAGGATCTGCGTCATGCTTCAAGAACGTGTATCCTTGCATATCAGCGACGAAACTTTTTAATGAAATCATGCCCCAAAAGTGCGTCGAAATCAATCTGGCTACTGGGGACTACTAAAAACTTCTGTGTGGTCTGCAAGTTATCCACGGTAACTTCTGCATTAAAGTATCCAACAGGCTTTGTTGATATCTGACCCAGACCGCGCAACATAGTTGTGCACTTCAAAAGTTTAACGTTTTTCATGGTCTTCAACATACTCTCTTTGATTATGGTTACATCTGACCCTGTATCCACAAGACAGTCAACTACAATGCCGTTTATTTGAATTTCTTTCATGCGACTGCGATCCAAAATGACGCGAACTTTATCAACTTTATCAGCTTCATAAGGACAGTTACGCGAAATGTGACCATTCTGATTGCAGTTAAAACACTTCGTTTCGGCTTTGCAGTCTTTGCGTTTGTGTTCTCCTGATCCACAGTTAAAGCAATATTCTTTTTTACCGCTTTGCCCACTTTGCTGCTTGAAACTCGTCTTATGCTGTTCGTTATTGCCCTTCTTCTCCAATATGTTCAAACGATCATAGATATCGAACTCTTCTTTCATGGCCCTGAAGGTCTTACAGCGATACATGGCATACTTATACTCTTTTCTTATGTCCAGACCGTTCACAATATGGCTTATAACAGCCGCGTCTTCAACATGTCCGACTGCTGCTATTTTTCTCATCTGCAGCAAGTACTCGTGCATCGACTCACTACTCTTCCTCTTTCTTTCTTGCAGCAGCTTATGAATGTCTGCACTGTTATAGCTACATGTGAATTCATCCAATAATACGTTCTTGAGTTCCTCATAGGTGCACACGCATTGTGCTTCAAGGAAAACCTTAGCTGCACCGGTAATTTTTCCTCTGGCCTGCACATACTTTTGCTTTACAGTAAGCTCATATGCGTCGGCATTTTTTTCGAAAATCTCAAACCATTTTTCTATGGGAACCGATTTTCCATCACAATCGCTCACAACTTTTGTAAAATTATCTGGAGCGATCTTCATTTCTCGTTGCTCATCGCAAAGCACTTTCAAACTTAGCAACTTTATCATTTGATCAATCTTGTCCTCAGTATTCTTTTCCGCATTTTCTAAATCTTCCATCTCGTTTGCACTCGGGCGCGACGTTCCTGGTACAGCACCTTCTCTCTCTCTTTCCAATGCAACGGCGGCGGTGTTTGCATCATTTTGCGGCTCTTTTCGACTTGTGTCTGTGTACCCGACGAGTGCTTGTCTTTTTGTGTATCACACACAACGTGTCTGTGCGTGTTTTTTCTGCTTATGTATGTACTGCCACTAACCATACAGTATACTACATATATACAAGGTATACAGTATACTACATACAAGTTAAGTTAAGTAGAATCGACGTTTATTGTAGTATTTATTCTTTATTATTTACTCGTCGAAGCGAGATTTATTGTTCCTCGTTGGAGGTCTAAGAGAATCTAAATTTACATAAAAATGAAAGTCTTAATATTAAGTCCCCGAACGCCGGCTGCGCAGTCGCCGGTGCATTAATCTGCTGACATGGCACACGCGCCGGTGTTATGTTGAGCAGCGGCAGTTTCCCACGTTCCACGGCCCCATGGTTGTTGTTGGGCCGTCTGGGCAAGTGTTTCCGTAAACGCTGCAACTCTCGTGTTCTATTACGCGAAGAGGCATGTGCTGTATTTGGTTCATATGAAGGTGTTTAAGCTCATTGACCCGCTGTAGGGTCGAGAACCAAATGCAGAGAGAGGGGTATCCGGCTGGATCGGATAACTACTCCCCCCCTTGAGCAGTCGCCGTCCCCGGCGCACTTAGTCTTGCCATTAATCCATTGATTTGCCGGGCGTCGCGCTTCTTCGTCAAATATAGTCCGAGCATGGCCATGCCACATACTAGGCCACAAATACCTAGTCCTAGGCAGAATGCAAAGATTGGTCTGGAACGTGAGGACACCTCTTCCTTTATCTCCTTGATGAAGTTGAGGTTCTCCTCGCTCAACTGGTGGAGGAATGGCAGGCTCAGCAACCTTTTATGCTCGGTAACATTTAGCAAGGGTGAAGATGCAACTCCTGGGTATCGGCTCTGAACGTTTTTGCGATTCTGATACCGTGAACCATTTATGACGGCATAATCGTTGAATGTGATTAGATGCGTCCCTGAAATGTTGAGCGCTGCGCTGCCGTCGAAACTTACTGCTGCTGGGTGATCGTTGATGATAATGATCCCGTCGTCGACCAGTGTGATGGCGCTGAGGTGGCTGGGTTGCGACTGGCAGTGGGCCACGCCACCAGAATATAATCCTTGGGCACAGGAGTCCTTTGTCGACGTTTCGCAGAATGTTGTCGTGGTCGTCTGTTTGCAGTCCGTCACTGTTACTATCTGGTCGTTGCAGTCGGCGACGATGTTATCGTCAAGTCGAAGGACGGTGCCGTCGTGGGCGACCGGGAAAATAGTTATCTTTTTGCAAATGTACTTAATCTTAGGGAATTGAATGACAAAGTGTATTATGCTATTTGATTGAAAAACTTTGATTTTAGATACTTCTAAAATGTTAGTTACGATAACATTGGTGAGCTGATTAGAGAAAATAGAATTCAAGTCATCATGGTCTAATATGACCGGATTGATTACGTTAACTTTTGCGAGGGAAATGGTGAGCATGAGATTACTTAGTTCGGATGCCAACATTCTGTTCCTAGCCAGCAAGGTCTCGTACAGGTGAGCCGAGTCAATTTGCTTTCCCTTTGCTGCCTCTAGCAATTTATTGACTGAGTCTGTTAAGCGGTTGATTTGCTCCTGAGACTTAGAATTTATGCTTATCTGCCTGTTATTCGATTCAATAAGTTGGGCCTCGTTTATTCGTATCTTTTCTAAGTCGTCCGCGTCCGGAGTTCCGGCTACCACCTTTAAGACCGAGCCCAGGATGTTTAGGCTCCTAGCAACTCTGTGGTGCACGCTAATCGTGGCTAACATATTTCGGATATGGTCGGTATCCACCACTAGTAGTTTTCGCATGTGCGACTGTGGAAACATCTAGGTCAAATTTGCGGTCTCGTCCGCCATTCGTTCGTAATCCGTTAAATTTGTCGAATGCCTAAGGTAATTTATTTCGTCCCATACGAGTATGTCGCCGTCCAATATCGGTACGTAGTCAGAATGTGAGTAGTCTGTTATGCGAGCGTTTACCAAGGCCACCAGAAGGATTATCATGTGAAACAACCTAAGGAATGAAAGAAAAGGTTGCTTGGTAATCTGTGATCGAGTCTCTAAGTATGAATGTAAATGGAGCGTAAAAAATAGTCGGCTGAGTGGAACGCTCACGTATGGGCATAGGGGCATTACCTAAGATTGTCTTTGTGCACAACACTCCCCCTAATTAGGACCGTTGTCCCCAAGTCCGCTTCTACCGTTTCTTCCACGTACAACGGGGTTAGTTTATTTCCGAGGCGTCTGTTGGTTTTCATTAATACCTTATCACCTACTCTAAAAACTCTGTTCTGACGCGATCGGTTGACTCGATTGTTCTGCACAATCTGAGCTTTCCGTACCCTGTTCTGTACCTCGCTATGAAAGTCTGCTGCAGCGGCGTTTAAAATATCGATCGGCTTCTTGTTGGTTACCGAGTGTACCGACCTGTTGTACTCCACTGTTGCCTGGAGGAAAAGGTCGACTGTGTCGACGATTCCCTTCGCTATCTTGAGGCATCTCGCGATTTCCAACAGAGTACTATGGAATCTTTCAACTTGGCCGTTTGAAGTGCTGTGGAGGGGAGGAGCATTCACAATGTGGGCTCCGAAATTGTCTCGCAGAAGTGACCTGATGGTTTCTGAATTCAGCGATGGTTCATTGTCGCAATATATTTGTCTAGTGTTGGGGAAAATGTTCATAAGTTGCAAGAGTGGAGCCTTTATATCCGCAATCGTGCGGGAAGCTATCGGTTGTACGATGGCAAATTTCGAGAATTTGTCCACGCATGTTAGGAAGTACTTCCTATCTGTTGAAAAAATGTCGACGTGAAGCATTTCTCCAGTGAACGAAGGGACTGGCGTTGGTCCCAGCTCCTGTTTTTTTGGATGCCTATCGTACTTTGCTCTAGAACAAATCCTGCAATTCATGACTACCTCGCTTGCGAGTTTAGTCATTTTTGGGAAATAGTAATCGGCCAAGACCTGTTTTACGTTTTCCTGAGCAGCTCTATGTGCTCGATTGTGTTCGATTGTGACAATCTCCTTTCTTTCATTTTCATTGAAAATGTCTGTGACCAGATTCTTGCAATGCCAGAACTTGGTCGACGGAAAGGCGCGTACTAGCTCATGCTGAATGCAGGCTAGAGTCGGAAAATCACAGTGGATTGCGTTTACAACCGTAGGGTTTACTGAGGTCTTCACGACCCCAGTGAGCGCATTTTTGTCCGTAAAATTTATTATGTGTCGCGTTTTTTCCCCGAAAAGAATGAACATCTGCTTTAGAGGAAAACGCGCCGCTTCTAGGACGATTTGATTCCTAAAACAATTGACAGGTTTGTCTGTCGTTTCTATCGTGTAAGTCAAAGACGCTTCGCTGTGTATTGTCGCTGCGTCAGATGGTGGCGCGCTGTCTTCCAATGCATTGATGTTTTGTCGAGACAATGCGTCTGCGACATGGTTTTCTTTGCCTGGCTTATAGAAAAGCTTGGCACCGAGCTCGTCAATGCGTGCCTTCCAGCGTTTTATTTTAGAGTTAGGGTTTCCTTCGGAAACCGCAAACGTGAGTGGCTGGTGGTCAGTGAACACATTAATGTCCCTGACTCCGTAAATGTAGTGACGAAGCTTCCCCAAGGCCCACACAATTGCTAAAAGCTCGCGTTCATTGGTAGCGTAGTGACGCTCACCTTTCTTTAGTGTCCTTGAAATCATAGTTATTGGGCGGCCGCCTTGTGAAAGGACCGCCCCGATGCCATAGGCAGAGGCGTCGGTCGTTAGGTCGAACGGTTTTTTGTAATCTGGGTACATCAATATTACGTTTTCTGATGCCAGAATGTTCCTTAATTTCTGAAAGGCGTGTCGTTGGACCTCGCTCAAATTTATAGTGGTTTTTTTTGATTTGTATTTGCTGATGGACCCATTTTCCCCTTTTAAAATATCAGAAAGCGGTCGGGCAATTGACGCGAAATCTTTCACGAAGCATCTGTAGTAACTTGCCAGGCCCAAGAACGACCTTAGGCCGAACAACGTTGTTGGCTCGACGTACTCCTGGATGGCCTTCACCTTCTCAGGGTCCGTCCTCGTGCCTTCGTTAGTCACAATAAAGCCGAGGTATTCCACGCTCGTCTTAAAAAAATTGGACTTCTCTCGAGCGACTCTCATGTTGGCGTCATAGAGGCTTTTCAGCACCCAGTCGACGTGTTTAACATGGTCGTCTTGAGACTTGGAGAAAATAATTACGTCATCGACATAGACGTAGCATGTTTTGCCGATTTGTTCGCGCAAAACATCATCGATTGCTCTCTGGAAAATGCTACCTGCATTTCGTAGACCAAAGGGCAGTCGGCAAAACTCGTACTTCCCTCCATTTACGGAAAAGGAAGTCTTTTCTCGGTCGCGCTCCGCCAAGGTTATTTGGTGGTATCCTGACTTCAAGTCCAGTGTTGTGAAGTATCTGGCAGTACCCAAGTTTGCTAAGATCATTGAGATGCTTGGCATCGGGTATTTGTCGGCCACTGTTTTTTGATTGAGCTTCCGAAAGTCCATTACGAGACGTTTCTTCTTATTGCCCGCTTCATCAGTGCCTTTTTTGTCGACCACCCATATAGGATTATTATATGGCGATCTGGATTTGCGAATGATTTTGTCTTTCAAAAGGCTCTTGACCTCTGATTCGACAAAATCAGCTACACCCATAGGGTACGGGTACAGCTTGGAGTAAATTGGTTCGTCGTCCACAGTGCAGATAGTGGCCACGACCGAAGTATTATAAGGCAGAGCCCCGTTAGGGTCGGCAAATGCCTTACTCCTCTTATTTAACATTTTTATAAAGTCCGCCCTTATGGCTGGGGGAGCATCGACGTCAATAACGTTTGTGTGGTTGACGTCTATGCACTTGTGGAATTTGATTACCTCAGTCGTGTTACCGAATCTGAGTGTACCGCTCTTTAAGCACAATGTCGCCCCTACCTGCGATAGCAGGTCAAGGCCAATGATGCCGTCAAATGATGATAATGATTCTAACAAAAAAAATGGGGAGGTCTTGCCGAATATTGACAGAAGGCATTTCTTCGAAATTTCATTTGTCCCGTTGATTGAGTAGACGGGAAAGGGTGTCTCGACAGGGATGACGCCGCGAAGCCATTTACACGGCTTGATGTAATTCTTTGACGCACCCGTGTCTATGAGAAGCTTCATATTAATCCCTGCTATTTTCCGCCACACGAATAGCAGCAGGGATCTTCCCCTAAAAAATTCACTGAGTCGCTCTCGTACTCTAATTCGCCCTCCGCTTCTATCTCAGCGACAGCTTCGGCCGCAGCCCCATTGTAGGCCGTGTCGGTCTGGTTGTCCCCGGTTGTAGTGTGCTCTATCCTCTGCTGCCAATTTCTCGAGGTGCGCTCTGACGCGTTTGTTTTCCTCGTAAAATTTTGATTGCGTCCACCCGACCCGAAAGGTTTTTGGTAAGCAGTGGGCAGTCTGAGTTTGGAAGAAGAAGGATCTACATCCATGGGCTCCGGGCCCTGGGCCCGAGTCCTGCCGCTATTGGATCGTTGGTTGGATCTTCCCTGCTGTGCGATCGACGCGTCTTGCCTTTTGTCGTAATGAGGACTTTTATAGGAGTCCACAGCTCTAGTTTGCCTAAAATTGCCCTGGAGTTGCGCTTGAGTTTGGCGCTGGCCCGTTTTTTGGGCCTTTTCCTCCATGGCCCTAGCGTAATTTGCAGCCAAAACGCTGCGATCGGCAAGGGCCAGAGCGGTCTGCAGATCTTTCGGTCTTGCCGGAAATACTGCTGTTTTCAATGTTCTTCTTATTTTATTGTATTTTCTTTTTTTTTTAATGAATTTGATTTTGATTTTAAATATCTCAGCTGCACCACTCAGTATTATTTTATTTTTATTGGGTCGCGATTACCAAAATGCTTGAATAAAATTTTATAAAAAGAGCTCACTTACATGGTTTTCTGCGGTTTATACCGTGTTTTATTTGATTTAATTATTAGTTTCCTTTGATTAATTATTAATTCCTTTGTGGGTGGCGATGAGGGAAGCGAGGGATCACCCTTCAGCTTGTTGGTTTTAATTTTTGAGGCGAGGGATTGCCCTTCAGCCTGCTTTTTCTTTCGTAGACGTTGATGCCGGGAGCGAGGGATTGCCCTTCAGCTTCTTCCGGGTTTTGTTTTTTTTTATTTATTTCACCTCACTTGTTGTTTATTACACTTGCGGCGTTAGCTCGCTAATTTAGTAGTAGAACCTCGAGTTGGGTAAGCACTTTTTATGTTTCTTTTATTTTCGTTAAGCCCGAAGCGTTAGCTTACGAATTTTTACTAAATAATTACTCGCGTTGGATAAAATTCCGTTGGGCGCCAGTTAAGTTAAGTAGAATCGACGTTTATTGTAGTATTTATTCTTTATTATTAACTCGTCGAAGCGAGATTTATTGTTCCTCGTTGGAGGTCTAAGAGAATCTAAATTTACATAAAAATGAAAGTCTTAATATTAAGTCCCCGAACGCCGGCTGCGCAGTCGCCGGTGCATTAATCTGCTGACATGGCACACGCGCCGGTGTTATGTTGAGCAGCGGCAGTTTCCCACGTTCCACGGCCCCATGGTTGTTGTTGGGCCGTCTGGGCAAGTGTTTCCGTCAACGCTGCAACTCTCGTGTTCTATTACGCGACGAGGCATGTGCTGTATTTGGTTCATATGAAGGTGTTTAAGCTCATTGACCCGCTGTAGGGTCGAGAACCAAATGCAGAGGGAGGGGTATCCGGCTGGATCGGATAACTTACATATACAGTATACTGTATGGTTAGTGGTACTGCGCACGGGCAAGGCGACGCTGCGACGCGACAATGAATTTCACAATTTTTCAACCGAATTAAACGACTGATCTTTTATTAAAATCCGTGTCTACTGTTATGCTCACAGAATTTTGATTGTTCAACTTAATGTTTATAGCCACCAACAACAACTTTACAACTTTATGTAGCTACAAACAACAACTTTAACAACTTTTCAACAATCCTCTTCTTGCATCAGCTTCTGCTATCTTCTGTTTTTCTTTTTCACACACTCTGAGCTCTTTATTCGACGCGGACGAGCCCCCAAATGTAAGATTAATATTAAAGTATCGTTTATTAATAATGTTTTGATCGAAAAAGAGTACAAAGTGTTTGATTTAAGATGTGCAATTAATGATTCTGTTCTTCCGACTTTTTGTTCAACTTTCTGCTTCTACTTCCAACAACCGACTCCCATATCGATAACCCCTTATCGGCTAGGTCTTTTAAACATCGGTTAAGTCTGGTTATATCGGTAAGGTCTTATCGATGGTATCTTAAGTTCAAATGTTAATTTAGATGGGATAGTGTTAACTGCTTGATACACTGTCCTTTACATATATATTTCCCGACACCGGAAATAAGTTTTTCGTCAGCAGAAATAAGTTTTCTGCAAGCGGAGAGACGTATTTCGTCAGCAGAGATAAGTTTTCCGGCAGGGGATATATATTTCCCGCCACCGGAAATAAGTTTTCTGCCGGCGGAGAGACGTATTTCGTTAGCAGAGATAAGTTGTCAGGCCGGGGATATCAATTTCTCGCCGCCGGAGGTAAATGTTCTGCCAGCGGAGATCAGTTTTCTGCCGGCGGAGAAACGTAATATGTCAGCGGGGATAAATTGTCCGTCAGGGGATGTAAATTTCCCGCCGTCGGAGATAAAATTTTTTTTCTACAAGCGGAGAGACGTATTTCGTCAGCAGAGATAAGTTTGCTGAAAGCGGAGAGACGTATTTCGTCTGCAGAGATAAGATGTCCAGCAGGGGATATAGATTTCCCGCCGCCAGAGGTAAATGTTCTGCCAGCGGAGATTAGTTTTCTGCCGGCGGAGAAACGTAATTCGTCAGCGGGGATAAATTGTCCGCCAGCGGATATAGATTTCCCAGCACCGGAAATAAGTTTTCCTCCAACGGAGAGACGTATTTCGTCAGCAGAGATAAGTTGTCCAGCAGGGGATATAAATTTCCCGCCACCGCAAATAAGTTTTCCGCCAGCGGAGAGACGCATTTCGTTAGCAGAGATAACTTTTCCGCCAGCGGATATAAATTTCCCGCCACCGGAAATAAGTTTTCCGCCAGCGGTGAAACGTAATTCGTCTGCGGGTATAAATTGTCCGTCTGGGGATATAAATTTCCCGCCGCCGGAGATAAATTTTCTGCCAGCGGAGATAAGTTGTCCGTCAGCGGATATAGATTTCCCGCCACCGGAAATAAATTTTTAGCCAGCGGAAAGACGTATTTCGTCAGCAGAGATAATTTGTCTGGAAGGGGATATAAATTTCCCGCCACCGGAAATAAGTTTTCCGCCAGCGGAGAGACGTATTTCGTTAGCAGAGATAAGTTTTCCGCCCGCGGATATATTTCCCGCCACCGGAAATAAGTTTTCCGTCAGCGGAGAAACATAATTCGGCTGCGGGGATAAATTGTCCGTCTGGGGATATAAATTTCCCGCCGCCGTAGTTAAGTTTTCTGCCAGCGGAGAATCGTTGTTCGTCAGCGGAGATAAATTGTCTGCCAGCGGAGATAAGTTGTACGCCAGGGGATATAGACTTCCCGCCCCCGGAAATAAGTTTTCAGCCAGCGGAGAGACGTATTTCGTCAGCAGAGATAATTTGTCTGGAAGGGGTATAGATTTCCCGAAACCGGAAATATGTTTTCCGCCAGCGGAGAGACGTATTTCGTTAGCAGAGATAAGTTGTCAATCCGGGGATATAAATTTCTCGCCGCCGTAGATAAGTTTTCTACAAGCGGAGCGACGTATTTCGTAAGCAGAAATAAGTTTGCTGCAAGCGGAGAGACGTATTTCGTCAGCAGAGATAAGATGTCCAGCAGGGGATATAGATTTCTCGCCGCCAGAGGTAAATGTTCTGCCAGCGGAGATTAGTTTTCTGCTGGCGGAGAAACGTAATTCGTCAGCGGGGATAAATTGTCCGCCAGCGGATATAGATTTCCCAGCACCGGAAATAAGTTTTCCTCCAACGGAGAGACGTATTTCGTCAGCAGAGTTAAGTTGTCCGGCAGGGGATATAGATTTCCCGCCACCGGAAATAAGTTTTCCGCCAGCGGAGAGACGTATTTCATTAGCAGAGATAAGTTTTCAGCCAGCGGATATAAATTTCCCGCCACCGGAAATAAGTTTTCCGCAAGCGGTGAAACGTAATTCGTCTGCGGGGATAAATTGTCCGTTTGGGGATATAAATTTCCCGCCGCCGGAGATAAATTGTCTGCCAGCGGAGATAAGTTGGCCGTCAGCGGATATAGATTTCCCGCCACCGGAAATAAGTTTTTAGCCAGCGGAGAGACGTATTTCATCAGCAGAGATAAGTTGTCCGGCAGGGGATATAAATTTCCCGCCACCGGAAATAAGTTTTCCGCCTGCGGAAAGACGTATTTCGTCAGCAGAGATAATTTGTCTGGAAGGGGATATAAATTTCCCGCCACCGGAAATAAGTTTTCCGCCAGCGGAGAGACGTATTTCGTTAGCAGAGATAAGTTTTCCGCCCGCGGATATATTTCCCGCCACCGGAAATAAGTTTTCCGCCAGCGGAGAAACGTAATTCGGCTGCGGGGATAAATTGTCCGTCTGGGGATATAAATTTCCCGCCGCCGTTGTTAAGTTTTCTGACAGCGGAGAATCGTTGTTCGTCAGCGGAGATAAATTGTCTGCCAGCGGAGATAAGTTGTACGCCAGGGGATATAGACTTCCCGCCCCCGGAAATAAGTTTTCAGCCAGCGGAGAGACGTATTTCGTCAGCAGAGATAATTTGTCTGGAAGGGGTATAGATTTCCCGAAACCGGAAATATGTTTTCCGCCAGCGGAGAGACGTATTTCGTTAGCAGAGATAAGTTGTCAATCCGGGGATATAAATTTCTCGCCGCCGTAGATAAGTTTTCTACAAGCGGAGCGACGTATTTCGTAAGCAGAAATAAGTTTGCTGCAAGCGGAGAGACGTATTTCGTCAGCAGAGATAAGATGTCCAGCAGGGGATATAGATTTCCCGCCGCCAGAGGTAAATGTTCTGCTAGCGGAGATTAGTTTTCTGCTGGCGGAGAAACGTAATTCGTCAGCGGTGATAAATTGTCCGCCAGCGGATATAGATTTCCCAGCACCGGAAATAAGTTTTCCTCCAACGGAGAGACGTATTTCGTCAGCAGAGTTAAGTTGTCCGGCAGGGGATATAGATTTCCCGCCACCGGAAATAAGTTTTCCGCCAGCGGAGAGACGTATTTCATTAGCAGAGATAAGTTTTCAGCCAGCGGATATAAATTTCCCGCCACCGGAAATAAGTTTTCCGCAAGCGGTAAAACGTAATTCGTCTGCGGGGATAAATTGTCCGTTTGGGGATATAAATTTCCCGCCGCCGGAGATAAATTGTCTGCCAGCGGAGATAAGTTGTCCGTCAGCGGATATAGATTTCCCGCCACCGGAAATAAGTGTTTAGCCAGCGGAGAGACGTATTTCATCAGCAGAGATAAGTTGTCCGGCAGGGGATATAAATTTCCCGCCACCGGAAATAAGTTTTCCGCCTGCGGAGAGACGTATTTCGTTAGCAGAGATAAGTTTTCCGCAAGCGGATATAAATTTCCCGCCACCGGAAATATGTTTTCCGCAAGCGGTGAAACGTAATTCGTCAGCGGGGATAAATTGTCCGCCAGCGGATATAGATATCCCAGCACCGGAAATAAGTTTTCCTCCAACGGAGAGACGTATTTCGTCAGCAGAGATAAGTTGTCCAGCAGGGGCTATAAATTTCCCGCCACCGCAAATAATTTTTCCGCCAGCGGAGAGACGCATTTCGTTAGCAGAGATAACTTTTCCGCCAGCGGATATAAATTTCCCGCCACCGGAAATAAGTTTTCCGCAAGCGGTGAAACGTAATTCGTCTGCGGGTATAAATTGTCCGTTTGGGGATATAAATTTCCCGCCGCCGGAGATAAATTGTCTGCCAGCGGAGATAAGTTGTCCGTCAGCGGATATAGATTTCCCGGCACCGGAAATAAGTTTTCTGCCAGCGTAGAGACGTATTTCGTCAGCAGAGATAAGTTGTCCGGCAGGGGATATATATTTCCCGCTACCGGAGATCAGTTTACTGCCAGCGGAGAGACGTATTTCGTCAGCAGAGATAAGTTGTCTGGCAGAGGATATATATTTCCCTTCACCGGAAATTAGTTTTCCGCCAGTGGAGAGACGTATTTCGTCAGCAGAGATAAGTTGTCCGTCAGGGGATATAAATTTCCCGCCGCCGGAGATAAGTTTTCTACAAGCGGAGAGACGTATTTCGTCAGCAGAGATAAGTTGTCCGGCAGGGGATATATATTTCGCGCCACCGGAAATAAGTTTTCCGCCAGCGAAGAGACGTATTTCGTCTGCAAAGATAAGTTTTCTGCAAGCGGAGAGACGTGTTTCGTCAGCAGAGATAAGTTGTCCGGCAGGGGATATAGATTTCCCGCCACCGTAAATAAGTTTTCCGCCAGCGAAGAGATGTATTTTGTCAGCAAAGATAAGATGTCCGGCAGGGGATATAAATTCCTCGCAGCCGGAAGTAAATGTTCTGCCAGCGGAGATAAGCTTTCCAGAGGGGGGGGTGAAAAGTTTTCCGCCAGCGGATATGAATTTCCCGCCGCCGGAGATAAGCTTTCTGCCCGCGGAAAGACGTATTTTGTCAGCAAAGATAAGATAAGATAAGATGTCTGTCAGCGGAGAAAAGTTTTCCGCCAGCGGATATAAATTTTCCGCCATCGGATATAAATTTCCCGCTACCGCAGATAAGTTTTCCGCCAGCGGAGAGATGTATTTTGTCAGCCGAGATAAGATGTCCGGCAGGGGATATAAATTTCCCGTCGCCAGAAGCAAATGTTTTGCCAGCGGAGATAAGTTTTCTGCCGGCGGAGAAACGTAGGTCGTCTGCGGAGATATGTTGTCCGGCAGGGGGTATAAATTTCCCCCTCTGGTGAAAAGTTTTCCGGCAGCGGATATAAATTTCCCGCCACCGGAGATAAGTTTTCGATCTCGTGCAGAGACCTGCGGCAGTCATTTACAGTCGCTGAGTTCGACGATATTGAGCCTAGAGCTTTAATAGCTGCTTGGCTGTCCGAGAAAACGCACACTAAGTGCGTGTCTAGAAATAGTTTGGAGACGATGGAAATGGCCTCCTTGATGGCTACAACCTCCGCTTGGAACACACTGCAGTGGTCCGGGAGCCTGAAGCAATGACTGATGTTCAGCTCGCTGCAGTAGACTCCGCCTCCCACGCGGCCGTCTAACTTTGAGCCATCAGTGTAGAGGTGAACCGCATTTGCGGGGCCTGGTTCGCCCATCTCCCAGTCCTCCCTAAGTGGGATTGATACCTGGAAGGGCGTCGAGAGGTGATCAGTAGGGACACAATAATCTGTCCTCTCTGGTAATTGCGGGTGTCTCGTCAGGATTCCCGAGTGCCCGACCGCGGACGCTTTCCACAGTCCGGCTTCTCTCATTCTGAGTGCGGAAAGTGTTGCCATTTTCTTTCCCATGAGATCTATGGGGAGGAGGTCCAGCACAGTATCCAGGGCTTCCCCTGGAGTAGTGCGTAGCCCGCCAGTTATGCATAGCTCTGCCATGCGTTGAACTCTGCTGAGTTTGTTGAGGCATGTCTTTTTGTCTAAGGCTGGCCACCATACTACCGCTCCATAGAGCATGATCGGTCGTATGATGGTGGTGTAAAGCCACCGAACTATATAGGGGGTCATTCCCCATCTTAGTCCGATGGCTTTCCTGCAAGTATAGAGGGCTACTGTGGCCTTCTTTACTCTATCCTCTATGCTCAATTTCCAATCGAGCTTTCTATCGAGGATTAGACCAAGATACTTGGCGTTGTTGCTGAAGATTAGCGCTTCCCCACATAGTCTTGGGGGAATCAGTGCCGGTACTTTGTACTTCCTAGTGAAGAGCACCAGTTCCGTTTTAGACGGGTTGACGCCTAACCCGCATTTGTCTGCCCATTTTGACATCTTCATGAGAGTGCTTGTCAGGCACTCACATAGCGTCTGCGGGAATTTACCCGAGAATGCTATAGCAACATCGTCCGCATACGCCACCACGCGGCAGCCACCCCCCTCTATCTCCCGCAGCAGTTCGTTCACTGCCACGTTCCATAGGAGGGGCGAGAGGACTCCGCCCTGCGGGGTGCCTCTACTGACAAATCTGGTGGACGTTGACGTCCCCAGTGATGCCTCAACCGTCCTGCATTGTAGCATCTGATCGATCAGGCTCACCGTCCGGGAGTCAACCCCCAGTTCCGTCAGTGCACCCGTGATGGCGGTCGGTAGGATGTTATTAAAGGCGCCTTCTATGTCCAGGAAGGCTACCAGGGTGTATTCCTTACAGTTGATGGACGCTTCTATGATTGATGTGATCGTGTGTAGGGCCGTTTCGGTGGATCTTCCTTTCCGATAGGCATGCTGGGAGTCTGAGAATAGACTAGGCGGAATATTTACCGTGAGATGCATCCCCAAAAGCCGTTCCATCGTCTTCAGAAGGAAGGACGATAGACTTATGGGTCTGAAATCTTTGGGGGCAGTGTGCGAGGGCTTGCCTGCCTTGGGGATGAAGACGACTTTGGTATGAAGCCAGGTTTCCGGGATATATCCATGGGAGAAGATTCCCTCATATATCCTTTTGAGCCAACTAGTGCCTTTTTGTCCAGCGTGAATCAGTTGGGCAGGGATGATGCCATCTGGTCCCGCGGATTTGTATGGTTTGAAGCTTTTTATTGCCCACGAAATGTTCTCCTGGCTTAGCAGGTTCATGATACCACTTGAGGCAACGGAGGGAGCCGCGATGTAGTGTGGTCTGTTTTCATCGCAGCCGGGAAAGTGGGTGCTAAGGAGAAGATTTAGCGACTCATTACTGGACGTTGTCCATGATTGGTCGGCGTTCTTCAGGTAGCCCAGAGTGGGTGTAGTCTTCGAGAGAACTTTGCGCAAGCGCGAGGCTTCCGAGTTATTCTCAATGTCGCTACAGAACTTACGCCATGAGGCGCGTTTGGCTTTCCTCAGTTCTTTATTGTAAACTGACAGACTGGCCTTGTAATCGGCCAAGTTCTGCTCAGCGTTTTCGGCCTTAGCTTTATTGAAGAGTCTTCGGGAGGCTTTCCGGAGTTCCCTCAGTTTCGGATTCCACCATTCAGGTTTCTTCCGGCCTCTGCTCTTGCTAGAGGGGCAGGATTTATCGAGCGCCTCATTGCAGGCGTCGGTAAATAGTTTAACAAGATGACTCGTGACTTCCCTGGAGATCTCTTCCTCAGGTGGAGTCTCAGGGAGAACACGACAGAGATGGTCTGAGTACCGAGCCCAGTTTGTCCGCCTAAGGTTACGAAATTGAGCTGGTCTCGGTAGTGAAAAAGAGAATACGGTTTCCACGTACCTGTGGTCCGAGAAGGAGTGCTCTTCCAGGACCCTCCAGGATACGATGTTCCCGTGTAACTCGTGAGAGGCAAGTGTGAGGTCCAGGACCTCCTTGAGGTTTTTAATAATGAAGGTGGGATCACTCCCCCTATTTAAAAGGACCAT
The DNA here is from genome assembly GCF_009870125.1 of Drosophila pseudoobscura. Taxonomy (NCBI): domain Eukaryota; kingdom Metazoa; phylum Arthropoda; class Insecta; order Diptera; family Drosophilidae; genus Drosophila; species Drosophila pseudoobscura. Next base: position 694,963 of record NC_046680.1, read on the forward strand.
CTGAGTTTTCAGTAAATAGTTGAAGAGGTACTCACCCCTTTCGTTGGTGTCAGTGCTTCCCCACTGGCAGTGGTGTGCGTTGGCGTCGCACCCTACGATTAGGCCGATGTCCTTGGCCTCGCAGTCTGTGATTAGCGCCCTGAGCGCCTGTGGAGGGGGGTCTGGTTGGTCGTGACCCATGTACGTGGAGCAGATTCTCAGTGAGCACCCCTGGCCTTCGAGGCTCACTGCTGTTTGGTCTTCATTGCTGAAATTTGGGAGCAAAAATAAGTGCAAATCTCTTTTTGCAAGGATGCAGGTGCGAGTTTTACCTGCGGAGTCAGCTACGTATAGCTTATAGTCAGGAGTCCTCAGACCAGAGACCCTGTTTCCGAGGATCCAGGGCTCCTGAATGAGGACTATGTCGGCTCCACCCTTGGCTAGGTGGAGCAGAAGAGCAGCGCATGCTGCCTTACAATGGTGGAGGTTTATCTGCAGGAGTATCAGTGACATTCCTGAGGTCCACCTCCACCATTGTCCTTTCGTGGTCGCTCTCCGAAGAGTCCAACTCCTCCGCGACCCCGATGTGTTTGAGATCCCTAGTGAGATCGCTCACGTCTGAGACGTAACCATCTAAAATGTCATCCGACACCACTGATGCCACGTCTGACACCGCAGGCTTGATCTCCGTACTAGGGATCTCCGGGGGCTCCAGGTCTGGCTCGACCGTCGGCTGCATGCCTTTGGAGTCGGACTTGTATGGTACTACGACTACTTTCTTGTAGCCGTAGTCCACAGCGCCCTCCGTGTCGTGGAGAAGTCTGACCGACTCCTCGTTCAGGACGAGGATAATTTGGCGCCTCTGCCCGTTGCTCTCCTCTACTTTGGCCACCTTCCAATCGGCTGTGGGAAGGTGGGGGTTGCAGACCTGCAGAATCCGGAGAATCTTATCCGGCTCTGCAGGCTTCGCCGAGACCCACGCTCTGGCCCTCGGCTTGCTGGGGATGTCCTCCCACTTCACGACCTCCAGCTGGGCTCCTGGGTAGACCTCCTTGAGCGACGCTACCGCCTTCGCGTAGAGGGCCGCCGAGCGAGCATCTTGGCAGGCGATGGCTTTCACCCTGCCTTGGTGCCACCCGGCGTCCTCACACTTGGGCGGTGGTCCTCCATTCTCCTCCAACTCCTGGAGGAAACGGTCTTGGAGCTCGTTTTCCACGAGGTGCCACTTGTCCCTAGGGATCTGCCCGTCTTTAGAGCCCCTGTCTAGGACTCCAATCAGGGTTTTTCCCCTCGCCACCTCGGCAAACGAGCGGTTGCTCAATGTCTTTGTCCTCTTGGCCTGTTGGACTTGTGTGGCGGTGTCCTCCGCCGAGCGTTGCCGCTTGCTTGGGGCCTTGGCTGTGGCCTTGCCAGCTTTGGCTGGCTGGTAGTCGGGCAGGACTGTCTTGGCCCATCCCCGCGATTCGATTCCCTGGGCAGACGCCAGGAACACCGGGTCGTCGTTGCCCAGGATGAAGGCCGCACGTCTTTTGTCCTGAAACTTGGGCCTATCTTTCGAGGCAGAGGCGCCGCCTGCCGGGGTTGTCAAGGGGTTCCCGGTCCCAAGGGGTCCGCCAGCCGCGATATCGCTCTGCATGGTCGCCCCCCGGTAACCGGGTCGCCCTTGGGGCCCCCCGACGTGGATTGGCCCGATTGGCTTTTCGGTCCTCTCCTCACAGCGCCTGCTGCCTCGAGACGGTGGACCGACTTAGTCTCCTTCCCCGTCTTTTTGGGCACTGGTTTCCCAGATGCGTTTGTAGAGGGATGGTCTTTTCCCTCCGGCACTTTAGGAGGAGTGCCTTGCTCCTTTGCGGTGTTTTTTGTTTTAATATTTAAATTTGGCATATTTGATCCCACGAGTAGGCGGGAAGGGGTTAGTCGCCCGGGGCATAGCCCGCGTGCCCCGGGAAGCCTTATTAAAACTGGAGGTCGGCAGGTATCCAGAGTCCGCATATAAGCGACCGAGCACCCCCTCGGCCATGCATCCCTCGGCATATGACAGTGTCACCTTGGATTGGGGTTATTTCACTGAGAGTTTTCTTCTCTCCGCCCGACTACAATTCGCCAGCATCCTGGCAGAGACATGACCGTACCAGGACCTGTTTCCAGCCGCCCTCACGGGGAGAGTATAGTCGCACTTCCGCCGGTGTGTACAGTTACGGCGGGTGCCGGTTCGCTCGTGCCCACCTGTATCCGATGACGCGGAGCACAGTCGCCTTGGATCCAGGGCAAGCCATGAACCCGAGGCACCCGTGCCCCTTTCCAAGTCTACAGTTGTGACGAGCCGACCCGACATCCGTTTATCCCCCTATAGCACCCGACGGCTGACGGCCGTCCTTAGTTAACCGTAGAAAAATGCTTGGTGTGATATTTATGCACAACTTGTGACATAGACAGCCCTGATCTGTTGAGCCGCATAAACTTCACGATTCCTATTAGACTGACTAGAAATTTTATACCGTTGTTCCTTCCACTTTGTAGATCGAATTATTCCTTGCATGAACCGTTTAGGGTCTTATGCTCGGATTATAATTCCCTCTACCATATTATATCCAACACTAATTCTCTTCCTCTTATTAAATTATTAATCCTTACACACCTTTCTATTAATTAGTAACTGTAGTATTTGTATTTTGATTGCATGCTTAATTTCTTAGTTTCTTAGTTTAGTTTAGTGCTAATTTTCCTCGAATGTTAGTCTAATATCTATCTTTCTTGCATGTTCGCGTTTGGTTCGGCTACGCACCGCGCGTCATGCGGCAGCGCCCCTCGGTCGGTTGGGCGGGAGGAGGGCTGCGTTTTGCCTGGGATCCGCGCGTAACAGCCTTCTGCTGGTGTCACACGTGCCACTTGACGGTGCAGTAATTGCATCGCCTCTTGAAAGATGCAGTCATTGCATGAAACGTAGGTCGTCTGCGGAGATAAGTTTTCCGCCAGCGGAGAGACGTATTTTGTCAGCAAAGATAAGTTGTCCGGCAGGGGATATAGATTTCCCGCCACCGTAAATAAGTTTTCCGCCAGCGAAGAGATGTATTTTGTCAGCAGAGATAAGATGTCCGGCAGGGGATATAAATTCCTCGCCGCCGGAAGTAAATGTTCTGCCAGCGGAGATAAGTTTTCCAGAGGGGGGAGAAAAGTTTTCCGCCAGCGGATATAAATTTCCCGCCGCCGGAGATAAGTTTTCTGCAAGCGGAGAGACGTATATCGTCAGCAGAGATACGTTTTCTGCCAGTGGAGAGACGTATTTCGTTTGCAGAGATAAGTTGACAGGCCGGAATATAAATTTCTCGCCGCCGGAGATAAGTTTTCTGCAAGCGGAGAGACGTATTTCGTCAGCAGAGATAAGTTAGCTGCAAGCGGAGAGACGTATTTCGTCTGCAGAGATAACTTGTCCGGCAGTGGATATAGCTTTCCCGGCACCGGAAATAAGTTTTCCGCCAGCGGAGAGACGTATTTCTTTAGCAGAGATAAGTTGTCAGGCCGGGGATAAAAATTTCTTGCCGCCGGAGATAAGTTTTCTGCAAGCGGACAGACGTATTTCGTCAGCAGAAATAAGTTTTCCGCCAGCGGAGAGACGTATTTCGTTGGCAGAGATACGTTGTCCGGCAGGGGATATAGATTTCCCGCCACCGTTAATAAGTTTTCCGCCAGCGAAGAGATGTATTTTGTCAGCAGAGATAAGATGTCCGGCAGGGGATATAAATTCCTCGCCGCCGGAAGTAAATGTTCTGCCAGCGGAGATAAGTTTTCCAGAGGGGGGGAGAAAAGTTTTCCGCCAGCGGATATAAATTTCCCGCTACCGCAGATAACTTTTCCGCCAGCGGAGAGAAGTATTTTGTCAGCCGAGATAAGATGTCCGGCAGGGGATATAAATGTTTTGCCAGCGGAGATAAGTTTTCTGCCGGCGGAGAAACGTAGGTCGTCTGCGGAGATAAGTTGTCCGGCAGGGGGTATAAATTTCCCCCTCTGGTCAAAAGTTTTCCATCAGCGGATATAAATTTCCCGCCACCGGAGTTTTCCGCCAGCGGAGAGACGTATTTTGTCAGCAGAGATAAGTTGTCCGGCAGGGGATATAATTTTCCCGCCGCCGGAGATAAGTTTTCTGCCAGCGTAGATACGTATTTCGTCAGCAGAGATAAGATGTCCGGCAACGGATATAGATTTCCCGGCACCGGAAAAAAGATTTCCGCCAGCGGAGAGACGTATTTCGTTAGCAGAGATAAGTTGTCTGGCAGGGGATATAGATATTCCGGCACCGGAAATAAGTTTTCCGCCAGCGGAGAGATGTATTTCGTCAGCAGAGATAAGTTGTCTGGCAGGGAATATAGATTTCCCGCCGCCGGAGATAAGTTTTCTGCAAGCGGAGAGACGTATTTTGTCAGCAGAGATAAGTTGTCCGGCAGGGGCTATAAATTTCCCCCTCTGGAGAAAAGTTTTCCGCCAGCGGATATAAATTTCCCGCCACCGGAGATAAGTTTTCTGCCAGCGGACAGACGTATTTTGTCAGCAGAGATAAGTTGTCCGGCAGGGGCTATAAATTTCCCCCTCTGGAGAAAAGTTTTCCCCCAGCGGATATAAATTTCCCGCCACCGGAGATAAGTTTTCCGCCACCGGAGAGACGTATTTTGTCAGCAGAGATAAGTTGTCCGGCAGGGGATATAAATTTCCCGCCACCGGAGATAAGTTTTCCGCCAGCGGAGAGACGTATTTCGTCAGCAGAGATAAGTTGTCTGGCAGGGAATATAGATTTCCCGCCGCCGGAGATAAGTTTTCTGCAAGCGGAGAGACGTATTTTGTCAGCAGAGATAAGTTGTCCGGCAGGGGCTATAAATTTCCCCCTCTGGAGAAAAGTTTTCCCCCAGCGGATATAAATTTCCCGCCACCGGAGATAAGTTTTCCGCCACCGGAGAGACGTATTTTGTCAGCAGAGATAAGTTGTCCGGCAGGGGATATAAATTTCCCTCCACCGGAGATAAGTTTTCTGCCAGCGTAGAGACGTATTTTGTCAGCAGTGATAAGTTGTCCGGCAGGGGATATAAATTTCCCGCCACCGGAGATAAGTTTTCCGCCAGCGGAGAGACGTATTTCGTCAGCAGAGATAAGTTGTCCGGCAGGGGATATAAATTTCCCTCCACCGGAGATAAGTTTTCTGCCAGCGTAGAGACGTATTTTGTCAGCAGTGATAAGTTGTCCGGCAGGGGATATAAATTTCCCGCCACCGGAGATAAGTTTTCCGCCAGCGGAGAGACGTATTTCGTCAGCAGAGATAAGTTGTTCGGCAGGGGATATAGATTTTCCGCCACCGGAAATAAGTTTTCCGCCACCGGAGAGACGTATTTTGTCAGCAGAGATAAGTTGTCCGGCAGGGGCTATAAATTTCCCCCTCTGGAGAAAAGTTTTCCGCCAGCGGATAGAAATTTCCCGCCACCGGAGATAAGTTTTCTGCCAGCGGAGAGACGTATTTCGTCAGCAGAGATAAGTTGTCTGGCAGGGAATATAGATTTCACGCCGCCGGAGATAAGTTTTCCGCCAGCGGATAGACGTATTTTGTGAGCAGAGATAAGTTGTCTGGCAGGGAATATAGATTTCCCGCCACCGTAAATAAGTTTTCCGCCAGCGAAGAGGTGTATTTTGTCAGCAGAGATAAGATGTCCGGCAGGGGATATAAATTCCTCGCCGCCGGAAGTAAATGTTCTGCCAGCGGAGATAAGTTTTCCAGAGGGGGGGAGAAAAGTTTTCCGCCAGCGGATATAAATTTCCCGCTACCGCAGATAAGTTTTCCGCCAGCGGAGAGATGTACTTTGTCAGCCGAGATAAGATGTCCGGCAGGGGATATAAATTTCCCGTCGCTGGAAGTAAATGTTTTGCCAGCGGAGATAAGTTTTCTGCCGGCGGAGAAACGTAGGTCGTCTGCGGAGATAAGTTGTCCGGCAGGGGGTATAAATTTCCCCCTCTGGTCAAAAGTTTTCCGGCAGGGGATATAAATTTCCCGCCACCGGAGATAAGTTTTCCGCCAGCGGAGAGACGTATTTCGTCAGCAGAGATAAGTTGTTCGGCAGGGGATATAGATTTTCCGCCACCGGAAATAAGTTTTCCGCCACCGGAGAGACGTATTTTGTCAGCAGAGATAAGTTGTCCGGCAGGGGCTATAAATTTCCCCCTCCGGAGAAAAGTTTTCCCCCAGCGGATATAAATTTCCCGCCACCGGAGATAAGTTTTCCGCCACCGGAGAGACGTATTTTGTCAGCAGAGATAAGTTGTCCGGCAGGGGATATAAATTTCCCTCCACCGGAGATAAGTTTTCTGCCAGCGTAGAGACGTATTTTGTCAGCAGTGATAAGTTGTCCGGCAGGGGATATAAATTTCCCGCTACCGGAGATAAGTTTTCCGCCAGCGGAGAGACGTATTTCGTCAGCAGAGATAAGTTGTCCGGCAGGGGATATAGATTTTCCGCCACCGGAAATAAGTTTTCCGCCAGCGGAGAGACGTATTTCGTCAGCAGAGATTAGTTGTCAGGCCGGCGATATAAATTTTCCGCCGCCGGAGGTAAATGTTCTGCCAGCGGAGATAAGTTTTCTGCCGGCGGAGAAACGTAGTTCGTCAGCGGAGATAAGTTGTCCGGCAGGGGCTATAAATTTCCCCCTCTGGAGAAAAGTTTTCCGCCAGCGGATAGAAATTTCCCGCCACCGGAGATAAGTTTTCTGCCAGCGGAGAGACGTATTTCGTCAGCAGAGATAAGTTGTCTGGCAGGGAATATAGATTTCACGCCGCCGGAGATAAGTTTTCCGCCAGCGGATAGACGTATTTTGTGAGCAGAGATAAGTTGTCTGGCAGGGAATATAGATTTCCCGCCGCCGGAGATAAGTTTTCTGCCCGCGGAAAGACGTATTTTGTCAGCAAAGATAAGATAAGATAAGATAAGATGTCTGTCAGCGGAGAAAAGTTTTCCGCCAGCGGATATAAATTTCCCGCTGCCGCAGATAAGTTTTCCGCCAGCGGAGAGATGTATTTTGTCAGCAGAGATAAGTTGTCCGGCAGGGGATATAAATTTCCCGCCACCGGAGATAAGTTTTCCGCCACCGGAGAGACGTATTTTGTCAGCAGAGATAAGTTGTCCGGCAGGGGCTATAAATTTCCCCCTCTGAAGAAAAGTTTTCCGCCAGCGGATATAAATTTCCCGCCACCGGAGTTAAGTTTTCTGCCAGCAGAGAGACGTATTTTGTCAGCAGAGATAAGTTGTCCGGCAGGGGCTATAAATTTCCCCCTCTGGAGAAAAGTTTTCCGGCAGGGGATATAAATTTCCCTCCGCCGGAGATAAGTTTTCTGCCAGCGTAGAGGCGTATTTCGTCAGCAGAGATAAGTTGTCCGGCAGGGGATATATATTTCCCGCCACCGGAAATAAGTTTTCCGCCAGCGGAGAGATGTATTTTGTTTTCCGAGATAAGATGTCCCGCCGCCGGAAGTAAATGTTTTGCCAGCGGAGGTAGGTCGTCTGCGTAGATAAATTTCCCGCCACCGGAGATAAGTTTTCCGCCACCGGAGAGACGTATTTTGTCAGCAGAGATAAGTTGTCCGGCAGGAGCTATAAATTTCCCCCTCTGAAGAAAAGTTTTCCGCCAGCGGATAGAAATTTCCCGCCACCGGAGATAAGTTTTCTGCCAGCGGAGAGACGTATTTCGTCAGCAGAGATAAGTTGTCCGGCTGGGGATATAGATTTTCCGCCACCGGAAATAAGTTTTCTGCCAGCGTAGAGACGTATTTTGTCAGCAGTGATAAGTTGTCTGGCAGGGGATATAAATTTCCCGCCACCGGAGATAAGTTTTCCGCCAGCGGAGAGACGTATTTCGTCAGCAGAGATAAGTTGTCCGGCAGGGGATATAAATTTCCCTCCACCGGAGATAAGTTTTCCGCCAGCGAAGAGGTGTATTTTGTCAGCAGAGATAAGATGTCCGGCAGGGGATATAAATTCCTCGCCGCCGGAAGTAAATGTTCTGCCAGCGGAGATAAGTTTTCCAGAGGGGGGGGAGAAAAGTTTTCCGCCAGCGGATATAAATTTCCCGCCGCCGGAGATAAGTTTTCTGCCCGCGGAAAGACGTATTTTGTCAGCAAAGATAAGATAAGATAAGATGTCTGTCAGCGGAGATAAGTTTTCAGCCGGCGGAGAAACGTAGGTCGTCTGCGTAGATAAGTTTTCCGCCAGCGGAGAGACGTATTTTGTCAGCAGAGATAAGTTGTCCGGCAGGAGCTATAAATTTCCCCCTCTGAAGAAAAGTTTTCCGCCAGCGGATAGAAATTTCCCGCCACCGGAGATAAGTTTTCTGCCAGCGGAGAGACGTATTTCGTCAGCAGAGATAAGTTTTCCGCCAGCGGATAGAAATTTCCCGCCACCGGAGATAAGTTTTCTGCCAGCGGAGAGACGTATTTCGTCAGCAGAGATAAGTTGTCTGGCAGGGAATATAGATTTTCCGCCGCCGGAGGTAAATGTTCTGCCAGCGGAGATAAATTTTCCAGAGGGGGGGAGAAAAGTTTTCCGCCAGCGGATATAAATTTCCCGCCACCGGAGATAAGTTTTCTGCCACCGGAGAGACGTATTTTGTCAGCAGAGATAAGTTGTCCGGCAGGGGCTATAAATTTCCCCCTCTGGAGAAAAGTTTTCCGACAGCGGATATAAATTTCCCGCCACCGGAGATAAGTTTTCCGCCACCGGAGAGACGTATTTTGTCAGCAGAGATAAGTTGTCCGGCAGGGGATATAAATTTCCCTCCACCGGAGATAAGTTTTCTGCCAGCGTAGAGACGTATTTTGTCAGCAGTGATAAGTTGTCCGGCAGGGGATATAAATTTCCCGCCGCCGGAGATAAGTTTTCTGCCCGCGGAAAGACGTATTTTGTCAGCAAAGATAAGATAAGATAAGATGTCTGTCAGCGGAGATAAGTTTTCAGCCGGCGGAGAAACGTAGGTCGTCTGCGTAGATAAGTTTTCCGCCAGCGGAGAGACGTATTTTGTCAGCAGAGATAAGTTGTCCGGCAGAGGATATAGATTTCCCGCCACCGGAAATAAGATTTCCGCCTGCGGAGAGACGTATTTCGTTAGCAGAGATAAGTTGTCTGGCAGAGGATATAGATATTCCGGCACCGGAAATAAGTTTTCCACCAGCGGAGAGACGTATTTCGTCAGCAGAGATAAGTTGTCAGGCAGGGAATATAGATTTCACGCCGCCGGAGATAAGTTTTCCGCCAGCGGATAGACGTATTTTGTGAGCAGAGATAAGTTGTCCGGCAGGGGATATAAATTTCCCTCTCTGGAGAAAAGTTTTCCCCCAGCGGATATAAATTTCCCGCCGCCGGAGATAAGTTTTCTGCCAGCGGACAGACGTATTTTGTCAGCAGAGATAAGTTGTCCGGCAGGGGCTATAAATTTCCCCCTCTGGAGAAAAGTTTTCCCCCAGCGGATATAAATTTCCCGCCACCGGAGATAAGTTTTCCGCCACCGGAGAGACGTATTTTGTCAGCAGAGATAAGTTGTCCGGCAGGGGATATAAATTTCCCGCCACCGGAGATAAGTTTTCCGCCAGCGGAGAGACGTATTTCGTCAGCAGAGATAAGTTGTCTGGCAGGGAATATAGATTTCCCGCCGCCGGAGATAAGTTTTCTGCAAGCGGAGAGACGTATTTTGTCAGCAGAGATAAGTTGTCCGGCAGGGGCTATAAATTTCCCCCTCTGGAGAAAAGTTTTCCCCCAGCGGATATAAATTTCCCGCCACCGGAGATAAGTTTTCCGCCACCGGAGAGACGTATTTTGTCAGCAGAGATAAGTTGTCCGGCAGGGGATATAAATTTCCCTCCACCGGAGATAAGTTTTCTGCCAGCGTAGAGACGTATTTTGTCAGCAGTGATAAGTTGTCCGGCAGGGGATATAAATTTCCCGCCACCGGAGATAAGTTTTCCGCCAGCGGAGAGACGTATTTCGTCAGCAGAGATAAGTTGTCCGGCAGGGGATATAAATTTCCCTCCACCGGAGATAAGTTTTCTGCCAGCGTAGAGACGTATTTTGTCAGCAGTGATAAGTTGTCCGGCAGGGGATATAAATTTCCCGCCACCGGAGATAAGTTTTCCGCCAGCGGAGAGACGTATTTCGTCAGCAGAGATAAGTTGTTCGGCAGGGGATATAGATTTTCCGCCACCGGAAATAAGTTTTCCGCCACCGGAGAGACGTATTTTGTCAGCAGAGATAAGTTGTCCGGCAGGGGCTATAAATTTCCCCCTCTGGAGAAAAGTTTTCCGCCAGCGGATAGAAATTTCCCGCCACCGGAGATAAGTTTTCTGCCAGCGGAGAGACGTATTTCGTCAGCAGAGATAAGTTGTCTGGCAGGGAATATAGATTTCACGCCGCCGGAGATAAGTTTTCCGCCAGCGGATAGACGTATTTTGTGAGCAGAGATAAGTTGTCTGGCAGGGAATATAGATTTCCCGCCACCGTAAATAAGTTTTCCGCCAGCGAAGAGGTGTATTTTGTCAGCAGAGATAAGATGTCCGGCAGGGGATATAAATTCCTCGCCGCCGGAAGTAAATGTTCTGCCAGCGGAGATAAGTTTTCCAGAGGGGGGGAGAAAAGTTTTCCGCCAGCGGATATAAATTTCCCGCTACCGCAGATAAGTTTTCCGCCAGCGGAGAGATGTACTTTGTCAGCCGAGATAAGATGTCCGGCAGGGGATATAAATTTCCCGTCGCTGGAAGTAAATGTTTTGCCAGCGGAGATAAGTTTTCTGCCGGCGGAGAAACGTAGGTCGTCTGCGGAGATAAGTTGTCCGGCAGGGGGTATAAATTTCCCCCTCTGGTCAAAAGTTTTCCGGCAGCGGATATAAATTTCCCGCCACCGGAGATAAGTTTTCCGCCAGCGGAGAGACGTATTTCGTCAGCAGAGATAAGTTGTTCGGCAGGGGATATAGATTTTCCGCCACCGGAAATAAGTTTTCCGCCACCGGAGAGACGTATTTTGTCAGCAGAGATAAGTTGTCCGGCAGGGGCTATAAATTTCCCCCTCTGGAGAAAAGTTTTCCGCCAGCGGATAGAAATTTCCCGCCACCGGAGATAAGTTTTCTGCCAGCGGAGAGACGTATTTCGTCAGCAGAGATAAGTTGTTCGGCAGGGGATATAAATTTCCCTCCACCGGAGATAAGTTTTCTGCCAGCGTAGAGACGTATTTTGTCAGCAGTGATAAGTTGTCCGGCAGGGGATATAAATTTCCCGCTACCGGAGATAAGTTTTCCGCCAGCGGAGAGACGTATTTCGTCAGCAGAGATAAGTTGTCCGGCAGGGGATATAGATTTTCCGCCACCGGAAATAAGTTTTCCGCCAGCGGAGAGACGTATTTCGTCAGCAGAGATAAGTTGTCAGGCCGGCGATATAAATTTTCCGCCGCCGGAGGTAAATGTTCTGCCAGCGGAGATAAGTTTTCTGCCGGCGGAGAAACGTAGTTCGTCAGCGGAGATAAGTTGTCCGGCAGGGGTTATAAATTTCCCCCTCTGGAGAAAAGTTTTCCGCCAGCGGATAGAAATTTCCCGCCACCGGAGATAAGTTTTCTGCCAGCGGAGAGACGTATTTCGTCAGCAGAGATAAGTTGTCTGGCAGGGAATATAGATTTCACGCCGCCGGAGATAAGTTTTCCGCCAGCGGATAGACGTATTTTGTGAGCAGAGATAAGTTGTCTGGCAGGGAATATAGATTTCCCGCCGCCGGAGATAAGTTTTCTGCCCGCGGAAAGACGTATTTTGTCAGCAAAGATAAGATAAGATAAGATAAGATGTCTGTCAGCGGAGAAAAGTTTTCCGCCAGCGGATATAAATTTCCCGCTACCGCAGATAAGTTTTCCGCCAGCGGAGAGATGTATTTTGTCAGCAGAGATAAGTTGTCCGGCAGGGGATATAAATTTCCCGCCACCGGAGAGACGTATTTTGTCAGCAGAGATAAGTTGTCCGGCAGGGGCTATAAATTTCCCCCTCTGAAGAAAAGTTTTCCGCCAGCGGATATAAATTTCCCGCCACCGGAGTTAAGTTTTCTGCCAGCAGAGAGACGTATTTTGTCAGCAGAGATAAGTTGTCCGGCAGGGGATATAAATTTCCCGCCACCGGAGATAAGTTTTCCGCCACCGGAGAGACGTATTTTGTCAGCAGAGATAAGTTGTCCGGCAGGGGCTATAAATTTCCCCCTCTGGAGAAAAGTTTTCCGGCAGGGGATATAAATTTCCCTCCGCCGGAGATAAGTTTTCTGACAGCGTAGAGGCGTATTTCGTCAGCAGAGATAAGTTGTCCGGCAGGGGATATATATTTCCCGCCACCGGAAATAAGTTTTCCGCCAGCGGAGAGATGTATTTTGTTTTCCGAGATAAGATGTCCCGCCGCCGGAAGTAAATGTTTTGCCAGCGGAGGTAGGTCGTCTGCGTAGATAAATTTCCCGCCACCGGAGATAAGTTTTCCGCCACCGGAGAGACGTATTTTGTCAGCAGAGATAAGTTGTCCGGCAGGAGCTATAAATTTCCCCCTCTGAAGAAAAGTTTTCCGCCAGCGGATAGAAATTTCCCGCCACCGGAGATAAGTTTTCTGCCAGCGGAGAGACGTATTTCGTCAGCAGAGATAAGTTGTCCGGCAGGGGATATAAATTCCTCGCCGCCGGAAGTAAATGTTCTGCCAGCGGAGATAAGTTTTCCAGAGGGGGGGAGAAAAGTTTTCCGCCAGCGGATATAAAATTTCCCGCTGCCGGAGATAAGTTTTCTGCCCGCGGAAAGACGTATTTTGTCAGCAAAGATAAGATAAGATAAGATGTCTGTCAGCGGAGATAAGTTTTCAGCCGGCGGAGAAACGTAGGTCGTCTGCGTAGATAAGTTTTCCGCCAGCGGAGAGACGTATTTTGTCAGCAGAGACAAGTTGTCCGGCAGAGGATATAGATTTCCCGCCACCGGAAATAAGATTTCCGCCTGCGGAGAGACGTATTTCGTTAGCAGAGATAAGTTGTCTGGCAGGGGATATAGATATTCCGGCACCGGAAATAAGTTTTCCACCAGCGGAGAGACGTATTTCGTCAGCAGAGATAAGTTGTCTGGCAGGGAATATAGATTTCCCGCCGCCGTAGATAAGTTTTCCGCCACCGGAGAGACGTATTTTGTCAGCAGAGATAAGTTGTCCGGCTGGGGCTATAAATTTCCCCCTCTGGAGAAAAGTTTTTCGCCAGCGGATATAAATTTCCCGCCACCGGAGATAAGTTTTCTGCCACCGGAGAGACGTATTTTGTCAGCAGAGATAAGTTGTCCGGCAGGGGCTATAAATTTCCCCCTCTAGAGAAAAGTTTTCCGACAGCGGATATAAATTTCCCGCCACCGGAGATAAGTTTTCCGCCACCGGAGAGACGTATTTTGTCAGCAGAGATAAGTTGTCCGGCAGGGGATATAAATTTCCCTCCACCGGAGATAAGTTTTCTGCCAGCGTAGAGACGTATTTTGTCAGCAGTGATAAGTTGTCCGGCAAGGGATATAAATTTCAGGCCACCGGAGATAAGTTTTCCGCCAGCGGAGAGACGTATTTCGTCAGCAGAGATAAGTTGTCCGGCAGGGGATATAGATTTTCCGCCACCGGAAATAAGTTTTCCGCCAGCGGAGAGACGTATTTCGTCAGCAGAGATAAGTTGTCCGGCAGGGGATATATATTTCCCGCCACCGGAAATAAGTTTTCCGCCAGCGGAGAGACGTATTTCGTCAGCAGAGATAAGTTGTCAGGCCGGGGATATAAATTTTCCGCCGCCGGAGGTAAATGTTCTGCCAGCGGAGATAAGTTTTCTGCCGGCGGAGAAACGTATTTCGTTAGCAGAGATAAGTGGTCTGACAAGGGATATAGATTTCCCGCCGCCGGAGATAAGTTTTCTGCCAGCGTAGAGACGTATTTCGTCAGCAGAGATAAGTTGTCCGGCAGGGGATATATATTTCCCGCCACCGGAAATAAGTTTTCCGCCAGCGGAGAGACGTATTTCGTCAGCAGAGATAAGTTGTCTGGCAGGGGATATATATTTCCCGCCACCGGAAATAAGTTTTCCGCCAGCGGAGAGACGTATTTCGTCAGCAGAGATAAGTTGTCAGGCCGGGGATATAAATTTTCCGCCGCCGGAGGTAAATGTTCTGCCAGCGGAGATAAGTTTTCTGCCGGCGGAGAAACGTAGTTCGTCAGCAGAGATAAGTTGTCCGGCAGGAGTCTATATATTTCCCGCCACCGGAAATAAGTTTTCCGCCAGCGGAGAGACGTATTTCGTCAGCAGAGATAAGTTGTCAGGCCGGGGATATAAATTTTCCGCCGCCGGAGGTAAATGTTCTGCCAGCGGAGATAAGTTTTCCAGAGGGGGGGAGAAAAGTTTTCCGCCAGCGGATATAAATTTCCCGCCACCGGAGATAAGTTTTCTGCCACCGGAGAGACGTATTTTGTCAGCAGAGATAAGTTGTCCGGCAGGGGCTATAAATTTCCCCCTCTGGAGAAAAGTTTTCCGACAGCGGATATAAATTTCCCGCCACCGGAGATAAGTTTTCCGCCACCGGAGAGACGTATTTTGTCAGCAGAGATAAGTTGTCCGGCAGGGGATATAAATTTCCCTCCACCGGAGATAAGTTTTCTGCCAGCGTAGAGACGTATTTTGTCAGCAGTGATAAGTTGTCCGGCAGGGGATATAAATTTCCCGCCGCCGGAGATAAGTTTTCTGCCCGCGGAAAGACGTATTTTGTCAGCAAAGATAAGATAAGATAAGATGTCTGTCAGCGGAGATAAGTTTTCAGCCGGCGGAGAATCGTAGGTCGTCTGCGTAGATAAGTTTTCCGCCAGCGGAGAGACGTATTTTGTCAGCAGAGATAAGTTGTCCGGCAGAGGATATAGATTTCCCGCCACCGGAAATATGATTTCCGCCTGCGGAGAGACGTATTTCGTTAGCAGAGATAAGTTGTCTGGCAGAGGATATAGATATTCCGGCACCGGAAATAAGTTTTCCACCAGCGGAGAGACGTATTTCGTCAGCAGAGATAAGTTGTCTGGCAGGGAATATAGATTTCCCGCCGCCGTAGATAAGTTTTCCGCCACCGGAGAGACGTATTTTGTCAGCAGAGATAAGTTGTCCGGCTGGGGCTATAAATTTCCCCCTCTGTAGAAAAGTTTTTCGCCAGCGGATATAAATTTCCCGCCACCGGAGATAAGTTTTCTGCCACCGGAGAGACGTATTTTGTCAGCAGAGATAAGTTGTCCGGCAGGGGCTATAAATTTCCCCCTCTGGAGAAAAGTTTTCCGACAGCGGATATAAATTTCCCGCCACCGGAGATAAGTTTTCCGCCACCGGAGAGACGTATTTTGTCAGCAGAGATAAGTTGTCCGGCAGGGGATATAAATTTCCCTCCACCGGAGATAAGTTTTCTGCCAGCGTAGAGACGTATTTTGTCAGCAGTGATAAGTTGTCCGGCAAGGGATATAAATTTCAGGCCACCGGAGATAAGTTTTCCGCCAGCGGAGAGACGTATTTCGTCAGCAGAGATAAGTTGTCCGGCAGGGGATATAGATTTTCCGCCACCGGAAATAAGTTTTCCGCCAGCGGAGAGACGTATTTCGTCAGCAGAGATAAGTTGTCTGGCAGGGAATATAGATTTCCCGCCGCCGTAGATAAGTTTTCCGCCACCGGAGAGACGTATTTTGTCAGCAGAGATAAGTTGTCCGGCTGGGGCTATAAATTTCCCCCTCTGGAGAAAAGTTTTTCGCCAGCGGATATAAATTTCCCGCCACCGGAGATAAGTTTTCTGCCACCGGAGAGACGTATTTTGTCAGCAGAGATAAGTTGTCCGGCAGGGGATATAAATTTCCCCCTCTGGAGAAAAGTTTTCCGACAGCGGATATAAATTTCCCGCCACCGGAGATAAGTTTTCCGCCACCGGAGAGACGTATTTTGTCAGCAGAGATAAGTTGTCCGGCAGGGGATATAAATTTCCCTCCACCGGAGATAAGTTTTCTGCCAGCGTAGAGACGTATTTTGTCAGCAGTGATAAGTTGTCCGGCAGGGGATATATATTTCCCGCCACCGGAAATAAGTTTTCCGCCAGCGGAGAGACGTATTTCGTCAGCAGAGATAAGTTGTCAGGCCGGGGATATAAATTTTCCGCCGCCGGAGGTAAATGTTCTGCCAGCGGAGATAAGTTTTCTGCCGGCGGAGAAACGTATTTCGTTAGCAGAGATAAGTGGTCTGGCAGGGGATATAGATTTCCCGCCGCCGGAGATAAGTTTTCTGCCAGCGTAGAGACGTATTTCGTCAGCAGAGATAAGTTGTCCGGCAGGGGATATATATTTCCCGCCACCGGAAATAAGTTTTCCGCCAGCGGAGAGACGAATTTCGTCAGCAGAGATAAGTTGTCCGGCAGGGGATATATATTTCCCGCCACCGGAAATAAGTTTTCCGCCAGCGGAGAGACGTATTTCGTCAGCAGAGATAAGTTGTCAGGCCGGTGATATAAATTTTCCGCCGCCGGAGGTAAATGTTCTGCCAGCGGAGATAAGTTTTCTGCCGGCGGAGAAACGTAGTTCGTCAGCGGAGATAAGTTGTCCGGCAGGGGCTATAAATTTCCCCCTCTGGAGAAAAATTTTCCGCCAGCGGATAGAAATTTCCCGCCACAGGAGATAAGTTTTCTGCCAGCGGAGAGACGTATTTCGTCAGCAGAGATAAGTTGTCTGGCAGGGAATATAGATTTCACGCCACCGGAAATAAGTTTTCCGCCAGCGGAGAGATGTATTTTGTCAGCAGAGATAAGTTGTCCGGCAGGGGATATAAATTTCCCGCCACCGGAGCTAAGTTTTCCGCCACCGGAGAGACGTATTTTGTCAGCAGAGATAAGTTGTCCGGCAGGGGCTATATATTTCCCGCCACCGGAAATAAGTTTTCCGCCAGCGGAGAGACGTATTTCGTCAGCAGAGATAAGTTGTCAGGCCGGGGATATAAATTTTCCGCCGCCGGAGGTAAATGTTCTGCCAGCGGAGATAAGTTTTCTGCCGGCGGAGAAACGTAGTTCGTCAGCGGAGATAAGTTGTCCGGCAGGGGCTATAAATTTCCCCCTCTGGAGAAAAATTTTCCGCCAGCGGATAGAAATTTCCCGCCACAGGAGATAAGTTTTCTGCCAGCGGAGAGACGTATTTCGTCAGCAGAGATAAGTTGTCTGGCAGGGAATATAGATTTCACGCCACCGGAAATAAGTTTTCCGCCAGCGGAGAGATGTATTTTGTCAGCAGAGATAAGTTGTCCGGCAGGGGATATAAATTTCCCGCCACCGGAGCTAAGTTTTCCGCCACCGGAGAGACGTATTTTGTCAGCAGAGATAAGTTGTCCGGCAGGGGCTATAAATTTCCCCCTCTGAAGAAAAGTTTTCCGCCAGCGGTTATAAATTTCCCGCCACCGGAGTTAAGTTTTCTGCCAGCGGAGAGACGTATTTTGTCAGCAGAGATAAGTTGTCCGGCAGGGGATAGAAATTTCCCGCCACCGGAGATAAGTTTTCCGCCACCGGAGAGACGTATTTTGTCAGCAGAGATAAGTTGTCAGGCCGGGGATATAAATTTTCCGCCGCCGGAGGTAAATGTTCTGCCAGCGGAGATAAGTTTTCTGCCGGCGGAGAAACGTAGTTCGTCAGCGGAGATAAGTTGTCCGGCAGGGGATATAAATTTCCCGCCGCCGGAAATAAGTTTTCCGCCAGCGGAGAGACGTATTTCGTTAGCAGAGATAATTTGTCTGGCAGGGGATATAGATTTCCCGCCACCGGAAATAAGTTTTCCGCCAGCGGAGAGACGTATTTCGTCAGCAGAGATAAGTTGTCCGGCAGGGGACATAGATTTCCCGCCACCGGAAATAAGTTTTCCGCCAGCGGAGAGACGTATTTCGTTAGCAGAGATAAGTTGTCCGGCAAGGGATATAAATATCCCACCGCCGGAGATAAGTTTTCTGCCAGCGGAGAGACGTATTTCGTCAGTAGATATAAGTTTTCCGGCAGGGGATATAAATATCCCGCCGCCGGAGATAAGTTTTCTGCCAGCGGAGGAACGTAACTCGTCTGCGGGGATAAATTGTCCGTCGGGGGATATAAATTTCCCGCCGCCGGAGTTAAGTTTTCCGCCAGCGGAGAGACGTATCGTCGGCAGAGATAATTTGTCTGTCAGGGGATATTGTTGGATATAATTGTACCGTTTTAGTTTACCGTTCTATATATAAGCGATATATAAAACGGAGCTGATACAAGAGACACGTAGTGGTTCGGTTAAACGTTTATTTGAGAGTGAGTAAAGTGGTATATGCATTATGAGCACGATACAATACAGTGTTGCCAGATAATTGTTGCTTATTCAAACAATAGTATCGATTACATTTTTAACACTTCTTCTTAAGCTACATATTATCATTTTAAACTAACTACCGCATGTTTAACTTTGTCATTCCAAGTAATTTAACAAAGTCGTCGTGTTTTTTCTTGCTTAATAAACATTTTGTTAGTAGATCTGCAACATTGCCGTTTGTCGATACGTATTCTAGTATAATTTCATTACATTCTTCTTTTTCGCGATCAAAATGATACTTAATATCAATGTGCTTCGTGCGTTTGTGATGTACCGGATTTTGAGCAATATGTTGCGAACTGATGTTGTCGTCATAGATGGTTAAAGGCTCTGTAACAGTTGACCAACCAATCTCGTCGAGAAGTCTTCGTAAATAAATAGCCTCTTTAGCAGCCATAGATAGTGCTATGTATTCAGCTTCAGTGCTGCTCAACGCGACAACACTTTGCTTAGTTGAAGTCCAAGAAAAAGCACTGCCTGCTAGGAAGAATGCGTATCCACTATAAGATCTTCTATCGAGCCTGTCATTGGCCCAGTCAGCATCAGCGAAACCTCTTACTGGTTCACCACACTTGCGGTATGAGATGCCCAAATTCTTCGTACCAGCCAGATACCTTAGAATGTGTTTTGCAGCCGTCTCGTGTTCTGCATGGGGATCAGTATTTCGTTGCGACAGTTTGCTTACTGCGTGCAAAATGTCCGGTCGGCTCAAGACTGCTAAATACATAAGGGAACCAATTAATGACTGATATTGTGTTACATTTACCTTGACACAATTATCATCAATGCAGCCAACTTGATAGCCCGGGTTGAGCGGTGTGCTGACTGGACGGCACTTGCTCATGCCATACGTGTCCAATAGTCCTTGAATATGCGATTTCTGGCAAAACGAAATCGAACCCTGTTCACCGTCTCGCTCAATTTCCATTCCTAGGAAAAAGTTTATGGGGCCGCCATCGTGCATCTTGAAGTTTGATGCGATCTTCTTCTTAATTACGGCTATGTCATTTTTGTTTGGACATGCGATAATTAAATCGTCGACGTAGACTGCAATATAGCTGTATGTTTGCTCATCTTTCTTGACGTACAAGCATGCCTCGTTCTTACATCTCTTGAAACCCATGGTAGACAATACCTCGTCGAGCGTTTTGTTCCATACTCGCCCGGATTGCTTGAGTCAATAAAGTGCTTTACGCAGCTTTAGAACTTTTTCTGGATGATGCTTGTCGACAAAATTCTGGGGCTGCCTCATGTACACAGTCTCATAGAGTTTACTGTTCAGGTAAGCATTTGATATATCTACTTGATGCATATACAGCTGTTTTTCTGCAGCAATTGCGAACAACATGCGAATGGTCTCGTACCGAATTACAGGTGAAAACGTTTCCCAATAATTTACTCCAAATTGTTGCCCACAGCCTTGAGCAACCAATCGAGATTTGAACTTCTCGATGAGACCATCCTTGTTTCTCTTAATTCGAAAAACCCATTTGGAACCAATGGCTTTTTGTCCTGGAGGGAGTTCACACAATGACCACGTGTTATTTTCCTGTAGAGCGTCGTATTCCGTTTGCATTGATTCTTTCCAATTTTGAGAATGATCGCCTTGCAATGCTTCAGCAACTGACTGCGGTGTCTCAGTGTCATCCATCTGATTTAGGAAACTATTGAGCACTGCCTGGTACTGCTTTTTCGGTCGCCCAGGTTGACCGCTGCGGATGATTTTTGGTCTGCCACGCCCACGCTGTACTACATTCTCTTGTGGTGGCACCTCTTGACCACTCACGGAATTGTCGTCAGGTTCACTTGCGCTCAAAAACTCCTCCTCCACTTCGCTGGAGTCACTGCTGGAATTTGCATGATCAGCAATTAAAGGTGCATGTTCGGGCCAGCCGCTGAGGAATAACCGTAACTTTAGCATTATTATTGTATGAGCATAGAGAGCCGCCTACATATGTTGTAAAACGTTGACTTTCTGCAGAGCTGCTGCGCTCTCTCGCTAAAGGGGCTCTCTGCCGCCGCCACTTCGGCAACTACTTTGATCTGCTGCCGCCACTTCGGCAGTCACTTTGATCTAACGCCGTCGTCTATAGTTTAGTTCTATGCTAACCCCTCTGCGCATTGGTTGCATATCGATCTCGCATAAAGTACATCTGGCAATAGCAAGCAATCGGCTTCCGCTAAGCCACCAAGATTAAATATATTATATATTATAAAGTTTAACCCAAATCTCTTTTTATTGTGAAATACATACATAGGTGCCAAAAAAGCTTGGCATCTCAAACATTGGTGACCCCCCGACGTGATATAAAACCATTGCTTAATCGCGTTCCGTTAAAACACTTATTAATTATACAATATTGTGTTGTTGGGTAGTTTAACTACCAACAAATACATTTGTGTGCACATTAAAAACAGTTTAAAGTGCAAATTCAGTGAGAGTGCGGCTGGAATATTTATAGACAAATTCCGGTACTTTAAGCGTCGAATCTCTCATTCTCTGCGCAGCTGCAGCCGCGGTTCTTGACTTTTCGTGTCTTGCATTCTCGCTCTCGCGTCTATACATCGTCGCTTAAGCGGTATTTCATTTTCCGTTGTTGTGTCGATTGCACAACGGTTAACATGGACAACGATCCAAATACAGGCGCGGGCGGAAATATTGTGGTGGCTGATTCCAGACTGAGTCTGTATAAACGTAAAAGTCAGTCATTATATGATCGATTGCACAGGCTTGGCGAATCCTTCGCGGGGAATAAAATCGACAAGCTGACCGCCGCGGAAGTCGAGGTGCGCCTTGATATGTTGGCAGAAATTCGAGCGGAATTTAATAAGGCCCATAATGAGTTGGAGGCTCTCGATCAAAACGAGATTGGGAGTGAGCTGCGCGAAATCTTCGATACTCTTTTCATATCGTTGAAAGCTGAGTTGCTGGCTGCTGTTGAAGTAGGCCAGTCACACGCCGCTGCCAATTCTACCACTCTGCCAAGCCATTCCGGACATAGTACCATCATCATGGCTCACAAGCAGCGACTTCCTGAGCTGAAGGTGCCGAAGTTTTCTGGTGGATACGTCGAGTTCTCGGATTTTATGGCAATGTTCAAATCGGTGATTGAAGCGGATGCGGATCTCAGTGACATCGAGAAATTCCAGCACCTTCGCTCTTGCCTCGCTGATGCGGCTTTGGATTCGGTTCGATCGTTGGAGCTCTCCAGTGCCAATTATCGTGCGGCTCTGGATATACTTAATAAACGCTTTAATAACAAAAGACTTGTTTTCCAGGCACACATCAAGAAGATTCTTGGGCTAAAGAGGGTAGACTCGCCTTCTGCTAAAAGGCTTCGGGAGTTTTCGGATGCAGTCAATTTACACATGCGAGCGTTGCAGACATTGGGAACTGCTGAGGAGATTTCGGGATTCATGGTTATCAACATGCTGCTGCAGAAGTTGGATTCGAAGACGCAAACCAAATGGGAGGAGCACACATCGTCGGATGCTATACCTACCGCAGAGGAATTCTTCGAATTCTTGCAGCAACGCTGCCAGAAAATGGAGCGATTGGAATATGCTACAGCGACACACGCTAGTAGCGATCAGGTGGGAAAAAACCATTCATATACGCATGTTAAGAAAACGTTTGTAGCTTCCAACTCTTCCGCCGACCCGTCTGTATGCGTCTTTTGCCACTCAGCGGGCCATGGAATATACTCGTGCAAGATATTCGAAAATCTCTCACCGTTGCTGCGCCACAAAGAAGTGAAGAAGCTTTCCCTATGCTTCAATTGCCTAAAACCGGGGCACCGGACCCGCGCATGCAATAGTGGAAAATGTCGAGTATGCGGCGGTAGGCATCATAGTTTGTTGCACTTCGTTAGTATGCAGCCCACAACACAAGGCTGCCCAGGTATTACTCCTCCCGATCTGGCCGTTCAACCGGACACTCTTTCCGTTGCTCAAAATTCTGCTAGCAGCTCGTCTCTACCTTCGTCTACCTCTCTTGCTGCCCAAGGTCTTCACTCTGATGTCGTGCTTCTGGCTACAGCCGTGGTTCTCGTGAAGAATCGGTCTGGCGTTGTAGTTCCTTGTCGTGCCATCTTAGATTCAGGATCGCAGCTGCATCTCGTCACATCCAGGTTCGCCCAGCAGCTTCAGCTTAGGAGAACTCAATCGTCTGCACTTGTGTCTGGACTGGGCGATACCAGCGTTTCTACTGAGGGATCCACCATAAGCATTTGTATGCATTCTCGCACCTCTGCTTACACAACTACACTTACTGCTCTCATCGCCCCCACGATTACCGATTCTCAACCAAGTATGGCAGTAAATGTATCCGATTGGCGTATTCCATCTAACATTCAGCTCGCTGATCCTGCATTTTTCAATCCTCAACGGGTTGATCTTCTCATTGGTGCAAGCGTTTTTTATGATCTCCTCTGCGTAGGGCAAATCAAACTCACCGATGCCTCTTCTGCAGAAGACCCGGCTTGGGTGGATCGTATCTGGTGGTGGACAGAAGGTATCAAGCTCGGCGCTTTTGGCCACGCACAATTGTCCAGATTCGATAGCTGAGATGGGAGCAAGGTTGGATAAAACTCTTCGTATGTTTTGGGAAGTCGAGGATTGTGTGGAGGCTGGGTTGAATACCAAAGAAGAAGACGATTGTGAAGCACATTTCGTAAGCCACCTTTCACGGTTGCCATCCGGGGAGAATGCAGTTCGTCTACCGCTAAATAACAATTCTGATCGTTTGGGAGAATCTTATGCTCAGGCTTATCGACGGTTCATCAGTCTGGAGCGAAAACTGGAGCGTAATCCTACACTCAAGGAGCGGTATTCCGCCTTTATGAGGGAGTATATTGATTTGCATCATATGCACCAAGTCAACCCTGATTCCCGTAGCCTCTGCAAATATTTCTTGCCTCATCACTGTGTCCTAAAGGAGGACAGTACGACGACAAAACTCCGTGTCGTTTTCGATGGATCCGCAGCTACATCAACTGGATATTCTCTAAATGATGTGATGATGACAGGCCCTGTTATTCAGCCTGCATTGTTCAACATATTGATTCGCTTTCGAACATATCCTGTCGCTCTCACTGGGGATATTTGTAAAATGTACCGCTGCGTACGAGTGTCTCCACCCGACAATTTGTATCAGTGCATCCTATGGCGAGATTCCATCGAGTCCGAGGTTCAAGTCTACACATTAGACACCGTCACATACGGGACGAGGGCTGCATCATTTTTAGCGGTCCGCGCAATGCACCAGCTGGCCATCGACGAGGGTGAATCCTACCCTCTTGGCTCAGCTGCTCTGCGGCAGGAGTTTTACGTGGATGACCTCATTTCGGGCGGTAATTTGGTCGCACAGGTCATGGAAAAGATGCACCAAACATCAGCTTTACTGTCCCGTGGTAACTTTAGACTTAGGAAATGGTGCTCCAGTCACCAGGAAGTACTTGAGGGAACCCCTGAAGATGACATAGAGAAGTTCCTAAAGTTTAATGATGGAAGCGACATAGCCAAAACTCTCGGCTTAGCGTGGGACCCTGCTTCGGATCAGCTGCTTTTTGCCTTGTCCGCACTGGACACAACCTCAAAGCCATCAAAGCGGTCGGTTTTATCTACGATTGCGCGGTTCTACGACCCTCTTGGATTGATAAATCCAGTCATTGTCAGGTGCAAAATCTTCCTTCAGCAGCTTTGGAGAGAAAATTTGGATTGGGATGAAAGCCTACCCTCAGCGTTGCATTCAACTTGGATGGACTTGAGAAATAGTTTGGCAAGCATTTCTCGGATCTCATTTCCTCGCTTGGTTCTTCGTTCTAGTGTGGCTACAGAAGTTCACGGATTCTGTGATGCCAGCTTAGAAGCATATGGCGCTTGCGTGTATATCGTGTCCAGGGAAGCCCAGTCTTCGAGCCACGTTTTGTGCTCAAAGTCGCGAGTGGCGCCGCTAAAGACTATATCGATTCCTAAGCTGGAATTAAGTGGAGCCCATTTGCTTGCGAAAATCATGCAGAATGTAAAGGACATGGGAATCTTTACAGGTCGGTTCTATTGCTGGTCGGATTCGTCAACAGCATTATCTTGGATTAGGGACGAGCCAGCTAAATTTCAAGTTTTCGTGGCAAATCGAGTGGCATCAATTCAGGAGTTGACGGCAGACATGGAATGGCGCTATGTTCCCACATCTTTAAATCCTGCTGATATTCTCTCGAGAGGCTCGCTTCCCAACCATCTTATCCAGTCAGAGCTATGGTTTCACGGCCCATCCTTTTTGCTATGCTCCAAGGATAAGTGGCCTGTATCTCCTACTAACAACATAGTGTAAGGAAGCGATCCTGGGCTGGGGTACATATCTCAGTCTACTCCAGGGTCGAAATTACAGCAATATTTATAATTTGCCGGGACTCCGAGTTCGGGGCCGTCGACGGGACAGGGAGGCAATCCCCAGACAGGAGCGACCGAGAGGAAAGGGAACAGTACGGGGCGCGGCAGTGGCAACCGCCGGACCGCGCTTACGTGGCCCCGTCGGACTAAGAATTACTACGAGGGGCGGAGGTATCGGCAAGCATCGCCGGGAGGGCTTAGGCAATCGCCGGATAGCGCCCCCGGGATCCTGTCGAACTAAGAACTACTAGAAGGTCTTTGCTATGCGGGGATACCGACAAATACCACCGCGAGCACCTAGGCTATCGCCGGACAGCACTCGCGGGGGCCCCGTCGGACTAAGAATAACTACGAGGGTCGGAGATATCGGCCAGCATCGCCGGGAGGACTTAGGCAATCGCCGGACAGCGCTCCCGGGATCCCGCCAAACTAAGAACTACTGCGAAGGTCGTTGCTATGCGGGGATACCGACAAATACCACCGCGAGTACCTAGGCTATCGCCGGACAGCACCCGCGGGGGCTCCGTCGGACTAAGAATTACTACGAGGGTCGGAGACATCGGCAAGTATCGCCGGGAGGACTTAGGCAACCGCCGGATAGCGCTCCCGGGATCCTGTCAAACTAAGAACTACTGCGAAGGTCGTTGCTATGCGGGGATACCGACGAATACCACCGCGAGCACCTAGGCTATCGCCGGACAGCACTCGCGGGGGCCCCGTCGGACTAAGAATAACTACGAGGGTCGGAGATATCGGCCAGCATCGCCGGGAGGACTTAGGCAATCGCCGGACAGCGCTCCCGGGATCCCGCCAAACTAAGAACTACTGCGAAGGTCGTTGCTATGCGGGGATACCGACGAATACCACCGCGAGCACCTAGGCTATCGCCGGACAGCACTCATGGGGGCCCCGTCGGACTAAGAATTACTACGAGGGTCGGGGATATCGGCAAACATCGCCGGGAGGGCTTAGGCAATCGCCGGATAGCGCCCCCGGGATCTTGTCGAATTAAGAACTACTGCGGGATCACAAACTACTGGAGGGAATCATGCGGGGGGGGACGCCAACAGTCGTCACCGAGAACGCCTAGGCAATCGCCGGACAGCGGTCTCAGGCTCCTGTTGGGCCACGAACTACTGGGGGAATCACGCGGGGGCCCCGACGGGCATCCGGAGCGAATGCGGATCACCACGTGGGTGTAGCCAAAGAGGGAGACTCGGGCAAGAGGCGCGGGGAAGGGCGGAGAAGATGAAGCCCCTGGCATTCGGGTTCCCTAGCATATAGATTGTTGATGACCAGGCTATGTTTTCGTTGTATTCGTTACATTTCACTTTATTCTTCTTTGGTTCCCTACCTATCGCACCGCTCAGCAGCCCGCATGCACGTCTTGAGACTCGCTTACCCCTCTACTCCCACGCTCGCGCTTGGCGAAAGCCTCCTCTTTGCCCTGGGATTGCGGCGCCGGTGCAGGATCCCACCTCCGTAAACGTAGTGTCGATGCCGGATCCTTCGCGCACTGTTGATCGCGTTAATGTCCAAGTCGTCCGCCACGTGTGTTCCTTTTCTTCTCGCGCGCCACTTAGGTTTTTTCTTCCGTCAGCGCGTCCGATTCCTACCACCGCCTCTCATCTAACTGACTTCCTTTTTTCGTTTTCCCAGCTTCAGAGCCGGCGTTCTGCTGGCTCTGCCGATCCAGCGTCGGCGTGGGCGGCTAGCGTCGTTATTTCCCCTCTCTTTTCCACTGCTGGGGCGTCGTTGCTGGATTTGATTGCCGCTCTCAGCGGCCCTCTTCTGCCGCTGCTGCGTTGATGCTGTCGGCTTGTCTTGTCAGCGCTTCTCCTCGGCCGCTGCTGCGTCGATGCTGCTGGCTTATCTTGACAGCGCCCTCCTCTCTGCCGTGGCTACGTCGATGCCGGCGGCTCGCTGGATCCCGTTGTTTTTCCTCGTCTCCCTTTGGCCGCTGCAGCGTCGTTGTTGTTGGGTTATCTTGTCGATGCTTCCCTCCCTGCCTGTTGCTGCGTCGATGCCGGCGGCTCGCTGGATCCCGTTGTTTTTCCTCGTCTCTCTTGGGCCGCTACTGCGTCGTTGTTGTTGGGTTATTTTGCCGATGCTTCCCTCTCTGCCTGTTGCTGCGTCGATGTCGGCGGCTCGCTGGATCCCGTTGTTTTCCTCGTCTCTCTTGGGCCGCTACTGCGTCGTTGTTGTTGGGTTATTTTGCCGATGCTTCCCTCTCTGCCTGTTGCTGCGTCGATGTCGGCGGCTCGCTGGGTCCCGTTGTTTTCCTCGTCTCTCTTTGGCCGCTGCTGCGTCGTTGTTGTTGGGTTATTTTGGGTCTGGAAAGCCAGTGGCGTCCGCCGTGATCGCGACTCGCCCCCCTTTTAAGAAAATAGTAAGCTACGTGTGGCTTAGAGACCCCTCGGGCCGTATAATAAAAAATTAATAACAAGTGGCCTTCGTGGCCTTCCCCCCTCCCCCTTAACCTAAAACTGAACAGTCGATGCTTAAACCTAGAAAATAAAGAGTCAATGTTTAAACCTAGAAAATAAAGAGTCAACGCTTAAACCTAGAAAATAAAGAGTCAAAAATTTTAATTCCAATGAAATAATTTCGGGTCCCTCCAGTGGGAAAATGCCGGCAAGATGATGGGTGGAAAAAAATGTGGGTGGAGCGTACGCTCCCTCACACCCCCTCCATACTTCGGGGGTGCCGAAGAGTGACTGTGACAGCCCGGCTACGGGTGATTTTGATGCGGAAGCAGGTGCCGTCGTGGACCTCCAGTCGCCGGACTCCCAGTCGGTAGGCTCGATCGCGTAGGAACACAGTGATGTTGGATATGAGGTCCCGGGGCAACCGCCGCCCTGGCGCGTTGGTCCGCCATTCAGGGGGAGCCTCTGCCCATTCCGGGTCGTCCTGTACCGCGGCTACCGTAGGGTGGAGTCGGAGGATTTGCAGCAGGTCGGCCATCTCGCCATACTCCAGCGGGAGGCTCTCTTCGGAGCCGAAGTCGCGTACTTCCTCGTCGGGGCGTTGTGGGGGTGGTCCGGCGTGGGCGGCAAAGAAGGGGGGCGGGATATCAGCTGACCCCGACGGGTTGGCTGGTGCCCAATGCTGGTTTGCTTGCGGCGCGAAGTCCAGGTCCATGAGGGACCGGGAATCGGACCCTCCGTCGTCGCGTTGGGGTCCTGTTCCTTCCCCTGCATCGCCCGCGTTAGACACGTCAGAGTAGTGTGGCCCAGCGCCATCACCGGATTCGTCCTCGTTGCGTACAGCTGGAGGGGTGCCTAGTCGACCCTGACCGGCCAGGTCCCACTCGGCCCAAAGGGGCGAGTCCCATTCGCTTCCGCGAGCCACTGGGTGTCCGCTCACTTCGTACGGCAGCGTGGACGCCAGGCTTGGAGCGTTGCGCAGGATCGTCTCGTGCTCGTCGGTGTCCGTGGTTGCATTGTCGTCGTCTATGGCAGCCCCGTAACTCCCGAGCCAAAGGCGATTCAGGGCGGCGACGTCGTGATTGAGCGCCGAGCGGACACCAGCGGTTGCGAAACGGCCATCGGGCTCCACTTCCCCTTCGGCATCGGTCCGCGGGTCGTGTGTTTGTTGGTCGATCCACCCTTGGATGGCTGCCGCGCGCTGGCCCCATGGCATCCAGCCTGGTTGTCTGAGAGTCGCCTCTCCGACCCGCCTCAACTGGGCTTGGCGGGAGGTGGATGGCCCATCGGGGTTGACGATCCAGTCGCGAGTCCGGCTTGCAGTCGGTTCGTCGGCAGGCGCCGGGACTTCAGGCCGCTGGTCTCCGCTAGGGTGTCCCGTCGTGTCACCATTTGCCCCTAGGGGCCGAGCTTGCCTTCCATCTCTTAGACGCTTCATGTCTGCTGTCGATTCTAGGGAGAAAATGCCTGTCGGTTAGAACCTGCCTGTCTTAACTAGAAGTATTAATACCCTCCCCCTATCCTGCTTGAGCGGTGCGAGTAAAAAGATGTTTACATTGGATGCAGTACTTATCTAATCCCATAAGGGGATGTATGCGTAGCTTACGGTTGCGTGGGTCGCACCCCTTACGGGGCGAGGACGTTACGGTAGCGCACTACCGCAAGTGGCCCTTACGAAGTCGGCAAGTCATTCGGGTCTTTCCAGCGTCGTCGGGTCCTCCTCGGGGTGTTCCGCTCCGTGGAAGGCCTTTAAGTCGGCTAAACTCGCTGTTTTCCTTTGTTTGCCTTGTTGAATCTGCAGTCGAACTATGTTGGGAGATAAGAATCGGGTTACCTTGTACGGCCCGTCGTACTTAGGGGCCAACTTGGCCGCGAAACCGTCGGCGGCTTTTGATAGGTGATGCTGCCGAAGGAGGACTAGGGCTCCTAGTTCGGGTCGCCACTCGCGCCGTCGGAGGTCGTATGTTCTCTTCTGCTCTTGGGATGCCCGTTGGGTGTTCTCCTGTACGACCTTGAATACTTCCTGCAGTCGTGTCGCCTTCCCGCGGGCAGGTTCTAGTTCATTTCCTAATCCTGGGGTCACTTCGTCGTACAGGGCTCCTGGTAGCCTGGGTTCTCGTCCGAGTACCAAAAAGGCCGGGCTGAAGCCCGTGGTGTCCGACGTGCTGCTGTTTATGGCCAAGCTTAACTCGGGGAGGAGATCGTCCCAGGTCCGTTGGTCTCCGTCGGCGTATTGTACAATCATCGTCTTGATGGTCCGGTTTGCCCTCTCCGTCGGGTTTTGCTGAGGGGTATACGGCGCGGTGTGCTCGAGTTCCATTCCCGCCACCTCGCAGAATTTCCGGAAGGACCGACTAGTGAATTGTGTTCCGTTGTCGCACACAAACTTCCACGGGACCCCGAATCGGCAGAGTATCCTCTCTCGGAACGCCTTCTCCAAGTGGGCGGTTGTGGCTTTCCGGAGTGGCACAAGTTCCACCCATTTGCAGAATGAGTCGAAGAACACGAGGAGCATCGTGTTGCCGTGCGTCGAGCGTGGTAGTGGACCTACGAAGTCCGCGCAAAGGATGTCGAACGGGCCCTTAGCCTGGCGCGTATACATGTGACCTGCGGGTTTGTTCTGGCTCACCTTAAATTTTTGGCAGCTTTCGCAATGTTTCACGTATCGGGTCACGTCCCTGTAGAGTCCTGGCCAATAATATCGTTGGGTTACCCGAGTGGCGGTCTTCCGTATTCCTAAGTGTCCGGCGGTCGGGTGATCGTGGCATTCTTCTAACACTCGCCTACGATGGCCACGTGCGACGCATAATTTCCACTGGTGAGATTCTTCTTCGACTGGTCGGTGTCCAGGCTGCCGGTAGATCTGTCCGTTCTCGATTATAAATTCTCTGCATTCTTCGGGTCGTGCCTGGATACGTTTGAGCAACCTTTGTATCCAGGGGCAGGTGGGCAGGTCTTCTAGGGTTCGCTGTATGGTGTCGGTAGGTTGCCGGGAAAGAGCGTCTGCTACGACGTTCTGGCTTCCGCGTCGGTAAAGCACGTCGAAGCGATACTGTTGGAGTTCCAGAGCCCAACGAGCGATGCGACCGGTCGGGTTATTGATCGAGTTTAACCACTTCAAAGCGAGATGGTCGGTGATGACGTCGAAGTGGTAACCCTCCAGGTAGCATCGCAATTTCCTGATGGCCCAGACGATGGCTAAGCATTCCTTTTCCGTGGCCGAGTAGTTTTCTTCTGCTTTCAAGAGCCTTCGGCTAGCGTAGGCTATGACCCTCTCCTCTCCGCGGATCTGTTGAGTCAGGACTGCCCCTAGACCGTAGGCGCTTGCGTCAGTTTGTAGAGCGAACCTCTCCGTGAAATCCGGGCAGGCTAAGACGGGTGCTTGGGTTAACTTCTCCTTCAACTCCTCGAAAGCGGCCTGCTGTTCGTCACTCCAGATCCACCTTTTCTCCTTCTTCAAGAGGCTAGTCATAGGTTGTACAATCGCCGCGAAGTTTGGGACGAACCTCCGGTACCACGATGCCATTCCTAGGCATCGTCGAAGCTCCTTTATCGAACCTGGTGGGGCCAACTTCCGGACGGCGACGATCTTATCTGGGTCGGTGTGTATACCCCGCTCACTAATGACATGTCCCAGATATGCGATGCTTTTCTGGAAAAAACTACATTTCTTTTGGTTTAATCTTAGATTGGCTTCCCGCAGTCTTCGGAAAACCTCGCGCAGATGGTCGACGTGTTCTTCCAGTGCCGCTCCGATGACAATGATATCGTCGAGGTAAGCAAAGGCGTTGGGTTCCATCTGTGGTCCGATGACGCTGTCCAAGGCCCGCTGGAATGTAGCCGATGCTGAGTGTAGTCCGAACGGCATCACCTTCCAATGGAAGAGTCCTCGGCCCGGAACGGTGAAGGCGGTGCATTCTCGGCTCCCCTTGGCCATAGGGATCTGCCAATACCCGTTCTTGAGGTCCAACGTCGAGATGTAACGCGCGTTACGGAGCCTCTCGATGATGTGGTTGATCCTGGGCAGCGGGTAGGCGTCGGGTATCGATTGCGCGTTGAGCTGTCGGTAGTCTACGCACATCCGCATCTCGCCTGTCTTCTTTCCCACCAGCACGATGGGTGCGCTGTGGGGGCTTTTTGAAGCTTCTATCCGTCCGTCTAGCAGCAACTCGTCGACCTGAGCATTGATAATTTTCTGCATGGCCGGATTCTTGGGGAAGTACCTCTGCTTTATCGGCTTGTCGTCCTTCAGGGTGATGGTATGCTCGGCTATGTGAGACACGCCCTTCAATCCCTCGAACTTGGCCAATTCTTGCTTCAAGAACTCGGCTACCCACGGCGGGAGGGGTGGTTCGATGATGGGGGCTGTCGGTGGCGAGATTTCTTCGAGCGGGGCGCAGGTTATGACGGCGAGGTTTACGGCGATAGGGTTAGTCGAGCCTGACCTTCGAAAAGGGTTGCGTTGTCGACCGGCCGCGGCATCGGCTAAAGGGGCGAGTTGATAATCCGTTGGGGGTTTAGACGCGAGGTGGTCTACCTCGACCCGTCCATGTCCTTCAGGGCCGTCGTCTTCCAGGCGTAATGGGTCGCGTTGTGGAGCGAGGCTGGTTTCCTGCGGGGTCGTTTGCACTGGCTGCGCCGCACGGCTGGGCATGTCTGATTGGGCTCGCGTCGATCGGGTTGTATTTTTAGCGCCGCCGGGTCCGTCTCGGTCGGGGCTTTGATGCGTTGTCCTGGTATCGTTGCTGGGTCTGGCGTGGTCGAAACTTAGAAGCGTTGTCCTTGTATTGCGGTTGGGTCTGGCGTGGTCGAGACTCGGAAGCGTTGTCCTGATGTCACTTCGGGTTCTGGCGGGGCCGAGGCTTAGCAGCGTTGTCCTGTTAGGGATACTCTGTGTGGTTTTCGAGGCAGACGGACTGGCCCTGGGTGCGTCCAGCGGTGTCGCAGTCGTCTCCGGCGTGGTTTCGTTACTCTGGGTGTTCTTCGGGGCGGACGGACTGGCCCTGGGGGTGTCCAGCGGTGTCGCAGTCGTCTCTGTCGTGGCTTCGTTGATGATTCTGGCGTGGTCGTATCGAATCGTGGGTTGGGTTCGGGTTACGTTGCTGGGTCTGGCGGGTTCGAGATCTTGGTGCGTTGTCACTGGTACATTGCTGGGTCTGGCGGGTTCGAGATTCTGGTGCGTTGTCACTGTTACGTTGCTGGGTCTGGCGGGTTCGAGATTCTGGTGCGTTGTCGCTGTTACGTTGCTAGGTCTGGCGTGGTTGGGATTCAGGTGCGTTGGTTTCGTCCGGTGGGTCGCTGTAGGATTGGTCGAGGGGGTAGGAGCAGCGGATGCCGTCGCTGGACGTTCGTCACTAAAAGTAACCATGCGGGGCCGAGTCGAGGATGATGTGGGGATTGGGTTGGTTTCCCGGATCGCCCGCTGGGTCAACTGCAAGTACGCTCGGCCGCATTGTATTATGGTCTGGACGCCGCAAAGGAAATCGAGCCCCAGTATGATGTCGTCCACTACCATGGGTAGGACTAATAGAATCACCCGCGTTTCCTGTTGATCCAGACGTACCTTGACCGAAACTGCTTGCGTCACCTCCTTTGCGGTACCGTCTGCCAGGCGGACGGTAGTCCTTATATTCCGTGCGTTCCCTCCGGTACTTACTTCATGAGCGATGCGTTGGCTGACGAACGACCGCGTCGCTCCTGTGTCGAGGGTAGCTGTGAACGGTACTCCTTCGATGGTTACTAGCGCGGCGATCCTGCCTCCTTCCAAACTTAAGGGATGAGTTACTCCAGGGGGCCCTGGAGGTATGTCTCCGATCGGTTCCCTTACGAGCGGAGACTCGGTCCGTTTCCCGACTCGGACAGCCTACAGCAGTCGATCGTCCGGATGCCGCGGCGACCACACTCCCAACAGAATAACACTCGCCGATTCCTGCATGAACTGCTGAAATGACCTTCCTCTCCGCAATTCCGACAGGCCCGGCGTGTGTTCACCGGCGGATCTCCACCCTGGGTCACTACGCGGCTGGCCGTCTCGGCGCTCCGGGAGGGCCCGGTGTCGTCTGGAGGAGCCTGCTGCGGGGTGGCTAATCCGGGTCCTTGGTATGATGTCGTTCTGGGTTTCGTATCTGGGCGGTCGTAAGCGTGGCGGGTTTGTTCGCGGTCCCGCGTTGTCTCGTATGCTACTACCAATTGGGTCAGTTCTCGCAACGTCTCGAACTCATGTCTACGGGTGAACAGTTGGTATTCCGGCCGAAGGTTCTCGTAGATCCTGTCCAGCTCCCTGTCTGGAGTATACTGAGCTCGTTGCATCATGAGTCGGAGGTCGATCAAGTAGTCCTGAAAGGCTTCTCGGGGTCGTTGGTGACGGGAGCGGATCGTATCTTCCAAGCGCTGAAAGTATCGCGGGGGTAGGAAGAACTCCAAGAACTCTTTCCGGAACTCGGTCCATGGCTTGCCTTGCATCTGGAACGTCCTAAACCATCCTTCTGCCTTGCCAGTTAGTAGCCCGGAGATGGCTCGCGGCAGTTGTGCTGGACTCCCGCCACGTGAGTCGACCCTTTCTTCCAACCGTTCGATGAAAGCCAGCGCATCCGAGTGTCCGTCGAACTTCAGGCCCCAATTGCGCAGCTTATCGGCGAGGGCGGCGAAGGAGATTTCTTCTCTTCCGGGTCGCGAAGTTCCGGCTTCCTCGGGGAAGCGGTGCTGGTAGTGATTATCACCATGTCGTCGGTCGGTCGTGGCTTCAAGCCGGCTAGAGTCACTGTACCCAGGACCTGGAGCTGCGCGCGGGAACCCGGGAATTACGATGGATAGGGGCTGCTCCGCACAGATCCCTTCCTTCTGTTCACGTTGACTCGGTCCCGGCGACGGGGATGTGTTCCTCGGGTTCCTCGGGCTGGGCGCGCTGTCGAAGACCGTTCCGAGCTCTTTGATCCGCTTTTCGATCGCCGTCGGATGTTCGCCGCGCGAGATGAAGGCCGAGATCCGGCTGCGCAGTTCGTCCACTGTCCCGGTTTCACCGAGGCCGAATTCGACGGCGATGGCCTGCAATTCGTCCTTGCGCCGATACGAAATCCACTGTACCCCCATGTCGAAGCACGGTGTTCGAACTCGCACTTCGAAGTCTTTCGCGTTTCCGACGGTAGTATCACGTATTGACCCTCCGGTAGAACCTTTTTCTTCGGTAACGCGCTGAATACCGGAGTCCTTGGGGTTAGTCACGGAAGCACGGCGTAGGCACGGTTAACACGGTTGTACAGGGGGGCGTCCTTGGAGTCCTTGCTGTTTGGGGTCCTGGTCGATGGTCGTGGTTGTCGTCGGTCTTTATAGTAGCCTGGGGATCGACCCTTACTAGGCCGGTCGATGGTCCTTGCTATCGTTGTCCTTGGAATTGTCCTGACTGTTGGTCCTCGCGGGGCCGGTCAATAGTCCTTGCTACCGTTGTCCTTGGGATTATCCTTGTCGTCCTGGTCGTGATGGGTTCGTTGATTTAAGCGCTGGATCTCGTCTCGTGTTGATGGCTGGACGCTGACCGATCACTTTGAAGGCTGGGCATTTACTCTCTGCTTCGAACGCCGGGCACTGACTGCTTGAACGCTGGATACTGACTGCTCTTTGCTGACGCCGGGCACTGACTGCTTGAACGCTGGATACTGACTGCTCTTCGCTGACGCCGGGCACTGACTGCTTGAACGCTGTATACTGACTGCTTGAACGCTGGATGCTGACTGCTTGAACGCTGGATACTGACTGTTTGAACGCTGGATGCTGACTGTCTGAACGCTGGATACTGACTGTTTGAACGCTGGATGCTGACTGTCCGAACGCTGGATGCTGACTGTTTTTTTTGCTGACGCCGGGCACTGACTGCTTGACCGCTGGATGCTGACTGCTTGAACGCTGGATACTGACTGTTTTTTTTGCTGACGCCGGGCACTGACTGCTTGACCGCTGGATGCTGAGTCCGACATATATAGCCGGGACGGTCAGTCTACGGGAGGGTTCCGATACTCGTTCGGCGTCTACAGCTCACGACTCGCTGCTCGCCGCGTGCGTGTCGCTCTCTTTCTTGCGATCTCTGCCCAGCTTCGGCTCGGTTCTCTTTCTCTGCCGTCTCGCCACGGCGTTCTCCTCCTCGTGTGGGCTCGGCGGCCACGTGCTGACGCTATTGCTAGGGAGGTTAGGGAAGCCAGTCTCGGCTGTACGTGAATAATGGGCGACCTCGCGTGCGGTTTTCCAGAGATATACAGCTATTCTTGGCCTAATGATTCCGACTGGCCATGCTTGCGCGTGGTACCGTCCCGATTCCTTCTGCTACTCGTTTTCTGATCAACTGTTCTACTTAGCGCCCCAAAACATAACGGAATCCCGGAGTCCCTGCTCGGGCGCCATCTGTAAGGAAGCGATCCTGGGCTGGGGTACATATCTCAGTCTACTCCAGGGTCGAAATTACAGCAATATTTATAATTTGCCGGGACTCCGAGTTCGGGGCCGTCGACGGGACAGGGAGGCAATCCCCAGACAGGAGCGACCGAGAGGAAAGGGAACAGTACGGGGCGCGGCAGTGGCAACCGCCGGACCGCGCTTACGTGGCCCCGTCGGACTAAGAATTACTACGAGGGGCGGAGGTATCGGCAAGCATCGCCGGGAGGGCTTAGGCAATCGCCGGATAGCGCCCCCGGGATCCTGTCGAACTAAGAACTACTAGAAGGTCTTTGCTATGCGGGGATACCGACAAATACCACCGCGAGCACCTAGGCTATCGCCGGACAGCACTCGCGGGGGCCCCGTCGGACTAAGAATAACTACGAGGGTCGGAGATATCGGCCAGCATCGCCGGGAGGACTTAGGCAATCGCCGGACAGCGCTCCCGGGATCCCGCCAAACTAAGAACTACTGCGAAGGTCGTTGCTATGCGGGGATACCGACAAATACCACCGCGAGTACCTAGGCTATCGCCGGACAGCACCCGCGGGGGCTCCGTCGGACTAAGAATTACTACGAGGGTCGGAGACATCGGCAAGTATCGCCGGGAGGACTTAGGCAACCGCCGGATAGCGCTCCCGGGATCCTGTCAAACTAAGAACTACTGCGAAGGTCGTTGCTATGCGGGGATACCGACGAATACCACCGCGAGCACCTAGGCTATCGCCGGACAGCACTCGCGGGGGCCCCGTCGGACTAAGAATAACTACGAGGGTCGGAGATATCGGCCAGCATCGCCGGGAGGACTTAGGCAATCGCCGGACAGCGCTCCCGGGATCCCGCCAAACTAAGAACTACTGCGAAGGTCGTTGCTATGCGGGGATACCGACGAATACCACCGCGAGCACCTAGGCTATCGCCGGACAGCACTCATGGGGGCCCCGTCGGACTAAGAATTACTACGAGGGTCGGGGATATCGGCAAACATCGCCGGGAGGGCTTAGGCAATCGCCGGATAGCGCCCCCGGGATCTTGTCGAATTAAGAACTACTGCGGGATCACAAACTACTGGAGGGAATCATGCGGGGGGGGACGCCAACAGTCGTCACCGAGAACGCCTAGGCAATCGCCGGACAGCGGTCTCAGGCTCCTGTTGGGCCACGAACTACTGGGGGAATCACGCGGGGGCCCCGACGGGCATCCGGAGCGAATGCGGATCACCACGTGGGTGTAGCCAAAGAGGGAGACTCGGGCAAGAGGCGCGGGGAAGGGCGGAGAAGATGAAGCCCCTGGCATTCGGGTTCCCTAGCATATAGATTGTTGATGACCAGGCTATGTTTTCGTTGTATTCGTTACATTTCACTTTATTCTTCTTTGGTTCCCTACCTATCGCACCGCTCAGCAGCCCGCATGCACGTCTTGAGACTCGCTTACCCCTCTACTCCCACGCTCGCGCTTGGCGAAAGCCTCCTCTTTGCCCTGGGATTGCGGCGCCGGTGCAGGATCCCACCTCCGTAAACGTAGTGTCGATGCCGGATCCTTCGCGCACTGTTGATCGCGTTAATGTCCAAGTCGTCCGCCACGTGTGTTCCTTTTCTTCTCGCGCGCCACTTAGGTTTTTTCTTCCGTCAGCGCGTCCGATTCCTACCACCGCCTCTCATCTAACTGACTTCCTTTTTTCGTTTTCCCAGCTTCAGAGCCGGCGTTCTGCTGGCTCTGCCGATCCAGCGTCGGCGTGGGCGGCTAGCGTCGTTATTTCCCCTCTCTTTTCCACTGCTGGGGCGTCGTTGCTGGATTTGATTGCCGCTCTCAGCGGCCCTCTTCTGCCGCTGCTGCGTTGATGCTGTCGGCTTGTCTTGTCAGCGCTTCTCCTCGGCCGCTGCTGCGTCGATGCTGCTGGCTTATCTTGACAGCGCCCTCCTCTCTGCCGTGGCTACGTCGATGCCGGCGGCTCGCTGGATCCCGTTGTTTTTCCTCGTCTCCCTTTGGCCGCTGCAGCGTCGTTGTTGTTGGGTTATCTTGTCGATGCTTCCCTCCCTGCCTGTTGCTGCGTCGATGCCGGCGGCTCGCTGGATCCCGTTGTTTTTCCTCGTCTCTCTTGGGCCGCTACTGCGTCGTTGTTGTTGGGTTATTTTGCCGATGCTTCCCTCTCTGCCTGTTGCTGCGTCGATGTCGGCGGCTCGCTGGATCCCGTTGTTTTCCTCGTCTCTCTTGGGCCGCTACTGCGTCGTTGTTGTTGGGTTATTTTGCCGATGCTTCCCTCTCTGCCTGTTGCTGCGTCGATGTCGGCGGCTCGCTGGGTCCCGTTGTTTTCCTCGTCTCTCTTTGGCCGCTGCTGCGTCGTTGTTGTTGGGTTATTTTGGGTCTGGAAAGCCAGTGGCGTCCGCCGTGATCGCGACTCGCCCCCCTTTTAAGAAAATAGTAAGCTACGTGTGGCTTAGAGACCCCTCGGGCCGTATAATAAAAAATTAATAACAAGTGGCCTTCGTGGCCTTCCCCCCTCCCCCTTAACCTAAAACTGAACAGTCGATGCTTAAACCTAGAAAATAAAGAGTCAATGTTTAAACCTAGAAAATAAAGAGTCAACGCTTAAACCTAGAAAATAAAGAGTCAAAAATTTTAATTCCAATGAAATAATTTCGGGTCCCCCCAGTGGGAAAATGCCGGCAAGATGATGGGTGGAAAAAATGTGGGTGGAGCGTACGCTCCCTCACAATAGCAACTTTGGAGCTTCGCAAGAGAGGATTGCTAATCACGTCTCCACATGCCGATCTCACGTCCGGATGCAAATTTGCGAATTCATTCTTTCGCATGCAGCGCACATTCGCCTACATGCATAAATTTATACATCGTCTTAGGCATCAAGGACTCACCGTTTCTGATATTCGGCAAGGAACGCATCTTCTAATTCGACACATTCAGCTGGCAAGTTTGTGGATGGACATAAAGGAGATTCGGCGCAATGGTCAAGTCATGAAATCCAGTTCTATTAGTTCGCTCAACCCGTTCATCGATCATTCTGGACTACTTAGAGTTGGAGGTCGTCTTGGCAACTCATCGCTAGGATTTGACGCTCAGCACCCGCTCATTTTGCCAAAGGGACATTCCATTACCTTTGCGCTGATAAGATATTATCATGAAAGAAACCTCCATGCCGGACCTCGCGCCTTGCTATCCAAAATTCGGCTGGAATATTGGCCCATTGGAGGTGTTAAGGCAGTGTCAAGAGTCGTCAGCAGATGTGTGAGATGCTTCAGGACTAAGCCGCGCATGGTCGAACACATCATGGGAGACCTACCTAAGGAACGTTTGGAAGGATCTCGAGCTTTTGAAGTCACTGGAGTAGATTACTGTGGACCTTTTTTCTACCGATCAGAAATCCGCACAAGGCCTCCGATCAAGTGCTACATTAGCGTATTCATCTGCTTCACTTCCAAGGCTATACACATGGAGCTCGTAAAGGATTTGACCACTGCATCGTTTCTAGGCGCACTAAAGCGTTTTACTTCCACTCGAGGAAGGCCAAGTCAAATTTGGTCGGACAATGCGACAAACTTCGTTGGCGCCAAGAACGAGCTTCTGGAGCTAAAGAAGCTTTGTCTTAGCGAACCGCATATGAAGGAAGTCCACGAATCCTGCTTGGCTGACTCGATCGACTGGCGTTTCATCCCACCTCGCTCTCCGCATTTTGGCGGGTTGTGGGAAGCGGCCGTGAAGACCGCAAAATATCACCTGTACCGCTCAGTTGGACCATCTGTGCTTAGCTTCGACGAGCTGCGCACTCTGATCTGTCAGATCACTGCAATTGTTAACTCTCGCCCTTTGCTCTCGCTTTCAGAAAATCCTGATGATTTAGACGTTTTGACTCCTGCTCATCTGCTTTTAGGCGGCCCCCATGAGCAAATCCTCGAGCCTGACCTAACGAAGCTGAACTACAATCGTCTGGATGGCTGGCAGCGGGTCACCCAACTACAACAAATATTTTGGAGCCGTTGGCGCGAAGAGTATCTCACTCTTTTGCAAGAGCGCGCGAAGTGGCGCACCCCCGCGCAAAACATCTGCAAGAACGACCTCGTTCTGGTGAAGGACGAAAATCTTCCTCCAATGCGTTGGCCACTGGCTAGAGTGGTCGATGTCGTTTTGGGCAAGGACGGAGTGTGTCGCGTCGCTGACCTGAAGACATCCTCAGGAAACATCAGGAGGGCCGTCACTCGGCTATGTTTGCTGCCCCTTAAGGAATCTGTTGAGAGACTAGCTCCCAACGGGGGGAGTATGTTCGGGCCAGCCGCTGAGGAATAACCGTAACTTTAGCATTATTATTGTATGAGCATAGAGAGCCGCCTACATATGTTGTAAAACGTTGACTTTCTGCAGAGCTGCTGCGCTCTCTCGCTAAAGGGGCTCTCTGCCGCCGCCACTTCGGCAACTACTTTGATCTGCTGCCGCCACTTCGGCAGTCACTTTGATCTAACGCCGTCGTCTATAGTTTAGTTCTATGCTAACCCCTCTGCGCATTGGTTGCATATCGATCTCGCATAAAGTACATCTGGCAATAGCAAGCAATCGGCTTCCGCTAAGCCACCAAGATTAAATATATTATATATTATAAAGTTTAACCCAAATCTCTTTTTATTGTGAAATACATACATAGGTGCCAAAAAAGCTTGGCATCTCAAACAGTGCATATGAGTGTTGATCAGGAACTTTAATTGACTCAAGGCGGAGTATATTTGTCATGAAATCGTCATTTCGATATGAAATACCACAATTCTCAATGCTTTTTGTGTCAATCTCACCTTCTATAAATTTCACATCACGCCTTTCAATTATTGTACGGTTCTCTCGATCGTACAGGCGGTAAGCTTTTGCTGTAAAGGAGTAGCCGACAAAAATGTATTCTTTGCCTTTTGCCTGGAATTTGCTTCTTCTGGTCTTAAAGTAAACTGCCGTGGTAACAGCCTCTGCCCACAAGAACTCCTCCAGCTTTGCATGGATTAGCATACTTTTTGCCATCTCTACAATTGTTCGATTGGCTCTCTCGGCTACACCGTTTTGCTGAGGGGTGTAGGGAACCGTCAGTTGCCTTTGTATACCGCACTCGTTCAAAAAACCAGAAAATTCCTTATTTACATACTCTGTGCCATTATCGCTGCGCACAGCCTTTATTTTGTTGCCCGTTTGGCATTCCACAAAACTTTTGAACATTTTGAATTTTTCGAAAACTTGGCTTTTTGCGTGCATAATGTATACAAATATATTGCGCGAGTAGTCATCAATAAATGTCACAAAATAGCGATTGCCGCCGATCGATTTTACATTCATTGGGCCACATACATCTGGATGCACTAGCTCAAGTACTTGCTCCGTTGTACGATTTAACTTCTGTTGAAACGGCAATGCACATATTTTTGCTCTGTTACATGTATCACAATTGATTTCCATTTTCACATTTTCAAAGTTCATGCCATGAACAAGCTGTTTATCGTTCAACTGTTTTAAATCTTGGAAATTAAGGTGGCCAAACCTATTATGCCAATTCATTGCAGGAGAAATTGTGTTCAACATATAAACTGCACTTTTTTCTGAGCACTGTTTGTACACATACAAATTGTTTTCTTGCTTGGCTTTTATTATTGTTTCTCCTTTTTTATTTTTAATCAGTGCCACTTTTCCAATAAATGTAGTAGAATTCTCGAATTTAGCTGCTGTGCTCACTGAGAAAAAATTCATGTGTAATTCGGGGACGTATAACACATTTTGCAAGTTTATTAAAATATTTTCACCCTGAATTTTAACATTGCCAGATCCGGGTGATGAGACGAACTTATTTGTAGCCAACATTATCGATGTTTCCTTCTCGACATAGTTTAGGAACATGCTGCGATCGCAACACATGTGCGATGTTGCGCCACTATCTACTGTAAAATGAAATGTTCAATCCTTTTGGATGGATCGTTGGGGCTCAACCCTCCGATCTGTTTTATTGTGATTTATGTTCTGTATTTTACAATTGTGGTTTGGGCTTTTGTAAGCCAAAAGCCGCGGAGCTGCGCTGCCAGTGACGCCGGCAGCGGAGCGGCAGAACTATTTGTTCTTATCTCTTATATGTTAATATGTATATGCTCAGCGCTGTTGGCAGCGAGAGCGCGAGGGAAGATATATGTGTGTATGCATGTATATTAGTGCCGTCAAGTCATGGGAACATGCTGACGCTGCACTTGGGTCGCTCGAGGCATTCTTGAGTGAATCGTAATACGATCACCCAGAATGTCTGGGACTTTATTGTTACGTAAACACTGAAACAAAGTGTTACAGTGTGTATTCTTTAAGTACCGTCGGTACAGTGGGTATTCGAAATAATGAATACTTTACTTTACTTTAATATGAGCATACTACATCTCCCTCCTTTTGAAAAATAACGTAATATAATGAAGTTATTTTATTTTTAGCTTTTACTATATATGTATACGAGTTATGTATTCTTAAAAAGACAATTTATATATATATTTTTTTCTTTTTTTTTTTTAGTCAATTATTAGAATATTGAATTTTAATTAATATTGATAAAATTTAAAAAGGTTTTTGAATATAAATGCGGAATAGTATATTTTTATGGTTTATATTTATGTATGGCCATACCAAAAATTATTAATAATTGCAAATCTTTAACCTATCCTTATGTACTTTCTGAGTTTTGTTTTTATTATCGGAGATTATGACGTTATCTCTTTCTCCGATACTTTCTACTCTATATGGTCCTATATATTTAAAATCTAGCTTATGTCCTGTTTCATTTTTCAATAAAACTTTATCTCCTACAGC
This sequence comes from Drosophila pseudoobscura, assembly GCF_009870125.1. Taxonomy (NCBI): domain Eukaryota; kingdom Metazoa; phylum Arthropoda; class Insecta; order Diptera; family Drosophilidae; genus Drosophila; species Drosophila pseudoobscura. Next base: position 737,420 of record NC_046680.1, read on the forward strand.
TAAATTTAAATCTTTTAACTTTAAGTCATAGAGCTGTTTATTTTTAATTTTATGCCCCTCGAGCATAATCCTTGCTCGTTTATATGCTATTTCTAATCTATATTTACTCTCTTTAGAGTAATCATCTAAGTTATATAGAGGTGCTATTCTATCTTTAGTATTAAATTGAACTGGTAAGTTTGAAGTCTTACCGAAAACTAGCTCATATGGACAATAATCATGTGCCATAGAGGGGGTTGTATTAAAACAATATACGAAGTATTGCAGCCATACATCCCAATCTGATTTGTCGGCTGAGATGTATGAGCGTATGAACTCGTTAAATGTTCTGTGGCTTCGCTCCACGGTTCCTACAGTCTGGTGATGATGTGCAGTAGAAGTTATGTTTTTGATGTTTAGATTTTTACATAAGTCTTCAATTATTGAATTTTTATATTCTGTTCCCATGTCCGTAATGAACGTCTTCATTGGACCGTACTTTAGAATAAAATTTTCAAAAATAGCTTTAGCTACTGTATTTGCACTTTTGTTTCTAATAGGTATGGCAACAAGGTATTTTGTCAGGTCACATATTAAGGTGACTGCATATTCATTTCCTTGTTCTGATTTAGGAAGTGGACCGATCGTATCCACTATTACCCTATCAAAAGCCATGTATGGTGTTTCTGTAATAGTCAATGGAGTTATTGTGTGCTTGGTTACTTTAGCTTTTTGGCATTTTGGACATTTTCGTATGTAATTGGTTATTTCTTTAGTCATACCTTTCCTAAAATAATGTCTTTTGACCTTGGCCAAGGTTTTTGTTATGCCTGTATGTCCTCCTTGTATGGGATCATCATGTAATGTAGACAGTATTGCTTCTTTTTCTTTTTCATTTTTAATTAGGGTCACCGGGTTGAGTAGCGCTACTCTTATTGTTCGTAATATTTTATTGCCCATATTTTTAAAATTATCTATTGAAATGTATTCAAAGATATTTTCCCACGGTGCCACTTTGAGTTGGCTGATTTTTTGTTTACCGGCTTGCGTTTCAAGCCTTTGGAAAAACTGACCTAAGTCAAGGGTTCCATTAGTATACAAATCGCTAACATCATATCTTGCAGTAATTTTTTTTCCATGTTTGAAAAAACATAAATTATTATTTACATGCAAGGTCACTACTTTACGTACTTCGTCATTGTTGATGACTTCATATACGTTGGGCTTTGAAGCTTTTGTTAGAGATTGCCTAGGCAATTCTATTTTTTCTTTTCCTGCGCAGGATTTCTGTCTACTCTGTTGCCTGGTAGTGACTTTCAGGACTTTATTTGTTTTTTGTATGTTTTTCAGGTCTGTGATGGTTATTCTTGATAACGCATCTGCTACATGATTATCTTTACCCTTTAGATACTCGACTGTAAAGTCGTATTCTTCTAATTCGAGCCGCATGCGTGTGAGTTTTGAGCTAGGATTGACCATTGAAAATAGGTATGTTAGTGGTCTGTGATCCGTTTTTACTGTAAAGTGTTTACCATAGATATATGGTCGAAAATGGGTAATTGCCCAATGAATTGCTGCTAATTCCTGTTCTGTAGTACTTTTGTTACTTTCACCTTTTGTGAATGAACGTGATGCATATGCTAATGGGAGTTGGAGTCCGTTATGGTTTTGAGTTAAAACCGCTCCACATGCTTGTTTACTAGCATCGGTGATTATGCAAAATTCTTTCTGAAAATCTGGGTACTGTAACAGAGTGGGTTCCATAAGTTTATCTTTTAAATATTGGAATGCATTTTGACATTCAGTTGACCATTCAAAGGGGACATTCTTTTTACATAATCTAGTTATGTGCCGGGAATAGTCGGCGAAGTTTTTAATAAAACGTCTATAATAATTGCAAAATGCAATAAATCGTCTAGCGCTGTCGGCATCATGTGGGACTGGATAGTTTTTGCTCTTTGCCTTTATAGGGGTTGTTGCTCATATTGCTCATATTTTTGAATTCGTTCGTTTCTCGTTACAATTGTTTTTGGTTTATACTTTTGTTCATTTACCATCTGATGGACTGATGGACCGTATTGTCCATTGGCCATTGGCCGTGTTGGAAGTCGGCCTTGGCCTGACCCGGAGCTGGTGCTACCGATGCCCGTCTACCCACTGATGGCTGGGTCGGGGACGGAGAGGAGGCGGTTCCGTGTGGCACGGGGCTGAGGTGGGGACCTGACGCGTCGGCGATTACACGAACGGGACACACACACCAATGCATTTTGAAGTTTTTATATTTTTTTTTTTTTACGATTTTTTTTTTTCAGAGTTTTTGCAGTTGTCCTGATACATTATCTACTAGGTCACCTTTAGGTTAGTCTTCCTTTTTTTTTTTGTTTTAGTGTATTTTTTTTTTTTATGTATTCTTTTTTTTTTTTTTTTTTTTTTTCATTGATATACTTTGGTCTGATATTCCTCCTTTGTCATTGCCAAGTCCTCTATGTTCGTTTTTAAACTGTATCTAAATTTTTTTTTTAATTATTTGCTATTCATTTATTCTTTTCAATAATAAAAAAAATTACTAAAAAATCTTTTTTTTTTCTCATGGACACACATATCTATTTACCCTTCCTTTTTTTTTTTTACTCTTTAAAATTTCATCAATATAAATTTTTTTTTTTATATATATTTGATCAAAATGAAGGAAGAAAAAAAATGTTAAGGGACATGTGATCGATTTACAGGTTTTTCATTATATAATTCAATATCGATCACATGGTTTTAGTAATAGCCTAACAGAGGTTAGTATTTTCAAGTTGCACTTTGAGGGTGCTTCAACTCGAGATAGAAAATTATAATTATTGGCAATATGAGGCATGGCATTTCTGCAGCTCAATTGCGTTACTTCGCACCAGGGCGAAGTTGATCCTTTGTTGGTGGGGGTTGGTTGGTGTCTCCTTTTTTTGTCGTGCCCGGTACTCAGCTATTGTGAATGGGCGAGGTTCATCGTTTGGGTACACTTTTAAAAGCCTCTTGTAGGCTGAGTGCATCCCTTTGCTCGGATGGAGCAGAATCTGTTGGTCCATCGACGGTGCAAGGGGCGGTCCTATGCCACTCGCACTTATATTATTGGCCTGTTGGTCCATCGACGGTGCAAGGGGCGGTCCAATGCCACTCGCACTTATATTATTGGTACTTGCTGGGTCTGGTGGGGCCGGTGCTGGTCTTCGCACAGGTTTTTATATTGCGTGTACGCTCTTTGTAGCGCGGGCTGTTAAATCTCCTTGGGTATTATATATTCCTGGCCGCATTGTAGCCGCCAAATTTAAGGGTATAAATTATAATGCAACATGGGTTTGTGCGTAATATCGTCGGCAGTCGTGCATGGGTCTGGCGAAACGGCTGGTTTGGTTTTCTGCTGGGTTTTTTTTTTCTTGGCACTGGCACTGGGGACAACACTATTTCAATAGTTTTTCCAATTCATCAATTTTCTTTTGACTTGGTCCGATTTTTTAAAACAAAATCACATAGTATTATATTTTTTTTTTTCGGCCATAATTTTAACACTTTTTTTGAAAAAAAATTTCTCTCTTTTTTTTTCTCAATCCTTAGATTGATCCATCGCGTAGGACATATCGAGTCCTGTCACGACTCGATATGTCCTGTCACGGTCGCCATGTAAAATGAAATGTTCAATCCTTTTGGATGGATCGTTGGGGCTCAACCCTCCGATCTGTTTTATTGTGATTTATGTTCTGTATTTTACAATTGTGGTTTGGGCTTTTGTAAGCCAAAAGCCGCGGAGCTGCGCTGCCAGTGACGCCGGCAGCGGAGCGGCAGAACTATTTGTTCTTATCTCTTATATGTTAATATGTATATGCTCAGCGCTGTTGGCAGCGAGAGCGCGAGGGAAGATATATGTGTGTATGCATGTATATTAGTGCCGTCAAGTCATGGGAACATGCTGACGCTGCACTTGGGTCGCTCGAGGCATTCTTGAGTGAATCGTAATACGATCACCCAGAATGTCTGGGACTTTATTGTTACGTAAACACTGAAACAAAGTGTTACAGTGTGTATTCTTTAAGTACCGTCGGTACAGTGGGTATTCGAAATAATGAATACTTTACTTTACTTTAATATGAGCATACTACATCTCCCTCCTTTTGAAAAATAACGTAATATAATGAAGTTATTTTATTTTTAGCTTTTACTATATATGTATACGAGTTATGTATTCTTAAAAAGACAATTTATATATATATTTTTTTCTTTTTTTTTTTTAGTCAATTATTAGAATATTGAATTTTAATTAATATTGATAAAATTTAAAAAGGTTTTTGAATATAAATGCGGAATAGTATATTTTTATGGTTTATATTTATGTATGGCCATACCAAAAATTATTAATAATTGCAAATCTTTAACCTATCCTTATGTACTTTCTGAGTTTTGTTTTTATTATCGGAGATTATGACGTTATCTCTTTCTCCGATACTTTCTACTCTATATGGTCCTATATATTTAAAATCTAGCTTATGTCCTGTTTCATTTTTCAATAAAACTTTATCTCCTACAGCTAAATTTAAATCTTTTAACTTTAAGTCATAGAGCTGTTTATTTTTAATTTTATGCCCCTCGAGCATAATCCTTGCTCGTTTATATGCTATTTCTAATCTATATTTACTCTCTTTAGAGTAATCATCTAAGTTATATAGAGGTGCTATTCTATCTTTAGTATTAAATTGAACTGGTAAGTTTGAAGTCTTACCGAAAACTAGCTCATATGGACAATAATCATGTGCCATAGAGGGGGTTGTATTAAAACAATATACGAAGTATTGCAGCCATACATCCCAATCTGATTTGTCGGCTGAGATGTATGAGCGTATGAACTCGTTAAATGTTCTGTGGCTTCGCTCCACGGTTCCTACAGTCTGGTGATGATGTGCAGTAGAAGTTATGTTTTTGATGTTTAGATTTTTACATAAGTCTTCAATTATTGAATTTTTATATTCTGTTCCCATGTCCGTAATGAACGTCTTCATTGGACCGTACTTTAGAATAAAATTTTCAAAAATAGCTTTAGCTACTGTATTTGCACTTTTGTTTCTAATAGGTATGGCAACAAGGTATTTTGTCAGGTCACATATTAAGGTGACTGCATATTCATTTCCTTGTTCTGATTTAGGAAGTGGACCGATCGTATCCACTATTACCCTATCAAAAGCCATGTATGGTGTTTCTGTAATAGTCAATGGAGTTATTGTGTGCTTGGTTACTTTAGCTTTTTGGCATTTTGGACATTTTCGTATGTAATTGGTTATTTCTTTAGTCATACCTTTCCTAAAATAATGTCTTTTGACCTTGGCCAAGGTTTTTGTTATGCCTGTATGTCCTCCTTGTATGGGATCATCATGTAATGTAGACAGTATTGCTTCTTTTTCTTTTTCATTTTTAATTAGGGTCACCGGGTTGAGTAGCGCTACTCTTATTGTTCGTAATATTTTATTGCCCATATTTTTAAAATTATCTATTGAAATGTATTCAAAGATATTTTCCCACGGTGCCACTTTGAGTTGGCTGATTTTTTGTTTACCGGCTTGCGTTTCAAGCCTTTGGAAAAACTGACCTAAGTCAAGGGTTCCATTAGTATACAAATCGCTAACATCATATCTTGCAGTAATTTTTTTTCCATGTTTGAAAAAACATAAATTATTATTTACATGCAAGGTCACTACTTTACGTACTTCGTCATTGTTGATGACTTCATATACGTTGGGCTTTGAAGCTTTTGTTAGAGATTGCCTAGGCAATTCTATTTTTTCTTTTCCTGCGCAGGATTTCTGTCTACTCTGTTGCCTGGTAGTGACTTTCAGGACTTTATTTGTTTTTTGTATGTTTTTCAGGTCTGTGATGGTTATTCTTGATAACGCATCTGCTACATGATTATCTTTACCCTTTAGATACTCGACTGTAAAGTCGTATTCTTCTAATTCGAGCCGCATGCGTGTGAGTTTTGAGCTAGGATTGACCATTGAAAATAGGTATGTTAGTGGTCTGTGATCCGTTTTTACTGTAAAGTGTTTACCATAGATATATGGTCGAAAATGGGTAATTGCCCAATGAATTGCTGCTAATTCCTGTTCTGTAGTACTTTTGTTACTTTCACCTTTTGTGAATGAACGTGATGCATATGCTAATGGGAGTTGGAGTCCGTTATGGTTTTGAGTTAAAACCGCTCCACATGCTTGTTTACTAGCATCGGTGATTATGCAAAATTCTTTCTGAAAATCTGGGTACTGTAACAGAGTGGGTTCCATAAGTTTATCTTTTAAATATTGGAATGCATTTTGACATTCAGTTGACCATTCAAAGGGGACATTCTTTTTACATAATCTAGTTATGTGCCGGGAATAGTCGGCGAAGTTTTTAATAAAACGTCTATAATAATTGCAAAATGCAATAAATCGTCTAGCGCTGTCGGCATCATGTGGGACTGGATAGTTTTTGCTCTTTGCCTTTATAGGGGTTGTTGCTCATATTGCTCATATTTTTGAATTCGTTCGTTTCTCGTTACAATTGTTTTTGGTTTATACTTTTGTTCATTTACCATCTGATGGACTGATGGACCGTATTGTCCATTGGCCATTGGCCGTGTTGGAAGTCGGCCTTGGCCTGACCCGGAGCTGGTGCTACCGATGCCCGTCTACCCACTGATGGCTGGGTCGGGGACGGAGAGGAGGCGGTTCCGTGTGGCACGGGGCTGAGGTGGGGACCTGACGCGTCGGCGATTACACGAACGGGACACACACACCAATGCATTTTGAAGTTTTTATATTTTTTTTTTTTTACGATTTTTTTTTTTTTCAGAGTTTTTGCAGTTGTCCTGATACATTATCTACTAGGTCACCTTTAGGTTAGTCTTCCTTTTTTTTTTTGTTTTAGTGTATTTTTTTTTTTTTATGTATTCTTTTTTTTTGTTTTTTTTTTTTTCATTGATATACTTTGGTCTGATATTCCTCCTTTGTCATTGCCAAGTCCTCTATGTTCGTTTTTAAACTGTATCTAAATTTTTTTTTTAATTATTTGCTATTCATTTATTCTTTTCAATAATAAAAAAAATTACTAAAAAATCTTTTTTTTTTCTCATGGACACACATATCTATATACCCTTCCTTTTTTTTTTACTCTTTAAAATTTCATCAATATAAATTTTTTTTTTATATATATTTGATCAAAATGAAGGAAGAAAAAAAATGTTAAGGGACATGTGATCGATTTACAGGTTTTTCATTATATAATTCAATATCGATCACATGGTTTTAGTAATAGCCTAACAGAGGTTAGTATTTTCAAGTTGCACTTTGAGGGTGCTTCAACTCGAGATAGAAAATTATAATTATTGGCAATATGAGGCATGGCATTTCTGCAGCTCAATTGCGTTACTTCGCACCAGGGCGAAGTTGATCCTTTGTTGGTGGGGGTTGGTTGGTGTCTCCTTTTTTTGTCGTGCCCGGTACTCAGCTATTGTGAATGGGCGAGGTCCATCGTTTGGGTACACTTTTAAAAGCCTCTTGTAGGCTGAGTGCATCCCTTTGCTCGGATGGAGCAGAATCTGTTGGTCCATCGACGGTGCAAGGGGCGGTCCTATGCCACTCGCACTTATATTATTGGCCTGTTGGTCCATCGACGGTGCAAGGGGCGGTCCAATGCCACTCGCACTTATATTATTGGTACTTGCTGGGTCTGGTGGGGCCGGTGCTGGTCTTCGCACAGGTTTTTATATTGCGTGTACGCTCTTTGTAGCGCGGGCTGTTAAATCTCCTTGGGTATTATATATTCCTGGCCGCATTGTAGCCGCCAAATTTAAGGGTATAAATTATAATGCAACATGGGTTTGTGCGTAATATCGTCGGCAGTCGTGCATGGGTCTGGCGAAACGGCTGGTTTGGTTTTCTGCTGGGTTTTTTTTTCTTGGCACTGGCACTGGGGACAACACTATTTCAATAGTTTTTCCAATTCATCAATTTTCTTTTGACTTGGTCCGATTTTTTAAAACAAAATCACATAGTATTATATTTTTTTTTTTCGGCCATAATTTTAACACTTTTTTTGAAAAAAAATTTCTCTCTTTTTTTTCTCAATCCTTAGATTGATCCATCGCGTAGGACATATCGAGTCCTGTCACGACTCGATATGTCCTGTCACGGTCGCCATGTAAAATGAAATGTTCAATCCTTTTGGATGGATCGTTGGGGCTCAACCCTCCGATCTGTTTTATTGTGATTTATGTTCTGTATTTTACAATTGTGGTTTGGGCTTTTGTAAGCCAAAAGCCGCGGAGCTGCGCTGCCAGTGACGCCGGCAGCGGAGCGGCAGAACTATGTGTTCTTATCTCTTATATGTTAATATGTATATGCTCAGCGCTGTTGGCAGCGAGAGCGCGAGGGAAGATATATGTGTGTATGCATGTATATTAGTGCCGTCAAGTCATGGGAACATGCTGACGCTGCACTTGGGTCGCTCGAGGCATTCTTGAGTGAATCGTAATACGATCACCCAGAATGTCTGGGACTTTATTGTTACGTAAACACTGAAACAAAGTGTTACAGTGTGTATTCTTTAAGTACCGTCGGTACAGTGGGTATTCGAAATAATGAATACTTTACTTTACTTTAATATGAGCATACTACACTACGCACCAAACTCTCTTTTGCTGCTCTCCGACAAAACAGTGCATTAAACGTCTTGCCTGTTCTCTTTGTCCATTTGTTTTGCTACCCTTTTTCTTAGATCTGCACTCGCTTGCTCGATGACCAGTTTTTTCGCATTTGAAACATTTTCCCTTGAATTGTTGCTTTACGCCTGTGTTCCCGTCGTTCTTGGTTCCGTTATTCTCGACATTCTCGTTTTCTCGCGATCTGCGCTGTGTATGTGTGTATACTGCTTGTGTGTCCGAATGATTTTCGCGCTCAGCCTTCTCCTGTTTTCTGGTGCCTTCTTCCAGCATTTTTACTTTAAGAGCTTCAAATTTTGGCAGCTCGTCACGCGTTTCAATCGCGACTACAAAATTTTCCCAAGATTCGGGCAAACTGCTCAATAACATGATGACTTTTAGCTCATCGTGGAGTTTTATGTCCAGTTCCGCCAATTTTTCAATTGTCTCTAGAAAAGAATTGACATAGGCGGACACATCATCGCCCTGCTGCATATTTAGTCGAATAAGTTTTTGATAAAGTTGCACCTTTTGGATGGGGCCTTTTGGCATGTGGAGTTCCTTTAATTTTTTCCATATGGCTTCTGATGTTTCGCACGTCTTTATGTGCACAAACTTCGATGCCTTAACATTTAAGGTTATGTACGCCATTGCTTTCTGATCCAATTTATTCCATTTCTCGACAGCTGCGGCATCTCCTCCACTGCCTTTTCCACAGACTACATCCCATAAATCTGTCATTACCAGGACACTTTTCATGGCCATATGCCATACACTGTAATTGCCCTCATCAAGTTTTTCGATTTGATTTGACAAATTCATGTTGCTAATTGTTCCGCGTGTGTGCACAAAATAACTGTTGACAATTTAGCACAACCGACACTCAAACCCAGACGCTTTTTAGTCTGTTATTAAGCCGAAACAACGAACTCTGGGCCCATAACCAATGTTGGATATAATTGTACCGTTTTAGTTTACCGTTATATATATAAGCGATATATAAAACGGAGCTGATACAAGAGACACGTAGTGGTTCGGTTAAACGTTTATTTGAGAGTGAGAAAAATGGTATATGCATTATGAGCACGACACAATACAGTGTTGCCAGATAATTGTTGCTTATTCAAACAATAGTATCGATTACATTTTTAACATTGTCTGCCAGCGGAGATAAGTTGTCCGTCAGCGGATATAGATATCCCGCCACCGGAAATAAGTTTTCCGCCAGCGGAGTGACGTATTTCATCAGCAGAGATAAGTTGTCCGGCAGGGGATATAAATTTCCCGCCACCGGAAATAAGTTTTCCGCCAGCGGAGAGACGTATTTCGTTAGCAGAGATAAGTTTTCCGCCCGCGGATATATTTCCCGCCACCGGAAATAAGTTTTCCGCCAGCGGAGAAACGCAATTCGGCTGCGGGGATAAATTGTCCGTCTGGGGATATAAATTTCCCGCCGCCGTAGTTAAGTTTTCTGCCAGCGGAGAATCGTTGTTCGTCAGCGGAGATAAATTGTCTGCCAGCGGAGATAAGTTGTACGCCAGGGGATATAGACTTCCCGCCCCCGGAAATAAGTTTTCAGCCAGCGGAGAGACGTATTTCGTCAGCAGAGATAATTTGTCTGGAAGGGGTATAGATTTCCCGCCACCGGAAATAAGTTTTCAGCCAGCGGAGAGACGTATTTCGTCAGCAGAGATAATTTGTCTGGAAGGGGATATATATTTCCCGCCACCGGAAATAAGTTTTCCGCCAGCAGAGAGACTTAATTCGTCAGCAGAGATAAGTTGTCCGGCAGGGGATATAAATTTCCCGCCACCGGAAATAAGTTTTCTGCCAGCGGAGAAACGTAATTCGTCTGCGGGGATAAATTGTCCGTCGGAGTTAAGTTTTCTGCCAGCGGAGAATCGTTGCTCGTCAGCGGAGATAAATTGTCTGCCAGCGGAGATAATTTGTACGCCAGGGGATATAGATTTCCCGACCCCGGAAATAAGTTTTCAGCCAGCGGAGAGACGTAATTCGTCAGCAGAGATAATTTGTCTGGAATGGGATATAGATTTCCCTCCACCGGAAATAAGTTTTCCGCCAGTGGAGAGACGTATTTCGTCAGCAGAGATAAGTTGTCCGGCAGGGGATATAAATTTCCCGCCACCGGAAATTAGTTTTCCGCCAGCGGAGAGACGTATTTCGTTAGCAGAGATAAGTTTTCCGCCCGCGGATATATTTCCCGCCACCGGAAATAAGTTTTCCGCCAGCGGAGAAACGCAATTCGGCTGCGGGGATAAATTGTCCGTCTGGGGATATAAATTTCCCGCCGCCGTAGTTAAGTTTTCTGCCAGCGGAGAATCGTTGTTCGTCAGCGGAGATAAATTGTCTGCCAGCGGAGATAATTTGTACGCCAGGGGATATAGATTTCCCGACCCCGGAAATAAGTTTTCAGCCAGCGGAGAGACGTAATTCGTCAGCAGAGATAATTTGTCTGGAAGGGGATATAGATTTCCCTCCACCGGAAATAAGTTTTCCGCCAGTGGAGAGACGTATTTCGTCAGCAGAGATAAGTTGTCCGGCAGGGGATATAAATTTCCCGCCACCGGAAATTAGTTTTCCGCCAGCGGAGAGACGTATTTCGTTAGCAGAGATAAGTTTTTCGCCAGCGGATATAAATTTCCCGCCCCGGAAATAAGTTTTCCGCCAGCGGAGAAACGTAATTCGTCTGCGGGGATAAATTGGCCGTCTGGGGATATAAATATCCCGCAGCCGGAGTTAAGTTTTCTACCAGCGGAGAATCGTTGTTCGTCAGCGGAGATAAATTGTCGGCCAGCGGAGATAAGTTGTCCGCCAGCGGATATAGATTTCCCACCACCGGAAATAAGTTTTCCGCCAGCGGAGAGACGTATTTCGTCAGCAGAGATAATTTGTCTGGCAGCGGATATAGATTTCCCGCCACCGGATATAAGTTTGCCGCCAGCGGAGAGACGTATTTCGTCAGCAGAGATAAGTTGTCCGGCAGGGGATATAAATTTCCCGCCACCGGAAATAAGTTTTCCGCCAGCGTAGAGACGTATTTTGTTAGCAGAGATAAGTTTTCCGCCAGCGGAGAAACGTAATTCGTCTGCGGGGATAAATTGTCCGTCTGGGGATATAAATTTCCCACCGCCGGAGATTAGTTTTCTACAAGCGGAGAGACGTATTTCGTCAGCAGAGATAAGTTGTCCGGCAGAGGATATAGATTTCCCGCCACCGGAAATAAGTTTCCCGCCAGCGGAGAGACGTATTTCGTCAGCAGAGATAAGTTGTCCGGCAGGGGACATAGATTTCCCGCCACCGGAAATAAGTTTTCCGCCAGCGGAGAGACGTATGTCGTCAGCAGAGATAAGTTTTCCGGCAGGGGATATAAATATCCCGCCGCCGGAGATAAGTTTTCTGCCAGCAGGGGATATATATTTCCCGCCACCGATTCTCCGCTGGCAGAAATCTTATCTCCGGCGGCGGCAATTTTATATATCCCCTGACGGACAATTTATCCGCTCTGACGAATTACGTTTCTCCGCCGGCAGAAAACTTATCGCCGCTGGCAGAACATTTACTTACTTTACTTATGGCGGCGAGGAATTTATATTACCTGCCGGACATCTTATCTCTGCTGACAAAATACATCTCTTCGCTGGCGGAAAACTTATCTTTGGTGGCGGAAATTTATATCCGCTGGCGGAAAACTTTTCTCCGATAACAGACATCTTATCTTCGCTGCCGGACAACTTATCTCTGCTGACGAACTACGTTTCTCCGCCGGCAGAACATTTACCTCCGGTGGCGGGAAATTCATATCCCCTGCCGGACAACTTATCTCTGCTGACAAAATACGTCTCTCCGCTGGCGGACAACTAATTTCCGGTGGCGGGAAATTTATATCCCCTGCCGGACAACTTATCTCTGCTAACGAAATACGTCTCTCCACTGGCGGAAAACTTATTTCCGGCGGAAGGAAATTGATATCCCCTGCCGGACAACTTATCTATGCAGACGAAATACGTCTCTCCGCTGGCAGAAAACTTATCTCCGGTGGCGGGAAATTTATATCCCCTGCCGGACAACTTTTCTATCCGCTGGCGGAAAACTTATCTCCGGTGGCAGAACATTTACCTCCCCGGCTTGACAACTTATCTCTGCTAACGAAATACGTCTCTCCGCTGGCGGAAAACTTATTTCTGGTGCCGGAAAATCTATATCCCCTGCCGGACAACTTATCTCTGCTGACAAAATACGTCTCTCCGGTGGCGGAAAACTTATCTCCGGTAGCGGGAAATTTATATCCCCTGCCGGACAACTTATCTCTGCTGACAAAATACATCTCTCCGCTGGCGGAAAACTTATCTGCGGTAGCGGGAAATTTATATCCGCTGGCGGAAAGCTTTTCTCCGCTGACAGACATCTTATCTTATCTTATCTTTGCTAACAAAATACGTCTTTCCGCGGGCAGAAAACTTATCTCCGGCGGCGGGAAATTTATATCCGCTGGCGGACCACTTTTCTCCCCCCCTCTGGAAAACTTATCTCCGCTGGCAGAACATTTACTTCCGGCGGCGAGGAATTTATATCCCCTGCCGGACATCTTATCTCTGCTGACAAAATACATCTCTTCGCTGGCGGAAAACTTATTTACGGTGGCGGGAAATCTATATCTCCTGCCGGAAAACTTATCTCTGCTGACAAAATACGTCTCTCCGCTGGCGGAAAACTTATCTACGCAGACGACCTACGTTTCTCCGCCGGCAGAAAACTTATCTCCGCTGGCAAAACATTTTTTCTTGGACGTTGACATGCAATGACTGCATCTTTCAAGAGGCGATGCAATTACTGCACCGTCAAGTGGCACGTGTGACACCAGCAGAAGGCTGTTACGCGCGGATCCCAGACAAAACGCAGCCCTCCTCCCGCCCAACCGACCGAGGGGCGCTGCCGCATGACGCGCGGTGCGTAGCCGAACCAAACGCGAACATGCAAGAAAGATAAATATTAGACTAACATTCGAGGAAAATTAGCACTAAACTTATTAAGAAATTAAGCATGCAATAAAATACAAAATACAAATACCACTACAGTTACTAATTAATAGAAAGGTGTGTAAGGATTAATAATTTAATAAGAGGAAGAGAATTAGTGTTGGATATAATATGGTAGAGGGAATTATAATCCGAGCATAAGACCCTAAACGGTTCATGCAAGGAATAATTCGATCTACAAAGTGGAAGGAACAACGGTATAAAATTTCTAGTCAGTCTAGTAGGAATCGTGAAGTTTATGCGGCTCAACAGATCAGGGCTGTGTATGTCACCCCTGATCAAGTTGTGCATGAATATCACACCAAGTATTTTTCTACGGTTCACTAAGGATGGGAGGTTTACTAATAGTAGTCTACTAGAGGAAGATGGGAGTCTTACACCCGCATCCCAGTTAAGGCCCCGCAGAGCAAAGAGTAAAAAGTTTTTCTGTACTGATTCTATACGGTCCTGGTGTACCTTGTACCGAGGGCACCATACACAGGAGCCGTATTCTAAGATCGGACGAACAAGCGAGGTGTAGAGAGTCTTTGTTATATAGGGGTCGTCAAATTCCTTTGACCACCTCTTTATAAACCCAAGCACGCCCATGGCATTATTTACCATGGTAGAAATGTGTTCGGAAAACTTTAACTTGGGGTCTAACATAACACCAAGATCATCCACCAGGGAAAATCTCTCAAGAGAGCCACCACATAGAGTATAGCCATAGGAGCCAACAAGGGTCCAAGAACGATGAAATGTCATAACTTTGCATTTCGAGGCATTAAGGTGTAACAAGTTTGCACAACACCATGACTGAAAGTTATTGAGATCGGATTGCAAGCGAGAATGAAATGAAATGTCCTTGTACTGGACACAGAGTTTAACATCATCCGCATACATAAGTACTCGAGAGTATGTTAATACTGAAGGCAAGTCATTAATAAAGAGTGTGAAAAGTAAGGGGCCTAGATTGCTGCCCTGTGGAACTCCCGAAGAAACCTTTACTTGTGAAGAGAGGGAGTTTTTGAAGAGGACTCTTTGAGAACTGGAACAAAGATAGCTAGAAATCCATTTCAGGAGGTTGGGCGGTAACCATACTGCCTCTTATGTGAAACGTCCGTTTTGGCTGCACACTCTCAGTTGGTAGTGGGGCCTTGACTTGCTCCAGAAGTTTAGGTCACATGCGAAACCAGCGCACGCACTTCTTTGTGATATTCGGTACAGGCTTGATACCTCCAATAGCTACCATCGCTGGCGAAGCGTTGTTAGAAGAAATTACGGACCATCATTAAGAAAATTTATGATGATAATGTATAATTATTGATGCGCTGCCTGGGTTAAGGCAACAATAAGAGATTATTTCCTTTATATTTCAAGTCTGAATTCTGAAGTCGCCCACCGATGCGGAAGAGTCCCATGGCGTCAAACAGTGGGTAGAAAGAAGGAAGCTTGCTTTCTGTTGGGATCGGCTTCTATAAACTGAGCGGGGGGAAAATGCGTAAGCTGAATGTTTTTATAAGTAAATGCGTTCCGTGCTCGATATTTGGAGTGATCGTGATTGGCATTAGCAAATGTAAAGAAATGTGAAGTCAGAGTTGCCGAAAAAGCTCAACAGCTTCCAACAGTGTTTTAGCGTTCATCAAGCGCTGGTCCAAGGAGTTTGACAGCCCGCACGTGACGAAACAACTGTATATCTCATTAGTACGTCCGATATAGGAGTATTGTTTTTTCGTGTATAGCCCGCAGTATAAAGGGCAGCAGGTTGTTATTGAATCCGTGCAAAAGAAATTGTGATTGTGATGGAAGATGAGTGACAGGCAGTTATGGTACTGTTTCCGATACTGATTTTATTGATAAAAATGATTCTTATTTATAGGTAACAAAAGGTACAAAAGTGCTGAGTTTGTAAAATATGTATATGTTGTGTGTATTACGGATAATTTTAGTGTCTGCAATCGCACCGCTGTCCTTCGCCCTCTGCGGAGAGAGTGCATTGTCAGCAGAACTCACTGCATTGGCTAGTGTGTTGTCGTGAGGTATTATATTACATGTTAATCCTCTAAGACTATTTTATAAAATAATAGAAGAAAATAATTCAAATAATTTGTTCTATAGTTAATTTCGGCTTCTGAACTCAAATATGTACTTAAAAAGAGTGTACAAGCATTCGTTTACCTGTAAGGTGAGAAAAAGTAAATAAGTGCCTGTAGGCACTCTTGGGGTTCTGAGTATAAAAAAGTAATTTCCCAATTGCGAGTTTAATTTTGTTTATTTTTATGATACTCCGAAAAACAATTTTTGTTGGCTGAGCAACATAAATGCAGATTGCATTTAGTGCAAACGCACTGCGTTTGTGAAGTTTTACAGTACTTGCACCATCTTCTTCCACTTTCTCGACCCAACCAGTCCGGAAAATGGTTTAGCTGGTCAAACCGCAAGTCCGATATTGGATGCTTAGATTTTTCACCTAGTTTGAGCACTAGTTTTGAAGGTCGCTGAGAGAGTGGAGACTGCATTCTCTGCTCTGTCAGACAGGATGGAGAATGGATTGTTCGTGAAGATCGATTGTTGAAACCAGTGATTGGACGACCTGGATAGTTTTTGGTTTGAAATGCCACCAGACCAGCAGCAATCGATTCCCGAAAATCAGGGAGTTCGATCAGATTGGTCGAGCATGCGTTCTCCTTTTCTATACGCCTGTATAAAACATAGGCGTTTGTTGCTGCCATATCGATTAAGTGGTAAAAAATTCGAGTCGCGGCATCCCGAGTTTTAGCTCTGATATGATAGCGGCCCATAAGTCCATCCATTAGGTCCACGCCGCCCATGTGAGCATTATACTCACGAATAATTTGTGGGCAATCAACTTCGATGTAACGCTTTGACTTTCTGTCGTACCGAGCAGTCTTTGCAGTTCCTTCATTCAAATTGGCCCTTGCAAATGGCTTAACACCCACGTAAGTGGACAGCAAGCGAACGGCCTTGTTGTCTTTCCACAGCACATTAGTTATGTCGACTCCATATGAGGAGCCTACGTACTCAGTCGAGAAACCCCTTGGCTCTTTGTTGATGGTACTATCGTTTGGCAGCTTGCAATCGGGGATACGATTTACCCGCACTGTTCCAAGGCTATAAATACCTTTCGCACGAAGATAGACCATCAAAGGGAGTGACGTATAAAAGTTATCAAAGTAAATAATGTGGTGCTTGAAACTTGTTACGGTTTTTGTTAAACGTACAACAATGTTGGCCGAAGCCCCAAGATCTGGGTGACCAGGCAAGATCACGTTATCACCTGCTCCGCTATAGATCTCAAAGCGGTATGCATAGCCAAAAGAATCGCACAACACAAATAGCTTGATACCCCACTTGTGTGGCTTATTGGGCATATACTGGCGCAAGTGGTGCTTCATTTTTGTGTTGCACATTTGTTCGTCCACACAAAGGCGCGCTTGCTTTGGCACGGAGTCAAACCTTTGGTTGAGACAGTCGACAAATCTGCGCGTGCGGAACAGTGGATCATAGCCTGGTTCCCCCTTTTTGATCCGCTCGCTTTCATCACTCAGTGAGAAGTACTGCTTAATTGCTTCGAATTTGCTTCGGGACATGGAGGTTTGTATAGGTCCAAACGCGTTTTTTCCCCAGTAGCTTTTCAGATTCGGGTAGCGGTAAATGGACATATATATCAAAATACCGATGTAATGGTGGATATCTTCATTGTTCACTTTGAACTTATTTGCTATGTTGTCGGTTAAAGCTGCACGCATTGTTTCCTCGACAATCATATTCAAGATTTCTGAATCGAAAAAATAGCAAAATAGCTGTAATGGAGTCTTGAGCTCCATTATTTCAGCTGGCAGCGAAGAGTCTCCTCGAAAGGCTATGTCGTTGACTTTCAACTGCATACATTGCTTTCGCCATATAATTTTAGTCGGCTCCTTTGTTATTGATTCAATACCTATACATAAATTAATTACTAACTTGTTTAACATATCGCAATTATGTTTGCTTACCAAAACCATTGAAGCCACCAGAATCTTCAATAGTTGTCAATGGCGATCTAGGCCTTTTTACGGTTTCCCGGGTAGACTTAGATTGTGTTATATTTTGCACATCGTCAACATTAGTGTCCATAAATGAAACGGTATTAGCATCCTCTAAAGCGGTGGTCAGAGCTTCTGCCACATTAAGGTCGTCGTCCTCGTCGTCACTTGATACATTTGACACTTCCTCATCCGACGGTACTGACTCAAGCAAATCCAACAACTGTTCATCAGTCAAGTCAGACAACTTGTAACGAACCCGCTTTGCCATTTATTCTAATATTTCAATTTCTATTAAGAAAAATCACACAATAAACACAAAAAAAACACAACAACTGCAAGTAGTTGAGAAAAAGCTACTAGCAACAAAATATAGCGTGGAACCCCAAAAGTGTCTCAAGACACTTATCACTATTTTTCTGCTACAACGCACATTTTTCTAATACTTGCATATCTGCAACTTGATTTTGATAGTAAATAAACTTACCTTTCTGGAAAAAAATTATGGACTGGATTGGTTTTATGTATTAACTTTTATAAGCAGAACAAAACACAAAATGCCGCAGGTCGAATTTGACGCGGGAAAAAACACATGTTCTGTGCATATGGAAATAAAAAGTACCGTTAAAAGCTTCTGAGAGCTTTCAAAGCTTCTTCACGTAATTGGTGTGTTTGTTAGTAACAGCCAAAAAATATTCAAATGATGTAAAAGCTCTTAGTTTTTTTACTAATGTGAATAATATAATAAGTGTCTCAAGGCACTCTTACGTGTTAGAGGGTTAACCGGCAGGGGATATAAATATCCCGAAGCCGAAGGAGATAAGTTTTCTGCCAGCAGGGGATATATATTTCCCGCCACCGGAAATAAGTTTTCACCAGCAGAGAGATGTATTTCGCCAGCAGAGATAAGTTGTCCGGCAGCGGATATAAATTTCCGACCACCGTAGATAAGTTTTCCGCCAGCGGAGAAACGTATTTCGTCAGCAGAGATAATTTGTCTGGCAGGGTATATAGATTTCCCGCCACCGGAAATAAGTTTTCCGCCAGCGGAGAGACGTATTTTGTCAGCAGAGATACTTTGTCTGGCAGGGGATATAGATTTCCCGCCACCGGAAATAAGCTTTCTGACAGTGGAGAGACGTATTTCGTCAGCAGAGATAAGTTGTCTGGCAGGGGATATAAATTTTCCGCCAGCGGAGAAACGTAATTCATCTGCGGGGATAAATTGTCCGTCTGGGGATATACATTTCCCGCCGCCGGAAAAAAGTTTTCCGTCAGCGGAGAAACGTAATTCGTCTGCGGGGATAAATTGGCCGTCTGGGGATATACATTTCCCGCCGCCGGATATAAATTGTCTGCTAGCGGAGATAAGTTGTCCGGCAGATATATATATTTCCCGCCACCGGAAATAAGTTTTCCGCCAGCGGAGAGACGTATTTCGTCAGCAGAGATAAGTTGTCCGGCAGGGGATATAAATTTCCCGCCACAGGATAAATGTTTTCCGCCAGCGGAGAAACGTAATTCGTCTGCGGGGATAAATTGTCCGTCTGGGGATATAAATTTTCCGCCAGCGAAGAGACGTATTTTGTCAGCAGAGATAAGTTGTCCGGCAAGGGTTATAAATATCCCCCTGTAGAGATAAGTTTTCTGCCAGAGGAGAAACGTAGTTCGTCAGCGGGGATAAATTGTCTGTCAGGGGATATAAATTTCCCGCCGCCGGAGATAAGATTTCTGCCAGCGGACAATCGTAGTTCGTCAGCGGAGATAAATTGTCTGCCACCGGAAATAAGTTTTCCGCCAGCGGAGAGACGTATTTCGTCAGCAGAGATAAGTTGTCCGGCAGGGGATATAGATTTCCCGCCGCCGGAAATAACTTTTCCGCCAGCGGAGAGACGTATTTCGTCAGCAGAGATAAGTTGTCCGGCAAGGGTTATAAATATCCCCCTCTGGAGATAAGTTTTCTTAAATTATTGGATATAAATTATCTGCCACCGGAAATAAGTTTTCCGCCAGCGGAGAAGCGTAATTCGTCTGCGTTGATAAATTGTCCGTCTGGGGATATAAATTTCCCGCCACCGGAAATAAGTTTTCCGCCAGCAGAGTGACGTATTTCGTCAGCAGAGATAAGTTGTCCGGCAGGGGATATAAATATCCCGCCGCCGGAGATAAGTTTTCTGCCAGCGGAGAGACGTAGTTCGTCTGCGGGGATAAATTGTCCGCCAGCGGATATAGATTTCCCGCCACCGGAAATAAGTTTTTCGCCAGCGGAGAGATGTATTTCGTCAGCAGAGATAAGTTGTCCGGCAGGGGATATATATTTCCCGCCACCGGAAATAAGTTTTCCGCCAGCGGAGAGATGTATTTTGTTTGCCGAGATAAGATGTCCCGCCGCCGTATATCCCACCTTCTTCGGATATTTCAATTTATGAGCAGCACTTGTCCGCCTTAACCGCTGTTTCTTCCTCGCTATCTGATAAAGATCGTATGATAGTTCTTGGTGACTTCAACTTGCCAGGAACTGTTTGGTCTTCGGTAAACGAGTCTAGTATCCTAGTGCCCATGTCACGACATGACTTTGTTGACGGCTTGCTTGACCTGTCCCTGTCTCAAGTCAATCATGTGAAAAATTCCTTGGGTCGATTGCTTGATCTATGCTTTGTATCGGATCCGACCATAGTGCTGTTAACCCGAGCCCTTCCTCTCACTATACCTGAAGACGCCTACCACCCTACTTTCGAGGTGTCGCTAGATATAGGACCAACTGTATTGGATCGGTCGAGTAGACTACCTGAACGTGTCCGCTGCTTTCGTAAAGCCGAGTTTAATAACCTAATTAAAGATTTTGATTGGTCCGCTTTGTACTTGTGCACTGATGTCACAAAAGGCACAAACATTTTTTACAATGCTCTTGGCA
Source organism: Drosophila pseudoobscura (assembly GCF_009870125.1). Taxonomy (NCBI): domain Eukaryota; kingdom Metazoa; phylum Arthropoda; class Insecta; order Diptera; family Drosophilidae; genus Drosophila; species Drosophila pseudoobscura. Next base: position 758,099 of record NC_046680.1, read on the forward strand.
CATTTTTTGATTCTTGTGTCCCGCTTTCTTGTCCGATTAGATCTGGAAAACCCCCTTGGTTTACCAAAGAGTTATCCAGTCTAAAAAACTTAAAATCAAGACTTTATAAAAAATTTCAAGAAGTGGGTTCTCCTACTTCTCACTCTCGTTATGTAATAGCTCGGTCAAACTTTTCAGTTCTTAATGCTCAATGCTATAAGAAGTACCTATCTCGTTGCAGGATACGTTTTTCTCAGAACCCTAAACAGTTTTACTGCTTCGTAAACAGTAAGCGTAGAACGTCCGCACACCCATCCTCGCTATCATTTTGTAATACGTCGGCAAATAATGATCAGGCAATTGCCGATCTTTTTGCCCAGTTTTTCCAAACCACCTATTCTGAGGAACGCTACTCTGGTCAACCGTACCCATACGGATTACCGAGGTCGAACGGCATTTTCAGTCCCTTGTTAAATGAATATTCCCTACTTCAAGATCTTCGACTAGTTAAGCCGGTGTTTTCACCGGGTCCAGACGGGGTTCCAGGTTGTGTACTCAGGTACTGCGCCGAGGCTCTGTGTGGACCATTGCTTAAACTATTCACCCTGTACATTGATTCCTCTTGCTTCCCTCCAATCTGGAAGGAATCGTTTATAATTCCTCTCCATAAAAAAGGTAGCAAGTCTGATGCAAAAAATTATAGAGGTATAGCAAAGTTATCCGCTATTCCCAAATTGTTTGAGAGGGTTTTAACTCCGCACTTGCAACATCTCTGCAAGTGACTTATATCTCCAACTCAGCATGGATTTATAAGGCGGCGATCAACCACCACGAACTTGTTAGAATTTACCTCTTTCATTATTAAAGGCTTTCAAGGTAACTTACAGACGGATGTTATTTACACCGACTTTAGTAAAGCATTCGACTCTGTAAACCATTCCCTTTTAGCACATAAACTTGACCTTTTAGGGTTTCCGCCCAACCTCCTGAGATGGATTTCTAGCTATCTTTGTTCTAGGTCTCAAAGAGTCCTCTTAAAAAACTCCCTCTCTTTACCAGTAAAGGTTTCTTCGGGAGTACCACAGGGCAGCCATCTAGGCCCCTTACTCTTCACACTCTTTATTAATGACTTGCCTTCAGTATTAACATACTCTCGAGTACTTATGTATGCGGATGATGTTAAACTCTGTGTCCAGTACAAGGACATTTCATTTCATTCTCGCTTGCAATCCAATCTCAATAGCTTTCAGTCATGGTGTTGTGCAAACTTGTTACACCTTAATGCCTCAAAATGCAAAGTTATGACATTTCATCGTTCTAGCCCTTTGTTGGCTCCCTACACCCTATTTGGGGGTTCTCTTGAGAGAATTACCCTGGTGGATGATCTGGGTGTTATGTTAGACCCCAAGTTAAAGTTTTCCGAACACATTTCTACCATGGTAAATAAGGCCATGGGCGTGCTTGGGTTTATAAAGAGGTGGTCAAAGGAATTTGACGACCCCTATATAACAAAGACTCTCTATACCTCGCTTGTTCGTCCGATCTTAGAATACGGCTCCTGTGTATGGTGCCCTCAGTACAAAGTACACCAGGACCGTATAGAATCAGTACAGAAAAACTTTTTACTCTTTGCTCTGCGGGGCCTTAACTGGGATGCGGGTGTAAGACTCCCATCTTACTCTAGTAGACTATTATTAGTAAGCCTCCCATCCTTAGTTAACCGTAGAAAAATGCTTGGTGTGATATTTATGCACAACTTGATCAGGGGTGACATAGACAGCCCTGATCTGTTGAGCCGCATAAACTTCACGATTCCTATTAGACTGACTAGAAATTTTATACCGTTGTTCCTTCCACTTTGTAGATCGAATTATTCCTTGCATGAACCGTTTAGGGTCTTATGCTCGGATTATAATTCCCTCTACCATATTATATCCAACACTAATTCTCTTCCTCTTATTAAATTATTAATCCTTACACACCTTTCTATTAATTAGTAACTGTAGTGGTATTTGTATTTTGATTGCATGCTTAGTTTCTTAGTAAGTTTAGTGCTAATTTTCCTCGAATGTTAGTCTAATATCTATCTTTCTTGCATGTTCGCGTTTGGTTCGGCTACGCACCGCGCGTCATGCAGCAGCGCCCCTCGGTCGGTTGGGCGGGAGGAGGGCTGCGTTTTGTCTGGGATCCGCGCGTAACAGCCTTCTGCTGGTGTCACACGTGCCACTTGACGGTGCAGTAATTGCATCGCCTCTTGAAAGATGCAGTCATTGCATGTCAACGTCCAAGAAAAAATGTTTTGCCAGCGGAGATAAGTTTTCTGCCGGCGGAGAAACGTAGGTCGTCTGCGTAGATAAGTTTTCCGCCAGCGGAGAGACGTATTTTGTCAGCAGAGATAAGTTTTCCGGCAGGAGATATAGATTTCCCGCCACCGTAAATAAGTTTTCCGCCAGCGAAGAGATGTATTTTGTCAGCAGAGATAAGATGTCCGGCAGGGGATATAAATTCCTCGCCGCCGGAAGTAAATGTTCTGCCAGCGGAGATAAGTTTTCCAGAGGGGGGGAGAAAAGTGGTCCGCCAGCGGATATAAATTTCCCGCCGCCGGAGATAAGTTTTCTGCCCGCGGAAAGACGTATTTTGTTAGCAAAGATAAGATAAGATAAGATGTCTGTCAGCGGAGAAAAGCTTTCCGCCAGCGGATATAAATTTCCCGCTACCGCAGATAAGTTTTCCGCCAGCGGAGAGATGTATTTTGTCAGCAGAGATAAGTTGTCCGGCAGGGGATATAAATTTCCCGCTACCGGAGATAAGTTTTCCGCCACCGGAGAGACGTATTTTGTCAGCAGAGATAAGTTGTCCGGCAGGGGCTATAAATTTCCCCCTCTGGAGAAAAGTTTTCCGCCGGCGGATATAAATTTCCCGCCACCGGAGATAAGTTTTCTGCCAGTGGAGAGACGTATTTTGTCAGCAGTGATAAGTTGTCCGGCAGGGGATATAAATTTTCCGCCACCGGAGATAAGTTTTCCGCCACCGGAGAGACGTATTTTGTCAGCAGAGATAAGTTGTCCGGCAGGTGATATAAATTTCCCTCCGCCGGAGATAAGTTTTCTGCCAGCGGATATAAATTTCCCGCCACCGGAGATAAGTTTTCTGCCAGCGGAGAGACGTATTTTGTCAGCAGAGATAAGTTGTCCGGCAGGGGCTCTAAATTTCCCCCTCTGGAGAAAAGTTGTCCGGAAGGGGATATAATTTTCCCGCCACCGGAGATAAGTTTTCTGCCAGCTGAGAGACGTATTTTGTCAGCAGAGATAAGTTGTCCGGCAGGGGATATAAATTTCCCGCCACCGGAGATAAGTTTTCCGCCACCGGAGAGACGTATTTCGTCTGCAGCGATAAGTTGTCCGGCAGGGGCTACAAATTTCCCACGCTGGAGAAAAGTTTTCCGCCAGCGGATATAAATTTCCCGCCACCGGAGATAAGTTTTCTGCCAGCGGAGAGACGTATTTTGTCAGCAGAGATAAGTTGTCCGGCAGGGGCTATAATTTTCCCCCTCTGGGGAAAAGTTGTCCGGCAGGGGATATAAATTTCCCGCCACCGGAGATAAGTTTTCTGCCAGCGGAGAGACGTATTTTGTCAGCAGAGATAAGTTGTCCGGCAGGGGATATAAATTTCCCGCCAACGGAGATTAGTTTTCCGCCACCGGAGAGACGTATTTTGTCAGCAGAGATAAGTTGTCCGGCAGGGGCTATAAATTTCCCCCTCTGGAGAAAAGTTTTCCGCCAGAGGATATAAATTTCCCGCCACCGGAGATAAGTTTTCTGCCAGCGGAGAGACGTATTTTGTCAGCAGAGATAAGTTGTCCGGCAGGGGATATAAATTTTCCGCCGCCGGAGGTAAATGTTCTGCCAGCGGAGATAAGTTTTCTGCCGGCGAAGAAACGTAGTTCGTCAGCGGAGATAAGTTGTCCGGCAGGGGCTACAAATTTCCCCCTCTGGAGAAAAGTTTTCCGCCAGCGGATAGAAATTTCCCGCCACCGGGGATAAGTTTTCTGCCAGCGGAGAGACGTATTTCGTCAGCAGAGATAAGTTGTCTGGCAGGGAATATAGATTTTATGCCGCCGGAGATAAGTTTTCCGCCAGCGGATAGACGTATTTTGTGAGCAGAGATAAGTTGTCTGGCAGGGAATATAGATTTCCCGCCGCCAGAGATAAGTTTTCTGCCCGCGGAAAGACGTATTTTGTCAGCAAAGATAAGATAAGATAAGATGTCTGTCAGCGGAGAAAAGCTTTCCGCCAGCGATAATAAATTAACCGCTACCGCAGATAAGTTTTCCGCCAGCGGAAAGATGTATTTTGTCAGCAGAGATAAGTTGTCCGGCAGGGGATATAAATTTCCCGCTACCGGAGATAAGTTTTCCGCCACCGGAGAGACGTATTTTGTCAGCAGAGATAAGTTGTCCGGCAGGGGATATAGATTTTCCGGCACCAGAAATAAGTTTTCCGCCAGCGGAGAGACGTATTTCGTTAGCAGAGATAAGTTGTCAAGCCGGGGAGGTAAATGTTCTGCCACCGGAGATAAGTTTTCTGCCGGTGGAGAAACGTAGTTCGTCAGCGGAGATAAGTTGTCCGGCAGGGGCTATAAATTACCCGCTCTGGAGAAAAGTTTTCCGCCAGCGGATAGAAATTTCCCGCCACCGGAGATAAGTTTTCTGCCAGCGGAGACGCGTATTTCGTCAGCAGAGATAAGTTGTCTGGCAGGGAATATAGATTTCACGCCGCCGGAGATAAGTTTTCCGCCAGCGGAGAGAAAAGTTGTCCGGCAGGGGATATAAATTTCCCGCCACCGGAGATAAGTTTTCCGCCACGGGAGAGACGTATTTTGTCAGCAGAGATAAGTTGTCCGGCAGGGGATATAAATTTTCCGCCGCCGGAGGTAAATGTTCTGCCAGCGGAGATAAGTTTTCTGCCGGCGGAGAAGCGTAGTTCGTCAGCGGAGATAAGTTGTCCGGCAGGGGCTACAAATTTCCCCCTCTGGAGAAAAGTTTTCCGCCAGCGGATAGAAATTTCCCGCCACCGGAGATAAGTTTTCTGCCAGCGGAGAGACGTATTTCGTCAGCAGAGATAAGTTGTCTGGCAGGGAATATAGATTTCACGCCGCCGGAGATAAGTTTTCCGATAGCGGATAGACGTATTTTGTCAGCAGAGATAAGTTGTCCGGCAGGGGCTATAATTTTCCCCCTCTGGGGAAAAGTTGTCCGGCAGGGGATATAAATTTCCCGCCACCGGAGATAAGTTTTCTGCCAGCGGAGAGACGTATTTTGTCAGCAGAGATAAGTTGTCCGGCAGGGGATATAAATTTCCCGCCAACGGAGATTAGTTTTCCGCCACCGGAGCGACGTATTTTGTCAGCAGAGATAAGTTGTCCGGCAGGGGCTATAAATTTCCCCCTCTGGAGAAAAGTTTTCCGCCAGAGGATATAAATTTCCCGCCACCGGAGATAAGTTTTCTGCCAGCGGAGAGACGTATTTTGTCAGCAGAGATAAGTTGTCCGGCAGGGGATATAAATTTTCCGCCGCCGGAGGTAAATGTTCTGCCAGCGGAGATAAGTTTTCTGCCGGCGGAGAAACGTAGTTCGTCAGCGGAGATAAGTTGTCCGGCAGGGGCTACAAATTTCCCCCTCTGGAGAAAAGTTTTCCGCCAGCGGATAGAAATTTCCCGCCACCGGGGATAAGTTTTCTGCCAGCGGAGAGACGTATTTCGTCAGCAGAGATAAGTTGTCTGGCAGGGAATATAGATTTCATGCCGCCGCAGATAAGTTTTCCGCCAGCGGATAGACGTATTTTGTGAGCAGAGATAAGTTGTCTGGCAGGGAATATAGATTTCCCGCCGCCAGAGATAAGTTTTTTGCCCGCGGAAAGACGTATTTTGTCAGCAAAGATAAGATAAGATAAGAAGTCTGTCAGCGGAGAAAAGCTTTCCGCCAGCGATAATAAATTAACCGCTACCGCAGATAAGTTTTCCGCCAGCGGAAAGATGTATTTTGTCAGCAGAGATAAGTTGTCCGGCAGGGGATATAAATTTCCCGCTACCGGAGATAAGTTTTCCGCCACCGGAGAGACGTATTTTGTCAGCAGAGATAAGTTGTCCGGCAGGGGATATAGATTTTCCGGCACCAGAAATAAGTTTTCCGCCAGCGGAGAGACGTATTTCGTTAGCAGAGATAAGTTGTCAAGCCGGGGAGGTAAATGTTCTGCCACCGGAGATAAGTTTTCCGCCAGCGGATAGAAAAGTTGTCCGGCAGGGGATATAAATTTCCCGCCACCGGAGATAAGTTTTCTGCCAGCGGAGAGACGTATTTCGTCTGCATAGATAAGTTGTCCGGCAGGGGATATCAATTTCCTTCCGCCGGAAATAAGTTTTCCGCCAGCGGAGAGACGTATTTCGTTAGCAGAGATAAGTTGTCAAGCCGGGGAGGTAAATGTTCTGCCAGCGGAGATAAGTTTTCTGCCGGTGGAGAAACGTAGTTCGTCAGCGGAGATAAATTGTCCGGCAGGGGCTATAAATTACCCGCTCTGGAGAAAAGTTTTCCGCCAGCGGATAGAAATTTCCCGCCACCGGAGATAAGTTTTCTGCCAGCGGAGACGCGTATTTTGTCAGCAGAGATAAGTTGTCCGGCAGGGGATATAAATTTCCCGCCACCGGAGATTAGTTTTCCGCCACCGGAGAGACGTATTTTGTCAGCAGAGATAAGTTGTCCGGCAGGGGCTATAAATTTCCCCCTCTGGAGAAAAGTTTTCCGCCGGCGGATATAAATTTCCCGCCACCGGAGATAAGTTTTCTGCCAGTGGAGAGACGTATTTTGTCAGCAGTGATAAGTTGTCCGGCAGGGGATATAAATTTTCCGCCACCGGAGATAAGTTTTCCGCCACCGGAGAGACGTATTTTGTCAGCAGAGATAAGTTGTCCGGCAGGCGATATAAATTTCCCTCCGCCGGAGATAAGTTTTCTGCCAGCGGATATAAATTTCCCGCCACCGGAGATAAGTTTTCTGCCAGCGGAGAGACGTATTTTGTCAGCAGAGATAAGTTGTCCGGCAGGGGCTATAAATTTCCCCCTCTGGAGAAAAGTTGTCCGGCAGGGGATATAATTTTCCCGCCACCGGAGATAAGTTTTCTGCCAGCGGAGAGACGTATTTTGTCAGCAGAGATAAGTTGTCCGGCAGGGGATATAAATTTCCCGCCACCGGAGATAAGTTTTCCGCCACCGGAGAGACGTATTTCGTCTGCAGCGATAAGTTGTCCGGCAGGGGCTACAAATTTCCCACGCTGGAGAAAAGTTTTCCGCCAGCGGATATAAATTTCCCGCCACCGGAGATAAGTTTTCTGCCAGCGGAGAGACGTATTTTGTCAGCAGAGATAAGATAAGATAAGATGTCTGTCAGCGGAGAAAAGTTTTCCGCCAGCGGATATAAATTTCCCGCTACAGCAGATAAGTTTTCCGCCCGCGGAGAGATGTATTTTGTCAGCAGAGATAAGTTGTCCGGCAGGGGATATAAATTTCCCGCCACCGGAGATAAGTTTTCCGCCAGCGGAGAGACGTATTTCGTCTCGTTTCCCACGCTGGAGAAAAGTTTTCCGCCAGCGGATATAAATTTCCCGCTACAGCAGATAAGTTTTCCGCCAGCGGAGAGATGTATTTTGTCAGCAGAGATAAGTTGTCCGGCAGGGGATATAAATTTCCCGCCACCGGAGATAAGTTTTCCGCCACCGGAGAGACGTATTTCGTCTCGTTTCCCACGCTGGAGAAAAGTTTTCCGCCAGCGGATATAAATTTCCCGGCACCGGAGATAAGTTTTCTGCCAGCGGAGAGACGTATTTTGTCAACAGAGATAAGTTGTCCGGCAGGGGCTATAATTTTCCCCCTCTGGAGAAAAGTTGTCCGGCAGGGGATATAAATTTCCCGCCACAGGAGATAAGTTTTCTGCCAGCGGAGAGACGTATTTTGACAGCAGAGATAAGTTGTCCGGCAGGGGATATAAATTTCCCGCCAACGGAGATTAGTTTTCCGCCACCGGAGAGACGTATTTTGTCAGCAGAGATAAGTTGTCCGGCAGGGGCTATAAATTTCCCCCTCTGGAGAAAAGTTTTCCGCCGGCGGATATAAATTTCCCGCCACCGGAGATAAGTTTTCTGCCAGTGGAGAGACGTATTTTGTCAGCAGTGATAAGTTGTCCGGCAGGGGATATAAATTTTCCGGCACCGGAAATAAGTTTTCCGCCAGCGGAGAGACGTATTTCGTTAGCAGAGATAAGTTGTCAAGCCGGGGAGGTAAATGTTCTGCCACCGGAGATAAGTTTTCCGCCAGCGGATAGAAAAGTTGTCCGGAAGGGGATATAAATTTCCCGCCACCGGAGATAAGTTTTCTGCCAGTGGAGAGACGTATTTCGTCCGCAGAGATAAATTGTCCGGCAGGGGATATATATTTCCCGCCACCGGAAATAATTTTTCCGCCAGCGGAGAGACGTATTTCGTTAGCAGAGATAAGGTGTCAGGCCGGGGATATAAATTTCCCGCCGCCGGAGTTAAGTTTTCTGCCAGCGGAGAGACGTATTTTGTCAGCAGAGAAAAGTTGTCCGGCAGGGGATATAAATTTCCCGCCATCGGAGAAAAGTTTTCTGCCAGCGGAGAGACGTATTTTGTCAGCAGAGATAAGATAAGATAAGATGTCTGTCAGCGGAGAAAAGTTTTCCGCCAGCGGATATAAATTTCCCGCTACAGCAGATTAGTTTTCCGCCAGCGGAGAGATGTATTTTGTCAGCAGAGATAAGTTGTCCGGCAGGGGATATAAATTTCCCGCCACCGGAGAGACGTATTTTGTCAGCAGAGATAAGTTGTCCGGCAGGGGCTATAAATTTCCCCCTCTGGAGAAAAGTTTTCCGCCGGCGGATATAAATTTCCCGCCACCGGAGATAAGTTTTCTGCCAGTGGAGAGACGTATTTTGTCAGCAGTGATAAGTTGTCCGGCAGGGGATATAAATTTTCCGCCACCGGAGATAAGTTTTCCGCCACCGGAGAGACGTATTTTGTCAGCAGAGATAAGTTGTCCGGCAGGCGATATAAATTTCCCTCCGCCGGAGATAAGTTTTCTGCCAGCGGATATAAATTTCCCGCCACCGGAGATAAGTTTTCTGCCAGCGGAGAGACGTATTTTGTCAGCAGAGATAAGTTGTCCGGCAGGGGCTATAAATTTCCCCCTCTGGAGAAAAGTTGTCCGGCAGGGGATATAATTTTCCCGCCACCGGAGATAAGTTTTCTGCCAGCGAAAAGACGTATTTTGTCAGCAGAGATAAGTTGTCCGGAAGGGGATATAAATTTCCCGCCACCGGAGATAAGTTTTCCGCCACCGGAGAGACGTATTTCGTCTGCAGCGATAAGTTGTCCGGCAGGGGCTACAAATTTCCCACGCTGGAGAAAAGTTTTCCGCCAGCGGATATAAATTTCCCGCCACCGGAGATAAGTTTTCTGCCAGCGGAGAGACGTATTTTGTCAGCAGAGATAAGTTGTCCGGCAGGGGCTATAATTTTCCCCCTCTGGAGAAAAGTTGTCCGGCAGGGGATATAAATTTCCCGCCACCGGAGATAAGTTTTCTGCCAGCGGAGAGACGTATTTTGTCAGCAGAGATAAGTTGTCCGGCAGGGGATATAAATTTCCCGCCAACGGAGATTAGTTTTCCGCCACCGGAGAGACGTATTTTGTCAGCAGAGATAAGATAAGATAAGATGTCTGTCAGCGGAGAAAAGTTTTCCGCCAGCGGATATAAATTTCCCGCTACAGCAGATAAGTTTTCCGCCAGCGGAGAGATGTATTTTGTCAGCAGAGATAAGTTGTCCGGCAGGGGATATAAATTTCCCGCTACCGGAGATAAGTTTTCCGCCACCGGAGAGATGTATTTTGTCAGCAGAGATAAGTTGTCCGGCAGGGGCTACAAATTTCCCCCTCTGGAGAAAAGTTTTCCGCCAGCGGATAGAAATTTCCCGCCACCGGAGAAAAGTTTTCTGCCAGCGGAGAGACGTATTTTGTCAGCAGAGATAAGATAAGATAAGATGTCTGTCAGCGAAGAAAAGTTTTCCGCCAGCGGATATAAATTTCCCGCTACAGCAGATAAGTTTTCCGCCAGCGGAGAGGTGTATTTTGTCAGCAGAGATAAGTTGTCCGGCAGGGGATATAAATTTCCCGCTACCGGAGATAAGTTTTCCGCCACCGGAGAGACGTATTTCGTCTGCAGCGATAAGTTGTCCGGCAGGGGCTACAAATTTCCCACGCTGGAGAAAAGTTTTCCGCCAGCGGATATAAATTTCCCGCCACCGGAGATAAGTTTTCTGCCAGCGGAGAGACGTATTTTGTCAGCAGAGATAAGTTGTCCGGCAGGGGCTATAATTTTCCCCCTCTGGAGAAAAGTTGTCCGGCAGGGGATATAAATTTCCCGCCACCGGAGATAAGTTTTCTGCCAGCGGAGAGACGTATTTTGTCAGCAGAGATAAGTTGTCCGGCAGGGGATATAAATTTCCCGCCAACGGAGATTAGTTTTCCGCCACCGGAGAGACGTATTTTGTCAGCAGAGATAAGTTGTCCGGCAGGGGCTATAAATTTCCCCCTCTGGAGAAAAGTTTTCCGCCGGCGGATATAAATTTCCCGCCACCGGAGATAAGTTTTCTGCCAGTGGAGAGACGTATTTTGTCAGCAGTGATAAGTTGTCCGGCAGGGGATATAAATTTTCCGGCACCGGAAATAAGTTTTCCGCCAGCGGAGAGACGTATTTCGTTAGCAGAGATAAGTTGTCAAGCCGGGGAGGTAAATGTTCTGCCACCGGAGATAAGTTTTCCGCCAGCGGATAGAAAAGTTGTCCGGCAGGGGATATAAATTTCCCGCCACCGGAGATAAGTTTTCTGCCAGCGGAGAGACGTATTTCGTTAGCAGAGATAAGGTGTCAGGCCGGGGATATAAATTTCCCGCCGCCGGAGTTAAGTTTTCTGCCAGCGGAGAGACGTATTTTGTCAGCAGAGAAAAGTTGTCCGGCAGGGGATATAAATTTCCCGCCATCGGAGAAAAGTTTTCTGCCAGCGGAGAGACGTATTTTGTCAGCAGAGATAAGATAAGATAAGATGTCTGTCAGCGGAGAAAAGTTTTCCGCCAGCGGATATAAATTTCCCGCTACAGCAGATAAGTTTTCCGCCAGCGGAGAGATGTATTTTGTCAGCAGAGATAAGTTGTCCGGCAGGGGATATAAATTTCCCGCCACCGGAGATTAGTTTTCCGCCACCGGAGAGACGTATTTTGTCAGCAGAGATAAGTTGTCCGGCAGGGGCTATAAATTTCCCCCTCTGGAGAAAAGTTTTCCGCCGGCGGATATAAATTTCCCGCCACCGGAGATAAGTTTTCTGCCAGTGGAGAGACGTATTTTGTCAGCAGTGATAAGTTATCCGGCAGGGGATATAAATTTTCCGCCACCGGAGATAAGTTTTCCGCCACCGGAGAGACGTATTTTGTCAGCAGAGATAAGTTGTCCGGCAGGCGATATAAATTTCCCTCCGCCGGAGATAAGTTTTCTGCCAGCGGATATAAATTTCCCGCCACCGGAGATAAGTTTTCTGCCAGCGGAGAGACGTATTTTGTCAGCAGAGATAAGTTGTCCGGCAGGGGCTATAAATTTCCCCCTCTGGAGAAAAGTTGTCCGGCAGGGGATATAATTTTCCCGCCACCGGAGATAAGTTTTCTGCCAGCGAAAAGACGTATTTTGTCAGCAGAGATAAGTTGTCCGGAAGGGGATATAAATTTCCCGCCACTGGAGATAAGTTTTCCGCCACCGGAGAGACGTATTTCGTCTGCAGCGATAAGTTGTCCGGCAGGGGCTACAAATTTCCCACGCTGGAGAAAAGTTTTCCGCCAGCGGATATAAATTTCCCGCCACCGGAGATAAGTTTTCTGCCAGCGGAGAGACGTATTTTGTCAGCAGAGATAAGTTGTCCGGCAGGGGCTATAATTTTCCCCCTCTGGAGAAAAGTTGTCCGGCAGGGGATATAAATTTCCCGCCACCGGAGATAAGTTTTCTGCCAGCGGAGAGACGTATTTTGTCAGCAGAGATAAGTTGTCCGGCAGGGGATATAAATTTCCCGCCAACGGAGATTAGTTTTCCGCCACCGGAGAGACGTATTTTGTCAGCAGAGATAAGTTGTCCGGCAGGGGCTATAAATTTCCCCCTCTGGAGAAAAGTTTTCCGCCAGAGGATATAAATTTCCCGCCACCGGAGATAAGTTTTCTGCCAGCGGAGAGACGTATTTTGTCAGCAGTGATAAGTTGTCCGGTAGGGGATATAAATTTTCCGCCGCCGGAGGTAAATGTTCTGCCAGCGGAGATAAGTTTTCTGCCGGCGGAGAAACGTAGTTCGTCAGCGGAGATAAGTTGTCGGGCAGGGGCTACAAATTTCCCCCTCTGGAGAAAAGTTTTCCGCCAGCGGATAGAAATTTCCCGCCACCGGAGAAAAGTTTTCTGCCAGCGGAGAGACGTATTTTGTCAGCAGAGATAAGATAAGATAAGATGTCTGTCAGCGGAGAAAAGTTTTCCGCCAGCGGATATAAATTTCCCGCTACAGCAGATAAGTTTTCCGCCAGCGGAGAGATGTATTTTGTCAGCAGAGATAAGTTGTCCGGCAGGGGATATAAATTTCCCGCTACCGGAGATAAGTTTTCCGCCACCGGAGAGACGTATTTTGTCAGCAGAGATAAGTTGTCCGGCAGGGGCTATAATTTTCCCCCTCTGGAGAAAAGTTGTCCGGCAGGGGATATAAATTTCCCGCCACCGGAGATAAGTTTTCTGCCAGCGGAGAGACGTATTTTGTCAGCAGAGATAAGTTGTCCGGCAGGGGATATAAATTTCCCGCCACCGGAGATTAGTTTTCTGCCAGCGGAGAGACGTATTTTGTCAGCAGAGATAAGTTGTCCGGCAGGGGCTACAAATTTCCCCCTCTGGAGAAAAGTTTTCCGCCAGCGGATAGAAATTTCCCGCCACCGGAGAAAAGTTTTCTGCCAGCGGAGAGACGTATTTTGTCAGCAGAGATAAGATAAGATAAGATGTCTGTCAGCGAAAAAAAGTTTTCCGCCAATGGATATAAATTTCCCGCTACAGCAGATAAGTTTTCCGCCAGCGGAGAGATGTATTTTGTCAGCAGAGATAAGTTGTCCGGCAGGGGATATAAATTTCCCGCTACCGGAGATAAGTTTTCCGCCACCGGAGAGACGTATTTTGTCAGCAGAGATAAGTTGTCCGGCAGGGGCTACAAATTTCCCCCTCTGGAGAAAAGTTTTCCGCCAGCGGATAGAAATTTCCCGCCACCGGAGAAAAGTTTTCTGCCAGCGGAGAGACGTATTTTGTCAGCAGAGATAAGATAAGATAAGATGTCTGTCAGCGGAGAAAAGTTTTCCGCCAGCGGATATAAATTTCCCGCTACAGCAGATAAGTTTTCCGCCAGCGGAGAGATGTATTTTGTCAGCAGAGATAAGTTGTCCGGCAGGGGATATAAATTTCCCGCTACCGGAGATAAGTTTTCCGCCACCGGAGAGACGTATTTCGTCTGCAGCGATAAGTTGTCCGGCAGGGGCTACAAATTTCCCACGCTGGAGAAAAGTTTTCCGCCAGCGGATATAAATTTCCCGCCACCGGAGATAAGTTTTCTGCCAGCGGAGAGACGTATTTTGTCAGCAGAGATAAGTTGTCCGGCAGGGGCTATAATTTTCCCCCTCTGGAGAAAAGTTGTCCGGCAGGGGATATAAATTTCCCGCCACCGGAGATAAGTTTTCTGCCAGCGGAGAGACGTATTTTGTCAGCAGAGATAAGTTGTCCGGCAGGGGATATAAATTTCCCGCCACCGGAGATTAGTTTTCCGCCACCGGAGAGACGTATTTTGTCAGCAGAGATAAGTTGTCCGGCAGGGGCTATAATTTTCCCCCTCTGGAGAAAAGTTGTCCGGCAGGGGATATAAATTTCCCGCCACCGGAGATAAGTTTTCTGCCAGCGGAGAGACTTATTTTGTCAGCAGTGATAAGTTGTCCGGTAGGGGATATAAATTTTCCGCCGCCGGAGGTAAATGTTCTGCCAGCGGAGATAAGTTTTCTGCCGGCGGAGAAAAGTAGTTCGTCAGCGGAGATAAGTTGTCCGGCAGGGGCTACAAATTTCCCCCTCTGGAGAAAAGTTTTCCGCCGGCGGATATAAATTTCCCGCCACCGGAGATAACTTTTCTGCCAGTGGAGAGACGTATTTTGTCAGCAGTGATAAGTTGTCCGGCAGGGGATATAAATTTTCCGGCACCGGAAATAAGTTTTCCGCCAGCGGAGAGACGTATTTCGTTAGCAGAGATAAGTTGTCAAGCCGGGGAGGTAAATGTTCTGCCACCGGAGATAAGTTTTCCGCCAGCGGATAGAAAAGTTGTCCGGCAGGGGATATAAATTTCCCGCCACCGGAGATAAGTTTTCTGCCAGCGGAGAGACGTATTTCGTCCGCAGAGATAAATTGTCCGGCAGGGGATATATATTTCCCGCCACCGGAAATAATTTTTCCGCCAGCGGAGAGACGTATTTCGTTAGCAGAGATAAGGTGTCAGGCCGGGGATATAAATTTCCCGCCGCCGGAGTTAAGTTTTCTGCCAGCGGAGAGACGTATTTTGTCAGCAGAGAAAAGTTGTCCGGCAGGGGATATAAATTTCCCGCCATCGGAGAAAAGTTTTCTGCCAGCGGAGAGACGTATTTTGTCAGCAGAGATAAGATAAGATAAGATGTCTGTCAGCGGAGAAAAGTTTTCCGCCAGCGGATATAAATTTCCCGCTACAGCAGATAAGTTTTCCGCCAGCGGAGAGATGTATTTTGTCAGCAGAGATAAGTTGTCCGGCAGGGGATATAAATTTCCCGCCACCGGAGATAAGTTTTCCGCCACCGGAGAGACGTATTTCGTCTCGTTTCCCACGCTGGAGAAAAGTTTTCCGCCAGCGGATATAAATTTCCCGCCACCGGAGATAAGTTTTCTGCCAGCGGAGAGAAGTATTTTGTCAGCATAGATAAGTTGTCCGGCAGGGGATATCAATTTCCTTCCGCCGGAGATAAGTTTTCTGCCAGCGTAGAGACATATTTCGTCAGCAGAGATAAGTTGTCCGGCAGGGGATATAGATTTTCCGGCACCGGAAATAAGTTTTCCGCCAGCGGAGAGACGTATTTCGTCAGCAGAGATAAGTTGTCCGGCAGGGGATATAGATTTTCCGGCACCGGAAAGAAGTTTTCCGCCAGCGGAGAGACGTATTTCGTTAGCAGAGATAAGTTGTCAAGCCGGGGAGGTAAATGTTCTGCCACCGAAGATAAGTTTTCCGCCAGCGGATAGAAAAGTTGTCCGGCAGGGGATATAAATTTCCCGCCACCGGAGATAAGTTTTCTGCCAGCGGAGAGACGTATTTTGTCAGCATAGATAAGTTGTCCGGCAGGGGATATCAATTTCCTTCCGCCGGAGATAATTTTTCTGCCAGCGTAGAGACATATTTCGTCAGCAGAGATAAGTTGTCCGGCAGGGGATATAGATTTTCCGGCACCGGAAATAAGTTTTCCGCCAGCGGAGAGACGTATTTCGTTAGCAGAGATAAGTTGTCAAGCCGGGGAGGTAAATGTTCTGCCACCGGAGATAA
This sequence comes from Drosophila pseudoobscura, assembly GCF_009870125.1. Taxonomy (NCBI): domain Eukaryota; kingdom Metazoa; phylum Arthropoda; class Insecta; order Diptera; family Drosophilidae; genus Drosophila; species Drosophila pseudoobscura. The sequence continues at coordinate 773,794 of NC_046680.1, forward strand.
GTTTTCCGCCAGCGGATAGAAAAGTTGTCCGGCAGGGGATATAAATTTCCCGCCACCGGAGATAAGTTTTCTGCCAGCGGAGAGACGTATTTCGTCCGCAGAGATAAGTTGTCCGGCAGGGGATATATATTTCCCGCCACCGGAAATAATTTTTCCGCCAGCGGAGAGACGTATTTCGTTAGCAGAGATAAGGTGTCAGGCCGGGGATATAAATTTCCCGCCGCCGGAGTTAAGTTTTCTGCCAGCGGAGAGACGTATTTCGTCAGCAGAGATAAGTTGTCTGGCAGGGAATATAGATTTCACGCCGCCGGAGATAAGTTTTCCGCCAGCGGATAGACGTATTTTGTGAGCAGAGATAAGTTGTCTGGCAGGGCATATAGATTTCCCGCTGCCGGAGATAAGTTTTCTGCCCGCGGAAAGACGTATTTTGTTAGCAAAGATAAGATAAGATAAGATGTCTGTCAGCGGAGAAACGCTTTCCGCCAGCGGATATAAATTTCCCGCTACCGCAGATAAGTTTTCCGCCAGCGGAGAGATGTATATTGTCAGCAGAGATAAGTTGTCCGGCAGGGGATATAAATTTCCCGCCACCGGAGATTAGTTTTCCGCCACCGGAGAGACGTATTTTGTCAGCAGAGATAAGTTGTCCGGCAGGGGCTATAAATTTCCCCCTCTGGAGAAAAGTTTTCCGCCGGCGGATATAAATTTCCCGCCACCGGAGATAAGTTTTCTGCCAGTGGAGAGACGTATTTTGTCAGCAGTGATAAGTTGTCCGGCAGGGGATATAAATTTTCCGCCACCGGAGATAAGTTTTCCGCCACCGGAGAGACGTATTTTGTCAGCAGAGATAAGTTGTCCGGCAGGCGATATAAATTTCCCTCCGCCGGAGATAAGTTTTCTGCCAGCGGATATAAATTTCCCGCCACCGGAGATAAGTTTTCTGCCAGCGGAGAGACGTATTTTGTCAGCAGAGATAAGTTGTCCGGCAGGGGCTATAAATTTCCCCCTCTGGAGAAAAGTTTTCCGCCAGCGGATAGAAATTTCCCGCCACCGGAGATAAGTTTTCTGCCAGCGGAGAGACGTATTTCGTCAGCAGAGATAAGTTGTCTGGCAGGGAATATAGATTTCACGCCGCCGGAGATAAGTTTTCCGCCAGCGGATAGAAAAGTTGTCCGGCAGGGGATATAAATTTCCCGCCACCGGAGATAAGTTTTCTGCCAGCGGAGAGACGTATTTCGTCAGCAGAGATAAGTTGTCCGGCAGGGGATATATATTTCCCGCCACCGGAAATAATTTTTCCGCCAGCGGAGAGACGTATTTCGTTAGCAGAGATAAGGTGTCAGGCCGGGGATATAAATTTCCCGCCGCCGGAGTTAAGTTTTCTGCCAGCGGAGAGACGTATTTTGTCAGCAGAGAAAAGTTGTCCGTCAGGGGCTATAAATTTCCCGCCATCGGAGAAAAGTTTTCTGCCAGCGGAGAGACGTATTTTGTCAGCAGAGATAAGATAAGATAAGATGTCTGTCAGCGGAGAAATGTTTTCCGCCAGCGGATATAAATTTCCCGCTACCGCAGATAAGTTTTCCGCCAGCGGAGAGATGTATTTTGTCAGCAGAGATAAGTTGTCCGGCAGGGGATATAAATTTCCCGCTACCGGAGATAAGTTTTCCGCCACCGGAGAGACGTATTTTGTCAGCAGAGATAAGTTGTCCGGCAGGGGCTATAAATTTCCCCCTCTGGAGAAAAGTTTTCCGCCAGCGGATAGAAATTTCCCGCCACCGGAGTTAAATTTTCTGCCAGCGGAGAGACGTATTTTGTCAGCATAGATAAGTTGTCCGGCAGGGGATATCAATTTCCTTCCGCCGGAGATAAGTTTTCTGCCAGCGTAGAGACATATTTCGTCAGCAGAGATAAGTTGTCCGGCAGGGGATATAGATTTTCCGGCACCGGAAATAAGTTTTCCGCCAGCGGAGAGACGTATTTCGTTAGCAGAGATAAGTTGTCAAGCCGGGGAGGTAAATGTTCTGCCACCGGAGATAAGTTTTCCGCCAGCGGATAGAAAAGTTGTCCGGCAGGGGATATAAATTTCCCGCCACCGGAGATAAGTTTTCTGCCAGCGGAGAGACGTATTTCGTCCGCAGAGATAAGTTGTCCGGCAGGGGATATATATTTCCCGCCACCGGAAATAATTTTTCCGCCAGCGGAGAGACGTATTTCGTTAGCAGAGATAAGGTGTCAGGCCGGGGATATAAATTTCCCGCCGCCGGAGTTAAGTTTTCTGCCAGCGGAGAGACGTATTTTGTCAGCAGAGAAAAGTTGTCCGGCAGGGGACCGGAGATAAGTTTTCCGCCAGCGGATAGAAAAGTTATCCGGCAGGGGATATAAATTTCCCGCCACCGGAGATAAGTTTTCTGCCAGTGGAGAGACGTATTTCGTTAGCAGAGATAAGGTGTCAGGCCGGGGATATAAATTTCCCGCCGCCGGAGTCAGCAGAGAAAAGTTGTCCGGCAGGGGCTATAAATTTCCCGCCATCGGAGAAAAGTTTTCTGCCAGCGGAGAGACGTATTTTGTCAGCAGAGATAAGATAAGATAAGATGTCTGTCAGCGGAGAAATGTTTTCCGCCAGCGGATATAAATTTCCCGCTACCGCAGATAAGTTTTCCGCCAGCGGAGAGATGTATTTTGTCAGCAGAGATAAGTTGTCCGGCAGGGGATATAAATTTCCCGCTACCGGAGATAAGTTTTCCGCCACCGGAGAGACGTATTTTGTCAGCAGAGATAAGTTGTCCGGCAGGGGCTATAAATTTCCCCCTCTGGAGAAAAGTTTTCCGCCAGCGGATAGAAATTTCCCGCCACCGGAGTTAAATTTTCTGCCAGCGGAGAGACGTATTTTGTCAGCATAGATAAGTTGTCCGGCAGGGGATATCAATTTCCTTCCGCCGGAGATAAGTTTTCTGCCAGCGTAGAGACATATTTCGTCAGCAGAGATAAGTTGTCCGGCAGGGGATATAGATTTTCCGGCACCGGAAATAAGTTTTCCTCCAGCGGAGAGACGTATTTCGTTAGCAGAGATAAGTTGTCAAGCCGGGGAGGTAAATGTTCTGCCACCGGAGATAAGTTTTCCGCCAGCGGATAGAAAAGTTGTCCGGCAGGGGATATAAATTTCCCGCCACCGGAGATAAGTTTTCTGCCAGCGGAGAGACGTATTTCGTCCGCAGAGATAAGTTGTCCGGCAGGGGATATATATTTCCCGCCACCGGAAATAATTTTTCCGCCAGCGGAGAGACGTATTTCGTTAGCAGAGATAAGGTGTCAGGCCGGGGATATAAATTTCCCGCCGCCGGAGATAAGTTTTCTGCCCGCGGAAAGACGTATTTGTTAGCAAAGATAAGATAAGATAAGATGTCTGTCAGCGGAGAAAAGCTTTCCGCCAGCGGATATAAATTTCCCGCTACCGCAGATAAGTTTTCCGCCAGCGGAGAGATGTATTTTGTCAGCAGAGATAAGTTGTCCGGCAGGGGATATAAATTTCCCGCCACCGGAGATTAGTTTTCCGCCACCGGAGAGACGTATTTTGTCAGCAGAGATAAGTTGTCCGGCAGGGGCTATAAATTTCCCCCTCTGGAGAAAAGTTTTCCGCCGGCGGATATAAATTTCCCGCCACCGGAGATAAGTTTTCTGCCAGTGGAGAGACGTATTTTGTCAGCAGTGATAAGTTGTCCGGCAGGGGATATAAATTTTCCGCCACCGGAGATAAGTTTTCCGCCACCGGAGAGACGTATTTTGTCAGCAGAGATAAGTTGTCCGGCAGGCGATATAAATTTCCCTCCGCCGGAGATAAGTTTTCTGCCAGCGGATATAAATTTTCCGCCACCGGAGATAAGTTTTCTGCCAGCGGAGAGACGTATTTTGTCAGCAGAGATAAGTTGTCCGGCAGGGGCTATAAATTTCCCCCTCTGGAGAAAAGTTGTCCGGCAGGGGATATAATTTTCCCGCCACCGGAGATAAGTTTTCTGCCAGCGGAGAGACGTATTTTGTCAGCAGAGATAAGTTGTCCGGCAGGGGATATAAATTTCCCGCCACCGGAGATAAGTTTCCGCCACCGGAGAGACGTATTTCGTCTGCAGCGATAAGTTGTCCGGCAGGGGCTACAAATTTCCCACGCTGGAGAAAAGTTTTCCGCCAGCGGATATAAATTTCCCGCCACCGGAGATAAGTTTTCTGCCAGCGGAGAGACGTATTTTGTCAGCAGAGATAAGTTGTCCGGCAGGGGCAATAATTTTCCCCCTCTGGAGAAAAGTTGTCCGGCAGGGGATATAAATTTCCCGCCACCGGAGATAAGTTTTCTGCCAGTGGAGAGACGTATTTTGTCAGCAGAGATAAGTTGTCCGGCAGGGGATATAAATTTCCCGCCAACGGAGATTAGTTTTCCGCCACCGGAGAGACGTATTTTGTCAGCAGAGATAAGTTGTCCGGCAGGGGCTATAAATTTCCCCCTCTGGAGAAAAGTTTTCCGCCAGCGGATAGAAATTTCCCGCCACCGGAGTTAAATTTTCTGCCAGCGGAGAGACGTATTTTGTCAGCATAGATAAGTTGTCCGGCAGGGGATATCAATTTCCTTCCGCCGGAGATAAGTTTTCTGCCAGCGTAGAGACATATTTCGTCAGCAGAGATAAGTTGTCCGGCAGGGGATATAGATTTTCCGGAACCGGAAATAAGTTTTCCGCCAGCGGAGAGACGTATTTCGTTAGCAGAGATAAGTTGTCAAGCCGGGGAGGTAAATGTTCTGCCACCGGAGATAAGTTTTCCGCCAGCGGATAGAAAAGTTGTCCGGCAGGGGATATAAATTTCCCGCCACCGGAGATAAGTTTTCTGCCAGCGGAGAGACGTATTTCGTCCGCAGAGATAAGTTGTCCGGCAGGGGATATATATTTCCCGCCACCGGAAATAATTTTTCCGCCAGCGGAGAGACGTATTTCGTTAGCAGAGATAAGGTGTCAGGCCGGGGATATAAATTTCCCGCCATCGGAGAAAAGTTTTCTGCCAGCGGAGAGACGTATTTTTTCAGCAGAGATAAGATAAGATAAGATGTCTGTCAGCGGAGAAAAGTTTTCCGCCAGCGGATATAAATTTCCCGCTACAGCAGATAAGTTTTCCGCCAGCGGAGAGATGTATTTTGTCAGCAGAGATAAGTTGTCCGGCAGGGGATATAAATTTCCCGCCACCGGAGATAGGTTTTCCGCCACCGGAGAGACGTATTTTGTCAGCAGAGATAAGTTGTCCGGCAGGGGCTATAAATTTCCCCCTCTGGAGAAAAGTTTTCCGCCAGCGGATATAAATTTCCCGCCACCGGAGTTAAATTTTCTGCCAGCGGAGAGACGTATTTTGTCAGCATAGATAAGTTGTCCGGCAGGGGATATCAATTTCCTTCCGCCGGAGATAAGTTTTCTGCCAGCGTAGAGACATATTTCGTCAGCAGAGATAAGCTGTCCGGCAGGGGATATAGATTTTCCGGCACCGGAAATAAGTTTTCCGCCAGCGGAGAGACGTATTTCGTCAGCAGAGATAAGTTGTCCGGCAGGGGATATAGATTTTCCGGCACCGGAAATAAGTTTTCCGCCAGCGGAGAGACGTATTTCGTTAGCAGAGATAAGTTGTCAAGCCGGGGAGGTAAATGTTCTGCCACCGGAGATAAGTTTTCCGCCAGCGGATAGAAAAGTTGTCCGGCAGGGGATATAAATTTCCCGCCACCGGAGATAAGTTTTCTGCCAGCGGAGAGACGTATTTCGTCCGCAGAGATAAGTTGTCCGGCAGGGGATATATATTTCCCGCCACCGGAAATAATTTTTCCGCCAGCGGAGAGACGTATTTCGTTAGTAGAGATAAGGTGTCAGGCCGGGGATATAAATTTCCCTCCGCCGGAGTTAAGTTTTCTGCCAGCGTAGAGACGTATTTTGTCAGCAGAGAAAAGTTGTCCGGCAGGGGATATAAATTTCCCGCCATCGGAGAAAAGTTTTCTGCCAGCGGAGAGACGTATTTTGTCAGCAGAGATAAGATAAGATAAGATGTCTGTCAGCGGAGAAAAGTTTTCCGCCAGCGGATATAAATTTCCCGCTACCGCAGATAAGTTTTCCGCCAGCGGAGAGATGTATTTTGTCAGCAGAGATAAGTTGGCCGGCAGGGGATATAGATTTTCCGGCACCGGAAATAAGTTTTCCGCCAGCGGAGAGACGTATTTCGTCAGCATAGATAAGTTGTCCGGCAGGGGATATCAATTTCCTTCCGCCGGAGATAAGTTTTCTGCCAGCGTAGAGACATATTTCGTCAGCAGAGATAAGTTGTCCGGCAGGGGATATAGATTTTCCGGCACCGGAAATAAGTTTTCCGCCAGCGGAGAGACGTATTTCGTCAGCAGAGATAAGATGTCCGGCAGGGGATATATATTTCCCGCCACCGGAAATAAGTTTTCCGCCAGCGGAGAGACGTATTTCGTTAGCAGAGATAAGTTGTCAAGCCGGGGAGGTAAATGTTCTGCCAGCGGAGATAAGTTTTCTGCCGGTGGAGAAACGTAGTTCGTCAGCGGAGATAAGTTGTCCGGCAGGGGCTATAAATTTCCCCCTCTGGAGAAAAGTTTTCCGCCAGCGGATAGAAATTTCCCGCCACCGGAGATAAGTTTTCTGCCAGCGGAGAGACGTATTTCGTCAGCAGAGATAAGTTGTCTGGCAGGGAATATAGATTTCACGCCGCCGGAGATAAGTTTTCCGCCAGCGGAGAGAAAAGTTGTCCGGCAGGGGATATAAATTTCCCGCCACCGGAGATAAGTTTTCCGCCACCGGAGAGACGTATTTTGTCAGCAGACATAAGTTTTCCGGCAACGGATATAGATTTCCCGCCGCCGGAGATAAGTTTTCCGCCAGTGGAGAGACGTATTTTGTCAGCAGAGATAAGTTGTCTGGCAGGGGCTATAAACTTCCCCCTCTGGAGAAAAGTTTTCCGCCAGCGGATATAAATTTCCCGCCACCGGAGATAAGTTTTCTGCCAGCGGAGAGACGTATTTTGTCAGCAGTGATAAGTTGTCCGGCAGGGGATATAAATTTCCCGCCACCGGAGATAAGATTTCCGCCAGCGGAGAGACGTATTTCGTTAGCAGAGATAAGTTGTCTGGCAGGGGATATAGATATTCCGGCACCGGAAATAAGTTTTCCGCCAGCGGAGAGACGTATTTCGTCAGCAGAGATAAGTAGTCCGGCAGGGGGTATAAATTTCCCCCTCTGGTGAAAAGTTTTCCGGCAGCGGATATAGATTTCCCGCCGCCGGAGATAAGTTTTCCGCCAGTGGAGAAACGTATTTTGTCAGCAGAGTTAACTTGTCCGGCAGGGCCTATAAATTTCCCCCTCTGGTGAAAAGTTTTCCGGCAGCGGATATAAATTTCCCGCCACCGGAGATAAGTTTTCTGCCAGCGGAGAGACGTATTTTGTCAGCAGAGATAAGTTGTCCGGCAGGGGATATAAATTTCCCGCCACCGGAGATAAGTTTTCCGCCACCGGAGAGACGTATTTTGTCAGCAGAGATAAGTTGTCCGGCAGGGGCTATAAATTTCCCCCTCTGGAGAAAAGTTTTCCGCCAGCGGATATAAATTTCCCGCCACCGGAGATAAGTTTTCTGCCAGCGGAGAGACGTATTTTGTCAGCAGTGATAAGTTGTCCGGCAGGGGATATAAATTTCCCGCCACCGGAGATAAGTTGTCCGGCAAGGAATATATATTTCCCGCCACCGGAAATAAGTTTTCCGCCCGCGGAGAGATGTATTTTGTTTGCCGAGATAAGATGTCCCGCCGCCGTATATCCCACCTTCTTCGGATATTTCAATTTATGAGCAGCACTTGTCCGCCTTAACCGCTGTTTCTTCCTCGCTATCTGATAAAGATCGTATGATAGTTCTTGGTGACTTCAACTTGCCAGGAACTGTTTGGTCTTCGGTAACCGAGTCTAGTATCCTAGTGCCCATGTCACGACATGACTTTGTTGACGGCTTGCTTGACCTGTCCCTGTCTCAAGTCAATCATGTGAAAAATTCCTTGGGTCGATTGCTTGATCTATGCTTTGTATCGGATCCGACCATAGTGTTGTTAACCCGAGCCCTTCCGCTCACTATACCTGAAGACGCCTACCACCCTACTATCGTGGTGTCGCTAGATATAGGACCAACTGTATTGGATCGGTCGAGTAGACTACCTGAACGTGTCCGCTGCTTTCGTAAAGCCGAGTTTGCGAAGCTTAATAACCTAATTAAAGATTTTGATTGGTCCGCTTTGTACTTGCGCACTGATGTCACAAAAGGCACAAACATTTTTTACAATGCTCTTGGCACATTTTTTGATTCTTGTGTCCCGCTTTCTTGTCCGATTAGATCTGGAAAACCCCCTTGGTTTACCAAAGGTTCAAGAAGTGGGTTCTCCTACTTCTCACTCTCGTTATGTAATAGCTCGGTCAAATTTTCAGTTCTTAATGCTCAATGCTATAAGAACTACCTATCTCGTTGCAGGATACGTTTTTCTCAGGACCCTAAACAGTTTTACTGCTTCGTAAACAGTAAGCGTAGAACGTCCGCACACCCATCCTCGCTATCATTTTGTAATACGTCGGCAAATAATGATCAGGCAATTGCCGATCTTTTTGCCCAGTTTTTCCAAACCACCTATTCTGAGGAACGCTACTCTGGCCAACCGTACGTTGGACGTTGACATGCAATGACTGCATCTATCAAGAGGCGATGCAATTACTGCACCGTCAAGTGGCCCGTGTGACACCAGCAGAAGGCTGTTACGCGCGGATCCCAGGCAAAACGCAGCCCTCCTCCCGCCCAACCGACCGAGGGGCGCTGCCGCATGACGCGCGGTGCGTAGCCGAACCAAACGCGAGCATGCAAGAAAGATAGATATTAGACTAACATTCGAGGAAAATTAGCACTAAACTTATTAAGAAATTAAGCATGCAATAAAATACAAAATACAAATACCACTACAATTACTAATTACTAGAAAGATGTGTAAGGATTAGTAATTTAATAAGAGGAAGAGAATTAGTGGAGGATATAATATGGTAGAGGGAATTATAATCCGAGCATAAGACCCTAAACGGTTCATGCAAGGAATAATTCGATCTACAAAGTGGAAGGAACAACGGTATAAAGTTTCTAGTCAGTCTAATAGGAATCGTGAAGTTTATGCGGCTCAACAGATCAGGGCTGTCTATGTCACCCCTGATCAAGTTGTGCATAAATATCACACCAAGCATTTTTCTACGGTTAACTAAGGATGGGAGGTTTACTAATAATAGTCTACTAGAGTAAGATGGGAGTCTTACACCCGCATCCCAGTTAAGGCCCCGCAGAGCAAAGAGTAAAAAGTTTTTCTGTACTGATTCTATACGGTCCTGGTGTACTTTGTACTGAGGGCACCATACACAGGAGCCGTATTCTAAGATCGGACGAACAAGCGAGGTATAGAGAGTCTTTGTTATATAGGGGTCGTCAAATTCCTTTGACCACCTCTTTATAAACCCAAGCACGCCCATGGCCTTATTTACCATGGTAGAAATGTGTTCGGAAAACTTTAACTTGGGATCTAACATAACACCCAGATCATCCACCAGGGTAATTCTCTCAAGAGAACCCCCAAATAGGGTGTAGGGAGCCAACAAAGGGTTAGAACGATGAAATGTCATAACTTTGCATTTCGAGGCATTAAGGTGTAACAAGTTTGCACAACACCATGACTGAAAGCTATTCAGATCGGATTGCAAGCGAGAATGAAATGAAATGTCCTTGTACTGGACACAGAGTTTAACATCATCCGCATACATAAGTACTCGAGAGTATGTTATTACTGAAGGCAAGTCATTAATAAAGAGTGTGAAGAGTAAGGGGCCTAGATGGCTGCCCTGTGGTACTCCCGAAGAAGCCTTTACTGGTAAAGAGAGGGAGTTTTTGAAGAGGACTCTTTGAGACCTAGAACAAAGATAGCTGGAAATCCATCTCAGGAATTTGGGCGGAGAGTTTATGTGCTAAAAGGGAATGGTTTACAGGATCGAATGCTTTACTAAAGTCGGTGTAAATAACATCCGTCTGTAAGTTACCTTGAAAGCCTTTAATAATGAAAGAGGTAAACTCTAACAAGTTCGTGGTGGTTGATCGCCGCCTTATAAATCCATGCTGAGTTGGAGATATAAGTGACTTGCAGAGATGTTGCAAGTGCGGAGTTAAAACCTTCTCAAACAATTTGGGAATAGCGGATAACTTTGCTATACCTCTATAATTTTTTGCATCAGACTTACTACCTTTTTTATGGAGAGGAATTATAAACGATTCCTTCCAGATTGGGGGGAAGCAAGAGGAATCAATGGACATGGTGAATAGTTTAAGCAATGGTCCACACAGAGCCTCGGCGCAGTACCTGAGTACACAACCTGGAACCCCGTCTGGACCCGGTGAAAACACCGGCTTAACTAGTCGAAGATCTTGAAGTAGGGAATATTCATTTAACAAGGGACTGAAAATGCCGTTCGACCTCGGTAATCCGTATGGGTACGGTTGACCAGAGTAGCGTTCCTCAGAATAGGTGGTTTGGAAAAACTGGGCAAAAAGATCGGCAATTGCCTGATCATTATTTGCCGACGTATTACAAAATGATAGCGAGGATGGGTGTGCGGACGTTCTACGCTTACTGTTTACGAAGCAGTAAAACTGTTTAGGGTCCTGAGAAAAACGTATCCTGCAACGAGATAGGTAGTTCTTATAGCATTGAGCATTAAGAACTGAAAAGTTTGACCGAGCTATTACATAACGAGAGTGAGAAGTAGGAGAACCCACTTCTTGAAATTTTTTATAAAATCTTGATTTTAAGTTTTTTAGACTAGATAACTCTTTGGTAAACCAAGGGGGTTTTCCAGATCTAATCGGACAAGAAAGCGGGACACAAGAATCAAAAAATGTGCCAAGAGCATTGTAAAAAATGTTTGTGGCTTTTGTGACATCAGTGCACAAGTACAAAGCGGACCAATCAAAATCCCTAATTAGGTTATTAAGCTTCGCAAACTCGGCTTTACGAAAGCAGCGGACACGTTCAGGTAGTCTACTCGACCGATCCAATACAGTTGGTCCTATGTCTAGCGACACCTCGAAAGTAGGGTGGTAGGCGTCTTCAGCATAGATCAAGCAATCGACCCAAGGAATTTTTCACATGATTGACTTGAGACAGGGACAGGTCAAGCAAGCCGTCAACAAAGTCATGTCGTGACATGGGCACTAGGATACTAGACTCATTTACCGAAGACCAAACAGTTCCTGGCAAGTTGAAGTCACCAAGAACTATCATACGATCTTTATCAGATAGCGAGGAAGCAACAGCGGTTAAAGCGGACAAGTGCTGCTCATAAATTGGAATATCCGAAGAAGGTGGGATATACGAGCAAGTAATGAATATAGCGAAAGCGGGAAGAATCAGTTTTACACACAGGAATTCCAGTTCCTGTTGAACTTGGACTGTGAAGTGTTCTGACGTGAAGTAAGAGTCCACTGCAATTAGAACCCCTCCTGCACGTCGAGACGAACGGTCCTTTCTAAAAGTTGTGTACCGACCTGCCAAAACCTCGGAACTAAGAATGTCCGGCTTTAACCAGGTTTCAGTAAACACAATAACGTGGGAAGCAAATGCAACACTATCCCGGAAAAGAATGCTGAGCTTACTACGCAAGCCTCTTACATTCTGATAGGTTACTAAAAGAGAAGTTAGTTTTTTGGAAAGGTTGGAGCAAGACGGGAAGTTGAGGAAGAGGAAGTTGAGGTTGAGGGTGGCACGCTGGAAAGATTTGGAAGCAATATGGGGGGGCCTATTCTTCTTCTTAGCCTTAAACTCCTTCACCACCAAATGCTCCGGCCAAAATTTGGTGGAGCAAATGGTGTCAAATTGAGTTGGGGAGATGCTTATCTTAAACGACGCTATCTCCCTGGCATAAGAGAAGTTAAATTTCTCCACCTTTAAACCCACGGCTTTTATTTTGCTTTGAATGAAAGCAGTTACATCATTAGATGTGAGGTCAGGGGCCAGCCGTGAAACAAAAACTTGTCGTTTTGGTGGGACTCCCACCAGTGGTTTAGTCACCGCAGGTCTAGTACCTGTGGTGGCAATATCCGGAGGCCCGGAACGTCTATTTACTGGTGTGATCGGGATAGACGGGACAACTAGTGTACTTGCGGACACCACGGACACGGACGCAGCAGACGTACTTGGCTGCACATTCTCCGAGGCGATGAATTCGGCTACCGAATCTGCATCGCCCGCAGCTTTCGTTGCCTTTGGAGTGGCAAACGAGATCAACTGCTGCACACTTGGAGTGGTCGGAGTCAATTTTTCGGCGGCGCACGGCTGAGTGACGGTTGGCACTTGCAGGTCCCGCGGAGTGACCTTTTTGCGCCTCGGAGACTCATTCAGCAGTTTTAAACCGCTAAACTGAGCCTCCATGGCTAGGAGCCGATCGTATTGGTTTTTGAAACCAACGGTCAGCTCCTTAAAGCCACTCAGCGTCTGCGTCATGAAAGCCACCATGTCTTTCTCCACCGCACGGCATGCCTCGCAACTGTAATGCAAGCCATTACGTTTGGCTATGGCATCGCTCACGAGGCCAGAAAATCCCGCGCATTTTGCGTGGACTACGCTGTCGCAGAGCCAGCAGGGGACATTTGGCTGATCGTGAGTGATCTGCTTCTTGCAGGTTTTTTTGGCGCAGACCACAGCGAATTCCATTTTATTTTTATTATTCAAATATTTTCTTAAGAAAATTTGCAAAGGAAAATTAAAATCAAAAAAATTAAAAATTTCCAAAACAAATTGGTATCAGACCAATGTGCCAGACAACGCTCAAAGCGGAATTGGTTAGAAAAAAAAGAGAGCAGAGTGGAGAGCGGTTATAGCGAGAGCTACTAGGCAGAGAGCGCTATTGCTCAGAAAGTTGAAAGAGCGAGAGAGAAAGAACAGTTATTGAGGTTGAGGTGATAGCGAGAGAGTGATAAAAAAACAAAAGCTACCAGACGAGAGCGGACTGCAATGCAATACTCACTCACTGAAACAACACAACACAACACAAGCCGACGCCGAAAAATAAAAAGTTAAATAATATTTTAACACAAATCAAAAGGCATGCACTCGCGTAAATGAATAGGTTTCCAGATTGTTGTCTGGTTAGAAAGTATATTTAGAATTTAGTTAGGAAAACTCCGGCTGTTTATTCGAAACAAAAGGAAAAATGCGGAGCGCAAAACAAAAACACGTCTGATCACTACGAAAGAGAACGCCTTGTGATTGCCATACGGATTACCAAGGTCGAACGGCATTTTCAGTCCCTTGTTAAATGAATATTCCCTACTTCAAGATCTTCGACTAGTTAAGCCGGTGTTTTCACCGGGTCCAGACGGGGTTCCAGGTTGTGTACTCAGGTACTGCGCCGAGGCTCTGTGTGGACCATTGCTTAAACTATTCACCATGACCATTGATTCCTCTTGCTTCCCCCCAATCTGGAAGGAATCGTTTATAATTCCTCTCCATAAAAAAGGTAGTAAGTCTGATGCAAAAAATTATAGAGGTATAGCAAAGTTATCCGCTATTCCCAAATTGTTTGAGAAGGTTTTAACTCCGCACTTGCAACATCTCTGCAAGTCACTTATATCTCCAACTCAGCATGGATTTATAAGGCGGCGATCAACCACCACGAACTTGTTAGAGTTTACCTCTTTCATTATTAAAGGCTTTCAAGGTAACTTACAGACGGATGTTATTTACACCGACTTTAGTAAAGCATTCGACTCTGTAAACCATTCCCTTTTAGCACATAAACTTGACCTTTTAGGGTTTCCGCCCAACCTCCTGAGATGGATTTCTAGCTATCTTTGTTCTAGGTCTCAAAGAGTCCTCTTAAAAAACTCCCTCTCTTTACCAGTAAAGGTTTCTTCGGGAGTACCACAGGGCAGCCATCTAGGCCCCTTACTCTTCACACTCTTTATTAATGACTTGCCTTCAGTATTAACATACTCTCGAGTACTTATGTATGCGGATGATGTTAAACTCTGTGTCCAGTACAAGGACATTTCATTTCATTCTCGCTTGCAATCCGATCTCAATAGCTTTCAGTCATGGTGTTGTGCAAACTTGTTACACCTTAATGCCTCGAAATGCAAAGTTATGACATTTCATCGTTCTAACCCTTTGTTGGCTCCCTACACCCTATTTGGGGGTTCTCTTGAGAGAATTACCCTGGTGGATGATCTGGGTGTTATGCTAGACCCCAAGTTAAAGTTTTCCGAACACATTTCTACCATGGTAAATAAGGCCATGGGCGTGCTTGTGTTTATAAAGAGGTGGTCAAAGGAATTTGACGACCCCTATATAACAAAGACTCTCTATACCTCGCTTGTTCGTCCGATCTTAGAATACGGCTACTGTATATGGTGCCCTCAGTACAAAGTACACCAGGACCGTATAGAATCAGTACAGAAAAACTTTTTACTCTTTGCTCTGCGGGGCCTTAACTGGGATGCGGGTGTAAGACTCCCATCTTACTCTAGTAGACTATTATTAGTAAACCTCCCATCCTTAGTTAACCGTAGAAAAATGCTTGGTGTGATATTTATGCACAACTTGATCAGGGGTGACATAGACAGCCCTGATCTGTTGAGCCACATAAACTTCACGGTTCCTATTAAACTGACTAGTAATTTTATACCGTTGTTCCTTCCACTTTGTAGATCGAATTATTCCTTGCATGAACCGTTTAGGGTCTTATGCTCGGATTATAATTCCCTCTACCATATTATATCCAACACTAATTCTCTTCCTCTTATTAAATTATTAATCCTTACACACCTTTCTATTAATTAGTAACTGTAGTGGTATTTGTATTTTGTATTTTATTGCATGCTTAATTTCTTAATAAGTTTAGTGCTAATTTTCCTCGAATGTTAGTCTAATATTTATCTTTCTTGCATGTTCGCGTTTGGTTCGGCTACGCACCGCGCGTCATGCGGCAGCGCCCCTCGGTCGGTTGGGCGGGAGGAGGGCTGAGTTTTGCCTGGGATCCGCGCGTAACAGCCTTCTGCTGGTGTCACACGGGCCACTTGACGGTGCAGTAATTGCATCGCCTCTTGAAAGATGCAGTCATTGCATGTCAACGTCCAAGAAAAAATGTTTTGCCAGCGGATATAAATTTCCCGCTACCGCAGATAAGTTTTCCGCCAGCGGAGAGACGTATTTTGACAGCAGAGATAAGTTGTCCGGCAGGGGATATAGATTTCCCGCCACAGTAAATAAGTTTTCCGCCAGCGAAGAGATGTATTTTGTCAGCAGAGATAAGATGTCCGGCAGGGGATATAAATTCCTCGCCGCCGGAAGTAAATGTTCTGCCAGCGGAGATAAGTTTTCCAGAGGGGGGGAGAAAAGTTTTCCGCCAGCGGATAGAAATTTTCCGCCAGCGGATATAAATTTCCCGCTACCGCAGATAAGTTTTCCGCCAGCGGAGAGATGTATTTTGTCAGCCGAGATAAGATGTGCGGCAGGGGATATAAATTTCCCGTCGCTGGAAGTAAATGTTTTGCCAGCGGAGATAAGTTTTCTGCCGGCGGAGAAACGTAGGTCGTCTGCGGAGATAAGTTGTCCGGCAGGGGTTATAATTTTCCCGCCGCCGGAGATAAGTTTTCTGCCAGCGTAGAGACGTATTTTGTCAGCAGAGATAAGATGTCCGGCAGCGGATATAGATTTCCCGGCACCGGAAATAAGATTTCCGCCAGCGGAGAGACGTATTTTGTTATCAGAGATAAGTTGTCAGGCCGGGGATATAAACTTCTTGCCGCCGGAGATAAGTTTTCTGCAAGGGGAGAGACGTATTTTGTCAGCAGAGATAAGTTGTCCGGCAGGGGATATAAATTTCCCGCCGACGGAGGTCAATTTTCTGCCGGCGGAGAAACGTAGTTCGTCAGCAGAGATAAGTTGTCCGGCAGCGAAGATACGATGTCTGTTATCGGAGAAAAGTTTTCCGCCAGCGGATATAAATTTCCGTCACCGCAGATAAGTTTTCCGCCAGCGGAGAGACGTATTTTGACAGCAGAGATAAGTTGTCCAGCAGGGGATATAGATTTCCCGCCACAGTAAATAAGTTTTCCGCCAGCGAAGAGATGTATTTTGTCAGCAGAGATAAGATGTCCGCCAGGTGATATAAATTCCTCGCCGCCATAAGTAAAGTAAAGTAAAGTAAATGTTCTGCCAGCGGAGACAAGTTTTCTGCCGGCGGAGAAACGTAATTCGTCAGCGGGGATAAATTGTCTGTCAGGGGATATACAAAATTCCCGCCGCCGGAGATATCATTTCTGCCAGCGGAGAACTGTAGTTCGTCAGCGGAGATAAATTGTCTGCCAGCGGAGATAAGTTGTCCGCCAGCGGATATAGATTTCCCGGCACCGGATATAAGTTTTCCGCCAGCGGAGAGACGTAGAGATAAGTTTTCTGCCAGCGTAGAGACGTATTTCGTCAGCAGAGATAAGTTGTCCGGCAGGGGATATATATTTCCCGCCACCGGAAATAAGTTTTCCGCCAGCGGATAGACGTATTTCGTTTGCAGAGATAAGTTGTCAGGCCGGGGATGTAAATTTCTCGCCGCCGGAGATAAGTTTTCTACAAGCGGAGAGATGTATTTTGTCAGCCGAGATAAGATGTCCGGCAGGGGATTTAAATTTCCCGCCGCCGGAGGTAAATGTTCTGCCAGCGGAGATAAGTTTTCTGCCGGCGGAGATACGTAGTTCGTCTGCGGAGATAAGCTGTCCGGCAGGGGTTATAAATTTCCCCTCTGGACAAAAGTTTTCCGCAGGCGGATATGAATTTCCCGCCACCGGAGATAAGTTTTCCGCCAGCGGATAGACGTATTTTGTCAGCAGAGATAAGTTGTCCGGCAGCGAAGATAAGATGTCTGTTATCGGAGAAAAGTTTTCCGCCAGCGGATATAAATTTCCCGCAACCGGAGATAAGTTTTTCGCCAGCGGAGAGACGAATTTTGTTATCAGAGATAAGATGTCCGGCAGCGGATAAAGATTTCCGGGCACCGGAAATAAGTTTTCCGCCAGCGGAGAGACGTATTTCGTCAGCAGAGATAAGTTGTCTGGCAGGGAATATAAACTTCTCGCCGCCGGAGATAAGTTTTCTGCAAGCGGAGAGACGTATTTCGTCAGCAGAGATAAGTTGTCCGGCAGGGGGTATAGATTTCCCGGCACCGGAAATAAGTTTTCCGCCAGCGGAGAGACGTATTTCGTCAACAGAGATAAGTTGTCTGGCAGGGGATATAGATTTCCCGCCGCCGGAGATAATTTTTCTGCCAGCGTAGAGACGTATTTCGTCAGCAGAGATAAGCTGTCAGGCCGGGGATATAAATTACTCGCCGCCGGAGATAAGTTTTCTGCAAGCGGAGAGACATATTTCGTCAGCAAAAATAAGTTGTCCGGCAGGGGATATAGATTTCCCGCCACCGGAAATAAGTTTTCCGCCAGCGGAGAGACGTAGTGCGTTAGCAGAGATAAGTTGTCTGGCAGGGGATATAGATTTCCCGGCACCGGAAATAAGTTTTTGTTGGATATAATTGTACCGTTTTAGTTTACCGTTCTATATATAAGCGATATATAAAACGGAGCTGATACAAGAGACACGTAGTGGTTCGGTTAAACGTTTATTTGAGAGTGAGTAAAGTGCTATATGCATTATGAGCACGATACAATACAGTGTTGCCAAATAATTGTTGCTTATTCAAACAATAGTATCGATTACATTTTTAACACTTCTTCTTAAGCTACATATTATCATTTTAAACTAACTAGCGCATGTTTAACTTTGTCATTCCAAGTAATTTAACAAACTCGTCGTGTTTTTTCTTGCTTAAACATTTTGTTAGTAGATCTGCAACATTGCCGTTTGTCGATACGTATTCTAGTATAATTTCATTACATTCTACTTGTTCGGGCGAAGCCCGAGTGTAAATTTTATACCATTGTTTTATTGCCTATCAATTCACTTTCTTTTCTATTTTGGTCATTATACTAAACTAACGTAACGTAAGCGTAGCATTATCTATGCTCGCTCAGCAACATGCTCTCATTTAATCATCTATTCTTATCTATGCTCGCTCTTGTTATCTTTTCTTTCCTATGCCGTCGCTAAGCCGTCAGCAGCTGCGCCTGCTCTAGCAGTTACCGCTTGATATAGTTGGAGAACAGACCCTTTTTGTCCCCAATCTATTACTTTGGCTCGAGATCGGCTCGCTTGCCTCATCCAAGTGTGTCACTCTAATACTATTGTAAAAGGCTCTGGCATCTTCGGCCACCCTCAACACACAAAATACCTATAATAAAATTTATAACGTTTTCGGAAATTAATAATTTGTGAAATTATTGAACAATCATAGTCAGCGAAAAAGCTCGTTGTCTCAACATTTGGCGACCCCGACGTGATCGTCAGTAACAATTTGGAAATAAACAATTATAAACAGTGAAAATTATCCGCTAAACATAACTGTTCGAACGCGAAGCGGTTAGTTCCCATTTCGTCGCGCGCTTGCTTACAAGCACTAATACAGCTATGTGCATTAGCGGCTTCGGGTTCGCTGCACTTGCGCTTGCATACCAAAAAAAATCAAACGGTTGGTTCTTCGATTCTTCTTTGTGCTTTGCTCGCTGCTGCCTGTCGAAAATGGATGAGTCTAATGACGTGCCGGAAAACAGGGTGTCTTTTTACAAACTAAAGGCACTCTCAATATACAACAAAGCCGTTTCACTTCGAGAGACGATATTGAATGATGAAAACAACCCAATCAGTGAAGATGCGCTAAGTGTTCATTTAAAATTCTTGGAAAAAATATCCGACTCATTTAATGTTACTCATTCTAATTTAGAAGAGCTTGATGTAAGCGAAATTGGCAGCGACTTAAGCAACAATTTTGAGGATTTGGCGATGGAAATCGAAGTTCGTATTCGCTCAGCACTCCGCAGGACTACCCAGAACATGCCGCATCACTCAACGATACGACCCGAGCTCAACGTTACTGCCTCCGGAAATGTACGGTCACGATATCATATTCCTGACATTAAACTTCCCACTTTCCGTGGAGGTTATACTGAGTGGGCAGACTTTTACTCGATGTTTAGCACAGTAATAGATCAGGAGCCCTTTCTATCAAAGATTGAGAAGTTCCAGCACCTGCGCTCATGTTTGGATGGACCTGCCCTGGAGGCTGTTCGCTCTTTGGAAGTATCGGAGAGCAATTATGATATTGCATTGGACATTTTAAACAATCGTTTCAATAATAAACGTTTAATCTTTCAGGCACACGTCGCTGAGATTCTGAGGCATGAGAAGGTTGAAGATGGGTCAACTACAAAGCTACGTACTTTATCGGACAAGCTTCATTCTCACATGGGAGCGCTTAGATCGATGGGTACCATGGAGGAAATAGCTGGATGCATCATCGTTCACTCCACATACAAGTATCTCGACTCTGATACCAGGACCAAATGGGAGGAGCTGTCGCCCCCTAACGTCATACCAACATGGGACCATTTTTCGGCTTTTTTGGAGAGGAGATGTCAAGCCATGGAGACCATGGATCAAGCTATGTTGATTCAAATCCATAGCAGTCAGGTTGGAAAACATAAACGAATCACTCATTCAAAACACAGTCTTGTTGCTACAAATACAATCGTATTGGAATGCGTGTTCTGTGATAATAAAGATAGAGTTTGCTTCAACTGTTTGAAGAAGGGACATCGGAATACCTCCTGCAGTTCAGGCTCTTGTCGCACATGCGGTGAAAAGCATCATACCCTTTTACATATCAACAATCCGCTGCCTACGTCAGTTAACACGGAACCTGCAAACGCTACTACGTCTCCTATTCAGACAGACTTATGCCCAGGCCCCAATCTTTCAAGTTCTCTTGTTGCCGCTTCATCACCATGCTCGCCTCCTGCTCAGAATCTTAGCTCAGACGTAGTGCTTCTAGCCACGACAGTCATTATGATAAAGAGTCGAGTTGGTGAACTTCTTCCTTGCCGGGCTCTTCTGGATTCAGGCTCTCAGATTAATTTAATAACCTCTCGCTTTGCTCAGAGGCTTCAGCTGAAACGAGCCAAAGGGTCGGTATCAGTATCGGGTATCGGCGCTGATTCTGCATTTCACACGGAAGGTTCAGTTAATTTGGTCATTCAATCCAGGACTTCCGATTACTTCACGAGTCTCACAGCTCTCGTTGCTCCACGTATTACAGGAAACCAGCCTGCTTCTTCATTTGATGTATCCAAATGGGAAATGCCATCCAATATCAGCCTTGCTGACCCACACTTTAACAAATCTCAGCGCATCGATGTACTTATTGGAGCCAGCTTATTTTACGACATTTTATGCGTTGGACAGATCAAATTGGAGAGGGGACTTCCTATAATACAAAAAACCCGTCTCGGCTGGGTTGTCACAGGTGGAGGTCAGTACTCCCGCAGCTCAGTGCTCCTAGCTGCCTCTAGTTCGACGGAATTGAGTCAAACGCCTACCGTTGGTTTGGATGAGCTAGTGCGAAGGTTCTGGGAAGTGGAAAACTGCCACGGTCCCGCTACAGAAGCAACAAAGGAGGAAATTGCTTGCGAGGAACATTTCAAAAAACATTGCGGTCGGCTTCCAAGTGGCGAATATTGCGTTCAATTGCCTTTAAAGCTGAGTGACAGTCTTCTTGGAGATTCTTATCAACAAGCCTATCGCAGATTTCTCAATCTAGAGCGCAAGTTGGTTCGCAAACCGCTTCTCAAGGCCCAATACGCCGCATTTATAAAGGAATACGTCGATTTGAATCACATGTCCCCTGTCAAAAGTGACGCACTTAAACAATGCAAATTTTTTCTTCCTCATCACTGCGTCTTAAGAGAAGACAAAACCACCACAAAACTCCGAGTAGTTTTCGACGGATCCGCTTGTACATCTACAGGATATTCCCTCAACGATATATTGATGTCAGGCCCAACAATTCAGCCAAAGTTAGTTACGACTCTTCTTCGATTTCGTACCTTTCGTATAGCATTGACTGGTGACATTTGTAAAAAGTATAGATGCGTCCGTGTCTCGCCCCAAGATAGTTTTCTGCAGTGCATACTGTGGCGTGACTCACCCCTCGAGGAGCTAAGGACATTTAAGCTGGATACCGTGACCTATGGAACAAAACAAGCAGCATTTCTGGCCGTCCGTTCTATGCACCAACTAGCGGCAGACGAGAGTTCGTCATATCCAATTGGCTCTGAAGTTGTGCTGCGGGACTTTTGCGTGGATGATTTGCTAACGGGGGGAGATACTACAAATGAGGTGCTGGAAATAATTCGCCAGTTGTCAGGACTATTAGCCAAAGGAAATTTCAAGATCAGAAAATGGTGTTCCAACGATACATATGTACTCGATCAAACACCCCATGAAGATAGGGAAACATTTGTTAAATTTACTGATGGCAGCGATGTAACCAAGACGCTAGGTTTAGCATGGAATCCCACTTCAGATGAGCTATTATTTTCATTCTGTCCCAATCAAGTCCCTTCGAAACCAACTAAGCGAGTTGTATTGTCAACTATTGCACGATTTTATGATCCACTCGGACTTATAGGGCCAGTTATTACTAAAGCAAAAATATTTCTACAGCAGCTGTGGAAAGAAAAGCTTCATTGGGATGAAAGTCTGCCAGTCTCCTTACGCACAACTTGGATCAACTTTATTCAGCTGTTTGACTCTATGCAACAAATTTCTTTCCCGCGCCTATCTTTCCTTCGAAGCAGCAACCTTGAAATGCATGGATTTTGTGATGCCAGCATGAGTGCTTATGGAGCTTGCATCTACGCTGTTTCGCAAGGCGACAATGGAGTCAAGGCAAATCTTCTATCTTCCAGATCTCGTGTAGCGCCACTGAAGACTATCACAATACCCAAGTTGGAATTATGTGGTGCAGCGCTACTCGCTCAGCTTATGCATGAAGTGTCTTTGATGAACTTCAAGTGCTCTTATTATTGCTGGTGTGACTCCACAGTCGTTTTGGCTTGGATCAAGAATCAACCATCCAACTTCAATGTATTTGTCGCTAATAGACTTTCTGTTATTCAGGAACTCACATCTGGAATGTCTTGGCTGCACGTGCCAACTGATCTAAACCCTGCCGATATGCTTTCTCGAGGATCATTACCAGCTGAGCTCATCAATTCTCATCTTTGGAAGTATGGACCTACATACTTGACAGCCAGTAAGGATCAATGGCCAAGTACACCTGCTCTTCCAGAGCCGGTTTTGGAGGCACGAAAAACCATACTAATTACAAACTGCGCGTCAAGATATTTGGTGGAAGAATCAAAGTTTGTAAATTCCTTCCCCAAAATGCAACGAATTTTTGCGTATGTATGCAAATTCATTCATCGACGAAAGTCTGGAATAACTGTGGAGGACTTGCGTTTGGGAACCGAACTGCTTATTCGTCTTACTCAACAATCTCGTCTATCCACTGAAATAAGAGCCCTGGAAACGCGAAAGGACATCAAGGCTTCAAGCTCGATCGCCTCTCTTTCGCCATTTTTAGATGATTGCGGTTTGCTTCGAGTTGGAGGGCGTCTTAAAAACTCTACCTTGGACTTTGAAGCACGGCATGCCATAATATTGCCCAAGAATCATTCCATCACTTCTGCTCTGATACGGCACTTACACGAAAAGCACCTTCACGCTGGACCCCAGTCGCTATTAGCCATCATTCGTCAAACGTACTGGCCAATCGGTGGCCGAAAGACCGTAGCACACGTAATCCAAAAGTGTGTCAGATGCTTTAGAGTGACTATTGCGGTCCGTTCCTGTATAAATCAGAAGTTCGAAACCGGCCCCCACTAAAGTGCTACATGAGCATTTTTATATGCTTCTCCACCAAGGCGGTTCACATCGAGCTTGTGAAGGATCTTACAACATCTGCGTTCCTCTCTGCTCTTCGCCGTTTCATTTGCACCCGTGGAAGACCAATTCGTATTTGGTCAGATAATGCCACAAATTTTGTTGGAGCGCGGAACGAACTGGCGGAACTTAAGTCGCTATTCCTAAGCGACAGTCATCAAGAAGCCGTGCATCAAGCTTTTCTCAACGATTGCATCGATTGGCGTTTCATTCCTCCTAGATCGCCACATTTTGGAGGATTGTGGGAGGCGTCAGTCAAGCTTGCTAAGCATCATCTTCGACGTGCCCTCGGATCCTCGCTTCTTGGATTTGATGAGATGCGCACTCTCGCGTGCAATATCTGTGCAATCATTAATTCAAGGCCATTGTTTCCTCTTTCAGAGAACCCTGCAGATCTCGATGTACTCACGCCCAGCCATTTTCTAGTTGGCGCCCCTATCACAACCTTCTTGGAGCCTGACTTGGTTCATTTAAACGTCGATCGCTTGGACCGTTGGCAGAAGGTCACACAGCTTCAGCAAATCTTTTGGTCTCGCTGGCGCCAATCGTATTTAACCAGTCTTCAAGAAAGAACGAAGTGGCGCACCCGGAATCCTGAGCTTCACGTCAATGATGTCGTTCTTGTTAAGGACGAGAACTTCCCTCCTCTGAAGTGGCCTCTAGCGAGAATCCTCGAGCTCATCCCAGGAGCTGATGGCGTATCTCGAGTCGCCTTGATCAGGATGGCTACAGGTGTTAGCCGAAGAGCACTTGAAAAACTATGTCTATTGCCTCTACGAGATGAGGTGAAAGGCATGGATCCTTCCACGGGGGGAGTATGTTCGGGCGAAGCCCGAGTGTAAATTTTATACCATTGTTTTATTGCCTATCAATTCACTTTCTTTTCTATTTTGGTCATTATACTAAACTAACGTAACGTAAGCGTAGCTTTATCTATGCTCGCTCAGCAACATGCTCTCATTTAATCATCTATTCTTATCTATGCTCGCTCTTGTTATCTTTTCTTTCCTATGCCGTCGCTAAGCCGTCAGCAGCTGCGCCTGCTCTAGCAGTTACCGCTTGATATAGTTGGAGAACAGACCCTTTTTGTCCCCAATCTATTACTTTGGCTCGAGATCGGCTCGCTTGCCTCATCCAAGTGTGTCACTCTAATACTATTGTAAAAGGCTCTGGCATCTTCGGCCACCCTCAACACACAAAATACCTATAATAAAATTTATAACGTTTTCGGAAATTAATAATTTGTGAAATTATTGAACAATCATAGTCAGCGAAAAAGCTCGTTGTCTCAACACTACTTTTTCGCGAACAAAATGATACTTAATATCAATGTGCTTCGTGCGTTTGTGATGTACCGGATTTTGAGCAATATGTTGCGAACTGATGTTGTCGCCATAGATGGTTAAAGGCTCTGTAACAGTTGACCAACCAATCTCGTCGAGAAGTCTTCGTAAATGAATAGCCTCTTTAGCAGCCATAGATAGTGCTATGTATTCAGCTTCAGTGCTGCTCAACGCGACAACACTTTGCTTAGTTGAAGTCCAAGAAAAAGCACTGCCTGCTAGGAAGAATGCGTATCCACTATAAGATCTTCTATCGAGCCTGTCATTGGCCCAGTCAGCATCAGCGAAACCTCTTACTGGTTCACCACACTTGCTGTATGAGATGCCCAAATTCTTCGTACCAGCCAGATACCTTAGAATGTGTTTGCGACAGTTTGCTTACTGCGTGCAAAATGTCCGGTCGGCTCAAGACTGCTAAATACATAAGGGAACCAATTAATGACTGATATTGTGTTACATTTACCTTGACACAATTATCATCAATGCAGCCAACTTGATAGCCCGGGTCGAGCGGTGTGCTGACTGGACGGCACTTGCTCATGCCATACGTGTCCAATAGTCCTTGAATATGCGATTTCTGGCAAAACGAAATCGAACCCTGTTCACCGTCTCGCTAAATTTCCATTCCTAGGAAAAAGTTTATGGGGCCGCCATCGTGCATCTTGAAGTTTGATGCTATCTTCTTCTTAATTACGGCTATGTCATTTTTGTTTGGACATGCGATAATTAAATCGTCGACGTAGACTGCAATATAGCTGTATGTTTGCTCATCTTTCTTGACGTACAAGCATGCCTCGTTCTTACATCTCTTGAAGCCCATGGTAGACAATACCTCGTCGAGCGTTTTGTTCCATACTCGCCCGGATTGCTTGAGTCCATAAAGTGCTTTACGCAGCTTTAGAACTTTTTCTGGATGATGCTTGTCGACAAAATTCTGAGGCTGCCTCATGTACACAGTCTCATGGAGTTTACTGTTCAGGTAAGCATTTGATATATCTATTTGATGCATATACAGCTGTTTTTCTGCAGCAATTGCGAACAACATGCGAATGGTCTCGTACCGAATTACAGGTGAAAACGTTTCCCAATAATTTACTCCAAATTGTTGCCCACAGCCTTGAGCAACCAATCGAGATTTGAACTTCTCGATGAGACCATCCTTGTTTCTCTTAATTCGAAAAACCCATTTGGAACCAATGGCTTTTTGTCCTGGAGGGAGTTCACACAATGACCACGTGTTATTTTCCTGTAGAGCGTCGTATTCCGTTTGCATTGATTCTTTCCAATTTTGAGAATGATCGCCTTGCAATGCTTCAGCAACTGACTGCGGTGTCTCAGTGTCATCCATCTGATTTAGGAAACTATTGAGCACTGCCTGGTACTGCTTTTTCGGTCGCCCAGGTTGACCGCTGCGGATGATTTTTGGTCTGCCACGCCCACGCTGTACTACATTCTCTTGTGGTGGCACCTCTTGACCACTCACGGAATTGTCGTCAGGTTCACTTGCGCTCAAAAACTCCTCCTCCACTTCGCTGGAGTCACTGCTGGAATTTGCATGATCAGCAATTAAAGGTGCATATGAGTGTTGATCAGGAACTTTAATTGACTCAAGGCGGAGTATATTTGTCATGAAATCGTCATTTCGATCTGAAATACCACAATTCTCAATGCTTTTTGTGTCAATCTCACCTTCTATAAATTTCACATCACGCCTTTCAATTATTGTACGGTTCTCTCGATCGTACAGGCGGTAAGCTTTTGCTGTAAAGGAGTAGCCGACAAAAATGTATTCTTTGCCTTTTGCCTGGAATTTGCTTCTTCTGGTCTTATCCAAAGCAAATGCGCGAGATCCGAATACTCGCAGGTGTTTTACTGATGGCTTGCGTCCTTTCCAGGCTTCGAATGGTGTACCGCCACTTAAGGCTTTTGTGGGACATCTATGTAGGGATCCTTGGTGGGCTCCCTACAAGTGAGTAAGAATCCGCTCCAGAAACTCCATCAAATATAAGCCACACATCGTTGTATTGTCTTTATTTTAATAAATGGTTACAATAAGTTTCTTTTTCTTAACGCGTTCTTCTCTGTACGTCTACTCGCTCCCGCAGTCGAACTCTTACCTACTATCGATATATCTTCCTCTACCCTTGACTATCCCTAGCGATAGATCGATACTCATTAAAGGGCTGCCAACCCTACATTCGGCCGTCCTGACTCATCATTCGACCCGAATGATTGAGACCACATCTTCATATACTCTGCCACCGTATTGGTCTTCAAAGGCCCTTCACCATCACCCACTTTCTCAACAATGTACCGTCCATGTCTTAGTTTACGCGTCACAATATAAGGACCCAAGAATCTTCCCTTTAGCTTCAATCCGGTTCCAAATTGGGTACGCTTAATAGCTACCATATCATTAACTTGGTACTCTTTTTCTGGTTTCCGGGACTTGTTGAATGACTTGCAATTTTCATTTTGTATCTGCACTATGTTATCTCTGGCTGTACTCTTTGTTGGATAAAGCCAGACAAATTTAGAAAAAGCGTCGACAACTACTAGGACGTGGTTATACTGTTTCTTAGTCAACTCCATCGGTCCAATATGGTCAATATGATACGTTTGCAAAGGCTCATCAGATTTGTCAATTACATTCAAATACCCTTCTTTCTTTCCACATTTTGCGTCGCTCACAATGCACTCCACACACGACTTAACAATCCTATCCACTTTTCCTAACAACTCTGGAATAAAGTATTCGCGCTGCACTAAATCGATAGTTCTTTTGACACCAAAATGACCCTGACGATGAGCAATCATTATGATTTCGCTTTCCATCCCAGATGGTATTACGATCAACTCTTTAACTGGATCCTTGTGCAAAATGTCAAATAAAAGTCGTCGTAAGAACCCGACTCTAGCACTTTACAAATTGCTGATATCCAAATATCCTGACGTTGAGCCTGCTTTATTCGATGTCTCAGTGAATCTTCCAACAACAAACAATGCACTCTACTCAATGCATCGACGTGTTTCATCTTTGTCCCTGAACGATGCTCAATTTCATAATCGAAGTCCTGAAGAAAAATGGCCCAACGAGATACCTTAACTGGAACATCTTGTTTCCTCATCGTTAACGCAAAAGCATTACAGTCAGTAATAATTTTTATCTTTCTCCCAAGCAAATACACTCTCCACTTCTTTAAAGCCTGCACTATAGCGAGTACTTCAAGCTCGTATGAAGGATACTTTTCTTCAGCTGGGGTTGTCTTACGACTCATATATTCTACCGGGTGGAAACATTGATCCTCTGAGTCCATTTGCAAAAGTATAGCTCCATACCCATACATACTTGCATCGCAGTGAACTTCAGTTTTGCCCTTCTGATTAAACAACTTTAAAACAGGAGAACAGGATAAATAAACTTTCAACTGATTGAATGATGCCAACTCTTCTTCACCCATTTTGAAAGAAACATCCTTTTTCATCAAGTTTGTCAGTGGTCTGGCCACGACAGCAAAATCCTTAACAAATCTACGGAAATAGGAAGTTAGGCCCAAATAGCGTTGAACTTTTTTCCTGTCTCTCGGAATTGGAAAATTTTCAACTGCCGAAGTTTTATCTTGAGATGGTCTTATCGTTGAATTCTCTATTATGTAACCCAAAAAATTAACCTTGCGCTGTAACACTTGCGATTTCTCCCATTTTATACGTAATCCTGAAATCTCTGCGATACTCAACACCTTCTTTAATTTTTCAAGTCCTTCTTGCACATCCTTTGATGGAATAATAATATCGTCCATATACAAAATCAAAATACCGTCATCTATCAATGGTCTGAAAACAGCATATATGTACCTCATAAATACTGGAGGGGAGCTAGTCATCCCAAATGGTACATAATTAAATTCATACTGTCCACTCTGTGTGACAAAAGAGGTATATTTACGAGAATCCTCATGTACTGGCAAGTGAAAAAAAAACCATTACACAAGTCCAACGTAGTGAAAACACGTCCATCCTGAAGCTTGAGTAAAACATCGTCGATTAACGCCATTGGAAAATTGTCACGAATTATCTTTTCATTAAGTTTTTTATAATCACAACAAAGTCTTTTTGAGCCATCCTTCTTGGCGACAAGCACTACAGGGGACGAGTATTCAGAAACACTATGGCGAATTATTCCCTCCTTTAACCAATCCCTGACCTGCTTATCGACTTTCTCATTGTCCACGTAAGGTAGGCGTCTAGGTCTTTGACGGACCGGTACTTCATCTGACAATATTATCTTCATTTCAACAGGGCTGTTTTCTGGTTTTACGGGCTTATAATTTTCTACCAATCCTGCTATTATTGACCTCACCTCACGGTTCAAATGCGACAGGTCTATTCCTCGTGAAAACTCCTCAATAATATTGCTCGACAGTATCTGATGGAACGTCTTTTCCAATTCATCAATTGCGCTCCCTGAATCCGGAGGCCTGCTCACTTGAGTATCACTATATTTAATGAACTCTAGATTGCGGCTTCCTTTAGTGAAACTACTGCTAACATACTCCTTTTCCGGTGGAACTTCAACCTCCCCTTGACGGATGTCATTTATTGAATGAAAGAAAACTCCTTTCTTCCCTATGCTTGCACTGACAAAATCAAGAACATCACTTCCAATTACACCTTCGTACAGGGTATCATCGTCACGGACTACATGGAAACACATTTCCAAAGGAACGTCATCCAACTTAGTAACAACATTAAATGAACCCAACGTATATATTTTCTTGCCTCCTATTCCGATCAATTCTTTTATATCGTTTTTCAACGCAACTGGGAAAATCTTTCTGTAGACTTTCTCGCTCATGGTACAAATATCGCTGCCCGAATCAATCAATGCAGTGATATCTTCATTACCGATTTCAACATTCTTAAAAGCCCGATTAAAACTGGTCTGAGAAAATTGCTGGACATTTGAAATTTTCTTCTCTGTTGCCATTCGTGAACCTTTTGCCTCGCATTGATTTGCCTTGTGACCTAGTTGATTGCAATTAAAACATTTGACGGCACTTTCCTTGCAATACTTTGCAATATGATTACTACCTCCACATTTGAAACAACGCCTTTCATCCTTGATTTTTACCGAACTATTCTCAAACTTTGGGTTTGCCTTTAGCGTACTTCCTTGATTTGCACTGATCTTTTCATAAATCTTAATTTGCTCACGAAAATCTTTAAAATTGTTTGCTTGGTACAGACAGCTTTTGTTTTGCTTGGAGTCTGGAATGCCCTCAATAATATATTCAATAATACTTTCTTCATCTAACTGGGATTGACTTGCCAAGGTACACATGCTATAAAAATATTCAATTAAAGTCTCTTTATGGGTCTTCTTTCTATTTTCTAATAGCTTATGAACTTGCTTTGCCGTTAACTTCTCACTAAATTCACTTTTTAGTGCTTCCTTCAGAGAATTCCAATCATTAATGCCTGATTGACTGCTCAAAAATAATTTCGCTGCACCTTTCACTAATGTCCTGCCATATATAAACTTTTGCAAATCATTCCAATTCACCGTTAAGGCATTAAGTTCAAAATCACGTAGCCAGTTATCAACATCCGGAGAACCATTGCCCGTAAATGCTGAAAGGGATTCTTCGATGTCTCTTAATGTGAACGCCATGTTTACTGAACTACCAACTGCTGCTTCTCCTACCGAATTTAAAATTGGCGCGTCTTCTGTCTGTTCGTCCCCAGTTATATTGATCGTTTCTTCGTATACAGATTCTTCGTTTTCGTCTTGATCTAGTCTAAAATACGAATATAGTCTCTCCCGTAAAACTGATTTAACACCTGAATGCTGCAGATGTAGCTCTTTCAACTTTTCCTTCAACTCTGCTACGGTTAGGTCTAAGATTTCTTCGCGTTGCATATTACAATTAGCTAAAATATAGTTTACGTTAAATCCGCTTCTTAAAATTTGCAACACCCTAAATCTATTCTGTATATTCAATACTTGCGTATACAGACATCAGGTGTGAGAATCGTCTTTTCCAATACACGCAGATAAACGATGCGTTCTTCTTCTCTGTCTTCTTCACGTCGTTGTCGTTCGCAGGGTATACAAGCCGCACGTGGCCGTGCGAAGTACCACTGTTGTTGTTTCGTCGTTTCTGCTTTCCTCTTTTCTGCACGTTCGCAATCTGAACGTCTTTTCAGTCCTCTTTGCTCCGTACTTTCGTCGTTGGCTTTTCACTCTTTCCCGTTTGCCGTGCTCTTCTGACGAAAACGAATAGTGTCGTTTTGCGTCCTCTTTCCTCGTCGTTTTCGGGTCTGCGTCGTTTTGTAGCTCTGTAGCTCTTCGCCGTTAGCTACCTCTGCTCTCTGAACTTTGACGAAAACGAATAGTGTCGTTTTGCGTCCTCTTTCCTCGTCGTTTTCGGGTCTGCGTCGTTTTGTAGCCTCGTCGTTTTGAAGCCTCGTCGTTTTGTAGCTCTGTAGCTCTTCGTCGTTTTGTAGCTTTGTAGCTCTTCGTCGTTAGCTACCTCTGCTCTCTGAACCTTGACGAAAACGAATGGAGTCGTTTTGCGTCCTCTTTCCTCTTTATTTTCGTTTCTCACAGCCGCTTCTCGGCATCTGCTTTCGTCTGATCTTCGTTGCTTCGTTCGTCGTAATTTCACAATGTTGCGCAAAACTTGATGGTATTGGCAACTTGTACACGAATACACATTCACTTGTGGTTCTATCCCGGTTGAGCCCCCAAATTGTAGGGATCCTTGGTGGGCTCCCTACAAGTGAGTAAGAATCCGCTCCAGAAACTCCATCAAATATAAGCCACACATCGTTGTATTGTCTTTATTTTAATAAATGGTTACAATAAGTTTCTTTTTCTTAACGCGTTCTTCTCTGTACGTCTACTCGCTCCCGCAGTCGAACTCTTACCTACTATCGATATATCTTCCTCTACCCTTGACTATCCCTAGCGATAGATCGATACTCATTAAAGGGCTGCCAACCCTACATCTATTTCGCAAGTAAACTGCCGTGGTAACAGCCTCTGCCCACAAGAACTCCTCCAGCTTTGCATGGATTAGCATACTTTTTGCCATCTCTACAATTGTTCGATTGGCTCTCTCGGCTACACCGTTTTGCTGAGGGGTGTAGGGAACCGTCAGTTGCCTTTGTATACCGCACTCGTTCAAAAAACCAGAAAATTCCTTATTTACATACTCTGTGCCATTATCGCTGCGCACAGCCTTTATTTTGTTGCCCGTTTGGCATTCCACAAAACTTTTGAACATTTTGAATTTTTCGAAAACTTGGCTTTTTGCGTGCATAATGTATACAAATATCTTGCGCGAGTAGTCATCAATAAATGTCACAAAATAGCGATTGCCGCCGATCGATTTTACATTCATTGGGCCACATACATCTGTATGCACTAGCTCAAGTACTTGCTCCGTTGTACGATTTAACTTCTGTTGAAACGGCAATGCACATATTTTTGCTCTGTTACATGTATCACAATTGATTTCCATTTTCACATTTTCAAAGTTCATGCCATGAACAAGCTGTTTATCGTTCAACTGTTTTAAATCTTGGAAATTAAGGTGGCCAAACCTATTATGCCAATTCATTGCAGGAGAAATTGTGTTCAACATATAAACTGCACTTTTTTCTGAGCACTGTTTGTACACATACAAATTGTTTTCTTGCTTGGCTTTTATTATTGTTTCTCCTTTTTTATTTTTAATCAGTGCCACCTTTCCAATAAATGTAGTAGAATTCTCGAATTTAGCTGCTGTGCTCAATGAGAAAAAATTCATGTGTAATTCGGGGACGTATAACACATTTTGCAAGTTTATTAAAATATTTTCACCCAGAATTTTAACATTACCAGATCCGGGTGATGAGACGAACTTATTTGTAGCCAACATTATCGATGTTTCCTTCTCGACATAGTTTAGGAACATGCTGCGATCGCAACACATGTGCGATGTTGCGCCACTATCTACGCACCAAACTCTCTTTTGCTGCTCTCCGACAAAACAGTGCATTAAACTGCTGGCCTGTTCTCTTTGTCCATTTGTTTTGCTACCCTTTTTCTTAGATCTGCACTCGCTTGCTCGATGACCAGTTTTTTCGCATTTGAAACATTTTCCCTTGAATTGTTGCTTTACGCCTGTGTTCCCGTCGTTCTTGGTTCCGTTATTCTCGACATTCTCGCGATCTGCGCTGTGTATGTGTGTATACTGCTTGTGTGGCCGAATGATTTTCGCGCTCAGCCTTCTCCTGTTTTCTGGTGCCTTCTTCCAGCATTTTTACTTTAAGAGCTTCAAATTTTGGCAGCTCGTCACGCGTTTCAATCGCGACTACAAAATTTTCCCAAGATTCGGGCAAGCTGCTCAATAACATGTTGATTTTAGCTCATCGTGGAGTTTTATGTCCAGTTCCGCCAATTTTTCAATTGTCTCTACAAAAGAATTGACATAGGCGGACACATCATCGCCCTGCTGCATATTTAGTCGAATAAGTTTTTGATAAAGTTGCACCTTTTGGATGGGGCCTTTTGGCATGTGCAGTTCCTTTAATTTTTTCCATATGGCTTCTGATGTTTCGCACGTCTTTATGTGCACAAACTTCGATGCCTTAACATTTAAGGTTATGTACGCCATTGCTTTCTGATCCAATTTATTCCATTTCTCGACAGCTGCGGCATCTCCTCCACTGCCTTTTCCACAGACTACATCCCATAATTCTGTCATTACCAGGACACTTTTCATGGCCATATGCCATACACTGTAATTGCCCTCATCAAGTTTTTCGATTTGATTTGACAAATTCATGTTGCTAATTGTTCCGCGTGTGTGCACAAAATAACTGTTGACAATTTAGCACAACCGACACTCAAACCCAGACGCTTTTTAGTCTGTTATTAAGACGAAACAACGAACTCTGGGCCCATAACCAATGTTGGATATAATTGTACCGTTTTAGTTTACCGTTCTATATATAAGCGATATATAAAACGGAGCTGATACAAGAGACACGTAGTGGTTCGGCTAAACGTTTATTTGAGAGTGAGTAAAGTGGTATATGCATTATGAGCACGATACAATACAGTGTTGCCAGATAATTGTTGCTTATTCAAACAATAGTATCGATTACATTTTTAACAGTTTTCCGCCAGCGGAGAGACGTATTTTGTCAGCAGAGATAATTTGTCTGGCAGGGTCTATAGATTTCCCGCAGCCGTAGATGAGTTTTCCGCCAGCGGAGTGACGTGGTTCGTTAGCAGAGATAAGTTGTCAGGACGGGGATATAAACTTCTCGCCTCCGGAGATAAGTTTTCTGCAAGCAGAGAGACGTATTTCGTCAGCAGAGATAAGTTGTCCGGCAGGGGATATAGATTTCCCGCCACCGGAAATAAGTTTTCCTCCAGCGGAGAGATGTATTTTGTCAGCCGAAATAAGATGTCCGGCAGGGTATATAAACTTCCCGCCGACGGAGGTAAATGTTCTGCCAGCGGAGGTAACTTTTCTGCCGGCGGAGAAACGTAGTTCGTCAGCAGAGATAAGTTGTCCGGCAGCGAAGATAAGATGTCTGTTATCGGAGAAAAGTTTTCCGCCAGCGGATATAAATTTCCGCCACCGCAGATAAGTTTTCCGCCAGCGAAGAGATGTATTTTGTCAGCAGAGATAAGATGTCCGGCAGGTGATATAAATTCCTCGCCTCCATAAGTAAATGTTCTGCCGGCGGAGAAACGTAATTCGTCAGCGGGGATAAATTGTCCGTCAGGGGATATAAAAAATTCCCGCCGCCGGAGATAAGATTTCTGAGAGCGGAGAATCGTAGTTCGTCAGCGGAGATAAACTGTCTGCCAGCGGAGATAAGTTGTCCAGCAGGGGATATATATTTCCCGCTACCGGAAATTAGTTTTCCGCCAGCGGAGAGACGTATTTCGTCAGCAAAGATAAGTTTTCTCCAAGCGGAGAGACGTATTTTGTCAGCAGAGATAATTTGTCTGGCAGGGTCTATAGATTTCCCGCAGCCGTAGATGAGTTTTCCGCCAGCGGAGTGACGTGGTTCGTTAGCAGAGATAAGTTGTCAGGACGGGGATATAAACTTCTCGCCGCCAGAGATAAGTTTTCTGCAAGCGGGGAGACGTATTTCGTCAGCAGAGATAAGTTGTCCGGCAGGGGATATAGATATTCCCGCCACCGGAAATAGGTTTTCTGCCAGCGTAGAGTCGTATTTCGTCAGCAGAGATAAATTGTCCGGCAGGGGATATATATTTCCCGCCACCGGAGATAAGTTTACTGCCAGCGGAGAGACGTATTTCGTCAGCAGAGATAAGTTGTCCGGAAGGGGAGATAAGTTTTCCGCCAGCGGAGAGACGTATTTCGTTAGCAGAGAAGTTGTCAGGCCGGGGATATAAACTTCTCGGCGCCGGATATAAGTGTTCTGCAAGCGGAGAGACGTAATTTGTCAGCAGAGATAAGTTGTCCGGCAGGGGATATAAATTTCCGCCACCGCAGATAAGTTTTCCGCCAGCGAAGAGATGTATTTTGTCAGCAGAGATAAGTTGTCCGGCAGCGAATATAAGATGTCTGTTATCGGAGAAAAGTTTTCCGCCAGCGGATATAAATTTCCGCCACCGCAGATAAGTTTTCCGCCAGCGGAGAGACGTATTTCGTTAGCAGAGAAGTTGGCAGGCCGGGGATATAAACTTCTCGGCGCCGGAGATAAGTGTTCTGCAAGCGGAGAGACGTATTTTGTCAGCAGAGATAATTTGTCTGGCAGGGTATATAGATTTCCCGCCACCGTAGATGAGTTTTCCGCTAGCGGAGAGACGTATTTCGTTAGCAGAGATAAGTTGTCAGGCCGGGGATATACACTTCTCGGCGCCGGAGATAAGTTTTCTGCAAGCGGAGAGACGTATTTCGTCAGCAGAGATAAGTTGTCTGGCAGCGGATATAGATTTCCCGCCGCCGGAGATAAGTTTTCTGCCAGCGTAGAGACGTATTTCGTCAGCAGAGATAAAATTTCCGGCAAGGGATATATATTTCCCGCCACCGGAAATAAGTTTTCCGCCAGCGGAGAGATGTATTTTGTTTGCCGAGATAAGATGTCCCGCCGCCGGAAGTAAATGTTTTGCCAGCGGAGATAAGTTTTTTGCCGGCGGAGAAACGTAGGTCGTCTGCGTAGAGACGTATTTTATCAGCAGAGATAAGTTGTCCGGCAGGGAATATAATTTTCCCGCCGCCGGAGATAAGTTTTCTGCCAGCGTAGAGACGTATTTCGTCAGCAGAGACAAGATGTCCGGCAGCGGATATAGATTTCCCGGCACCGGAAATAAGATTTCCGCCAGCGGAGAGACGTATTTCGTCAGCAGAGATAAAATTTCCGGCAAGGGATATATATTTCCCGCCACCGGAAATAAGTTTTCCGCCAGCGGAGAGATGTATTTTGTTTGCCGAGATAAGATGTCCCGCCGCCGGAAGTAAATGTTTTGCCAGCGGAGATAAGTTTTTTGCCGGCGGAGAAACGTAGGTCGTCTGCGTAGAGACGTATTTTATCAGCAGAGATAAGTTGTCCGGCAGGGGATATATATTTCCCGCCACCGGAGATAAGTTTACTGCCAGCGGAGAGACGTATTTCGTCAGCAGAGATAAGTTGTCCGGAAGGGGATATACATTTCCCGCCACCGGAAATAAGTTTTCCGCCAGCGGAGAGACGTATTTTGTCAGCAGAGATAATTTGTCTGGCAGGGTCTATAGATTTCCCGCAGCCGTAGATGAGTTTTCCGCCAGCGGAGAGACATAGTTCGTTAGCAGAGATAAGTTGTCAGGATGGGGATATAAACTTCTCGCCGCCGGAGATAAGTTTTCTGCAAGCGGAGAGACGTATTTCGTCAGCAGAGATAAGTTGTCTGGCAGCGGATATAGATTTCCCGCCGCCGGAGATAAGTTTTCTGCCAGCGTAGAGACGTATTTCGTCAGCAGAGATAAGTTGTCCGGCAGGGGATATATATTTCTCGCCGCCGGAGATAAGTTTTCTGCAAGAGGAGAGATGTATTTTGTCAGCCGAGATAAGATGTCCGGCAGGGGATATAAATTTCCCGCCGCCGGAGGTTAATGTTCTGCCAGCGGAGATAAGTTTTCTGCCGGCGGAGATACGTAGTTCGTCTGCTGAGATAAGCTGTCCGGCAGGGGTTATAAATTTCCCCCTCTGGAGAAAAGTTTTCCGCAAGCGGATATGAGTTTCCCGCCACCGGAGATAAGTTTTCCGCCAGCGGATAGACGTATTTTGTCAGCAGAGATAAGTTGTCCGGCAGCGAAGATAAGATGTCTGATATCGGAGAAACGTTTTCCGCCAGCGGATATAAATTTCCGCCACCGCAGATAAGTTTTCCGCCAGCGAAGAGATGTATTTTGTCAGCAGAGATAAGATGTCCGGCAGGTGATATAAATTCCTCGCTTCCATAAGTAAATGTTCTGCCAGCGGAGATAAGTTTTCTGCTGGCGGAGAAACGTAATTCGTCAGCGGGGATAAATTGTCCGTCAGGGGATATAAAAAATTCCCGCCGCCGGAGATAAGTTTTCCGCCAGCGGAGAGACGTATTTTGTCAGCCGAGATAAGCTGTCCGGCAGGGGATATAATTGTCCCGCCGCCGGAGATAAGTTTTCTGCCAGCGGAGAGACGTATTTCGTTAGCAGAGATAAGTTGTCTGGCAGGGGATATAGATATTCCGGCACCGGAAATAAGTTTTCCGCCAGCGGAGAGACGTATTTTGTCGGCAGAGATAAGTTGTCCGGCAGGGGATATAAACTTCTCGCCGCCGGAGATAAGTTTTCTGCAAGCGGAGAGACGTATTTTGTCGGCAGAGATAAGTTGTCCGGCAGGGGATATAAATTTCCCGCCGACGGAGGTAAATGTTCTGCCGGCGGAGAAACGTAGTTCGTCAGCTGAGATAATTTGTCCGGCAGCGAAGATAAGATGTCTGTTATCGGAGAAAAGTTTTCCGCCAGCGGATATAAATTTCCGCCTCCGCAGATAAGTTTTCCGCCAGCGAAGAGATGTATTCTGTCAGCAGAGATAAGATGTCCGGCAGGTGATATAAGTTCCTCGCCGCCATAAGTAAAGTAAGTAAATGTTCTGCCAGCGGAGATAAGTTTTCTGCCGGCGGAGAAACGTAATTCGTCAACGGGGATAAATTGTCCGCCAGGGGATATAAAAAATTCCCGCCGCCTTAGATAAGATTTCTGCCAGCGGAGAATCGTAGTTCGTCAGCGGAGATAAATTGTCTGCCAGCGGAGATAAGTTGTCCGCCAGCGAATATAGATTTCCCGGCACCGGAAATAAGTTTTCCGCCAGCGGAGAGACGTATTTCGTTAGCAGAGATAAGTTGTCTGGCAGCGGATATAGATTTCCCGCCGCCGGAGATAAGTTTTCTGCCAGCGTAGAGACGTATTTCGTCAGCAGAGATAAGTTGTCCGGCAGGGGATATATATTTCTCGCCGCCGGAGATAAGTTTTCTGCAAGAGGAGAGATGTATTTTGTCAGCCGAGATAAGATGTCCGGCAGGGGATATAAATTTCCCGCCGCCGGAGGTTAATGTTCTGCCAGCGGAGATAAGTTTTCTGCCGGCGGAGATACGTAGTTCGTCTGCGGAGATAAGCTGTCCGGCAGGGGTTATAAATTTCCCCCTCTGGAGAAAAGTTTTCCGCAAGCGGATATGAGTTTCCCGCCACCGGAGATAAGTTTTCCGCCAGCGGATAGACGTATTTTGTCAGCAGAGATAAGTTGTCCGGCAGCGAAGATAAGATGTCTGTTATCGGAGAAAAGTTTTCCGCCAGCGGATATAAATTTCCGCCCATAAGTTTTCCGCCAGCGAAGAGATGTATTTTGTCAGCAGAGATAAGATGTCCGGCAGGTGATATAAATTCCTCGCTTCCATAAGTAAATGTTCTGCCAGCGGAGATAAGTTTTCTGCCGGCGGAGAAACGTAATTCGTCAGCGGGGATAAATTGTCCGTCAGGGGATATAAAAAATTCCCGCCGCCGGAGATAAGTTTTCCGCCAGCGGAGAGACGTATTTCGTTAGCAGAGATAAGATGTCCGGCAGGGGATATAGATTTCCCGCCACCGGAAATAAGTTTTCCGCCAGAGGATAGACGTATTTCGTTTGCAGAGATAAGTTGTCACGCCGGGGATATAAATTTCTCGCCGCCGGAGATAAGTTTTCTGCAAGCGGAGAGATGTATTTCGTCAGCGGAGATAAATTGTCTGCCAGCGGAGATAAGTTGTCCGGCAGCGGATATAGATTTCCCGGCACCGGAAATACGTTTTCCGCCAGCGGAGAGATGTATTTCGTTAGCAGAGATAAGTTGTCTGGCAGGGGATATAGATTTCCCGCCGACGGAGATAAGTTTTCTGCCAGCGGAGAGACATATTTCGTCAGCAGAGATAAGTTGTCCGGCAGGGGATATATATTTCCCGACACCGGAAATAAGTTTTCCGCCAGCGGAGAGACGTATTTCGTTTGCGGAGATAAGTTGTCAGGACGGGGATATAAATTTCTCTGTAAGCGGAGAGATGTATTTTGTCAGCCGAGATAAGATGTCCGGCAGGGGATATAAATTTCCCGCCGCCGGAGGTAAATGTTCTGCCAGTGGAGATAAGTTTTCTGCCGGCGGAGATACGTTGTTCGTCTGCGGAGATAAGCCTGTCCGGCAGGGGATATAAATTTCCCCCTCTGGAGAAAAGTTTTCCGCAAGCGGATATGAATTTCCCGCCACCGGAGATAAGTTTTCCGCCAGCGGATAAGAATTTCCCGCCACCGGAGATAAGTTTTCCGCCAGCGGATATACCTATTTTTGTCAGCAGAGATAAGTTGTCCGGCAGCGAAGATAAGATGTCTGTTATCGGAGAAAAGTTTTCCGCCAGCGGATATAAATTTCCGCCCCCGCAGATAAGTTTTCCGCCAGCGAAGAGATGTATTTTGTCAGCAGAGATAAGTTGTCAGGCCGGGGATATAAATTTCTCGCCGCCGCAGATAAGTTTTCTGCAAGCGGAGAGACGTATTTTGTCAGCCGAGATAAGCTGTCCGGCAGGGGATATAAATTCCCCCCTCTAGAGAAAAGTTTTCCGCAAGCGGATATGAATTTCCCGCCACCGCAGATAAGTTTTCTGCCGGCGGAGAGACGTATCTTGTCAGCCGAGATAAGATGTCTGGCAGGGGATATAAATTTCTCGCCGCCGGAGATGAGTTTTCTGCAAGCGGAGAGACGTATTTTGTCAGCCGAAATAAGATGTCCGGCGGGGGATATAAATTTCCCGCCGCCGGAGGTAAATGTTCTGGCAGCGGAGATAAGTTTTCCGCCAGCGAAGAGATGTATTTTGTCAGCAGAGATAAGTTGTCAGGCCGGGGATATAAATTTCTCGCCGCCGGAGATAAGTTTTCAGTAAGCGGGGCAGGGGATATAAATTCCCCCCTCTAGAGAAAAGTTTTCCGCAAGCGGATATGAATTTCCCGCCACCGCAGATAAGTTTTCCGCCAGCGAAGAGATGTATTTTGTCAGCAGAGATAAGATGTCCGGCAGAGGATATAAATTTCCCCCCGTGGAGAAAAGTTTTCCGCCAGCGGATATAAATTTACCGCAACCGGAGATAAGTTTTCTGCAAGCGGAGAGACGTATTTTGTCAGCAGAGATAATTTGTCTGGCAGGGTCTATAGATTTCTCGCAGCCGTAGATGAGTTTTCCGCCAGCGGAGATACGTAGTTCGTTAGCAGAGATAAGTTGTCAGGACGGGGATATAAACTTCTCGCCTCCGGAGATAAGTTTTCTGCAAGCGGAGAGACGTATTTCGTTAGCAGAGATAAGTAGTCCGGCAGGGTATATAAATTTCCCACCGACGGAGGTAAATGTTCTGCCAGCGGAGATAAGTTTTCTGCCGGCGGAGAGACGTATTTTGTCAGCCGAGATAAGATGTCCGGCAGGGGATATAAATTTCTCGCCGCCGGAGATAAGTTTTCTGCAAGCGGAGAGACGTATTTTGTCAGCCGAGATAAGCTGTCCGGCAGGGGATATAAATTCCCCCCTCTAGAGAAAAGTTTTCCGCAAGCGGATATGAATTTCCCGCCACCGCAGATAAGTTTTCTGCCAGCGGATATACCTATTTTGTCAGCCGAGATAAGATGTCTGGCAGGGGATATAAATTTCTCGCCGCCGGAGATAAGTTTTCTGCAAGCGGAGAGACGTATTTTGTCAGCCGAAATAAGATGTCCGGCGGGGGATATAAATTTCCCGCCGCCGGAGGTAAATGTTCTGCCAGCGGAGATAAGTTTTTCGCCAGCGGAGAGACGAATTTTTTTAGCAGAGATAAGATGTCCGGCAGCGGATAAAGATTTCCGGGCACCGGAAATAAGTTTTCCGCCAGCGGAGAGCCGTATTTCGTCAGCAGAGATAAGTTGTCTGGCAGGGAATATAAACTTCTCGCCGCCGGAGATAAGTTTTCTGCAAGCGGAGAGACGTATTTCGTCAGCAGAGATAAGTTGACCGGCAGGGGGTATAGATTTCCCGGCACCGGAAATAAGTTTTCCGCCAGCGGAGAGACGTATTTCGTCAGCAGAGATAAGCTGTCAGGCCGGGGATATAAATTACTCGCCGCCGGAGATAAGTTTTCCGCCAGCGGAGAGACGTATTTCGTTAGCAGAGATAAGTTGTCTGGCAGGGGATATAGATTTCCCGGCACCGGAAATAAGTTTTCCGCCAGCGGAGAGACGTATTTTGTCAGCAGAGATAATTTGTCTGGCAGGGTCTATAGTTTTCCCGCAGCCGTAGATGAGTTTTCCGCCAGCGGAGAGACGTAGTTCGTTAGCAGAGATAAGTTGTCAGGACGGGGATATAAACTTCTCGCCGCCGGAGATAAGTTTTCTGCAAGCGGAGAGACGTATTTTGTCAGCAGAGATAATTTGTCTGGCAGGGTCTATAGATTTCTCGCAGCCGTAGATGAGTTTTCCGCCAGCGGAGATACGTAGTTCGTTAGCAGAGATAAGTTGTCAGGACGGGGATATAAACTTCTCGCCGCCGGAGATAAGTTTTCTGCAAGCGGAGAGACGTATTTCGTTAGCAGAGATAAGTTGTCCGGCAGGGTATATAAATTTCCCACCGACGGAGGTAAATGTTCTGCCAGCGGAGATAAGTTTTCTGCCGGCGGAGAAACGTAGTTCGTCAGCAGAGATAAGTTGTCTGCCAGCGGAGATAAGTTGTCCGGCAGGGGATATTGATTTCCCGCCGCCGGAGATAAGTTTTCTGCCAGCGTAGAGACATATTTCGTCAGCAGCGATAAGTTGTCAGGCCGGGGATATAAACTTCTCGCCGCTGGATATAAGTTTTCTGCATGCGGAGAGACGTAT
Organism: Drosophila pseudoobscura; assembly: GCF_009870125.1. Classification (NCBI taxonomy): domain Eukaryota; kingdom Metazoa; phylum Arthropoda; class Insecta; order Diptera; family Drosophilidae; genus Drosophila; species Drosophila pseudoobscura. Next base: position 815,575 of record NC_046680.1, read on the forward strand.
TTCGTCAGCAGAGATAAGTTGTCCGGCAGGGGATATAGATTTCCCGCCACCGGAAATAAGTTTTCCTCCAGCGGAGAGATGTATTTTTTCAGCCGAGATAAGATGTCCGGCAGGGGATATAAATTTCCCGCCGTCGGAGGTAAATGTTCTGCCAGCGGAGATAAGTTTTCTGCCGGCGGAGAAACGTAGTTCGTCAGCAGAGATAAGTTGTCCGGCAGCGAAGATAAGATGTCTGTTATCGGAGAAAAGTTTTCCGAAAGCGGATATACATTTCCGCCACCGCAGATAAGTTTTCCGCCAGCGAAGAGATGTATTTTGTCAGCAGAGATAAGATGTCCGGCAGGTGATATAAGTTCCTCGCCGCCATAAGTAAAGTAAGTAAATGTTCTGCCAGCGGAGATAAGTTTTCTGCCGGCGGAGAAACGTAATTCGTCAGCGGGGATAAATTGTCCGCCAGGGGATATAAAAAATTCCCGCCGCCTTAGATAAGATTTCTGCCAGCGGAGAATCGTAGTTCGTCAGCGGAGATAAATTGTCTGCCAGCGGAGATAAGTTGTCCGCCAGCGAATATAGATTTCCCGGCACCGGAAATAAGTTTTCCGCCAGCGGAGAGACGTATTTCGTTAGCAGAGATAAGTTGTCTGGCAGCGGATATAGATTTCCCGCCGCCGGAGATAAGTTTTCTGCCAGCGTAGAGACGTATTTCGTCAGCAGAGATAAGTTGTCCGGCAGGGGATATATATTTCTCGCCGCCGGAGATAAGTTTTCTGCAAGAGGAGAGATGTATTTTGTCAGCCGAGATATGATGTCCGGCAGGGGATATAAATTTCCCGCCGCCGGAGGTTAATGTTCTGCCAGCGGAGATAAGTTTTCTGCCGGCGGAGATACGTAGTTCGTCTGCGGAGATAAGCTGTCCGGCAGGGGTTATAAATTTCCCCCTCTGGAGAAAAGTTTTCCGCAAGCGGATATGAGTTTCCCGCCACCGGAGATAAGTTTTCCGCCAGCGGATAGACGTATTTTGTCAGCAGAGATAAGTTGTCCGGCAGCGAAGATAAGATGTCTGTTATCGGAGAAAAGTTTTCCGCCAGCGGATATAAATTTCCGCCCCCGCAGATAAGTTTTCCGCCAGCGAAGAGATGTATTTTGTCAGCAGAGATAAGATGTCCGGCAGGTGATATAAATTCCTCGCTTCCATAAGTAAATGTTCTGCCAGCGGAGATAAGTTTTCTGCCGGCGGAGAAACGTAATTCGTCAGCGGGGATAAATTGTCCGTCAGGGGATATAAAAAATTCCCGCCGCCGGAGATAAGTTTTCCGCCAGCGGAGAGACGTATTTCGTTAGCAGAGATAAGATGTCCGGCAGGGGATATAGATTTCCCGCCACCGGAAATAAGTTTTCCGCCAGAGGATAGACGTATTTCGTTTGCAGAGATAAGTTGTCACGCCGGGGATATAAATTTCTCGCCGCCGGAGATAAGTTTTCTGCAAGCGGAGAGATGTATTTCGTCAGCGGAGATAAATTGTCTGACAGCGGAGATAAGTTGTCCGGCAGCGGATATAGATTTCCCGGAGATAAGTTGTCAGGCCGGGGATATAAATTTCTCTGTAAGCGGAGAGATGTATTTTGTCAGCCGAGATAAGATGTCCGGCAGGGGATATAAATTTCCGGCCGCCGGAGGTAAATGTTCTGCCAGCGGAGATAAGTTTTCTGCCGGCGGAGATACGTTGTTCGTCTGCGGAGATAAGCCTGTCCGGCAGGGGATATAAATTTCCCCCTCTGGAGAAAAGTTTTCCGCAAGCGGATATGAATTTCCCGCCACCGGAGATAAGTTTTCCGCCAGCGGATAAGAATTTCCCGCCACCGGAGATAAGTTTTCCGCCAGCGGATATAAATTTCCGCCCCCGCAGATAAGTTTTCCGCCAGCGAAGAGATGTATTTTGTCAGCAGAGATAAGTTGTCAGGCCGGGGATATAAATTTCTCGCCGCCGGAGATAAGTTTTCTGCAAGCGGAGAGACGTATTTTGTCAGCCGAGATAAGCTGTCCGGCAGGGGATATAAATTCCCCCCTCTAGGGAAAAGTTTTCCGCAAGCGGATATGAATTTCCCGCCACCGCAGATAAGTTTTCTGCCGGCGGAGAGACGTATTTTGTCAGCCGAGATAAGATGTCTGGCAGGGGATATAAATTTCTCGCCGCCGGAGATAAGTTTTCTGCAAGCGGAGAGACGTATTTTGTCAGCCGAAATAAGATGTCCGGCGGGGGATATAAATTTCCCGCCGCCGGAGGTAAATGTTCTGCCAGCGGAGATAAGTTTTCTGCCGGCGGAGAGACGTATTTTGTCAGCCGAGATAAGATGTCCGGCAGGGGATATAAATTTCTCGCCGCCGGAGATAAGTTTTCTGCAAGCGGAGAGACGTATTTTGTCAGCCGAGATAAGCTGTCCGGCAGGGGATATAAATTCCCCCCTCTAGAGAAAAGTTTTCCGCAAGCGGATATGAATTTCCCGCCACCGCAGATAAGTTTTCTGCCGGCGGAGAGACGTATTTTGTCAGCCGAGATAAGATGTCTGGCAGGGGATATAAATTTCTCGCCGCCGGAGATAAGTTTTCTGCAAGCGGAGAGACGTATTTTGTCAGCCGAAATAAGATGTCCGGCGGGGGATATAAATTTCCCGCCGCCGGAGGTAAATGTTCTGCCAGCGGAGATAAGTTTTCTGCCGGCGGAGAGACGTATTTTGTCAGCCGAGATAAGATGTCCGGCAGGGGATATAAATTTCTCGCCGCCGGAGATAAGTTTTCTGCAAGCGGAGAGACGTATTTTGTCAGCCGAGATAAGATGTCTGGCAGGGGATATAAATTTCTCGCCGCCGGAGATGAGTTTTCTGCAAGCGGAGAGACGCATTTTGTCAGCCGAAATAAGATGTCCGGCGGGGGATATAAATTTCCCGCCGCCGGAGGTAAATGTTCTGGCAGCGGAGATAAGTTTTCCGCCAGCGAAGAGATGTATTTTGTCAGCAGAGATAAGTTGTCAGGCCGGGGATATAAATTTCTCGCCGACGGAGATAAGTTTTCAGCCAGCGGAGAGACGTATTTTGTCAGCCGAGATAAGATGTCCGGTAGGGGATATAAATTTCTCGCCGCCGGAGATAAGTTTTCTGCAAGCGGAGAGACGTATTTTGTCAGCCGAGATAAGCTGTCCGGCAGGGGATATAAATTCCCCCCTCTAGAGAAAAGTTTTCCGCAAGCGGATATGAATTTCCCGCCACCGCAGATAAGTTTTCCGCCAGCGAAGAGATGTATTTTGTCAGCAGAGATAAGTTGTCAGGCCGGGGATATAAATTTCTCGCCGCCGGAGATAAGTTTTCAGCAAGCGGAGAGACGTATTTCGTCAGCAGAGATAAGCTGTCAGGCCGGGGATATAAATTACTCGCCGCCGGAGATAAGTTTTCCGCCAGCGGAGAGACGTATTTCGTTAGCAGAGATAAGTTGTCTGGCAGGGGATATAGATTTCCCGGCACCGGAAATAAGTTTTCCGCCAGCGGAGAGACGTATTTTGTCAGCAGAGATAATTTGTCTGGCAGGGTCTATAGTTTTCCCGCAGCCGTAGATGAGTTTTCCGCCAGCGGAGAGACGTAGTTCGTTAGCAGAGATAAGTTGTCAGGACGGGGATATAAACTTCTCGCCGCCGGAGATAAGTTTTCTGCAAGCGGAGAGACGTATTTTGTCAGCAGAGATAATTTGTCTGGCAGGGTCTATAGATTTCTCGCAGCCGTAGATGAGTTTTCCGCCAGCGGAGATACGTAGTTCGTTAGCAGAGATAAGTTGTCAGGACGGGGATATAAACTTCTCGCCGCCGGAGATAAGTTTTCTGCAAGCGGAGAGACGTATTTCGTTAGCAGAGATAAGTTGTCCGGCAGGGTATATAAATTTCCACCGACGGAGGTAAATGTTCTGCCAGCGGAGATAAGTTTTCTGCCGGCGGAGAAACGTAGTTCGTCAGCAGAGATAAGTTGTCTGCCAGCGGAGATAAGTTGTCCGGCAGGGGATATTGATTTCCCGCCGCCGGAGATAAGTTTTCTGCCAGCGTAGAGACGTATTTCGTCAGCAAAGATAAGTTGTCCGGCAGGGGATATATATTTCCCGGCAACGGAAATAAGTTTTCCGCCAGCGGAGAGACGTATTTCGTCAGCAGCGATAAGTTGTCAGGCCGGGGATATAAACTTCTCGCCGCTGGATATAAGTTTTCTGCAAGCGGAGAGACGTATTTCGTCAGCAGAGATAAGTTGTCCGGCAGGGGATATAGATTTCCCGGCAACGGAAATAAAATTTCCGCCAGCGGAGAGACGTATTTCGTCAGCAGCGATAAGTTGTCAGGCCGGGGATATAAACTTCTCGCCGCCGGAGATAAGTTTTCTGCAAGCGGAGAGACGTATTTCGTCAGCAGAGATAAGTTGTCTGGCAGGGGATATAGATTTCCCGGCACCGGAAATAAGTTTTCCTCCAGCGGAGAGACGTATTTCGTTAGCAGAGATAAGTTGTCAGGACGGGGATATAAACTTCTCGCCGCCGGAGGTAAGTTTTCTGCATGCGGAGAGACGTATTTCGTCAGCAGAGATAAGTTGTCCGGCAGGGGATATAGATTTCCCGCCACCGGAAATAAGTTTTCCTCCAGCGGAGAGATGTATTTTTTCAGCCGAGATAAGATGTCCGGCAGGGGATATAAATTTCCCGCCGTCGGAGGTAAATGTTCTGCCAGCGGAGATAAGTTTTCTGCCGGCGGAGAAACGTAGTTCGTCAGCAGAGATAAGTTGTCCGGCAGCGAAGATAAGATGTCTGTTATCGGAGAAAAGTTTTCCGAAAGCGGATATACATTTCCGCCACCGCAGATAAGTTTTCCGCAGCGAAGAGATGTATTTTGTCAGCAGAGATAAGATGTCCGGCAGGTGATATAAATTCCTCGCCTCCATAAGTAAATGTTCTGCCAGCGGAGATAAGTTTTCTGCCGGCGGAGAAACGCAATTCGTCAGCAGCGATAAGTTGTCAGGCCGGGGATATAAACTTCCCGCCGCCGGAGATAAGATTTCTGCCAGCGGAGAATCGTAGTTCGTTAGCGGAGATAAACTGTCTGCCAGCGGAGATAAGTTGTCCGGCAGGGGATATATATTTCCCGCCACCGGAGATAAGTTTACTGCCAGCGGAGAGACGTATTTCGTCAGCAGAGATAAGTTGTCAGGCAGGGGATATATATTTCCCGCCACCGGAGATAAGTTTACTGCCAGCGGAGAGACGTATTTCGTCAGCAGAGATAAGTTGTCCGGCAGGTGATATATATTTCCCGCTACCGGAGATAAGTTTACTGCCAGCGGAGAGACGTATTTCGTCAGCAGAGATAAGTTGTCCGGCAGGGGATATATATTTCCCGCCACCGGAGATAAGTTTACTGCCAGCGGAGAGACGTATTTCGTCAGCAGAGATAAGTTGTCCGGCAGGGGATATATATTTCCCGCCACCGGAGATAAGTTTTCCGCCAACGGAGAGACGTATTTCGTCAGCAAAGATAAGTTTTCTGCAAGCGGAGAGACGTATTTCGTCAGCAGAGATAAGTTGTCTGGCAGGGGATATAAATTTCCCACCGCCGGAAATAAGTTTTCTGCCAGCTTAGAGACGTATTTCGTCAGCAGTGATAAGTTGTCCGGCAGGGGATATATATTTCCCGCCACCGGAGATAAGTTTACTGCCAGCGGAGAGACGTATTTCGTTGGCAGAGATAAGTTGTCAAGCCGGGGATATAAATTTCTCGCCGCCGGAGATAAGTTTTCTGCAAGCGGAGCGACGTATTTCGTCAGCAGAGATAAGTTGTCCGGCAGGGGACATAAACTTCCCGCCACCGGAAATTAGTTTTCCGCCAGCGGAGAGACGTATTTAGTCAGCAAAGATAAATTTTCTGCAAGCGGAGAGAGTATTTCGTCAGCAGAGATAAGTTGTCCGGCAGGGGATATATATTTCCCGCCACCGGAAATAAGTTTTCCGCCAGCGGAGACACGTATTTCGTTAGCAGAGATAAGTTGTCCGGCAGGGGATATAAACTTCCCGCCACAGGAAATTAGTTTTCCGCCAGCGGAGAGAGGTATTTCGTCAGCAGACATAAGTTGTCTGGCAGGGAATATAGATTTCTCGCCGCCGGAGATAAGTTTTCCGCCAGCGGAGAGACGTATTTCGTTGGCAGAGATAAGTTGTCAAGCCGGGGATATAAATTTCTCGCCGCCGGAGATAAGTTTTCTGCCAGCGGAGAGACGTATTTCGTCAGCAGAGATAAGTTGTCCGGCAGGGGATGTATATTTCCCGCCACCGGAGATAAGTTTACTGCCAGCGGAGAGACGTATTTCGTCAGCAGAGATAAGTTGTCCGGCAGGGGATATATATTTCCCGCCACCGGAGATAAGTTTTCCGCCAGCGGAGAGACGTATTTCGTCAGCAAAAATAAGTTTTCTGCAAGCGGAGAGACGTATTTCGTCAGCAGAGATAAGTTTTCCGGCAGGGGATATAGATTTCCCGCCACCGGAAATAAGTTTTCTGCCAGCGTAGAGACGTATTTCGTCAGCAGTGATAAGTTGTCCGGCAGGGGATATATATTTCCCGCCACCGGAGATAAGTTTACTGCCAGCGGAGAGACGTATTTCGTCAGCATAGATAAGTTGTCAAGCCGGGGATATAAATTTCTCGCCTCCGGAGATAAGTTTTCTGCAAGCGGAGAGACGTATTTCGTCAGCAGAGATAAGTTGTCCGGCAGGGGATATAGATTTCCCGGCACCGGAAATAAGTTTTCCGCAAGCGGAGAGACGTATTTCGTCAGCAGAGATAAAATGTCCGGCAGCGGATATAGATTTCCCTGCACCGGAAATAAGTTTTCCGCCAGCGGAGAGACTATTTCGTTAACAGAGATAAGTTGTCTGGCCGGGGATATAGATTTCCCGGCACCGGAAATAAGTTTTTCGCCAGCGAGAGGCGTATTTCGTCAGCAGAGATAATTTGTCTGGCAGGGTCTATAGATTTCCCTCAGCCGTAGTATGTTTTCCGCCAGCGGAGAGACGTATTTCGTCAGCAGAGATAAGTTGTCTGGCAGGGGATATAGATTTCCCGGCACCGGAAATAAGTTTTCGGCCAGCGGAGAGACGTATTTCGTCAGCAAAAATAAGTTTTCTGCAAGCGGAGAGACGTATTTTGTCAGCCGAGATAAGCTGTCCGGCAGGGGATATAAATTCCCCCCTCTAGAGAAAAGTTTTCCGCAAGCGGATATGAATTTCCCGCCACCGCAGATAAGTTTTCTGCCGGCGGAGAGACGTATTTTGTCAGCCGAGATAAGATGTCTGGCAGGGGATATAAATTTCTCGCCGCCGGAGATAAGTTTTCTGCAAGCGGAGAGACGTATTTTGTCAGCCGAAATAAGATGTCCGGCGGGGGATATCAATTTCCCGCCGCCGGAGGTAAATGTTCTGCCAGCGGAGATAAGTTTTTCGCCAGCGGAGAGACGAATTTTTTTAGCAGAGATAAGATGTCCGGCAGCGGATAAAGATTTCCGGGCACCGGAAATAAGTTTTCCGCCAGCGGAGAGCCGTATTTCGTCAGCAGAGATAAGTTGTCTGGCAGGGAATATAAACTTCTCGCCGCCGGAGATAAGTTTTCTGCAAGCGGAGAGACGTATTTCGTCAGCAGAGATAAGTTGACCGGCAGGGGGTATAGATTTCCCGGCACCGGAAATAAGTTTTCCGCCAGCGGAGAGACGTATTTCGTCAGCAGAGATAAGCTGTCAGGCCGGGGATATAAATTACTCGCCGCCGGAGATAAGTTTTCCGCCAGCGGAGAGACGTATTTCGTTAGCAGAGATAAGTTGTCTGGCAGGGGATATAGATTTCCCGGCACCGGAAATTAGTTTTCGGCCAGCGGAGAGACGTATTTTGTCAGCAGAGATAATTTGTCTGGCAGGGTCTATAGTTTTCCCGCAGCCGTAGATGAGTTTTCCGCCAGCGGAGAGACGTAGTTCGTTAGCAGAGATAAGTTGTCAGGACGGGGATATAAACTTCTCGCCGCCGGAGATAAGTTTTCTGCAAGCGGAGAGACGTATTTTGTCAGCAGAGATAATTTGTCTGGCAGGGTCTATAGATTTCTCGCAGCCGTAGATGAGTTTTCCGCCAGCGGAGATACGTAGTTCGTTAGCAGAGATAAGTTGTCAGGACGGGGATATAAACTTCTCGCCGCCGGAGATAAGTTTTCTGCAAGCGGAGAGACGTATTTCGTTAGCAGAGATAAGTTGTCCGGCAGGGTATATAAATTTCCCACCGACGGAGGTAAATGTTCTGCCAGCGGAGATAACTTTTCTGCCGGCGGAGAAACGTAGTTCGTCAGCAGAGATAAGTTGTCTGCCAGCAGAGATAAGTTGTCCGGCAGGGGATATTGATTTCCCGCCGCCGGAGATAAGTTTTCTGCCAGCGTAGAGACGTATTTCGTCAGCAAAGATAAGTTGTCCGGCAGGGGATATATATTTCCCGGCAACGGAAATAAGTTTTCCGCCAGCGGAGAGACGTATTTCGTCAGCAGCGATAAGTTGTCAGGCCGGGGATATAAACTTCTCGCCGCTGGATATAAGTTTTCTGCAAGCGGAGAGACGTATTTCGTCAGCAGAGATAAGTTGTCCGGCAGGGGATATAGATTTCCCGGCAACGGAAATAAGTTTTCCGCCAGCGGAGAGACGTATTTCGTCAGCAGCGATAAGTTGTCAGGCCTGGGATATAAACTTCTCGCCGCCGGAGATAAGTTCTCTGCAAGCGGAGAGACGTATTTCGTCAGCAGAGATAAGTTGTCTGGCAGGGGATATAGATTTCCCGGCACCGGAAATAAGTTTTCCTCCAGCGGAGAGACGTATTTCGTTAGCAGAGATAAGTTGTCAGGACGGGGATATAAACTTCTCGCCGCCGGAGGTAAGTTTTCTGCATGCGGAGAGACGTATTTCGTCAGCAGAGATAAGTTGTCCGGCAGGGGATATAGATTTCCCGCCACCGGAAATAAGTTTTCCTCCAGCGGAGAGATGTATTTTTTCAGCCGAGATAAGATGTCCGGCAGGGGATATAAATTTCCCGCCGTCGGAGGTAAATGTTCTGCCAGCGGAGATAAGTTTTCTGCCGGCGGAGAAACGTAGTTCGTCAGCAGAGATAAGTTGTCCGGCAGCGAAGATAAGATGTCTGTTATCGGAGAAAAGTTTTCCGAAAGCGGATATACATTTCCGCCACCGCAGATAAGTTTTCCGCCAGCGAAGAGATGTATTTTGTCAGCAGAGATAAGATGTCCGGCAGGTGATATAAGTTCCTCGCCGCCATAAGTAAAGTAAGTAAATGTTCTGCCAGCGGAGATAAGTTTTCTGCCGGCGGAGAAACGTAATTCGTCAGCGGGGATAAATTGTCCGCCAGGGGATATAAAAAATTCCCGCCGCCTTAGATAAGATTTCTGCCAGCGGAGAATCGTAGTTCGTCAGCGGAGATAAATTGTCTGCCAGCGGAGATAAGTTGTCCGCCAGCGAATATAGATTTCCCGGCACCGGAAATAAGTTTTCCGCCAGCGGAGAGACGTATTTCGTTAGCAGAGATAAGTTGTCTGGCAGCGGATATAGATTTCCCGCCGCCGGAGATAAGTTTTCTGCCAGCGTAGAGACGTATTTCGTCAGCAGAGATAAGTTGTCCGGCAGGGGATATATATTTCTCGCCGCCGGAGATAAGTTTTCTGCAAGAGGAGAGATGTATTTTGTCAGCCGAGATAAGATGTCCGGCAGGGGATATAAATTTCCCGCCGCCGGAGGTTAATGTTCTGCCAGCGGAGATAAGTTTTCTGCCGGCGGAGATACGTAGTTCGTCTGCGGAGATAAGCTGTCCGGCAGGGGTTATAAATTTCCCCCTCTGGAGAAAAGTTTTCCGCAAGCGGATATGAGTTTCCCGCCACCGGAGATAAGTTTTCCGCCAGCGGATAGACGTATTTTGTCAGCAGAGATAAGTTGTCCGGCAGCGAAGATAAGATGTCTGTTATCGGAGAAAAGTTTTCCGCCAGCGGATATAAATTTCCGCCCCCGCAGATAAGTTTTCCGCCAGCGAAGAGATGTATTTTGTCAGCAGAGATAAGATGTCCGGCAGGTGATATAAATTCCTCGCTTCCATAAGTAAATGTTCTGCCAGCGGAGATAAGTTTTCTGCCGGCGGAGAAACGTAATTCGTCAGCGGGGATAAATTGTCCGTCAGGGGATATAAAAAATTCCCGCCGCCGGAGATAAGTTTTCCGCCAGCGGAGAGACGTATTTCGTTAGCAGAGATAAGATGTCCGGCAGGGGATATAGATTTCCCGCCACCGGAAATAAGTTTTCCGTCAGAGGATAGACGTATTTCGTTTGCAGAGATAAGTTGTCACGCCGGGGATATAAATTTCTCGCCGCCGGAGATAAGTTTTCTGCAAGCGGAGAGATGTATTTCGTCAGCGGAGATAAATTGTCTGACAGCGGAGATAAGTTGTCCGGCAGCGGATATAGATTTCCCGGAGATAAGTTGTAAGGCCGGGGATATAAATTTCTCTGTAAGCGGAGAGATGTATTTTGTCAGCCGAGATAAGATGTCCGGCAGGGGATATAAATTTCCCGCCGCCGGAGGTAAATGTTCTGCCAGCGGAGATAAGTTTTCTGCCGGCGGAGATACGTTGTTCGTCTGCGGAGATAAGCCTGTCCGGCAGGGGATATAAATTTCCCCCTCTGGAGAAAAGTTTTCCGCAAGCGGATATGAATTTCCCGCCACCGGAGATAAGTTTTCCGCCAGCGGATAAGAATTTCCCGCCACCGGAGATAAGTTTTCCGCCAGCGGATATAAATTTCCGCCCCCGCAGATAAGTTTTCCGCCAGCGAAGAGATGTATTTTGTCAGCAGAGATAAGTTGTCAGGCCGGGGATATAAATTTCTCGCCGCCGGAGATAAGTTTTCTGCAAGCGGAGAGACGTATTTTGTCAGCCGAGATAAGCTGTCCGGCAGGGGATATAAATTCCCCCCTCTAGGGAAAAGTTTTCCGCAAGCGGATATGAATTTCCCGCCACCGCAGATAAGTTTTCTGCCGGCGGAGAGACGTATTTTGTCAGCCGAGATAAGATGTCTGGCAGGGGATATAAATTTCTCGCCGCCGGAGATAAGTTTTCTGCAAGCGGAGAGACGTATTTTGTCAGCCGAAATAAGATGTCCGGCGGGGGATATAAATTTCCCGCCGCCGGAGGTAAATGTTCTGCCAGCGGAGATAAGTTTTCTGCCGGCGGAGAGACGTATTTTGTCAGCCGAGATAAGATGTCCGGCAGGGGATATAAATTTCTCGCCGCCGGAGATAAGTTTTCTGCAAGCGGAGAGACGTATTTTGTCAGCCGAGTTAAGCTGTCCGGCAGGGGATATAAATTCCCCCCTCTAGAGAAAAGTTTTCCGCAAGCGGATATGAATTTCCCGCCACCGCAGATAAGTTTTCTGCCGGCGGAGAGACGTATTTTGTCAGCCGAGATAAGATGTCTGGCAGGGGATATAAATTTCTCGCCGCCGGAGATAAGTTTTCTGCAAGCGGAGAGACGTATTTTGTCAGCCGAAATAAGATGTCCGGCGGGGGATATAAATTTCCCGCCGCCGGAGGTAAATGTTCTGCCAGCGGAGATAAGTTTTCTGCCGGCGGAGAGACGTATTTTGTCAGCCGAGATAAGATGTCCGGCAGGGGATATAAATTTCTCGCCGCCGGAGATAAGTTTTCTGCAAGCGGAGAGACGTATTTTGTCAGCCGAGATAAGATGTCTGGCAGGGGATATAAATTTCCCGCCGACGGAGGTAAATGTTCTGCCAGCGGAGATAAGTTTTCCGCCGGCGGAGAAATGTAGTTCGTCAGCAAGCGGAGAGACGTATTTCGTCAGCAGAGATAAGTTGTCCGGCAGAGGATATAGATTTCCCGCCACCGGAGATAAGTTTACTGCCAAGCGGAGAGACGTATTTCGTCAGCAGAGATAAGTTGTCCGGCAGGGGATATATATTTCCCGCCACCGGAAATAAGTTTTCCGCCAGCGGAGACACGTATTTCGTTAGCAGAGGTAAGTTGTCCGGCAGGGGATATAAACTTCCCGCCGACGGAGGTAAATGTTCTGCCAGCGGAGATAAGTTTTCTGCCGGCGGAGAAATGTAGTTCGTCAGCAAGCGGAGAGACGTATTTCGTCAGCAGAGATAAGTTGTCCGGCAGAGGATATAGATTTCCCGCCACCGGAGATAAGTTTACTGCCAAGCGGAGAGACGTATTTCGTCAGCAGAGATAAGTTGTCCGGCAGGGGATATATATTTCCCGCCACCGGAAATAAGTTTTCCTCCAGCGGAGAGATGTATTTTTTCAGCCGAGATAAGATGTCCGGCAGGGGATATAAATTTCCCGCCGACGGAGGTAAATGTTCTGCCAGCGGAGATAAGTTTTCTGCCGGCGGAGAAATGTAGTTCGTCAGCAAGCGGAGAGACGTATTTCGTCAGCAGAGATAAGTTGTCCGGCAGAGGATATAGATTTCCCGCCACCGGAGATAAGTTTACTGCCAAGCGGAGAGACGTATTTCGTCAGCAGAGATAAGTTGTCCGGCAGGGGATATATATTTCCCGCCACCGGAAATAAGTTTTCCGCCAGCGGAGACACGTATTTCGTTAGCAGAGGTAAGTTGTCCGGCAGGGGATATAAACTTCCCGCCACAGGAAATTAGTTTTCCGCCAGCGGAGAGAGGTATTTCGTCAGCAGACATAAGTTGTCTGGCAGGGAATATAGATTTCTCGCCGCCGGAGATAAGTTTTCCGCCAGCGGAGAGACGTATTTCGTTGGCAGAGATAAGTTGTCAAGCCGGGGATATAAATTTCTCGCCGCCGGAGATAAGTTTTCTGCAAGCGGAGAGACGTATTTCGTCAGCAGAGATAAGTTGTCCGGCAGGGGATATAAACTTCCCGCCACCGGAAATTAGTTTTCCGCCAGCGGAGAGACGTATTTCGTCAGCAGAGATAAGTTTTCTGCAAGCGGAGAGACGTATTTCGTCAGCAGAGATAAGTTGTCCGGCAGGGGATATAGATTTCCCGCCGCCGGAGATAAGTTTTTTGCCACCGTAGAGACGTATTTCGTCAGCAGAGATAAGTTGTCCGGCAGATGATATATATTTCCCGCCACCGGAAATTAGTTTTCCGCCAGCGAAGAGACGTATTTCGTCAGCAGAGATAAGTTTTCTGCAAGCGGAGAGACGTATTTCGTCAGCAGAGATAAGTTGTCCGGCAGGGGATATAGATTTCCCGCCACCGGAAATAAGTTTTCCTCCAGCGGAGAGATGTATTTTGTCAGCCGACATAAGATGTCCGGCAGGGCATATAAATTTCCCGCCGACGGAGGTAAATGTTCTGCCAGCGGAGATAAGTTTTCTGCCGGCGGAGAAACGTTATTCCTCAGCGGGGATAAATTGTCCGTCAGGGGATATAAAAAATTCCCGCCGCCGGAGATAAGATTTCTGCCAGCGGAGAATCGTAGTTCGTCAGCGGAGATAAATTGTCTGCCAGCGGAGATAAGTTGTCCGGCAGGGGATATTGATTTCCCGCCGCCGGAGATAAGTTTTCTGCCAGCGTAGAGACGTATTTCGTCAGCAGAGATAAGTTGTCCGGCAGGGGATATATATTTCCCGCCACCGGAAATAAGTTTTTCGCCAGCGGAGAGGCGTATTTCGTTAGCAGAGATAAGTTGTCAGGACGGGGATATAAACTTCTCGCCACCGGAGATAAGTTTTCTGCAAGCGGAGAGACGTATTTCGTCAGCAGAGATAAGTTTTCTGCAAGCTTAGAGATGTATTTTGTCAGCAGAGATAAGATGTCCGGCAGAGGATATAAATTTCCCCCCGTGGAGAAAAGTTTTCTGCAAGCGAAGAGACGTATTTCGTCAGCAGAGATAAGTTGTCAGGCCGGGGATATAAACTTCTCGCCGCCGGAGATAAGTTTTCTGCAAGCGGAGAGACGTTTTTCGTCAGCAGAGATAAGTTGTCCGGCAGGGGATATAGATTTCCCGGCACCGGAAATAAGTTTTTCGCCAGCGGAGAGGCGTATTTCGTCAGCAGAGATAATTTGTCTGGCAGGGTCTATAGATTTCCCTCAGCCGTAGTATGTTTTCCGCCAGCGGAGAGACGTATTTCGTCAGCAGAGATAAGTTGTCCGGCAGGGGATATAGATTTCCCGGCACCGGAAATAAGTTTTCCGCAAGCGGAGAGACGTATTTCGTCAGCAGAGATAAAATGTCCGGCAGCGGATATAGATTTCCCTGCACCGGAAATAAGTTTTCCGCCAGCGGAGAGACTATTTCGTTAACAGAGATAAGTTGTCTGGCCGGGGATATAGATTTCCCGGCACCGGAAATAAGTTTTTCGCCAGCGAGAGGCGTATTTCGTCAGCAGAGATAATTTGTCTGGCAGGGTCAATAGATTTCCCTCAGCCGTTGTATGTTTTCCGCCAGCGGAGAGACGTATTTCGTTAGCAGAGATAAGTTGTCAGGACGGGGATATAAACTTCTCGCCGCCGGAGATAAGTTTTCTGCATGCGGAGAGACGTATTTCGTCAGCAGAGATAAGTTGTCCGGCAGGGGATATAGATTTCCCGCCACCGGAAATAAGTTTTCCTCCAGCGGAGAGATGTATTTTTTCAGCCGAGATAAGATGTCCGGCAGGGGATATAAATTTCCCGCCGACGGAGGTAAATGTTCTGCCAGCGGAGATAAGTTTTCTGCCGGCGGAGAAATGTAGTTCGTCAGCAGAGATAAGTAGTCCGGCAGCGAAGATACGATGTCTGTTATCGGCGAAAAGTTTTCCGCCAGCGGATATAAATTTCCGCGACCGCAGATAAGTTTTCCGCCAGCGAAGAGATGTATTTTGTCAGCAGAGATAAGATGTCCGGCAGGTAATATAAATTCCTCGCCTCCATAAGTAAATGTTCTGCCAGCGGAGATACGTTTTCTGCCAGCGGAGAATCGTAGTTCGTCAGCGGAGATAAATTGTCTGCTAGCGGAGATAAGTTGTCCGGCAAGGGATATATATTTCCCGCCACCGGAAATTAGTTTTCCGCCAGCGAAGAGACGTATTTCGTCAGCAGAGATTAGTTGTCCGGCAGAGGATATAGATTTCCCGCCACCGGAGATAAGTTTACTGCCAGCGGAGAGACGTATTTCGTCAGCAGAGATAAGTTGTCCGGAAGGGGATATATATTTTCCGCCACCGGAAATTAGTTTTCCGCCAGCGGAGAGACGTATTTCGTCAGCAAAGATAAGTTTTCTGCAAGCGGAGAGACGTATTTCGTCAGCAGAGATAAGTTGTCCGGCAGAGGATATAGATTTCCCGCCACCGGAGATAAGTTTACTGCCAGCGGAGAGACGTATTTCGTCAGCAGAGATAAGTTGTCCGGAAGGGGATATATATTTTCCGCCACCGGAAACTAGTTTTCCTCCAGCGGAGAGACGTATTTCGTCAGCAAAGATAAGTTTTCTGCAAGCGGAGAGACGTATTTCGTTAGCAGAGATAAGTTGTCCGGCAGGGGATATAGATTTCCCGCCACCGGAAATAAGTTTACTGCCAGCGGAGAGACGTATTTCGTCAGCAGAGATAAGTTGTCCGGAAGGGGATATATATTTTCCGCCACCGGAAACTAGTTTTCCTCCAGCGGAGAGACGTATTTCGTCAGCAAAGATAAGTTTTCTGCAAGCGGAGAGACGTATTTCGTTAGCAGAGATAAGTTGTCCGGCAGGGGATATAGATTTCCCGCCACCGGAAATAAGTTTTCCGCCAGCGGAGAGACGTATTTCGTTAGCAGAGATAAGTTGTCTGGCAGGGGATATAGATTTCCCGGCACCGGAAATAAGTTTTCCGCCAGCGGAGAGGCGTATTTCGTCAGCAGAGATAATTTGTCTGGCAGGGTCTATAGATTTCCCTCAGCCGTAGTATGTTTTCCGCCAGCGGAGAGACGTATTTCGTTAGCAGAGATAAGTGTTCAGGACGGGGATATAAACTTCTCGCCGCCGGAGATAAGTTTTCTGCATTCGGAGAGACGTATTTCGTCAGCAGAGATAAGTTGTCCGGCAGGGGATATAGATTTCTCGCCACCGGAAATAAGTTTTCCTCCAGCGGAGAGATGTATTTTTTCAGCCGAGATAAGATGTCCGGCAGTGGGTTATAAATTTCCCGCCGACGGAGGTAAATGTTCTGCCAGCGGAGATAAGTTTTCTGCCGGCGGAGAAACGTAGTTCGTCATCAGAGATAAGTTGTTCGGCAGCGAAGATAAGATGTCTGTTATCGGAGAAAAGTTTTCCGCCAGCGGATATAAATTTCCGCCACCGCAGATAAGTTTTCCGCCAGCGAAGAGATGTATTTTGTCTGCAGAGATAAGATGTCCGGCAGGTGATATAAATTCCTCGCCTCCATAAGTAAATGTTCTGCCAGCGGAGACAAGTTTTCTGCCGGCGGAGAAACGTAATTCGTCAGCGGGGATAAATTGTCCGTCAGGGGATTTAAAAAATTCCCGCCGCCGTAGATAACATTTCTGCCAGCGGAGAATCGTAGTTCGTCAGCGGAGATAAATTGTCTGCCAGCGGAGATAAGATGTCTGTCAGCGGAGAAAAGTTTTCCGCCAGCGGATATAGATTTCCCGGCACCGAAAATAGGTTAGCTGCAAGGGGTGAGAAGTATTTTGTCAGCTCAGATAAGCTGTCCGGCAGGGGATATAAATTTCCCCCTCTGGAGAAAAGTTTTCCGCAAGCGGATATGAACTTCCCGCCATCGGAAATTAGTTTTCCGCCAGCGGAGAGACGTATTTCGTCAACATAGATAAGTTTTCTGCAAGCGGAGAGACGTATTTCGTCAGCAGAGATAAGTTGTCCGGCAAGGGATATAAATTTCCCGCCGCCGAAGGTAAATGTTCTGCCAGCAGAGATAAGTTTTCTGCCGACGGAGGAACGTAGTTCGTCTGCGGAGATAAGTCGCCCGGCAGGGGATATATATTTCCCGCCACCGGAGATAAGTTTACTGCTAGCGAAGAGACGTATTTCGTCAGCAGAGATAAGTTGTCCGGCAGGGGATATATATTTCCCGCCACCGGAAATAAGTTTTCCGCCAGCGGAGAGACATATTTCGTTAGCAGAGATAAGTTGTCAGGCCGGGGATATAAACTTCTCGCCGCCGGAGATAAGTTTTCTGCAAGCGGAGAGACGAATTTTGTCAGTAGAGATAAGTTGTCCGGCAGGGGATATAAATTTCCCGCCGCCGAAGGTAAATGTTCTGCCAGCAGAGATAAGTTTTCTGCCGACGGAGGAACGTAGTTCGTCTGCGGAGATACGTCGCCCGGCAGGGGATATATATTTCCCGTCACCGGAGATAAGTTTACTGCCAGCGAAGAGACGTATTTCGTCAGCAGAGATAAGTTGTCCGGCAGGGGATATATATTTCCCGCCACCGGAAATAAGTTTTCCGCCAGCGGAGAGACGTATTTCCTTAGCTGGGATAAGTTGTCAGGCCGGGGATATAAATTTCCCGCCGCCGGAGGTAAATGTTCTGCCAGCGGAGATAAGTTTTCTGTCGGCGGAGAAACGTAGTTCGTCAGCGGAGATAAGTTGTCCGGCAGAGGCTATAAATTTCCCCCTCTGGAGAAAAGTTTTCCGCCAGCGGATAGAAATTTCCCGCCACCGGAGATAAGTTTTCTGCCAGCGGAGAGACGTATTTTGTCAGCAGAGATAAGTTGTCCGGCAGGGGATATAAATTTTCCGCCACCGGAGATAAGATTTCCGCCACCGGAGAGACGTATTTTGTCAGCAGAGATAAGTTGTCCGGCAGGGGATATAAATTTCCCTCCGCCGGAGATAAGTTTTCTTTCAGCGTAGAGACATATTTCGTCACCAGAGATAAGTTGTACGGCACGGGATATAGATTTTCCGGCACCGGAAATAAGTTTTTCGCCAGCGGAGAGTCGTATTTCGTCAGCAGAGATAAGTTGTCCGGCAGGGGATATATATTTCCCGCCGCCGGAGGTAAATGTTCTGCCAGCGGAGATAAGTTTTCTGCCGGCGTAGAAACGTAGTTCGTCAGCGGAGATAAGTTGTCCGGCAGGGGCTATAAATTTCCCCCTCTGGAGAAAAGTTTTCCGCCAGCGGATAGAAATTTCCCGCCACCGGAGATAAGTTTTCTGCCAGCGGAGAGACGTATTTTGTCAGCAGAGATAAGTTGTCCGGCAGGGGATATAAATTTTCCGCCACCGGAGATAAGATTTCCGCCACCGGAGAGACGTATTTTGTCAGCAGAGATAAGTTGTCCGGCAGGGGATATAAATTTCCCTCCGCCGGAGATAAGTTTTCTTTCAGCGTAGAGACATATTTCGTCACCAGAGATAAGTTGTACGGCACGGGATATAGATTTTCCGGCACCGGAAATAAGTTTTTCGCCAGCGGAGAGTCGTATTTCGTCAGCAGAGATAAGTTGTCCGGCAGGGGATATAAATTTCCCGCCGCCGAAGGTAAATGTTCTGCCAGCAGAGATAAGTTTTCTGCCGACGGAGGAACGTAGTTCGTCTGCGGAGATAAGTCGCCCGGCAGGGGATATATATTTCCCGCCACCGGAGATAAGTTTACTGCTAGCGAAGAGACGTATTTCGTCAGCAGAGATAAGTTGTCCGGCAGGGGATATATATTTCCCGCCACCGGAAATAAGTTTTCCGCCAGCGGAGAGACGTATTTCGTCAACATAGATAAGTTTTCTGCAAGCGGAGAGACGTATTTCGTCAGCAGAGATAAGTTGTCCGGCAAGGGATATAAATTTCCCGCCGCCGAAGGTAAATGTTCTGCCAGCAGAGATAAGTTTTCTGCCGACGGAGGAACGTAGTTCGTCTGCGGAGATACGTCGCCCGGCAGGGGATATATATTTCCCGTCACCGGAGATAAGTTTACTGCCAGCGAAGAGACGTATTTCGTCAGCAGAGATAAGTCGCCCGGCAGGGGATATATATTTCCCGCCACCGGAGATAAGTTTACTGCTAGCGAAGAGACGTATTTCGTCAGCAGAGATAAGTTGTCCGGCAGGGGATATATATTTCCCGTCACCGGAGATAAGTTTTCTGCCAGCGGAGAGACGTATTTTGTCAGCAGAGATAAGTTGTCCGGCAGGGGCTATAAATTTCCCCCTCTGGAGAAAAGTTTTCCGCCAGCGGATAGAAATTTCCCGCCACCGGAGATAAGTTTTCTGTCGGCGGAGAAACGTAGTTCGTCAGCGGAGATAAGTTGTCCGGCAGGGGCTATAAATTTCCCGCCACCGGAGATAAGTTTTCCGCCACCGGAGAGACGTATTTTGTGAGCAGAGATAAGTTGTCTGGCAGGGAATATAGATTTCCCGCCGCCGGAGATAAGTTTTCTGCCCGCGGAAAGACGTATTTTGTCAGCAAAGATAAGATAAGTTAAGATGTCTGTCAGCGAAGAAAAGTTTTCCGCCAGCGGATATAAATTTCCCGCCACCGCAGATAAGTTTTCCGCCAGCGGAGAGATGTATTTTGTCAGCAGTGATAAGTTGTCCGGCAGGGGATATAAATTTCCCGACACCGGAGATAAGTTTTCCGCCACCGGAGAGACGTATTTTGTCAGCAGAGATAAGTTGTCCGGCAGGGGCTATAAATTTCCCCCTCTGGAGAAAAGTTTTCCGCCAGCGGAGAGATGTATTTTGTTTGCCGAGATAAGATGTCCCGCCGCCGTATATCCCACCTTCTTCGGATATTTCAATTTATGAGCAGCACTTGTCCGCTTTAGCCGCTGTTTCTTCCTCGCTATCTGATAAAGATCGTATGATAGTTCTTGGTGACTTCAACTTGCCAAGAACTGTTTGGTCTTCGGTAAACGAGTTTAGTATCCTAGTGCCCATGTCACGACATGACTTTGTTGACGGCTTGCTTGACCTGTCCCTGTCTCAAGTCAATCATGTGAAAAATTCCTTGGGTCGATTGCTTGATCTATGCTTTGTATCGGATCCGACCATAGTGTTGTTAACCCGAGCCCTTCCGCTCACTATACCTGAAGACGCCTACCACCCTACTTTCGAGGTGTCGCTAGATATAGGACCAACTGTATTGGATCGGTCGAGTAGACTACCTGAACGTGTCCGCTGCCGTAAAGCCGAGTTTAATAACCTAATTAAAGATTTTGATTGGTCCGCTTTGTACTTGTGCACTGATGTCACAAAAGGCACAAACATTTTTTACAATGCTCTTGGCACATTTTTTGATTCTTGTGTCCCGCTTTCTTGTCCGATTAGATCTGGAAAACCCCCTTGGTTTACCAAAGAGTTATCCAGTCTAAAAAACTTAAAATCAAGACTTTATAAAAAATTTCAAGAAGTGGGTTCTCCTACTTCTCACTCTCGTTATGTAATAGCTCGGTCAAACTTTTCAATTCTTAATGCTCAATGCTATAAGAACTACCTATCTCGTTGCAGGATACGCTTTTCTCAGGACCCTAAACAGTTTTACTGCTTCGTAAACAGTAATCGTAGAACGTCCGCACACCCATCCTCGCTATCATTTTGTAATACGTCGGCAAATAATGATCAGGCAATTGCCGATCTTTTTGCCCAGTTTTTCCAAACCACCTATTCTGAGGAACGCTACTCTGGTCAACCGTACCCATACGGATTACCAAGGTCGAACGGCATTTTCAGTCCCTTGTTAAATGAATATTCCCTACTTCAAGATCTTCGACTAGTTAAGCCGGTGTTTTCTGGTCTGATGAGCTTGTGAGGTAGCTCAAAGGGGGCCTAGCTGAGGCCACCGGACGGGTCGCGGGTTGCGGATAGCGAACGGCCTACCTCGGTAGGTCAGCTGCGAATAAGCGGGCATCCCTCACGGGAGAGTACCGAAATAAGCAGTCCCGGACAGCCAGCGGGTGTTCGCGAAGCAGCCACACTGACGATGCGCTTGTGGTGCCGCCTCAATAAGTAGCTCACACACTCCCATCCATACACAATACCTACCCATATCCCAACCCCCACATCCACCTCACACCGGGCCGGACTAAGTGTGTTACTCGACCCGTGCCGAGAGTCAGCCTGGCTGGGGGCCCGGTATAAAAAATAGCCCAGTCTCTAACGGAGGGCTCAGGGACTTGGCAGCCCCCTGTTCTAATGATGCCTTACCCGGGCAACGTGGATCTCTGCCCGGGCTGACCTTTCCCTTTCTCTGCATCTCGTGGGAACAAGATGTATAACAATAAAAACAAAACTAACAAAAAAACAAATGAGTGCGGCGCTCCCCAAATGCCAACTGGGAGCAATCCCAAGCTCGGGAAGGCAGCGGCCCAAAGGCCTGGCCCAACCGGCTCTATAGTGGGGAATACCCACAAGGTGGAAGGTGCCTGTGCGAACCCGAGGGGGTCCCATCCCGAATCCGGTGTGGGTGGCAAGGTAACTCCCGAAGCTGACACCTTGGAAGGGAAGCTAAGCAATATTGCGGCTGCCCGACCTTCTGGTAAAGCGGAGGGGGTTGACTTGCCGTCGACAAGTGCCCAAGCCAGACGATACTCATATGCCGAAAAGAGGAGTGCAGGGCACATACTCCGTCGGCAACACGCCAGCAGTGAAGCCAGCCCATCAGCCGAATGGCTGAAGAAGGTGGAATGGGCTTCGGCCGTACTTCCGGAGTTCACCTTAGAACAGAAAAAGGTGGCTCCCCAAGCCAAGAGGCAGCGCTCGCAGGACACACCGGGACCGGTAGCAAAGCGCTCCAGAGTGCTGCCAAATGTCTCCTTTGCGCAGATTGCCAAGGAGAGGACGCTAATTGGTGTCCTCGACAAAGGCAGCGCAGAGGGGAGAATCCCAAGGAGTCAGTGGAAGTGGGTGGAAGCGGCATTGGCCGACCGCTGCTTCGAACTCCTCGACAAAGACCCTGGACCTCCGCCAGTCTGCAAGGACATGGGGTGGTTCCAGGGCAATGTAAAGATAATTGCCTGCGAAGACGAGCGCTCTGTGAAGCTGTACAAAGCGGCGGTAGCGCAGGTCGGCGAGGTTTATGCTGGGGCGAAACTCGTCGCAGTCGACTGGAGCGAGGTGCCCAGCAGACCAAGGGCCAGAATTTGGGTGCCGGCTACCTTTAAGGAGCCAGAACGCATCCTCAAGATGTTGCAGAGGTGCAACCCAGGACTACCAACCTCCGATTGGAAGGTAGCCAAAGTTGAGACGACACAAGGGCCGACTAACCAGGCAGTTCTCGTTCTCAATAAAGAGTCGCTGGCCCCGATAGAGGCAGCAAAAGGAGAGCTCAACTTCGGCTTCAGCTCGGTCACCATCAAGGTGTACAAATCGGACGCGGCGGCCGCGGCGCTTCCTGTCGTCAACCCAGACGTGCAGGATGTCGTTGCGGAGATCGAAGCGCCTGACGACGAGCTGGAGCCAGACCAGGAAGGCTTCTCCTCAGATACGGAATTGATGCTCGACTTCGAGTCAATGTGCCGAGAGAGAGTCTCAGACGACTCGGACGCGGACATCACGGTGGTGGAGAATCTTGAAGATGGTCCTAAGGGTCCTTCAAATAAATCTCCACCACTGTAAAGCAGCATCGGCTGCTCTCATACTCCGCCTAGACGCAAGCGGAGCCGACGTAGTCCTGATCCAGGAGCCTTGGGTGGTAGGAGGCAAGGTCTGTGGATTGGGGACGAGGGAATACAAGATCATTGTATCCCAAAATGAAGGTAAAATCCGTACCTGCATACTTGCTAGAAAGCACCTAAATATCTTTCTGCTCCACAATTATAGCGATGGAGATAACACGGCGGCAAGCCTAGAACTAGGAGGTCATCATCTCAGGCTGGTGGCATCCTATATGGCCCACGAGGAGGATGATCCTCCGAGCGACCTTGTTCGCAAAATAGCCAGCGACAGCGAAAGGACGGACAAAGACCTACTTATAGGTTGCGATGCCAACGCCCACCACACCCAATGGGGGAGTTCGGACACGAATGTAAGGGGTGAGTCACTGTTCAGCTTCATCCTGAACTCAAATTTATTCATATGCAATCGGGGTAATGACCCCACTTTTATAATTAAAAATCGGCAGGAGGTCATTGACCTCACGCTAGTGTCAAGCAAACTGCTGGACACAATCAAGAGCTGGAGAGTCCTAGGAGACCACTCCTTCTCGGACCACAGGTATATCGAGACGATATTATCCTTCGATATTCCCAAACCAACAGACTATATCAACCCCAGAAAAGCCAACTGGGAAAAATATAGCACAACGCTGGAGGAGCTACTCCCTCCTAACGCCCCTACCTGCCCGAACACTGAAGACAACCTAAACCGTCTTGTGTACAGGTTTACGGATGCGTGCAACAAAGCCTTCAAGGCAGCATGTCCCTCTACCAGACCAAGGGGAAAAAAGAAACCCCCCTGGTGGTCCAAGCAACTAGACACCCTTCGTAGAACTTGCAGGACTCTATTCAACAGAGCCACAAGAACTAAGGAGGATACTCACTGGGCAGACTATAAAACCAGTCTAGCACTATACAAAAAGGAAACGAGGAAGGCTAAAAGAGCCTCCTGGCAAAAATTTTGCTCCGAAATCGAGGAAACCTCGGAGGCCGCAAGACTCCGGAAAGTTCTCTCAAAAACCACCCCCTCGGTAGGGTACCTCAAAAAGAATGATGGCACGTGGACCAACTCTAGTGAGGAGTCCCTGCACATTTTGCTCGACACGCACTTCCCCGGATGCACATCCACCGAGCCGTCTCACCTCCCAAGAGAGGGATCGGTAGAATCGATGGACCATATCCTTACAAAACGGAACATAAGTTGGGCAGTAAACAGCTTCAACCCGTTTAAATCGCCAGGCCCGGACCAGGTAATCCCGGCCCAGCTTCAGAGGGCCGGGGAGACGGCCATCAACTGGCTACATAGTATCTTCAGGAAGATACTGGCGGTATGTACAATACCGCAAGCGTGGCTTAAGGCTAGGATAGTTTTCATCCCTAAAGCAGGCAAAGTCTCACACTCAACCCCAAAAGACTTTAGACCAATCAGTTTATCGTCTTTCCTACTCAAAACCTTTGAGAGACTTATCGGGTTACAATTACGGACCACCATAAGTCCCCAGCTGTACTCAAGTGCGCAGCATGCCTACCGGAAAGGAAAATCCACGGAAACGGCACTTCACGAAGTGATCTCGAGTGTAGAAAAATCCCTGCATCTCAAAGAATACTCACTAATAGCTTTTCTCGATATCGAGGGAGCCTTCAACAACGTCACACCGGGCGCCATTACAGAAGCCCTGACTGACCTGGGGGTGGACCGTCACTTGGTGATGCTCATTGATCAATTGCTCATACGCAGGACGGTGACATCATCGATGGGATCGTCCACCCAGTCAAGGTATGTCAACAGAGGAACCCCGCAAGGGGGAGTTCTGTCTCCTCTTCTATGGAACATTGCAGTCAATAAGATTCTTTGCGACCTGGAAGAGGGGGGCTGTAAAGTAGTGGCATACGCGGATGACGTTGCAATTATCTTTGCGGGGAAATACCCCCAAACACTATGCGACCTAATGACCGCAAAGCTTGCTCGATTGTCCCAATGGACAGAATCGCGCGGATTGGGACTAAATCCCTCGAAAACGGAACTAGTGTTATTCACAAAAAAATACAAGGTCCCGCCCCTCAACCCACCAACACTAAACGGATACAGGCTCTCCTTCAGCGACAGTGCCAGTTACTTAGGGTTGGTAATTGACAAAAAGCTTAGCTGGAACCTGAATGTCAAGGATAGAGTGAGGAAGGCAACGACAGCACTCTATACTTGCAAAAAAGCTATCGGCCTAAAGTGGGGCATGAACCCAAGCATAGTCCGATGGATATATCTGGCAATAGTCAGACCTATAATACTCTACGGAGTTACTGTCTGGTGGCCTGCCCTAGCGAAAAGGACAATAACCAATCAGCTGGGCAAGGTTCAGCGAACAGCCGCCCTCTGCATCAGTGGAGCTCTTCGAACTACACCAAATGATGCGCTAAACGCCATGTTATGCCTTCAGAGCCTTGACTTTGCAGGAAAGGAGCGGGCAGAAATGGCAGCAATACGTCTTAGGGACTCTGAACAATGGGTACCCCAGAACATAGGTCACTCATCTATACTAAACAAAAACAACAAGGTCCCAGCAAGAACGGACTATCAAGTTCCAATGGAGCACACGGAGACTCCATTCAGCATAATCATCCCTCATAGAGACGATTGGCTCGAGGGACCCCCCGGCCCAGACGGGGCCATAAGCATCTTCACGGATGGCTCAAAACTGGACGGCAGGGTTGGAGGAGGAATCTACTCTGAACAACTTAACATAAGGCAATCCTTCAGGCTTCCGGATCACTGTAGCGTCTTCCAAGCGGAAGTTACAGCAATCAGGGAGGCTCTGTACTGCCTTCATACGGTTACCACCACGGCAACCAATCTAAACATCTACAGCGACAGCCAAGCTGCGATCAGATCACTTAACGCGATCTCCTCGAACTCGGCTACTGTGGCGAAGTGCCGCAGATCTCTTCACGAGATGGCTCAGCAATTTGCTATCAGCCTTATATGGGTCCCGGGTCACCGGGATATCGAGGGCAACTGCATAGCGGACGAGCTGGCCAGATCTGGCACTACAACCCCCCTTCTCCAAGATAAGGAGGATATTTGTATGCCTATGGCCACCTGCAAGCTCATCATAAAAGAGCAGTACACGCTACTGATAGACAACAAGTGGCAAACAGGGCCACGTTGTCGCACAGCTCGGCAAACATGGCCGACCATAGACAAGAAGCGCACCTCAGAGCTCTGCAAACTAGGCAGGGAAAGGTGCAGCGCAGTCATACGTTCCCTCACAGGACACTGGCTAGTAGGCACCCACGCAAACAGGCTGGGTGCCCCATACAATGATTTCTGCCGCAGCTGCAGAGACGAGGACGAGGAGGAAACAGTGGAACACCTGTTCTGTTCCTGTCCAGCTCTCAGCAGAAGGAGGCTGCATTACTTGGGCTCTGCCTTTCTGAACGACATCTCGGAGATGTCCACGCTATGTCCCAGAAAGATCGTCAACTTTATAAGGGCATCTGGATGGGACAACTGTTGACATGAAGTCTCATCTGCAGGGAGGGAATGATCCCAAACGGTATCACAACGGGCCGAAACCGGCCTATGTGTGCTGGGCTCCGAGCGAGCTTGGCGGCCGTCTCTACCTAACCTAACCTAAGCCGGTGTTTTCACCGGGTCCAGACGGGGTTCCAGATTGTGTACTCAGGTACTGCGCCGAGGCTGTGTGTGGACCATTGCTTAAACTATTCACCCTGTCCATTGATTCGTCTTGCTTCCCCCCAATCTGGAAGGAATCGTTTATAATTCCTCTCCATAAAAAAGGTAGCAAGTCTGATGCAAAAAATTATAGAGGTATAGCAAAGTTATCCGCTATTCCCAAATTGTTTGAGAAGGTTTTAACTCCGCACTTGCAACATCTCTGCAAGTCACTTATATGTCCAACTCAGCATGGATTTATAAGGCGGCGATCAACCACCACGAACTTGTTAGAGTTTACCTCTTTCATTATTAAAGGCTTTCAAGGTAACTTACAGACGGATGTTATTTACACCGACTTTAGTAAAGCATTCGACTCTGTAAACCATTCCCTTTTAGCACATAAACTTGACCTTTTAGGGTTTCCGCCCAACCTCCTGAGATGGATTTCTAGCTATCTTTGTTCTAGGTCTCAAAGAGTCCTCTTCAAAAACTCCCTCTCTTTACCAGTAAAGGTTTCTTCGGGAGTACCACAGGGCAGCCATCTAGGCCCCTTACTCTTCACACTTTTTATTAATGACTTGCCTTCAGTATTAACATACTCTCGAGTACTTATGTATGCGGTTGATGTTAAACTCTGTGTCCAGTACAAGGACATTTCATTTCATTCTCGCTTGCAATCCGATCTCAATAGCTTTCAGTCATGGTGTTGTGCAAACTTGTTACACCTTAATGCCTCGAAATGCAAAGTTATGACATTTCATCGTTCTAGCCCTTTGTTGGCTCCCTACACCCTATTTAGTGGTTCTCTCCACCCTGGTGGATGATCTGGGTGTTATGTTAGACCCCAAGTTAAAGTTTTCCGAACACATTTCTACCATGGTAAATAAGGCCATGGGCGTGCTTGTGTTTATAAAGAGATGGTCAAAGGAATTTGACGACCCCTATATAACAAAGACTCTCTATACCTCGCTTGTTCGTCCGATCTTAGAATACGGCTCCTGTGTATGGTGCCCTCAGTACAAAGTACACCAGGACCGTATAGAATCAGTACAGAAAATCCCTTAACTGGGATGCGGGTGTAAGACTCCCATCTTACTCTAGTAGACTATTATTAGTAAGCCTCCCATCCTTAGTTAACCGTAGAAAAATGCTTGGTGTGATATTTATGCACAACTTGATCAGGGGTGACACAGACAGCCCTGATCTGTTGAGCCGCATAAACTTCACGATTCCTATTAGACTGACTAGAAATTTTATACCGTTGTTCCTTCCACTTTGTAGATCGAATTATTCCTTGCATGAACCGTTTAGGGTCTTATGCTCGGATTATAATTCCCTCTACCATATTATATCCAACACTAATTCTCTTCCTCTTATTAAATTATTAATCCTTACACACCTTTCTATTAATTAGTAACTGTAGTGGTATTTGTATTTTGATTGCATGCTTAGTTTCTTAGTAAGTTTAGTGCTAATTTTCCTCGAATGTTAGTCTAATATCTATCTTTCTTGCATGTTCGCGTTTGGTTCGGCTACGCACCGCGCGTCATGCGGCAGCGCCCCTCGGTCGGTTGGGCGGGAGGAGGGCTGCGTTTTGCCTGGGATCCGCGCGTAACAGCCTTCTGCTGGTGTCACACGTGCCACTTGACGGTGCAGTAATTGCATCGCCTCTTGAAAGATGCAGTCATTGCATGAAACGTAGGTCGTCTGCGGAGATAAGTTTTCCGCCAGCGGAGAGACGTATTTTGTCAGCAGAGATAAGTTGTCCGGCAGGGGATATAGATTTCCCGCCACCGTAAATAAGTTTTCCGCCAGCGAAGAGATGTATTTTGTCAGCAGAGATAAGATGTCCGGCAGGGGATATAAATTCCTCGCCGCCGGAAGTAAATGTTCTGCCAGCGGAGATAAGTTTTCCAGAGGGGGGGAGAAAAGTTTTCCGCCAGCGGATATAAATTTCCCGCCGCCGGAGATAAGTTTTCTGCCCGCGGAAAGACGTATTTTGTCAGCAAAGATAAGATAAGATAAGATGTCTGTCAGCGGAGATAAGTTTTCTGCCGGCGGAGAAACGTAGGTCGTTTGCGTAGATAAGTTTTCCGCCAGCGGAGAGACGTATTTTGTCAGCAGAGATACGTTGTCCGGCAGGAGATATCGATTTCCCGCCACCGTAAATAAGTTTTCCGCCAGCGAAGAGATGTATTTTGTCAGCAGAGATAAGATGTCCGGCAGGGGATATAAATTCCTCGCCGCCGGAAGTAAATGTTCTCCCAGCGGAGATAAGTTTTCCAGAGGGGGGGAGAAAAGTTTTCCGCCAGCGGATATAAATTTCCCGCTACCGCAGATAACTTTTCCGCCAGCGGAGAGATGTATTTTGTCAGCCGAGATAAGATGTCCGGCAGGGGATATAAATTTCCCGTCGCTGGAAGTAAATGTTTTGCCAGCGGAGATAAGTTTTCTGCCGGCGGAGAAACGTAGGTCGTCTGCGGAGATAAGTTGTCCGGCAGGGGGTATAAATTTCCCGCCACCGGAGATAAGATTTCCGCCAGCGGAGAGACGTGTTTTCTCAGCAGAGATAAGTTGTCCGGCAGGGGATATAATTTTCCCGCCGCCGGAGATAAGTTTTCTGCCAGCGTAGATACGTATTTCGTCAGCAGAGATAAGATGTCCGGCAGCGGATATAGATTTCCCGGCACCGGAAATAAGATTTCCGCCAGCGGAGAGACGTATTTCGTTAGCAGAGATAAGTTGTCTGGCAGGGGATATAGATATTCCGGAACCGGAAATAAGTTTTCCGCCAGCGGAGAGACGTATTTCGTCAGCAGAGATAAGTTGTCTGGCAGGGAATATAAATTTCCCGCCACCGGAGATAAGTTTTCCGCCACCGGAGAGACGTATTTCGTCTGCAGCGATAAGTTGTCCGGAAGGGGCTACAAATTTCCCACGCTGGAGAAAAGTTTTCCGCCAGCGGATATAAATTTCCCGCCACCGGAGATAAGTTTTCTGCCAGCGGAGAGACGTATTTTGTCAGCAGAGATAAGTTGTCCGGCAGGGGCTATAATTTTCCCCCTCTGGAGAAAAGTTGTCCGGCAGGGGATATAAATTTCCCGCCACCGGAGATAAGTTTTCTGCCAGCGGAGAGACGTATTTTGTCAGCAGAGATAAGTTGTCCGGCAGGGGATATAAATTTCCCGCCAACGGAGATTAGTTTTCCGCCACCGGAGAGACGTATTTTGTCAGCAGAGATAAGTTGTCCGGCAGGGGCTATAAATTTCCCCCTCTGGAGAAAAGTTTTCCGCCAGAGGATATAAATTTCCCGCCACCGGAGATAAGTTTTCTGCCAGCGGAGAGACGTATTTTGTCAGCAGAGATAAGTTGTCCGGCAGGCGATATAAATTTTCCGCCGCCGGAGGTAAATGTTCTGCCAGCGGAGATAAGTTTTCTGCCGGCGGAGAAACGTAGTTCGTCAGCGGAGATAAGTTGTCCGGCAGGGGCTATAAATTTCCCCATCTGGAGAAAAGTTTTCCGCCAGCGGATAGAAATTTCCCGCCACCGGAGATAAGTTTTCTGCCAGCGGAGAGACGTATTTTGTCAGCAGAGATAAGTTGTCTGGCAGGGAATATAGATTTCACGCCGCCGGAGATAAGTTTTCCGCCAGCGGATAGACGTATTTTGTGAAATTTTGGGAAATTTATATCCGCTGGCGGAAAACTTTTCTCCAGAGGGGGAAATTTATAGCCGCTGCCGGACATCTTATCTCTGCTGACGAAATACGTCTCTACGCTGGCAGAAAACTTATCTCCAGCGGCGGGAAAATTATATCCCCTGCCGGACAACTTATCTCTGCTGACAAAATACGTCTCTCCGCTGGCGGAAAACTTATCTCCGGTGGTGGGAAATTTATATCCGCTGCCGGAAAACTTTTGACCAGAGGGGGAAATTTATACCCCCTGCCGGACAACTTATCTCCGCAGACGACCTACGTTTCTCCGCCGGCAGAAAACTCATCTCCGCTGGCAAAACATTTACTTCCATCGCCGGGAAATTTATATCCCCTGCCGGACATCTTATCTCGGCTGACAAAATACATCTCTCCGCTGGCGGAAAACTTATCTGCGGTAGCGGGAAATTTATATCCGCTGGCGGAAAACTTTTCTCCCCCCCTCTGGAAAACTTATCTCCGCTGGCAGAACATTTACTTCCGGCGGCGAGGATTTTATATCCCCTGCCGGACATCTTATCTCTGCTGACAAAATACATCTCTTCGCTGGCGGAAAACTTATTTACGGTGGCGGGAAATCTATATCCCCTGCCGGACAACTTATCTCTGATGACAAAATACGTCTCTCCGCTGGCGGAAAACTTATCTACGCAGACGACCTACGTTTCTCCGCCGGCTGAAAACTTATCTCCGCTGACAGACATCTTATCTTATCTTATCTTTGCTGACAAAATACGTCTTTCCGCGGGCAGAAAACTTATCTCCGGCGGCGGGAAATTTATATCCGCTGGCGGAAAACTTTTCTCCCCCCCTCTGGAAAACTTATCTCCGGTGGCGGGAAATTTCTATCCGCTGGCGGAAAACTTTTCTCCAGAGGGGGAAATTTATAGTCCCTGCCGGACAACTTATCTCCGCTGACGAACTACGTTTGTCCGCCGGCAGAAAACTTATCTCCGCTGGCAGAACATTTACCTCCGGCGGCGGAAAATTTATATCCCCTGCCGGACAACTTATCTCTGCTGACAAAATACGTCTCTCCGGTGGCGGGAAATATATATCCCCTGCCGGACAACTTATCACTGCTGACAAAATACGTCTCTCCACTGGCAGAAAACTTATCTCCGGTGGCGGGAAATTTATATCCGCTGGCGGAAAACTTTTCTCCAGAGGGGGAAATTTATAGCCCCTGCCGGACAACTTATCTCTGCTGACAAAATACGCCTCTCCGGTGGCGGAAAACTTATCTCCGGTGGCGGGAAATTTATCTACGCAGACGACCTACCTCCGCTGGCAAAACATTTACTTCCGGCGGCGGGACATCTTATGTCGGCAAACAAAATACATCTCTCCGCTGGCGGAAAACTTATTTCCGGTGGCGGGAAATATATATCTGTTCAAAGTGACCGCCACGATAATTAGATATTGATCTGTAACAACTTTGCGCATGTGCCCTGCTGCTTATCGATGTTCTCATATCGATGTTCTGTATATCGAGTTTCCTTTTTCGGTGTCTCTCTCTTGCGTATGTTACTCGGAAGCACACATAATTCTTTATACTGATATTCTGCTGTCTTACAAATAAAATAACTTTAACAGGTTATGGGCCCAGACACCAATTCACCCAGAAACAGTATAAAACAGAAACAGTGAGAAACAATAAACATTGTTTGGTGCTTAGTGAAAAGCAGTGCTAAAAAAAATGGCATAGACTCATTGGGGTTATGTGTGTACATAGAAAGGCAAAAGAACAAGTTGAACAAATTCAACGGAGATTCGCATTGTGTTTTTTGATTAGAATTTTGCAGCGAATCGGACCGTTGCCGTGATTTAAAGTCCAAAATAAAGCAGTCCCAACGGATCAAGAAACACAAAAGCGAACGGAGACTCAAGTGTGTATACCAAAAAGTGCGTATGCCAAGCCGGACAAAACCGCGAGTGTGTATACCCAAAAGTGTGTATACCAAGGCATAGAAAATCGCGAGTGTGTGTGTGTAAATAGCAACTCGGAGGGATACTTAAAAGAAAACGAAAAAAACAAAAGAAAGACACAGACAACAGTATTGTCGTCGTAGTTGCTTTGTGCATGAGACGATCGACAGTTACAAATTTTGCACTGTGGGACAATAAATATAAAAAAATGAGTGGAAACATGAATTTCAATATTGAGAAACTGGACGAAAACAATTATAGCACATGGGAAGTTTTGATGAGAAGTGTTCTCATACAAAATGATTTGTGGCCAATCGTCAGTGGTAAAATTGAGCTTAGTGAAAGTGCAACAAGTGAGCGACGTGCAGCTTTTGAACTAAAGGATGAAAAGGCGTTGGCGTCAATTTTACTTTGTGTTAAATCGACCCAACTAAACAATATTAAAAATTGTGTATCGTCGTCACAGGCATGGCAAAAGCTAAACAAAATTCACAGGCCAAGCGGACCAGCAAGGCAAGTGCTTTTAATTAAACAATTGTTGACGTTAAAAATGTCGGATGGTATAAGTGCACAGGAATATTTGCGGAAATTCCAGGTGGTACACGAGGCTTTAGCAGAGGTCAACATAAAGGTTGATGAAAAGATCTTATTAGTTGTGTTGCTAAATGGTTTGCCTAAATCGTATGAAAGTTTTGTTGTTGCGATTGAGACGCGAGATGATTTGCCGAGCTTGAGCATGCTAAAAATAAAAATTTCTGAAGAAGCGAATAGGCAGGAAGATAGCATTAGCAAGGAAATTACAAGTAGCGCGGAACTACACGTCAGTTATGACAACAACAATTTTAAGAAAAACTTTAAGAAGGGCAAAAAGTGTTTTAGGTGCGGAAAGGAAGGCCATTTTAAATCGGAATGCCGTGCTAAAAGCAAGCAGGAAGGAGCAAACAACAAGGGCGCAAACAGTAAAAGCGGGGAAAGATTGGGTACAATGCTTTGCGTAACCGAATATGACAAAGTGGAACCAGAAAAATATGTACCAATCCTAAGTTTAGCTAAGCCGAATGACCAGATGTTAAATGCATGGTGCATAGACAGTGGCGCAACGGCGCAACTATGTTGTGACAAGGAACGCTTTGTGTCGTTCACGGAAGATAATCAAAAAGTATTTTTAGCCGGCGGTAAATCACTTATTGCTGAAGGGCATGGAACTGTTCAAGTAAAGTTCGGTGATAGATCCGTTACGATGGAAAATGTTATCTTGGTACCAGATTTGCAGTACAATTTTATATCGGTCACAAAACTATTAAAACATGGAAAAAAAGTTGTGTTTGAGAAAAATCAAGCGATGATATTTGAAAACGGAAAAATAGTTATAAAGGCACATCTGGAAAATGGATTGTTTATGGTTCAGGACAATCAGGAAAAGTGTATGAACATTGTAAATGTTGAGGCAGATGCATTCAAATGGCACAATAGGTTCGGACATGTACATTTTGACGCATTAAAGGAAATGGTTAACAAGGAGATGGTAATAGGTCTCAAGGGCATATACAAGCCAAAACAAGTGTGTGCAACATGCGCAAAAAGTAAAATTTGCGTGCAACCATTTCAATCGAGCACAAACAGGTCAAAGGGCGTTCTAGACTTAATACATACTGATGTATGCGGTCCAATGCAAAAGCAGTCAATGGGAGGCAATCGATATTTCGCCACATTTATTGATGATTGTTCAAGATATGTATCAGTAAGTTTCCTAAAAACCAAAGATCAGGTTTTCGAGGCTTTTTAAGAATTTAAAAGTCAAGTTGAGTGCCAAACTGGGAGAAAAGTCAAGGTTTTACGAAGCGACAATGGCCGAGAATACATATCAAA
Source organism: Drosophila pseudoobscura (assembly GCF_009870125.1). Taxonomy (NCBI): domain Eukaryota; kingdom Metazoa; phylum Arthropoda; class Insecta; order Diptera; family Drosophilidae; genus Drosophila; species Drosophila pseudoobscura. The sequence continues at coordinate 849,447 of NC_046680.1, forward strand.
CGTTTTTGACAATTACCTAAACCAAAATGGAATAAAGCGAAACTTAACAGTGCCATATACACCTCAACAAAACGGAGTTGCAGAAAGGGCCAACAGAACATTGGTAGAAATGGCAAGAAGTATGCTGCTGCATGCTGGGTTGAGTGAATGCTATTGGGCAGAAGCGATTCGAACTGCCACGTATTTGCGAAATAGAGTGGCAAGCAGCTGCTTGAGCGGGGTGACACCTTTTGAAATATGGACAGGTCGAAAGCCAGTGGTATCGCATTTAAGAGTTTTTGGCTCAGTAGCGATAGCTCTAGATAAAACAAAGAAATCAAAGTTCGCACAGAAAGGCTTAGAGTATATAATGGTGGGCTACTCGGATACGGCCAAAGCATACCGTTTGGTCAGTAAAGAAACCAGGAAACTCGTAGAGAGTAGGGATGTCATTTTTGTAGAACCTGAAGGGGGCAAACTAGATGCATCATGTTCCAATGACATAGCATCAATTGAGGTTCAACAAAACCAGAACGCTGAACCCGAAATGGATAGCGAGCAATTTAAAGATCCAGAAAATGAGCCAGAAAATCAGGAGGAGATTAGGTCTAGTAATGACATTCTTGTAATTCCAGAACCAATAAGAGGACCAGGACGCCCAACCATAGTACGGACGGGCAAACCAGGACGACCAAGGAAGCAGTATCATATGCTCAATGCGATACTGGCAGCAGACGTACAAGTTCCACAAAACTACGCACAAGCTGAACGGTCTACTGAAGGCGAGATATGGAAAGCATCAATGAAGGACGAGTACGAATCTCTCGTGAAGAACGGCACGTGGTCGCTTACTAAATTGCCTAGCGGGAAAAAGTCCATTGGATGCAGATGGGTTTACGCAGTTAAGTCCAATCCGGATGGAAGCGTGAACAGGCTAAAATCACGTCTGGTGGCGAAAGGTTGTAGCCAACGCTACGGGATCGACTACAAGGAAACATTTGCACCAGTTGTACGCCACGCAACTATCAGGTTGATAATTGCACTTGCAGTCGAATATGGTCTCCACCTACATCAAATGGATGTTGTCACGGCGTATCTCAACGGCGAATTGGAAGATGAGGTTTTTATGAGACAACCTGAGGGCTTCATCAGCGAAATTCACCCAAATCACGTTTTGAGGCTTCACAAAAGTATATATGGCCTAAAACAATCAGGAAGAGTGTGGAACTCTATGTTGGATGCAACGCTGAGACGCATTGGTTTTATACCGACTGTCAACGAACCCTGTCTGTATCGTAAGCCAGGTAAAAATATGTGTCTAATAGCTGTCTACGTAGATGACATTATTTTGGCGTGTAAGGACCTAGATGATATATCTGATATCAAGATAAAGATCGCAGCAGAATTTGATGTGGTTGACATCGGGCCTATGCAATACTTTTTAGGTTTTGAGGTGAAACGTGAAGGCAGTACGGGTGCGATTTCAATCAGCCAACGGAAATATATTAGAGAGTTGCTCGAACAGTACAATTTGAAAGATTGTCGACAGACGTCCACGCCTCTTGAAGCTGGTTACCAGGTGGCATGCAACAAAGAGGATTGCCGCAGGGTCGACATCACATCGTTCCAAAAGCTAATTGGAGAGTTATCTTATCTTGCTGTTATGACTCGTCCAGACATTGCGCATTCGGTGAACAAATTAGCACAACGTAACAAGGATCCTCATTCCGAGCATGAAGCGGCAGCCAAGCACATCTTTCGATATTTGGCAAAAACTATCGACTGGGAGATATGCTACACAAAGCAAGGAAAGGCAATTGAGTGTTTTGTTGATGCAGATTGGGCAAGTGATATGACGAACCGAAAGTCATTCACTGGCTATGTATGCATGTTGGCAGGAGGAGCGGTTTCTTGGGAGTCAAGAAAGCAATCGACGGTTGCCCTCAGTTCCACGGAGGCAGAGTACATAGCCTTATCATCTGCAGCAAAAGAGGCGATATACTTTCGCAGCCTACTGATTGACTTAAAGCTGATATCCAAGGAGTCAGCTATTCAGATGTACGGCGACAACATTGGAGCACAGCAGCTTGCTAGAAACCCCATGTTTCATGCACGTACAAAGCACATCGACGTCAAGATACATCATATTCGAGAGGTTCTCAAGAGAGGTGAAGTCAACATTGCATATCTGCCAACCGATGAGATGATAGCAGATGTCCTCACAAAGAACTTAGCCAAGGTTAAGCACCATAAATTTGTATTCGCATTTGGTTTAAAAGATCGTTTATAAGTGCTTGACATGTTATTGAATATTAGTTAAGTATATTTAAAGTTTGTAAACATGCGTTGTGTTGAGGAGGAGTGTTCAAAGTGACCGCCACGATAATTAGATATTGATCTGTAACAACACTGCGCATGTGCCCTGCTGCATATCGATGTTCTCATATCGATGTTCTGTTTATCGAGTTTCCCTTTTCGGTCTCTCTCTCTTGCGTATGTTACTCGGAAGCACACATAATTCTTTATACTGATATTCTGCTGTCTTACAAATAAAATAACTTTAACAGGGGAAATTTATAACCCCTGCCGGACAACTTATCTCTGCTGACAAAATACGTCTCTCCGGTGGCGGAAAACTTATCTCCGGTGGCGGGAAATTTATATCCCCTGCCGGACAACTTATCACTGCTGACAAAATACGTATCTCCGGTGGCGGGAAATTTATATCCGCTGGCGGAAAACTTTTCTCCAGAGGGGGAAATTTATTGCCCCTGCCGGACAACTTATCTCTGCTGAGAAAATACGGCTCTCCGGTGGCGGGAAATTTATATCCGCTGCCGGACAACTTATCTCTGCTGACAAAATACGTCTCTCCGCTGGCAGAAAACTTAACTCCGGTGGCGGGAAATTTATTTCACGCCGCCGGAGATAAGTTTTCCGCCAGCGGATAGACGTATTTTGTGAGCAGAGATAAGTTGTCTGGCAGGGAATATAGATTTCCCGCCGCCGGAGATAAGTTTTCTGCCCGCGGAAAGACGTATTTTGTCAGCAAAGATAAGATAAGATAAGATAAGATGTCTGTCAGCGGAGAAAAGTTTTCCGCCAGCGGATATAAATTTCCCGCTACCGCAGATAAGTTTTCCGCCAGCGGAGAGATGTATTTTGTCAGCAGAGATAAGTTGTCCGGCAGGGGATATAAATTTCCCGCCACCGGAGATAAGTTTTCCGCCACCGGAGAGACGTATTTTGTCAGCAGAGATAAGTTGTCCGGCAGGGGTTATAAATTTCCCCCTCTGAAGAAAAGTTTTCCGCCAGCGGATATAAATTTCCCGCCACCGGAGTTAAGTTTTCTGCCAGCGGAGAGACGTATTTTGTCAGCAGAGATAAGTTGTCCGGCAGCGGATATAAATTTCCCGCCACCGGAGAGCCGTATTTTGTCAGCAGAGATAAGTTGTCCGGCAGGGGCAATAAATTTCCCCCTCTGGAGAAAAGTTTTCCGCCAGCGCATATAAATTTCCCGCCACCGGAGATAAGTTTTCTGCCAGTGGAGATACGTATTTTGTCAGCAGTGATAAGTTGTCCGGCAGGGGATATAAATTTCCCGCCACCGGAGATAAGTTTTCCGCCACCGGAGAGACGTATTTTCTTAGCAGAGATAAGTTGTCCGGCAGGGGATATAAATTTCCCCCCGCCGGAGATAAGTTTTCTGCCAGCGGAGAGACGTATTTTGTCAGCAGAGATAAGTTGTCCGGCAGCGGAGATAAGTTTTCCGCCACCGGAGAGACGTATTTTGTCAGCAGAGATAAGTTGTCCGGCAGGGGCTATAAATTTCCCCCTCTGAAGAAAAGTTTTCCGCCAGCGGTTATAAATTTCCCGCCACCGGAGATAAGTTTTCTGCCAGTGGAGATACGTATTTTGTCAGCAGTGATAAGTTGTCCGGCAGGGGATATAAATTTCCCGCCACCGGAGATAAGTTTTCCGCCACCGGAGAGACGTATTTTCTTAGCAGAGATAAGTTGTCCGGCAGGGGATATAAATTTCCCCCCGCCGGAGATAAGTTTTCTGCCAGCGTAGAGGCGTATTTCGTCAGCAGAGATAAGTTGTCCGGCAGGGGATATTGTTAAAGTTATTTTATTTGTAAGACAGCAGAATATCAGTATAAAGAATTATGTGTGCTTCCGAGTAACATACGCAAGAGAGAGACACCGAAAAAGGAAACTCGATATACAGAACATCGATAAGCAGCAGGGCACATGCGCAGTGTTGTTACAGATCAATATCTAATTATCGTGGCGGTCACTTTGAACACTCCTCCTCAACACAACGCATGTTTACAAACTTTAAATATACTTAACTAATATTCAATAACATGTCAAGCACTTATAAACGATCTTTTAAACCAAATGCGAATACAAATTTATGGTGCTTAACCTTGGCTAAGTTCTTTGTGAGGACATCTGCTATCATCTCATCGGTTGGCAGATATGCAATGTTGACTTCACCTCTCTTGAGAACCTCTCGAATATGATGTATCTTGACGTCGATGTGCTTTGTACGTGCATGAAACATGGGGTTTCTAGCAAGCTGCTGTGCTCCAATGTTGTCGCCGTACATCTGAATAGCTGACTCCTTGGATATCAGCTTTAAGTCAATCAGTAGGCTGCGAAAGTATATCGCCTCTTTTGCTGCAGATGATAAGGCTATGTACTCTGCCTCCGTGGAACTGAGGGCAACCGTCGATTGCTTTCTTGACTCCCAAGAAACCGCTCCTCCTGCCAACATGCATACATAGCCAGTGAATGACTTTCGGTTCGTCATATCACTTGCCCAATCTGCATCAACAAAACACTCAATTGCCTTTCCTTGCTTTGTGTAGCATATCTCCCAGTCGATAGTTTTTGCCAAATATCGAAGGATATGCTTGGCTGCCGCTTCATGCTCGGAATGAGGATCCTTGTTACGTTGTGCTAATTTGTTCACCGAATGCGCAATGTCTGGACGAGTTATAACAGCAAGATAAGATAACTCTCCAATTAGCTTTTGGAACGATGTGATGTCGACCCTGCGGCAATCCTCTTTGTTGCATGCCACCTGGTAACCAGCTTCAAGAGGCGTGGACGTCTGTCGACAATCTTTCAAATTGTACTGTTCGAGCAACTCTCTAATATATTTCCGTTGGCTGATTGAAATCGCACCCGTACTGCCTTCACGTTTCACCTCAATACCTAAAAAGTATTGCATAGGCCCGATGTCAACCACATCAAATTCTGCTGCGATCTTTATCTTGATATCAGATATATCATCTAGGTCCTTACACGCCAAAATAATGTCATCTACGTAGACAGCTATTAGACACATATTTTTACCTGGCTTACGATACAGACAGGGTTCGTTGACAGTCGGTATAAAACCAATGCGTCTCAGCGTTGCATCCAACATAGAGTTCCACACTCTTCCTGATTGTTTTAGGCCATATATACTTTTGTGAAGCCTCAAAACGTGATTTGGGTGAATTTCGCTGATGAAGCCCTCAGGTTGTCTCATAAAAACCTCATCTTCCAATTCGCCGTTGAGATACGCCGTGACAACATCCATTTGATGTAGGTGGAGACCATATTCGACTGCAAGTGCAATTATCAACCTGATAGTTGCGTGGCGTACAACTGGTGCAAATGTTTCCTTGTAGTCGATCCCGTAGCGTTGGCTACAACCTTTCGCCACCAGACGTGATTTTAGCCTGTTCACGCTTCCATCCGGATTGGACTTAACTGCGTAAACCCATCTGCATCCAATGGACTTTTTCCCGCTAGGCAATTTAGTAAGCGACCACGTGCCGTTCTTCACGAGAGATTCGTACTCGTCCTTCATTGATGCTTTCCATATCTCGCCTTCAGTAGACCGTTCAGCTTGTGCGTAGTTTTGTGGAACTTGTACGTCTGCTGCCAGTATCGCATTGAGCATATGATACTGCTTCCTTGGTCGTCCTGGTTTGCCCGTCCGTACTATGGTTGGGCGTCCTGGTCCTCTTATTGGTTCTGGAATTACAAGAATGTCATTACTAGACCTAATCTCCTCCTGATTTTCTGGCTCATTTTCTGGATCTTTAAATTGCTCGCTATCCATTTCGGGTTCAGCGTTCTGGTTTTGTTGAACCTCAATTGATGCTATGTCATTGGAACATGATGCATCTAGTTTGCCCCCTTCAGGTTCTACAAAAATGACATCCCTACTCTCTACGAGTTTCCTGGTTTCTTTACTGACCAAACGGTATGCTTTGGCCGTATCCGAGTAGCCCGCCATTATATACTCTAAGCCTTTCTGTGCGAACTTTGATTTCTTTGTTTTATCTAGAGCTATCGCTACTGAGCCAAAAACTCTTAAATGCGATACCACTGGCTTTCGACCTGTCCATATTTCAAAAGGTGTCACCCCGCTCAAGCAGCTGCTTGCCACTCTATTTCGCAAATACGTGGCAGTTCGAATCGCTTCTGCCCAATAGCATTCACTCAACCCAGCATGCAGCAGCATACTTCTTGCCTTTTCTACCAATGTTCTGTTGGCCCTTTCTGCAACTCCGTTTTGTTGAGGTGTATATGGCACTGTTAAGTTTCGCTTTATTCCATTTTGGTTTAGGTAATTGTCAAAAACGTTTGATATGTATTCTCGGCCATTGTCGCTTCGTAAAACCTTGACTTTTCTCCCAGTTTGGCACTCAACTTGACTTTTAAATTCTTTAAAAGCCTCGAAAACCTGATCTTTGGTTTTTAGGAAACTTACTGATACATATCTTGAACAATCATCAATAAATGTGGCGAAATATCGATTGCCTCCCATTGACTGCTTTTGCATTGGACCGCATACATCAGTATGTATTAAGTCTAGAACGCCCTTTGACCTGTTTGTGCTCGATTGAAATGGTTGCACGCAAATTTTACTTTTTGCGCATGTTGCACACACTTGTTTTGGCTTGTATATGCCCTTGAGACCTATTACCATCTCCTTGTTAACCATTTCCTTTAATGCGTCAAAATGTACATGTCCGAACCTATTGTGCCATTTGAATGCATCTGCCTCAACATTTACAATGTTCATACACTTTTCCTGATTGTCCTGAACCATAAACAATCCATTTTCCAGATGTGCCTTTATAACTATTTTTCCGTTTTCAAAAATCATCGCTTGATTTTTCTCAAACACAACTTTTTTTCCATGTTTTAATAGTTTTGTGACCGATATAAAATTGTACTGCAAATCTGGTACCAAGATAACATTTTCCATCGTAACGGATCTATCACCGAACTTTACTTGAACAGTTCCATGCCCTTCAGCAATAAGTGATTTACCGCCGGCTAAAAATACTTTTTGATTATCTTCCGTGAACGACACAAAGCGTTCCTTGTCACAACATAGTTGCGCCGTTGCGCCACTGTCTATGCACCATGCATTTAACATCTGGTCATTCGGCTTAGCTAAACTTAGGATTGGTACATATTTTTCTGGTTCCACTTTGTCATATTCGGTTACGCAAAGCATTGTACCCAATCTTTCCCCGCTTTTACTGTTTGCGCCCTTGTTGTTTGCTCCTTCCTGCTTGCTTTTAGCACGGCATTCCGATTTAAAATGGCCTTCCTTTCCGCACCTAAAACACTTTTTGCCCTTCTTAAAGTTTTTCTTAAAATTGTTGTTGTCATAACTGACGTGTAGTTCCGCGCTACTTGTAATTTCCTTGCTAATGCTATCTTCCTGCCTATTCGCTTCTTCAGAAATTTTTATTTTTAGCATGCTCAAGCTCGGCAAATCATCTCGCGTCTCAATCGCAACAACAAAACTTTCATACGATTTAGGCAAACCATTTAGCAACACAACTAATAAGATCTTTTCATCAACCTTTATGTTGACCTCTGCTAAAGCCTCGTGTACCACCTGGAATTTCCGCAAATATTCCTGTGCACTTATACCATCCGACATTTTTAACGTCAACAATTGTTTAATTAAAAGCACTTGCCTTGCTGGTCCGCTTGGCCTGTGAATTTTGTTTAGCTTTTGCCATGCCTGTGACGACGATACACAATTTTTAATATTGTTTAGTTGGGTCGATTTAACACAAAGTAAAATTGACGCCAACGCCTTTTGATCCTTTAGTTCAAAAGCTGCACGTCGCTCACTTGTTGCACTTTCACTAAGCTCAATTTTACCACTGACGATTGGCCACAAATCATTTTGTATGAGAACACTTCTCATCAAAACTTCCCATGTGCTATAATTGTTTTCGTCCAGTTTCTCAATATTGAAATTCATGTTTCCACTCATTTTTTTATATTTATTGTCCCACAGTGCAAAATTTGTAACTGTCGATCGTCTCATGCACAAAGCAACTACGACGACAATACTGTTGTCTGTGTCTTTCTTTTGTTTTTTTCGTTTTCTTTTAAGTATCCCTCCGAGTTGCTATTTACACACACACACTCGCGATTTTCTATGCCTTGGTATACACACTTTTGGGTATACACACTCGCGGTTTTGTCCGGCTTGGCATACGCACTTTTTGGTATACACACTTGAGTCTCCGTTCGCTTTTGTGTTTCTTGATCCGTTGGGACTGCTTTATTTTGGACTTTAAATCACGGCAACGGTCCGATTCGCTGCAAAATTCTAATCAAAAAACACAATGCGAATCTCCGTTGAATTTGTTCAACTTGTTCTTTTGCCTTTCTATGTACACACATAACCCCAATGAGTCTATGCCATTTTTTTTAGCACTGCTTTTCACTAAGCACCAAACAATGTTTATTGTTTCTCACTGTTTCTGTTTTATACTGTTTCTGGGTGAATTGGTGTCTGGGCCCATAACCTGTTAAAGTTATTTTATTTGTAAGACAGCAGAATATCAGTATAAAGAATTATGTGTGCTTCCGAGTAACATACGCAAGAGAGAGACACCGAAAAAGGAAACTCGATATACAGAACATCGATATGAGAACATCGATAAGCAGCAGGGCACATGCGCAAAGTTGTTACAGATCAATATCTAATTATCGTGGCGGTCACTTTGAACAGATATATATTTCCCGCCACCGGAAATAAGTTTTCCGCCAGCGGAGAGATGTATTTTGTTTGCCGACATAAGATGTCCCGCCGCCGGAAGTAAATGTTTTGCCAGCGGAGGTAGGTCGTCTGCGTAGATAAATTTCCCGCCACCGGAGATAAGTTTTCCGCCACCGGAGAGGCGTATTTTGTCAGCAGAGATAAGTTGTCCGGCAGGGGCTATAAATTTCCCCCTCTGGAGAAAAGTTTTCCGCCAGCGGATATAAATTTCCCGCCACCGGAGATAAGTTTTCTGCCAGTGGAGAGACGTATTTTGTCAGCAGTGATAAGTTGTCCGGCAGGGGATATAAATTTCCCGCCACCGGAGAGACGTATTTTGTCAGCAGAGATAAGTTGTCCGGCAGGGGATATAAATTTTCCGCCGCCGGAGGTAAATGTTCTGCCAGCGGAGATAAGTTTTCTGCCGGCGGACAAACGTAGTTCGTCAGCGGAGATAAGTTGTCCGGCAGGGACTATAAATTTCCCCCTCTGGAGAAAAGTTTTCCGCCAGCGGATAGAAATTTCCCGCCACCGGAGATAAGTTTTCCAGAGGGGGGGAGAAAAGTTTTCCGCCAGCGGATATAAATTTCCCGCCGCCGGAGATAAGTTTTCTGCCCGCGGAAAGACGTATTTTGTCAGCAAAGATAAGATAAGATAAGATGTATGTCAGCGGAGATAAGTTTTCAGCCGGCGGAGAAACGTAGGTCGTCTGCGTAGATAAGTTTTCCGCCAGCGGAGAGACGTATTTTGTCATCAGAGATAAGTTGTCCGGCAGGGGATATAGATCTCCCGCCACCGTAAATAAGTTTTCCGCCAGCGAAGAGATGTATTTTGTCAGCAGAGATAAGATGTCCGGCAGGGGATATAAAATCCTCGCCGCCGGAAGTAAATGTTCTGCCAGCGGAGATAAGTTTTCCAGAGGGGGGGAGAAAAGTTTTCCGCCAGCGGATATAAATTTCCCGCTACCGCAGATAAGTTTTCCGCCAGCGGAGAGATGTATTTTGTCAGCCGAGATAAGATGTCCGGCAGGGGATATAAATTTCCCGTCGATGGAAGTAAATGTTTTGCCAGCGGAGATGAGTTTTCTGCCGGCGGAGAAACGTAGGTCGTCTGCGGAGATAAGTTGTCCGGCAGGGGGTATAAATTTCCCCCTCTGGTCAAAAGTTTTCCGGCAGCGGATATAAATTTCCCGCCACCGGAGATAAGTTTTCTGCCAGCGGAGAGACGTATTTTGTCAGCAGAGATAAGTTGTCTGGCAGGGAATATAGATTTCACGCCGCCGGAGATAAGTTTTCCGCCAGCGGATAGACGTATTTTGTGAGCAGAGATAAGTTGTCTGGCAGGGAATATAGATTTCCCGCCGCCGGAGATAAGTTTTCTGCCCGCGGAAAGACCTATTTTGTCAACAAAGATAAGATAAGATAAGATGTCTGTCAGCGGAGGAAAGTTTTCCGCCAGCGGATAGAATTTTCCCGCCACCGGAGATAAGTTTTCTGCCAGCGGAGAGACGTATTTCGTCAGCAGAGATAAGTTGTCTGGCAGGGAATATAGATTTCACGCCGCCGGAGATAAGTTTTCCGCCAGCGGATAGACGTATTTTGTCAGCAGAGATAAGTTGTCCGGCAGGGGATATAAATTTCCCGCCACCGGAGATAAGTTTTCCGCCACCGGAGAGACGTATTTTGTCAGCAGAGATAAGTTCTCCGGCAGGGGCTATAAATTTCCCCCTATGAAGAAAAGTTTTCCGCCAGCGGATATAAATTTCCCGCCACCGGAGTTAAGTTTTCTGCCAGCGGAGAGACGTATTTTGTCAGCAGAGATAAGTTGTCCGGCAGGGGATATAAATTTCCCGCCACCGGAGATAAGTTTTCCGCCACCGGAGATTCGTATTTTGTCAGCAGAGATAAGTTGTCCGGCAGGGGCTATAAATTTCCCCTTCTGAAGAAAAGTTTTCCGCCAGCGGATATAAATTTCCCGCCACCGGAGATAAGTTTTCTGCCAGCGGAGAGACGTATTTTGTCAGCAGAGATAAGTTGTCCGGCATGGGCTATAAATTTCCCCCTCTGGAGAAAAGTTTTCCGCCAGCGGATATAAATTTCCCGCCACCGGAGATAAGTTTTCCGCCACCGGAGAGACGTATTTTGTCAGCAGAGATAAGTTGTCCGGCAGGGGATATAAATTTCCCGCCACCGGAGAGACGTATTTTGTCAGCAGAGATAAGTTGTCCGGCAGGGGCTATAAATTTCCCCTTCTGAAGAAAAGTTTTCCGCCAGCGGATATAAATTTCCCGCCACCGGAGATAAGTTTTCTGCCAGTGGAGAGACGTATTTTGTCAGCAGTGATAAGTTGTCCGGCAGGGAATATAAATTTCCCGCCACCGGAGATAAGTTTTCCGCCACCGGAGAGACGTATTTCGTCAGCAGAGATAAGTTGTCCGGCAGGGGCTATAAATTTCCCCCTCTGGAGAAAAGTTTTCCGCCAGCGGATATAAATTTCCCGCCACCGGAGTTAAGTTTTCTGCCAGCGGAGAGACGTATTTCGTCAGCAGAGATAAGTTGTCCGGCAGGGGATATAGATTTCCCGCCACCGGAAATAAATTTTCCGCCAGCGGAGAGACGTATTTCGTCAGCAGAGATAAGTTGTCCGGCAGGGGCTATAAATTTCCCCTTCTGAAGAAAAGTTTTCCGCCAGCGGATATAAATTTCCCGCCACCGGAGATAAGTTTTCTGCCAGCGGAGAGACGTATTTTGTCAGCAGAGATAAGTTGTCCGGCATGGGCTATAAATTTCCCCCTCTGGAGAAAAGTTTTCCGCCAGCGGATATAAATTTCCCGCCACCGGAGATAAGTTTTCCGCCACCGGAGAGACGTATTTTGTCAGCAGAGATAAGTTGTCCGGCAGGGGCTATAAATTTCCCCTTCTGAAGAAAAGTTTTCCGCCAGCGGATATAAATTTCCCGCCACCGGAGATAAGTTTTCTGCCAGTGGAGAGACGTATTTTGTCAGCAGTGATAAGTTGTCCGGCAGGGGATATAAATTTCCCGCCACCGGAGATAAGTTTTCCGCCACCGGAGTGACGTATTTCGTCAGCAGAGATAAGTTGTCCGGCAGGGGCTATAAATTTCCCCCTCTGGAGAAAAGTTTTCCGCCAGCGGATATAAATTTCCCGCCACCGGAGATAAGTTTTCTGCCAGCGGAGAGACGTATTTCGTCAGCAGAGATAAGTTGTCCGGCAGGGGATATAGATTTCCCGCCACCGGAAATAAATTTTCCGCCAGCGGAGAGACGTATTTCGTCAGCAGAGATAAGTTGTCAGGCCGGGGATATAAATTTTCCGCCGCCGGAGGTAAATGTTCTGCCAGCGGAGATAAGTTTTCTGCCGGCGGAGAAACGTAGTTCGTCAGCGGAGATAAGTTGTCCGGCAGGGGCTATAAATTTCCCCCTCTGGAGAAAAGTTTTCCGCCAGCGGATAGAAATTTCCCGCCACCGGAGATAAGTTTTCTTCCAGCGGAGAGACGTATTTTGTCAGCAGAGATAAGTTGTCTGGCAGGGAATATAGATTTCACGCCGCCGGAGATAAGTTTTCCGCCAGCGGATAGACGTATTTTGTGAGCAGAGATAAGTTGTCTGGCAGGGAATATAGATTTCCCGCCGCCGGAGATAAGTTTTCTGCCCGCGGAAAGACGTATTTTGTCAACAAAGATAAGATAAGATAAGATGTCTGTCTGCGTAGATAAGTTTTCCGCCAGCGGAGAGACGTATTTTGTCATCAGAGATAAGTTGTCCGGCAGGGGATATAGATCTCCCGCCACCGTAAATAAGTTTTCCGCCAGCGAAGAGATGTATTTTGTCAGCAGAGATAAGATGTCCGGCAGGGGATATAAAATCCTCGCCGCCGGAAGTAAATGTTCTGCCAGCGGAGATAAGTTTTCCAGAGGGGGGGAGAAAAGTTTTCCGCCAGCGGATATAAATTTCCCGCTACCGCAGATAAGTTTTCCGCCAGCGGAGAGATGTATTTTGTCAGCCGAGATAAGATGTCCGGCAGGGGATATAAATTTCCCGTCGATGGAAGTAAATGTTTTGCCAGCGGAGATGAGTTTTCTGCCGGCGGAGAAACGTAGGTCGTCTGCGGAGATAAGTTGTCCGGCAGGGGGTATAAATTTCCCCCTCTGGTCAAAAGTTTTCCGGCAGCGGATATAAATTTCCCGCCACCGGAGATAAGTTTTCTGCCAGCGGAGAGACGTATTTTGTCAGCAGAGATAAGTTGTCTGGCAGGGAATATAGATTTCACGCCGCCGGAGATAAGTTTTCCGCCAGCGGATAGACGTATTTTGTGAGCAGAGATAAGTTGTCTGGCAGGGAATATAGATTTCCCGCCGCCGGAGATAAGTTTTCTGCCCGCGGAAAGACCTATTTTGTCAACAAAGATAAGATAAGATAAGATGTCTGTCAGCGGAGGAAAGTTTTCCGCCAGCGGATAGAATTTTCCCGCCACCGGAGATAAGTTTTCTGCCAGCGGAGAGACGTATTTCGTCAGCAGAGATAAGTTGTCTGGCAGGGAATATAGATTTCACGCCGCCGGAGATAAGTTTTCCGCCAGCGGATAGACGTATTTTGTCAGCAGAGATAAGTTGTCCGGCAGGGGATATAAATTTCCCGCCACCGGAGATAAGTTTTCCGCCACCGGAGAGACGTATTTTGTCAGCAGAGATAAGTTCTCCGGCAGGGGCTATAAATTTCCCCCTATGAAGAAAAGTTTTCCGCCAGCGGATATAAATTTCCCGCCACCGGAGTTAAGTTTTCTGCCAGCGGAGAGACGTATTTTGTCAGCAGAGATAAGTTGTCCGGCAGGGGATATAAATTTCCCGCCACCGGAGATAAGTTTTCCGCCACCGGAGATTCGTATTTTGTCAGCAGAGATAAGTTGTCCGGCAGGGGCTATAAATTTCCCCTTCTGAAGAAAAGTTTTCCGCCAGCGGATATAAATTTCCCGCCACCGGAGATAAGTTTTCTGCCAGCGGAGAGACGTATTTTGTCAGCAGAGATAAGTTGTCCGGCATGGGCTATAAATTTCCCCCTCTGGAGAAAAGTTTTCCGCCAGCGGATATAAATTTCCCGCCACCGGAGATAAGTTTTCCGCCACCGGAGAGACGTATTTTGTCAGCAGAGATAAGTTGTCCGGCAGGGGATATAAATTTCCCGCCACCGGAGAGACGTATTTTGTCAGCAGAGATAAGTTGTCCGGCAGGGGCTATAAATTTCCCCTTCTGAAGAAAAGTTTTCCGCCAGCGGATATAAATTTCCCGCCACCGGAGATAAGTTTTCTGCCAGTGGAGAGACGTATTTTGTCAGCAGTGATAAGTTGTCCGGCAGGGGATATAAATTTCCCGCCACCGGAGATAAGTTTTCCGCCACCGGAGAGACGTATTTCGTCAGCAGAGATAAGTTGTCCGGCAGGGGCTATAAATTTCCCCCTCTGGAGAAAAGTTTTCCGCCAGCGGATATAAATTTCCCGCCACCGGAGTTAAGTTTTCTGCCAGCGGAGAGACGTATTTCGTCAGCAGAGATAAGTTGTCCGGCAGGGGATATAGATTTCCCGCCACCGGAAATAAATTTTCCGCCAGCGGAGAGACGTATTTCGTCAGCAGAGATAAGTTGTCCGGCAGGGGCTATAAATTTCCCCTTCTGAAGAAAAGTTTTCCGCCAGCGGATATAAATTTCCCGCCACCGGAGATAAGTTTTCTGCCAGCGGAGAGACGTATTTTGTCAGCAGAGATAAGTTGTCCGGCATGGGCTATAAATTTCCCCCTCTGGAGAAAAGTTTTCCGCCAGCGGATATAAATTTCCCGCTACCGGAGATAAGTTTTCCGCCACCGGAGAGACGTATTTTGTCAGCAGAGATAAGTTGTCCGGCAGGGGCTATAAATTTCCCCCTCTGAAGAAAAGTTTTCCGCCAGCGGATATAAATTTCCCGCCACCGGAGATAAGTTTTCTGCCAGTGGAGAGACGTATTTTGTCAGCAGTGATAAGTTGTCCGGCAGGGGATATAAATTTCCCGCCACCGGAGATAAGTTTTCCGCCACCGGAGTGACGTATTTCGTCAGCAGAGATAAGTTGTCCGGCAGGGGCTATAAATTTCCCCCTCTGGAGAAAAGTTTTCCGCCAGCGGATATAAATTTCCCGCCACCGGAGATAAGTTTTCTGCCAGCGGAGAGACGTATTTCGTCAGCAGAGATAAGTTGTCCGGCAGGGGATATAGATTTCCCGCCACCGGAAATAAATTTTCCGCCAGCGGAGAGACGTATTTCGTCAGCAGAGATAAGTTGTCAGGCCGGGGATATAAATTTTCCGCCGCCGGAGGTAAATGTTCTGCCAGCGGAGATAAGTTTTCTGCCGGCGGAGAAACGTAGTTCGTCAGCGGAGATAAGTTGTCCGGCAGGGGCTATAAATTTCCCCCTCTGGAGAAAAGTTTTCCGCCAGCGGATAGAAATTTCCCGCCACCGGAGATAAGTTTTCTTCCAGCGGAGAGACGTATTTTGTCAGCAGAGATAAGTTGTCTGGCAGGGAATATAGATTTCACGCCGCCGGAGATAAGTTTTCCGCCAGCGGATAGACGTATTTTGTGAGCAGAGATAAGTTGTCTGGCAGGGAATATAGATTTCCCGCCGCCGGAGATAAGTTTTCTGCCCGCGGAAAGACGTATTTTGTCAACAAAGATAAGATAAGATAAGATGTCTGTCAGCGGAGAAAAGTTTTCCGCCAGCGGATAGAAATTTCCCGCCACCGGAGATAAGTTTTCTGCCAGCGGAGAGACGTATTTCGTCAGCAGAGATAAGATGTCTGGCAGGGAATATAGATTTCACGCCGCCGGAGATAAGTTTTCCGCCAGCGGATAGACGTATATTGTCAGCAGAGATAAGTTGTCCGGCAGGGGATATAAATTTCCCGCCACCGGAGATAAGTTTTCCGCCACCGGAGAGACGTATTTTGTCAGCAGAGATAAGTTCTCCGGCAGGGGCTATAAATTTCCCCCTCTGAAGAAAAGTTTTCCGCCAGCGGATATAAATTTCCCGCCACCGGAGTTAAGTTTTCTGCCAGCGGAGAGACGTATTTTGTCAGCAGAGATAAGTTGTCCGGCAGGGGATATAAATTTCCCGCCACCGGAGATAAGTTTTCCGCCACCGGAGATTCGTATTTTGTCAGCAGAGATAAGTTGTCCGGCAGGGGCTATAAATTTCCCCTTCTGAAGAAAAGTTTTCCGCCAGCGGATATAAATTTCCCGCCACCGGAGATAAGTTTTCTGCCACCGGAGAGACGTATTTTGTCAGCAGAGATAAGTTGTCTGGCAGGGAATATAGATTTCCCGCCGCCGGAGATAAGTTTTCTGCCAGCGGATATAAATTTCCCGCCACCGGAGATAAGTTTTCTGCCACCGGAGAGACGTATTTTGTCAGCAGAGATAAGTTGTCTGGCAGGGAATATAGATTTCCCGCCGCCGGAGATAAGTTTTCTGCCCGCGGAAAGACGTATTTTGTCAACAAAGATAAGATAAGATAAGATGTCTGTCAGCGGAGAAAAGTTTTCCGCCAGCGGATAGAAATTTCCCGCCACCGGAGATAAGTTTTCTGCCAGCGGAGAGACGTATTTCGTCAGCAGAGATAAGATGTCTGGCAGGGAATATAGATTTCACGCCGCCGGAGATAAGTTTTCCGCCAGCGGATAGACGTATATTGTCAGCAGAGATAAGTTGTCCGGCAGGGGATATAAATTTCCCGCCACCGGAGATAAGTTTTCCGCCACCGGAGAGACGTATTTTGTCAGCAGAGATAAGTTCTCCGGCAGGGGCTATAAATTTCCCCCTCTGAAGAAAAGTTTTCCGCCAGCGGATATAAATTTCCCGCCACCGGAGTTAAGTTTTCTGCCAGCGGAGAGACGTATTTTGTCAGCAGAGATAAGTTGTCCGGCAGGGGATATAAATTTCCCGCCACCGGAGATAAGTTTTCCGCCACCGGAGATTCGTATTTTGTCAGCAGAGATAAGTTGTCCGGCAGGGGCTATAAATTTCCCCTTCTGAAGAAAAGTTTTCCGCCAGCGGATATAAATTTCCCGCCACCGGAGATAAGTTTTCTGCCAGCGGAGAGACGTATTTTGTCAGCACAGATAAGTTGTCCGGCAGGGGCTATAAATTTCCCCCTCTGGAGAAAAGTTTTCCGCCAGCGAATATAAATTTCCCGCCACCGGAGATAAGTTTTCTGCCACCGGAGAGACGTATTTTGTCAGCAGAGATAAGTTGTCCGGCAGGGGATATAAATTTCCCGCCACCGGAGATAAGTTTTCCGCCACCGGAGAGACGTATTTTGTCAGCAGAGATAAGTTGTCCGGCAGGGGCTATAAATTTCCCCCTCTGAAGAAAAGTTTTCCGCCAGCGGATATTAATTTCCCGCCACCGGAGTTAAGTTTTCTGCCAGCGGAGAGACGTATTTTGTCAGCAGAGATAAGTTGTCCGGCAGGGGATATAAATTTCCCGCCACCGGAGATAAGTTTTCCGCCACCGGAGAGACGTATTTTGTCAGCAGAGATAAGTTGTCCGGCAGGGGCTATAAATTTCCCCTTCTGAAGAAAAGTTTTCCGCCAGCGGATATAAATTTCCCGCCACCGGAGATAAGTTTTCTGCCAGTGGAGAGACGTATTTTGTCAGCAGTGATAAGTTGTCCGGCAGGGGATATAAATTTCCCGCCAACGGAGATAAGTTTTCCGCCACCGGAGAGACGTATTTCGTCAGCAGAGATAAGTTGTCCGGCAGGGGCTATAAATTTCCCCCTCTGGAGAAAAGTTTTCCGCCAGCGGATATAAATTTCCCGCCACCGGAGATAAGTTTTCTGCCAGCGGAGAGACGTATTTTGTCAGCAGTGATAAGTTTTCCGCCACCGGATATAAATTTCCCGCCACCGGAGATAAGTTTTCCGCCACCGGAGAGACGTATTTTGTCAGCAGAGATAAGTTGTCCGGCAGGGGATATAAATTTCCCTCCACCGGAGATAAGTTTTCTGCCAGCGTAGAGACGTATTTTGTCAGCAGTGATAAGTTGTCCGGCAGGGGATATAAATTTCCCGCCACCGGAGATAAGTTTTCTGCCAGCGGAGAGACGTATTTCGTCAGCAGAGATAAGTTGTCTGGCAGGGAATATAAATTTCACGCCGCCGGAGATAAGTTTTCCGCCAGCGGATAGACGTATTTCGTCAGCAGAGATAAGTTGTCCGGCAGGGGATATATATTTCCCGCCACTGGAAATAAGTTTTCCGCCAGCGGAGAGACGTATTTCGTCAGCAGAGATAAGTTGTCAGGCCGGGGATATAAATTTTCCCCTCTGGAGAAAAGTTTTCCGCCAGCGGATATAAATTTCCCGCCACCGGAGATAAGTTTTCTGCCAGTGGAGAGACGTATTTTGTCAGCAGTGATAAGTTGTCCGGCAGGGGCTATAAATTTTCCCCTCTGGAGAAAAGTTTTCCGCCAGCGGATAGAAATTTCCCGCCACCGGAGATAAGTTTTCTGCCAGCGGAGAGACGTATTTCGTCAGCAGAGAAAAGTTGTCTGGCAGGGAATATAGATTTCACGCCGCCGGAGATAAGTTTTCCGCCAGCGGATAGACGTATTTTGTGAGCAGAGATAAGTTGTCTGGCAGGGAATATAGATTTCCCGCCGCCGGAGATAAGTTTTCTGCCCGCGGAAAGACGTATTTTGTCAACAAAGATAAGATAAGGTAAGATGTCTGTCAGCGGAGAAAAGTTTTCCGCCAGCGGATATAAATTTCCCGCTACCGCAGATAAGTTTTCCGCCAGCGGAGAGATGTATTTTGTCAGCAGAGATAAGATGTCTGGCAGGGAATATAGATTTCACGCCGCCGGAGATAAGTTTTCCGCCAGCGGATAGACGTATATTGTCAGCAGAGATAAGTTGTCCGGCAGGGGATATAAATTTCCCGCCACCGGAGATAAGTTTTCCGCCACCGGAGAGACGTATTTTGTCAGCAGAGATAAGTTCTCCGGCAGGGGCTATAAATTTCCCCCTCTGAAGAAAAGTTTTCCGCCAGCGGATATAAATTTCCCGCCACCGGAGTTAAGTTTTCTGCCAGCGGAGAGACGTATTTTGTCAGCAGAGATAAGTTGTCCGGCAGGGGATATAAATTTCCCGCCACCGGAGATAAGTTTTCCGCCACCGGAGATTCGTATTTTGTCAGCAGAGATAAGTTGTCCGGCAGGGGCTATAAATTTCCCCTTCTGAAGAAAAGTTTTCCGCCAGCGGATATAAATTTCCCGCCACCGGAGATAAGTTTTCTGCCACCGGAGAGACGTATTTTGTCAGCAGAGATAAGTTGTCTGGCAGGGAATATAGATTTCCCGCCGCCGGAGATAAGTTTTCTGCCAGCGGATATAAATTTCCCGCCACCGGAGATAAGTTTTCTGCCACCGGAGAGACGTATTTTGTCAGCAGAGATAAGTTGTCTGGCAGGGAATATAGATTTCCCGCCGCCGGAGATAAGTTTTCTGCCCGCGGAAAGACGTATTTTGTCAACAAAGATAAGATAAGATAAGATGTCTGTCAGCGGAGAAAAGTTTTCCGCCAGCGGATAGAAATTTCCCGCCACCGGAGATAAGTTTTCTGCCAGCGGAGAGACGTAGGTCGTCTGCGGAGATAAGTTGTCCGGCAGGGGGTATAAATTTCCCCCTCTGGTGAAAAGTTTTCCGGCAGCGGATATAAATTTCCCGCCACCGGAGATAAGTTTTCTGCCAGCGGAGAGACGTATTTTGTCAGCAGTGATAAGTTGTCCGGCAGGGGATATAAATTTCCCGCCACCGGAGATAAGTTTTCGGCCACCGGAGAGACGTATTTTGTCAGCAGAGATAAGTTGTCCGGCAAGGGATATAAATTTCCCTCCGCCGGAGATAAGTTTTCCGCCAGCGGATAGACGTATTTCGTCAGCAGAGATAAGTTGTCCGGCAGGGGATATATATTTCCCGCCACTGGAAATAAGTTTTCCGCCAGCGGAGAGACGTATTTCGTCAGCAGAGATAAGTTGTCAGGCCGGGGATATAAATTTTCCCCTCTGGAGAAAAGTTTTCCGCCAGCGGATATAAATTTCCCGCCACCGGAGATAAGTTTTCTGCCAGTGGAGAGACGTATTTTGTCAGCAGTGATAAGTTGTTTGGCAGGGGCTATAAATTTTCCCCTCTGGAGAAAAGTTTTCCGCCAGCGGATAGAAATTTCCCGCCACCGGAGATAAGTTTTCTGCCAGCGGAGAGACGTATTTCGTCAGCAGAGAAAAGTTGTCTGGCAGGGAATATAGATTTCACGCCGCCGGAGATAAGTTTTCCGCCAGCGGATAGACGTATTTTGTGAGCAGAGATAAGTTGTCTGGCAGGGAATATAGATTTCCCGCCGCCGGAGATAAGTTTTCTGCCCGCGGAAAGACGTATTTTGTCAACAAAGATAAGATAAGGTAAGATGTCTGTCAGCGGAGAAAAGTTTTCCGCCAGCGGATATAAATTTCCCGCTACCGCAGATAAGTTTTCCGCCAGCGGAGAGATGTATTTTGTCAGCAGAGATAAGTTGTCCAGCAGGGGATATAAATTTCCCCCTCTGAAGAAAAGTTTTCCGCCAGCGGATACAAATTTCCCGCCACCGGAGTTAAGTTTTCTGACAGCGGAGAGACGTATTTTGTCAGCAGAGATAAGTTGTCCGGCAGGGGATATAAATTTCCCGCCACCGGAGATAAGTTTTCCGCCACCGGAGAGACTTATTTTGTCAGCAGAGGTAAGTTGTCCGGCAGGGGCTATAAATTTCCCCCTCTGGAGAAAAGTTTTCCGCCAGCGGATATAAATTTCCCGCCACCGGAGATAAGTTTTCTGCCAGCGGAGAGACGTATTTTGTCAGCAGTGATAAGTTGTCCGGCAGGGGATATAAATTTCCCGCCACCGGAGATAAGTTTTCGGCCACCGGAGAGACGTATTTTGTCAGCAGAGATAAGTTGTCCGGCAAGGGATATAAATTTCCCTCCGCCGGAGATAAGTTTTCCGCCAGCGGATAGACGTATTTCGTCAGCAGAGATAAGTTGTCCGGCAGGGGATATAAATTTCCTGCCGCCGGAGATAAGTTTTCTGCCGGCGGAGAAACGTAGGTCGTCTGCGTAGATAAGTATTCGGCCAGCGGATAGACGTATTTTGTGAGCAGAGATAAGTTGTCCGGCAGGGGATATAAATTTCCCGCCACCGGAGATAAGTTTTCCGCCAGCGGAGAGACGTATTTCGTCAGCAGAGATAAGTTGTCCGGCAGGGGATATAAATTTCCTGCCGCCGGAGATAAGTTTTCTGCCGGCGGAGAAACGTAGGTCGTCTGCGTAGATAAGTATTCGGCCAGCGGAGAGACGTATTTTGTCAGCAGAGATAAGTTGTCCGGCAGGGGATATAAATTTCCCTCCGCCGGAGATAAGTTTTCTGCCAGCGTAGAGACGTATTTCGTCAGCAGAGATAAGTTGTCCGGCAGGGGATATATATTTCCCGCCACCGGAAATAAGTTTTCCGCCAGCGGAGAGATGTATTTTGTCAGCAGAGATAAGTTGTCCGGCAGGGGATATAAATTTCCCGCCACCGGAGATAAGTTTTCCGCCAGCGGAGAGACGTATTTCGTCAGCAGAGATAAGTTGTCCGGCAGGGGATATAAATTTCCTGCCGCCGGAGATAAGTTTTCTGCCGGCGGAGAAACGTAGGTCGTCTGCGTAGATAAGTATTCGGCCAGCGGATAGACGTATTTTGTGAGCAGAGATAAGTTGTCTGGCAGGGAATATAGATTTCCCGCCGCCGGAGATAAGTTTTCTGCCCGCGGAAAGACGTATTTTGTCAACAAAGATAAGATAAGGTAAGATGTCTGTCAGCGGAGAAAAGTTTTCCGCCAGCGGATATAAATTTCCCGCTACCGCAGATAAGTTTTCCGCCAGCGGAGAGATGTATTTTGTCAGCAGAGATAAGTTGTCCAGCAGGGGATATAAATTTCCCCCTCTGAAGAAAAGTTTTCCGCCAGCGGATACAAATTTCCCGCCACCGGAGTTAAGTTTTCTGACAGCGGAGAGACGTATTTTGTCAGCAGAGATAAGTTGTCCGGCAGGGGATATAAATTTCCCGCCACCGGAGATAAGTTTTCCGCCACCGGAGAGACTTATTTTGTCAGCAGAGGTAAGTTGTCCGGCAGGGGCTATAAATTTCCCCCTCTGGAGAAAAGTTTTCCGCCAGCGGATATAAATTTCCCGCCACCGGAGATAAGTTTTCTGCCAGTGGAGAGACGTATTTTGTCAGCAGTGATAAGTTGTCCGGCAGGGGATATCAATTTCCCGCCACCGGAGATAAGTTTTCCGCCACCGGAGAGACGTATTTTGTCAGCAGAGATAAGTTGTCCGGCAGGGGATATAAATTTCCCTCCGCCGGAGATAAGTTTTCTGCCAGCGTAGAGACGTATTTCGTCAGCAGAGATAAGTTGTCCGGCAGGGGATATATATTTCCCGCCACCGGAAATAAGTTTTCCGCCAGCGGAGAGATGTATTTTGTCAGCAGAGATAAGTTGTCCGGCAGGGGATATAAATTTCCCGCCACCGGAGATAAGTTTTCCGCCAGCGGAGAGACGTATTTCGTCAGCAGAGATAAGTTGTCCGGCAGGGGATATAAATTTCCTGCCGCCGGAGATAAGTTTTCTGCCGGCGGAGAAACGTAGGTCGTCTGCGTAGATAAGTATTCGGCCAGCGGAGAGACGTATTTTGTCAGCAGAGATAAGTTGTCCGGCAAGGGATATATATTTCCCGCCAACGGAAATTAGTTTTCCGCCAGCGGAGTGACGTATTTCGTCTGCAGAGATAAGTTTTCTGCAAGCGGAGAGACGTGTTTCGTCAGCAGAGATAATTTGTACGGCAGGGGATATAGATTTCCCGCCACCGTAAATAAGTTTTCCGCCAGCGAAGAGATGTATTTTGTCAGCCGAGATAAGATGTCCAGCAGGGGATATAAATATCCCGTCGCCGGAGATAAGTTTTCTGCCCGCGGAAAGACGTATTTTGTCAGCAAAGATAAGATAAGATAAGATGTCTGTCAGCGGAGAAAAGTTTTCCGCCAGCGGATATAAGTTTTCCGCCAGCGGATATAAATTTCCCACTACCGCAGATAAGTTTTCCGCCAGCGGAGAGATGTATTTTGTCAGCCGAGATAAGATGTCCGGCAGGGGATATAAATTTCCCGTCGCCGGAAGTAAATGTTTTGCCAGCGGAGATAAGTTTTCTGCCGGCGGAGAAACGTAGGTCGTCTGCGGAGATAAGTTGTCCGGCAGGGGGTATAAATTTCCCCCTCTGGTGAAAAGTTTTCCGGCAGCGGATATAAATTTTCCGCCACCGGAGATAAGTTTTCTGCCAGCGGAGAGACGTATTTTGTCAGCAGTGATAAGTTGTCCGGCAGGGGATATAAATTTCCCGCCACCGGAGATAAGTTTTCGGCCACCGGAGAGACGTATTTTGTCAGCAGAGATAAGTTGTCCGGCAGGGGATATACATTTTCCGCCGCCGGAGGTAAATGTTCTGCCAGCGGAGATAAGTTTTCTGCCGGCGGAGACACGTAGTTCGTCAGCGGAGATAAGTTGTCCGGCAGGGGCTATAATTTCCCCCTCTGGAGAAAAGTTTTCCGCCAGTGGATAGAAATTTCCCGCCACCGGAGATAAGTTTTCTGCCAGCGGAGAGACGTATTTCGTCAGCAGAGATAAGTTGTCCGGCAGGGGCTATAAATTTCCCCCTCTGGAAAAAAGTTTTCCGACAGCGGATATAAATTTTCCGCCACCGGAGATAAGTTTTCTGCCAGCGGAGAGACGTATTTTGTCAGCAGTGATAAGTTGTCCGGCAGGGGATATAAATTTCCCGCCACCGGAGATAAGTTTTCCGCCACCGGAGAGACGTATTTTGTCAGCAGAGATAAGTTGTCCGGCAGGGGATATAAATTTTCCGCCGCCGGAGGTAAATGTTCTGCCAGCGGAGATAATTTTTCTGCCGGCGGAGAGACGTATTTCGTCAGCAGAGATAAGTTGTCCGGCAGGGGCTATAAATTTCCCCCTCTGGAGAAAAGTTTTCCGCCAGCGGATATAAATTTCCCGCCACCGGAGATAAGTTTTCTGCCAGCGGAGAGACGTATTTTGTCAGCAGTGATAAGTTGTCCGGCAGGGGATATAAATTTCCCGCCACCGGAGATAAGTTTTCGGCCACCGGAGAGACGTATTTTGTCAGCAGTGATAAGTTGTCCGGCAGGGGATATAAATTTCCCGCCACCGGAGATAAGTTTTCGGCCACCGGAGAGACGTATTTTGTCAGCAGAGATAAGTTGTCCGGCAGGGGATATAAATTTTCCGCCGCCGGAGGTAAATGTTCTGCCAGCGGAGATAAGTTTTCTGCCGGCGGAGAAACGTAGTTCGTCAGCGGAGATAAGTTGTCCGGCAGGGGCTATAATTTCCCCCTCTGGAGAAAAGTTTTCCGCCAGTGGATAGAAATTTCCCGCCACCGAAGATAAGTTTTCTGCCAGCGGAGAGACGTATTTCGTCAGCAGAGATAAGTTGTCCGGCAGGGGCTATAAATTTCCCCCTCTGGAGAAAAGTTTTCCGCCAGCGGATATAAATTTCCCGCCACCGGAGATAAGTTTTCTGCCAGCGGAGAGACGTATTTGGTCAGCAGTGATAAGTTGTCCGGCAGGGGATATAAATTTCCCGCCACCGGAGATAAGTTTTCCGCCACCGGAGAGACGTATTTTGTCAGCAGAGATAAGTTGTCCGGCAGGGGATATAAATTTTCCGCCGCCGGAGGTAAATGTTCTGCCAGCGGAAATAAGTTTTCTGCCGGCGGAGAGACGTATTTCGTCAGCAGAGATAAGTTGTCCGGCAGGGGCTATAAATTTCCCCCTCTGGAGAAAAGTTTACCGCCAGCGGATATAAATTTCCCGCCACCGGAGATAAGTTTTCTGCCAGCGGAGAGACGTATTTTGTCAGCAGTGATAAGTTGTCCGGCAGGGGATATAAATTTCCCGCCACCGGAGATAAGTTTTCCGCCACCGGAGATAAGTTTTCCGCCACCGGAGAGACGTATTTTGTCAGCAGAGATAAGTTGTCCGGCAGGGGATATAAATTTTCCGCCGCCGGAGGTAAATGTTCTGCCAGCGGAGATAAGTTTTCTGCCGGCGGAGAGACGTATTTCGTCAGAAGAGATAAGTTGTCCGGCAGGGTCTATAAATTTCCCCCTCTGGAGAAAAGTTTTCCGCCAGCGGATATAAATTTCCCGCCACCGGAGATAAGTTTTCTGCCAGCGGAGAGACGTATTTTGTCAGCAGTGATAAGTTGTCCGGCAGGGGATATAAATTTCCCGCCACCGGAGATAAGTTTTCCGCCACCGGAGAGACGTATTTTGTCAGCAGAGATAAGTTGTCCGGCAGGGGATATAATTTTCCCGCCGCCGGAGATAAGTTTTCTGCCACCGGAGAGACGTATTTTGTCAGCAGAGATAAGTTGTCCGGCAGGGGCTATAAATTTCCTCTCTGGAGAAAAGTTTTCCGCCAGCGGATATAAATTTCCCGCCACCGGAGATAAGTTTTCTGCCAGCGGAGAGAAGTATTTTGTCAGCAGTGATAAGTTGTCCGGCAGGGGATAAAAATTTCCCGCCACCGGAGATAAGTTTTCCGCCACCGGAGAGACGTATTTTGTCAGCAGAGATAAGTAGTCCGGCAGGGAATATAAATTTTCCGCCGCCGGAGGTAAATGTTCTGCCAACGGATATAAGTTTTCTGCCGGCGGAGAAACGTAGTTCGTCAGCAGTGATAAGTTGTCCGGCAGGGGATATAAATTTCCCGCCACCGGAGATAAGTTTTCGGCCACCGGAGAGACGTATTTTGTCAGCAGAGATAAGTTGTCCGGCAGCGGATATAAATTTCCCGCCACCGGAGATAAGTTTTCTGCCAGCGGAGAGACGTATTTTGTCAGCAGTGATAAGTTGTCCGGCAGGGGATATAAATTTCCCGTCACCGGAGATAAGTTTTCCGCCACCGGAGAGACGTATTTGGTCAGCAGAGATAAGTTGTCCGGCAGGGGCTATAAATTTCCCCCTCTGGAGAAAAGTTTTCCGCCAGCGGATATAAATTTCCCGCCACCGGAGATAAGTTTTCTGCCAGCGGAGAGACGTATTTTGTCAGCAGAGATAAGTTGTCCGGCAGGGGATATCAAATTCCCGCTACCGGAGAGACGTATTTTGTCAGCAGAGATAAGTTGTCCGGCAGGGGCTATAAATTTCCCCCTCTGGAGAAAAGTTTTCCGCCTGCGGATATAAATTTCCCGCCACCGGAGATAAGTTTTCTGCCAGCGGAGAGACGTATTTTGTCAGCAGTGCTAAGTTGTCCGGCAGGGGATATAAATTTCCCGCCACCGGAGATAAGTTTTCCGCCACCGGAGAGACGTATTTTGTCAGCAGAGATAAGTAGTCCGGCAGGGGATATAAATTTTCCGCCGCCGGAGGTAAATGTTCTGCCAGCGGAGATAAGTTTTCTGCCAGCGGAGAGAAGTATTTCGTCAGCAGAGATAAGTTGTCCGGCAGGTTCTATAAATTTCCCCCTCTGGAGAAAAGTTTTCCGCCAGCGGATATAAATTTCCCGCCACCGGAGATAAGTTTTCCGCCACCGAAAAGACGTATTTTGTCAGCAGAGATAAGTTGTCCGGCAGGGGCTATAAATTTCCCCCTCTGGAGAAAAGTTTTCCGCCAGCGGATATAAATTTCCCGCCACCGGAGATAAGTTTTCTGCCAGCGGAGAGACGTATTTTGTCAGCAGAGATAAGTTGTCCGGCAGGGGATATCAAATTCCCGCCACCGGAGAGACGTATTTTGTCAGCAGAGATAAGTTGTCCGGCAGGGGCTATAAATTTCCCCCTCTGGAGAAAAGTTTTCCGCCTGCGGATATAAATTTCCCGCCACCGGAGATAAGTTTTCTGCCAGCGGAGAGACGTATTTTGTCAGCAGAGATAAGTTGTCCGGCAGGGGCTATAAATTTCCCCCTCTGGAGAAAAGTTTTCCGCCAGCGGATATAAATTTCCCGCCACCGGAGATAAGTTTTCTGCCAGCGGAGAGACGTATTTTGTCAGCAGTGATAAGTTGTCCGGCAGGGGATATAAATTTCCCGCCACCGGAGATAAGTTTTCCGCCACCGGAGAGACGTATTTTGTCAGCAGAGATAAGTAGTCCGGCAGGGGATATAAATTTTCCGCCGCCGGAGGTAAATGTTCTGCCAGCGGAGATAAGTTTTCTGCCGGCGGAGAAACGTAGTTCGTCAGCGGAGATAAGTTGTCCGGCAGGGGCTATAATTTCCCCCTCTGGAGAAAAGTTTTCCGCCAGTGGATATAAATTTCCCGCCACCGGAGATAAGTTTTCTGCCAGCGGAGAGACGTATTTCGTCAGCAGAGATAAGTTGTCCGGCAGGTGCTATAAATTTCCGCCTCTGGAGAAAAGTTTTCCGCCAGCGGATATAAATTTCCCGCCACCGGAGATAAGTTTTCTGCCAGCGGAGAGACGTATTTTGTCAGCAGAGATAATTTGTCCGGCAGGGGATATAGATTTCCCGCCACCGGAGATAAGTTTTCCGCCGGCGGAGAGACGTATTTTGTCAGCAGATATAAGTTGTCCGGCAGGGGCTATGAATTTCCCCCTCTGGTGAAAAGTTTTCCGCCAGCGGATAGGAATTTCCCGCCACCGGAGATAAGTTTTCTGCCAGCGTAGAGACGTATTTTGCCAGCAGAGATAAGTTGTCCGGCAGGGGATATAGCTTTCACGCAAACGGAAGTAAGTTTTCCGCCAGTGGAGAGACGTATTTCGTTCGCAGAGATAAGCTGTCCGGCAGGGGATAAAAATTTCCCACCGCCGGAGCTAAGTTTTCTGCCAGCGTAGAGACGTATTTTGACAGCAGAGATAAGTTGTCCGGCAGGGGATATAGATTTCCCGCCACCGGAAGTAAGTTTTCCGCCAGTGGAGAGACGTATTTCGTTAGCAGAGATAAGCTGTCCGGCATGGGATATAAATTTCCCACCGCCGGAGATAAGTTTTCTGCCAGCGTAGAAACGTATTTTGACAGCAGAGATAAGTTGTCCGGCAGGGGATATAGATTTCCCGCCATTGGAAATAAGTTTTCCGTCAGCGGAGAGATGTATTTTGTTTGCCGAGATAAGATGTCCCGCCGCCGGAAGTAAAGGTTTTGCCAGCGGAGATAAGTTTTCTGCCGGCGGAGAAACGTAATTCGTCAGCGGGGACAAATTATCCGTCAGGGGATGTAAATTTCCCGCCGTCGGAGATAAGTTTTCCGCCAGTGGAGAGACGTATTTCGTTAGCAGAGATAAGCTGTCCGGCATGGGATATAAATTTCCCACCGCCGGAGATAAGTTTTCTGCCAGCGTAGAGACGTATTTTGACAGCAGAGATAAGTTGTCCGGCAGGGGATATAGATTTCCCGCCACCGGAGATAAGTTTTCCGCCGGCGGAGAGACGTATTTTGTCAGCAGATATAAGTTGTCCGGCAGGGGCTATGAATTTCCCCCTCTGGTGAAAAGTTTTCCGCCAGCGGATAGAAATTTCCCGCCACCGGAGATAAGTTTTCTGCCAGCGTAGAGACGTATTTTGCCAGCAAAGATAAGTTGTCCGGCAGGGGATATAGCTTTCACGCAAACGGAAGTAAGTTTTCCGCCAGTGGAGAGACGTATTTCGTTAGCAGAGATAAGCTGTCCGGCAGGGGATATAAATTTCCCACCGCCGGAGATAAGTTTTCTGTCAGCGTAGAGACGTATTTTGACAGCAGAGATAAGTTGTCCGGCAGGGGCTATAAATTCCCCCCTCTGGAGAAAAGTTTTCCGCCAGCGGATAGAAATTTCCCGCCACCGGAGATAAGTTTTCTGCCAGCGGAGAGACGTATTTTGTCAGCAGATATAAGTTGTCCGGCAGGGGCTATGAATTTCCCCCTCTGGTGAACAGTTTTCCGCCACCGGAGATAAGTTTTCTGCCAGCGTAGAGACGTATTTTGCCAGCAGAGATAAGTTGTCCGGCAGGGGATATAGCTTTCACGCAAACGGAAGTAAGTTTTCCGCCAGTGGAGAGACGTATTTCGTTAGCAGAGATAAGCTGTCCGGCAGGGGATATAAATTTCCCACCGCCGGAGATAAGTTTTCTGCCAGCGTAGAGACGTATTTTGACAGCAGAGATAAGCTGTCCGGCAGGGGATATAGTTTTCCCGCCACCGGAAGTAAGTTTACCGCCAGTGGAGAGACGTATTTCGTTAGCAGAGATAAGCTGTCCGGCATGGGATATAAATTTCCCACCGCCGGAGATAAGTTTTCTGCCAGCGTAGAGACGTATTTTGACAGCAGAGATAAGTTGTCCGGCAGGGGATATAGATTTCCCGCCACCGGAAGTAAGTTTTCCGCCAGGAGAGACGTATTTCGTTAGCAGAGATAAGCTGTCCGGCATGGGATATAAATTTCCCACCGCCGGAGATAAGTTTTCTGCCAGCGTAGAGACGTATTTCGTCAGCAGAGATAAGTTGTCCGGCAGGGGCTATAAATTCCCCCCTCTGGAGAAAAGTTTAAATTTATAAATTTCCCGCCACCGGAGATAAGTTTTCTGCCAGCGGAGAGACGTATTTTGTCAGCAGAGATAAGTTGTCCGGCAGGGGATATAAAATTCCCGCCACCGGAGATAAGTTTTCCGCCACCGGAGAGACGTATTTTGTCAGCAGAGATAAGTTGTCCGGCAGGGGCTATAAATTTCCCCCTCTGGAGAAAAGTTTTCCGCCAGCGGATAGAAATTTCCCGCCACCGGAGATAAGTTTTCTGCCAGCGTAGAGACGTATTTTGCCAGCAGAGATAAGTTTTCCGGCAGGGGATATAGCTTTCACGCAAACGGAAGTAAGTTTTCCGCCAGTGGAGAGACGTATTTCGTTAGCAGAGATAAGCTGTCCGGCAGGGGATATAAATTTCCCACCGCCGGAGATAAGTTTTCTGCCAGCGTAGAGACGTATTTTGACAGCAGAGATAAGCTGTCCGGCAGGGGATATAGTTTTCCCGCCACCGGAAGTAAGTTTACCGCCAGTGGAGAGACGTATTTCGTTAGCAGAGATAAGCTGTCCGGCATGGGATATAAATTTCCCACCGCCGGAGATAAGTTTTCTGCCAGCGTAGAGACGTATTTTGACAGCAGAGATAAGTTGTCCGGCAGGGGATATAGATTTCCCGCCACCGGAAGTAAGTTTTCCGCCAGGAGAGACGTATTTCGTTAGCAGAGATAAGCTGTCCGGCATGGGATATAAATTTCCCACCGCCGGAGATAAGTTTTCTGCCAGCGTAGAGACGTATTTCGTCAGCAGAGATTAGTTGTCCGGCAGGGGCTATAAATTCCCCCCTCTGGAGAAAAGTTTTCCGGCAGCGGATATAAATTTCCCGCCACCGGAGATAAGTTTTCTGCCAGCGGAGAGACGTATTTTGTCAGCAGAGATAAGTTGTCCGGCAGGGGATATAAAATTCCCGCCACCGGAGATAAGTTTTCCGCCACCGGAGAGACGTATTTTGTCAGCAGAGATAAGTTGTCCGGCAGGGGCTATAAATTTCCCCCTCTGGAGAAAAGTTTTCCGCCAGCGGATAGAAATTTCCCGCCACCGGAGATAAGTTTTCTGCCAGCGTAGAGACGTATTTTGCCAGCAGAGATAAGTTTTCCGGCAGGGGATATAGCTTTCACGCAAACGGAAGTAAGTTTTCCGCCAGTGGAGAGACGTATTTCGTTAGCAGAGATAAGCTGTCCGGCAGGGGATATAAATTTCCCACCGCCGGAGATAAGTTTTCTGCCAGCGTAGAGACGTATTTTGACAGCAGAGATAAGTTGTCCGGCAGGGGATATAGATTTCCCGACACCGGAAGTAAGTTTTCCGCCAGTGGAGAGACGTATTTCGTTAGCAGAGATAAGCTGTCCGGCATGGGATATAAATTTCCCACCGCCGGAGATAAGTTTTCTGCCAGCGTAGAGACGTATTTTGACAGCAGAGATAAGTTGTCCGGCAGGGGATATAGATTTCCCGACACCGGAAGTTAGTTTTCCGCCAGTGGAGAGACGTATTTCGTTAGCAGAGATAAGCTGTCCGGCATGGGATATAAATTTCCCACTGTCGGAGATAAGTTTTCTGCCAGCGTAGAGACGTATTTTGTCAGCAGAGATAAGTTGTCCGGCAGGGTATATAGATTTCCCGCCACCGGAAGTAAGTTTTCTGCCAGCGGAGAGATGTATTTTGTCAGCCGAGATAAGATTTCCGGCAGGGGATATAAATTTCCCGCCCCCGGAGGTAAATGTTCTGCCAGCGGAGATTAGTTTTCTGCCGGCGGAGAAACGTAATTCGTCAGCGGGGATAAATTATCCGTCAGGGGATGTAAATTTCCCGCCGTCGGAGATAAGTTTTCCGCCAGTGGAGAGACGTGTTTCGTTAGCAGAGATAAGTTG
Source organism: Drosophila pseudoobscura (assembly GCF_009870125.1). Classification (NCBI taxonomy): domain Eukaryota; kingdom Metazoa; phylum Arthropoda; class Insecta; order Diptera; family Drosophilidae; genus Drosophila; species Drosophila pseudoobscura. The sequence continues at coordinate 881,078 of NC_046680.1, forward strand.
TCAGGCCGGGGATATAATGTTCTCGCAGCCGGAGATAAGTTTTCTGCAAGCGAAGAGACGTATTTCGTCAGCAGAGATAAGTTTTCTGCAAGCGTAGAGACGTATTTCGTCAGCAGAGATAAGTTTTCCGGCAGGGGATATAGCTTTCACGCAAACGGAAGTAAGTTTTCCGCCAGTGGAGAGACGTATTTCGTTAGCAGAGATAAGCTGTCCGGCATGGGATATAAATTTCCCACCGCCGGAGATAAGTTTTCTGCCAGCGTAGAGACGTATTTTGACAGCAGAGATAAGTTGTCCGGCAGGGGATATAGATTTCCCGACACCGGAAGTTAGTTTTCCGCCAGTGGAGAGACGTATTTCGTTAGCAGAGATAAGCTGTCCGGCATGGGATATAAATTTCCCACTGTCGGAGATAAGTTTTCTGCCAGCGTAGAGACGTATTTTGTCAGCAGAGATAAGTTGTCCGGCAGGGTATATAGATTTCCCGCCACCGGAAGTAAGTTTTCTGCCAGCGGAGAGATGTATTTTGTCAGCCGAGATAAGATTTCCGGCAGGGGATATAAATTTCCCGCCCCCGGAGGTAAATGTTCTGCCAGCGGAGATTAGTTTTCTGCCGGCGGAGAAACGTAATTCGTCAGCGGGGATAAATTATCCGTCAGGGGATGTAAATTTCCCGCCGTCGGAGATAAGTTTTCCGCCAGTGGAGAGACGTATTTCGTTAGCAGAGATAAGTTGTCAGGCCGGGGATATAATGTTCTCGCAGCCGGAGATAAGTTTTCTGCAAGCGAAGAGACGTATTTCGTCAGCAGAGATAAGTTTTCTGCAAGCGTAGAGACGTATTTCGTCAGCAGAGATAAGTTGTCCGGCAGGGGATATATATTTCCCGCCACCGGAAATAAGTTTTCCGCCAGCGGAGAGACGTATTTCGTTAGCAGAGATAAGCTGTCCACAGGGGATATAAATTTCCCACCGCCGGAGATAAGTTTTCTGCCAGCGTAGAGACGTATTTTGACAGCAGAGATAAGTTGTCCGGCAGGGGATATAGATTTCCCGCCACCGGAAGTAAGTTTTCCGCCAGTGGAGAGACGTATTTCGTTAGCAGAGATAAGTTGTCCGGCAGGGGATATATATTTCCCGCCACCTTAAATAAGTTTTCCGCAGGCGGAGAGACGTATTTCGTTAGCAGAGATAAGTTGTCAGGCCGGGGATATAATGTTCTCGCCGCCGAAGATAAGTTTTCTGCAAGCTCAGAGACTTATTTCGTCAGCAGAGATACGTTTTCTGCAAGCGGAGAGACTTATTTCGTCAGCAGAGATAAGTTGTCCGGCAGGGGATATATATTTCCCGCCACGAGAAATAAGTTTTCCGCCAGCGTAGAGACGTATTTCGTTAGCAGAGATAAAGTGTCCGGCAGGGGATATAAATTTCCCGCCGCCGGAGGTAAATGTTCTGCCAGCAGAGATAAGTTTTCTGCCGGCGGAGGAACGTAGTTCGTCTGCGGAGATAAGTTGTCCGGCAGGGGATATAGATTTCCCGACACCGGAAGTAAGTTTTCCGCCAGTGGAGAGACGTATTTCGTTAACAGAGATAAGCTGTCCGGCAGGGGATATAAATTTCCCACCGCCGGAGATAAGTTTTCTGCCAGCGTAGAGACGTATTTTGACAGCAGAGATAAGTTGTCCGGCAGGGGATATAGATTTCCCGCCACCGGAAGTAAGTTTTCCGCCAGTGGAGAGACGTATTTCGTTAGCAGAGATAAGCTGTCCGGCATGGGATATAAATTTCCCACTGCCGGAGATAAGTTTTCCGCCAGTGGAGAGACGTATTTCGTTAGCAGAGATAAGTTGTCCGGCAGGGGATATATATTTCCCGCCACCTTAAATAAGTTTTTCGCAGGCGGAGAGACGTATTTCGTTAGCAGAGATAAGTTGTCAGGCCGGGGATATAATGTTCTCGCCGCCGAAGATAAGTTTTCTGCAAGCGCAGAGACTTATTTCGTCAGCAGAGATACGTTTTTTGCAAGCGGAGAGACTTATTTCGTCAGCAGAGATACGTTGTCCGGCAGGGGATATATATTTCCCGCCACGAGAAATAAGTTTTCCGCCAGCGTAGAGACGTATTTCGTTAGCAGAGATAAAGTGTCCGGCAGGGGATATAAATTTCCCGCCGCCGGAGGTAAATGTTCTGCCAGCAGAGATAAGTTTTCTGCCGGCGGAGGAACGTAGTTCGTCTGCGGAGATAAGTTGTCCGGCAGGGGATATAGATTTCCCGACACCGGAAGTAAGTTTTCCGCCAGTGGAGAGACGTATTTCGTTAGCAGAGATAAGCTGTCCGGCAGGGGATATAAATTTCCCACCGCCGGAGATAAGTTTTCTGCCAGCGTAGCGACGTATTTCGTCAGCAGAGATAAGTTGTCCGGCAGGGGATATAGATTTCCCGCCACCGGAAGTAAGTTTTCTGCCAGCGGAGAGATGTATTTTGTCAGCCGAGATAAGATTTCCTGCAGGGGATATAAATTTCCCACCCCCGGAGGTAAATGTTCTGCCAGCGGAGATTAGTTTTCTGCCGGCGGAGAAACGTAATTCGTCAGCGGGGATATATTGTCCGTCAGGGGATGTAAATTTCCCGCCGTCGGAGATAAGATTTCTGCCCGTGGAGAATCGTAGTTCGTCAGCGGAGATAAATTGTCAGTCAGCGGAGGAAAGTTTTCCGCCAGCAGATATAAATTTCCCGCCGCCGGAGATAAGTTTTCCGCCAGCGGAGAGACGTATTTCGTTAGCAGAGATAAGCTGTTCGGCAGGGGATATAAATTTCCCGCCGCCGGAGGTAAATGTTCTGCCAGCAGAGATAAGTTTTCTGCCGGCGGAGGAACGTAGTTCGTCAGCAGAGATAAGTTTTCTGCAAGCGGAGAGACGTATTTCGTCAGCAGAGATAAGTTGTCCGGCAGGGGATATATATTTCCCGCCACCGGAAATAAGTTTTTCGCCAGCGGAGAGTCGTATTTCGTTAGCAGAGATAAGTTGTCAGGCCGGGGATATAATGTTCTCGCCGCCGGAGATAAGTTTTCTGCAAGCGGAGAGACGTATTTCGTCAGCATAGATAAAATGTCTGGCAGGGGATATTTATTTCCCGCCGCCGGAGATACATTTTCTGCCAGCGTAGAGTCGTATTTCGTCAGCAGAGATAAGTTGTCCGGCAGGGGATATATATTTCCCGCCACCGGAAATAAGTTTTCCGCCAGCGGAGAGACGTATTTTGTTAGCAGAGATAAGTTGTCAGGCCGGGGATATAATGTTCTCGCCGCCGGAGATAAGTTTTCTGCAAGCGGAGAGACGTATTTCGTTAGCAGAGATAAGTTGTCCGGCCGGGGATATAATGTTCTCGCAGTCGGAGATAAGTTTTTTGCAAGCGAAGAGACGTATTTCGTCAGCAGAGATAAGTTTTCTGCAAGCGTAGAGACGTATTTCGTCAGCAGAGATAAGTTGTCCGGCAGGGGATATATATTTCCCGCCACCGGAAATAAGTTTTCCGCCAGCGGAGACGTATTTCGTTAGCAGAGATAAGCTGTCCACAGGGGATATAAATTTCCCACCGCCGGAGATAAGTTTTCTGCCAGCGTAGAGAAGTATTTTGACAGCAGAGATAAGTTGTCCGGCAGGGGATATAGATTTCCCGCCACCGGAAGTAAGTTTTCCGCCAGTGGAGAGACGTATTTCGTTAGCAGAGATAAGCTGTCCGGCATGGGATATAAATTTCCCACTGCCGGAGATAAGTTTTCCGCCAGTGGAGAGACGTATTTCGTTAGCAGAGATAAGTTGTCCGGCAGGGGATATATATTTCCCGCCACCTTAAATAAGTTTTCCGCAGGCGGAGAGACGTATTTCGTTAGCAGAGATAAGTTGTCAGGCCGGGGATATAATGTTCTCGCCGCCGAAGATAAGTTTTCTGCAAGCTCAGAGACTTATTTCGTCAGCAGAGATACGTTTTCTGCAAGCGGAGAGACTTATTTCGTCAGCAGAGATAAGTTGTCCGGCAGGGGATATATATTTCCCGCCACGAGAAATAAGTTTTCCGCCAGCGTAGAGACGTATTTCGTTAGCAGAGATAAAGTGTCCGGCAGGGGATATAAATTTCCCGCCGCCGGAGGTAAATGTTCTGCCAGCAGAGATAAGTTTTCTGCCGGCGGAGGAACGTAGTTCGTCTGCGGAGATAAGTTGTCCGGCAGGGGATATAGATTTCCCGACACCGGAAGTAAGTTTTCCGCCAGTGGAGAGACGTATTTCGTTAGCAGAGATAAGCTGTCCGGCAGGGGATATAAATTTCCCACCGCCGGAGATAAGTTTTCTGCCAGCGTAGAGACGTATTTTGACAGCAGAGATAAGTTGTCCGGCAGGGGATATAGATTTCCCGCCACCGGAAGTAAGTTTTCCGCCAGTGGAGAGACGTATTTCGTTAGCAGAGATAAGCTGTCCGGCAGGGGATATAAATTTCCCACCGCCGGAGATAAGTTTTCTGCCAGCGTAGAGACGTATTTCGTCAGCAGAGATAAGTTGTCCGGCAGGGAATATATATTTCCCGCCACCGGAAATAAGTTTTCCGCCAGCGGAGAGACGTATTTCGTTAGCAGAGATAAGCTGTCCACAGGGGATATAAATTTCCCACCGCCGGAGATAAGTTTTCTGCCAGCGTAGAGACGTATTTTGACAGCAGAGATAAGTTGTCCGGCAGGGGATATAGATTTCCCGCCACCGGAAGTAAGTTTTCCGCCAGTGGAGAGACGTATTTCGTTAGCAGAGATAAGTTGTCCGGCAGGGGATATATATTTCCCGCCACCTTAAATAAGTTTTCCGCAGGCGGAGAGACGTCTTTCGTTAGCAGAGATAAGTTGTCAGGCCGGGGATATAATGTTCTCGCCGCCGAAGATAAGTTTTCTGCAAGCTCAGAGACTTATTTCGTCAGCAGAGATACGTTTTCTGCAAGCGGAGAGACTTATTTCGTCAGCAGAGATAAGTTGTCCGGCAGGGGATATATATTTCCCGCCACGAGAAATAAGTTTTCCGCCAGCGTAGAGACGTATTTCGTTAGCAGAGATAAAGTGTCCGGCAGGGGATATAAATTTCCCGCCGCCGGAGGTAAATGTTCTGCCAGCAGAGATAAGTTTTCTGCCGGCGGAGGAACGTAGTTCGTCTGCGGAGATAAGTTGTCCGGCAGGGGATATAGATTTCCCGACACCGGAAGTAAGTTTTCCGCCAGTGGAGAGACGTATTTCGTTAGCAGAGATAAGCTGTCCGGCAGGGGATATAAATTTCCCACCGCCGGAGATAAGTTTTCTGCCAGCGTAGAGACGTATTTTGACAGCAGAGATAAGTTGTCCGGCAGGGGATATAGATTTCCCGCCACCGGAAGTAAGTTTTCCGCCAGTGGAGAGACGTATTTCGTTAGCAGAGATAAGCTGTCCGGCATGGGATATAAATTTCCCACTGCCGGAGATAAGTTTTCCGCCAGTGGAGAGACGTATTTCGTTAGCAGAGATAAGTTGTCCGGCAGGGGATATATATTTCCCGCCACCTTAAATAAGTTTTCCGCAGGCGGAGAGACGTATTTCGTTAGCAGAGATAAGTTGTCAGGCCGGGGATATAATGTTCTCGCCGCCGAAGATAAGTTTTCTGCAAGCGCAGAGACTTATTTCGTCAGCAGAGATACGTTTTTTGCAAGCGGAGAGACTTATTTCGTCAGCAGAGATACGTTGTCCGGCAGGGGATATATATTTCCCGCCACGAGAAATAAGTTTTCCGCCAGCGTAGAGACGTATTTCGTTAGCAGAGATAAAGTGTCCGGCAGGGGATATAAATTTCCCGCCGCCGGAGGTAAATGTTCTGCCAGCAGAGATAAGTTTTCTGCCGGCGGAGGAACGTAGTTCGTCTGCGGAGATAAGTTGTCCGGCAGGGGATATAGATTTCCCGACACCGGAAGTAAGTTTTCCGCCAGTGGAGAGACGTATTTCGTTAGCAGAGATAAGCTGTCCGGCAGGGGATATAAATTTCCCACCGCCGGAGATAAGTTTTCTGCCAGCGTAGCGACGTATTTCGTCAGCAGAGATAAGTTGTCCGGCAGGGGATATAGATTTCCCGCCACCGGAAGTAAGTTTTCTGCCAGCGGAGAGATGTATTTTGTCAGCCGAGATAAGATTTCCTGCAGGGGATATAAATTTCCCACCCCCGGAGGTAAATGTTCTGCCAGCGGAGATTAGTTTTCTGCCGGCGGAGAAACGTAATTCGTCAGCGGGGATATATTGTCCGTCAGGGGATGTAAATTTCCCGCCGTCGGAGATAAGATTTCTGCCCGTGGAGAATCGTAGTTCGTCAGCGGAGATAAATTGTCAGTCAGCGGAGGAAAGTTTTCCGCCAGCAGATATAAATTTCCCGCCGCCGGAGATAAGTTTTCCGCCAGCGGAGAGACGTATTTCGTTAGCAGAGATAAGCTGTTCGGCAGGGGATATAAATTTCCCGCCGCCGGAGGTAAATGTTCTGCCAGCAGAGATAAGTTTTCTGCCGGCGGAGGAACGTAGTTCGTCAGCAGAGATAAGTTTTCTGCAAGCGGAGAGACGTATTTCGTCAGCAGAGATAAGTTGTCCGGCAGGGGATATATATTTCCCGCCACCGGAAATAAGTTTTTCGCCAGCGGAGAGTCGTATTTCGTTAGCAGAGATAAGTTGTCAGGCCGGGGATATAATGTTCTCGCCGCCGGAGATAAGTTTTCTGCAAGCGGAGAGACGTATTTCGTCAGCATAGATAAAATGTCTGGCAGGGGATATTTATTTCCCGCCGCCGGAGATACGTTTTCTGCCAGCGTAGAGTCGTATTTCGTCAGCAGAGATAAGTTGTCCGGCAGGGGATATATATTTCCCGCCACCGGAAATAAGTTTTCCGCCAGCGGAGAGACGTATTTTGTTAGCAGAGATAAGTTGTCAGGCCGGGGATATAATGTTCTCGCCGCCGGAGATAAGTTTTCTGCAAGCGGAGAGACGTATTTCGTTAGCAGAGATAAGTTGTCCGGCCGGGGATATAATGTTCTCGCAGTCGGAGATAAGTTTTTTGCAAGCGAAGAGACGTATTTCGTCAGCAGAGATAAGTTTTCTGCAAGCGTAGAGACGTATTTCGTCAGCAGAGATAAGTTGTCCGGCAGGGGATATATATTTCCCGCCACCGGAAATAAGTTTTCCGCCAGCGGAGACGTATTTCGTTAGCAGAGATAAGCTGTCCACAGGGGATATAAATTTCCCACCGCCGGAGATAAGTTTTCTGCCAGCGTAGAGAAGTATTTTGACAGCAGAGATAAGTTGTCCGGCAGGGGATATAGATTTCCCGCCACCGGAAGTAAGTTTTCCGCCAGTGGAGAGACGTATTTCGTTAGCAGAGATAAGCTGTCCGGCATGGGATATAAATTTCCCACTGCCGGAGATAAGTTTTCTGCCAGCGTAGAGACGTATTTTGACAGCAGAGATAAGTTGTCCGGCAGGGGATATAGATTTCCCGCCACCGGAAGTAAGTTTTCTGCCAGCGGAGAGATGTATTTTGTCAGCCGAGATAAGATTTCCTGCAGGGGATATAAATTTCCCACCCCCGGAGGTAAATGTTCTGCCAGCGGAGATTAGTTTTCTGCCGGCGGAGAAACGTAATTCGTCAGCGGGGATATATTGTCCGTCAGGGGATGTAAATTTCCCGCCGTCGGAGATAAGATTTCTGCCCGTGGAGAATCGTAGTTCGTCAGCGGAGATAAATTGTCTGCCAGCGGAGATAAGTTGTCCGCCAGCGGATATAGATTTCCCGGCACCGGAAATAAGTTTTCCGTCAGCGGAGAGACGTATTTCGTAAGCAGAAATAAGGTTTCTGGCAGGGGATATTGATTTCCCACCGCCGGAGATAAGTTTTCTGCCAGCGTAGAGACGTATTTCGACAGCAGAGATAAGTTGGCCGGCAGGGGATATATATTTCCCGCCACCGGAGATAAGTTTACTGCCAGCGGAGAGACGTATTTCGTCAGCAGAGATAAGTTGTCCGGCAGAGGATATATATTTCCCGCCACCGGAAATTAGTTTTCTGCCAGCGGAGAGACGTATTTTGTCAGCCGAGATAAGATTTCCAGCAGGGGATATAAATTTCCCGCCCCCGGAGATAAATGTTCTGCCAGCGGAGATTAGTTTTCCGGCGGCGGAGAAACGTAATTCGTCAGCGGGGATAAATTATCCGTCAGGGGATGTAAATTTCCCGCCGTCGGAGATAAGATTTCTGCCCGTGGAGAATCGTAGCTCGTCAGCGGAGAGAAATTGTCTGCCAGCGGAGATAAGTTGTCCGCCAGCGGATATAGATTTCCCGGCACCAGAAATAAGTTTTCCGTCAGCGGAGAGACGTATTTCGTAAGCAGAGATAAGTTGTCTGGCAGGGGATATAAATTTCCCACCGCCGGAGATAAGTTTTCTGCCAGCGTTGAGACGTATTTCGTCAGCAGAGATAAGTTGTCCGGCAGGGGATATATATTTCCCGGCACCGGAAATAAGTTTTCCGTCAGCGGAGAGGCGTATTTTGTCAGCAGATTTAAGTTGTCCGGCAGGGGATATAGATTTCCCGCCACCGGAAGTAAGTTTTCTGACAGCGGAGAGACGTATTTCGTCAGCAGAGATAAGTTTTCCGTCAGCGGAGTTGTCCGCCAGCGGATATAGATTTCCCGCCACCGGAAGTAAGTTTTCCGCCAGTGGAGAGACGTATTTCGTTAGCAGAGATATGCTGTCCGGCATGGGATATAAATTTCCCACCGCCGGAGATAAGTTTTCTGCCAGCGTAGAGACGTATTTTGTCAGCAGAGATAAGTTGTCCGGCAGGGGATATAGATTTCCCACCTTAAATAAGTTTTCCGCCAGCGGAGAGACGTATTTCGTTAGCAGAGATAAGTTGTCCGGCAGGGGATATATATTTCCCGCCACCTTAAATAAGTTTTCCGCCAGCGGAGAGACGTATTTCGTTAGCAGAGATAAACTGTCCGGCAGGGGATATAAATTTCCCGCCGCCGGAGGTAAATGTTCTGCCAGCGGAGATTTGTTTTCTGCCGGCGGAGAAACGTAATTCGTCAGCGGGCATATATTGTCCGTCAGGGGCTGTAAATTTCCCGCCGTCGGAGATAAGATTTCTGCCCGTGGAGAATCGTAGTTCGTCAGCGGAAATAAATTGTCTGCCAGCGGAGATACGTTGTCCGCTAGCGGATATAGATTTCCCGCCACCGGAAGTAAGTTTTCCGCCAGTGGAGAGACGTATATCATTAGCAGAGATAAGCTGTCCGGCAGGGGATATTAATTTCCCACCGCCGGAGATAAGTTTTCTGCCAGCGTAGAGACGTATTTTGTCAGCAGATATAAGTTGTCCGGCAGGGGATATAGATTTCCCGCCACCGGAAGTAAGTTTTCTGCCAGCGGAGAGATGTATTTTGTCAGCCGAGATAAGATTTCCTGCAGGGGATATAAATTTCCCACCCCCGGAGGTAAATGTTCTGCCAGCGGAGATTAGTTTTCTGCCGGCGGAGAAACGTAATTCGTCAGCGGGGATATATTGTCCGTCAGGGGATGTAAATTTCCCGCCGTCGGAGATAAGATTTCTGCCAGTAGAGAATCGTAGTTCGTCAGCGGAAATAAGTTGTCAGTCAGCGGAGGAAAGTTTTCCGCCAGCAGATATAAATTTCCCGCCGCCGGAGATAAGTTTTCCGCCAGCGGAGAGACGTATTTCGTTAGCAGAGATAAGCTGTTCGGCAGGGGATATAAATTTCCCGCCGCCGGAGGTAAATGTTCTGCCAGCAGAGATAAGTTTTCTGCCGGCGGAGGAACGTAGTTCGTCAGCAGAGATAAGTTTTCTGCAAGCGGAGAGACGTATTTCGTCAGCAGAGATAAGTTGTCCGGCAGGGGATATATATTTCCCGCCACCGGAAATAAGTTTTTCGCCAGCGGAGAGTCGTATTTCGTTAGCAGAGATAAGTTGTCAGGCCGGGGATATAATGTTCTCGCCGCCGGAGATAAGTTTTCTGCAAGCGGAGAGACGTATTTCGTCAGCATAGATAAAATGTCTGGCAGGGGATATTTATTTCCCGCCGCCGGAGATACGTTTTCTGCCAGCGTAGAGTCGTATTTCGTCAGCAGAGATAAGTTGTCCGGCAGGGGATATATATTTCCCGCCACCGGAAATAAGTTTTCCGCCAGCGGAGAGACGTATTTTGTTAGCAGAGATAAGTTGTCAGGCCGGGGATATAATGTTCTCGCCGCCGGAGATAAGTTTTCTGCAAGCGGAGAGACGTATTTCGTTAGCAGAGATAAGTTGTCCGGCCGGGGATATAATGTTCTCGCAGTCGGAGATAAGTTTTTTGCAAGCGAAGAGACGTATTTCGTCAGCAGAGATAAGTTTTCTGCAAGCGTAGAGACGTATTTCGTCAGCAGAGATAAGTTGTCCGGCAGGGGATATATATTTCCCGCCACCGGAAATAAGTTTTCCGCCAGCGGAGACGTATTTCGTTAGCAGAGATAAGCTGTCCACAGGGGATATAAATTTCCCACCGCCGGAGATAAGTTTTCTGCCAGCGTAGAGAAGTATTTTGACAGCAGAGATAAGTTGTCCGGCAGGGGATATAGATTTCCCGCCACCGGAAGTAAGTTTTCCGCCAGTGGAGAGACGTATTTCGTTAGCAGAGATAAGCTGTCCGGCATGGGATATAAATTTCCCACTGCCGGAGATAAGTTTTCTGCCAGCGTAGAGACGTATTTTGACAGCAGAGATAAGTTGTCCGGCAGGGGATATAGATTTCCCGCCACCGGAAGTAAGTTTTCTGCCAGCGGAGAGATGTATTTTGTCAGCCGAGATAAGATTTCCTGCAGGGGATATAAATTTCCCACCCCCGGAGGTAAATGTTCTGCCAGCGGAGATTAGTTTTCTGCCGGCGGAGAAACGTAATTCGTCAGCGGGGATATATTGTCCGTCAGGGGATGTAAATTTCCCGCCGTCGGAGATAAGATTTCTGCCCGTGGAGAATCGTAGTTCGTCAGCGGAGATAAATTGTCTGCCAGCGGAGATAAGTTGTCCGCCAGCGGATATAGATTTCCCGGCACCGGAAATAAGTTTTCCGTCAGCGGAGAGACGTATTTCGTAAGCAGAAATAAGTTTTCTGGCAGGGGATATTGATTTCCCACCGCCGGAGATAAGTTTTCTGCCAGCGTAGAGACGTATTTCGACAGCAGAGATAAGTTGGCCGGCAGGGGATATATATTTCCCGCCACCGGAGATAAGTTTACTGCCAGCGGAGAGACGTATTTCGTCAGCAGAGATAAGTTGTCCGGCAGAGGATATATATTTCCCGCCACCGGAAATTAGTTTTCTGCCAGCGGAGAGACGTATTTTGTCAGCCGAGATAAGATTTCCAGCAGGGGATATAAATTTCCCGCCCCCGGAGATAAATGTTCTGCCAGCGGAGATTAGTTTTCCGGCGGCGGAGAAACGTAATTCGTCAGCGGGGATAAATTATCCGTCAGGGGATGTAAATTTCCCGCCGTCGGAGATAAGATTTCTGCCCGTGGAGAATCGTAGCTCGTCAGCGGAGAGAAATTGTCTGCCAGCGGAGATAAGTTGTCCGCCAGCGGATATAGATTTCCCGGCACCTGAAATAAGTTTTCCGTCAGCGGAGAGACGTATTTCGTAAGCAGAGATAAGTTGTCTGGCAGGGGATATAAATTTCCCACCGCCGGAGATAAGTTTTCTGCCAGCGTTGAGACGTATTTCGTCAGCAGAGATAAGTTGTCCGGCAGGGGATATATATTTCCCGGCACCGGAAATAAGTTTTCCGTCAGCGGAGAGGCGTATTTTGTCAGCAGATTTAAGTTGTCCGGCAGGGGATATAGATTTCCCGCCACCGGAAGTAAGTTTTCTGACAGCGGAGAGACGTATTTCGTCAGCAGAGATAAGTTTTCCGTCAGCGGAGTTGTCCGCCAGCGGATATAGATTTCCCGCCACCGGAAGTAAGTTTTCCGCCAGTGGAGAGACGTATTTCGTTAGCAGAGATATGCTGTCCGGCATGGGATATAAATTTCCCACCGCCGGAGATAAGTTTTCTGCCAGCGTAGAGACGTATTTTGTCAGCAGAGATAAGTTGTCCGGCAGGGGATATAGATTTCCCACCTTAAATAAGTTTTCCGCCAGCGGAGAGACGTATTTCGTTAGCAGAGATAAGTTGTCCGGCAGGGGATATATATTTCCCGCCACCTTAAATAAGTTTTCCGCCAGCGGAGAGACGTATTTCGTTAGCAGAGATAAACTGTCCGGCAGGGGATATAAATTTCCCGCCGCCGGAGGTAAATGTTCTGCCAGCGGAGATTTGTTTTCTGCCGGCGGAGAAACGTAATTCGTCAGCGGGCATATATTGTCCGTCAGGGGCTGTAAATTTCCCGCCGTCGGAGATAAGATTTCTGCCCGTGGAGAATCGTAGTTCGTCAGCGGAAATAAATTGTCTGCCAGCGGAGATACGTTGTCCGCTAGCGGATATAGATTTCCCGCCACCGGAAGTAAGTTTTCCGCCAGTGGAGAGACGTATATCATTAGCAGAGATAAGCTGTCCGGCAGGGGATATTAATTTCCCACCGCCGGAGATAAGTTTTCTGCCAGCGTAGAGACGTATTTTGTCAGCAGATATAAGTTGTCCGGCAGGGGATATAGATTTCCCGCCACCGGAAGTAAGTTTTCCGTCAGCGGAGAGACGTATTTCGTCAGAAAAGATAAGTTGTCTGGCAGGGGATATAGACTTCCCGCCACCGGAAGTAAGTTTTCTGCCAGCGGAGAGATGTATTTTGTCAGCCGAGATAAGATTTCCGGCAGGGGATATAAATTTCCCGCCCCCGGAGGTAAATGTTCTGCCAGCGGAGATTAGTTTTCTGCCGGCGGAGAAACGTAACTCGTCAGCGGGCATATATTGTCCGTCAGGGGATGTAAATTTCCCGCCGTCGAAGATAAGATTTCTGCCCGTGGAGAATCGTAGTTCGTCAGCGGAGATAAATTGTCTGCCAGCGGAGATAAGTTGTCCGCCAGCGGATATAGATTTCCCGCCACCGGAAGTAAGTTATCCGCCAGTGGAGAGACGTATTTTGTCAGCAGATATAAGTTGTCCGGCAGGGGATATAGACTTCCCGCCACCGGAAGTAAGTTTTCTGCCAGCGGAGAGATGTATTTTGTCAGCCGAGATAAGATTTCCGGCAGGGGATATAAATTTCCCGCCCCCGGAGGTAAATGTTCTGCCAGCGGAGATTAGTTTTCTGCCGGCGGAGAAACGTAACTCGTCAGCGGGCATATATTGTCCGTCAGGGGATGTAAATTTCCCGCCGTCGAAGATAAGATTTCTGCCCGTGGAGAATCGTAGTTCGTCAGCGGAGATAAATTGTCTGCCAGCGGAGATAAGTTGTCCGCCAGCGGATATAGATTTCCCGGCACCGGAAATAAGTTTTCCGTCAGCGGAGAGACGTATTTCGTCAGAAAAGATAAGTTGTCTGGCAGGGGATATAGATTTCCCGCAACAGGAAGTAAGTTTTCCGCCAGCGGAGAGACGTATTTCGTTAGGAGAGATAAGCTGTCCGGCAGGGGATATAAATTTCCCGCCGCCGGAGATAAGTTTTCTGCCAGCGTATAGACGTATTTTGTCAGCAGAGATAAGTTGTCCGGCAGGGGATATAGATTTCCCGCCACCGGAAGTAAGTTTTCCGCCAGCGTAGAGACGTATTTCGTTAGCAGAGGTAAGCTGTCCGGCAGGGGATATAAATTTCCCGCCGCCGGAAGTAAATGTTCTGCCAGCGGAGATCAGTTTTCTGCCGGCGGAGAAACGTAGCTCGTCAGCGGAAATAAAATGTCCGCCAGCGCAGATAAGATGTCTGTCAGCGGAGAAAAGTTTTCCGCCAGCAGATATAAATTTCCCGCCGCCGGAGATAAGTTTTCCGCCAGCGGAGAGACGTATTTCGTTAGCAGAGATAAGCTGTTCGGCAGCGGATATAAATTTCCCGCCGCCGGAGGTAAATGTTCTGCCAGCAGAGATAAGTTTTCTGCAAACGGACAGACGTATTTCGTCAGCAGAGATAAGTTGTCCGGCAGGGGATATATATTTCCCACCACGAGAAATAAGTTTTCCTCCAGCGGAGAGACGTATTTCGTCAGCAAAGATAAGTTGTCCGGCAGGGGATATAGATATCCCGCCACCGGAAGTAAGTTTTCCGCCAGCGGAGAGACGTATTTCGTTAGCAGAGATAAGCTGTCCGGCAGGGGATATAAATTTCCCGCCGCCGGAGATAAATGTTCTGCCAGCGGAGATTAGTTTTCTGCCGGCGGAGAAACGTAATTCGTCAGCGGGGATAAATTATCCGTCAGGGGATGTAAATTTCCCGCCGTCGCACATAAGATTTCTGCCCGTGGAGAATCGTAGTTCGTTAGCGGAGATAAATTGTCTGCCAGCGGAGATAAGTTGTCCGCCAGCGGATATAGATTTCCCGGCACCGGAAATAAGTTTTCCGTCAGCGGAGAGACGTATTTCGTAAGCAGAGATAAGTTGTCTGGCAGGGGATATAAATTTCCCACCGCCGGAGATAAGTTTTCTGCCAGCGTTGAGACGTATTTCGTCAGCAGAAATAAGTTGTCCGGCAGAGGATATAGATTTCCCGCCACCGGAAGTAAGTTTTCTGCCAGCGGAGAGACGTATTTCGTCAGCAGAGATAAGTTTTCCGCCAACGGAGAGACGTATTTCGTTAGCAGAGATAAGCTGTCCGCCAGGGGATATAAATTTCCCGCCGCCGGAGGTAAATGTTCTGCCAGCGGAGATCAGTTTTCTGCCGGCGGAGAAACGTAGCTCGTCAGCGGAAATAAAATGTCCGCCAGCGCAGATAAGATGTCTGTCAGCGGAGAAAAGTTTTCCGCCAGCAGATATAAATTTCCCGCCGCCGGAGATAAGTTTTCCGCCAGCGGAGAGACGTATTTCGTTAGCAGAGATAAGCTGTTCGGCAGCGGATATAAATTTCCCGCCGCCGGAGGTAAATGTTCTGCCAGCAGAGATAAGTTTTCTGCAAACGGAGAGACGTATTTCGTCAGCAGAGATAAGTTGTCCGGCAGGGGATATATATGTAGGGTTGGCAGCCCTTTAATGAGTATCGATCTATCGCTAGGGATAGTCAAGGGTAGAGGAAGATATATCGATAGTGAGTAAGAGTTCGACTGCGGGAGCGAGTAGACGTACAGAGAAGAACGCGTTAAGAAAAAGAAACTTATTGTAACCATTTATTAAAATAAAGACAATACAACGATGTGTGGCTTATATTTGATGGAGTTTCTGGAGCGGATTCTTACTCACTTGTAGGGAGCCCACCAAGGATCCCTACAATTTGGGGGCTCGTCCGGGATAGAACCACAAGTGAATGTGTATTCGTGTACAAGTTGCCAATACCATCAAGTTTTGCGCAACATTGTGAAATTACGACGAACGAAGCAACGAAGATCAGAGGAAAGGAGATGCCGAGAAGCGGCTGTGAGAAACGAAAATAAAGAGGAAAGAGGACGCAAAACGACTCCATTCGTTTTCGTCAAGGTTCAGAGAGCAGAGGTAGCTAACGACGAAGAGCTACAAAGCTACAAAACGACGAAGAGCTACAAAACGACGAGGCTTCAAAACGACGAGGCTACAAAACGACGCAGACCCGAAAACGACGAGGAAAGAGGACGCAAAACGACACTATTCGTTTTCGTCAAAGTTCAGAGAGCAGAGGTAGCTAACGGCGAAGAGCTACAGAGCTACAAAACGACGCAGACCCGAAAACGACGAGGAAAGAGGACGCAAAACGACACTATTCGTTTTCGTCAGAAGAGCACGGCAAACGGGAAAGAGTGAAAAGCCAACGACGAAAGTACGGAGCAAAGAGGACTGAAGAGACGTTCAGATTGCGAACGTGCAGAAAAGAGGAAAGCAGAAACGACGAAACAACAACAGTGGTACTTCGCACGGCCACGTGCGGCTTGTATACCCTGCGAACGACAACGACGTGAAGAAGACAGAGAAGAAGAACGCATCGTTTATCTGCGTGTATTGGAAAAGACGATTCTCACACCTGATGTCTGTATACGCAAGTATTGAATATACAGAATAGATTTAGGGTGTTGCAAATTTTAAGAAGCGGATTTAACGTAAACTATATTTTAGCTAATTGTAATATGCAACGCGAAGAAATCTTAGACCTAACCGTAGCAGAGTTGAAGGAAAAGTTGAAAGAGCTACATCTGCAGCATTCAGGTGTTAAATCAGTTTTACGGGAGAGACTATATTCGTATTTTAGACTAGATCAAGACGAAAACGAAGAATCTGTATACGAAGAAACGATCAATATAACTGGGGACGAACAGACAGAAGACGCGCCAATTTTAAATTCGGTAGGAGAAGCAGCAGTTGGTAGTTCAGTAAACATGGCGTTCACATTAAGAGACATCGAAGAATCCCTTTCAGCATTTACGGGCAATGGTTCTCCGGATGTTGATAACTGGCTACGTGATTTTGAACTTAATGCCTTAACAGTGAATTGGAATGATTTGCAAAAGTTTATATATGGCAGGACATTAGTGAAAGGTGCAGCGAAATTATTTTTGAGCAGTCAATCAGGCATTAATGATTGGAATTCTCTGAAGGAAGCACTAAAAAGTGAATTTAGTGAGAAGTTAACGGCAAAGCAAGTTCATAAGCTATTAGAAAATAGAAAGAAGACCCATAAAGAGACTTTAATTGAATATTTTTATAGCATGTGTACCTTGGCAAGTCAATCCCAGTTAGATGAAGAAAGTATTATTGAATATATTATTGAGGGCATTCCAGACTCCAAGCAAAACAAAAGCTGTCTGTACCAAGCAAACAATTTTAAAGATTTTCGTGAGCAAATTAAGATTTATGAAAAGATCAGTGCAAATCAAGGAAGTACGCTAAAGGCAAACCCAAAGTTTGAGAATAGTTCGGTAAAAATCAAGGATGAAAGGCGTTGTTTCAAATGTGGAGGTAGTAATCATATTGCAAAGTATTGCAAGGAAAGTGCCGTCAAATGTTTTAATTGCAATCAACTAGGTCACAAGGCAAATCAATGCGAGGCAAAAGGTTCACGAATGGCAACAGAGAAGAAAATTTCAAATGTCCAGCAATTTTCTCAGACCAGTTTTAATCGGGCTTTTAAGAATGTTGAAATCGGTAATGAAGATATCACTGCATTGTTTGATTCGGGCAGCGATATTTGTACCATGAGCGAGAAAGTCTACAGAAAGATTTTCCCAGTTGCGTTGAAAAACGATATAAAAGAATTGATCGGAATAGGAGGCAAGAAAATATATACGTTGGGTTCATTTAATGTTGTTACTAAGTTGGATGACGTTCCTTTGGAAATGTGTTTCCATGTAGTCCGTGACGATGATACCCTGTACGAAGGTGTAATTGGAAGTGATGTTCTTGATTTTGTCAGTGCAAGCATAGGGAAGAAAGGAGTTTTCTTTCATTCAATAAATGACATCCGTCAAGGGGAGCTTGAAGTTCCACCGGAAAAGGAGTATGTTAGCAGTAGTTTCACTAAAGGAAGCCGCAATCTAGAGTTCATTAAATATAGTGATACTCAAGTGAGCAGGCCTCCGGATTCAGGGAGCGGAATTGATGAATTGGAAAAGACGTTCCATCAGATACTGTCGAGCAATATTATTGAAGAGTTTTCACGAGGAATAGACCTGTCGCATTTGAACCGTGAGGTGAGGTCAATAATAGCAGGATTGGTAGAAAATTATAAGCCCGTAAAACCAGAAAACAGCCCTGTTGAAATGAAGATAATATTGTCAGATGAAGTACCGGTCCGTCAAAGACCTAGACGCCTACCTTACGTGGACAATGAGAAAGTCGATAAGCAGGTCAGGGATTGGTTAAAGGAGGGAATAATTCGCCATAGTGTTTCTGAATACTCGTCCCCTGTAGTGCTTGTCGCCAAGAAGGATGGCTCAAAAAGACTTTGTTGTGATTATAAAAAACTTAATGAAAAGATAATTCGTGACAATTTTCCAATGGCGTTAATCGACGATGTTTTACTCAAGCTTCAGGATGGACGTGTTTTCACTACGTTGGACTTGTGTAATGGGTTTTTTCACGTGCCAGTACATGAGGATTCTCGTAAATATACCTCTTTTGTCACACAGAGTGGACAGTATGAATTTAATTATGTACCATTTGGGATGACTAACTCCCCTCCAGTATTTATGAGGTACATATATGCTGTTTTCAGACCATTGATAGATGACGGTATTTTGACTCTGTATATGGACGATATTATTATTCCATCAAAGGATGTGCAAGAAGGACTTGAAAAATTAAAGAAGGTGTTGAGTATCGCAGAGATTTCAGGATTACGCATAAAATGGGAGAAATCGCAAGTGTTACAGCGCAAGGTTAATTTTTTGGGTTACATAATAGAGAATTCAACGATAAGACCATCTCAAGATAAAACTTCGGCAGTTGAAAATTTTCCAATTCCGAGAGACAGGAAACAAGTTCAACGCTATTTGGGCCTAACTTCCTATTTCCGTAGATTTGTTAAGGATTTTGCTGTCGTGGCCAGACCACTGACAAACTTGATGAAAAAGGATGTTTCTTTCAAAATGGGTGAAGAAGAGTTGGCATCATTCAATCAGTTGAAAGTTTATTTATCCTGTTCTCCTGTTTTAAAGTTGTTTAATCAGAAGGGCAAAACTGAAGTTCACTGCGATGCAAGTATGTATGGGTATGGAGCTATACTTTTGCAAATGGACTCAGAGGATCAATGTTTCCACCCGGTAGAATATATGAGTCGTAAGACAACCCCAGCTGAAGAAAAGTATCCTTCATACGAGATTGAAGTACTCGCTATAGTGCAGGCTTTAAAGAAGTGGAGAGTGTATTTGCTTGGGAGAAAGATAAAAATTATTACTGACTGTAATGCTTTTGCGTTAACGATGAGGAAACAAGATGTTCCAGTTAAGGTATCTCGTTGGGCCATTTTTCTTCAGGACTTCGATTATGAAATTGAGCATCGTTCAGGGACAAAGATGAAACACGTCGATGCATTGAGTAGAGTGCATTGTTTGTTGTTGGAAGATTCACTGAGACATCGAATAAAGCAGGCTCAACGTCAGGATATTTGGATATCAGCAATTTGTAAAGTGCTAGAGTCGGGTTCTTACGACGACTTTTATTTGACATTTTGCACAAGGATCCAGTTAAAGAGTTGATCGTAATACCATCTGGGATGGAAAGCGAAATCATAATGATTGCTCATCGTCAGGGTCATTTTGGTGTCAAAAGAACTATCGATTTAGTGCAGCGCGAATACTTTATTCCAGAGTTGTTAGGAAAAGTGGATAGGATTGTTAAGTCGTGTGTGGAGTGCATTGTGAGCGACGCAAAATGTGGAAAGAAAGAAGGGTATTTGAATGTAATTGACAAATCTGATGAGCCTTTGCAAACGTATCATATTGACCATATTGGACCGATGGAGTTGACTAAGAAACAGTATAACCACGTCCTAGTAGTTGTCGACGCTTTTTCTAAATTTGTCTGGCTTTATCCAACAAAGAGTACAGGCGCTGATGATGTGGTTGATAGGTTGCAGAAACAGGGCGAAGTTTTTGGAAACCCGAAGCGTGTGATCACGGATAGAGGCACTGCATTTACTGCTAATGTTTTCGAGGAATATTGTAAGGAACAGGATATCCAACATTTGGTGATAGCGACAGGAGTGCCGCGTGGTAATGGACAGGTAGAGCGAATTAAAAAGGTCGTTACTACTATGTTAACTAAGCTTTGCGCAGAAGATCCGAAAGCCTGGTACAAGCATGTTGGTAGGGTACAATCGTTTATAAACTCCACTCCTCCGAGAAGTACCAAGATATCCCCATTTAAGATTTTGACAGGCATCAAAATGAGGACAAAGTATGACAGTGACTTAGAAAAGCTTGTTGAGGAAGAGTATATTTTAGAGCTGCAGCAGGAGAAAGAAGAAATTCGCAAGATAGCCAGAGATAACATAGTGCAGATACAAAATGAAAATTGCAAGTCATTCAACAAGTCCCGGAAACCAGAAAAAGAGTACCAAGTTAATGATATGGTAGCTATTAAGCGTACCCAATTTGGAACCGGATTGAAGCTAAAGGGAAGATTCTTGGGTCCTTATATTGTGACGCGTAAACTAAGACATGGACGGTACATTGTTGAGAAAGTGGGTGATGGTGAAGGGCCTTTGAAGACCAATACGGTGGCAGAGTATATGAAGATGTGGTCTCAATCATTCGGGTCGAATGATGAGTCAGGACGGCCGAATGTAGGGTTGGCAGCCCTTTAATGAGTATCGATCTATCGCTAGGGATAGTCAAGGGTAGAGGAAGATATATCGATAGTGAGTAAGAGTTCGACTGCGGGAGCGAGTAGACGTACAGAGAAGAACGCGTTAAGAAAAAGAAACTTATTGTAACCATTTATTAAAATAAAGACAATACAACGATGTGTGGCTTATATTTGATGGAGTTTCTGGAGCGGATTCTTACTCACTTGTAGGGAGCCCACCAAGGATCCCTACATATATTTCCCACCACGAGAAATAAGTTTTCCGCCAGCGGAGAGACGTATTTCGTTAGCAGAGATAAGTTGTCCGGCAGGGGATATAGATATCCCGCCACCGGAAGTAAATGTTCTGCCAGCGGAGATCAGTTTTCTGCCGGCGGAGAAACGTAGCTCGTCAGCGGAAATAAAATGTCCGCCAGCGCAGATAAGATGTCTGTCAGCGGAGAAAAGTTTTCCGCCAGCAGATATAAATTTCCCGCCGCCGGAGATAAGTTTTCCGCCAGCGGAGAGACGTATTTCGTTAGCAGAGATAAGCTGTTCGGCAGCGGATATAAATTTCCCGCCGCCGGAGGTAAATGTTCTGCCAGCAGAGATAAGTTTTCTGCAAACGGACAGACGTATTTCGTCAGCAGAGATAAGTTGTCCGGCAGGGGATATATATTTCCCACCACGAGAAATAAGTTTTCCTCCAGCGGAGAGACGTATTTCGTCAGCAAAGATAAGTTGTCCGGCAGGGGATATAGATATCCCGCCACCGGAAGTAAGTTTTCCGCCAGCGGAGAGACGTATTTCGTTAGCAGAGATAAGCTGTCCGGCAGGGGATATACATTTCCCGCCGCCGGAGATAAATGTTCTGCCAGCGGAGATTAGTTTTCTGCCGGCGGAGAAACGTAATTCGTCAGCGGGGATAAATTATCCGTCAGGGGATGTAAATTTCCCGCCGTCGCAGATAAGATTTCTGCCCGTGGAGAATCGTAGTTCGTTAGCTGAGATAAATTGTCTGCCAGCGGAGATAAGTTGTCCGCCAGCGGATATAGATTTCCCGGCACCGGAAATAAGTTTTCCGTCAGCGGAGAGACGTATTTCGTAAGCAGAGATAAGTTGTCTGGCAGGGGATATAAATTTCCCACCGCCGGAGATAAGTTTTCTGCCAGCGTTGAGACGTATTTCGTCAGCAGAGATAAGTTGTCCGGCAGGGGATATATATTTCCCGCCACCGGAGATAAGTTTACTGCCAGCGGAGAGACGTATTTCGTCAGCAGAAATAAGTTGTCCGGCAGAGGATATAGATTTCCCGCCACCGGAAGTAAGTTTTCTGCCAGCGGAGAGACGTATTTCGTCAGCAGAGATAAGTTTTCCGCCAACGGAGAGACGTATTTCGTTAGCAGAGATAAGCTGTCCGCCAGGGGATATAAATTTCCCGCCGCCGGAGGTAAATGTTCTGCCAGCGGAGATTAGTTTTCTGCCGGCGGAGAAACGTAATTCGTCAGCGGGGATAAATTATCCGTCAGGGGATGTAAATTTCCCGCCGTCGGAGATAAGATTTCTGCCCGTGGAGAATCGTAGTTCGTCAGCGGAGATAAATTGTCTGCCAGCGGAGATAAGTCGTCCGCCAGCGGATATAGATTTCCCGGCACCGGAAATAAGTTTAACGCGTTAAGAAAAAGAAACTTATTGTAACCATTTATTAAAATAAAGACAATACAACGATGTGTGGCTTATATTTGATGGAGTTTCTGGAGCGGATTCTTACTCACTTGTAGGGAGCCCACCAAGGATCCCTACATATATTTCCCACCACGAGAAATAAGTTTTCCGCCAGCGGAGAGACGTATTTCGTTAGCAGAGATAAGTTGTCCGGCAGGGGATATAGATATCCCGCCACCGGAAGTAAATGTTCTGCCAGCGGAGATCAGTTTTCTGCCGGCGGAGAAACGTAGCTCGTCAGCGGAAATAAAATGTCCGCCAGCGCAGATAAGATGTCTGTCAGCGGAGAAAAGTTTTCCGCCAGCAGATATAAATTTCCCGCCGCCGGAGATAAGTTTTCCGCCAGCGGAGAGACGTATTTCGTTAGCAGAGATAAGCTGTTCGGCAGCGGATATAAATTTCCCGCCGCCGGAGGTAAATGTTCTGCCAGCAGAGATAAGTTTTCTGCAAACGGACAGACGTATTTCGTCAGCAGAGATAAGTTGTCCGGCAGGGGATATATATTTCCCACCACGAGAAATAAGTTTTCCTCCAGCGGAGAGACGTATTTCGTCAGCAAAGATAAGTTGTCCGGCAGGGGATATAGATATCCCGCCACCGGAAGTAAGTTTTCCGCCAGCGGAGAGACGTATTTCGTTAGCAGAGATAAGCTGTCCGGCAGGGGATATACATTTCCCGCCGCCGGAGATAAATGTTCTGCCAGCGGAGATTAGTTTTCTGCCGGCGGAGAAACGTAATTCGTCAGCGGGGATAAATTATCCGTCAGGGGATGTAAATTTCCCGCCGTCGCAGATAAGATTTCTGCCCGTGGAGAATCGTAGTTCGTTAGCTGAGATAAATTGTCTGCCAGCGGAGATAAGTTGTCCGCCAGCGGATATAGATTTCCCGGCACCGGAAATAAGTTTTCCGTCAGCGGAGAGACGTATTTCGTAAGCAGAGATAAGTTGTCTGGCAGGGGATATAAATTTCCCACCGCCGGAGATAAGTTTTCTGCCAGCGTTGAGACGTATTTCGTCAGCAGAGATAAGTTGTCCGGCAGGGGATATATATTTCCCGCCACCGGAGATAAGTTTACTGCCAGCGGAGAGACGTATTTCGTCAGCAGAAATAAGTTGTCCGGCAGAGGATATAGATTTCCCGCCACCGGAAGTAAGTTTTCTGCCAGCGGAGAGACGTATTTCGTCAGCAGAGATAAGTTTTCCGCCAACGGAGAGACGTATTTCGTTAGCAGAGATAAGCTGTCCGCCAGGGGATATAAATTTCCCGCCGCCGGAGGTAAATGTTCTGCCAGCGGAGATTAGTTTTCTGCCGGCGGAGAAACGTAATTCGTCAGCGGGGATAAATTATCCGTCAGGGGATGTAAATTTCCCGCCGTCGGAGATAAGATTTCTGCCCGTGGAGAATCGTAGTTCGTCAGCGGAGATAAATTGTCTGCCAGCGGAGATAAGTCGTCCGCCAGCGGATATAGATTTCCCGGCACCGGAAATAAGTTTTCCGTCAGCGGAGAGACGTATTTCGTAAGCAGAGATAAGTTGTCTGGCAGGGGATATAAATTTCCCACCGCTGGAGATAAGTTTTCTGGCAGCGTTGAGACGTATTTCGTCAGCAGAGATAAGTTGTCCGGCAGGGGATATATATTTCCCGCCACCGGAGATAAGTTTACTGCCAGCGGAGAGACGTATTTCGTCAGCAGAGATAAGTTGTCCGGCAGAGGATATAGATTTCCCGGCACCGGAAATAAGTTTTCCGTCAGCGGAGAGACGTATTTCGTTAGCAGAGATAAGCTGTCCGCCAGGGGATATAAATTTCCCGCCGCCGGAGGTAAATGTTCTACCAGCGGAGATTAGTTTTCTGCCGGCGGAGAAACGTAATTCGTCAGCGGGGATAAATTATCCGTCAGGGGATGTAAATTTCCCGCCGTCGGAGATAAGATTTCTGCCCGTGGAGAATCGTAGTTCGTCAGCGGAGATAAATTGTCTGCCAGCGGATATAGATTTCCCAGGGCCGGAAATAAGTTTTCCTCCAACGGAGAGACGTTTTTCGTTAGCAGAGATAAGCTGTCCGCCAGGGGATATAAATTTCCCGCCGCCGGAGGTAAATGTTCTGCCAGCGGAGATTAGTTTTCTGCCGGCGGAGAAACGTAATTCGTCAGCGGGGATAAATTATCCGTCAGAGAATGTAAATTTCCCGCCGTCGGAGATAAGATTTCTGCCCGTGGAGAATCGTAGTTCGTCAGCGGAGATAAATTGTCTGCCAGCGGATATAGATTTCCCAGGGCCGGAAATAAGTTATCCTCCAACGGAGAGACGTATTTCGTTAGCAGAGATAAGCTGTCCGCCAGGGGATATAAATTTCCCGCCGCCGGAGGTAAATGTTCTGCCAGCGGAGATTAGTTTTCTGCCGGCGGAGAAACGTAATTCGTCAGCGGGGATAAATTATCCGTCAGGGGATGTAAATTTCCCGCCGTCGGAGATAAGATTTCTGCCCGTGGAGAATCGTAGTTCGTCAGCGGAGATAAATTGTCTGCCAGCGGATATAGATTTCCCAGGGCCGGAAATAAGTTTTCCTCCAACGGAGAGACGTATTTCGTTAGCAGAGATAAGCTGTCCGCCAGGGGATATAAATTTCCCGCCGCCGGAGGTAAATGTTCTACCAGCGGAGATTAGTTTTCTGCCGGCGGAGAAACGTAATTCGTCAGCGGAAATAAATTATCCGTCAGGGGATGTAAATTTCCCGCCGTCGGAGATAAGATTTCTGCCCGTGGAGAATCGTAGTTCGTCAGCGGAGATAAATTGTCTGCCAGCGGATATAGATTTCCCAGGGCCGGAAATAAGTTTTCCTCCAACGGAGAGACGTATTTCGTTAGCAGAGATAAGATTTCCGGCAGGGGATATAAATTTCCCGCCCCCGGAGGTAAATGTTCTGCCAGCGGAGATTAGTTTTCTGCCGGCGGAGAAACGTAACTCGTCAGCGGGCATATATTGTCCGTCAGGGGATGTAAATTTCCCGCCGTCGGAGATAAGATTTCTGCCAGTGGAGAATCGTAGTTCGTCAGCGGAGATAAAGTGTCTGCCAGCGGAGATAAGTTGTCCGCAAGCGGATATAGATTTCCCGGCACCGGAAATAAGTTTTCTGCCAGCGTAGAGACGTATTTCGTCAGCAGAGATAAGTTGTCCGGCAGGGAATATATGTAAGATTAATATTAAAGTATCGTTTATTAATAATGTTTTGATCGAAAAAGAGTACAAAGTGTTTGATTTAAGATGTGCAATTAATGATTCTGTTCTTCCGACTTTTTGTTCAACTTTCTGCTTCTACTTCCAACAACCGACTCCCATATCGATAACCCCTTATCGGCTAGGTCTTTTAAACATCGGTTAAGTCTGGTTATATCGGTTAGGTCTTATCGATGGTATCTTAAGTTCAAATGTTAATTTAGATGGGATAGTGTTAACTGCTTGATACACTGTCCTTTACATTCGGCCCTCCTGCTCATCTTCATCTGTCCCAGATGATAATATATCCTCGTTCTCTGAGAAAAAACGCCATAGCTTCTTATTGTCACTGCTCGTTGCGGTGATGTTTGGCCCCTCGACTTGACCAACCTTTCTGACGTCGTAGCGACCGTTCCGCTTTACCTTGGTGACTTCATATGGGCCTAGATACTCGCTGGCCAACTTGCGTCCTGCGACGAACTGCGTCCTCTTGATCGCGACCACGTCTCCTAGTCTGTAGCCGTGCTCAGGTCGTCGTTTTTTATCATAATTGCGCTTGTACACCTCTTGCGCCTCCTCAATGTTTTGTTTCGCTTGGTCACGCAGTTCTTGGCGCTCGTTGTTAAACTGCGTAACCAACTCCTCGTTGAGAACCTCCAATAGTCGACTTTCAGCTTGTCTGTGCATCTTTGTCCCAAACATGACCTCGAATGGCGACGACTTCAGCGTAGAATGCACATGCGAATTAATCGCCATCTGAACCTTTGGCACATGCTTGTACCACTTCGTTGACTCCTGAGCTGAGAGCTTTGCGATGATACCCAAAATTGAACGGTTCACCCGCTCAATCTGACCGTTGCCTCTCGCCACACCTGTCGTTGTACACACATGTTCGACTTTGTTCTCGTTGAGAAACTCGCTGAATGCGTTGGATGTAAACGCTGCTCCTCTGTCGCTGACTATGCGCTTGGGAAAACCAAACACAGATGACCAATCTCTCAGCCTCTTCACAACTTCTTTGTGACCTGTTGACTTAGTTGGGAACAGCCACACAAACTTGTAGAATGCATCTACCACAGCAAAAATGTACTTGTATTGCATGGCTGTCGCAACCATTGGTCCCAAATGATCAACGTGCAGCGTGTATAGTGGTGTGTGTGACGACGCTTCGGCCGGGGTATGCTCGTCGCGCCGGGTTTCACAGAAATTTGTTTGATCTCTGGGTGTGGTAGCTGAAAGAGAGTCTCGTGGTTCAAGAATAAGGCAGGCTGGGATCGGTAATAAAAGAGATAGAGTTAGATTTATTGTGCTTAATGGTACAAAGTTAGTAGTTGCGCGTGTTTTTTTTGCGGCGGGCTCGTCCTTCTGGGAGCGGAGATAAGTTGTCCGCCAGCGGATATAGATTTCCCGGCACCGGAAATAAGTTTTCCGTCAGCGGAGAGACGTATTTCGTAAGCAGAGATAAGTTGTCTGGCAGGGGATATAAATTTCCCACCGCCGGAGATAAGTTTTCTGCCAGCGTTGAGACGTATTTCGTCAGCAGAGATAAGTTGTCCGGCAGGGGATATATATTTCCCGCCACCGGAGATAAGTTTACTGCCAGCGGAGAGACGTATTTCGTCAGCAGAAATAAGTTGTCCGGCAGAGGATATAGATTTCCCGCCACCGGAAGTAAGTTTTCTGCCAGCGGAGAGACGTATTTCGTCAGCAGAGATAAGTTTTCCGCCAACGGAGAGACGTATTTCGTTAGCAGAGATAAGCTGTCCGCCAGGGGATATAAATTTCCCGCCGCCGGAGGTAAATGTTCTGCCAGCGGAGATTAGTTTTCTGCCGGCGGAGAAACGTAATTCGTCAGCGGGGATAAATTATCCGTCAGGGGATGTAAATTTCCCGCCGTCGGAGATAAGATTTCTGCCCGTGGAGAATCGTAGTTCGTCAGCGGAGATAAATTGTCTGCCAGCGGAGATAAGTCGTCCGCCAGCGGATATAGATTTCCCGGCACCGGAAATAAGTTTTCCGTCAGCGGAGAGACGTATTTCGTAAGCAGAGATAAGTTGTCTGGCAGGGGATATAAATTTCCCACCGCCGGAGATAAGTTTTCTGGCAGCGTTGAGACGTATTTCGTCAGCAGAGATAAGTTGTCCGGCAGGGGATATATATTTCCCGCCACCGGAGATAAGTTTACTGCCAG
The DNA here is from genome assembly GCF_009870125.1 of Drosophila pseudoobscura. Taxonomy (NCBI): domain Eukaryota; kingdom Metazoa; phylum Arthropoda; class Insecta; order Diptera; family Drosophilidae; genus Drosophila; species Drosophila pseudoobscura. The sequence goes on from NC_046680.1 coordinate 908,621, forward strand.
CGGAGAGACGTATTTCGTCAGCAGAGATAAGTTGTCCGACAGAGGATATAGATTTCCCGGCACCGGAAATAAGTTTTCCGTCAGCGGAGAGACGTATTTCGTTAGCAGAGATAAGCTGTCCGCCAGGGGATATAAATTTCCCGCCGCCGGAGGTAAATGTTCTACCAGCGGAGATTAGTTTTTTGTCGGCGGAGAAACGTAATTCGTCAGCGGGGATAAATTATCCGTCAGGGGATGTAAATTTCCCGCCGTCGGAGATAAGATTTCTGCCCGTGGAGAATCGTAGTTCGTCTGAAAGACGAAAGCTACGAAAGACGTAGCTGAAAGAGAGTCTCGTGGTTCAAGAATAAGGCAGTCTGGGATCGGTAATAAAAGAGATAGAGTTAGATTTATTGTGCTTAATGGTACAAAGTTAGTAGTTGCGCGGGTGTTTTTGCGGCGGGCTCGTCCTTCTGGGTCGTCCTTCGGTTGGGCCGCACGTGGCGGATGGTTGCGTGCGGGGCCGGGGAGTCGTCTGGCCGGATCGACGGAGGTCGTCTGTGCTTCGCGGGGAAGGGTGTTGCGGAGGGTTACTGCGCGCCGAGGAGTGATTCTGTGGAGGAAGGTTAATGCGCTCCGAGGAGAAGTAAATGTTGCGGAGGGCGAATGCGCTCCGAGGCTAATTAAATGTTGCGGAGGGTGAATGCGCTCCGAGGAGAAGAAATGTTGCGGAGGGTTAATGCGCTCCGAGGAGAAGTAAATGTTGCGGAGGGTGAATGCGCTCCGAGGAGAATTAACGTTGCGGAGGGTTAATGCGCTCCGAGGAGAATTAATGTTGCGGAGGGGGAATGCGCTCCGAGGAGAATTAATGTTGCGGAGGGTTAATGCGCTCCGAGGAGAAGTAAATGTTGCGGAGGGTTAATGCGCTCCGAGGAGAAGTAAATGTTGCGGAGGGTGAATGCGCTCCGAGGAGAATTAATGTTGCGGAGGGTTAATGCGCTCCGAGGAGAATTAATGTTTCGGAGGGTGAATGCGCTCCGAGGAGAAGAAATGTTGCGGAGGGTGAATGCGCTCCGAGGAGAAGAAATGTTGCGGAGGGTTAATGCGCTCCGAGGAGAAGTAAATGTGGCGGAGGGTGAATACGCTCCGAGGAGAAGAAATGTTGCGGAGGGTGAATGCGCTCCGAGGAGAATTAATGTTGCGGAGGGTTAATGCGCTCCGAGGAGAATTAATGTTGCGGAGGGGGAATGCGCTCCGAGGAGAATTAATGTTGCGGAGGGTTAATGCGCTCCGAGGAGAAGTAAATGTTGCGGAGGGTGAATGCGCTCCGAGGAGAATTAATGTTGTGGAGGGTGAATGCGCTCCGAGGAGAAGAAATGTTGCGGAGGGTGAATGCGCTCCGAGGAGAAGAAATGTTGCGGAGGGTTAATGCGCTCCGAGGAGAAGTAAATGTGCCGGTGGTGAATGCGCTCCGAGGAGAAGAAATGTTGCGGAGGGTGAATGCGCTCCGAGGAGAATTAGTGTTGCGGAGGGTGAATGCGCTCCGAGGAGAAGAAAGGTTGCGGAGGGTGAATGCGCTCCGAGGAGAATTAATGTTGCGGAGGGTGAATGTGCTCCGAGGAGAAGTAATGTTGCGGAGGGTGAATGCGCTCCGAGGAGAAGAAATGTTGCGGAGGGTGAATGTGCTCCGAGGAGAATTAGTGTTGCGGAGGGTGAATGCGCTCCGAGGAGAAGAAAGGTTGCGGAGGGTGAATGCGCTCCGAGGAGAATTAATGTTGCGGAGGGTGAATGTGCTCCGAGGAGAAGTAATGTTGCGGAGGGTGAATGCGCTCCGAGGAGAATTAATGTTGCGGAGGGTGAATGCGCTCCGAGGAGAAGAAATGTTGCGGAAGGTGAATGCGCTCCGAGGAGAAGAAATGTTGCGGAGGGTTAATGCGCTCCGAGGAGAAGAAGGGAGGCGGAGGTTTAAAGCACTCCGAGGAGGATGGGAGGATCGCTGGGGCTGCTGGTGGCTGCTGCGGATGCTTACCTCTCCACTGGCCGGAGCCGAACTGATGATGATCGCTCTGGCGGAGCTCCTTTTATTCCCAAAACGCGGCTGATCTTACGGTCTGTCCCTAGCGCGTTGTGCTGCGGGGCCCTAACGCGTTTGCACGGCCGGCTGATAGTGTGCCCGTTGGCGCGTGGGTTATGGCCACACTTGGTGGGGCTCAGCTGTGGTTTGTTTATTTGTATTGTTTGTTTATTTATATTTCTTTTATTCTGTGGCAGGTCTTCATGTATTGTCGCTTATGTTCTACTTATCCTACTAATACTTATTTTCTAATCTTCATGGCTTGTCTTGGTGATTCTATTGAGGTTGGTTTGGTGTTTGTGGCGCCGGCGCCTGTTTTTCCTGGCGCTGGGCGTCACACTCCCCCCTCCTTTCCCAGTGGAGTGTTGCCGCCTTACTTTGTTGGGAACCATGCGCTTATGCGGACATCTCCAGCTCGGCCGATCTTCACCCAACACGCCTCTTGTTTCTCGTTCCACATTTTGAATCGCCGTTGAGTGTGTTTTGGGCGGTCGAGGAGTTTGGCTTTGACTAGTTCGATCGCCGTTGTCGCTAGTTCAAATTTTTCTGCGACATTCCATTCGCCCGGGATGGTGCCTCTATGGATGGGCCTCCGGGTTTCCGGTTCTGGTGTTGGCCGCTCAGGGTTTAGGTCCAGCACGTCCCGGTCGGACTCTTCGTCTTCCATTTGTTCGGACCAGGAAAGTTTCGGGCCTTGTTGTTCGCTGGTTTCTCGTGCCGTTTGTTCCTGTAGTTTGGCTTGGTTTGCCCAGCTGATCCTCTTTTTTTTTGGTATTGCTTCCTTGTGCGTCGCTGTTTGTTCTCCTTGGGTCTCGCGTTGTCCTGCCGTGGTTTCCATTGTTATGTTCGTTTCTGCTTTCCTGGGCGCTGACACCTTTGTCCCCGATACTTTCATTCTTGAGCTGGGCGGGAGGGCGTCCGGTAGAAGTTTTGTGGCTCGGTTCTTGTGGCTGGCCCGTGACATCCTCTCTTTGAATTTTCGGGCCGACATGTTGAATTTCTCTTCTTTATTTTCCATTTGTCTGAAAAGGTAGAGAGAGGGCATCGTTATTGTAATTGCTTCCTCTATTTTTGCAGGTTTTAGTTGTGAGACGTGTGCCCTTAGTCTTTTGTTCGTCGTCGTATCTTGTAAGGTTATGATCACTGGGGAGGTTTGTTCGAGTACCTTACACGGGCCGGTGTATTTCGGTTCTAGTTTCGCTGTTGTCTTGTCGATCTTTTTCGATAGTGGGTGCGTTCGTACCCATACTAAGTCCCCATTTTTTGGTTTCCATGCTCGCTTTCGCAAATTGTAATGTCTTGCTTGTTTTGCTGCTGCTTCTTCCATGTTTTGCCTGGCCATGGTTTCTGTTTGTTTCCGTTTGTCGGTGCTTTCTTGGTTTGTTTGATTGTTGAACCCTGACCCTAGTGTTACCTCGTCAAATAGGTTGCCCGGTAGTCTAAGTTCTCTCCCGAATATCAGGTATGCCGGGCTAAACCCTGTTGATTCAGACTTGCTGCTATTTATCGCTAGGGTTAGTTCGGGTAGTTGTTCGTCCCATTTGTTGTGTTTCCCTCCCGCGAATTGTGCGATTATAGTCTTTAGTGTTCGGTTCGCTCGTTCGGTTGGGTTTTCTTGTGGTGTGTATGGAGCCGTGAATTGTTGGGTGATGCCCCACGTTTTCATTACCTGTTTCGTCTTTCTGCTTGTAAATTGTACGCCGTTGTCTGAGATCACTCGCTTTGGTGCACCTCCCCTCGCCAGTATTTTTTCTCTGAACGCCTTTAGGAATGCGTCCGCCGTTGCGCTTCTTGCCGGTGTGACCTCCACCCATTTCGAAAATTTATCGATAAATACGATTAGTGCGGTGTTGCCGCGCGGCGATCTTGGCAGTGGTCCCACGAAATCGACGCATATTGTTTCCCATGGTGCGTTTGCGATTTTGGTGAGCATTTTGCCAGCCGCTGCCTGTTGCGATACCTTAAATTTTTGGCAGCTTTCGCATGTTCGGACGAATCGTGTTACGTCTCTGCTTAGTCCTGGCCAAAAATATCGCAGCCTTATTCGGATTTTCGTGCGTTTCGCGTTAGTACCCTCTGTCGCTCTTGTTTTGGAACGCACAGTTTCCAGGGTTGGTCGTCTTCATCGGCTTGGCTTGGTATGTGTCGGTATAATCGGCCGTGTTTTATGGCAAAATCCGTAGCTTCTTCTGGTGTCATCTCTACTTGGTTCCATTTGTTTTGATACCAAGCGCATTCTACGATTTCTGCTATTCGGGTTTCTTCGCGTGGTAAGCGGGAGAGTCCGTCCGCCACTGCGTTCAGCTTGCCTTTCCGATATCGTATTTCGAATGAGAACGGTTGCAGTCCCAATGCCTATCTTGCTACTCGTCCGGATGGGCTTTCGATGGAATTTAACCATTTGAGGGCTAGGTGATCCGTAACTACGATAAATTGGTAGCCTTCTAGGTACATCCTCATCTTGTGTACCCCCCAGTAGATGGCTAGGCATTCTTTTTCTGTTGCGGAGTATTTCGTTTCTCGCTTTTGAGCTTGCGGCTTGCGTAGGAAATTACATGTTCTCCGTCTGCATCTTCCTGGGTCAACACTGCTCCTAGGCCGCAGTCGCTTGCGTCCGTTTGCAGTATGAATGTTTTCCTGAAGTCCGGGCATGCTAATATTGGCGCTTCCGTTAGACACAGCTTTAGGTCTTCGAAGCTGTTCTCCTGTGCTTCGCCCCACTCAAATTTTTGCCCCTTTTTGAGAAGGTCTTGTAGCGCTTTTGCCCGTTCGGTGTACGCTGGTACGAATCTGCGGTACCAAGACGCCAGGCCCAAAAAACTATGCAGTTGTTTCAGTGTAGTTGGTGCGGTGAGTTCTTTAATGGCCGCTACTTTATCTGGGTCTGTGTGAATTCCTTCCTCGCTTACCATGTGGCCTAGGTATTTCAGTTTCTTTTGAAAGAAATGACATTTTGCTGCGTTAATGCGTAGGTTTGCTGTCCGTAGCCGTTCGAATACCGTTTTTAGTTTTTGCATGTGTTCCACTTTCGTCCGCCCAATTACGATTATGTCGTCTAGGTATGCGAAAGCGAATGGTTCTATGTCCGGTCCGATTACCGAGTCTAGGGCTCTTTGGAACGTAGCCGGTGCTGTTGTGAGTCCGAATGGCATGACCTTCCATTGGTACAATCCTCGCCCTGGAGCTGTAAAGGCTGTGTAGGGTCGGCTCTGTTTTTCCATTGGGATTTGCCAATACCCTGACTTTAAGTCTAGCGTGCTAATGTATTTAGCCTCTTTAAGCTGTTTTAGAATAAAGTCCATCCGTGGTAGTGGGTATGCGTCCTTCTCTGTTTTTTCGTTTAACAGTCGATAATCCACGCAGACCCTCCAATCTCCGGTTTTCTTTTTTATGAGAACAATCGGCGAGCTGTATGGGCTGTGTGATGGTTCTATTAGATCTTGCTTTATGAGCTCGTTGATCTCTTTGTTGATGATTTCCATTTGTGCTGGGTTTCTTGGGTAATACCTCTGTTTGACTGGTCTGTCATCTTTCAGGAATATCCGATGTTTCGTAACATTGCTCACCCCTTCCAGCGTGTTGGATTTTTGTACCTCTGTTTTAATCCATTTTTCGATTTCTTCGTCCGTCGGTTCTGTTACTGAGTTTCTTGCGTTTTCCTCCTTTCTGTTTGGGTTTGGTTCCCCGTTGAAGTTTACCGTGGCTTCTCCACACGTTATTGATGTGCCTGCATCCTTTAAAAATTCCATTCCTAGTATGGGCGTATCTGGGACCCCTGTCATGATTATGAATGATTGGTTGGTCTCTTTTCCCCCTAGTTCTACCGTTAGTTGGATTCTCCGTGTTGTTCTCCGAGTGCTTCCATCCGCTAGCCGGATTAATCTGTTTTCCACTCCTTCGATACCTTCCTCTTTTAGTTTTTCGGCCGTCTTTTCGTTTATCATGCATCTTGTTGCCCCTGTATCGATGATTACATCCATCAGTTGTGATCCGATCCTGGCCCGTCCTAAAAGCTGGTTCTTGTTAAATATTAGTTGTGTGTTGTCCCGCTCCGCTGGTTTTGGGCCACAGGAGGTTCGCGGGTTGTTCCTGCGCCCTGTGTGTTTTCCGTTTGTTTTCTGCAGCAGACTATTGTGCGTACTCCTTGTTTGTAGCAGGTCCAGCAGTACAGTACGGGTTCCCTGTTGCATGTTCGGGCCTCGTGCCCATAGTTGCCACATCTTTGGCATTTCCTTTGTCGGTATTGGTTCCTTTGCCAAGCTGGGCGCCATTGGCGCCCTGTAATTTTTGAGAGTCCGGCATCTGTCTCAATTTTTTCGAATTCCTCTGTGATGATCATGAATTCTGACAGCGTTTGGAATTCTCTCCTCTTCACGTATAATTTAAGCGGCAGCCGGCAGTTCTGGTATATTATTTCCAGTTTTTCCTGCTCTGTGTAGGTTCCGAACCTCATTAACTTCCTTATTTCTTGGATATAGTCTCCAACTGGTTCTGTTTCCTCTTGTTTTCGCTCTGCCACTTGTTTTGCCAGCTCCTCTTGGTATCTGGGGGATATGAAGTTCTCTTTTAGTCCGACCTTTGCATCCTCCCATGATGTGATTGGCGCTGGTTTTGTGTGCCACCAGTCTAGTGCGCTTTCTTCCAGGATTATCGGCATTGCGAATACGAGGTGGTCCGGTTCTACCCCGTAGGTTTCTGCTAATTCCTCCATCCTGCTCAGGAATTCTAGCAGCCCTCCTTTTCCTGTAAAGATCAGGTCTCACTTGCGTATTTTTTCTATTATCGCTACTGCTTCTGGCGATCCTTTCTTTATTTGTTTTGGAAATAGGGATTTCTTCCTGCCTGTCCTGGTCTCCCCTTGGATCTCTTCCATTGTTGGTTTTTGTGGTCCTCCTTTTGGTGACTGTTGCCTTGGGCTTTTTCCTCGTGTTTGGGTATTTGCTAGTTGTTCTAGCCTCTCTCGCATATGTATTGGGAGGTCTGTTCTCTCTGAAAATTGTAGTAGTTGTTTCTTTTGGGTTTCTAGTCCCTCCAGTTTCTCCAATCCGAATTCTTCGCAATAGTTTTGCAACTCCAGTTTCGTTGCTTGGTTTATCCATTGTTTTGCCATCTTGACTTTGAGATTATGTTTCTTATGCTACCACAACCTGCTCGGGCGCCACTGTGACGACGCTTCGGCCGGGGTATGCTCGTCGCGCCGGGTTCCACAGAAATTTGTTTGATCTCTGGGTGTGGTAGATGAAAGAGAGTCTCGTGGTTCAAGAATAAGGCAGGCTGGGATCGGTAATAAAAGAGATAGAGTTAGATTTATTGTGCTTAATGGTACAAAGTTAGTAGTTGCGCGGGTGTTTTTGCGGCGGGCTCGTCCTTCTGGGTCGTCCTTCGGTTGGGCCGCACGTGGCGGATGGTTGCGTGCGGGGCCGGGGAGTCGTCTGGCCGGATCGACGGAGGTCGTCTGTGCTTCGCGGAGAAGGGTGTTGCGGAGGGTTACTGCGCGCCGAGGAGTGATTCTGTGGAGGAAGGTTAATGCGCTCCGAGGAGAAGTAAATGTTGCGGAGGGCGAATGCGCTCCGAGGCTAATTAAATGTTGCGGAGGGTGAATGCGCTCCGAGGAGAAGAAATGTTGCGGAGGGTTAATGCGCTCCGAGGAGAAGTAAATGTTGCGGAGGGTGAATGCGCTCCGAGGAGAATTAACGTTGCGGAGGGTTAATGCGCTCCGAGGAGAATTAATGTGGCGGAGGGGGAATGCGCTCCGAGGAGAATTAATGTTGCGGAGGGTTAATGCGCTCCGAGGAGAAGTAAATGTTGCGGAGGGTGAATGCGCTCCGAGGAGAATTAATGTTACGGAGGGTTAATGCGCTCCGAGGAGAAGTAAATGTGGCGGAGGGTGAATGCGCTCCGAGGAGAAGAAATGTTGCGGAGGGTGAATGCGCTCCGAGGAGAATTAATGTTGCGGAGGGTGAATGCGCTCCGAGGAGAATTAGTGTTGCGGAGGGTGAATGCGCTCCGAGGAGAAGAAAGGTTGCGGAGGGTGAATGCGCTCCGAGGAGAATTAATGTTGCGGAGGGTGAATGCGCTCCGAGGAGAATAAATGTTGGGGAGGGTGAATGCGCTCCGAGGAGAATTAATGTTGCGGAGGGTGAATGCGCTCCGAGGAGAAGAAATGTTGCGGAGGGTGAATGCGCTCCGAGGAGAAGAAATGTTGCGGAGGGTTAATGCGCTCCGAGGAGAAGAAGGGAGGCGGAGGTTTAATGCACTTCGAGGAGAATGGGAGGATCGCTGGGGCTGCTGCGGATGCTTACCTCTCCACTGGCCGGAGCCGAACTGATGATGATCGCTCTGGCGGAGCTCCTTTTATTCCCAAAACGCGGGTGATCTTACGGTCTGTCCCTAGCGCGTTGTGCTGCGGGGCCCTAACGCGTTTGCACGGCCGGCTGATAGTGTGCCCGTTGGCGCGTGGGTTATGGCCACACTTGGTGGGGCTCAGCTGTGGTTTGTTTGTTTGTATTGTTTGTTTATTTATATTTATTTTATTCTGTAGCAGGTCTTCATGTATTGTCGCTTATGTTCTACTTATCCTACTAATACTTATTTTCTAATCTTCATGGCTTGTCTTGGTGATTCTATTGAGGTTGGTTTGGTGTTTGTGGCGCCGGCGCCTGTTTTTCCTGGCGCTGGGCGTCACATGTGTCACCCTTGTCAATGCAATGAAGATAGCCTTCTTGTTTTCCCAACTTTTTGCTGAAAATTATACAACAATACAATTAGGTGCGGAATCCAGTATTGCTGCTGAACTGAGTGCATTGTCTTCGCTGTGGAGAAATGACCAACTTCATGCGATCCTTGAATGATTTCCCTTTCCATCAGCCTTGGAACCACCAATACGTCATTGCCATTTACAGATTTGAAGAGAAGACCTCCTTTTAGCTTGTAGTCTTGATATGGGTGCTGCTTCAGGATCTCAACTGTGGCTTTGATGAAATCGTCATCCTGCTGTGCTTTCTTTATCCGAGCTGTTAGCTCCGTCGTCACGAACATGCATGTCTGCGGAAAACGACTGAGACAGTCCACGTGTCTCATTCTGTCCCCTGGGCGGTGTACTACTTTGAATGTAAAGTCCTCCATATACAGAATCCACTGGGAAACTTCTCCGGGTATATCTGCTTTCGTTGTTGTCTGCTTAAACGCCGCACAGTCAGTGGCAAGATCAAATTTGATCCCCAACAGGTAGTGACGAAACTTCTTGAGTGCGAGGTATGATCCGTTGGCGCTTCTCGTGAGTATAAATGTAATACAGGTGCGATTACAAGCAGATTCTTTAAGGTTTGTAGCGACTGTTGCTCTGCTTCGCCAATGTTGAAAACGGCTTCCTCCCTGAGTAGATTCGTGAGCGGCCGGGCAACTTGTGCATAGCCAGGGATGAACTTTCTGAAAAAGCCTGTGAGTCCCAGAAATGCTTGAACTGCTTTAATGTCTTTGGGCGTATCAAACCGACTGACAGCTGCTGTCTTCTCTTTGCCGGGCCAGATTCTCCCGTCCTCAAAGATATGGCCCAGAAAGATAATGCGTGGCTGCATGAAGCTACATTTCTTCCACTTGATCTTTAGGCCAAACTGCGCAGCTGTCTCCAGAACCAACTTCGTCTTCCTCATGCATACCTCGGGCGACGCGGCGTAAACAATTATGTCGTCCATATAAAGCTGCATAATGTCAGAGTTGATTAATTCTTGAAAAATATAGCTTACGAACCGAATGAACGCAGCTGGCGAGTTCTTGAATCCGAAAGGCGCTTTATTAAACTCGAATAATCCCTCCTTTGTGACGAAGGCCGTATACGACTTGCTTTGCTCTTCCATAGGAACATGGAAAAATCCGTTTTCAAGGTCCATTATGGTAAACCACTTAGCCGACTGCAGCTTTTCCAAGACTTCCTCCATGATCGGTACTGGGAAGCAGTCCAGCAATACCATGCTGTTTAACTTCCTGTAGTCTACGCAAACTCTAAGTGTACCATCTTTTTTCTTCACGACGACAACTCTGCTCGCTACATTTAAAGACGACTTGCGTACGATTCCTTGCTCGTTCCATTCTTCGACTTGCTTCTTTACGGCACTGGCTTCGTCTGTCGATAAACGACTCGGTGAGTGATGAAACGGCTTGATTACTCCGTCGGGAACTATCTTCAGTTGAATTGGAGACTGCTTTGCAACTTCTGTGGGCATTTGGTAACTGTTTCTTATCATCTGTTCAACGTCTTTTCGATATTGCGGTGGAGCTACAAAGGATGACTCTTCAGTTACATTATATATAAGAGCATGCTCATCTGTTGGCACAGGATCTGCGTCATGCTTCAAGAACGTGTATCCTTGCATATCAGCGACGAAACTTTTTAATGAAATCATGCCCCAAAAGTGCGTCGAAATCAATCTGGCTACTGGGGACTACTAAAAACTTCTGTGTGGTCTGCAAGTTATCCACGGTAACTTCTGCATTAAAGTATCCAACAGGCTTTGTTGATATCTGACCCAGACCGCGCAACATAGTTGTGCACTTCAAAAGTTTAACGTTTTTCATGGTCTTCAACATACTCTCTTTGATTATGGTTACATCTGACCCTGTATCCACAAGACAGTCAACTACAATGCCGTTTATTTGAATTTCTTTCATGCGACTGCGATCCAAAATGACGCAAACTTTATCAACTTTATCAGCTTCATAAGGACAGTTACGCGAAATGTGACCATTCTGATTGCAGTTAAAACACTTCGTTTCGGCTTTGCAGTCTTTGCGTTTGTGTTCTCCTGATCCACAGTTAAAGCAATATTCTTTTTTACCGCTTTGCCCACTTTGCTGCTTGAAACTCGTCTTATGCTGTTCGTTATTGCCCTTCTTCTCCAATATGTTCAAACGATCATAGATATCGAACTCTTCTTTCATGGCCCTGAAGGTCTTACAGCGATACATGGCATACTTATACTCTTTTCTTATGTCCAGACCGTTCATAATATGGCTTATAACAGCCGCGTCTTCAACATGTCCGACTGCTGCTATTTTTCTCATCTGCAGCAAGTACTCGTGCATCGACTCACTACTCTTCCTCTTTCTTTCTTGCAGCAGCTTATGAATGTCTGCACTGTTATAGCTACATGTGAATTCATCCAATAATACGTTCTTGAGTTCCTCATAGGTGCACACGCATTGTGCTTCAAGGAAAACCTTAGCTGCACCGGTAATTTTTCCTCTGGCCTGCACATACTTTTGCTTTACAGTAAGCTCATATGCGTCGGCATTTTTTTCGAAAATCTCAAACCATTTTTCTATGGGAACCGATTTTCCATCACAATCGCTCACAACTTTTGTAAAATTATCTGGAGCGATCTTCATTTCTCGTTGCTCATCGCAAAGCACTTTCAAACTTAGCAACTTTATCATTTGATCAATCTTGTCCTCAGTATTCTTTTCCGCTTTTTCTAAATCTTCCATCTCGTTTGCACTCGGGCGCGACGTTCCTGGTACAGCACCTTCTCTCTCTCTTTCCAATGCAACGGCGGCGGTGTTTGCATCATTTTGCGGCTCTTTTCGACTTGTGTCTGTGTACCCGACGAGTGCTTGTCTTTTTGTGTATCACACACAACGTGTCTGTGCGTGTTTTTTCTGCTTATGTATGTACTGCCACTAACCATACAGTATACTACATATATACAAGGTATACAGTAAGTATACTACATACAAGTTAAGTTAAGTAGAATCGACGTTTATTGTAGTATTTATTCTTTATTATTTACTCGTCGAAGCGAGATTTATTGTTCCTCGTTGGAGGTCTAAGAGAATCTAAATTTACATAAAAATGAAAGTCTTAATATTAAGTCCCCGAACGCCGGCTGCGCAGTCGCCGGTGCATTAATCTGCTGACATGGCACACGCGCCGGTGTTATGTTGAGCAGCGGCAGTTTCCCACGTTCCACGGCCCCATGGTTGTTGTTGGGCCGTCTGGGCAAGTGTTTCCGTCAACGCTGCAACTCTCGTGTTCTATTACGCGACGAGGCATGTGCTGTATTTGGTTCATATGAAGGTGTTTAAGCTCATTGACCCGCTGTAGGGTCGAGAACCAAATGCAGAGGGAGGGGTATCCGGCTGGATCGGATAACTACTCCCCCCCTTGAGCAGTCGCCGTCCCCGGCGCACTTAGTCTTGCCATTAATCCATTGATTTGCCGGGCGTCGCGCTTCTTCGTCAAGTATAGTCTGAGCATGGCCATGCCACATACTAGGCCACAAATACCTAGTCCTAGGCAGAATGCAAAGATTGGTCTGGAACGTGAGGACACCTCTTCCTTTATCTCCTTGATGAAGTTGAGGTTCTCCTCGCTCAACTGGTGGAGGAATGGCAGGCTCAGCACCCTTTTATGCTCGGTAACATTTAGCAAGGGTGAAGATGCAACTCCTGGGTATCGGCTCTGAACGTTTTTGCGATTCTGATAGCGTGAACCATTTATGACGGCATAATCGTTGAATGTTGAGCGCCGCGCTGCCGTCGAAACTTACTGCTGCTGGGTGATCGTTGATGATAATGATCCCGTCGTCGACCAGTGTGATGGCGCTGAGGTGGCTGGGTTGCGACTGGCAGTGGGCCACGCCACCAGAATATAATCCTTGGGCACAGGAGTCCTTTGTCGACGTTTCACAGAATGTTGTCGTGGTCGTCTGTTTGCAGTCCGTCACTGTTACTATCTGGTCGTTGCAGTCGGCGACGATGTTATCGTCAAGTCGAAGGACGGTGCCGTCGTGGGCGACCGGGAAAATAGTTATCTTTTTGCAAATGTACTTAATCTTAGGGAATTGAATGACAAAGTGTATTATGCTATTTGATTGAAAAACTTTGATTTTAGATACTTCTAAAATGTTAGTTACGATAACATTGGTGAGCTGATTAGAGAAAATAGAATTCAAGTTATCATGGTCTAATATGACCGGATTGATTACGTTAACTTTTGCGAGGGAAATGGTGAGCATGAGATTACTTAGTTCGGATGCCAACATTCTGTTCCTAGCCAGCAAGGTCTCGTACAGGTGAGCCGAGTCAATTTGCTTTCCCTTTGCTGCCTCTAGCAATTTATTGACTGAGTCTGTTAAGCGGTTGATTTGCTCCTGAGACTTAGAATTTATGCTTATCTGCCTGTTATTCGATTCAATAAGTTGGGCCTCGTTTATTCGTATCTTTTCTAAGTCGTCCGCGTCCGGAGTTCCGGCTACCACCTTTAAGACCGAGCCCAGGATGTTTAGGCTCCTAGCAACTCTGTGGTGCACGCTAATCGTGGCTAACATATTTCGGATATGGTCGGTATCCACCACTAGTAGTTTTCGCATGTGCGACTGTGGAAACATCTAGGTCAAATTTGCGGTCTCGTCCGCCATTCGTTCGTAATCCGTTAAATTTGTCGAATGCCTAAGGTAATTTATTTCGTCCCATACGAGTATGTCGCCTTCCAATATCGGTACGTAGTCAGAATGTGAGTAGTCTGTTATGCGAGCGTTTACCAAGGCCACCAGAAGGATTATCATGTGAAACAACCTAAGGAATGAAAGAAAAGGTTGCTTGGTAATCTGTGATCGAGTCTCTAAGTATGAATGTAAAGGGAGCGTAAAAAATAGTCGGCTGAGTGGAACGCTCACGTATGGGCATAGGGGCATTACCTAAGATTGTCTTTGTGCACAACCCTCCCCCTAATTAGGACCGTTGTCCCCAAGTCCGCTTCTACCGTTTCTTCCACGTACAACGGGGTTAGTTTATTTCCGAGGCGTCTGTTGGTTTTCATTAATACCTTATCACCTACTCTAAAAACTCTGTTCTGACGCGATCGGTTGGCTCGATTGTTCTGCACAATCTGAGCTTTCCGTACCCTGTTCTGTACCTCGCTGTGAAAGTCTGCTGCAGCGGCGTTTAAAATATCGATCGGCTTCTTGTTGGTTACCGAGTGTACCGACCTGTTGTACTCCACTGTTGCCTGGAGGAAAAGGTCGACTGTGTCGACGATTCCCTTCGCTATCTTGAGGCATCTCGCGATTTCCAACAGAGTACTATGGAATCTTTCAACTTGGCCGTTTGAAGTGCTGTGGAGGGGAGGAGCATTCACAATGTGGGCTCCGAAATTGTCTCGCAGAAGTGACCTGATGGTTTCTGAATTCAGCGATGGTTCATTGTCGCAATATATTTGTCTAGTGTTGGGGAAAATGTTCATAAGTTGCAAGAGTGGAGCCTTTATATCCGCAATCGTGCGGGAAGCTATCGGTTGTACGATGGCAAATTTCGAGAATTTGTCCACGCATGTTAGGAAGTACTTCCTATCTGTTGAAAAAATGTCGACGTGAAGCATTTCTCCAGTGAACGAAGGGACTGGCGTTGGTCCCAGCTCCTGTTTTTTTGGATGCCTATCGTACTTTGCTCTAGAACAAATCCTGCAATTCATGACTACCTCGCTTGCGAGTTTAGTCATTTTTGGGAAATAGTAATCGGCCAAGACCTGTTTTACGTTTTCCTGAGCAGCTCTATGTGCTCGATTGTGTTCGATTGTGACAATCTCCTTTCTTTCATTTTCATTGAAAATGTCTGTGACCAGATTCTTGCAATGCCAGAACTTGGTCGACGGAAAGGCGCGTACTAGCTCATGCTGAATGCAGGCTAGAGTCGGAAAATCACAGTGGATTGCGTTTACAACCGTAGGGTTTACTGAGGTCTTCACGACCCCAGTGAACGCATTTTTGTCCGTAAAATTTATTATGTGTCGCGTTTTTTCCCCGAAAAGAATGAACATCTGCTTTAGAGGAAAACGCGCCGCTTCTAGGACGATTTGATTCCTAAAACAATTGACAGGTTTGTCTGTCGTTTCTATCGTGTAAGTCAAAGACGCTTCGCTGTGTATTGTCGCTGCGTCAGATGGTGGCGCGCTGTCTTCCAATGCATTGATGTTTTGTCGAGACAATGCGTCTGCGACATGGTTTTCTTTGCCTGGCTTATAGAAAAGCTTGGCACCGAGCTCGTCAATGCGTGCCTTCCAGCGTTTTATTTTAGAGTTAGGGTTTCCTTCGGAAACCGCAAACGTGAGTGGCTGGTGGTCAGTGAACACATTAATGTCCCTGACTCCGTAAATGTAGTGACGAAGCTTCCCCAAGGCCCACACAATTGCTAAAAGCTCGCGTTCATTGGTGGCGTAGTGACGCTCACCTTTCTTTAGTGTCCTTGAAATCATAGTTATTGGGCGGCCGCCTTGTGAAAGGACCGCCCCGATGCCATAGGCAGAGGCGTCGGTCGTTAGGTCGAACGGTTTTTTGTAATCTGGGTACATCAATATTACGTTTTCTGATGCCAGAATGTTCCTTAATTTCTGAAAGGCGTGTCGTTGGACCTCGCTCAAATTTATAGTGGTTTTTTTTGATTTGTATTTGCTGATGGACCCATTTTCCCCTTTTAAAATATCAGAAAGCGGTCGGGCAATTGACGCGAAATCTTTCACGAAGCATCTGTAGTAACTTGCCAGGCCCAAGAACGACCTTAGGCCGAACAACGTTGTTGGCTCGACGTACTCCTGGATGGCCTTCACCTTCTCAGGGTCCGTCCTCGTGCCTTCGTTAGTCACAATAAAGCCGAGGTATTCCACGCTCGTCTTAAAAAAATTGGACTTCTCTCGAGCGACTCTCATGTTGGCGTCATAGAGGCTTTTCAGCACCCAGTCGACGTGTTTAACATGGTCGTCTTGAGACTTGGAGAAAATAATTACGTCATCGACATAGACGTAGCATGTTTTGCCGATTTGTTCGCGCAAAACATCATCGATTGCTCTCTGGAAAATGCTACCTGCATTTCGTAGACCAAAGGGCAGTCGGCAAAACTCGTACTTCCCTCCATTTACAGAAAAGGAAGTCTTTTCTCGGTCGCGCTCCGCCAAGGTTATTTGGTGGTATCCTGACTTCAAGTCCAGTGTTGTGAAGTATCTGGCAGTACCCAAGTTTGCTAAGATCATTGAGATGCTTGGCATCGGGTATTTGTCGGCCACTGTTTTTTGATTGAGCTTCCGAAAGTCCATTACGAGACGTTTCTTCTTATTGCCCGCTTCATCAGTGCCTTTTTTGTCGACCACCCATATAGGATTATTATATGGCGATCTGGATTTGCGAATGATTTTGTCTTTCAAAAGGCTCTTGACCTCTGATTCGACAAAATCAGCTACACCCATAGGGTACGGGTACAGCTTGGAGTAAATTGGTTCGTCGTCCACAGTGCAGATAGTGGCCACGACCGAAGTATTATAAGGCAGAGCCCCGTTAGGGTCGGCAAATGCCTTACTCCTCTTATTTAACATTTTTATAAAGTCCGCCCTTATGGCTGGGGGAGCATCGACGTCAATAACGTTTGTGTGGTTGACGTCTATGCACTTGTGGAATTTGATTACCTCAGTCGTGTTACCGAATCTGAGTGTACCGCTCTTTAAGCACAATGTCGCCCCTACCTGCGATAGCAGGTCAAGGCCAATGATGCCGTCAAATGATGATAATGATTCTAACAAAAAAAATGGGGAGGTCTTGCCGAATATTGACAGAAGGCATTTCTTCGAAATTTCATTTGTCCCGTTGATTGAGTAGACGGGAAAGGGTGTCTCGACAGGGATGACGCCGCGAAGCCATTTACACGGCTTGATGTAATTCTTTGACGCACCCGTGTCTATGAGAAGCTTCATATTAATCCCTGCTATTTTCCGCCACACGAATAGCAGCAGGGATCTTCCCCTAAAAAATTCACTGAGTCGCTCTCGTACTCTAATTCGCCCTCCGCTTCTATCTCAGCGACAGCTTCGGCCGCAGCCCCATTGTAGGCCGTGTCGGTCTGGTTGTCCCCGGTTGTAGTGTGCTCTATCCTCTGCTGCCAATTTCTCGAGGTGCGCTCTGACGCGTTTGTTTTCCTCGTAAAATTTTGATTGCGTCCACCCGACCCGAAAGGTTTTTGGTAAGCAGTGGGCAGTCTGAGTTTGGAAGAAGAAGGATCTACATCCATGGGCTCCGGGCCCTGGGCCCGAGTCCTGCCGCTATTGGATCGTTGGTTGGATCTTCCCTGCTGTGCGATCGACGCGTCTTGCTTTTTGTCGTAATGAGGACTTTTATAGGAGTCCACAGCTCTAGTTTGCCTAAAATTGCCCTGGAGTTGCGCTTGAGTTTGGCGCTGGCCCGTTTTTTGGGCCTTTTCCTCCATGGCCCTAGCGTAATTTGCAGCCAAAACGCTGCGATCGGCAAGGGCCAGAGCGGTCTGCAGATCTTTCGGTCTTGCCCGAAATACTGCTGTTTTCAATGTTCTTCTTATTTTATTGTATTTTCTTTTTTTTTTAATGAATTTGATTTTGATTTTAAATATCTCAGTATTATTTTATTTTTATTGGGTCGCGATTACCAAAATGCTTGAATAAAATTTTATAAAAAGAGCTCACTTACATGGTTTTCTGCGGTTTATACCGTGTTTTATTTGACTTAATTATTAGTTTCCTTTGATTAATTATTAATTCCTTTGTGGGTGGCGATGAGGGAAGCGAGGGATCACCCTTCAGCTTGTTGGTTTTAATTTTTGAGGCGAGGGATTGCCCTTCAGCCTGCTTTTTCTTTCGTAGACGTTGATGCCGGGAGCGAGGGATTGCCCTTCAGCTTCTTCCGGGTGTGGTTTTTTTTATTTATTTCACCTCACTTGTTGTTTATTACACTTGCGGCGTTAGCTCGCTAATTTAGTAGTAGAACCTCGAGTTGGGTAAGCACTTTTTATGTTTCTTTTATTTTCGTTAAGCCCGAAGCGTTAGCTTACGAATTTTTACTAAATAATTACTCGCGTTGGATAAAATTCCGTTGGGCGCCAGTTAAGTTAAGTAGAATCGACGTTTATTGTAGTATTTATTCTTTATTATTAACTCGTCGAAGCGAGATTTATTGTTCCTCGTTGGAGGTCTAAGAGAATCTAAATTTACATAAAAATGAAAGTCTTAATATTAAGTCCCCGAACGCCGGCTGCGCAGTCGCCGGTGCATTAATCTGCTGACATGGCACACGCGCCGGTGTTATGTTGAGCAGCGGCAGTTTCCCACGTTCCACGGCCCCATGGTTGTTGTTGGGCCGTCTGGGCAAGTGTTTCCGTCAACGCTGCAACTCTCGTGTTCTATTACGCGACGAGGCATGTGCTGTATTTGGTTCATATGAAGGTGTTTAAGCTCATTGACCCGCTGTAGGGTCGAGAACCAAATGCAGAGGGAGGGGTATCCGGCTGGATCGGATAACTTACATATACAGTATACTGTATGGTTAGTGGTACTGCGCACGGGCAAGGCGACGCTGCGACGCGACAATGAATTTCACAATTTTTCAACCGAATTAAACGACTGATCTTTTATTAAAATCCGTGTCTACTGTTATGCTCACAGAATTTTGATTGTTCAACTTAATGTTTATAGCCACCAACAACAACTTTACAACTTTATGTAGCTACAAACAACAACTTTAACAACTTTTCAACAATCCTCTTCTTGCATCAGCTTCTGCTATCTTCTGTTTTTCTTTTTCACACACTCTGAGCTCTTTATTCGACGCGGACGAGCCCCCAAATGTAAGATTAATATTAAAGTATCGTTTATTAATAATGTTTTGATCGAAAAGAGTACAAAGTGTTTGATTTAAGATGTGCAATTAATGATTCTGTTCTTCCGACTTTTTGTTCAACTTTCTGCTTCTACTTCCAACAACCGACTCCCATATCGATAACCCCTTATCGGCTAGGTCTTTTAAACATCGGTTAAGTCTGGTTATATCGGTAAGGTCTTATCGATGGTATCTTAAGTTCAAATGTTAATTTAGATGGGATAGTGTTAACTGCTTGATACACTGTCCTTTACATTCGGCCCTCCTGCTCATCTTCATCTGTCCCAGATGATAATATATCCTCGTTCTCTGAGAAAAAACGCCATAGCTTCTTATTGTCACTGCTCGTTGCGGTGATGTTTGGCCCCTCGACTTGACCAACCTTTCTGACGTCGTAGCGACCGTTCCGCTTTACCTTGGTGACTTCATATGGGCCTAGATACTCGCTGGCCAACTTGCGTCCTGCGACGAACTGCGTCCTCTTGATCGCGACCACGTCTCCTAGTCTGTAGCCGTGCTCAGGTCGTCGTTTTTTATCATAATTGCGCTTGTACACCTCTTGCGCCTCCTCAATGTTTTGTTTCGCTTGGTCACGCAGTTCTTGGCGCTCGTTGTTAAACTGCGTAACCAACTCCTCGTTGAGAACCTCCAATAGTCGACTTTCAGCTTGTCTGTGCATCTTTGTCCCAAACATGACCTCGAATGGCGACGACTTCAGCGTAGAATGCACATGCGAATTAATCGCCATCTGAACCTTTGGCACATGCTTGTACCACTTCGTTGACTCCTGAGCTGAGAGCTTTGCGATGATACCCAAAATTGAACGGTTCACCCGCTCAATCTGACCGTTGCCTCTCGCCACACCTGTCGTTGTACACACATGTTCGACTTTGTTCTCGTTGAGAAACTCGCTGAATGCGTTGGATGTAAACGCTGCTCCTCTGTCGCTGACTATGCGCTTGGGAAAACCAAACACAGATGACCAATCTCTCAGCCTCTTCACAACTTCTTTGTGACCTGTTGACTTAGTTGGGAACAGCCACACAAACTTGTAGAATGCATCTACCACAGCAAAAATGTACTTGTATTGCATGGCTGTCGCAACCATTGGTCCCAAATGATCAACGTGCAGCGTGTATAGTGGTGTGTGTGACGACGCTTCGGCCGGGGTATGCTCGTCGCGCCGGGTTTCACAGAAATTTGTTTGATCTCTGGGTGTGGTAGCTGAAAGAGAGTCTCGTGGTTCAAGAATAAGGCAGGCTGGGATCGGTAATAAAAGAGATAGAGTTAGATTTATTGTGCTTAATGGTACAAAGTTAGTAGTTGCGCGTGTTTTTTTTGCGGCGGGCTCGTCCTTCTGGGAGCGGAGATAAGTTGTCCGCCAGCGGATATAGATTTCCCGGCACCGGAAATAAGTTTTCCGTCAGCGGAGAGACGTATTTCGTAAGCAGAGATAAGTTGTCTGGCAGGGGATATAAATTTCCCACCGCCGGAGATAAGTTTTCTGCCAGCGTTGAGACGTATTTCGTCAGCAGAGATAAGTTGTCCGGCAGGGGATATATATTTCCCGCCACCGGAAATAAGTTTTCCGCCGGCGGAGAGACGTATTTCGTTAGCAGAGATAAGTTGTCAGGCCGGGGATATTAATTTCTCGCCGCCGGAGATTAGTTTTCTACAAGCGGAGAGACGTCTTTCGTCAGCAGAGATAAGTTTGCTGCAAGCGGAGAGACGTATTTCGTCAGCAGAGATAAGTTGTCCGGCAGAGGATATAGATTTCCCGCCACCGCAGATAAGTTTTCCGCCAGCGGAGAGATGTATTTTGTCAGCCGTGATAAGATGTCCGTCAAGGGATATAGACTTCCCGCCGCCGGAGGTAAATGCTATGCCAGCGGAGATCAGTTTTCTGCCGGCGGAGAAACGTAATTCGTCAGCGGGGATAAATTGTCTGTCAGGGGATGTAAATTTCCCGCCGCCGGAGATACGATTTCTGCCAGTGGAGAATCGTAGTTCGTCAGCGGAGATAAATTGTCTGCCAGCGGAGATAAGTTGTCCGCCAGCGGATATAGATTTCCCGGTACCGGAAATAAGTTTTCCGCCAGCGGAGGGACGTATTTCGTCAGCAGAGATAAGTTGTCCGGCAGGGGATATATATTTCCCGCTACCGGAGATCAGTTTACTGCCAGCGGAGAGACGTATTTCGTCAGCAGAGATAAGTTGTCTGGCAGAGGATATATATTTCCCGCCACCGGAAATTAGTTTTCCGCCAGTGGAGAGACGTATTTCGTCAGCAGAGATAAGTTTTCTGCAAGCGGAGAGACGTATTTAGTCAGCAGAGATAAGTTGTCCGGCAGGGGATATAGATTTCCCGCCACCGGAAATAAGTTTTCCGCCAGCGGAGAGACGTATTTCGTCAGCAGAGATAAGTTGTCTGGCAGGGGATATATATTTCCCGCCACCGGAAATTAGTTTTCCGCCAGTGAAGAGACGTATTTCGTCAGCAGAGATAAGTTGTCCGGCAGGGGATATAGATTTCCCGCCACCGGAAATTAGTTTTCCGCCAGTGGAGAGAAGTATTTCGTCAGCAGATATAAGTTTCCTGCAAGCGGAGAGACGTATTTCGTCAGCAGAGATAAGTTGTCAGGCCGGGGATACAAATTTCTCGCCGCCGGAGATAAGTTTTCTACAAGCGGAGACACGTATTTCGTCAGCAGAGATAAGTTAGCTGCAAGCGGAGAGAGGTATTTCGTCAGCAGCGATAGCTTGTCCGGCAGAGGTTATAGATTACCCGCCACCGGAAATATGTTTTCCGCCAGCGGAGAGATGTATTTCGTTAGCCGAGATAAGATGTCCGGCAGGGGATATAGATTTCCTGCCGCCGGAGGTAAATGTTCTGCCAGCGGGGATAAATTGTCCGTCAGGGGATGTAAATTTCCCGCCGTCGAAGCTAAGATTTCTGCAAGTGGAAAATCGTAGTTCGTCAGCGGAGATAAATTGTCTGCCAGCGGAGATAAGTTGTCCGCCAGCGGATATAGATTTCCCGGCACCGGAAATAAGTTTTCTGCCAGCGTAGAGACGTATTTCGTCAGCAGAGATAAGTTGTCCGGCAGGGGATATATATTTCCCGCTACCGGAGATCAGTTTACTGCCAGCGGAGAGACGTATTTCGTCAGCAGAGATAAGTTGTCTGGCAGAGGATATATATTTCCCGCCACCGGAAATTAGTTTTCCGCCAGTGGAGAGACGTATTTCGTCAGCAGAGATAAGTTGTCCGTCAGGGGATATAAATTTCACGCCGCCGGAGATAAGTTTTCTACAAGCGGAGAGACGTATTTCGTCAGCAGAGATAAGTTTGCTGAAAGCGGAGAGACGTATTTCGTCTGCAGAGATAAGATGTCCAGCAGGGGATATAGATTTCCCGCCGCCAGAGGTAAATGTTCTGCCAGCGGAGATTAGTTTTCTGCCGGCGGAGAAACGTAATTCGTCAGCGGGGATAAATTGTCCGCCAGCGGATATAGATTTCCCAGCACCGGAAATAAGTTTTCCTCCAACGGAGAGACGTATTTCGTCAGCAGAGATAAGTTGTCCAGCAGGGGATATAAATTTCCCGCCACCGCAAATAAGTTTTCCGCCAGCGGAGAGACGCATTTCGTTAGCAGAGATAACTTTTCCGCCAGCGGATTTAAATTTCCCGCCACCGGAAATAAGTTTTCCGCCAGCGGTGAAACGTAATTCGTCTGCGGGTATAAATTGTCCGTCTGGGGATATAAATTTCCCGCCGCCGGAGATAAATTTTCTGCCAGCGGAGATAAGTTGTCCGTCAGCGGATATAGATTTCCCGCCACCGGAAATAAATTTTTAGCCAGCGGAAAGACGTATTTCGTCAGCAGAGATAATTTGTCTGGAAGGGGATATAAATTTCCCGCCACCGGAAATAAGTTTTCCGCCAGCGGAGAGACGTATTTCGTTAGCAGAGATAAGTTTTCCGCCCGCGGATATATTTCCCGCCACCGGAAATAAGTTTTCCGTCAGCGGAGAAACGTAATTCGGCTGCGGGGATAAATTGTCCGTCTGGGGATATAAATTTCCCGCCGCCGTAGTTAAGTTTTCTGCCAGCGGAGAATCGTTGTTCGTCAGCGGAGATAAATTGTCTGCCAGCGGAGATAAGTTGTACGCCAGGGGATATAGACTTCCCGCCCCCGGAAATAAGTTTTCAGCCAGCGGAGAGACGTATTTCGTCAGCAGAGATAATTTGTCTGGAAGGGGTATAGATTTCCCGTAACCGGAAATATGTTTTCCGCCAGCGGAGAGACGTATTTCGTTAGCAGAGATAAGTTGTCAATCCGGGGATATAAATTTCTCGCCGCCGTAGATAAGTTTTCTACAAGCGGAGCGACGTATTTCGTAAGCAGAAATAAGTTTGCTGCAAGCGGAGAGACGTATTTCGTCAGCAGAGATAAGATGTCCAGCAGGGGATATAGATTTCCCGCCGCCAGAGGTAAATGTTCTGCCAGCGGAGATTAGTTTTCTGCTGGCGGAGAAACGTAATTCGTCAGCGGGGATAAATTGTCCGCCAGCGGATATAGATTTCCCAGCACCGGAAATAAGTTTTCCTCCAACGGAGAGACGTATTTCGTCAGCAGAGTTAAGTTGTCCGGCAGGGGATATAGATTTCCCGCCACCGGAAATAAGTTTTCCGCCAGCGGAGAGACGTATTTCATTAGCAGAGATAAGTTTTCAGCCAGCGGATATAAATTTCCCGCCACCGGAAATAAGTTTTCCGCAAGCGGTGAAACGTAATTCGTCTGCGGGGATAAATTGTCCGTTTGGGGATATAAATTTCCCGCCGCCGGAGATAAATTGTCTGCCAGCGGAGATAAGTTGGCCGTCAGCGGATATAGATTTCCCGCCACCGGAAATAAGTTTTTAGCCAGCGGAGAGACGTATTTCATCAGCAGAGATAAGTTGTCCGGCAGGGGATATAAATTTCCCGCCACCGGAAATAAGTTTTCCGCCTGCGGAAAGACGTATTTCGTCAGCAGAGATAAGTTTTCCGCCCGCGGATATATTTCCCGCCACCGGAAATAAGTTTTCCGTCAGCGGAGAAACGTAATTCGGCTGCGGGGATAAATTGTCCGTCTGGGGATATAAATTTCCCGCCGCCGTAGTTAAGTTTTCTGCCAGCGGAGAATCGTTGTTCGTCAGCGGAGATAAATTGTCTGCCAGCGGAGATAAGTTGTACGCCAGGGGATATAGACTTCCCGCCCCCGGAAATAAGTTTTCAGCCAGCGGAGAGACGTATTTCGTCAGCAGAGATAATTTGTCTGGAAGGGGTATAGATTTCCCGTAACCGGAAATATGTTTTCCGCCAGCGGAGAGACGTATTTCGTTAGCAGAGATAAGTTGTCAATCCGGGGATATAAATTTCTCGCCGCCGTAGATAAGTTTTCTACAAGCGGAGCGACGTATTTCGTAAGCAGAAATAAGTTTGCTGCAAGCGGAGAGACGTATTTCGTCAGCAGAGATAAGTTGTCTGGCAGGGGATATATATTTCCCGCCACCGGAAATTAGTTTTCCGCCAGTGAAGAGACGTATTTCGTCAGCAGAGATAAGTTGTCCGGCAGGGGATATAGATTTCCCGCCACCGGAAATTAGTTTTCCGCCAGTGGAGAGAAGTATTTCGTCAGCAGATATAAGTTTCCTGCAAGCGGAGAGACGTATTTCGTCAGCAGAGATAAGTTGTCAGGCCGGGGATACAAATTTCTCGCCGCCGGAGATAAGTTTTCTACAAGCGGAGACACGTATTTCGTCAGCAGAGATAAGTTAGCTGCAAGCGGAGAGAGGTATTTCGTCAGCAGCGATAGCTTGTCCGGCAGAGGTTATAGATTACCCGCCACCGGAAATATGTTTTCCGCCAGCGGAGAGATGTATTTCGTTAGCCGAGATAAGATGTCCGGCAGGGGATATAGATTTCCTGCCGCCGGAGGTAAATGTTCTGCCAGCGGGGATAAATTGTCCGTCAGGGGATGTAAATTTCCCGCCGTCGAAGCTAAGATTTCTGCAAGTGGAAAATCGTAGTTCGTCAGCGGAGATAAATTGTCTGCCAGCGGAGATAAGTTGTCCGCCAGCGGATATAGATTTCCCGGCACCGGAAATAAGTTTTCTGCCAGCGTAGAGACGTATTTCGTCAGCAGAGATAAGTTGTCCGGCAGGGGATATATATTTCCCGCTACCGGAGATCAGTTTACTGCCAGCGGAGAGACGTATTTCGTCAGCAGAGATAAGTTGTCTGGCAGAGGATATATATTTCCCGCCACCGGAAATTAGTTTTCCGCCAGTGGAGAGACGTATTTCGTCAGCAGAGATAAGTTGTCCGTCAGGGGATATAAATTTCACGCCGCCGGAGATAAGTTTTCTACAAGCGGAGAGACGTATTTCGTCAGCAGAGATAAGTTTGCTGAAAGCGGAGAGACGTATTTCGTCTGCAGAGATAAGATGTCCAGCAGGGGATATAGATTTCCCGCCGCCAGAGGTAAATGTTCTGCCAGCGGAGATTAGTTTTCTGCCGGCGGAGAAACGTAATTCGTCAGCGGGGATAAATTGTCCGCCAGCGGATATAGATTTCCCAGCACCGGAAATAAGTTTTCCTCCAACGGAGAGACGTATTTCGTCAGCAGAGATAAGTTGTCCAGCAGGGGATATAAATTTCCCGCCACCGCAAATAAGTTTTCCGCCAGCGGAGAGACGCATTTCGTTAGCAGAGATAACTTTTCCGCCAGCGGATTTAAATTTCCCGCCACCGGAAATAAGTTTTCCGCCAGCGGTGAAACGTAATTCGTCTGCGGGTATAAATTGTCCGTCTGGGGATATAAATTTCCCGCCGCCGGAGATAAATTTTCTGCCAGCGGAGATAAGTTGTCCGTCAGCGGATATAGATTTCCCGCCACCGGAAATAAATTTTTAGCCAGCGGAAAGACGTATTTCGTCAGCAGAGATAATTTGTCTGGAAGGGGATATAAATTTCCCGCCACCGGAAATAAGTTTTCCGCCAGCGGAGAGACGTATTTCGTTAGCAGAGATAAGTTTTCCGCCCGCGGATATATTTCCCGCCACCGGAAATAAGTTTTCCGTCAGCGGAGAAACGTAATTCGGCTGCGGGGATAAATTGTCCGTCTGGGGATATAAATTTCCCGCCGCCGTAGTTAAGTTTTCTGCCAGCGGAGAATCGTTGTTCGTCAGCGGAGATAAATTGTCTGCCAGCGGAGATAAGTTGTACGCCAGGGGATATAGACTTCCCGCCCCCGGAAATAAGTTTTCAGCCAGCGGAGAGACGTATTTCGTCAGCAGAGATAATTTGTCTGGAAGGGGTATAGATTTCCCGTAACCGGAAATATGTTTTCCGCCAGCGGAGAGACGTATTTCGTTAGCAGAGATAAGTTGTCAATCCGGGGATATAAATTTCTCGCCGCCGTAGATAAGTTTTCTACAAGCGGAGCGACGTATTTCGTAAGCAGAAATAAGTTTGCTGCAAGCGGAGAGACGTATTTCGTCAGCAGAGATAAGATGTCCAGCAGGGGATATAGATTTCCCGCCGCCAGAGGTAAATGTTCTGCCAGCGGAGATTAGTTTTCTGCTGGCGGAGAAACGTAATTCGTCAGCGGGGATAAATTGTCCGCCAGCGGATATAGATTTCCCAGCACCGGAAATAAGTTTTCCTCCAACGGAGAGACGTATTTCGTCAGCAGAGTTAAGTTGTCCGGCAGGGGATATAGATTTCCCGCCACCGGAAATAAGTTTTCCGCCAGCGGAGAGACGTATTTCATTAGCAGAGATAAGTTTTCAGCCAGCGGATATAAATTTCCCGCCACCGGAAATAAGTTTTCCGCAAGCGGTGAAACGTAATTCGTCTGCGGGGATAAATTGTCCGTTTGGGGATATAAATTTCCCGCCGCCGGAGATAAATTGTCTGCCAGCGGAGATAAGTTGGCCGTCAGCGGATATAGATTTCCCGCCACCGGAAATAAGTTTTTAGCCAGCGGAGAGACGTATTTCATCAGCAGAGATAAGTTGTCCGGCAGGGGATATAAATTTCCCGCCACCGGAAATAAGTTTTCCGCCTGCGGAAAGACGTATTTCGTCAGCAGAGATAATTTGTCTGGAAGGGGATATAAATTTCCCGCCACCGGAAATAAGTTTTCCGCCAGCGGAGAGACGTATTTCGTTAGCAGAGATAAGTTTTCCGACCGCGGATATATTTCCCGCCACCGGAAATAAGTTTTCCGCCAGCGGAGAAACGTAATTCGGCTGCGGGGATAAATTGTCCGTCTGGGGATATAAATTTCCCGCCGCCGTAGTTAAGTTTTCTGACAGCGGAGAATCGTTGTTCGTCAGCGGAGATAAATTGTCTGCCAGCGGAGATAAGTTGTACGCCAGGGGATATAGACTTCCCGCCCCCGGAAATAAGTTTTCAGCCAGCGGAGAGACGTATTTCGTCAGCAGAGATAATTTGTCTGGAAGGGGTATAGATTTCCCGAAACCGGAAATATGTTTTCCGCCAGCGGAGAGACGTATTTCGTTAGCAGAGATAAGTTGTCAATCCGGGGATATAAATTTCTCGCCGCCGTAGATAAGTTTTCTACAATCGGAGCGACGTATTTCGTAAGCAGAAATAAGTTTGCTGCAAGCGGAGAGACGTATTTCGTCAGCAGAGATAAGATGTCCAGCAGGGGATATAGATTTCCCGCCGCCAGAGGTAAATGTTCTGCTAGCGGAGATTAGTTTTCTGCCGGCGGAGAAACGTAATTCGTCAGCGGGGATAAATTGTCCGCCAGCGGATATAGATTTCCCAGCACCGGAAATAAGTTTTCCTCCAACGGAGAGACGTATTTCGTCAGCAGAGATAAGTTGTCCAGCAGGGGATATAAATTTCCCGCCACCGCAAATAAGTTTTCCGCCAGCGGAGAGACGCATTTCGTTAGCAGAGATAACTTTTCCGCCAGCGGATTTAAATTTCCCGC
Organism: Drosophila pseudoobscura; assembly: GCF_009870125.1. Taxonomy (NCBI): domain Eukaryota; kingdom Metazoa; phylum Arthropoda; class Insecta; order Diptera; family Drosophilidae; genus Drosophila; species Drosophila pseudoobscura. Next base: position 936,349 of record NC_046680.1, read on the forward strand.
CACCGGAAATAAGTTTTCCGCCAGCGGTGAAACGTAATTCGTCTGCGGGTATAAATTGTCCGTCTGGGGATATAAATTTCCCGCCGCCGGAGATAAATTTTCTGCCAGCGGAGATAAGTTGTCCGTCAGCGGATATAGATTTCCCGCCACCGGAAATAAATTTTTAGCCAGCGGAAAGACGTATTTCGTCAGCAGAGATAATTTGTCTGGAAGGGGATATAAATTTCCCGCCACCGGAAATAAGTTTTCCGCCAGCGGAGAGACGTATTTCGTTAGCAGAGATAAGTTTTCCGCCCGCGGATATATTTCCCGCCACCGGAAATAAGTTTTCCGTCAGCGGAGAAACGTAATTCGGCTGCGGGGATAAATTGTCCGTCTGGGGATATAAATTTCCCGCCGCCGTAGTTAAGTTTTCTGCCAGCGGAGAATCGTTGTTCGTCAGCGGAGATAAATTGTCTGCCAGCGGAGATAAGTTGTACGCCAGGGGATATAGACTTCCCGCCCCCGGAAATAAGTTTTCAGCCAGCGGAGAGACGTATTTCGTCAGCAGAGATAATTTGTCTGGAAGGGGTATAGATTTCCCGTAACCGGAAATATGTTTTCCGCCAGCGGAGAGACGTATTTCGTTAGCAGAGATAAGTTGTCAATCCGGGGATATAAATTTCTCGCCGCCGTAGATAAGTTTTCTACAAGCGGAGCGACGTATTTCGTAAGCAGAAATAAGTTTGCTGCAAGCGGAGAGACGTATTTCGTCAGCAGAGATAAGATGTCCAGCAGGGGATATAGATTTCCCGCCGCCAGAGGTAAATGTTCTGCCAGCGGAGATTAGTTTTCTGCTGGCGGAGAAACGTAATTCGTCAGCGGGGATAAATTGTCCGCCAGCGGATATAGATTTCCCAGCACCGGAAATAAGTTTTCCTCCAACGGAGAGACGTATTTCGTCAGCAGAGTTAAGTTGTCCGGCAGGGGATATAGATTTCCCGCCACCGGAAATAAGTTTTCCGCCAGCGGAGAGACGTATTTCATTAGCAGAGATAAGTTTTCAGCCAGCGGATATAAATTTCCCGCCACCGGAAATAAGTTTTCCGCAAGCGGTGAAACGTAATTCGTCTGCGGGGATAAATTGTCCGTTTGGGGATATAAATTTCCCGCCGCCGGAGATAAATTGTCTGCCAGCGGAGATAAGTTGGCCGTCAGCGGATATAGATTTCCCGCCACCGGAAATAAGTTTTTAGCCAGCGGAGAGACGTATTTCATCAGCAGAGATAAGTTGTCCGGCAGGGGATATAAATTTCCCGCCACCGGAAATAAGTTTTCCGCCTGCGGAAAGACGTATTTCGTCAGCAGAGATAATTTGTCTGGAAGGGGATATAAATTTCCCGCCACCGGAAATAAGTTTTCCGCCAGCGGAGAGACGTATTTCGTTAGCAGAGATAAGTTTTCCGACCGCGGATATATTTCCCGCCACCGGAAATAAGTTTTCCGCCAGCGGAGAAACGTAATTCGGCTGCGGGGATAAATTGTCCGTCTGGGGATATAAATTTCCCGCCGCCGTAGTTAAGTTTTCTGACAGCGGAGAATCGTTGTTCGTCAGCGGAGATAAATTGTCTGCCAGCGGAGATAAGTTGTACGCCAGGGGATATAGACTTCCCGCCCCCGGAAATAAGTTTTCAGCCAGCGGAGAGACGTATTTCGTCAGCAGAGATAATTTGTCTGGAAGGGGTATAGATTTCCCGAAACCGGAAATATGTTTTCCGCCAGCGGAGAGACGTATTTCGTTAGCAGAGATAAGTTGTCAATCCGGGGATATAAATTTCTCGCCGCCGTAGATAAGTTTTCTACAATCGGAGCGACGTATTTCGTAAGCAGAAATAAGTTTGCTGCAAGCGGAGAGACGTATTTCGTCAGCAGAGATAAGATGTCCAGCAGGGGATATAGATTTCCCGCCGCCAGAGGTAAATGTTCTGCTAGCGGAGATTAGTTTTCTGCTGGCGGAGAAACGTAATTCGTCAGCGGTGATAAATTGTCCGCCAGCGGATATAGATTTCCCAGCACCGGAAATAAGTTTTCCTCCAACGGAGAGACGTATTTCGTCAGCAGAGTTAAGTTGTCCGGCAGGGGATATAGATTTCCCGCCACCGGAAATAAGTTTTCCGCCAGCGGAGAGACGTATTTCATTAGCAGAGATAAGTTTTCAGCCAGCGGATATAAATTTCCCGCCACCGGAAATAAGTTTTCCGCAAGCGGTGAAACGTAATTCGTCTGCGGGGATAAATTGTCCGTTTGGGGATATAAATTTCCCGCCGCCGGAGATAAATTGTCTGCCAGCGGAGATAAGTTGTCCGTCAGCGGATATAGATTTCCCGCCACCGGAAATAAGTGTTTAGCCAGCGGAGAGACGTATTTCATCAGCAGAGATAAGTTGTCCGGCAGGGGATATAAATTTCCCGCCACCGGAAATAAGTTTTCCGCCTGCGGAGAGACGTATTTCGTTAGCAGAGATAAGTTTTCCGCAAGCGGATATAAATTTCCCGCCACCGGAAATATGTTTTCCGCAAGCGGTGAAACGTAATTCGTCAGCGGGGATAAATTGTCCGCCAGCGGATATAGATATCCCAGCACCGGAAATAAGTTTTCCTCCAACGGAGAGACGTATTTCGTCAGCAGAGATAAGTTGTCCAGCAGGGGCTATAAATTTCCCGCCACCGCAAATAATTTTTCCGCCAGCGGAGAGACGCATTGCGTTAGCAGAGATAACTTTTCCGCCAGCGGATATAAATTTCCCGCCACCGGAAATAAGTTTTCCGCAAGCGGTGAAACGTAATTCGTCTGCGGGGATAAATTGTCCGTTTGGGGATATAAATTTCCCGCCGCCGGAGATAAATTGTCTGCCAGCGGAGATAAGTTGTCCGTCAGCGGATATAGATTTCCCGGCACCGGAAATAAGTTTTCTGCCAGCGTAGAGACGTATTTCGTCAGCAGAGATAAGTTGTCCGGCAGGGGATATATATTTCCCGCTACCGGAGATCAGTTTACTGCCAGCGGAGAGACGTATTTCGTCAGCAGAGATAAGTTGTCTGGCAGAGGATATATATTTCCCTTCACCGGAAATTAGTTTTCCGCCAGTGGAGAGACGTATTTCGTCAGCAGAGATAAGTTGTCCGTCAGGGGATATAAATTTCCCGCCGCCGGAGATAAGTTTTCTACAAGCGGAGAGACGTATTTCGTCAGCAGAGATAAGTTGTCCGGCAGGGGATATATATTTCGCGCCACCGGAAATAAGTTTTCCGCCAGCGAAGAGACGTATTTCGTCTGCAAAGATAAGTTTTCTGCAAGCGGAGAGACGTGTTTCGTCAGCAGAGATAAGTTGTCCGGCAGGGGATATAGATTTCCCGCCACCGTAAATAAGTTTTCCGCCAGCGAAGAGATGTATTTTGTCAGCAAAGATAAGATGTCCGGCAGGGGATATAAATTCCTCGCAGCCGGAAGTAAATGTTCTGCCAGCGGAGATATTCTTTCCAGAGGGGGGGGGTGAAAAGTTTTCCGCCAGCGGATATGAATTTCCCGCCGCCGGAGATAAGCTTTCTGCCCGCGGAAAGACGTATTTTGTCAGCAAAGATAAGATAAGATAAGATGCCTGTCAGCGGAGAAAAGTTTTCCGCCAGCGGATATAAATTTTCCGCCAGCGGATATAAATTTCCCGCTACCGCAGATAAGTTTTCCGCCAGCGGAGAGATGTATTTTGTCAGCCGAGATAAGATGTCCGGCAGGGGATATAAATTTCCCGTCGCCAGAAGCAAATGTTTTGCCAGCGGAGATAAGTTTTCTGCCGGCGGAGAAACGTAGGTCGTCTGCGGAGATATGTTGTCCGGCAGGGGGTATAAATTTCCCCCTCTGGTGAAAAGTTTTCCGGCAGCGGATATAAATTTCCCGCCACCGGAGATAAGTTTTCGATCTCGTGCAGAGACCTGCGGCAGTCATTTACAGTCGCTGAGTTCGACGATATTGAGCCTAGAGCTTTAATAGCTGCTTGGCTGTCCGAGAAAACGCACACTAAGTGCGTGTCTAGATATAGTTTGGAGACGATGGAAATGGCCTCCTTGATGGCTACAACCTCCGCTTGGAACACACTGCAGTGGTCCGGGAGCCTGAAGCAATGACTGATGTTCAGCTCGCTGCAGTAGACTCCGCCTCCCACGCGGCCGTCTAACTTTGAGCCATCAGTGTAGAGGTGAACCGCATTTGCGGGGCCTGGTTCGCCCATCTCCCAGTCCTCCCTAAGTGGGATTGATACCTGGAAGGGCGTCGAGAGGTGATCAGTAGGGACACAATAATCTGTCCTCTCTGGTAATTGCGGGTGTCTCGTCAGGATTCCCGAGTGCCCGACCGCGGACGCTTTGCACAGTCCGGCTTCTCTCATTCTGAGTGCGGAAAGTGTTGCCATTTTCTTTCCCATGAGATCTATGGGGAGGAGGTCCAGCACAGTATCCAGGGCTTCCCCTGGAGTAGTGCGTAGCCCGCCAGTTATGCATAGCTCTGCCATGCGTTGAACTCTGCTGAGTTTGTTGAGGCATGTCTTTTTGTCTACGGCTGGCCACCATACTACCGCTCCATAGAGCATGATCGGTCGTATGATGGTGGTGTAAAGCCACCGAACTATATAGGGGGTCATTCCCCATCTTAGTCCGATGGCTTTCCTGCAAGTATAGAGGGCTACTGTGGCCTTCTTTACTCTATCCTCTATGCTCAATTTCCAATCGAGCTTTCTATCGAGGATTAGACCAAGATACTTGGCGTTGTTGCTGAAGATTAGCGCTTCCCCACATAGTCTTGGGGGAATCAGTGCCGGTACTTTGTACTTCCTAGTGAAGAGCACCAGTTCCGTTTTAGACGGGTTGACGCCTAACCCGCATTTGTCTGCCCATTTTGACATCTTCATGAGAGTGCTTGTCAGGCACTCACATAGCGTCTGCGGGAATTTACCCGAGAATGCTATAGCAACATCGTCCGCATACGCCACCACGCGGCAGCCACCCCCCTCTATCTCCCGCAGCAGTTCGTTCACTGCCACGTTCCATAGGAGGGGCGAGAGGACTCCGCCCTGCGGGGTGCCTCTACTGACAAATCTGGTGGACGTTGACGTCCCCAGTGATGCCTCAACCGTCCTGCATTGTAGCATCTGATCGATCAGGCTCACCGTCCGGGAGTCAACCCCCAGTTCCGTCAGTGCACCCGTGATGGCGGTCGGTAGGATGTTATTAAAGGCGCCTTCTATGTCCAGGAAGGCTACCAGGGTGTATTCCTTACAGTTGATGGACGCTTCTATGATTGATGTGATCGTGTGTAGGGCCGTTTCGGTGGATCTTCCTTTCCGATAGGCATGCTGGGAGTCTGAGAATAGACTAGGCGGAATATTTACCGTGAGATGCATCCCCAAAAGCCGTTCCATCGTCTTCAGAAGGTAGGACGATAGACTTATGGGTCTGAAATCTTTGGGGGCAGTGTGCGAGGGCTTGCCTGCCTTGGGGATGAAGACGACTTTGGTATGAAGCCAGGTTTCCGGGATATATCCATGGGAGAAGATTCCCTCATATATCCTTTTGAGCCAACTAGTGCCTTTTTGTCCAGCGTGAATCAGTTGGGCAGGGATGATGCCATCTGGTCCCGCGGATTTGTATGGTTTGAAGCTTTTTATTGCCCACGAAATGTTCTCCTGGCTTAGCAGGTTCATGATACCACTTGAGGCAACGGAGGGAGCCGCGATGTAGTGTGGTCTGTTTTCATCGCAGCCGGGAAAGTGGGTGCTAAGGAGAAGATTTAGCGACTCATTACTGGACGTTGTCCATGATTGGTCGGCGTTCTTCAGGTAGCCCAGAGTGGGTGTAGTCTTCGAGAGAACTTTGCGCAAGCGCGAGGCTTTCGAGTTATTCTCAATGTCGCTACAGAACTTACGCCATGAGGCGCGTTTGGCTTTCCTCAGTTCTTTATTGTAAACTGACAGACTGGCCTTGTAATCGGCCAAGTTCTGCTCAGCGTTTTCGGCCTTAGCTTTATTGAAGAGTCTTCGGGAGGCTTTCCGGAGTTCCCTCAGTTTCGGATTCCACCATTCAGGTTTCTTCCGGCCTCTGCTCTTGCTAGAGGGGCAGGATTTATCGAGCGCCTCATTGCAGGCGTCGGTAAATAGTTTAACAAGATGACTCGTGACTTCCCTGGAGATCTCTTCCTCAGGTGGAGTCTCAGGGAGAACACGACAGAGATGGTCTGAGTACCGAGCCCAGTTTGTCCGCCTAAGGTTACGAAATTGAGCTGGTCTCGGTAGTGAAAAAGAGAATACGGTTTCCACGTACCTGTGGTCCGAGAAGGAGTGCTCTTCCAGGACCCTCCAGGATACGATGTTCCCGTGTAACTCGTGAGAGGCAAGTGTGAGGTCCAGGACCTCCTTGCGGTTTTTAATAATGAAGGTGGGATCACTCCCCCTATTTAAAAGGACCATCTGAGTGGTCAGTAAATAGTTGAAGAGGTACTCACCCCTTTCGTTGGTGTCAGTGCTTCCCCACTGGCAGTGGTGTGCGTTGGCGTCGCACCCTACGATTAGGCCGATGTCCTTGGCCTCGCAGTCTGTGATTAGCGCCCTGAGCGCCTGTGGAGGGGGGTCTGGTTGGTCGTGACCCATGTACGTGGAGCAGATTCTCAGTGAGCACCCCTGGCCTTCGAGGCTCACTGCTGTTTGGTCTTCATTGCTGAAATTTGGGAGCAAAAATAAGTGCAAATCTCTTTTTGCAAGGATGCAGGTGCGAGTTTTACCTGCGGAGTCAGCTACGTATAGCTTATAGTCAGGAGTCCTCAGACCAGAGACCCTGTTTCCGAGGATCCAGGGCTCCTGAATGAGGACTATGTCGGCTCCACCCTTGGCTAGGTGGAGCAGAAGAGCAGCGCATGCTGCCTTACAATGGTGGAGGTTTATCTGCAGGAGTATCAGTGACATTCCTGAGGTCCACCTCCACCATTGTCCTTTCGTGGTCGCTCTCCGAAGAGTCCAACTCCTCCGCGACCCCGATGTGTTTGAGATCCCTAGTGAGATCGCTCACGTCTGAGACGTAACCATCTAAAATGTCATCCGACACCACTGATGCCACGTCTGACACCGCAGGCTTGATCTCCGTACTAGGGATCTCCGGGGGCTCCAGGTCTGGCTCGACCGTCGGCTGCATGCCTTTGGAGTCGGACTTGTATGGTACTACGACTACTTTCTTGTAGCCGTAGTCCACAGCGCCCTCCGTGTCGTGGAGAAGTCTGACCGACTCCTCGTTCAGGACGAGGATAATTTGGCGCCTCTGCCCGTTGCTCTCCTCTACTTTGGCCACCTTCCAATCGGCTGTGGGAAGGTGGGGGTTGCAGACCTGCAGAATCCGGAGAATCTTATCCGGCTCTGCAGGCTTCGCCGAGACCCACGCTCTGGCCCTCGGCTTGCTGGGGATGTCCTCCCACTTCACGACCTCCAGCTGGGCTCCTGGGTAGACCTCCTTGAGCGACGCTACCGCCTTCGCGTAGAGGGCCGCCGAGCGAGCATCTTGGCAGGCGATGGCTTTCACCCTGCCTTGGTGCCACCCGGCGTCCTCACACTTGGGCGGTGGTCCTCCATTCTCCTCCAACTCCTGGAGGAAACGGTCTTGGAGCTCGTTTTCCACGAGGTGCCACTTGTCCCTAGGGATCTGCCCGTCTTTAGAGCCCCTGTCTAGGACTCCAATCAGGGTTTTTCCCCTCGCCACCTCGGCAAACGAGCGGTTGCTCAATGTCTTTGTCCTCTTGGCCTGTTGGACTTGTGTGGCGGTGTCCTCCGCCGAGCGTTGCCGCTTGCTTGGGCAGATTCCCTGGGCAGACGCCAGGAACACCGGGTCGTCGTTGCCCAGGATGAAGGCCGCACGTCTTTTGTCCTGAAACTTGGGCCTATCTTTCGAGGCAGAGGCGCCGCCTGCCGGGGTTGTCAAGGGGTTCCCGGTCCCAAGGGGTCCGCCAGCCGCGATATCGCTCTGCATGGTCGCCCCCCCGGTAACCGGGTCGCCCTTGGGGCCCCCCGACGTGGATTGGCCCGATTGGCTTTTCGGTCCTCTCCTCACAGCGCCTGCTGCCTCGAGACGGTGGACCGACTTAGTCTCCTTCCCCGTCTTTTTGGGCACTGGTTTCCCAGATGCGTTTGTAGAGGGATGGTCTTTTCCCTCCGGCACTTTAGGAGGAGTGCCGTGCTCCTTTGCGGTGTTTTTTGTTTTAATATTTAAATTTGGCATATTTGATCCCACGAGTAGGCGGGAAGGGGTTAGTCGCCCGGGGCATAGCCCGCGTGCCCCGGGAAGCCTTATTAAAACTGGAGGTCGGCAGGTATCCAGAGTCCGCATATAAGCGACCGAGCACCCCCTCGGCCATGCATCCCTCGGCATATGACAGTGTCACCTTGGATTGGGGTTATTTCACTGAGAGTTTTCTTCTCTCCGCCCGACTACAATTCGCCAGCATCCTGGCAGAGACATGACCGTACCAGGACCTGTTTCCAGCCGCCCTCACGGGGAGAGTATAGTCGCACTTCCGCCGGTGTGTACAGTTACGGCGGGTGCCGGTTCGCTCGTGCCCACCTGTATCCGATGACGCGGAGCACAGTCGCCTTGGATCCAGGGCAAGCCATGAACCCGAGGAACCCGTGCCCCTTTCCAAGTCTACAGTTGTGACGAGCCGACCCGACATCCGTTTATCCCCCTATAGCACCCGACGGCTGACGGCCGTCCTTAGTTAACCGTAGAAAAATGCTTGGTGTGATATTTATGCACAACTTGTGACATAGACAGCCCTGATCTGTTGAGCCGCATAAACTTCACGATTCCTATTAGACTGACTAGAAATTTTATACCGTTGTTCCTTCCACTTTGTAGATCGAATTATTCCTTGCATGAACCGTTTAGGGTCTTATGCTCGGATTATAATTCCCTCTACCATATTATATCCAACACTAATTCTCTTCCTCTTATTAAATTATTAATCCTTACACACCTTTCTATTAATTAGTAACTGTAGTGGTATTTGTATTTTGATTGCATGCTTAGTTTCTTAGTTTCTTAGTTTAGTTTAGTGCTAATTTTCCTCGAATGTTAGTCTAATATCTATCTTTCTTGCATGTTCGCGTTTGGTTCGGCTACGCACCGCGCGTCATGCGGCAGCGCCCCTCGGTCGGTTGGGCGGGAGGAGGGCTGCGTTTTGCCTGGGATCCGCGCGTAACAGCCTTCTGCTGGTGTCACACGTGCCACTTGACGGTGCAGTAATTGCATCGCCTCTTGAAAGATGCAGTCATTGCATGAAACGTAGGTCGTCTGCGGAGATAAGTTTTCCGCCAGCGGAGAGACGTATTTTGTCAGCAAAGATAAGTTGTCCGGCAGGGGATATAGATTTCCCGCCACCGTAAATAAGTTTTCCGCCAGCGAAGAGATGTATTTTGTCAGCAGAGATAAGATGTCCGGCAGGGGATATAAATTCCTCGCCGCCGGAAGTAAATGTTCTGCCAGCGGAGATAAGTTTTCCAGAGGGGGGAGAAAAGTTTTCCGCCAGCGGATATAAATTTCCCGCCGCCGGAGATAAGTTTTCTGCAAGCGGAGAGACGTATATCGTCAGCAGAGATACGTTTTCTGCCAGTGGAGAGACGTATTTCGTTTGCAGAGATAAGTTGACAGGCCGGAATATAAATTTCTCGCCGCCGGAGATAAGTTTTCTGCAAGCGGAGAGACGTATTTCGTCAGCAGAGATAAGTTAGCTGCAAGCGGAGAGACGTATTTCGTCTGCAGAGATAACTTGTCCGGCAGTGGATATAGATTTCCCGGCACCGGAAATAAGTTTTCCGCCAGCGGAGAGACGTATTTCTTTAGCAGAGATAAGTTGTCAGGCCGGGGATAAAAATTTCTTGCCGCCGGAGATAAGTTTTCTGCAAGCGGACAGACGTATTTCGTCAGCAGAAATAAGTTTTCCGCCAGCGGAGAGACGTATTTCGTTGGCAGAGATACGTTGTCCGGCAGGGGATATAGATTTCCCGCCACCGTTAATAAGTTTTCCGCCAGCGAAGAGATGTATTTTGTCAGCAGAGATAAGATGTCCGGCAGGGGATATAAATTCCTCGCCGCCGGAAGTAAATGTTCTGCCAGCGGAGATAAGTTTTCCAGAGGGGGGGAGAAAAGTTTTCCGCCAGCGGATATAAATTTCCCGCTACCGCAGATAACTTTTCCGCCAGCGGAGAGAAGTATTTTGTCAGCCGAGATAAGATGTCCGGCAGGGGATATAAATTTCCCGGCGCTGGAAGTAAATGTTTTGCCAGCGGAGATAAGTTTTCTGCCGGCGGAGAAACGTAGGTCGTCTGCGGAGATAAGTTGTCCGGCAGGGGGTATAAATTTCCCCCTCTGGTCAAAAGTTTTCCATCAGCGGATATAAATTTCCCGCCACCGGAGATAAGTTTTCCGCCAGCGGAGAGACGTATTTTGTCAGCAGAGATAAGTTGTCCGGCAGGGGATATAATTTTCCCGCCGCCGGAGATAAGTTTTCTGCCAGCGTAGATACGTATTTCGTCAGCAGAGATAAGATGTCCGGCAGCGGATATAGATTTCCCGGCACCGGAAAAAAGATTTCCGCCAGCGGAGAGACGTATTTCGTTAGCAGAGATAAGTTGTCTGGCAGGGGATATAGATATTCCGGCACCGGAAATAAGTTTTCCGCCAGCGGAGAGATGTATTTCGTCAGCAGAGATAAGTTGTCTGGCAGGGAATATAGATTTCCCGCCGCCGGAGATAAGTTTTCTGCAAGCGGAGAGACGTATTTTGTCAGCAGAGATAAGTTGTCCGGCAGGGGCTATAAATTTCCCCCTCTGGAGAAAAGTTTTCCGCCAGCGGATATAAATTTCCCGCCACCGGAGATAAGTTTTCTGCCAGCGGACAGACGTATTTTGTCAGCAGAGATAAGTTGTCCGGCAGGGGCTATAAATTTCCCCCTCTGGAGAAAAGTTTTCCCCCAGCGGATATAAATTTCCCGCCACCGGAGATAAGTTTTCCGCCACCGGAGAGACGTATTTTGTCAGCAGAGATAAGTTGTCCGGCAGGGGATATAAATTTCCCGCCACCGGAGATAAGTTTTCCGCCAGCGGAGAGACGTATTTCGTCAGCAGAGATAAGTTGTCCGGCAGGGGATATAAATTTCCCTCCACCGGAGATAAGTTTTCTGCCAGCGTAGAGACGTATTTTGTCAGCAGTGATAAGTTGTCCGGCAGGGGATATAAATTTCCCGCCACCGGAGATAAGTTTTCCGCCAGCGGAGAGACGTATTTCGTCAGCAGAGATAAGTTGTTCGGCAGGGGATATAGATTTTCCGCCACCGGAAATAAGTTTTCCGCCACCGGAGAGACGTATTTTGTCAGCAGAGATAAGTTGTCCGGCAGGGGCTATAAATTTCCCCCTCTGGAGAAAAGTTTTCCGCCAGCGGATAGAAATTTCCCGCCACCGGAGATAAGTTTTCCGCCACCGGAGAGACGTATTTTGTCAGCAGAGATAAGTTGTCCGGCAGGGGCTATAAATTTCCCCCTCTGGAGAAAAGTTTTCCGCCAGCGGATAGAAATTTCCCGCCACCGGAGATAAGTTTTCCGCCAGCGGAGAGACGTATTTTGTCAGCAGAGATAAGTTGTCCGGCAGGGGCTATAAATTTCCCCCTCTGGAGAAAAGTTTTCCCCCAGCGGATATAAATTTCCCGCCACCGGAGATAAGTTTTCCGCCACCGGAGAGACGTATTTTGTCAGCAGAGATAAGTTGTCCGGCAGGGGATATAAATTTCCCTCCACCGGAGATAAGTTTTCTGCCAGCGTAGAGACGTATTTTGTCAGCAGTGATAAGTTGTCCGGCAGGGGATATAAATTTCCCGCCACCGGAGATAAGTTTTCCGCCAGCGGAGAGACGTATTTCGTCAGCAGAGATAAGTTGTCTGGCAGGGAATATAGATTTCCCGCCGCCGGAGATAAGTTTTCTGCAAGCGGAGAGACGTATTTTGTCAGCAGAGATAAGTTGTCCGGCAGGGGCTATAAATTTCCCCCTCTGGAGAAAAGTTTTCCCCCAGCGGATATAAATTTCCCGCCACCGGAGATAAGTTTTCCGCCACCGGAGAGACGTATTTTGTCAGCAGAGATAAGTTGTCCGGCAGGGGATATAAATTTCCCGCCACCGGAGATAAGTTTTCCGCCAGCGGAGAGACGTATTTCGTCAGCAGAGATAAGTTGTTCGGCAGGGGATATAGATTTTCCGCCACCGGAAATAAGTTTTCCGCCACCGGAGAGACGTATTTTGTCAGCAGAGATAAGTTGTCCGGCAGGGGCTATAAATTTCCCCCTCTGGAGAAAAGTTTTCCGCCAGCGGATAGAAATTTCCCGCCACCGGAGATAAGTTTTCCGCCAGCGGAGAGACGTATTTTGTCAGCAGAGATAAGTTGTCCGGCAGGGGATATAATTTTCCCGCCGCCGGAGATAAGTTTTCTGCCAGCGTAGATACGTATTTCGTCAGCAGAGATAAGATGTCCGGCAGCGGATATAGATTTCCCGGCACCGGAAAAAAGATTTCCGCCAGCGGAGAGACGTATTTCGTTAGCAGAGATAAGTTGTCTGGCAGGGGATATAGATATTCCGGCACCGGAGATAAGTTTTCTGCCAGCGTAGAGACGTATTTTGTCAGCAGTGATAAGTTGTCCGGCAGGGGATATAAATTTCCCGCCACCGGAGATAAGTTTTCCGCCAGCGGAGAGACGTATTTCGTCAGCAGAGATAAGTTGTTCGGCAGGGGATATAGATTTTCCGCCACCGGAAATAAGTTTTCCGCCACCGGAGAGACGTATTTTGTCAGCAGAGATAAGTTGTCCGGCAGGGGCTATAAATTTCCCCCTCTGGAGAAAAGTTTTCCGCCAGCGGATAGAAATTTCCCGCCACCGGAGATAAGTTTTCCGCCAGCGGAGAGACGTATTTCGTCAGCAGAGATAAGTTGTTCGGCAGGGGATATAGATTTTCCGCCACCGGAAATAAGTTTTCCGCCACCGGAGAGACGTATTTTGTCAGCAGAGATAAGTTGTCCGGCAGGGGCTATAAATTTCCCCCTCTGGAGAAAAGTTTTCCGCCAGCGGATAGAAATTTCCCGCCACCGGAGATAAGTTTTCCGCCACCGGAGAGACGTATTTTGTCAGCAGAGATAAGTTGTCCGGCAGGGGATATAAATTTCCCGCCACCGGAGATAAGTTTTCCGCCAGCGGAGAGACGTATTTCGTCAGCAGAGATAAGTTGTCCGGCAGGGGATATAAATTTCCCTCCACCGGAGATAAGTTTTCTGCCAGCGTAGAGACGTATTTTGTCAGCAGTGATAAGTTGTCCGGCAGGGGATATAAATTTCCCGCCACCGGAGATAAGTTTTCCGCCAGCGGAGAGACGTATTTCGTCAGCAGAGATAAGTTGTTCGGCAGGGGATATAGATTTTCCGCCACCGGAAATAAGTTTTCCGCCACCGGAGAGACGTATTTTGTCAGCAGAGATAAGTTGTCCGGCAGGGGCTATAAATTTCCCCCTCTGGAGAAAAGTTTTCCGCCAGCGGATAGAAATTTCCCGCCACCGGAGATAAGTTTTCTGCCAGCGGAGAGACGTATTTCGTCAGCAGAGATAAGTTGTCTGGCAGGTAATATAGATTTCCCGCCACCGTAAATAAGTTTTCCGCCAGCGAAGAGGTGTATTTTGTCAGCAGAGATAAGATGTCCGGCAGGGGATATAAATTCCTCGCCGCCGGAAGTAAATGTTCTGCCAGCGGAGATAAGTTTTCCAGAGGGGGGGAGAAAAGTTTTCCGCCAGCGGATACAAATTTCCCGCTACCGCAGATAAGTTTTCCGCCAGCGGAGAGATGTACTTTGTCAGCCGAGATAAGATGTCCGGCAGGGGATATAAATTTCCCGTCGCTGGAAGTAAATGTTTTGCCAGCGGAGATAAGTTTTCTGCCGGCGGAGAAACGTAGGTCGTCTGCGGAGATAAGTTGTCCGGCAGGGGGTATAAATTTCCCCCTCTGGTCAAAAGTTTTCCGGCAGCGGATATAAATTTCCCGCCACCGGAGATAAGTTTTCCGCCAGCGGAGAGACGTATTTTGTCAGCAGAGATAAGTTGTCCGGCAGGGGATATAATTTTCCCGCCGCCGGAGATAAGTTTTCTGCCAGCGTAGATACGTATTTCGTCAGCAGAGATAAGATGTCCGGCAGCGGATATAGATTTCCCGGCACCGGAAAAAAGATTTCCGCCAGCGGAGAGACGTATTTCGTTAGCAGAGATAAGTTGTCTGGCAGGGGATATAGATATTCCGGCACCGGAAATAAGTTTTCCGCCAGCGGAGAGATGTATTTCGTCAGCAGAGATAAGTTGTCTGGCAGGGAATATAGATTTCCCGCCGCCGGAGATAAGTTTTCTGCAAGCGGAGAGACGTATTTTGTCAGCAGAGATAAGTTGTCCGGCAGGGGCTATAAATTTCCCCCTCTGGAGAAAAGTTTTCCGCCAGCGGATATAAATTTCCCGCCACCGGAGATAAGTTTTCTGCCAGCGGACAGACGTATTTTGTCAGCAGAGATAAGTTGTCCGGCAGGGGCTATAAATTTCCCCCTCTGGAGAAAAGTTTTCCCCCAGCGGATATAAATTTCCCGCCACCGGAGATAAGTTTTCCGCCACCGGAGAGACGTATTTTGTCAGCAGAGATAAGTTGTCCGGCAGGGGATATAAATTTCCCGCCACCGGAGATAAGTTTTCCGCCAGCGGAGAGACGTATTTCGTCAGCAGAGATAAGTTGTCTGGCAGGGAATATAGATTTCCCGCCGCCGGAGATAAGCTTTCTGCAAGCGGAGAGACGTATTTTGTCAGCAGAGATAAGTTGTCCGGCAGGGGCTATAAATTCCTCGCCGCCGGAAGTAAATGTTCTGCCAGCGGAGATAAGTTTTCCAGAGGGGGGGAGAAAAGTTTTCCGCCAGCGGATATAAATTTCCCGCTACCGCAGATAAGTTTTCCGCCAGCGGAGAGATGTACTCTGTCAGCCGAGATAAGATGTCCGGCAGGGGATATAAATTTCCCGTCGCTGGAAGTAAATGTTTTGCCAGCGGAGATAAGTTTTCTGCCGGCGGAGAAACGTAGGTCGTCTGCGGAGATAAGTTGTCCGGCAGGGGGTATAAATTTCCCCCTCTGGTCAAAAGTTTTCCGGCAGCGGATATAAATTTCCCGCCACCGGAGATAAGTTTTCCGCCAGCGGAGAGACGTATTTCGTCAGCAGAGATAAGTTGTTCGGCAGGGGATATAGATTTTCCGCCACCGGAAATAAGTTTTCCGCCACCGGAGAGACGTATTTTGTCAGCAGAGATAAGTTGTCCGGCAGGGGCTATAAAATTCCCCCTCTGGAGAAAAGTTTTCCGCCAGCGGATAGAAATTTCCCGCCACCGGAGATAAGTTTTCTGCCAGCGGAGAGACGTATTTCGTCAGCAGAGATAAGTTGTCTGGCAGGGAATATAGATTTCACGCCGCCGGAGATAAGTTTTCCGCCAGCGGATAGACGTATTTTGTGAGCAGAGATAAGTTGTCTGGCAGGGAATATAGATTTCCCGCCGCCGGAGATAAGTTTTCTGCCCGCGGAAAGACGTATTTTGTCAGCAAAGATAAGATAAGATAAGATAAGATGTCTGTCAGCGGAGAAAAGTTTTCCGCCAGCGGATATAAATTTCCCGCCACCGGAGATAAGTTTTCCGCCACCGGAGAGACGTATTTTGTCAGCAGAGATAAGTTGTCCGGCAGGGGATATAGATTTTCCGCCACCGGAAATAAGTTTTCCGCCAGCGAAGAGGTGTATTTTGTCAGCAGAGATAAGATGTCCGGCAGGGGATATAAATTCCTCGCCGCCGGAAGTAAATGTTCTGCCAGCGGAGATAAGTTTTCCAGAGGGGGGGAGAAAAGTTTTCCGCCAGCGGATATAAATTTCCCGCTACCGCAGATAAGTTTTCCGCCAGCGGAGAGACGTATTTCGTCAGCAGAGATAAGTTGTCCGGCAGGGGATATAGATTTTCCGCCACCGGAAATAAGTTTTCCGCCAGCGGAGAGACGTATTTCGTCAGCAGAGATAAGTTGTCAGGCCGGCGATATAAATTTTCCGCCGCCGGAGGTAAATGTTCTGCCAGCGGAGATAAGTTTTCTGCCGGCGGAGAAACGTAGTTCGTCAGCGGAGATAAGTTGTCCGGCAGGGGCTATAAATTTCCCCCTCTGAAGAAAAGTTTTCCGCCAGCGGATAGAAATTTCCCGCCACCGGAGATAAGTTTTCTGCCAGCGGAGAGACGTATTTCGTCAGCAGAGATAAGTTGTCTGGCAGGGAATATAGATTTCACGCCGCCGGAGATAAGTTTTCCGCCAGCGGATAGACGTATTTTGTGAGCAGAGATAAGTTGTCTGGCAGGGAATATAGATTTCCCGCCGCCGGAGATAAGTTTTCTGCCCGCGGAAAGACGTATTTTGTCAGCAAAGATAAGATAAGATAAGATAAGATGTCTGTCAGCGGAGAAAAGTTTTCCGCCAGCGGATATAAATTTCCCGCTACCGCAGATAAGTTTTCCGCCAGCGGAGAGATGTATTTTGTCAGCAGAGATAAGTTGTCCGGCAGGGGATATAAATTTCCCGCCACCGGAGATAAGTTTTCCGCCACCGGAGAGACGTATTTTGTCAGCAGAGATAAGTTGTCCGGCAGGGGCTATAAATTTCCCCCTCTGAAGAAAAGTTTTCCGCCAGCGGATATAAATTTCCCGCCACCGGAGTTAAGTTTTCTGCCAGCAGAGAGACGTATTTTGTCAGCAGAGATAAGTTGTCCGGCAGGGGATATAAATTTCCCGCCACCGGAGATAAGTTTTCCGCCACCGGAGAGACGTATTTTGTCAGCAGAGAAAAGTTGTCCGGCAGGGGCTATAAATTTCCCCCTCTGGAGAAAAGTTTTCCGGCAGGGGATATAAATTTCCCTCCGCCGGAGATAAGTTTTCTGCCAGCGTAGAGGCGTATTTCGTCAGCAGAGATAAGTTGTCCGGCAGGGGATATATATTTCCCGCCACCGGAAATAAGTTTTCCGCCAGCGGAGAGATGTATTTTGTTTTCCGAGATAAGATGTCCCGCCGCCGGAAGTAAATGTTTTGCCAGCGGAGGTAGGTCGTCTGCGTAGATAAATTTCCCGCCACCGGAGATAAGTTTTCCGCCACCGGAGAGACGTATTTTGTCAGCAGAGATAAGTTGTCCGGCAGGAGCTATAAATTTCCCCCTCTGAAGAAAAGTTTTCCGCCAGCGGATAGAAATTTCCCGCCACCGGAGATAAGTTTTCTGCCAGCGGAGAGACGTATTTCGTCAGCAGAGATAAGTTGTCCGGCAGGGGATATAAATTCCTCGCCGCCGGAAGTAAATGTTCTGCCAGCGGAGATAAGTTTTCCAGAGGGGGGGAGAAAAGTTTTCCGCCAGCGGATATAAATTTCCCGCCGCCGGAGATAAGTTTTCTGCCCGCGGAAAGACGTATTTTGTCAGCAAAGATAAGATAAGATAAGATGTCTGTCAGCGGAGATAAGTTTTCAGCCGGCGGAGAAACGTAGGTCGTCTGCGTAGATAAGTTTTCCGCCAGCGGAGAGACGTATTTTGTCAGCAGAGACAAGTTGTCCGGCAGAGGATATAGATTTCCCGCCACCGGAAATAAGATTTCCGCCTGCGGAGAGACGTATTTCGTTAGCAGAGATAAGTTGTCTGGCAGGGGATATAGATATTCCGGCACCGGAAATAAGTTTTCCACCAGCGGAGAGACGTATTTCGTCAGCAGAGATAAGTTGTCTGGCAGGGAATATAGATTTCCCGCCGCCGTAGATAAGTTTTCCGCCACCGGAGAGACGTATTTTGTCAGCAGAGATAAGTTGTCCGGCTGGGGCTATAAATTTCCCCCTCTGGAGAAAAGTTTTTCGCCAGCGGATATAAATTTCCCGCCACCGGAGATAAGTTTTCTGCCACCGGAGAGACGTATTTTGTCAGCAGAGATAAGTTGTCCGGCAGGGGCTATAAATTTCCCCCTCTAGAGAAAAGTTTTCCGACAGCGGATATAAATTTCCCGCCACCGGAGATAAGTTTTCCGCCACCGGAGAGACGTATTTTGTCAGCAGAGATAAGTTGTCCGGCAGGGGATATAAATTTCCCTCCACCGGAGATAAGTTTTCTGCCAGCGTAGAGACGTATTTTGTCAGCAGTGATAAGTTGTCCGGCAAGGGATATAAATTTCAGGCCACCGGAGATAAGTTTTCCGCCAGCGGAGAGACGTATTTCGTCAGCAGAGATAAGTTGTCCGGCAGGGGATATAGATTTTCCGCCACCGGAAATAAGTTTTCCGCCAGCGGAGAGACGTATTTCGTCAGCATAGATAAGTTGTCCGGCAGGGGATATATATTTCCCGCCACCGGAAATAAGTTTTCCGCCAGCGGAGAGACGTATTTCGTCAGCAGAGATAAGTTGTCAGGCCGGGGATATAAATTTTCCGCCGCCGGAGGTAAATGTTCTGCCAGCGGAGATAAGTTTTCTGCCGGCGGAGAAACGTATTTCGTTAGCAGAGATAAGTGGTCTGACAGGGGATATAGATTTCCCGCCGCCGGAGATAAGTTTTCTGCCAGCGTAGAGACGTATTTCGTCAGCAGAGATAAGTTGTCCGGCAGGGGATATATATTTCCCGCCACCGGAAATAAGTTTTCCGCCAGCGGAGAGACGTATTTCGTCAGCAGAGATAAGTTGTCTGGCAGGGGATATATATTTCCCGCCACCGGAAATAAGTTTTCCGCCAGCGGAGAGACGTATTTCGTCAGCAGAGATAAGTTGTCAGGCCGGGGATATAAATTTTCCGCCGCCGGAGGTAAATGTTCTGCCAGCGGAGATAAGTTTTCTGCCGGCGGAGAAACGTAGTTCGTCAGCAGAGATAAGTTGTCCGGCAGGAGTATATATATTTCCCGCCACCGGAAATAAGTTTTCCGCCAGCGGAGAGACGTATTTCGTCAGCAGAGATAAGTTGTCAGGCCGGGGATATAAATTTTCCGCCGCCGGAGGTAAATGTTCTGCCAGCGGAGATAAGTTTTCCAGAGGGGGGGAGAAAAGTTTTCCGCCAGCGGATATAAATTTCCCGCCACCGGAGATAAGTTTTCCGCCACCGGAGAGACGTATTTTGTCAGCAGAGATAAGTTGTCCGGCAGGGGATATAAATTTCCCTCCACCGGAGATAAGTTTTCTGCCAGCGTAGAGACGTATTTTGTCAGCAAAGATAAGATAAGATAAGATGTCTGTCAGCGGAGAAAAGTTTTCAGCCGGCGGAGAAACGTAGGTCGTCTGCGTAGATAAGTTTTCCGCCAGCGGAGAGACGTATTTTGTCAGCAGAGATAAGTTGTCCGGCAGAGGATATAGATTTCCCGCCACCGGAAATATGATTTCCGCCTGCGGAGAGACGTATTTCGTTAGCATAGATAAGTTGTCTGGCAGAGGATATAGATATCCCGGCACCGGAAATAAGTTTTCCACCAGCGGAGAGACGTATTTCGTCAGCAGAGATAAGTTGTCTGGCAGGGAATATAGATTTCCCGCCGCCGTAGATAAGTTTTCCGCCACCGGAGAGACGTATTTTGTCAGCAGAGATAAGTTGTCCGGCTGGGGCTATAAATTTCCCCCTCTGGAGAAAAGTTTTTCGCCAGCGGATATAAATTTCCCGCCACCGGAGATAAGTTTTCTGCCACCGGAGAGACGTATTTTGTCAGCAGAGATAAGTTGTCCGGCAGGGGCTATAAATTTCCCCCTCTGGAGAAAAGTTTTCCGACAGCGGATATAAATTTCCCGCCACCGGAGATAAGTTTTCCGCCACCGGAGAGACGTATTTTGTCAGCAGAGATAAGTTGTCCGGCAGGGGATATAAATTTCCCTCCACCGGAGATAAGTTTTCTGCCAGCGTAGAGACGTATTTTGTCAGCAAAGATAAGATAAGATAAGATGTCTGTCAGCGGAGAAAAGTTTTCAGCCGGCGGAGAAACGTAGGTCGTCTGCGTAGATAAGTTTTCCGCCAGCGGAGAGACGTATTTTGTCAGCAGAGATAAGTTGTCCGGCAGAGGATATAGATTTCCCGCCACCGGAAATATGATTTCCGCCTGCGGAGAGACGTATTTCGTTAGCAGAGATAAGTTGTCTGGCAGAGGATATAGATATCCCGGCACCGGAAATAAGTTTTCCACCAGCGGAGAGACGTATTTCGTCAGCAGAGATAAGTTGTCTGGCAGGGAATATAGATTTCCCGCCGCCGTAGATAAGTTTTCCGCCACCGGAGAGACGTATTTTGTCAGCAGAGATAAGTTGTCCGGCTGGGGCTATAAATTTCCCCCTCTGGAGAAAAGTTTTTCGCCAGCGGATATAAATTTCCCGCCACCGGAGATAAGTTTTCTGCCACCGGAGAGACGTATTTTGTCAGCAGAGATAAGTTGTCCGGCAGGGGCTATAAATTTCCCCCTCTGGAGAAAAGTTTTCCGACAGCGGATATAAATTTCCCGCCACCGGAGATAAGTTTTCAGCCACCGGAGAGACGTATTTTGTCAGCAGAGATAAGTTGTCCGGCAGGGGATATAAATTTCCCTCCACCGGAGATAAGTTTTCTGCCAGCGTAGAGACGTATTTTGTCAGCAGTGATAAGTTGTCCGGCAAGGGATATAAATTTCAGGCCACCGGAGATAAGTTTTCCGCCAGCGGAGAGACGTATTTCGTCAGCAGAGATAAGTTGTCCGGCAGGGGATATAGATTTTCCGCCACCGGAAATAAGTTTTCCGCCAGCGGAGAGACGTATTTCGTCAGCAGAGATAAGTTGTCTGGCAGGGAATATAGATTTCCCGCCGCCGTAGATAAGTTTTCCGCCACCGGAGAGACGTATTTTGTCAGCAGAGATAAGTTGTCCGGCTGGGGCTATAAATTTCCCCCTCTGGAGAAAAGTTTTTCGCCAGCGGATATAAATTTCCCGCCACCGGAGATAAGTTTTCTGCCACCGGAGAGACGTATTTTGTCAGCAGAGATAAGTTGTCCGGCAGGGGATATAAATTTCCCCCTCTGGAGAAAAGTTTTCCGACAGCGGATATAAATTTCCCGCCACCGGAGATAAGTTTTCCGCCACCGGAGAGACGTATTTTGTCAGCAGAGATAAGTTGTCCGGCAGGGGATATAAATTTCCCTCCACCGGAGATAAGTTTTCTGCCAGCGTAGAGACGTATTTTGTCAGCAGTGATAAGTTGTCCGGCAGGGGATATATATTTCCCGCCACCGGAAATAAGTTTTCCGCCAGCGGAGAGACGTATTTCGTCAGCAGAGATAAGTTGTCAGGCCGGGGATATAAATTTTCCGCCGCCGGAGGTAAATGTTCTGCCAGCGGAGATAAGTTTTCTGCCGGCGGAGAAACGTATTTCGTTAGCAGAGATAAGTGGTCTGGCAGGGGATATAGATTTCCCGCCGCCGGAGATAAGTTTTCTGCCAGCGTAGAGACGTATTTCGTCAGCAGAGATAAGTTGTCCGGCAGAAGATATATATTTCCCGCCACCGGAAATAAGTTTTCCGCCAGCGGAGAGACGTATTTCGTCAGCAGAGATAAGTTGTCCGGCAGGGGATATATATTTCCCGCCACCGGAAATAAGTTTTCCGCCAGCGGAGAGACGTATTTCGTCAGCAGAGATAAGTTGTCAGGCCGGGGATATAAATTTTCCGCCGCCGGAGGTAAATGTTCTGCCAGCGGAGATAAGTTTTCTGCCGGCGGAGAAACGTAGTTCGTCAGCGGAGATAAGTTGTCCGGCAGGGGCTATAAATTTCCCCCTCTGGAGAAAAATTTTCCGCCAGCGGATAGAAATTTCCCGCCACCGGAGATAAGTTTTCTGCCAGCGGAGAGACGTATTTCGTCAGCAGAGATAAGTTGTCTGGCAGGGAATATAGATTTCACGCCACCGGAAATAAGTTTTCCGCCAGCGGAGAGATGTATTTTGTCAGCAGAGATAAGTTGTCCGGCAGGGGATATAAATTTCCCGCCACCGGAGCTAAGTTTTCCGCCACCGGAGAGACGTATTTTGTCAGCAGAGATAAGTTGTCCGGCAGGGGCTATAAATTTCCCCCTCTGAAGAAAAGTTTTCCGCCAGCGGTTATAAATTTCCCGCCACCGGAGTTAAGTTTTCTGCCAGCGGAGAGACGTATTTTGTCAGCAGAGATAAGTTGTCCGGCAGGGGATAGAAATTTCCCGCCACCGGAGATAAGTTTTCCGCCACCGGAGAGACGTATTTTGTCAGCAGAGATAAGTTGTCAGGCCGGGGATATAAATTTTCCGCCGCCGGAGGTAAATGTTCTGCCAGCGGAGATAAGTTTTCTGCCGGCGGAGAAACGTAGTTCGTCAGCGGAGATAAGTTGTCCGGCAGGGGATATAAATTTCCCGCCGCCGGAAATAAGTTTTCCGCCAGCGGAGAGACGTATTTCGTTAGCAGAGATAATTTGTCTGGCAGGGGATATAGATTTCCCGCCACCGGAAATAAGTTTTCCGCCAGCGGAGAGACGTATTTCGTCAGCAGAGATAAGTTGTCCGGCAGGGGACATAGATTTCCCGCCACCGGAAATAAGTTTTCCGCCAGCGGAGAGACGTATTTCGTTAGCAGAGATAAGTTGTCCGGCAAGGGATATAAATATCCCACCGCCGGAGATAAGTTTTCTGCCAGCGGAGAGACGTATTTCGTCAGTAGATATAAGTTTTCCGGCAGGGGATATAAATATCCCGCCGCCGGAGATAAGTTTTCTGCCAGCGGAGGAACGTAACTCGTCTGCGGGGATAAATTGTCCGTCGGGGGATATAAATTTCCCGCCGCCGGAGTTAAGTTTTCCGCCAGCGGAGAGACGTATCGTCGGCAGAGATAATTTGTCTGTCAGGGGATATTGTTGGATATAATTGTACCGTTTTAGTTTACCGTTCTATATATAAGCGATATATAAAACGGAGCTGATACAAGAGACACGTAGTGGTTCGGTTAAACGTTTATTTGAGAGTGAGTAAAGTGGTATATGCATTATGAGCACGATACAATACAGTGTTGCCAGATAATTGTTGCTTATTCAAACAATAGTATCGATTACATTTTTAACACTTCTTCTTAAGCTACATATTATCATTTTAAACTAACTACCGCATGTTTAACTTTGTCATTCCAAGTAATTTAACAAAGTCGTCGTGTTTTTTCTTGCTTAATAAACATTTTGTTAGTAGATCTGCAACATTGCCGTTTGTCGATACGTATTCTAGTATAATTTCATTACATTCTTCTTTTTCGCGATCAAAATGATACTTAATATCAATGTGCTTCGTGCGTTTGTGATGTACCGGATTTTGAGCAATATGTTGCGAACTGATGTTGTCGCCATAGATGGTTAAAGGCTCTGTAACAGTTGACCAACCAATCTCGTCGAGAAGTCTTCGTAAATAAATAGCCTCTTTAGCAGCCATAGATAGTGCTATGTATTCAGCTTCAGTGCTGCTCAACGCGACAACACTTTGCTTAGTTGAAGTCCAAGAAAAAGCACTGCCTGCTAGGAAGAATGCGTATCCACTATAAGATCTTCTATCGAGCCTGTCATTGGCCCAGTCAGCATCAGCGAAACCTCTTACTGGTTCACCACACTTGCGGTATGAGATGCCCAAATTCTTCGTACCAGCCAGATACCTTAGAATGTGTTTTGCAGCCGTCTCGTGTTCTGCATGGGGATCAGTATTTCGTTGCGACAGTTTGCTTACTGCGTGCAAAATGTCCGGTCGGCTCAAGACTGCTAAATACATAAGGGAACCAATTAATGACTGATATTGTGTTACATTTACCTTGACACAATTATCATCAATGCAGCCAACTTGATAGCCCGGGTCGAGCGGTGTGCTGACTGGACGGCACTTGCTCATGCCAGACGTGTCCAATAGTCCTTGAATATGCGATTTCTGGCAAAACGAAATCGAACCCTGTTCACCGTCTCGCTCAATTTCCATTCCTAGGAAAAAGTTTATGGGGCCGCCATCGTGCATCTTGAAGTTTGATGCGATCTTCTTCTTAATTACGGCTATGTCATTTTTGTTTGGACATGCGATAATTAAATCGTCGACGTAGACTGCAATATAGCTGTATGTTTGCTCATCTTTCTTGACGTACAAGCATGCCTCGTTCTTACATCTCTTGAAGCCCATGGTAGACAATACCTCGTCGAGCGTTTTGTTCCATACTCGCCCGGATTGCTTGAGTCCATAAAGTGCTTTACGCAGCTTTAGAACTTTTTCTGGATGATGCTTGTCGACAAAATTCTGAGGCTGCCTCATGTACACAGTCTCATGGAGTTTACTGTTCAGGTAAGCATTTGATATATCTACTTGATGCATATACAGCTGTTTTTCTGCAGCAATTGCGAACAACATGCGAATGGTCTCGTACCGAATTACAGGTGAAAACGTTTCCCAATAATTTACTCCAAATTGTTGCCCACAGCCTTGAGCAACCAATCGAGATTTGAACTTCTCGATGAGACCATCCTTGTTTCTCTTAATTCGAAAAACCCATTTGGAACCAATGGCTTTTTGTCCTGGAGGGAGTTCACACAATGACCACGTGTTATTTTCCTGTAGAGCGTCGTATTCCGTTTGCATTGATTCTTTCCAATTTTGAGAATGATCGCCTTGCAATGCTTCAGCAACTGACTGCGGTGTCTCAGTGTCATTCATCTGATTTAGGAAACTATTGAGCACTGCCTGGTACTGCTTTTTCGGTCGCCCAGGTTGACCGCTGCGGATGATTTTTGGTCTGCCACGCCCACGCTGTACTACATTCTCTTGTGGTGGCACCTCTTGACCACTCACGGAATTGTCGTCAGGTTCACTTGCGCTCAAAAACTCCTCCTCCACTTCGCTGGAGTCACTGCTGGAATTTGCATGATCAGCAATTAAAGGTGCATATGAGTGTTGATCAGGAACTTTAATTGACTCAAGGCGGAGTATATTTGTCATGAAATCGTCATTTCGATCTGAAATACCACAATTCTCAATGCTTTTTGTGTCAATCTCACCTTCTATAAATTTCACATCACGCCTTTCAATTATTGTACGGTTCTCTCGATCGTACAGGCGGTAAGCTTTTGCTGTAAAGGAGTAGCCGACAAAAATGTATTCTTTGCCTTTTGCCTGGAATTTGCTTCTTCTGGTCTTATCCAAAGCAAATGCGCGAGATCCGAATACTCGCAGGTATTTTACTGATGGCTTGCGTCCTTTCCAGGCTTCGAATGGTGTACCGCCACTTAAGGCTTTTGTGGGACATCTATTTCGCAAGTAAACTGCCGTGGTAACAGCCTCTGCCCACAAGAACTCCTCCAGCTTTGCATGGATTAGCATACTTTTTGCCATCTCTACAATTGTTCGATTGGCTCTCTCGGCTACACCGTTTTGCTGAGGGGTGTAGGGAACCGTCAGTTGCCTTTGTATACCGCACTCGTTCAAAAAACCAGAAAATTCCTTATTTACATACTCTGTGCCATTATCGCTGCGCACAGCCTTTATTTTGTTGCCCGTTTGGCATTCCACAAAACTTTTGAACATTTTGAATTTTTCGAAAACTTGGCTTTTTGCGTGCATAATGTATACAAATATATTGCGCGAGTAGTCATCAATAAATGTCACAAAATAGCGATTGCCGCCGATCGATTTTACATTCATTGGGCCACATACATCTGGATGCACTAGCTCAAGTACTTGCTCCGTTGTACGATTTAACTTCTGTTGAAACGGCAATGCACATATTTTTGCTCTGTTACATGTATCACAATTGATTTCCATTTTCACATTTTCAAAGTTCATGCCATGAACAAGCTGTTTATCGTTCAACTGTTTTAAATCTTGGAAATTAAGGTGGCCAAACCTATTATGCCAATTCATTGCAGGAGAAATTGTGTTCAACATATAAACTGCACTTTTTTCTGAGCACTGTTTGTACACATACAAATTGTTTTCTTGCTTGGCTTTTATTATTGTTTCTCCTTTTTTATTTTTAATCAGTGCCACTTTTCCAATAAATGTAGTAGAATTCTCGAATTTAGCTGCTGTGCTCACTGAGAAAAAATTCATGTGTAATTCGGGGACGTATAACACATTTTGCAAGTTTATTAAAATATTTTCACCCTGAATTTTAACATTGCCAGATCCGGGTGATGAGACGAACTTATTTGTAGCCAACATTATCGATGTTTCCTTCTCGACATAGTTTAGGAACATGCTGCGATCGCAACACATGTGCGATGTTGCGCCACTATCTACTGTAAAATGAAATGTTCAATCCTTTTGGATGGATCGTTGGGGCTCAACCCTCCGATCTGTTTTATTGTGATTTATGTTCTGTATTTTACAATTGTGGTTTGGGCTTTTGTAAGCCAAAAGCCGCGGAGCTGCGCTGCCAGTGACGCCGGCAGCGGAGCGGCAGAACTATGTGTTCTTATCTCTTATATGTTAATATGTATATGCTCAGCGCTGTTGGCAGCGAGAGCGCGAGGGAAGATATATGTGTGTATGCATGTATATTAGTGCCGTCAAGTCATGGGAACATGCTGACGCTGCACTTGGGTCGCTCGAGGCATTCTTGAGTGAATCGTAATACGATCACCCAGAATGTCTGGGACTTTATTGTTACGTAAACACTGAAACAAAGTGTTACAGTGTGTATTCTTTAAGTACCGTCGGTACAGTGGGTATTCGAAATAATGAATACTTTACTTTACTTTAATATGAGCATACTACATCTCCCTCCTTTTGAAAAATAACGTAATATAATGAAGTTATTTTATTTTTAGCTTTTACTATATATGTATACGAGTTATGTATTCTTAAAAAGACAATTTATATATATATTTTTTTCTTTTTTTTTTTTAGTCAATTATTAGAATATTGAATTTTAATTAATATTGATAAAATTTAAAAAGGTTTTTGAATATAAATGCGGAATAGTATATTTTTATGGTTTATATTTATGTATGGCCATACCAAAAATTATTAATAATTGCAAATCTTTAACCTATCCTTATGTACTTTCTGAGTTTTGTTTTTATTATCGGAGATTATGACGTTATCTCTTTCTCCGATACTTTCTACTCTATATGGTCCTATATATTTAAAATCTAGCTTATGTCCTGTTTCATTTTTCAATAAAACTTTATCTCCTACAGCTAAATTTAAATCTTTTAACTTTAAGTCATAGAGCTGTTTATTTTTAATTTTATGCTCCTCGAGCATAATCCTTGCTCGTTTATATGCTATTTCTAATCTATATTTACTCTCTTTAGAGTAATCATCTATGTTATATAGAGGTGCTATTCTATCTTTAGTATTAAATTGAACTGGTAAGTTTGAAGTCTTACCGAAAACTAGCTCATATGGACAATAATCATGTGCCATAGAGGGGGTTGTATTAAAACAATATACGAAGTATTGCAGCCATACATCCCAATCTGATTTGTCGGCTGAGATGTATGAGCGTATGAACTCGTTAAATGTTCTGTGGCTTCGCTCCACGGTTCCTACAGTCTGGTGATGATGTGCAGTAGAAGTTATGTTTTTGATGTTTAGATTTTTACATAAGTCTTCAATTATTGAATTTTTATATTCTGTTCCCATGTCCGTAATGAACGTCTTCATTGGACCGTACTTTAGAATAAAATTTTCAAAAATAGCTTTAGCTACTGTATTTGCACTTTTGTTTCTAATAGGTATGGCAACAAGGTATTTTGTCAGGTCACATATTAAGGTGACTGCATATTCATTTCCTTGTTCTTATTTAGGAAGTGGACCGATCGTATCCACTATTACCCTATCAAAAGCCATGTATGGTGTTTCTGTAATAGTCAATGGAGTTATTGTGTGCTTGGTTACTTTAGCTTTTTGGCATTTTGGACATTTTCGTATGTAATTGGTTATTTCTTTAGTCATACCTTTCCAAAAATAATGTCTTTTGACCTTGGCCAAGGTTTTTGTTATGCCTGTATGTCCTCCTTGTATGGGATCATTATGTAATGTAGACAGTATTGCTTCTTTTTCTTTTTCATTTTTAATTAGGGTCACCGGGTTGAGTAGCGCTACTCTTATTGTTCGTAATATTTTATTGCCCATATTTTTAAAATTATCTATTGAAATGTATTCAAAGATATTTTCCCACGGTGCCACTTTGAGTTGGCTGATTTTTTGTTTACCGGCTTGCGTTTCAAGCCTTTGGAAAAACTGACCTAAGTCAAGGGTTCCATTAGTATACAAATCGCTAACATCATATCTTGCAGTAATTTTTTTTCCATGTTTGAAAAAACATAAATTATTATTTACATGCAAGGTCACTACTTTACGTACTTCGTCATTGTTGATGACTTCATATACGTTGGGCTTTGAAGCTTTTGTTAGAGATTGCCTAGGCAATTCTATTTTTTCTTTTCCTGCGCAGGATTTCTGTCTACTCTGTTGCCTGGTAGTGACTTTCAGGACTTTATTTGTTTTTTGTATGTTTTTCAGGTCTGTGATGGTTATTCTTGATAACGCATCTGCTACATGATTATCTTTACCCTTTAGATACTCGACTGTAAAGTCGTATTCTTCTAATTCGAGCCGCATGCGTGTGAGTTTTGAGCTAGGATTGACCATTGAAAATAGGTATGTTAGTGGTCTGTGATCCGTTTTTACTGTAAAGTGTTTACCATAGATATATGGTCGAAAATGGGTAATTGCCCAATGAATTGCTGCTAATTCCTGTTCTGTAGTACTTTTGTTACTTTCACCTTTTGTGAATGAACGTGATGCATATGCTAATGGGAGTTGGAGTCCGTTATGGTTTTGAGTTAAAACCGCTCCACATGCTTGTTTACTAGCATCGGTGATTATGCAAAATTCTTTCTGAAAATCTGGGTACTGTAACAGAGTGGGTTCCATAAGTTTATCTTTTAAATATTGGAATGCATTTTGACATTCAGTTGACCATTCAAAGGGGACATTCTTTTTACATAATCTAGTTATGTGCCGGGAATAGTCGGCGAAGTTTTTAATAAAACGTCTATAATAATTGCAAAATGCAATAAATCGTCTAGCGCTGTCGGCATCATGTGGGACTGGATAGTTTTTGCTCTTTGCCTTTATAGGGGTTGTTGCTCATATTGCTCATATTTTTGAATTCGTTCGTTTCTCGTTACAATTGTTTTTTGTTTATACTTTTGTTCATTTACCATCTGATGGACTGATGGACCATATTGTCCATTGGCCATTGGCCGTGTTGGAAGTCGGCCTTGGCCTGACCCGGAGCTGGTGCTACCGATGCCCGTCTACCCACTGATGGCTGGGTCGGGGACGGAGAGGAGGCGGTTCCGTGTGGCACGGGGCTGAGGTGGGGACCTGACGCGTCGGCGATTACACGAACGGGACACACACACCAATGCATTTTGAAGTTTTTATATTTTTTTTTTTTTACGATTTTTTTTTTTTTCAGAGTTTTTGCAGTTGTCCTGATACATTATCTACTAGGTCACCTTTAGGTTAGTCTTCCTTTTTTTTTTTGTTTTAGTGTATTTTTTTTTTTTTATGTATTCTTTTTTTTTGTTTTTTTTTTTTTCATTGATATACTTTGGTCTGATATTCCTCCTTTGTCATTGCCAAGTCCTCTATGTTCGTTTTTAAACTGTATCTAAATTTTTTTTTTAATTATTTGCTATTCATTTATTCTTTTCAATAATAAAAAAAATTACTAAAAAATCTTTTTTTTTTCTCATGGACACACATATCTATATACCCTTCCTTTTTTTTTTTTACTCTTTAAAATTTCATCAATATAAATTTTTTTTTTATATATATTTGATCAAAATGAAGGAAGAAAAAAAATGTTAAGGGACATGTGATCGATTTACAGGTTTTTCATTATATAATTCAATATCGATCACATGGTTTTAGTAATAGCCTAACAGAGGTTAGTATTTTCAAGTTGCACTTTGAGGGTGCTTCAACTCGAGATAGAAAATTATAATTATTGGCAATATGAGGCATGGCATTTCTGCAGCTCAATTGCGTTACTTCGCACCAGGGCGAAGTTGATCCTTTGTTGGTGGGGGTTGGTTGGTGTCTCCTTTTTTTGTCGTGCCCGGTACTCAGCTATTGTGAATGGGCGAGGTTCATCGTTTGGGTACACTTTTAAAAGCCTCTTGTAGGCTGAGTGCATCCCTTTGCTCGGATGGAGCAGAATCTGTTGGTCCATCGACGGTGCAAGGGGCGGTCCTATGCCACTCGCACTTATATTATTGGCCTGTTGGTCCATCGACGGTGCAAGGGGCGGTCCAATGCCACTCGCACTTATATTATTGGTACTTGCTGGGTCTGGTGGGGCCGGTGCTGGTCTTCGCACAGGTTTTTATATTGCGTGTACGCTCTTTGTAGCGCGGGCTGTTAAATCTCCTTGGGTATTATATATTCCTGGCCGCATTGTAGCCGCCAAATTTAAGGGTATAAATTATAATGCAACATGGGTTTGTGCGTAATATCGTCGGCAGTCGTGCATGGGTCTGGCGAAACGGCTGGTTTGGTTTTCTGCTGGGTTTTTTTTTCTTGGCACTGGCACTGGGGACAACACTATTTCAATAGTTTTTCCAATTCATCAATTTTCTTTTGACTTGGTCCGATTTTTTAAAACAAAATCACATAGTATTATATTTTTTTTTTTCGGCCATAATTTTAACACTTTTTTTGAAAAAAAATTTCTCTCTTTTTTTTTCTCAATCCTTAGATTGATCCATCGCGTAGGACATATCGAGTCCTGTCACGACTCGATATGTCCTGTCACGGTCGCCATGTAAAATGAAATGTTCAATCCTTTTGGATGGATCGTTGGGGCTCAACCCTCCGATCTGTTTTATTGTGATTTATGTTCTGTATTTTACAATTGTGGTTTGGGCTTTTGTAAGCCAAAAGCCGCGGAGCTGCGCTGCCAGTGACGCCGGCAGCGAAGCGGCAGAACTATGTGTTCTTATCTCTTATATGTTAATATGTATATGCTCAGCGCTGTTGGCAGCGAGAGCGCGAGGGAAGATATATGTGTGTATGCATGTATATTAGTGCCGTCAAGTCATGGGAACATGCTGACGCTGCACTTGGGTCGCTCGAGGCATTCTTGAGTGAATCGTAATACGATCACCCAGAATGTCTGGGACTTTATTGTTACGTAAACACTGAAACAAAGTGTTACAGTGTGTATTCTTTAAGTACCGTCGGTACAGTGGGTATTCGAAATAATGAATACTTTACTTTACTTTAATATGAGCATACTACACTACGCACCAAACTCTCTTTTGCTGCTCTCCGACAAAACAGTGCATTAAACGTCTTGCCTGTTCTCTTTGTCCATTTGTTTTGCTACCCTTTTTCTTAGATCTGCACTCGCTTGCTCGATGACCAGTTTTTTCGCATTTGAAACATTTTCCCTTGAATTGTTGCTTTACGCCTGTGTTCCCGTCGTTCTTGGTTCCGTTATTCTCGACATTCTCGTTTTCTCGCGATCTGCGCTGTGTATGTGTGTATACTGCTTGTGTGTCCGAATGATTTTCGCGCTCAGCCTTCTCCTGTTTTCTGGTGCCTTCTTCCAGCATTTTTACTTTAAGAGCTTCAAATTTTGGCAGCTCGTCACGCGTTTCAATCGCGACTACAAAATTTTCCCAAGATTCGGGCAAACTGCTCAATAACATGATGACTTTTAGCTCATCGTGGAGTTTTATGTCCAGTTCCGCCAATTTTTCAATTGTCTCTAGAAAAGAATTGACATAGGCGGACACATCATCGCCCTGCTGCATATTTAGTCGAATAAGTTTTTGATAAAGTTGCACCTTTTGGATGGGGCCTTTTGGCATGTGCAGTTCCTTTAATTTTTTCCATGTGCACAAACTGCGATGCCTTAACATTTAAGGTTATGTACGCCATTGCTTTCTGATCCAATTTATTCCATTTCTCGACAGCTGCGGCATCTCCTCCACTGCCTTTTCCACAGACTACATCCCATAAATCTGTCATTACCAGGACACTTTTCATGGCCATATGCCATACACTGTAATTGCCTTCATCAAGTTTTTCGATTTGATTTGACAAATTCATGTTGCTAATTGTTCCGCGTGTGTGCACAAAATAACTGTTGACAATTTAGCACAACCGACACTCAAACCCAGACGCTTTTTAGTCTGTTATTAAGCCGAAACAACGAACTCTGGGCCCATAACCAATGTTGGATATAATTGTACCGTTTTAGTTTACCGTTATATATATAAGCGATATATAAAACGGAGCTGATACAAGAGACACGTAGTGGTTCGGTTAAACGTTTATTTGAGAGTGAGAAAAATGGTATATGCATTATGAGCACGACACAATACAGTGTTGCCAGATAATTGTTGCTTATTCAAACAATAGTATCGATTACATTTTTAACATTGTCTGCCAGCGGAGATAAGTTGTCCGTCAGCGGATATAGATATCCCGCCACCGGAAATAAGTTTTCCGCCAGCGGAGTGACGTATTTCATCAGCAGAGATAAGTTGTCCGGCAGGGGATATAAATTTCCCGCCACCGGAAATAAGTTTTCCGCCAGCGGAGAGACGTATTTCGTTAGCAGAGATAAGTTTTCCGCCCGCGGATATATTTCCCGCCACCGGAAATAAGTTTTCCGCCAGCGGAGAAACGCAATTCGGCTGCGGGGATAAATTGTCCGTCTGGGGATATAAATTTCCCGCCGCCGTAGTTAAGTTTTCTGCCAGCGGAGAATCGTTGTTCGTCAGCGGAGATAAATTGTCTGCCAGCGGAGATAAGTTGTACGCCAGGGGATATAGACTTCCCGCCCCCGGAAATAAGTTTTCAGCCAGCGGAGAGACGTATTTCGTCAGCAGAGATAATTTGTCTGGAAGGGGTATAGATTTCCCGCCACCGGAAATAAGTTTTCAGCCAGCGGAGAGACGTATTTCGTCAGCAGAGATAATTTGTCTGGAAGGGGATATATATTTCCCGACACCGGAAATAAGTTTTCCGCCAGCAGAGAGACTTAATTCGTCAGCAGAGATAAGTTGTCCGGCAGGGGATATAAATTTCCCGCCACCGGAAATAAGTTTTCTGCCAGCGGAGAAACGTAATTCGTCTGCGGGGATAAATTGTCCGTCGGAGTTAAGTTTTCTGCCAGCGGAGAATCGTTGCTCGTCAGCGGAGATAAATTGTCTGCCAGCGGAGATAATTTGTACGCCAGGGGATATAGATTTCCCGACCCCGGAAATAAGTTTTCAGCCAGCGGAGAGACGTAATTCGTCAGCAGAGATAATTTGTCTGGAAGGGGATATAGATTTCCCTCCACCGGAAATAAGTTTTCCGCCAGTGGAGAGACGTATTTCGTCAGCAGAGATAAGTTGTCCGGCAGGGGATATAAATTTCCCGCCACCGGAAATTAGTTTTCCGCCAGCGGAGAGACGTATTTCGTTAGCAGAGATAAGTTTTTCGCCAGCGGATATAAATTTCCCGCCCCGGAAATAAGTTTTCCGCCAGCGGAGAAACGTAATTCGTCTGCGGGGATAAATTGGCCGTCTGGGGATATAAATATCCCGCAGCCGGAGTTAAGTTTTCTACCAGCGGAGAATCGTTGTTCGTCAGCGGAGATAAATTGTCGGCCAGCGGAGATAAGTTGTCCGCCAGCGGATATAGATTTCCCACCACCGGAAATAAGTTTTCCGCCAGCGGAGAGACGTATTTCGTCAGCAGAGATAATTTGTCTGGCAGCGGATATAGATTTCCCGCCACCGGATATAAGTTTGCCGCCAGCGGAGAGACGTATTTCGTCAGCTGAGATAAGTTGTCCGGCAGGGGATATAAATTTCCCGCCACCGGAAATAAGTTTTCCGCCAGCGTAGAGACGTATTTTGTTAGCAGAGATAAGTTTTCCGCCAGCGGAGAAACGTAATTCGTCTGCGGGGATAAATTGTCCGTCTGGGGATATAAATTTCCCACCGTCGGAGTTAAGTTTTCTACCAGCGGAGAATCGTTGTTCGTCAGCGGAGATAAATTGTCTGCCAGCGGAGATAAGTTGTACGCCAGGGGATATAGATTTCCCGCCCCCGGAAATAAGTTTTTAGCCAGCGGAGAGACGTAATTCGTCAGCAGAGATAATTTGTCTGGAAGGGGATATAGATTTCCCGCCACCGGAAATAAGTTTTCCGCCAGCGGAGAGACGTATTTCGTCAGCAGAGATAAGTTGTCCGGCAGGGGACATAGATTTCCCGCCACCGGAAATAAGTTTTCCGCCAGCGGAGAGAAGTATTTCGTCAGTAGATATAAGTTTTCCGGCAGGGGATATAAATATCCCGCCGCCGGAGATAAGTTTTCTGCCAGTGGAGGAACGTAACTCGTCTGCGGGGATAAATTGTCCGTCGGGGGATATAAATTTCCCACCGTCGGAGTTAAGTTTTCCGCCAGCGGAGAGACGTATATCGTCGGCAGAGATAATTTGTCTGGCAGGGGATATAGATTTCCCGCCACCGGAAATAAGTTTTCAGCCAGCGGAGAGACGTATTTCGTCAGCAGAGATAATTTGTCTGGAAGGTGACATAGATTTCCCGCTACCGGAAATAAGTTTTCCGCCAGCGGAGAGAGGTAATTCGTCAGCAGAGATAAGTTGTCGGGCAGGGGATATAAATTTCCCGCCACCGGAAATAAGTTTTCTGCCAGCGGAGAAACGTTATTCGTCTGCGGGGATAAATTGTCCGTCGGAGTTAAGTTTTCTGCCAACGGAGAATCGTTGTTCGTCAGCGGAGATAAATTGTCTGCCAGCGGAGATAATTTGTACGCCAGGGGATATAGATTTCCCGCCCCCGGAAATAAGTTTTCAGCCAGTGGAGAGACGTATTTCGTCAGCAGAGATAAGTTTTTCGCCAGCGGATATAAATTTCCCGCCGCGGAAATAAGTTTTCCGCCAGCGGAGAAAAGTAGTTCGTCTGCGGGGATAAATTGGCCGTCTGGGGATATAAATTTCCCACCGTCGGAGTTAAGTTTTCTGGCAGAGGAGAATCGTTGTTCGTCAGCGGAGATAAATTGTCTGCCAGCGGAGATAAGTTGTCCGCCAGCGGATATAAATTTCCCGCCCCCGGAAATAAGTTTTCCGCCAGCGGAGAGACTTAGTTCGTCAGCAGAGATAATTTGTCTGGCAGGGGATATAGATTTCCCGCCACCGGATATAAGTTTTCCGCCAGCGGAGAGACGTATTTCGTCAGCAGAGATAAGTTGTCCGGCAGGGGATATAAATTTCCCGCCGCCGGAAATAAGTTTTCCGCCAGCGGAGAGACGTATTTCGTTAGCAGAGATAATTTGTCTGGCAGGGGATATAGATTTCCCGCCACCGGAAATAAGTTTTCCGTCAGCGGAGAGACGTATTTCGTCAGCAGAGATAAGTTGTGCGGCAGGGGATATTAATTTCCCGCCACCGGAAATTAGTTTTCCGCCAGCGGAGAGACGTATTTCGTTAGCAGAGATAAGTTTTTCGCCAGCGGATATAAATTTCCCGCCGCGGAAATAAGTTTTCCGCCAGCGGAGAGACGTATTTCGTCAGCAAAGATAAGTTGTCCGGCAGGGGATATAGATTTCCCGCTACCGGAAATAAGTTTTCCGCCAGCGGAGAGACGTATTTCGTTAGCAGAGATAAGTTGTCCGGCAGGGGATATAAATATCCCGCCGCCGGAGATAAGTTTTCTGCCAGCGGAGAGAAGTATTTCGTCAGTAGACATAAGTTTTCCAGCAGGGGATATAAATATCCCGCCGCCGGAGTTAAGTTTTCCGTCAGCGGAGAGACGTATTTCGTTAGCAGAGATAAGTTTTTCGCCAGCGGATATAAATTTCCCGCCGCGGAAATAAGTTTTCCGCCAGCGGAGAGACGTATTTCGTCAGCAAAGATAAGTTGTCCGGCAGGGGATATAGATTTCCCGCTACCGGAAATAAGTTTTCCGCCAGCGGAGAGACGTATTTCGTTAGCAGAGATAAGTTGTCCGGCAGGGGATATAGATTTCCCGCTACCGGAAATAAGTTTTCCGCCAGCGTAGGGACGTATTTCGTTAGCAGAGATAAGTTTTCCGCCAGCGGAGAAACGTAATTCGTCTGCGGGGATAAATTGTCCGTCTGGGGATATAAATTTCCCACCGTCGGAGTTAAGTTTTCTGGCAGAGGAGAATCGTTGTTAGTAAGCGGAGATAAATTGTCTGCCAGCGGAGATAAGTTGTCCGCCAGCGGAGAGACGTATTTCGTCTCTAAATATCCCGCCGCCGGAGATAAGTTTTCTGCCAGCAGGGGATATATATTTCCCGCCACCGGAAATAAGTTTTCACCAGCAAAGAGATGTATTTCGTCAGCAGAGATAAGTTGTCCGGCAGGGGATATAAATTTCCCGCCACCGGAGATAAATTGTCTGCCAGCGGAGATAAGTTGTCCGTCACCGGATACAAATTTCCCGCCACCGTAGATAAGTTTTCCGCAAGCGGAGAAACGTATTTCGTCAGCAGAGATAATTTGTTTGTCAGGGGATATAGATTTCCCGCCACCGGAAATAAGTTTTCCGCCAGTGGAGAGACGTAATTCGTCAGCAGAGATAAGTTGTCCGGCAGGGGATATAAATTTCCCGCCGCCGGAGTTAAGTTTTCTGCCAGCGGAGAATCGTTGTTCGTCAGCGGAGATAAGTTGTTTGGCAGGAGATATATATTTCCCGCCACCGGAAATTAGTTTTCCGCCAGCGGAGCGACGTTTTTTCGTCAGCAGAGATTAGTTGTCCGGCAGGGGATTTCCCGCCATCGGAGATAAGATGTCTATCAGCGGTGAAAAGTTTTCCGCCAGCGGATATACATTTTCCGCCACCAGAAATTAGTTTTCCGCCACCGGTATTTCGTCAGCAGAGATAAGTTTTCTGCAAGCGGAGAGACGTATTTCGTCAGCGGAGATAAGTTGTCCTCCAGCGGATATAGATTTCCCAGCACCGGAAATAAATTTCCGGTAAGTCTCCGATAAGAAGTCTGTCAGCGGAGAAAAGTTTTCCGCCCGCGGATATTCATTTCACGCCACCGGAGATAAGTTTTCCACCAGCGGAGAAACGTTTTTTGTCAGCAGAGATAAGTTGTCCGTCAGGGGATATAAATTCTTCGCCGCCGGAAGTAAATGTTCTGCCAGCGGAGATAAGATTTGTGCGGCGGAGAATCGTAGTTCGTCAGCGGAGATAAATTGTCTGCCAGCGGAGATAAGTTATCCGCCAGCGGATATAGATTTCCCTGCACCGGAAATAAGTTTTCTGCCAGTGGAGAGACGTATTTCGTCAGCAGAGATAAGTTGTCTGGCAGGGCATATAGATTTCCCGCCGCCGGAGATAAGTGTACTGCCAGCCGAGAGACGTATTTCGTCAGCAGAGATAAGTTGTTTGGCAGGAGATATATATTTCCCGCCACCGGAAATTAGTTTTCCGCCAGCGGAGCGACGTTTTTTCGTCAGCAGAGATTAGTTGTCCGGCAGGGGATATAAATTTCCCGCCGCCGGAGGTAAATGTTCTGCCAGCAGAGAGACGTTTTTTTGTCAGCAGAGATAAGTTTTCTGCAAGCGGAGAGACGTATTTTGTCAGCAGAGATAAGTTGTCTGGCAGGGGATATAGATTTCCCGCCGCCGGAGATAAGTTTACTGCCAGCCGAGAGACGTATTTCGTCAGCAGAGATAAGTTGTTTGGCAGGAGATATATATTTCCCGCCACCGGAAATTAGTTTTCCGCCAGCGGAGCGACGTTTTTTCGTCAGCAGAGATTAGTTGTCCGGCAGGGGATATAAATTTCCCGCCGCCGGAGGTAAATGTTCTGCCAGCAGAGAGACGTATTTCGTCAGCAGAGATAAGTTGTCCGGCAGGGGATTTATATTTCCCGCCGCCGGAAACTAGTTTTCCGCCAGCGGAGCGACGTTTTTTTGTCAGCAGAGATAAGTTTTCTGCAAGCGGAGAGACGTATTTTGTCAGCAGAGATAAGTTTTCTGGCAGGAGATATAGATTTCCCGCCGCCGGAGATAAGTCTTCCGCCAGCGTAGAGACGTATTTCGTCGGCAGAGATAAGTTGTCCGGCAGGGGATATATATTTCCCGCCACCGGAGATAAGTTTACTGCCAGCCGAGAGACGTATTTCGTCAGCAGAGATAAGCTGTTTGGCAAGAGATATATATTTCCCGCCACCGGAAATTAGTTTTCCGCCAGCCGAGCGACGTTTTTTCGTCAGCAGAGATTAGTTGTCCGGCAGGGGATATAAATTTCCCGCCGCCGGAGGTAAATGTTCTGCCAGCAGAGAGACGTTTTTTTGTCAGCAGAGATAAGTTTTCTGCAAGCGGAGAGACGTATTTTGTCAGCAGAGATAAGTTGTCTGGCAGGGGATATAGATTTCCCGCCGCCGGAGATAAGTTTTCTGCCAGCGTAGAGACGTATTTCGTCGGCAGAGATAAGTTGTCCGGCAGGGGATATATATTTCCCGCCACCGGAGATAAGTTTACTGCCAGCCGAGAGACGTATTTCGTCAGCAGAGATAAGTTGCTTGGCAGGGGATATATATTTCCCGCCACCGGAAATTAGTTTTCCGCCAGCGGAGCGACCTTTTTTTCGTCAGCAGAGATAAGTTGTCCGGCTGGGGATATAAATTTCCCGCCACCGGAGGTAAATGTTCTGCCAGCGGAGAGACGTATTTCGTCAGCAGAGATAAGTTGTCCGGCAGGGGATTTATATTTCCCGCCACCGGAAACTAGTTTTCCGCCAGCGGAGCGACGTTTTTTTGTCAGCAGAGATAAGTTTTCTGCAAGCGGAGAGACGTATTTTGTCAGCAGAGATAAGTTGTCTGGCAGGGGATATAGATTTCCCGCCGCCGGAGATAAGTTTTCTGCCAGCGTAGAGACGTATTTCGTCGGCAGAGATAAGTTGTCCGGCAGGGGATATATATTTCCCGCCACCGGAGATAAGTTTACTGCCAGCCGAGAGACGTATTTCGTCAGCAGAGATAAGTTGTTTGGCAGGAGATATATATTTCCCGCCACCGGAAATTAGTTTTCCGCCAGCGGAGCGACGTTTTTTCGTCAGCAGAGATTAGTTGTCCGGCAGGGGATATAAATTTCCCGCCGCCGGAGGTAAATGTTCTGCCAGCAGAGAGACGTATTTTGTCAGCAGAGATAAGTTGTCTGGCAGGGGATATAGATTTCCCGCCGCCGGAGATAAGTTTTCTGCCAGCGTAGAGACGTATTTCGTCGGCAGAGATAAGTTGTCCGGCAGGGGATATATATTTCCCGCCACCGGAGATAAGTTTACTGCCAGCCGAGAGACGTATTTCGTCAGCAGAGATAAGTTGTTTGGCAGGAGATATATATTTCCCGCCACCGGAAATTAGTTTTCCGCCAGCGGAGCGACGTTTTTTCGTCAGCAGAGATTAGTTGTCCGGCAGGGGATATAAATTTCCCGCCGCCGGAGGTACATGTTCTGCCAGCAGAGAGACGTATTTCGTCAGCAGAGATAAGTTGTCCGCAGGGGATATAAATTTCCCGCCGCCGGAGGTAAATTTTCTGCCAGCGGAGATTAATTTTCTAACAGCGGAGAGACGTAGTTCGTCAGCGGAGAAACGTAGTTTGTCAGCGAGGATAAATTGTCCGCCAGAGGAGATAACTTTTCCGCCGTCGGAGATAACTTTTCCGCCAGCGGAGAGACGTATTTCGCTAGCAGAGATAAGCTGTCCGTCAAGGGATATAAATTTCCCGCCGCCGGAGGTAAATGTTCTGCCAGCGGAGATCAATTTTCTGCCGGCGGAGAAACGTAGCTCGTCAGCGGAAATAAATTGTCCGCCAGCGGAGATAAGATGTCTGTGAGCGGAGAAAAGTTTTCCGACAGCGGATATTATTGTTAATTGCGCCTTTTGTCATGTATTAAATAGAGAACGACGCGTCTGTGCTCATAAGTGGTTTATTCAGAACTGAAGAGATGACATGTGTACATATGTACTTACATACGAATAGGAGAGACGAGAGATAACAGAGGCTCTCGCTGTTCATGTACATTATGTTAATTAGCGTTGCCAGACAGATCTTATTATGATTACACTTCAAATTTCAACACTTTTGTTTAAGCATAATATTTTGTCATTACAATGTATTAATCAATTAATCCAAGCGATTTTACAAATCTATAATGCTTTTGCTTACATAAACTTTTGGTTAATACATCGGTAACGTTTTTCTGTGTGGATACATATTCAAGTTTTTTCTCTTTACTTTCTACTTTGTCTCTAACAAAATGATATTTTAAATCTATATGCTTTGTGCGTTTATGGTGAATGGATTTTTCGCAATATGATGCGCACTGAGGTTGTCACCATAGATAGTCATTGGCCCTTGATTTGTGTATCCAATCTCTTGCAACAGACCTTGTAGATATACTGCTTCTCTAGCGGCTGTTGATAGCGCCACATACTCTGCTTCGGTGCTGCTCATGGCGACGACGCTCTGCTTGGCTGATGTCCACGAAAACGCATTACCAGCTAGGAAGAAAACGTATCCGGAATATGATTTTCGGTCCAGCTTATCATTTGCCCAATCAGCATCGGCGAACCCTTTTACTGGCTCTCCAGACTTTTGGTAGATGATGCTCATATTCATTGTGCCTCGTAAATAGCGCAACACATGCTTAGCTGCAGTTTCGTGCTCCACATGAGGGTCTTGGTTTCGCTGTGATAGTTTGCTCACAGCATGAAGAATGTCGGGCCGGCTCAAAACTGCTAAGTACATGAGCGAACCAATTAGTGATTGATAATATGTCTTATTTACCTTTACACATTCTTCATCTTTACAAACAACGTGAAAACCTGGGTCAAGTGGTGTTGCGACTGGACGGCAATCCTGCATACCGAAAGTATTCAAAACGCTTTCAATATACCTCTTCTGGCATAACTTGACGGCGCCTTGTTTGCCTTCTCGATGAATTTCCATGCCTAGGAAAAAGTTGAGCTGACCTCCATCTTACATCTCAAATACGGATGCGATATTTTGCTTGATCGCGCTGACGTCCATCTCTTTTGGACAGATGATTATCAGGTCGTCGACGTAAACTGCTATATAACTGAACCCCTGTTGTTGCTGTTTGACGTATTGACATGGCTCGTGTTGACTTTTTTTAAAGCCCATGTTAACCAGAACCTCGTTCAATGTGTCATTCCAGACACGTCCAGACTGCTTCAGCCCATAGATAGCCTTTTGAAGTTTGAGTACCTTGTGGGGGTTCTGCTCATCTATAAAGCCTATGGGTTGCTTCATGTAGGCGACTTTTTGGAGTTTACCGTTGAGATACGCGTTAGAGATATCCACCTGATGCATGTGTAACTGCTTTTCTGCAGCAATCGCAAATAACATTCGGATTGTCTCCTAACGTATCACTGGAGAATATGTCTCCCAGTAGTTTACGCCAAATTGCTGGCCACATTCTTGTGCCACAAGTCTCGACATAAACCTTTCAATGTCACCGTTTTGGTTGCGTTTGATTCTGAAAACCCATTTTGAATCTATAGCCTTTTTTCCGGGCGGAAGATTGACAGGAGTCCATGTATTTTTTGACACGAGTGCATCGAATTCCTTTCGCATAGATTTTTTCCATTCTTCTGCATCGTGGCTTTGCAACGCCTCTGCAACGGTCCGTGGAGTCTCAATGTCATCGGAGCAGCTAAGATTGTTGAGGACACTGTACTGCTTCTTTGGTCTGCCAGGTTGACCAGTACGAATGATTTTTGGCCTTCCTGGGCCACGTATTTGTGGGATGTCTTCTTCATCTGAGCTGCGGCTCTGTTCTGTATCGCTTGCACTCACGAAGTACTCCTCCTCTTCATCATCGCTGTTGTCAATGTTGCTAATCGTTTCGTCTTCGGGCTCAACAACAGTTTGTACCTGCACAGGTTCTTTGTTTGACTCAAAGCGTATGATGATTTTTGCAAGATCCTCAGTCTGATCTCTATTTTCGTAAATATCATTTACTTCCTTGACGAACTCACCCTCCACAATTTTGACGTCTCGGCGTTCCACTATCATTCGCTTTTCTTGGTCATATAAACGATATGCTTTTGCTGCAAAAGAGTAGCCAACAAAAATGTACTTCTTTCCTTTTGCAACGAATTTGCCTTTTTTGGTTTTTTCCAGTGCAAATGCGCGTGAACCAAATATTTTCAGATGGTTTACCGACGGCTTGCGCTTGTTCCAAGCCTCGAAGGGGGTGCATCCATTTAACGCTCTGGTCGGACATCTATTTCTCAAATATACTGCAGTTTGAACGGCTTCATGCATGATTGATGATGCATGATGCATGAATTTGCATGAATTAACATACTCCTAGCCATTTCAACGATTGTACGATTTGCGCGCTCAGCAACGCCGTTTTGCTGAGGTGTGTAAGGCACCGTTAGTTCTCTTTTTATTCCGCACGCATTTAAAAAATTTGTAAATTCATTATTTATGTACTCAGTACCGTTATCGCTTTGCAAGGCTTTGATTGTTTTTTCGGTTTGGCACTCAACATAACTTTTATACATTTTAAATTTCTCAAAAACTTGATTTTTGGCGCGCATAAAATATACATGAATTTTTCGCGAGTAATCATCTATAAATGTAACAAAATAACGGTTTCCAGCCAGAGATTTAACATTCATAGGTCCGCATACGTCGGTATGGATCAATTCGAGAACTTTTCGTAACACGTTCTGCCTTGTGTGGGAACGGCAATGCACATATTTTAGCCTTATTGCATGTGTCGCAATTTGTGTTTACGGATACGTTTTTAATTTTATCCCGATTACACGTTCTTTCTCACAAAGATTCTTTAAATTTTGAAAATTTAAAGGCCCGTAGCGGCTGTGCCATTTTTTTGCAAGAGATATATCGGATATCAAATGCACTGCATCAGTGGTTTTTTCCACTCCATACACGTATAAATTGTTTTCTTGTACCGCTCCCAACATTATATGTCCATGTTTATTTCGCACTAAAGCTTCTGAATTTCCGAATGTAGTGACATTCCCGAACTCGGCTGCTTTGCTCACCGACAAAAAATTCATTTTTAAATCCGGCACATTCAACACGTTTCGCAATTCTATATTTGTTTCATTTGATTTAATTTTTACAGTTCCAATACCTAGGGACTCAATATCCTTTTCTGCAGCCAACATAATGGTTGTGTTTTTCTTATTAAAGGTTTCAAACAAATTTTTATTACAACACATATGCGATGTTGCCCCACTGTCGATACACCAAGAATTTTTTCGCTGCTTGACAACGCAGCTGTGCATTAAACAGTTTGATTTTTCATCCCGCACTCTTTCGTATTATCTTTGTTGCTTTTGCACTCGGATGCGCGGTGCCCGCTTTGTTTACATTTGTAGCATTTTCCTCGAAACTCGCGTTGCTCGTTGGATTTCTGGCCGTCTCGTTTGCTGTCTTTTCGACTGGCGCCGTAATTCTTCGAACGCGCACCGTTTCTTTGAGTCTGTGTGTGTGCGTACACTGCCTGTACAGCAAGCTCACGATCGTCTCTTTCGTCTTTACGTGCTCCTTCTTCAAGTATTTTTACTTTTACCGTTTCGAACGACGGCAGACTGTCGCGTGTTTCTATCGCCACGACGAAATTTTCCCAACCGCTGGGCAAGCTCGACAACAACATTATTACTTTTAGCTCGTCTTGAATGTCGGTATTTAGCTCGGCTAACTTTTCAGTAATTTCCACGAAAGAATTTACATATTGTACCACGTTATCACCGTTTTGCATATTTTGCCGCAAAAGTTTTTGGTATAACTGTACCTTTCGCACTGGTCCCACTGACACATGTACATCGCGTAATTTTTGCCACGCCTACTTCGACGTTGTGCACGACTTTATGTGCATCAACTGCGTTGCTTTTACATTTAATATAATACATGCCAACGCCTTTTGATCAGCCTTGTCCCACTGTGCCAAGTGTTCCTGTGTTCCTGCTGCTTCCTCCTGTGGCCTTTCGGCTTTACCACTTACATATGTCCACAAATCCGTTGTGATCAATACACTACGCATGGACATAGACCACACATCGTAATTGTCTTCCCCCAATTTTTCAATTTGCAGAGACACACTCATTTTGTTTTAATTGCTACACGCCACTTTCTAACTAGTGCACGATTTATTTGCAATTGCATCAAACAAAATATTAACTTCCAGTTCTACCACGGTTTTTTAATGGTCTTTAA
The DNA here is from genome assembly GCF_009870125.1 of Drosophila pseudoobscura. Taxonomy (NCBI): domain Eukaryota; kingdom Metazoa; phylum Arthropoda; class Insecta; order Diptera; family Drosophilidae; genus Drosophila; species Drosophila pseudoobscura. The sequence continues at coordinate 980,783 of NC_046680.1, forward strand.
TACACGCCCGATCTTTCGGTGATCAGGGCCCATAACCTATTGTGAATTGCGCCTTTTGTCATGTATTAAATAGAGAACGACGCGTCTGTGCTCATAAGTGGTTTATTCAGAACAGAAGAGATGACATGTGTACTTACATACGAATAGGAGAGACGAGAGATAACAGAGGCTCTCGCTGTTCATGTACATTATGTTAATTAGCGTTTCCAGACAGATCATATTATGGTTACACTTCAAATTTCAACAGATATAAGTTTCCCGCCACCGGAAATAAGTTGTCCGCCAGCGGAGCGACGTTTTTTCGTCAGCAGAGATAAGTTGTCCGGCAGGGGATATAAATTTCCCGCCGCCGGAGGTAAGTTTTCTGCCAGCGGAGAGACGTATTTCGGCAGCAGAGATAAGTTGTCCGGCAAGTGATTTATATTTCCCGCCACCAGAAATTAGTTTTCCGCCACCGGAGAGACGTATTTCGTCAGCGGAGATAAGTGGTCCGCCTGCGGATATAGATTTCCCAGCACCGGAAATAAATTTCCCGTCAGCGGAGAGTCGTATTTCGTCAGCAGAGATAAGTTGTCTAGCAGCGGAGATAAGAAGTCTGTCAGCGGAGAAAAGTTTTCCGCCCGCGGATATTAATTTCCCGCCACCGGAGATAAGTTTTCCGCCAGCGGAGAGACGTTTTTTGTCAACAGAGATTCCCGCCGCCGGAGATAAATGTTCTGCCAGCGGAGATTAGTTTTCTGCCGGCGGAGAAACGCAGTTCGTCAGCGGAGATAAGTTGTCCGGCAATGGCTATAAATTTCCCCCTCTGGAGAAAAGTTTTCCGCCAGCGGATATAAATTTCCCACCACCGGAGATAAGTTTTCCGCCAGCGGAGATAAGAAGTCTGTCATCGGAGAAAAGTTTTCCGCCCGCGGATATTAATTTCCCGCCACCGGAGATAAGTTTTCCGCCAGCGGAGAGACGTTTTTTGTCAACAGAGATAAGTTGTCCGGCAGGGGATATAAATTTCCCGCCGCCGGAGGTAAATGTTCTGCCAAAGGAGATAAGTTTTCTGCCGGCGGAGAAACGTAGTTCGTCAGCGGAGATAAGTTGTCCGGCAATGGCTATAAATTTCCCCCTCTGGAGAAAAGTTTTCCGGCAGCGGATATAAATTTCCCGCCACCGGAGATAAGTTTTCTGCAAGCGGAGAGATGTATTTCGTCAGCAGAGATAAGTTTTCCGCCAGCGGAGAGACGTATTTCGTTAGCAGAGATAAGTTGTCCGGCAGGGGATATAGATTTCCCGGCACCAGAAATAAGTTTTCCGCCAGCGGAGAGACGTATTTCGTTAGCAGAGATAAGTTGTCTGGCCGGGGATATAAACTTCTCGCCGCCGGAGATAAGTTTTCTGCCAGCGTAGAGACGTATTTTGTCAGTAGAGATAAGTTGTCCAGGGAATAGGATTTCCCGCCGCCGGAGATAAGTTTTCCGCCAGCGGAGAGACGTATTTCGTTAGCAGAGATAAGATGTCCGGCAGCGGATATAGATTTCCCGCCGCCGGAGATAAGTTTTCCGCCAGCGGAGAGACGTATTTCGTTAGCAGAGATAAGTTGTCTGGCAGGGGATATAGATTTCCTGCCGCCGGAGATAAGTTTTCTGCAAGCGGAGAGACGTATTTTGTCAGTAGAGATAAGTTGTCCGGCAGGGGATATATATTTCCCGCCACGAGAAATAAGTTTTCCGCCAGCGGAGAGACGTATTTCGTTAGCAGAGATAAGTTGTCCGGCAGGGGATATAGATTTCCCTCCACCGGAAATAAGTTTTCCGCCAGCGAAGAGATGTATTTTGTCAGCAGAGATAAGATGTCCGGCAGGTGATATAAATTCCTCGCCGCCATAAGTAAAGTAAGTAAATGTTCTGCCAGCGGAGACAAGTTTTCTGCCGGCGGAGAAACGTAATTCGTCAGCGGGGATAAATTGTCTGTCAGGGGAATAAAAAATTCCCGCCGCCCGAAATAACATTTCTGCCAGCGGAGAATCGTAGTTCGTCAGAGGAGATAAATTGTCTGCCAGCGGAGATAAGTTGTCCGCCAGCGGATATAGATTTCCCTTGACCGGAAATAAGTTTTCCGCCAGCGGAGAGACGTATTTCGTTAGCAGAGATAAGTTGTCAGGCCGGGGATATAAACTTCTCGCCGCCGGAGATCAGTTTTCTGCAAGCGGAGAGACGTATTTTGTCAGTAGAGATAAGTTGTCCGGCAGGGGATATAAATTTCCCGCCGCCGGAGGTAAATGTTCTGCCAGCAGAGATAAGTTTTCTGCCGACGAGGAACGTAGTTCGTCTGCGGAGATAAGTTGCCCGGCAGGGGATATATATGTAAAGGACAGTGTATCAAGCAGTTAACACTATCCCATCTAAATTAACATTTGAACTTAAGATACCATCGATAAGACCTAACCGATATAACCAGACTTAACCGATGTTTAAAAGACCTAGCCGATAAGGGGCTATCGATATGGGAGTCGGTTGTTGGAAGTAGAAGCAGAAAGTTGAACAAAAAGTCGGAAGAACAGAATCATTAATTGCACATCTTAAATCAAACACTTTGTACTCTTTTTCGATCAAAACATTATTAATAAACGATACTTTAATATTAATCTTACATTTGGGGGCAGAAGCTGATGCAAGAAGAGGATTGTTGAAAAGTTGTTAAAGTTGTTGTTTGTAGCTACATAAAGTTGTAAAGTTGTTGTTGGTGGCTATAAACATTAAGTTGAACAATCAAAATTCTGTGAGCATAACAGTAGACACGGATTTTAATAAAAGATCAGTCGTTTAATTCGGTAGAAAAATTGTGAAAATCATTGTCGCGTCGCAGCGTCGCCTTTTCCGTGCGCAGTACATACATAAGCAGAAAAAACACGCACAGACACGTTGTGTGTGATACACACTTATAAACAGAAAAGACAAGCACTCGTCGGGTACACAGACACAAGTCGAAAAGAGCCGCAAAATGATGCAAACACCGCCGCCGTTGCATTGGAAAGAGAGAGAGAAGGTGCTGTACCAGGAACGTCGCGCCCGAGTGCAAACGAGATGGAAGATTTAGAAAATGCGGAAAAGAATACTGAGGACAAGATTGATCAAATGATAAAGTTGCTAAGTTTGAAAGTGCTTTGCGATGAGCAACGAGAAATGAAGATCGCTCCAGATAATTTTACAAAAGTTGTGAGCGATTGTGATGGAAAATCGGTTCCCATAGAAAAATGGTTTGAGATTTTCGAAAAAAATGCCGACGCATATGAGCTTACTGAAAAGCAAAAGTATGTGCAGGCCAGAGGAAAAATGACCGGTGCAGCTAAGCTTTTCCTTGAAGCAGAATGCGTGTGCACCTATGAGGAACTCAAGAACGTATTATTGGATGAATTCACATGTAGCTATAACAGTGCAGACATTCATAAGCTGCTGCAAGAAAGAAAGAGGAAGAGTAGTGAGTCGATGCACGAGTACTTGCTGCAGATGAGAAAAATAGCAGCAGTCGGACATGTTGAAGACGCGGCTGTTATAAGCCATATTGTGAACGGTCTGGACATAAGAAAAGAGTATAAGTATGCCATGTATCGCTGTAAGACCTTCAGGGCCTTGAAAGAAGAGTTCGATATCTATGATCGTTTGAACATATTGGAGAAGAAGGGCAATAACGAACAGCATAAGACGAGTTTCAAGCAGCAAAGTGGGCAAAGCGGTAAAAAAGAATATTGCTATAACTGTGGATCAGGAGAACACAAAAGCAAAGACTGCAAAGCCGAAACGAAGTGTTTTAACTGCAATCAGAATGGTCACATTTCGCGTAACTGTCCTTATGAAGCTGATAAAGTTGATAAAGTCCGCGTCATTTTGGATCGCACTCGCATGAAAAAAATTCAAATAAACGGCATTGTAGTTGACTGTCTTGTGGATACAGGGTCAGATGTAACCATAATCAAAGAGAGTATGTTGAAGACCATGAAAAACGTTAAACTTTTGAAGTGCAAAACTATGTTGCGCGGTCTGGGTCAGATATCAACAAAGCCTGTTGGATACTTTAATGCAGAAGTTACCGTGTAGTTCGTCTTCTGTCTGATGGAGGGAACAGCGGTGATATATGTCCCTAGTCTTTACCCACCCAACCATGACAAACGCGTTTGCATTCGGGCGTTGTCCCAATTCAAAGATCCAACATCTTCTAGTGCATTTTTAGGGAGATTTGCATATGTACTTGACGGACGGAGATAATATTTAGTTTAGGCAGACATATTCATGATTACAAATTCCTTTTATTTTTATGTTAAATGTCCCTAACCATGTGAGATTGTATTGATATATATACTTTTTTCACATAAATTATAGATATAATCCGATTCCTTACATTTACAAATAAACAAAAATATACAGACTTCCTTCTACTTGGATCAGCAAAAAAAACTTAATTATTTGAGCATTTGAGGGGGGAAATATTCTTTCAAATCAGTATATATATATCTACTTTAACAAACTTACGCCTGCATTGGTGTATAGTCATTGTGGTTTCAGCCACTAGTGGTACTCACAGTAATTGGTTAAACTCATCGGTGTATCGTTGGGCCCAAGATGACTTTGACGGATTCATTTGTATGCACTGTGTAATTTAGAGGTTGGTCAGTATAAATGTATGTATATATATAAAGAGAAACGCATTATCCCGAACTCATATTGCTCAGTTTTCAAAATCTTCAATTACTTTACAAATTTACTCATTGGAGGAAGCTATTTAGTTACTACATTAATCAACACAATGATAAACGAGATATGAATATGTGGATCTAATCAGCTGGTTCTTAGAGCAGCAGCGTATAGATTTTTATGTGATAATGATAAAGGCAAACGGGAACTTGCACTTGAAATTTAACTTGAGAAACACGGGAATCAAAATAAACAAAAATCTGCTGACAGCAAGAGTGGTTCTGAGGCAATGTGGTTTAGGCTAGCCTAATTACTCAATCCTTTGTAAATTTTCGTAGGTTGGTGACGATTATGTCCTCCTGTTTTTTTGAGATCGGCAGGTTCAAACTAAAGTTCGGACATCCAGCAGTGGTGTATGGTGGTCGGTCTTTTACGAGCCGTAAATGATTTCCGATATTGAGCTAGCCCAACGTCAACGGTTCAGCCTTCACTTTGCCGCCGTGGATGGGCACTGCACTAACTCCCAAACGGTCAGCTTGGTTGTTTTAGTAGTTGATACCGTAGATTGGTTGGCCGGCTTGGCTGTATTAAGATTTTCCAGTACTCCTATCCCTAAATAAAACTGTGTCAGAACCTTATCTTTCCACGGTGGACTAACGTACCTTTGCTTCTTTCAAGAATTTCACTTTATTTTCACTTTTCCCTCGGGTAGTTCAGCTAACGCCACTCTTCGGATTTATTAATCCATATAAACAGCGGATGATTAGATAATAGTGAAAAATTGGAAGTTATGTAACTCCACGTGTCTTCACCATTCACTCTGCGATTGCGAAAATAACGAAAACCTATATATACGTGTGCCGTAAGTGAAACTATGCAGGGGAATGATTTCACATGAATAAAGTCTATTCGCCTGTACCTATTGCATTCCTAAGCTGAGCTTTAAGCTTTAACATAACTGTGCAATCGGATGATCTTCTGGATCTCCTGCATTCCACCAATTTCTTCGAGCTATGCTAGCGAGGGCGGTATGAAAAGTATCTTTCTAGAAAGTGTAGCTAACTTGTTTGACCTTTTCCTTTTTTCTTTTGATTTTCGAATAGTTGGACACTACAACCACAGATAATGAAACAAGACCTGCTCGAAGGTACATTATCTGAAAAAATGCTGTTATTTATTCTTCACCTGAATATCTTTGAGATGGAAAACTCCAATATTTTTCCCTGCTGGGTTTACCAACTCATAATAATATGGGCTTCTTTTTTTGAGAACCTTTGCAGAAATGAAAACCGGAGCTAACTTCGAACTAAACGTCTTACTCGCGTTGCTCTGGGTAAAGTTACGAGCAAAAACCTCGTCACCCGTTTTAAGTTGTACGTTCCTACTCCGTAGATTATATTTCTTCGCGTTAAGCTCATGTGATTTCTTTATGTTTTTCTTAGCGTCTTGTCTTGCCAGTTGTAACAGATCGGAGTGTTCTAATCGGACGTCGTTGCTTAGCAGATCCATGTTTCGCAATAGGGTATAATCTTCTCCGTTCAGAATCATGTTCTGACCAAAAACAAGGAAATATGGTGAATAACCAGTACTTCGATGCACAGCTGCTCTAAGTGCACCATTGATAGCGTTCAAATTAGCGTCCCAATTGGAATGGTCACTTCCAATATAAGCGCGGATGGCTGCCAGAACCGATCTGTTTAATCGTTCACTAGCATTGGCCTGAGGAGAATATATAGCCGTACACCGATGTGTAATGCCAAAACTTGTAAGAAAAGCTTCGAAAAAACTAGATTTGAACTGCGAACCATTATCTGTTAGAACAACTTCAGCACTCCAAAGGTGTAGAATATGGAGCTTTCCAGGTATTCACACATTTTTGGCGCCGTGAACTTCTTTAGAGGGCTAAGAAAATGGAATTTCGTGTTATGGTCTACCACTATAAACAACCCAATGTTTCCATATTTAGTACGGGGGTACGGACCTAGTAGATCCATATACAAGCATTGAAAGGGGCGGTCTGATGTTAATGGTCGGCCCATCGGAGGTTTTAACATTTTGTTCGGACTCTTAGTAGATCGACAAATATGGCATTCTCAGATGTACTCTCGAATTTGGCTTACCATTCGGGGCCAGAAGAAATACCTTTTGAGTTTTTCTACCGTCTTAGCCATACCACAATGTGCAGAGCTTGGCGCATCATGTGCTTGTTGCAATACTTCTGGGATCATCGCGGAGGGTACCCAAAGTTTCCAGGATTCCTTGTGTTTCTCATTATCTCTATTGAACTCGGTTCTTTTATAAACATATCCATCAATAACTTTTAAGTCAAGCAGTTTTGACTGATTCTCTTGTACTCGTTGAATCACGCTAAGATATTCCGGCGACTTAAAATGACTTGACTGTAAATCAATCATGGGACCACTGGCAACGAATTCTTCTATAGCAGGTTGGTTACGTCGAGACAGGGCGTCAGCAACAACGTTTTCTGACCCTCGCCTATGTGTAATAGAAAAATTGAATAATTGTAATTTCATCGACCACCTCGCTAGTCTTCCAGAAAGATCTTTCTGCTTCATCAACCATTTTAAAGACGCATGATCCGTTACTACCACAAAATCTTGACCTTCTATATAGGCACGAAATTTTTTTATACCCTTGATAACGGCTAAGCATTCCAGTTCGCTAACGGTGTAGTTCCGTTGGGCTTTCGATAATTTTTCCGACATATACGCGATTGGGAGTTCCACACCCTCACGCTCTTGCGCCAGGACACAACCTATCCCGTAGGTACTTGCATCACACAGTAAGATAAATTGGCTTGTGAAGTCTGGGGTAATCAAAATCGGAGCTGATGTTAAACGCGATTTTAGAAGATTGAAAGCTTTTTCGGCATCATCATTCCAAATTATAGACTTTTTGTTCTTTAACAATTCCGTCAGTGGAAAGCTTATGGTGGCATAATTTTCGACAAATCGCCGATACCAACCAGACAATCCTAAGAACCGACGCAACTGTTTTATAGATGTAGGAACAGGAAACTCATTGACGGCCTTTATTTTCCCTGGATCAGTCAGAATTTGTCCTTCTCGAATGATGAATCCCAAATACTTTATTTCGCGCATACAAAACTTGGACTTCTCAATATTAATAGTCAGATTAGCCTTTTTTAGGCAAGCCGAAATTTCCTGAAGCGTGACCAAATGTGACTCGAAATCCTCTGACAGCACAAGTAAGTCATCTAAATATACAAAGACGCATTTTCTTAGATGGGCCGGTATAACCTGGTCCATTAGTCGACAGAGGGTTTGCGCAGCATTGCAGAGCCCGAACGGCATTGTTTTATATTGATATAGTGGCCTGTTTGGCACTGTGAAGGCCGTACATTGCCGTGACTTTTCCTCGAGTGGTATCTGCCAAAAGGCGTGCTTCATATCTAGGCCTGTTATGAACCTAGCTGGCGGCAATCGACTCAAAATACCGTCTATATGAGGTAACGGATAAGCATCCTTTATAGTGACCTTATTTACCTCACGCGAATCTAAGCAAAGCCTGTTCTTTTCCCCTTTCCGCACCAACACGCAATTACTGCTCCATGGACTTGAAGACATTTAAATTACGTCTAGGGCTAACATATGATCGACTTCGGCAAACATCAGTTTCTCTATTGCTGGTGACACTGGCCAATGTCTTTGCTTGATGGGTGTTGCGGATCCGACTTCTATTTTATGCGTTATCAAATTTGTTCTGCCTAAACCTTGCTTGGCAAATGATGGAAAAACTTCTACAACGGCCTTTAGGCGACTTTGTTGTTCATTTGACAAAAGATGCCACTTGGGGAGTTCTTGGTCATGAGTCTCTACACCCACATCTAGCTCGGAAACCAGCGCGTTGTTGATGCTATCTGTTAATCCAAACTGATGCCAAAAGTCTATCCCGAGATAAATATCTTGTTTGAGACCTGGGATAATAAAAAGATCTAACCATGCTGTTTTCTTTCGATAAGTAATTTGAGTTTGTAATTTGCCAACAACCTTACTTGGCGTTCCATTAGCAGTTCGTATGTTGCCGGAGCACTTTTTGGTTTTTTCTAACGCTAGGAACTCCAGTGCTGCCTTGCCTCCGACACAACTCAGGGTTGCCCCAGAGTCTAGGAGCGCAGTGTAGTTATTCCCTTCAATGCATACTTCTGTGTACAGTCTGTTATCAGTTTTACTAAAAATCGCGGCTACTAGTTTTTTTCTGTCAGAGCGAATCGATTTCCAATACTGTCTTAATCGCTTCGTCGACCTTCTTTGGGTCAGATGGATTTTGGAATTTATAGTCTCGCCAAACAATTTATCGCGAAGCTTATTGTAATTAGCTATCCTTACATGTAATGGAATAGTAGAGAAATGGGGTTTGGCTTCTTCTAACTTATTTTCTAAACTAGTTTTTGCCTTTGTTTCATTTGACAATTTTACGGGTATACTAGGAGTCTTCACAGTTTCGGGTGCGTCCAGGTTTTGTCGATCGACACACCCGCCGGTCGGTTTCCCGCTGGATTACATCTGGGACATTTCGGCTTGAACATTTCCTTAGCGCCACAACCATAACAAAATATACTCTAGACAATCATCAAATCGATGGCCAGGTTTTTCACAGTTCCAACAGGTTAGGTTTGATGGCTTCCGTTGAATCGCGAGGACTTCTGGATCTGGCGCATTCGATTCTACCTGAGTTTGTTTCTCGTACGCGTCAGTTAGCTCGTTAATATAGGAACGCAAAGTTCGTGGCTTACAAGCTTTTATGTCATTGTAGAATTGTTCATGTTTTCGCACTTCGACACGTAATTGTGACCTATTTGATATTCTCGTACGCGTCAGTTAGCTCGTTAATATAGGAACGCAAAGTTCGTGGCTTACAAGCTTTTATGTCATTGTAGAATTGTTCAAGTTTTCGCACTTCGACACGTAATTGTGACCTATTTGATATTCTTAAATGCAGTAGCTCATGGTGCAAACTTGGTTTACCATTCCTAATCAGCAACTCGACTAATTGACTTTCGGACATGCCTTGTTGAAGTCTATCTACTAAATCCTCTATTGCGCACTGATAATCATCAAAAACTTAATTTTCGCCTTGTCTGCGTTTCCGTATCTTTTCCCATATGTCAAGGTCAGTTTCAGCGTCCTCAAATCGTTTGCGAAATTCAAAACAAAAGGTTTCCCAAGAAAAATTGGTATGGTTACGGTGGAATTTCCAAAACCAATCACTGGCCTTATTAGCGAACAAGAGATACAGGTGATCACAAAGTACTTGATAATCATTAGTTAAGTTCTGTTCAGTTAAAGAGCGTATTCGATATATAAAATCTTCCATCCTCATACCATTCTTCGATCCGTCAAACTTTAGCCGCCAATTTTGAATTATGTTAGCTGCCTTTGCAGGTGCTAACTGTGCATTTGACCTACTTCTACTACTACTGTGACTTGAGTTGTTTCCTGCTAACGAAGTACGTACGCCGGACTGCCTATTCCCAGTCTCCACATTTTCCACTGCTTGTGTGGCGATGTTTAGATTGAGTGTAGCCAGTTGTCTCTGAATTGTCTCTTCGATGTTTTTATTCAAAATATCCACCATGTCATCTATCATATTTTCTTGTTGGACGCTTAAGGCGTTCTGTATGTACCTTACTATGTCGTCTGGCGATTTTCCCGATAAATTTTCTTCCTGCTCTGACCGACTAGGATCTGTATGTCGCGATTTTGATCTAGTGGTCACGCCTCCTTTCGAACTGATGGGCCTACCTCTGCCTCGGTTCTTATAAAGGCCTCCCATTCTTTTCAGAGTATGGGCTCCTGGGTCTGTAGCTGAAATATCTTTGATTCCTGTCTCTGCCTCTTCGGCTGCGTCACCAAGTTCCGCTGCAAGGGTATTATTACCATAACGTAGTTGCGAAATAAGGCAGCATACCGCACATATCGGACAAGCCGGTGTGGTCGTGATTGCTTCTATTACACAACATTTATGAAATCTATGATTACACGGAGTACTTGCAACTAACTCAAAGACCAAGATTACTTCATTACAAATATAGCAAAACGGATCGCTTTGTTCGCGAATGCCATCGAGATTTTCATTACTATGAGTAACAGGCATTTTAGCCATTTATTGTTAATTCACTAACACAAAAACTTTCTCGAAACAAATTGCTTATCCCCTAATGTCCGTCTTTCCTTAGCTCATCAATATCTCAAAATACAAGAAAACAGACAAAAACGAAAACTCTCCTCCAGCGCATTCCTCTATTTTAACTAACTATTGTTGTTATTCATCTACAACCATCTCAAATTGCTGGACAATGTCCGAAATTCTCCAGAGCATCGTAAATCCAAAACATTGTTTGAGATTGTTTCCTGTCAATTGTTTGTTTGTTTATTGTTTATTTTGCTCAGCATAGATCTATCAGGGTCGATCAATCCGGTATCCGAATTGCAATCGCTAAGTCCACCGATCGATTCCAGCCGAATACAAAACAACTTGATGTGCAGCAAATGTGAAATAAATGGATGGATTTGTAGAGCTTAAATGGGACTTAAAGAAAACTTTTCGTGCCCCACGTTGGGCGCCATATTTGTGTTGTGTTCAGTCTTTGCCAGTGAGTTAGGGCCAGAGCCTATTTAGGCTCTAACTCCGACAGTGGCCAATAGATGGTTTTTTTCTGACCTCATGTTAATAGGAAGCTAGGTTCGAATGCGCGCATTCTTGCTGTGCTCGGGTCCAGCTCGTCGGATTGGTCGGGGTTCTTTCTCCCCTAGCTACACAGTTTTCCTGACACAAATCAATATAATGCGCTTCAAAAAAAATAAGCAGGATCTCGACGTTAATATCAATAACCAATAAAAAAAACTCATTTCCACTCTGCGCCGATACGCATTTAGAAAACGCTTAGAAAAAGTGTAGTTCGTCTTCTGTCTGATGGAGGGAACAGCGGTGATATATGTCCCTAGTCTTTACCCACCCAACCATGACAAACGCGTTTGCATTCGGGCGTTGTCCCAATTCAAAGATCCAACATCTTCTAGTGCATTTTTAGGGAGATTTGCATATGTACTTGACGGACGGAGATAATATTTAGTTTAGGCAGACATATTCATGATTACAAATTCCTTTTATTTTTATGTTAAATGTCCCTAACCATGTGAGATTGTATTGATATATATATTTGTTTCACATAAATTACAGATATAATCCGATTCCTTACATTTACAAATAAACAAAAATATACAGACTTCCTTCTACTTGGATCAGCAAAAAAAACTTAATTATTTGAGCATTTGAGGGGGAAAATATTCTTTCAAATCAGTATATATATATCTACTTTAACAAACTTACGCCTGCATTGGTGTATAGACATTGTGGTTTCAGCCACTAGTGGTACTCACAGTAATTGGTTAAACTCATCGGTGTATCGTTGGGCCCAAGATGACTTTGACGGTTTCATTTGTATGCACTGTGTAATTTAGAGGTTGGTCAGTATAAATGTATGTATATATATAAAGAGAAACACATTATCCCGAACTCATATTGCTCAGTTTTCAAAATCTTCAATTACTTTACAAATTTACTCATTGGAGGAAGTTATTTAGTTACTACATTAATCAACACAATGATAAACGAGATATGAATATGTGGATCTAATCAGCTGGTTCTTAGAGCAGCAGCGTATAGATTTTTATGTGATAATGATAAAGGCAAACGGGAACTTGCACTTGAAATTTAACTTGAGAAACACGGGAATCAAAATAAACAAAAATCTGCTGACAGCAAGAGTGGTTCTGAGGCAATGTGGTTTAGGCTAGCCTAATTACTCAATCCTTTGTAAATTTTCGTAGGTTGGTGACGATTATGTCCTCCTGTTTTTTTGAGATCGGCAGGTTCAAACTAAAGTTCGGACATCCAGCAGTGGTGTATGGTGGTCGGTCTTTCACGAGCCGTAAATGATTTCCGATATTGAGCTAGCCCAACGTCAACGGTTCAGCCTTCACTTTGCCGCCGTGGATGGGCACTGCACTAACTCCCAAACGGTCAGCTTGGTTGTTTTAGTAGTGGATACCGTAGATTGGTTGGCCGGCTTGGCTGTATTAAGATTTTCCAGTACTCCTATCCCTAAATAAAACTGTGTCAGAACCTTATCTTTCCACGGTGGACTAACGTACCTTTGCTTCTTTCAAGAATTTCACTTTATTTTCACTTTTCCCTCGGGTAGTTCAGCTAACGCCACTCTTCGGATTTATTAATCCATATAAACAGCGGATGATTAGATAATAGTGAAAAATTGGAAGTTATGTAACTCCACGTGTCTTCACCATTCACTCTGCGATTGCGAAAATCACGAAAACCTATATATACGTGTGCCGTAAGTGAAACTATGCAGGGGAATGATTTCACATGAATAAAGTCTATTCGCCTGTACCTATTGCATTCCTAAGCTGAGCTTTAAGCTTTAACATAACTGTGCAATCGGATGATCTTCTGGATCTCCTGCATTCCACCAATTTCTTCGAGCTATGCTAGCGAGGGCGGTATGAAAAGTATCTTTCTAGAAAGTGTAGCTAACTTGTTTGACCTTTTCCTTTTTTCTTTTGATTTTCGAATAGTTGGACACTACAACTACCTGTTGGGGATCAAATTTGATCTTGCCACTGACTGTGCGGCGTTTAAGCAGACAACAACGAAAGCAGATATACCCGGAGAAGTTTCCCAGTGGATTCTGTATATGGAGGACTTTACATTCAAAGTAGTACACCGCCTAGGGGACAGAATGAGACACGTGGACTGTCTCAGTCGTTTTCCGCAGACATGCATGTTCGTGACGACGGAGCTAACAGCTCGGATAAAGAAAGCACAGCAGGATGACGATTTCATCAAAGCCACAGTTGAGATCCTGAAGCAGCACCCATATCAAGACTACAAGCTAAAAGGAGGTCTTCTCTTCAAATCTGTAAATGGCAATGACGTATTGGTGGTTCCAAGGCTGATGGAAAGGGAAATCATTCAAGGATCGCATGAAGTTGGTCATTTCTCCACAGCGAAGACAATGCACTCAGTTCAGCAGCAATACTGGAAAGTAAATAAGTTGATTACTAATTGTATCAGTTGTATAATTTTCAGCAAAAAGTTGGGCAAACAAGAAGGCTATCTTCATTGCATTGACAAGGGTGACACACCACTATACACGCTGCACGTTGATCATTTGGGACCAATGGATGCGACAGCCAAGCAATACAAGTACATTTTTGCTGTGGTAGATGCATTCTCCAAGTTTGTGTGGCCCAACTAAGTCAACAGGTCACGAAGAAGTTGTGAAGAGGCTGAGAGATTGGTCATTTGTGTTTGGTTTTCCCAAGCGCATAGTCAGCGACAGAGGAGCAGCGTTTACATCCAACGCATTCAGCGAGTTTCTCAACGAGAACAAAGTCGAACATGTGTGTACAACGACAGGTGTGGCGAGAGGCAACGGTCAGATTGAGCGCAATTATGATAAAAAACGACGACCTGAGCACGGCTACAGACTAGGAGACATGGTGGCGATCAAGAGGACGCAGTTCGTCGCAGGACGCAAGTTGGCCAGCGAGTATCTAGGCCCATATGAAGTCACCAAGGTAAAGCGGAACGGTCGCTACGACGTCAGAAAGGTTGGTCAAGTCGAGGGGCCAAACATCACCGCAACGAGCAGTGACAATAAGAAGCTATGGCGTTTTTTCTCAGAGAACGAGGATATATTATCATCTGGGACAGATGAAGATGAGCAGGAGGGCCGAATGTAAAGGACAGTGTATCAAGCAGTTAACACTATCCCATCTAAATTAACATTTGAACTTAAGATACCATCGATAAGACCTAACCGATATAACCAGACTTAACCGATGTTTAAAAGACCTAGCCGATAAGGGGCTATCGATATGGGAGTCGGTTGTTGGAAGTAGAAGCAGAAAGTTGAACAAAAAGTCGAAAGAACAGAATCATTAATTGCACATCTTAAATCAAACACTTTCGATCAAAGCATTATTAATAAACGATACTTTAATATTAATCTTACATATATTTCCCGCCACCGGAGATAAGTTTACTGCCAGCGGAGAGACGTATTTCGTCAGCAGAGATAAGTTGTCCGGCAGGGGATATATATTTCCCGCCACCGGAAATAAGTTTTCCGCCAGCGGAGAGACGTATTTCGTTAGCAGAGATAAGTTGTCAGGCCGGGGATATAAATTTCCCGCCTCCGGAGGTAAATGTTCTGCCAGCGGAGATAAGTTTTCTGCCGGCGGAGAAACGTAGTTCGTCAGCAGAGATAAGTTGTCCGGCAGGGGATATAAATTTCCCCCTCTGGAAATAAGTTTACCGCCACCGGAGAGACGTATTTTGTCAGCAGAGATAAGTTGTCCGGCAGGGGCTATAAATTTCCCCCTCTGGAGAAAAGTTTTCCGCCGGCGGATAGAAATTTCCCGCCACCGGAGATAAGTTTTCTGCCAGCGGAGAGACGTATTTCGTCAGCAGAGATAAGTTGTCTGGCAGGAATATAGATTTCACGCCGCCGGAGATAAGTTTTCCGCCAGCGGAGAGAAAAGTTGTCCGGCAGGGGATATAAATTTCCCGCCACCGGAGATAAGTTTTCTGCCAGCGGAGAGACATATTTCGTCAGCAGAGATAAGTTGTCCGGCAGGGGATATAGATTTTCCGCCACCGGAGATAAGTTTTCCGCCACCGGAGAGACGTATTTTGTCAGCAGAGAAAAGTTGTCCGGCAGGGGCTATAAATTTCCCCCTCTGGAGAAAAGTTTTCCGCCAGCGGATATAAATTTCCCGCCACCGCAGTTAAGTTTTCTGCCAGCGGAGAGACGTATTTTGTCAGCAGAGATAAGTTGTCCGGCAGGGGATATAAATTTCCCGCCACCGGAGATAAGTTTTCCGCCACCGGAGAGACGTATTTTGTCAGCAGAGATAAGTTGTCCGGCAGGGGATATAAATTTCCCGCCACCGGAGATAAGTTTTCCGCCACCGGAGAGACGTATTTTGTCAGCAGAGATAAGTTGTCCGGCAGGGGCTATAAATTTCCCCCTCTGGAGAAAAGTTTTCCGCCAGCGGATATAAATTTCCCGCCACCGCAGTTAAGTTTTCTGCCAGCGGAGAGACGTATTTTGTCAGCAGAGATAAGTTGTCCGGCAGGGGATATAAATTTCCCGCCACCGGAGATAAGTTTTCCGCCACCGGAGAGACGTATTTTGTCAGCAGAGATAAGTTGTCCGGCAGGGGCTATAAATTTCCCCCTCTGGAGAAAAGTTTTGCGCCAGCGGATATCAATTTCCCGCTACTGCAGATAAGCTTTCCGCCAGCGGAGAGATGTATTTTGTCAGCAGAGATAAGTTGTCCGGCAGGGGATATAAATTTCCCGCCACCGGAGATAAGTTTTCCGCCACCGGAGAGACGTATTTTGTCAGCAGAGATAAGTTGTCCGGCAGGGGCTATAAATTTCGCCCTCTGGAGAAAAGTTTTCCGCCAGCGGATATAAATTTCCCGCCACCGCAGTTAAGTTTTCTGCCAGCGGAGAGACGTATTTTGTCAGCAGAGATAAGTTGTCCGGCAGGGGATATAAATTTCCCGCCACCGGAGATAAGTTTTCCGCCACCGGAGAGACGTATTTTGTCAGCAGAGATAAGTTGTCCGGCAGGGGATATAAATTTCCCGCCACCGGAGATAAGTTTTCCGCCACCGGAGAGACGTATTTTGTCAGCAGAGATAAGTTGTCCGGCAGGGGATATAAATTTCCCTCTGCCGGAGATAAGTTTTCTGCCAGCGTAGAGACATATTTCGTCAGCAGAGATAAGTTGTCCGGCAGGGGATATAGATTTTCCGGCACCGGAAATAAGTTTTCCGCCAGCGGAGAGACGTATTTCGTCAGCAGAGATAAGTTGTCCGGCAGGGGATATATATTTCCCGCCACCGGAAATAAGTTTGCCGCCAGCGGAGAGACGTATTTCGTTAGCAGAGATAAGTTGTCAAGCCGGGGATATAAATTTCCCGCCGCCGGAGGTAAATGTTCTGCCAGCGGAGATAAGTTTTCTGCCGGCGGAGAAACGTAGTTCGTCAGCGGAGATAAGTTGTCCGGCAGGGGCTATAAATTTCCATCCGCCGGAGATAAGTTTTCTGCCAGCGTAGAGACATATTTCGTCAGCAGAGATAAGTTGTCCGGCAGGGGATATAGATTTTCCGGCACCGGAAATAATTTTTCCGCCAGCGGAGAGACGTATTTCGTCAGCAGAGATAAGTTGTCCGACAGGGGATATATATTTCCCGCCACCGGAGGTAAATGTTCTGCCAGCGGATAGACGTATTTCGTTAGCTGAGGTAAGTAGTTCGGCAGGGGATATAAATGTAGGGATCCTTGGTGGGCTCCCTAAAAGTGAGTAAGAATCCGCTCCAGAAACTCCATCAAATATACGCCACACGTCGTTGTATTATATTTATTTTAATAAATGGTTACAAATAGGTTTCTTAGCATAGTTCTTTTCGCACGTCTGCTCGCTTCTCCAGTCGAACTCTTACTTACTATCGATAAATCTTCCTCTACCCTTGACTATCCCTAGCGATAGATCGATACTCATTAAAGGGCTACCAACCCTACATTCGGCCGTCCTGACTCATCATTCGACCCGAATGATTGAGACCACATCGTCATATACTCTGCCACCGTATTGGTCTTCAAAGGCCCTTCACCATCACCCACTTTCTCAACAATGTATCGTCCATGTCTTAGTTTAGGCGTCACAATATAAGGACCCAAGAATCTTCCCTTTTGCTTCAATCCGGTTCCAAATTGGGTACGCTTAATAGCTACCATATCATTAACTTGGTACTCTTTTTCTGGTTTCCGGGACTTGTTGAACGACTTGCAATTTTCATTTTGTATCTGCACTATGTTATCTCTGGCTATCTTGCGAATTTCTTCTTTCTCCTGCTGCAGCTCTAAAATATACTCTTCCTCTACAAGCTTTTCTAAGTCACTGTCATACTTTGTCCTCATTTTTATGCCTGTCAAAATCTTAAATGGGGATATCTTGGTACTTCTCGGAGGAGTGGAGTCTATAAACGATTGTACCCTACCAACATGCTTGTACCAGGCTTTCGGATCTTCTGCGCAAAGCTCTGTTAACATAGTAGTAACGACCTTATTAATTCGCTCTACCTGTCCATTACCACGCGGCACTCCTGTCGCTATCAGCAAATGTTGGATATCCTGTTCCTTACAATATTCCTCGAAAACATTAGCAGTAAATGCAGTACCTCTATCCGTGATCACACGCTTCGGGTTTCCAAAAACTTCGCCCTGTTTCTGCAACCTATCAACCACATCATCAGCGCCTGTACTCTTTGTTGGATAAAGCCAGACAAATTTAGAAAAAGCGTCGACAACTACTAGGACGTGATTATACTGTTTCTTAGTCAACTCCATCGGTCCAATATGGTCAATATGATACGTTTGCAAAGGCTCATCAGATTTGTCAATTACATTCAAATACCCTTCTTTCTTTCCACATTTTGCGTCGCTCACAATGCACTCCACACACGACTTAACAATCCTATCCACTTTTCCTAACAACTCTGGAATAAAGTATTCGCGCTGCAATAAATCGATAGTTCTTTTGACACCAAAATGACCCTGACGATGAGCAATCATTATGATTTCGCTTTCCATCCCAGATGGTATTACGATCAACTCTTTAACTGGATCCTTGTGCAAAATGTCATACTTCAAATAAAAGTCGTCGTAAGAACCCGACTCTAGCACCTTACAAATTGCTGAGATCCAAATATCCTGACGTTGAGGATGTCTAAGTGAATCTTCCAACAACAAACAATGCACTCTACTCAATGCATCGACGTGTTTCATCTTTGTCCCTGAACGATGCTCAATTTCATAATCGAAGTCCTGAAGAAAAATGGCCCAACGAGATACCTTAACTGGAACATCTTGTTTCCTCATCGTTAACGCAAAAGCATTACAGTCAGTAATAATTTTTATCTTTCTCCCAAGCAAATACACTCTCTATAGCGAGTACTTCAAGCTCGTATGAAGGATAATTTTCTTCAGCTGGGGTTGTCTTACGACTCAGATATTCTACCGGGTGGAAACATTGATCCTCTGAGTCCATTTGCAAAAGTATGGCTCCATACCCATACATACTTGCATCGCAGTGAACTTCAGTTTTTCCCTTCTGATTAAACAACTTTAAAACAGGAGAACAGGATAAATAAACTTTCAACTGATTGAATGATGCCAACTCTTCTTCACCCATTTTGAAAGAAACATCCTTTTTCATCAAGTTTGTCAGTGGTCTGGCAACGACAGCAAAATCCTTAAAAAATCTACGGAAATAGGAAGTTAGGCCCAAATAGCGTTGAACTTGTTTCCTGTCTCTCGGAATTGGAAAATTTTCAACTGCCGAAGTTTTATCTTGAGATGGTCTTATCGTTGAATTCTCTATTATGTAACCCAAAAAATTAACCTTGCGCTGTAACACTTGCGATTTCTCCCATTTTATGCGTAATCCTGAAATCTCTGCGATCCTTTGATGGAATAATAATATCGTCCATATACAAAATCAAAATACCGTCATCTATCAATGGTCTGAAAACAGCATATATGTACCTCATAAATACTGGAGGGGAGTTAGTCATCCCAAATGGTACATAATTAAATTCATACTGTCCACTCTGTGTGACAAAAGAGGTATATTTACGAGAATCCTCATGTACTGGCACGTGAAAAAACCCATTAGACAAGTCCAACGTAGTGAAAACACGTCCATCCTGAAGCTTGAGTAAAACATCGTCGACTAACGCCATTGGAAAATTGTCACGAATTATCTTTTCATTAAGTTTTTTATAATCACAACAAAGTCTTTTTGAGCCATCCTTCTTGGCGACAAGCACTACAGGGGACGAGTATTCAGAAACACTATGGCGAATTATTCCCTCCTTTAACCAATCCCTGACCTGCTTATCAACTTTCTCATTGTCCACGTAAGGTAGGCGTCTAGGTCTTTGACGGACCGGTACTTCATCTGACAATATTATCTTCATTTCAACAGGGCTGTTTTCTGGTTTTACGGGCTTATAATTTTCTACCAATCCTGCTATTATTGACCTCACCTCACGGTTCAAATGCGACAGGTCTATTCCTCGTGAAAACTCTTCAATAATATTGCTCGACAGTATCTGATGGAACGTCTTTTCCAATTCATCAAGTGCGTTCCCTGAATCCGGAGGCCTGCTCACTTGAGTATCACTATATTTAATGAACTCTAGATTGCGGCTTCCTTTAGTGAAACTACTGCTAACATACTCCTTTTCCGGTGGAACTTCAACCTCCCCTTGACGGATGTCATTTATTGAATGAAAGAAAACTCCTTTCTTCCCTATGCTTGCACTGACAAAATCAAGAACATCACTTCCAATTACACCTTCGTACAGGGTATCATCGTCACGGACTACATGGAAACACATTTCCAAAGGAACGTCATCCAACTTAGTAACAACATTAAATGAACCCAACGTATATATTTTCTTGCCTCCTATTCCGATCAATTCTTTTATATCGTTTTTCAACGCAACTGGGAAAATCTTTCTGTAGACTTTCTCGCTCATGATACAAATATCGCTGCCAGAATCAAACAATGCAGTGATATCTTCATTACCGATTTCAACATTCTTAAAAGCCCGATTAAAACTGGTCTGAGAAAATTGCTGGACATTTGAAATTTTCTTCTCTGTTGCCATTCGTGAACCTTTTGCCTCGCATTGATTTGCCTTGTGACCTAGTTGATTGCAATTAAAACATTTGACGGCACTTTCCTTGCAATACTTTGCAATATGATTACTACCTCCACATTTGAAACAACGCCTTTCATCCTTGATTTTTACCGAACTATTCTCAAACTTTGGGTTTGCCTTTAGCGTACTTCCTTGATTTGCACTGATCTTTTTATAAATCTTAATTTGCTCACGAAAATCTTTAAAATTGTTTGCTTGGTACAGACAGCTTTTGTTTTGCTTGGAGTCTGGAATGCCCTCAATAATATATTCAATAATACTTTCTTCATCTAGCTGGGATTGACTTGCCAAGGTACACATGCTATACAAATATTCAATTAAAGTCTCTTTATGGGTCTTCTTTCTATTTTCTAATAGCTTATGAACTTGCTTTGCCGTTAACTTCTCACTAAATTCACTTGTTAGTGTTTCCTTCAGAGAATTCCAATCATTAATGCCTGATTGACTGCTCAAAAATAATTTCGCTGCACCTTTCACTAATGTCCTGCCATATATAAACTTTTGCAAATCATTCCAATTCACTGTTAAGGCATTAAGTTCAAAATCACGTAGCCAGTTATCAACATCCGGAGAACCATTGCCCGTAAATGCTGAAAGGGATTCTTCGATGTCTCTTAATGTGAACGCCATGTTTACTGAACTACCAACTGCTGCTTCTCCTACCGAATTTAAAATTGGCGCGTCTTCTGTCTGTTCGTCCCCAGTTATATTGATCGTTTCTTCGTATACAGATTCTTCGTTTTCGTCTTGATCTAGTCTAAAATACGAATATAGTCTCTCCCGTAAAACTGATTTAACACCTGAATGCTGCAGATGTAGCTCTTTCAATTTTTCCTTCAACTCTGCTACGGTTAGGTCTAAGATTTCTTCGCGTTGCATATTACAATTAGCTAAAATATAGTTTACGTTAAATCCGCTTCCCAAAATTTGCAACACCTTAAATCTATTCTGTATATTCAATACTTGCGTATACAGACATCAGGTGTGAGAATCGTCTTTTCCAATACACGCAGATAAACGACGCGTTCTTCTTCTCTGTCTTCTTCACGTCGTTGTCGTTCGCAGGGTATACAAGCCGCACGTGGCCGTGCGAAGTACCACTGTTGTTGTTTCGTCGTGTCTGCTTTCCTCTTTTCTGCACGTTCGCAATCTGAACGTCTCTTCAGTCCTCTTTGCTCCGTACTTTCGTCGTTGGCTTTTCACTCTTTCCCGTTTGCCTTGCTCTTCTGACGAAAACGAATAGTGTCGTTTTGCGTCCTCTTTCCTCGTCGTTTTCGGGTCTGCGTCGTTTTGTAGCCTCGTCGTTTTGTAGCTCTGTAGCTCTTCGCCGTTAGCTACCTCTGCTCTCTGAACTTTGATGAAAACGAATAGTGCCATTTTGCGTCCTCTTTCCTCGTTATTTTCGTTTCTCACAGCCGCTTCTCGGCATCTGCTTTCGTCTGATCTTCGTTGCTTCGTTCGTCGTAATTTCACAATGTTGCGCAAAACTTGATGGTATTGGCAACTTGTACACGAATACACATTCACTTGTGGTTCTATCCCGGTTGAGCCCCCAAATTGTAGGGATCCTTGGTGGGCTCCCTACAATTGAGTAAGAATCCGCTCCAGAAACTCCATCAAATATACGCCACACGTCGTTGTATTATATTTATTTTAATAAATGGTTACAAATAGGTTTCTTAGCATAGTTCTTTTCGCACGTCTGCTCGATTCTCCAGTCGAACTCTTACTTACTATCGATATATCTTCCTCTACCCTTGACTATCCCTAGCGATAGATCGATACTCATTAAAGGGCTGCCAACCCTACATAAATTTCCGGCCGCCGGAGATAAGTTTTCTGCCAGCGGAGAGACGTATTTCGTCAGCAGAGATAAGTTGTCCGGCAGGGGATATAGATTTTCCGGCACCGGAAATAAGTTTTCCGCCAGCGGAGAGACTTATTTCGTCAGCAGAGATAAGTTGTCCGACAGGGGATATATATTTCCCGCCACCGGAAATAAGTTTTCCGCCAGCGGAGAGGCGTATTTCGTTAGCAGAGATAAGTTGTCAGGCCGGGGATATAAATTTCCCGCCGCCGGAGATAAGTTTTCTGCCAGCGTAGAGACATATTTCGTCAGCAGAGATAAGTTGTCCGGCAGGGGATATAGATTTTCCGGCACCGGAGATAAGTTTTCCGCCACCGGAGAGACGTATTTTGTCAGCAGAGATAAGTTGTCCAGCAGGGGATATAGATTTTCCGGCACCGGAGATAAGTTTTCCGCCACCGGAGAGACGTATTTTGTCAGCAGAGATAAGTTGTCCGGCAGGGGATATAGATTTTCCGGCACCGGAAATAAGTTTTCCGCCAGCGGAGAGACTTATTTTGTCAGCAGAGATAAGTTGTCCGGCAGGGGATATAAATTTTCCGGCACCGGAAATAAGTTTTCTGCCAGCGGAGAGACGTATTTCGTCAGCAGAGATAAGTTTTCCGGCAGGGGATATAGATTTTCCGGCACCGGAAATAAGTTTTCCGCCAGCAGAGAGACGTATTTTGTCAGCAGAGATAAGTTGTCCAGCAGGGGATATAAATTTCCCGCCACCGGAGATAAGTTTTCCGCCACCGGAGAGACGTATTTTGTCAGCAGAGATAAGTTGTCCGGCAGGGGATATAAATTTCAATCCGCCGGAGATAAGTTTTCTGCCAGCGTAGAGACATATTTCGTCAGCAGAGATAAGTTGTCCGGCAGGGGATAGAGATTTTCCGGCACCGGAAATAAGTTTTCCGCCAGCGGAGAGACGCATTTCGTCAGCAGAGATAAGTTGTCCGGCAGGGGATATAGATTTCACGCCGCCGGAGATAAGTTTTCCGCCAGCGGAGAGAAAAAATGTCCGGCAGGGGATATAAATTTCCCGCCACCGGAGATAAGTTTTCCGCCACCGGAGAGACGTATTTTGTCAGCAGAGTTAAGTTGTCAGGCCGGGGATATAAATTTCCCGCCGCCGGAGCTAAGTTTTCTGCCAGCGGAGAGACGTATTTCGTCAGCAGAGATAAGTTGTCTGGAAGGGAATATATATTTCCCGCCACCGGAAATAAGTTTTCCGCCAGCGGAGAGACGTATTTCGTAAGCAGAGATAAGTTGTCTGGAGGGGGATATATATTTCCCGCCACCGGAAATAAGTTTTCCGCCAGCGGAGAGACGTATTTCGTTAGCAGACATAAGCTGTCCGGCAGGGAACACAAATTTCCCGCCGCCGGAGGTATATGTTCTGCCAGCGGAGATCAGTTTTCTGCCGGGGGAGAAACGTAATTCGTCAGCGGGGATAAATTGTCCGCCAGCGGAGATAACATGTCCGCCGCCGGAGATAAGTTTTCCGCCAGCATAGAGACGTATTTCGTTAGCAGACATAAGCTGTCCGGCAGGGAATACAAATTTCCCGCCGCCGGAGGTATATGTTCTGCCAGCGGAGATCAGTTTTCTGCCGGCGGAGAAACGTAATTCGTCAGCGGGGATAAATTGTCCGTCAGGTGATGTAAATTTCCCGCCGCCGGAGATAAGTTTTCTTCCAATGGACAATCGTTGTTCGTCAGCGGAGATAAATTGTCTGCCAGCGGAGATAAGTTGTCCGCCAGCGGATATAGATTTCCCGGCACCGGAAATAAGTTTTCCGCCAGCGGAGAGACGTATTTCGTAAGCAGAGATAAGTTGTCTGGCAGGGGATATATATTTCCCGCCACCGGAAATAAGTTTTCCGCCAGCGGAGAGCCGTATTTCGTTAGCAGACATAAGCTGTCCGGCAGGGAACACAAATTTCCCGCCGCCGGAGGTATATGTTCTGCCAGCGGAGATAAGTTTTCTGCCGGGGGAGAAACGTAATTCGTCAGCGGGGATAAATTGTCCGCCAGCGGAGATAACTTGTCCGCCGCCGGAGATAAGTTTTCCGCCAGCATAGAGACGTATTTCGTTAGCAGACATAAGCTGTCCGGCAGGGAATACAAATTTCCCGCCGCCGGAGGTATATGTTCTGCCAGCGGAGATCAGTTTTCTGCCGGCGGAGAAACGTAATTCGTCAGCGGGGATAAATTGTCCGTCAGGGGATGTAAATTTCCCGCCGCCGGAGATAAGATTTCTGCCAGTGGACAATCGTTGTTCGTCAGCGGAGATAAATTGTCTGCCAGCGGAGATATGTTGTCCGCCAGCAGATATAGATTTCCCGGTACCGGAAATAAGTTTTTCGCCAGCGGAGAGACGTATTTTGTTAGCAGACATAAGCTGTCCGGCAGGGAATACAAATTTCCCGCCGCCGGAGGTATATGTTCTGCAGGCGGAGATCATCTTTCTGCCGGCGGAGAAACGTAATTCGTCAGCGGGGATAAATTCTCCGTCAGGGGATGTAAATTTCCCGCCGCCGGAGAAAAGATTTCTGCCAGTGGAGAATCATAGTTCGTCAGCGGGGATAAGTTGTCTGCCAGCGGATATAGATTTCCCGGCACCGGAAATAAGTGTTCCGGCAGCGGAGAGACGTATTTCGTCAGCAGAGATAAGTTGTCTGGCAGCGGATATATATTTCCCGTCGCCGGAGATAAGTTTCCGCCAGCGGAGAGACGTATTTCGTCAGCAGAGATAAGTTGTCCGGCAGGGGATATAGATTTCCCGCCACCGGAAGTAAGTTTTCTGCCAGCGTAGAGACGTATTTCGTCAGCAGAGATAAGTCTTCTGCAAGCTTAGAGACGTATTTCGTCAGCAGAGATAAGTTTTCCGGCAGAGGATATAGATTTCCCGCCACCGGAAATAAGTTTCCGCCAGCGGAGAGACGTATTTCGTAAGCAGAGATAAGTTGTCTGGCAGGGGATATAGATTTCCCGCCTCCGGAGATAAGTTTTCTGCCAGCGTAGAGACGTATTTCGTCAGCAGAGATAAGTTTTCTGCAAGCGGAGAGACGTATTTCGTCAGCAGAGATAAGTTTTCCGGCAGAGGATATTGATATCCCGCCACCGAAATTAGGTTCCCGCCAGCGGGGAGACGTTTTCTGTCAGCAGAGATAAGTTGTCCGCAGGGGATATAAATTTCCCGCCGCCGGAGGTAAATGTTCTGCCAGTGGAGATCAGTTTTCTGCCGGTGGAGAAACGTAATTCGTCAGCGGGGATAAATTGTCCATCAGGGGATGTAAATTTCCCGCCCCCGGAGATAAGAAATCTGCCAGTGGATAATCGTTGTTCGTCAGCGGAGATTAATTTTCTGCCAGCGGATAAGCGTAGTTTGTCAGCGGGGATAAATTGTCCGCCAGCGGAGATAACTTGTCCGCCGCCGGAGATAAGTTTTCTGCAAGCGGAGAGACGTAATTCCTTAGCAGAGATAAGATGTCGCACCGGGGATATAAATTTCTCGCAGCCGGAGATAAGCTTTCTGCCAGCGGAGAGACGTATTTCGTCAGCAGAGATAATTTGTCTGGCAGGCGATATAGATTTCCCGCCGCCGGAGATAAGTTTACTGCCAGCGGAGAGACGTATTTCGTCAGCAGAGATAAGTTGTCCGGCAGGGAATATAAATTCCTCACCGCCAGAAGTAAATGTTTCGCCAGCGGAGATAAGTTTCTGCCGGCGGAGAAACGTAGTTCGTCAGCGGAGATAAATTATCTGCCAGCTGAGATAAAACGTCCATCATCAGAAACTCCATCAAATATAAGCCACACGTCGTTGTATTGTCTTTATTGTAATAAATAGTTACAATAAGTTTCTTTTTTTTAACACGTTCTTCTCTGCACGTCTACTCGCTCCCGCAGTCGAACTCTTACTTAGCTATCGATATATCTTCCTCTCATACCCTTGACTATCCCTAGCGATAAATCGATACTCATTAAAGGGCTGCCAACCCTACATTCGGCCGTCCTGACTCATCATTCGACCCGAATGATTGAGACCACATCTTCATATACTCTGCCACCGTATTGGTCTTCAAAGGCCCTTCACCATCACCCACTTTCTCAACAGTGTACCGTTCATGTCTTAGTTTACGCGTCACAATATAAGGACCCAAGAATCTTCCCTTTAGTTTCAATCCGGTTCCAAATCGGGTACGCTTAATAGCTACCATATCATTAACTTGGTACTCTTTTTCTGGTGTCCGGGACTTGTTGAACGACTTGCAATTTTCATTTTTTATCTGCACTATGTTATTTTTGGCTATCTGGCGAATTTCTTCTTTCTCCTGCTGCAGCTCTAAAATATACTCTTCCTCTACAAGCTTTTCTAAGTCACTGTCATACTTTGTCCTCATTTTTATGCCTGTCAAAATGTTAAATGGGAATATCTTGGTACTTCTCGGAGGAGTGTAGTTTATAAACAATTGTACCCTACCAACATGCTTGTACCAGACAAATTTAGAAAAAGCGTCGACAACTACTAGGACGTGGTTTTACTGTTTCTTAGTCAACTCCATCGGTCCAATATGGTCAATATGATACGTTTCAAATACCCTTCTTTCTTTCCAAATTTTGCGTCGCTCACAATGCACTCCATACACGACTTAACAATCCTATCCACTTTCCCTAACAAATCTGGAATAAAGTATTCGCGCTGCAATAAATCGATAGTTCTTTTGACACCAAAATGACCCTGACGATGAGCAATCATTATGATTTCGCTTTCCATCCCAGATGGTATTACGATCAACTCTTTAACTGGATCCTTGTGCAAAATGTCATACTTCAAATAAAAGTCGTCATAAGAATCCGACTCTAGCACCTTACAAATTGCTGATATCCAAATATCCTGGCGTTGAGCCTGCTTTATTCGATGTCTCAGTGAATCTTCCAACAACAAACAATGCACTCTACTCAATGCATCGACGTGTTTCATCTTGGTCCCTGAACGATGCTCAATTTCATAATCGAATCCTGAAGAAATATGGCCCAACGAGATACTTTAACTAGAACATCTTGTTTCCTCATCGTTAACGCAAAAGCATTACAGTCAGTAATAATTTTTATCTTTCTCCCAAGCAAATACACTCTCTATAGCGAGTACTTCAAGCTCGTAAGAAGGATAATTTTCTTCAGCTGGGGTTGTCTTACGACTCAGATATTCTACCGGGTGGAAACATTGATCCTCTGAGTCCATTTGCAAAAGTATGGCTCCATACCCATACATACTTGCATCGCAGTGAACTTCAGTTTTTCCCTTCTGATTAAACAACTTTAAAACAGGAGAACAGGATAAATAAACTTTCAACTGATTGAATGATGCCAACTCTTCTTCACCCATTTTGAAAGAAACATCCTTTTTCATCAAGTTTGTCAGTGGTCTGGCCACGACAGCAAAATCCTTAAAAAATCTACGGAAATAGGAAGTTAGGCCCAAATAGCGTTGAACTTGTTTCCTGTCTCTCGGAATTGGAAAATTTTCAACTGCCGAAGTTTTATCTTGAGATGGTCTTATCGTTGAATTCTCTATTATGTAACCCAAAAAATTAACCTTGCGCTGTAACACTTGCGATTTCTCCCATTTTATGCGTAATCCTGAAATCTCTGCGATACTCAACACCTTCTGTAATTTTTCAAGTCCTTCTTGCACAACCTTTGATGGAATAATAATATCGTCCATATACAAAATCAAAATACCGTCATCTATCAATGGTCTGAAAACCGCATATATGTACCTCATAAATACTGGAGGGGAGTTAGTCATCCCAAATGGTACATAATTAAATTCATACTGTCCACTCTGTGGGACAAAAGAGGTATATTTACGAGAATCCTCATGTACTGGCACGTGAAAAAACCCATTAGACAAATCCAACGTAGTGAAAACACGTCCTTCCTTTTCCTCTACATTCGCAATGTGGACGAAAACGAAGAATGTCGTTCAAGTCCCCCTTGCTTTGTAGATTCCTTCTTTGCGTCGTCTTCGTTCGCAGGGTATACAAGCCGCACGTGGCCGTGCGAAGTGCCACTGTTGTTGCTTCGTCGTATGCTGCTTTCCTCTTTTCTGCACGTTCACAATCTGAACGTCTCTTCAGTCCTCTTTGCTCTGTGATTTCGTCGTTGGCTTTTCACTCTTTCCCGTTTGCCTTGCTCTTTTGACGAAAACGAATAGTGTCCGTTTTGCGTCCTCTTTTCTCGTCGTTTTCGGGTCTGCGTTTTTTTTGTAGCCTCGTCGTTTTGTAGCTCTGTAGCTCTTCGTCGTTAGCTTCCTCTGCTCTCTGCACTTTGACGAAAACGAATAGTGTCGTTTTGCGTCCTCTTTCCTCCTGCCAGCGGAGATAAGTTTTCTGCCAGTGGAGAAACGTAGTTCGTCAGCGGAGATAAATTATCTGCCAGCGGAGATAAAACGTATGTCAGCGGAGAAAAGTTTTCCGCCAGCGGACATAAAGCCAGCAGAGATAAAATGTCCGGCAGGGGATATAGATTTCCCGCCACAGGAAATTAGTTTTACTTTAGGTTAGGTTAGGTAGAGACGGCCGCCAAGCTCGCTCGGAGCCCAGCACACATAGGCCGGTTTCGGCCCGTTGTGATACCGTTTGGGATCATTCCCTCCCTGCAGATGAGACTTCATGTCAACAGTTGTCCCATCCAGATGCCCTTATAAAGTTGACGATCTTTCTGGGACATAGCGTGGACATCTCCGAGATGTCGTTCAGAAAGTCAGAGCCCAAGTAATGCAGCCTCCTTCTGCTGAGAGCTGGACAGGAACAGAACAGGTGTTCCACCGTTTCCTCCTCGTCCTCGTCTCTGCAGCTGCGGCAGAAATCATTGTATGGGGCACCCAGCCTGTTTGCGTGGGTGCCTACTAGCCAGTGTCCTGTGAGGGAACGTATGACTGCGCTGCACCTTTCCCTGCCTAGTTTGCAGAGCTCTGAGGTGCGCTTCTTGTCTATGGTCGGCCATGTTTGCCGAGCTGTGCGACAACGTGGCCCTGTTTGCCACTTGTTGTCTATCAGTAGCGTGTACTGCTCTTTTATGATGAGCTTGCAGGTGGCCATAGGCATACAAATATCCTCCTTATCTTGGAGAAGGGGGGTTGTAGTGCCAGATCTGGCCAGCTCGTCCGCTATGCAGTTGCCCTCGATATCCCGGTGACCCGGGACCCATATAAGGCTGATAGCAAATTGCTGAGCCATCTCGTGAAGAGATCTGCGGCACTTCGCCACAGTAGCCGAGTTCGAGGAGATCGCGTTAAGTGATCTGATCGCAGCTTGGCTGTCGCTGTAGATGTTTAGATTGGTTGCCGTGGTGGTAACCGTATGAAGGCAGTACAGAGCCTCCCTGATTGCTGTAACTTCCGCTTGGAAGACGCTACAGTGATCCGGAAGCCTGAAAGATTGCCTTATGTTAAGTTGTTCAGAGTAGATTCCTCCTCCAACCCTGCCGTCCAGTTTTGAGCCATCTGTGAAGATGCTTATGGCCCCGTCTGGGCCGGGGGGTCCCTCGAGCCAATCGTCTCTATGAGGGATGATTATGCTGAATGGAGTCTCCGTGTGCTCCATTGGAACTTGATAGTCCGTTCTTGCTGGGACCTTATTGTTTTTGTTTAGTATAGATGAGTGACCTATGTTCTGGGGTACCCATTGTTCAGAGTCCCTAAGACGTATTGCTGCCATTTCTGCCCGCTCCTTTCCTGCAAAGTCAAGGCTCTGAAGGCATAACATGGCGTTTAGCGCATCATTTGGTGTAGTTCGAAGAGCTCCACTGATGCAGAGGGCGGCTGTTCGCTGAACCTTGCCCAGCTGATTGGTTATTGTCCTTTTCGCTAGGGCAGGCCACCAGACAGTAACTCCGTAGAGTATTATAGGTCTGACTATTGCCAGATATATCCATCGGACTCTGCTTGGGTTCATGCCCCACTTTAGGCCGATGGCTTTTTTGCAAGTATAGAGTGCTGTCGTTGCCTTCCTCACTCTATCCTTGACATTCAGGTTCCAGCTAACCTTTTTGTCAATTACCAACCCTAAGTAACTGGCACTGTCGCTGAAGGAGAGCCTGTATCCGTTTAGTGTTGGTGGGTTGAGGGGCGGGACCTTGTATTTTTTTGTGAATAACACTAGTTCCGTTTTCGAGGGATTTAGTCCCAATCCGCGCGATTCTGTCCATTGGGACAATCGAGCAAGCTTTGCGGTCATTAGGTCGCATAGTGTTTGGGGGTATTTCCCCGCAAAGATAATTGCAACGTCATCCGCGTATGCCACTACTTTACAGCCCCCCTCTTCCAGGTCGCAAAGAATCTTATTGACTGCCATGTTCCATAGAAGAGGAGACAGAACTCCCCCTTGCGGGGTTCCTCTGTTGACATACCTTGACTGGGTGGACGATCCCATCGATGATGTCACCGTCCTGCGTATGAGCAATTGATCAATGAGCATCACCAAGTGACGGTCCACCCCCAGGTCAGTCAGGGCTTCTGTAATGGCGCCCGGTGTGACGTTGTTGAAGGCTCCCTCGATATCGAGAAAAGCTATTAGTGAGTATTCTTTGAGATGCAGGGATTTTTCTACACTCGAGATCACTTCGTGAAGTGCCGTTTCCGTGGATTTTCCTTTCCGGTAGGCATGCTGCGCACTTGAGTACAGCTGGGGACTTATGGTGGTCCGTAATTGTAACCCGATAAGTCTCTCAAAGGTTTTGAGTAGGAAAGACGATAAACTGATTGGTCTAAAGTCTTTTGGGGTTGAGTGTGAGGATTTGCCTGCTTTAGGGATGAAAACTATCCTAGCCTTAAGCCACGCTTGCGGTATTGTACATACCGCCAGTATCTTCCTGAAGATACTATGTAGCCAGTTGATGGCCGTCACCCCGGCCCTCTGAAGCTGGGCCGGGATTACCTGGTCCGGGCCTGGCGATTTAAACGGGTTGAAGCTGTTTACTGCCCAACTTATGTTCCGTTTTGTAAGGATATGGTCCATCGATTCTACCGATCCCTCTCTTGGGAGGTGAGACGGCTCGGTGGATGTGCATCCGGGGAAGTGCGTGTCGAGCAAAATGTGCAGGGACTCCTCACTAGAGTTGGTCCACGTGCCATCATTCTTTTTGAGGTACCCTACCGAGGGGATGGTTTTTGAGAGAACTTTCCGGAGTCTTGCGGCCTCTGAGGTTTCCTCGATTTCGGAGCAGAATTTTTGCCAGGAGGCTCTTTTAGCCTTCCTCGTTTCCTTTTTGTATAGTGCTAGACTGGTTTTATAGTCTGCCCAGTGAGTATCATCCTTGTGGCTCTGTTGAATAGAGTCCTGCAAGTTCTACGAAGGGTGTCTAGTTGCTTGGACCACCAGGGGGGTTTCTTTTTTCCCCTTGGTCTGGTAGAGGGACATGCTGCCTTGAAGGCTTTGTTGCACGCATCCGTAAACCTGTACACAAGACGGTTTAGGTTGTCTTCAGTGTTCGGGCAGGTAGGGGCGTTAGGAGGGAGTAGCTCCTCCAGCGTTGTGCTATATTTTTCCCAGTTGGCTTTTCTGGGGTTGATATAGTCTGTTGGTTTGGGAATATCGAAGGATAATATCGTCTCGATATACCTGTGGTCCGAGAAGGAGTGGTCTCCTAGGACTCTCCAGCTCTTGATTGTGTCCAGCAGTTTGCTTGACACTAGCGTGAGGTCAATGACCTCCTGCCGATTTTTAATTATAAAAGTGGGGTCATTACCCCGATTGCATATGAATAAATTTGAGTTCAGGATGAAGCTGAACAGTGACTCACCCCTTACATTCGTGTCCGTACTCCCCCATTGGGTGTGGTGGGCGTTGGCATCGCAACCTATAAGTAGGTCTTTGTCCGTCCTTTCGCTGTCGCTGGCTATTTTGCGAACAAGGTCGCTCGGAGGATCATCCTCCTCGTGGGCCATATAGGATGCCACCAGTCTGAGATGATGACCTCTTAGTTCTAGGCTTGCCGCCGTGTTATCTCCATCGCTATAATTGTGGAGCAGAAAGATATTTAGGTGCTTTCTAGCAAGTATGCAGGTACGGATTTTACCTTCATTTTGGGATACAATGATCTTGTATTCCCTCGTCCCCAATCCACAGACCTTGCCTCCTACCACCCAAGGCTCCTGGATCAGGACTACGTCGGCTCCGCTTGCGTCTAGGCGGAGTATGAGAGCAGCCGATGCTGCTTTACAGTGGTGGAGATTTATTTGAAGGATCCTTAGGACCATCTTCAAGATTCTCCACCACCGTGATGTCCGCGTCCGAGTCATCTGAGACTCTCTCTCGGCACATTGACTCGAAGTCGAGCATCAGTTCTGTATCTGAGGAGAAGCCTTCCTGGTCTGGCTCCAGCTCGTCGTCAGGCGCTTCGATCTCCGCAACGACATCCTGCACGTCTGGGTTGACGACAGGAAGCGCCGCGGCCGCCGCGTCCGATTTGTACACCTTGATGGTGACCGAGCTGAAGCCGAAGTTGAGCTCTCCTTTTGCTGCCTCTATCGGGGCCAGCGACTCTTTATTGAGAACGAGAACTGCCTGGTTAGTCGGCCCTTGTGTCGTCTCAACTTTGGCTACCTTCCAATCGGAGGTTGGTAGTCCTGGGTTGCACCTCTGCAACATCTTGAGGATGCGTTCTGGCTCCTTAAAGGTAGCCGGCACCCAAATTCTGGCCCTCGGTCTGCTGGGCACCTCGCTCCAGTCGACTGCGACGAGTTTCGCCCCAGCATAAACCTCGCCGACCTGCGCTACCGCCGCTTTGTACAGCTTCACAGAGCGCTCGTCTTCGCAGGCAATTATCTTTACATTGCCCTGGAACCACCCCATGTCCTTGCAGACTGGCGGAGGTCCAGGGTCTTTGTCGAGGAGTTCGAAGCAGCGGTCGGCCAATGCCGCTTCCACCCACTTCCACTGACTCCTTGGGATTCTCCCCTCTGCGCTGCCTTTGTCGAGGACACCAATTAGCGTCCTCTCCTTGGCAATCTGCGCAAAGGAGACATTTGGCAGCACTCTGGAGCGCTTTGCTACCGGTCCCGGTGTCTCCTGCGAGCGCTGCCTCTTGGCTTGGGGAGCCACCTTTTTCTGTTCTAAGGTGAACTCCGGAAGTACGGCCGAAGCCCATTCCACCTTCTTCAGCCATTCGGCTGATGGGCTGGCTTCACTGCTGGCGTGTTGCCGACGGAGTATGTGCCCTGCACTCCTCTTTTCGGCATATGAGTATCGTCTGGCTTGGGCACTTGTCGACGGCAAGTCAACCCCCTCCGCTTTACCAGAAGGTCGGGCAGCCGCAATATTGCTTAGCTTCCCTTCCAAGGTGTCAGCTTCGGGAGTTACCTTGCCACCCACACCGGATTCGGGATGGAACCCCCTCGGGTTCGCACAGGCACCTTCCACCTTGTGGGTATTCCCCACTATAGAGCCGGTTGGGCCAGGCCTTTGGGCCGCTGCCTTCCCGAGCTTGGGATTGCTCCCAGTTGGCATTTGGGGAGCGCCGCACTCATTTGTTTTTTTGTTAGTTTTGTTTTTATTGTTATACATCTTGTTCCCACGAGATGCAGAGAAAGGGAAAGGTCAGCCCGGGCAGAGATCCACGTTGCCCGGGTAAGGCATCATTAGAACAGGGGGCTGCCAAGTCCCTGAGCCCTCCGTTAGAGACTGGGCTATTTTTTATACCGGGCCCCCAGCCAGGCTGACTCTCGGCACGGGTCGAGTAACACACTTAGTCCGGCCCGGTGTGAGGTGGATGTGGGGGTTGGGATATGGGTAGGTATTGTGTATGGATGGGAGTGTGTGAGCTACTTATTGAGGCGGCACCACAAGCGCATCGTCAGTGTTGCTGCTTCGCGAACACCCGCTGGCTGTCCGGGACTGCTTATTTCGGTACTCTCCCGTGAGGGATGCCCGCTTATTCGCAGCTGACCTACCGAGGTAGGCCGTTCGCTATCCGCAACCCGCGACCCGTCCGGTGGCCTCAGCTAGGCCCCCTTTGAGCTACCTCACAAGCTCATCAGACCAGATAGTTTTACTTTACTGCCAGCGGATGTAAATTTTCCGCCACCGGAGATAAGTTTTCCGACAGCGGAGAGACGTATTTTGTCAGTAGAGATAAGTTGTCCGGCACCGGAGATAAGATGTCAGTCCGCGGAGAAAAGTTTTCCGCCAGCGGATATAAAGCCAGCAGAGATAAGATGTCCGGCAGGGTATATAAATTCCTCGCCGCCGGAAGTAAATATTCTGCCAGCGGAGATTAGTTTTCTGCCAGTGGAGAAACGTAGTTCGTCAGCAGAGATAAATTATCTGCCAGCGGAGATATAACTTTTGTCAGCGGAGACAAGTTTTCCGCCAGTGGATATAAATTTCCCGCCACCGCAGATAAGTTTTCCGCCAGCGAAGAGATGTACTTTGTCAGCAGAGATAAGATGTCCGGCAGGGGATATAAATTCCTCGTGGCCGGAGGTACATTTTCTGCCAGCGGAGATAAATTTTCTGCCAGCGGAGAACCGTAGTTCGTCTGCGGGGATAAGTTGTCCGGAAAAGTTTTCCGGCAGCGGAGAGAAGTATTTTGTCATCAGAGATAAGTTGTCCGGCTGAGGAGATAAGATGTCTGTCAGCGGAGAAAAGTTTCCGGCCGGGGATATTAATTTCCCGCCGCCGGGATTTATATTTCCCGCCACCGGAAAACAGTTTTCCGCCAGCGGAGAGACGTATTTCGTCAGCAGAGATAAGTTGTCCGGCAGGGGATACAAATTTCCCGCCACCGGATATAAGTTTTCCGCCAGCGTAGAGACGTATTTCGGTAGCAGAGATAAGTTGTCCGGCAGGGTATATAAATTTCCCGCCGCCGGAGATAAGTTTTCTGCCAGCGGAGAGACGTATTTCGTCAGCAGTGATAAGTTGTCCTTCAGGGGATATAAGTTTCCCGCCGCCGGAGATAAGTTTTCTGCCAGCGGAGAACCATAGCTCGTCTGCGGGTATAAGTTGTCCGGCAGGGGATATTAATTTCCCCCTCTGGAGAAAAGTTTTCCGGCAGCGGAGAGAAGTATTTTGTCATCAGAGATAAGTTGTCCGGCTGCGGAGATAAAATGTCTGTCAGCGGAGAAAAGTTTCCGGCCGGGGATATATATTTCCCGCCACCGGAAAACAGTTTTCCGCCAGCGGAGAGACGTATTTCGTCAGCAGAGATAAGTTGTCCGGCAGGGGATACAAATTTCCCGCCACCGGATATAAGTTTTCCGCCAGCGGAGAGACGTATTTCGTCAGCAGATATAAGTTGTCCGGCAGATGATATAAATTTCCCGTCGCCGGAGATAAGTGCTCTGCCAGCGGAGAGACGTATTTCGTCAGCAGAGATAAGTTGTCCGGCAGGGGAGATAAATTTACCGCCGCCGGAGATAAGTTTTCTGCCAGCGGAGAGACGTATTTTTTTATCTTGGACGTTGACATGCAATGACTGCATCTTTCAAGAGGCGATGCGGTTACTGCACCGTCAAGTGGCCCGTGTGACACCAGCAGAAGGCTGTTACGCGCGGATCCCAGGCAAAACGCAGCCCTCCTCCCGCCCAACCGACCGAGGGGCGCTGCCGCATGACGCGCGGTGCGTAGCCGAACCAAACGCGAACATGCAAGAAAGATAGATATTAGACTAACATTCGAGGAAAATTAGCACTAAACTTACTAAGAAACTAAGCATGCAATCAAAATACAAATACCACTACAGTTACTAATTAATAGAAAGGTGTGTAAGGATTAATAATTTAATAAGAGGAAGAGAATTAGTGTTGGATATAATATGGTAGAGGGAATTATAATCCGAGCATAAGACCCTAAACGGTTCATGCAAGGAATAATTCGATCTACAAAGTGGAAGGAACAACGGTATAAAATTTCTAGTCAGTCTAATAGGAATCGTGAAGGCTCAACAGATCAGGGCTGTCTATGTCACCCCTGATCAAGTTGTACATAAATATTACACCAAGCATTTTTCTACGGTTAACTAAGGATGGGAGGTTTACTAATAATAGTCTACTAGAGTAAGATGGGAGTCTTACACCCGCATCCCAGTTAAGGCCCCGCAGAGCAAAGAGTAAAAAGTTTTTCTGTACTGATTCTATACGGTCCTCGTGTACTTTGTACTGAGGGCACCATATACAGGAGCCGTATTCTAAGATCGGATTTCGTCAGCAGAGATAAGTTGTCTGGCAGGGGATATATATTTCCCGCCGCCGGAGATAAGCTTTCTGCCAGCGGAGAACCGTAGTTCGTCTGCGGGGATAAGTTGTCCGGCAGGGGATATTAATTTCCCGCCGCCGGAAATATGTTTTCCACCAGCGGAGAGACGCATTTCGTTAGCAGAGATAAGTTGTCCGGCAGGTGATATAAATTTCCCGCTGCCGGAGGTAAATGTTCTGCCAGCGGAGATAAGATTTCTGTGAGCGGAGAAAAGTTTTCCGCCAGCGGATATAAATTTCCCGCCACCGGAAATAAGTTTTTCGCCAGCGGAGAGACGTATTTCGTTACCAGAGATAAGTTGTCCGGCAG
Source organism: Drosophila pseudoobscura (assembly GCF_009870125.1). NCBI lineage: Eukaryota > Metazoa > Arthropoda > Insecta > Diptera > Drosophilidae > Drosophila > Drosophila pseudoobscura. Next base: position 1,017,757 of record NC_046680.1, read on the forward strand.
GTGATATAGATTTCCCGCCACCGGAAATAAGTTTTCCGCCAGCGGAGAATCGTATTTCGTCAGCAGAGATAAGTTGTCCGGCAGGGGATACAAATTTCCTGCCACCGGAAATAAGTTTTCCGCCAGCGTAGAGACGTATTTCGGTAGCAGAGATAAGTTGTCCGGCAGGTGATATAGATTTTCCGCTACCGGAAATAAGTTTTTGTTGGACAGAATTTCGCTGCCGTTGCAAGGGAAGTTCTTGTACCGAAAAGTAAAAACGCAACCATTCATATGTAAGGTTTATTTGTGACTAAAAAATGCTCTGCTCGCAGGCAGATAGAGACCGAACGAAATAGCGAACAAAAGGGAGATAAGAGAACGTCGCTTCGTTACGTCTCTCACTCATACATACGTCTACATACTCATATGCCTGTCAATACATGCGTGCATTGCTAGAGATGGTCATTCTTCAACACCCTTCCTCAATGCGTGCCAGCTTACAAATTCCATTTAACTCAATTTAAACTTAACAATTTTGTAAATTCGACATGCTTTCTCTTAGGGAGATTCTTGGTCAAGATATCTGCAATCATATCTGTTGTACTAGCATACTTTAACTTAACTTGACCTTCTTCTACAATCTGTCGTACAAAGTGATATCTAATATCAATATGCTTGGTCCTTGAGTGATGCACTGGGTTCCTAGCCAGCTCTTGTGCGCTCAGATTATCGCCATATAAGGTAGTTGAGGTAGCTTAATTTCCACAGCCAATTTCGATGATTAAGCGACGTAAGAATATGGACTCCTTACACGCAGCCGACTGTGCCATGTGTTCTGCCTCCGTGCTGCTAAGTGCCACGCTGCGTTGTTTCTCAGATCGCCAAGAAATTGGGCCACCTGCCAAAAAATAAACATAGCCCGTATACGACTTCCGGTTAGTTCGATCGCCGCCCCAATCCGCATCCACATATCCAGTAAGTGGCTGGTGACACCGTTTGTAGTGTAGTTTGAAGTTCATCGTCGCTGCCAATTACCTCAGAACGTGCTTCACACTAGCCAGATGCTCTGCGTGCGGATCTTTGTTCCTCTGGGCCAACTTTGCAACTGAATGCAAAATGTCCGGTCTGCTTGTGAGTGCCAGCCACATCAGCTCACCAATCATGGATTGATACATGACAGGATCAACCTTTTGACACTGCTCATTAGTACAATCCACCTGGAACTCCGCATCCAACGGAGTAGCCACTGGTCTACATTTGTCCATGTCGTGAGCTTGCAATAGTTCCTTGATGTATTGCGAGTGGCCTATGGTGATAGGCCCAAGCTCACCTTCACGGTGCACCTCCATGCTTAAAAACAGCTTTCCCTCTCTGCTGGTAGAGACACGGCTCGATGTCACAGGAAACAAAACCCAGATTAGTCAGGACGCCATTCAGCTTCGAATTCCGTTCCCTTCCTGACTGCTTCAATCCATATATTGCCTTTTTAAGCAGCATAGCCTTCGCTGGATTAGGTCGATCAATGTACCCTTGTGGTTGCTTCATGTACACCGTATCGCTCAGGTCACTGTTGAGGTATGCCGTACATACATCCATTTGGTTGACATATAATTTCAATTCTGCTGCTAGCGCAAGAATAAATCGCACGCTCTCCAGTCTGCAGACTGGAGAAAATGTTTCCGCATAGTTTATGACGTACTGCTGGGAGCAACCTATTGTCACCAGCCGCGCCTTGAAACGTTCGATTTGACCATCTTTGTCGCGTTTCAGGCTATATACCCATTTGCATCCAACTGCTCGTTATCCTGCAGGTAAGTCTGCCAACTGCCATGTCTCGGTTGCCATTAATGCCTCATATTCGCGTTGCATCGCTTCGGACCAATGTGATGCATGAATACTGATCAACGCCTCCTCGTAGGATACTAGAATCTTTACGTCGCTGGGAACCAGAGCATCAAGAATGTTGTACTCCTTTCTCGGACGGCCAGGTTTGCCGGTCCGAATCAGCCTTGGTCTGCCAGGTCCAACGCGAGGAGCTGGCTCATCTGACTCAACCTTTTCTGTTGCGCTCTCGTACCCATCAGTACCGCTGCTACTGGGATTCTCCCCGTCAACGCTTGCACCATGGCTGCTGTCTCCACCGCTGCTGTCTCCACCGCTGCTGTCAATGTCATCAGTATCGCCGCCTGACTGCATGCTAACTTCTGCCTTCGGAAGTTCGAATGTGACTGTATCCTTGTCGTCTTGGATCTCGTCAAAGAGAACATCTCGCCTCTCAATCACCTGATGAGACACAGGGTCATACAGTCGATAGCCCTTAGCAGCTACTGAATATCCAATCATGCGATATTCTTTGCCTTTTGGTTGAAGTTTACTCTTCCTTGGACCCTTGTCCAAAGCTACTGCAACGGAGCCAAAAACCTTTAGATGACCAACAAAAGGTTTCTTACCAGTCCACGCTTCCATAGGCGTCATACTGGTCAGCGCCTTGGTCGGTGATCGATTCCGTACATACACAGCTGCGTTGACTGCCTCAGCCCACAAGGATTCGCCTAATCCTGACTGGACCAGCATACATCTTGACATTTCCACCAGAGTGCGGTTTGCCCTCTCAGCAACGCCGTTTTGCTGTGGAGTGTACGCCACTGTCAGCTGCCTCTTAATCCCATTAGTTTTCAGAAATTCATCAAACGATTTGTTGACAAATTCACCGCCATTGTCGCTCCGGATACATTTGAGACTTTTTCCCGTTTGCCGTTCAACCAGGGTTTTGAACTCGACGAACTTCTGGAAGACTTCATCCCTTGTCCGCAGGAAATACACAAATATACGCCTTGATTTGTCATCGATGAAGGTTAGAAAATACTTTGATCCAGCAAGAGACTGTGTGCCAAAGGGCCCGCACACATCTGCATGAACTAGTTCCAATATATCTTGAGCTCTACTGGTGATTGCAACAGGAAATGGTTGCGCATGAATCTTGCTGACCATACATGTTTTGCAATTCATATTCGCCGGGAAAACCATATTTTCAATGCCGCGCACCATTCCTTTGCTGATCAAATCTTTCATACTGCTGATGTTCAAGTGGCCGTACCGTTTATGCCACAGGACACCATCAGCCTTAACCGCCGCAAAACAGTTGTTTTGTTTTCCTCGAAACATATACAAGTTTCCAACTCTGTTCGCCCTTACAATGCATTCGCCATTTTGGATAACTCGTGCATATTCTTGTCCAAAAGTGACGAAACATTTATTCTGTACAGCGCTGCTCACCGAGAAATAATTTCCCATCATTTCGGGCACATAGAGAACATTCTTTAACAGCAGCGTGCAATCTCTGTCTTCAGCTCTACTTCCCCTTTTCCTTCAGCTTTTAGGAAACCGGAGTCAGCCAGACCAATCATTTCTGTGTGTTTCTCGAACTTTGTGAATAACTGTTTCTCACAACACATGTGGCTTGTGGCACCACTATCCAAACACCACATACTCTTTTTCAAATAATCTGCGTCCAACGCATTTAATAGACTGCACTGCTTGTTCTCCACTCTCGCTGCCCTTTCCACATTTGCGCTCTCCTTCTTGCACTGAGCCTTCATATGCCCGCCCTCACCACACTTGAAACATATCATTGTATTGTTTCTCTTCTTTTGCGCTATGTGCGCGGCCGGCTTATGTACTGCGGTATATGCCTTTGCGTATTCCTTTTGATCTTCTGTGTTTCCCTTTCGTTCGCCTTCTTCCTTCAGTTTTACGCATAGAACATCGAAAGTGTGCAGACTGTCGCGCGTCTCTATGGCGACAACGAAATTTTCGAATTGTTCTGGAAGGCTTGACAACAAAACAATTGAGCGCAGTTCATCATTTAGCTCGATTCCTACGCTGACCCAAGGCCATCAAGAATATCCACGAACTCATTAATGTAGCTTGAAATGCTTTACCTTTGGTCCATGCGCTTGCTTAGCAATTTCTTGTACAGTTGAACCTTTCGTACAGGTCCACTTGGTTGATGAACACTCTTTAATTTGTTCCATGCTTCGGAAGACTTACTGCACTTTTTAATGTATCCCAACTGTGAAGTTTTCACACTCAATGTGATCATGGCCAGCGCCTTTTCATCCTTGGCCTGCCAATTCACACCTTCGGGAACATTCGTTGGTAGCAGGTCACCAGATGCCACACTCCACAATTCAGCGTGCACCAACACAGACCGCATTTGAATACACCAGGAGTCATAATTTCCCTCCTCTAATTTGTCTATTTGATACATCCCGCTCATTGCTGATTATCGTTTAGTCTCTGAGTCACACCGATGTTAATAGTTCGCAACTAAAACAATCACTTTACTTTCAATATACAAAATCCGAACCTGGGCCCATAACCTGTTGGACAGAATTTCGCTGCCGTTGCAAGGGAAGTTCTTGTACCGAAAAGTAAAAACGCAACCATTCATATGTAAGGTTTATTTGTGACTAAAAAATTCTCTGCTCGCAGGCAGATAGAGACCGAACGAAATAGCGAACAAAAGGGATATAAGAGAACGTCGCTTCGTTACGTCTCTCACTCATACATACGTCTACATACTCATATGCCTGTCAATACATGCGTGCATTGCTAGAGATGGTCATTCTTCAACAGTTTTCTGCCAGCGGAGAATCGTAGATCGTCAGCGGAGATAAATTGTCTGCCAGCGGAGATAAGATGTCCGCCAGCGGATATAGATTTCGAGTAGCAGAGATAAGTTGTCCGGCAGGGGATATGGATTTCCCGCCACCGGAAATAAGTTTTCCGCCAGCGGAGAGACGCATTTCGTTAGCAGAGATAAGATATCCGGCAGGTGATATAAATTCATCGCCCCCGGAAGTAAATGTTCTGCCTGCGGAGATAAGTTTTCTGCCGGCGGAGAAACGTAATTCGTCAGCGTGGATAAATTGTCCGTCAGGGGATATAAATTTTCCGCCGCCGGAGATAAGATTTCTGCCAGCGGAGAATCGTAGTTCGTCAGCGGAGATAAATTGTCTGCCAGCGGGGATAAATTTTCCATCAGGGGATATACATTTCCCGCCGCCGGAGATAAGTTTTCTGCCAGCGGAGAATCGTAGTTCGTCAGCGGAGATAAATTGTCTGCCAGCGGGGATAAATTTTCCGTCAGGGGATATACATTTCCCGCCGCCGGAGATAAGTTTTCTTATTTTGTCATCAGAGATAAGTTGTCCGGCTGCGGAGATAAAATGTCTGTCAGCGGAGAAAAGTTTCCGGCCGGGGATATATATTTCCCGCCACCGGAGTTATGTTTTCCGACAGCGGAGAGACGTATTTTGTCAGCAGAGATAAGTTGTCCGGCAGGGGATATATATTTCCTGCCACCGGAAATAAGTTTTCCGCCAGCGTAGAGACGTATTTCGTTAACTGAGATAAGTTTTCCGGCAGGGGATATAAATTTCCCGCCGCCTGAGATAAGTTTTCTGCCAGCAGAGAGAAGTATTTCGTAGGCAGAGATAAGTTGTTTGGCAGGGGATATAGATTTCCCGCCACCGGAAATTAGTTTTCCGCCAGCGGAGAGACGTATTTCGTCAGCAGATATAAGTTGTCCGGCATATGATATAAATTTCCCGTCGCCGGAGATAAGTGCTCTGCCAGCGGAGAGACGTATTTCGTCAGCAGAGATAAGTTGTCCGGCAGATGATATAAATTTCCCGTCGCCGGAGATAAGTGCTCTGCCAGCGGAGAGACGTATTTCGTCAGCAGAGATAAGTTGTCCGGCAGGGGAGATAAATTTACCGCCGCCGGAGATAAGTTTACTGCCAGCGGAGAGACTTTTTTTTTATCTTGGACGTTGACATGCAATGACTGCATCTTTCAAGAGGCGATGCAGTTACTGCACCGCCAAGTGGCCCGTGTGACACCAGCAGAAGGCTGTTACGCGCGGATCCCAGGCAAAACGCAAACCGACCGAGGGGTGCTGCCGCATGACGCGCGGTGCGTAGCCGAACCAAACGCGAACATGCAAGAAAGATAGATATTAGACTAACATTCGAGGAAAATTAGCACTAAACTTACTAAGAAACTAAGCATGCAATCAAAATACATATACCACTACAGTTACTAATTAATAGAAAGGTGTGTAAGGATTAATAATTTAATAAGAGGAAGAGAATTAGTGTTGGATATAATATGGTAGAGGGAATTATAATCCGAGCATAAGACCCTAAACGGTTCATGCAAGGAATAATTCGATCTACAAAGTGGAAGGAACAACGGTATAAAATTTCTAGTCAGTCTAATAGGAATCGTGAAGGCTCAACAGATCAGGGCTGTCTATGTCACCCCTGATCAAGTTGTACATAAATATTACACCAAGCATTTTTCTACGGTTAACTAAGGATGGGAGGTTTACTAATAATAGTCTACTAGAGTAAGATGGGAGTCTTACACCCGCATCCCAGTTAAGGCCCCGCAGAGCAAAGAGTAAAAAGTTTTTCTGTACTGATTCTATACGGTCCTCGTGTACTTTGTACTGAGGGCACCATACACAGGAGCCGTATTCTAAGATCGGATTTCGTCAGCAGAGATAAGTTGTCTGGCAGGGGATATATATTTCCCGCCGCCGGAGATAAGCTTTCTGCCAGCGGAGAACCGTAGTTCGTCTGCGGGGATAAGTTGTCCAGCAGGGGATATTAATTTCCCCCTCTGGAGAAAAGTTTTCCGGCAGCGGAGAGAAGTTTTTTGTCATCAGAGATAAGTTGTCCGGCTGCGGAGATAAGATGTCTGTCAGCGGAGAAAAGTTTCCGGGAGGGGATATAAATTTCCCGCCGCCGGAAGTAAGTTTTCCGCCAGCGGAGAGACGTATTTCGTCAGCAGAGATAAGTTGTCTGGCAGGGGATATAAATTTCCCGCCTCCGGAGATAAGTCTTCTGCCAGTGGAGAGACGTATTTCGTCAGCAGAGATAAGTTGTCTGGCAGGGGATATAGATTTCCCGACGCCGGAAATAAGTTTTCCGCCAGCGGAGAATCGTAGTTCGTCAGCGGAGATAAATTGTCTGCTAGCGGAGATAAGATGTCCGCCAGCGGATATAGATTTCGAGTAGCAGAGATAAGTTGTCCGGCAGGGGATATGGATTTCCCGCCACCGGAAATAAGTTTTCCGCCAGCGGAGAGCCGTATTTCGTCAGCAGAGATAAGATGTCCGGCAGAGGATATAAATTCCTCGTCGCCGGAAGTAAATGTTCTGCCAGCGGAGATAAGTTTTCTGCCGGCGGAGAAACGTAATTCGTCAGCGTGGATAAATTGTCCGTCTGGGGATATACATTTCCCGCCGCCGGAGATAAGTTTTCTGCCAGCGGAGAATCGTAGTTTGTCTGCGGGAATAAGTTGTCCGGCAGGGGATATTAATTTCCCCCTCTGGAGAAAAGTTTTCCGGCAGCGGAGAGAAGTATTTTGTCATCAGAGATAAGTTGTCCGGCTGCGGAGATAAAATGTCTGTCAGCAGAGAAAAGTTTCCGGCCGGGGATATATATTTCCCGCCACCGGAGATAAGTTTTCCGCCAGCGGAGAGACGTATTTCGTCAGCAGAGATAAGTTGTCTGGCAGGGGATATAAATTTCCCGCCGCCGGAGATAAGTCTTCTGCCAGTGGAGAGACGTATTTCGTCAGCAGAGATAAGTTGGCCGTCAGGGGATATACATTTCACGCCGCCGGAGATAAGTTTTCTGCCAGCGGAGAATCGTAGTTTGTCAGCGGAGATAAATTGTCTGCCAGCGGAGATAAGATGTCCGCCAGCGGATATAGATTTCGAGTAGCAGAGATAAGTTGTCCGGCAGGGGATATGGATTTCCCGCCACCGGAGATAACTTTTCTGCCAGCGGAGAGACGTTTTTCGTCAGCAGAGATAAGTTGTCCGGCAGGTGATATAGATTTTCCGCAACCGGAAATAAGTTTTCTGCCAGCGGAGAATCGTAGTTCGTCAGCGGAGATAAATTGTCTGCCAGCGGAGATAAGATGTCCGCCAGCGGATATAGATTTCGAGTAGCAGAGATAAGTTGTCCGACAGGGGATATGGATTTCCCGCCGCCGGAGATAAGTTTTCTGCCAGCGGAGAATCGTATTACGTCAGCAGAGATATGTTGTCTGGCAGGGGATATAATTTCCCGCCACCGGAAGTAAGTTTTCCGACAGCGAAGAGACGTATTTCGTCAGCAGAGATAAGTTGTCTGGCAGGGGATATAAATTTCCCGCCGCCGGAGATAAGTCTTCTGCCAGTGGAGAGACGTATTTCGTCAGCAGAGATAAGTTGGCCGTCAGGGGATATATATTTCCCGTCGCCGGAGATAAGTTTTCTGCCAGCGGAGAATCGTAGTTTGTCAGCGGAGATAAATTGTCTGCCAGGGGAGATAAGTTGTCCGCCAGCGGATATAGATTTCCCACCACCGGAAATAAGTTTTCCGCCAGCGGAGAGAAGTAGTTCGTCAGCAGAGATAAATTGTCTGACAGCGGAGATAAATTGTCTGCCTGCGGAGATAAGTTGTCCGCCAGCGGATATAAATTTCCCGCCGCCGGAGATAACTTTTCTGCCAGCGGAGAGACGTTTTTCGTCAGCAGAGATAAGTTGTCCGGCAGGTGATATAGATTTTCCGCCACCGGAAATAAGTTTTCTGCCAGCGGAGAATCGTAGTTCGTCAGCGGAGATAAATTGTCTGCCAGCGGATATAGCTTTCGAGTAGCAGAGATAAGTTGTCCGGCAGGGGATATGGATTTCCCGCCACTGGAAATAAGTTTTCCGCCAGCGGAGAGCCGTATTTCGTCACCAGAGATAAGATGTCCGGCAGAGGATATAAATTCCTCGCCGCCGGAAGTAAATGTTCTGCCAGCGGAGATAAGTTTTCTGCCGGCGGAGAAACGTAATTCGTCAGCGTGGATAAATTGTCCGTCAGGGGATATAAATTTTCCGCCGCCGGAGATAAGATTTCTGCCAGCGGAGAATCGTAGTTCATCAGCGGAGATAAGTTGTCCGGCAGGGGATATGGATTTCCCGCCACTGGAAATAAGTTTTCCGCCAGCGGAGAGCCGTATTTCGTCACCAGAGATAAGATGTCCGGCAGAGGATATAAATTCCTCACCGCCGGAAGTAAATGTTCTGCCAGCGGAGATAAGTTTTCTGCCTTCGGAGAAACGTATTTCGTCAGCAGAGATAAGTTGTCTGGCAGGGGATAAAAATTTCCCGCCGCCGGAGATAAGTCTTCTGCCAGTGGAGAGACGTATTTCGTCAGCAGAGATAAGTTGTCTGGCAGGGGATATAGATTTCCCGCCACTGGATATAAGTTTTCCGCCAGCTGAGAGACGTATTTCGTCAGCAGATATAAGATTTCCGGCAGGGGATATACATTTCCCGCCACCGGAGATAAGTTTTCTGTCAGCGGAGAATCGTAGTATGTCAGCGGAGATAAATTGTCTGCCAGCGGAGATATGTTGTCCGCCAGCGGATATAAATTTCCCGCCACCGGAAATAAGTTTTCCGCAAGCGGAGAGACGTATTTCGTCAGCAGAGATAAGTTGTCCGGCAGGGGATAAGGATTTCCCGCCACCGGAAATAAGTTTTCCGCCAGCGGAGAGACGCATTTAGTTAGCAGAGATAAGGTGATAAGGTGTCCGGCAGAGGATATAAATTCCTCGCCGCCGGAAGTAAATGTTCTGCCAGCGGAGATAAATTTTCTGCCGGCGGAGAAACGTAATTCGTCAGCGTGGATAAATTGTCTGCCAGCGGGGATAAATTGTCCTTCTGGGGATATAAATTTCCCGCCGCCGGAGATAAGTTTTCTGCCAGCGGAGAATCGTATTACGTCAGCAGAGATAAGTTGTCTGGCAGGGGATATAGATTTCCCGCCACTGGATATAAGTTTTCCGCCAGCGGAGAGACGTATTTTGTAAGCAGATATAAGATTTCCGGCAGGGGATATACATTTCCCGCCACCGGAGATAAGTTTTCTGTCAGCGGAGAATCGTAGTATGTCAGCGGAGATAAATTGTCTGCCAGCGGAGATATGTTGTCCGCCAGCGGATATAAATTTCCCGCCACCGGAAATAAGTTTTCCGCAAGCGGAGAGACGTATTTCGTCAGCAGAGATAAGTTGTCTGGCAGGGGATATAAATTTCCCGCCGCCGGAAATAAGATTTCCGCCAGCGGAGAGGAGTATTTCTGCCAGCGGAGATAAGTGTTCTGCCGGTGGAGAAACGTAATTCGTCAGCGGGGATAAATTTTCCGTCGGAGGATGTACTGTTCAAAGTGACCGCCACGATAATTAGATATTGATCTGTAACAACACTGCGCATGTGCCCTGCTGCATATCGATGTTCTCATATCGATGTTCTGTATATCAATGTTCCCTTTTCGGTGTCTCTCTCTTGCGTATGTTACTCGGAAGCACATATAATTCTGTATACTGATATTCTGCTGTCTTACAAATAAAATAACTTTAACAGGTTATGGGCCCAGACACCAATTCACCCAGAAACAGTATAAAACAGAAACAGTGAGAAACAATAAACATTGTTTGGTGCTTAGTTAAAAGCAGTGCTCAAAAAAAATGGCATAGACTCATTGGGGTTATGTGTGTACATAGAAAGGCAAAAGAACAAGTTGAACAAATGCAACGGAGATTAGCATTGTGTTTTTTGATTAGAATTTTGCAGCGAATCGGACCGTTGCCGTGGTTTAAAGTCCAAAATAAAGCAGTCCCAACGGATCAAGAAACACGAAAGCGAACGAAGACTCAAGTGTGTATACCAAAAAGTGCGTATGCCAAGCCGCACAAAACCGCGAGTGTGTATACCCAAAAGTGTGTATACCAAGGCATAGAAAATCGCGAGTGTGTGTGTGTAAATAGCAACTCGGAGGGATACTTAAAAGAAAACGAAAAATACAAAAGAAAGACACAGACAACAGTATTCTCGTCGTAGTTGCTTTGTGCATGAGACGATCGACAGTTACAAATTTTGCATTGTGGGACTGTTAATGTGTGTGTGTGTGTAGGAAGCTGGGTTGCATACGGTACATAAACCGTCTACAGTTTGGTCGTCGCAACTAGAACTTGAACCAGTTGGACTGCGGAGTGGGTATCCTACGGTGCGCAAGGGAGGGTCTGAAGACACGGCGACAGCCTCTGATGATTGCGATGGAAGATGAGTGACAGGCAGTTATGGTACTGTTTCTGATACTGATTTTATTGATAAAAATGATTCTTATTTATAGGTAATAAAAGGTACAAAAGTGCTGAGTCTGTAAAATATATGTTTTGTGTATTATGGATAATTTTAGTGTCTGGTGGGCAATTGCGACATTTTGATGGTCAGCAACTGCCCCGCTGTCTTCGCACTCTGCGGAGAGAGTGCATTGTCAGCAGAATTCACTGCAGTGGCTAGTATGTTGTCGTGAGGTATTATATTGCATGTTAAATGGAACACTGTGTCGCGGTGTCACTGTGGTATGCCGACGGGTATTATAAGCTATTACTTAAGCATACTTCTGCAACTGAACATTCTCCCGGCCGTTGAAACTGTGTTCAACCATCGTTCAAGTCGACGGTAAACCGGCGTGCAAGGGGTATAGGGGGTGATGACATGGCTGGATCGGGATTTGATGGCCTTGGTTTCCATAGTTGATACTTCTTCCGGAAAATGAAGGCAATAGTAGTAGCAGTAGAATTGATATTGCTAGGGCTGCATAAGCAACGAGTTGATGGTGCTGCACGGTGGTGAGATGGTGTGGCAGCTCGTGCTGATTGATGGCTGATAGTTGCTGGCGTAGGTCATCAAGCTCTTGAAGGAAGTCTGATGTCTGGTTCTTCAGTTGCCACATTGGTGGCGAGGGTGATGTCTCCGGTGGGTTCACGTCACCAAATCGAGTGTAAGTCGATTTTACTTCGCTGATTGTGGTGCTGAAGGTACTGATGCTTACTTTAGTATTGCGAGCAGTGCAACCAGGGGACATGGAGAGTAGACCAGTTCCTTCCCGTGTTATGGTTGACGGAACTCCGTTACATACTGCTTGAAGTTTAGTTGTAGAATGCGTTGCGAAAATTCATTTATTTGGATGCTGAGTTTTTAGCCACAGCCTTTGTGTGTGTTACCTGACACAGTGTTTCTGTTTTATTGTTAAACAGTTGACACTCACAGCGATTTTCCACATTGAAGATCGTCTGGTGGTCAAAGCAGATGAACTCCTCGTTGTGTACTTTAAGACAACGTCGAAATTCCTCTTGGGTAGTGCCCATGAACTGGTCTCGGTGGATGTTAACTGTTACTATGGTGGTCCTGAGGTCAAATAGACTCCAGCTTGTTGAATCCCAAAAAGGAATTGGGATAATGCTGAAGACTTCGAGCTGAGCTGTTGAGACCAGCGGTAGCGTCAGCTTGAAGATGACGTGTTTTGCAGTAGGGGTTCCTTCGGCTCGCATGATTCTGTATAGTTGAATCACCTCCTTCGTTGTGACCGGCAGCATTTGATCTTGTGGCAAATGATCCCGTATCTGGTCTAGTTGGTCTATTAGTTGCTCGGGAGACACCAGAGTGGGGCTTATTCTCCGATGATGAATACCGATTAGGACATCAGATATGTCGGACTGCATTCGTTGGAGAGTTGTTGTGAGCAGCGTTAATTGTGCTATTAGTCCTAAGTGCGCTTGAGTCAGATTATCGCTGTGATATGACCCTCTTTCTCGGTTGATAGTAGCCATATGCTGTTCCAAAATTTTTAGGCGATTATCAGTTGTTACCTTGTCTTTTCTGAATACGTTTATTGTCGCGTCGACAATTGATGTTTGGTTTTGGAGCAGATGTAGTAGAAAGTCTTCATTGGTTTTCACTTTCTCAATCACTTGAGTCATCTCTTCTGCGTATTTTTCGTCGAGAACACCAAACAGGCTGCTTGCTACATTTCCTATGATGTCCAGCGGCGATCTGTGTTTTCGAGAGTTTTTCATTAAAACGCTTCCTTCTTGTAGCTCGTTATACACATGTTGAACGTGTGGAGTTCTTGTGTAACTGGAATTTTTCCATCGTGGATATGCCGGGGAATTTGCATTTTGTTCAAAGTTTGTAAGTCGTCCCGGTATTCTTTCCATTCGGTTTGGTGTTGCAATGAGATCCTGCTTGGTATGTTTAAGCTCTCTGAATCGAGTGCCTGAGCTGGTTGGTCAGCTATTATCTGTGGTAATACGAACGCTTCAATTCTTTGCGTAAAACCATTGTGAAGGGATTTCATGAGCACATTTACTCGTGCTCTGCTGGTCTTTGATTGACCTCCAATTCCTTCGATCCGTAATGTTGTGTCTTTTAGTGTGAGTGACAACATTGATGCCATTCGTTCAGATATCAAGTTTATCTGTGATCCTGAATCTAGCAGTGCTCTGAAATTAGCAACCTGCCCGTTTTCGGCTTCTACTGCCACCTTTGCTGTGGCCCGAAGATTGTAACTATTGTTACTTGCTGCGCCAACCGTCGGGGTTCTTGATTCTGTTGCTGCGCCTGATGCTGTTTCCAAATGTAGCATCGTGTTGTGCTTCTTGTCACACTTGAAGCAGTTTCGACCAGGGCATGCGTTTGTTTTGTGATTTGTTCTAAAACAATTAACGCACATTTTTTGTTTTTGTACCCAATTTAGTCGTTCTGATGGAGATTTGGAGCGAAATTCTTCGCATCCGTAGAGCCAATGGCTTGCTTTCTTGCAGAATGTGCATAAGGGTGCTCGCGCTCTCCCTGTGTTTGCCGATGCACATGTCGTGCCTTTTGGCTCTCTCCTTGATGCTGGTGGCCTCTTACTGGTTCCTAGAACCCGAATTCTTTGCTCCAAGAACTGAAGCATCGTATCCAGCGCCTGAATGTCCTTTGAGCTTCCCAGTGATTGCTCATACAAGGCCTTATTTGTTACATCCAGTTTGTTCCTCATAATGGCAATCAATATCGGATCCCATGTAGATATATTGATGCCCAATCCCTTTAGTGATGCAAGGGATTCTATGGTTGTTATATACAACTCTTTTAATGACTTGGGATCGTCATTAATTGTCTGGTGATTGAGGAAGCGGTTCAGTACCGTGTTTGAAACATCCCTGGGATTGTTGTATGCGTCAACTAGTATTTCCCAAGCGGCTTCATAATTTTCTTCCTTTAGATCGATATGTCGAATCAGTCTTTCTGCCTCGCCGGTGACGGTGGTTTTAAGATACCACATCTTTTTCACCGTAGGCATGTTGGTCTCATGCTGACTTTGCCAATGCTCTTTGGACTGATGTTAGATAGGCTTCCATGTCGTATCCTCCTTCCACTGGGTCCTCGTATTCCTCATGAATTGTGAAGTGGACTTCCTGCGCTTGAGTCCATAGTGATTTTATCAAATCACTTGATGTGCGTCCTTCCGCCTCTGAAAGTTGTTTCAGATTGCGCTTAATGGACTCTACTATAGCCTTTTGTCGGCGACATAGTGAAAGAAGTTTGCTGTAATCCTTCGAGGACTGCTGGATCAGACCGCTTTCTTTGGGAGCTACCGGAGGATTCTCATGCCTTTCTTTAAAGACGATTTGACGTTCCCCACGAGCACTAGACGTCTGTGATAGCTTATCCATGCCTTCGGTAAACATTGCAATGTATTGCTTACATGTTGTACGTAAGTCTTCCCGGAATTTTACGTATTCATCCGTTTTGTCAGTATGTGAGGACCCATACTGGGACCCTCACATAGTAACAAGAATAATAATAATAATAATAATAATTGGATTAGTCACAATCATATGCTATAGTAGTAAATAAGCTAGTTATGTTTTGCATAGCCGAAATCCCGCCAAACGGCCAGCTCACACGGAACAACCGCAAAGAAGACGGCGAGGAGAGAGAGCCATGCTCAGCCGGCAGCAGAGCGGATCTCTTTCGGAAAAGTCCCGTTGGCCCGAAAACGAGCGCGAGGCGTGGGCAGAACGTCGAGCGACCGCGGCGAGAGAAGGAGTCGATTCCTGGAAGCGAGCGAAGACGGAACGTCGCGGACATCGAAGTGAAGAGATAGAAAAGTGTTGAACGGCCGCGCGCCAGAGAGGAGAGAAAAGCATGGAGGAGCTGCGGGAACACAGGCGCCGGATCCGCGGGTGAGCTGGCCGATGGCCAAGGTAGTAGTAGGAGTAGGAGGGAGTGCGAGGGGAACCAATCCAATAAAACTTCGATCATAGAATTAAGAACGCGTTGGCTTCCATTTATTTTCTCTGGTCGGACCACCGACTGCGGTCATCTCTCCACCCCCTCCCCACCCGTTTTCCTGACTGTTCTCGGTCACTACGCTCCCGCTCTGACTCTGGCAACAGGGTTTTACCCTGCTGGAGTGAGAAGTGGTACGCGTTTCGACAGAGGCGCCCCCCCCCCCCTTATCCTTTTTCTTCACCTCCCCGGACCCGCGGCCCACCTCGACCTTGGCAACAGGGGTTTTACCCTGCTGAAGTCGGGGAGTGCAGCGTCTCGGGTGAGTTTCGCGCCGACCGGCCCAACGCCCGCTTTCCCCCCCCCCCCCCCCCCCTAATTTCTCCCGAAGGCCCCGTCGTTGACGGCGGCTCGGCGATCCATGCGCCAACGACCCGTTTCCCCCCCCCCAGTCTCAACGTCTCAGCAACTTACAAATAAACTGTAGGTGACCCTGGGCAGACTGAGACTGACCCCAGCATAGGATCACTACTTTACAGATGGCGCCCGAGCAGGGACTGTTGAGACAATTCAAACGATAGTTTTCTGGGGGGGATTTCACCCTTCGTGGCCTAAAGACCCACAAGTAGATCGCGTAGGTAGTGCCGCATCAAACCGAGGAGAAATTTATAGGGTATCAATAAGAAAATACGATACGAATGTACAGGCCAGCAGCGAGCAAAGCGTGGCTGAAAAGCTGTACAATCCCCGTTAGCCGTCGTCAAATGAAGAGGAGAGAACGGGAAAGAGGAAATGAGAGAGGAAAACGACAGAATGAAAGTACAGCCCGCAGCCAAGCAAAGCATAGTGATGCCCTTCCCATGTCCAGCAGAAAGAGAGAAAAAAAAACCCAAGTGAAGCACCAGCGACGAAGCAGCACGCAAAGCAGAACGAAATTTCCGTTATACTCAGGCAAAACCATGCGGGATCATAGCGCCCGGTACAGTGGGGAAAGAGCCAAGGGCAGCCAGACCTCTGTTGCATTTCAGTGGGGAGAGAGGGAGTGAAGACCGGAGAACAGTTCTGGGCGTCGGCGGCGGGCATGAGCCGAACGACCCACGAGTATAATACATGAAATTATCCCTTCCTCATACTACCCGCACCCCCCGATCTTCGACTACTTACCTAACCATTCGCCCGCGGCTCTCTCGCGTGGTGTTCTCGGCCGATTCCGAGACGTCGACGTCGGCAGAGGCTCGGCCGTTCAGCCAGACCCAATATAAGCCGGGCTGTATACAACGCAAGGGACAGTCATCCTCAGCATTCGGTCAAACATACAACGTGTGAAACAGAGTGATCCCCTGCCTTCGATCAGTACGCAACGCGCAAAATACAGTGGTCCCTATCCCGCAGCATACAGTGGTCCCAATCCCGCAGCATACAACGTGCGAAAGACAGCGATCCCGCGTCTTCTGTCCACCTCGCGCTCCCCCCCGAAACTGAACACGAACCAACGGATTCTAACCGGAACAATCCTGCAGAAACCAACGACTAAAGTACCCCTGAACAAGCGCGTGTTAATTGCCAGCCCCCGTGTCCAGGCCCACGACCAAGACGGCCCACCGGTAATTCACCACCGAATAGCCTCGCACGCGTCCTCGCCGTTTAAGGATTCAGAGCCCCGTCTTTCGCCGCGTCCTTAGCTACGTTTTTCGACTCCTCGGGCGACGCCCCAGACATTTGATCGTAGACCACGTGCAGCAACAGTGACCCGGACCAACTCAACATGGGAGTCAAGTGGATTTCGGTCAGGCGCAAGAACGAGTTGGAGATGATTACCGCGGAGCTTGGGTTAGACAGCGCTGGAACTGTCGAAGAGTTGAGACGTCGACTCGCGACCTTCGCAAACTCGGCCGATTTACCAAGTACGGCGCGTTCTCGGTTGGAGGAATTGGAGGCCCAGTACGGAGTCGCCGTGACTCCAGAGGTTAAACCACTTTCTCCCCGCCCTTCTACACTCGCGCCTCTTAGCCTACAACCCCATCCCCCGGCTGCGTATGATGTCGTACCCGCCAGTAGCCGTAGTATCGTGGCGTCGGGATCCGCTGTGCCGGCAGAGAGCCTGCTCCATGGCATCGACGTCGGTGCCGCGCAGAGAAACCTGAACGGTAGCAAGGACCCACCAACGAAGGGGTCCACCTGGAACGAAGAGAATTTTAACGCTGCGATCACCGAGAAAATGGTCCGCTGGGGAATCGTGTTTGATGGGTCCGGCGATCCGTTAAGTTTCCTTGAGCACGTGCAAGAGAGGGCAGCCACTTATAAGATAGATCTACGACACTTATCACAAGGAATCCTCGTGTTGTTGACCGGTCGGGCCGAGAGTTGGTTTCGAACGAGCCGCCTTAGTGGAGAACCATGGGAGACCTTTCGCAAAGAGTTTTCAGAGTTTTTTTTGCCTCCCCGGTACTTTCAACGGCTAGAAGACGAGATCCGAACCCATTTTCAACGACCAAAAGAAGCGTTTGAAACGTACCTCGTGGACATTCGACTAATGATGCAGCGCGCGGGATACACCGAGGCTCAGGAATTGGAAAGGATATACGATAACATGCTCCCGGAATACCAGTTGTTTACGAGACGAAAAGATTTTGATTCTCTCTCCGAATTAACGCAACTGGTTGTGAACTTCGAGGTGACGCGTAACAAGGGACCGTCGGAGCTCACGGGCTACGCTAACCAAGCACGAGACACCCATCCAACGGCTGGTCAACGAGGACCAAGGAATCACGCGGCTGCGAGGACACAGGATCTCCGGCACGATAGAACCCAGGTGAGGGATTGGTCGACGGACTCGCAGCAGCCGGATGTCAGGAATGGAACCATCCTCCAAGACGCCGACCCCATAATCGACGTGCAGCATGCTTGTAGAAACTGCGGCGGATCCGGACACTTTTCCAGGGAGTGTAAACAGCCCCAAGTCTTATACTGCTGGGACTGCGGCCGTCGCGGGCTACGCACCATCGAATGCTGTCGCAGGAATTCGTCGGGAAACGGACAGGCGCTTCACTCGGCAGGGGACCGGGCGAAGACCGCCACTCCCACCCCGAGGCAGTAAAGGGAACTCTGCGGCTGGAGAGAGGACGAATTCGCGCGCAAGTAACCATGGAAGGAGAGGACCTACTCGCTACTCTGGACACAGGCGCCACACGGAGCTTCGTTAGCGAACGCAAAGCCCTGGAGCTGGACAACGGACAGAGTATAGCGATGGTACGAACGACGATCAGATTGGCGGATGGGTCCCTCCGGGAATTGACTCAGGCGCTGATGGCAGACATACGACTAGGAGATCAACAAGTAAAGATGCCAGTGCTAGTAATGAAAGACGTGCTGGATGACGTCCTCCTCGGGATGGATTTCCTATGCGGAATAGACGCGACCCTGCAGTGTGGAGGAGTCCCCTTGCGCCTGCAATTTAAACACAGCCATGATACCAGGACTCAAGACATAGGATCCACAGCCCGCCTGGATCAACCTACGAATCTCAGCCGAGACCGGGCCGCCCAGCATCAAGAACCGACGAGGAACGACGTGCCGAACGAGGAGCGCGTGGCCGATCCCCTGGGATCCATGATGGTGAGGTGGGAAAAACTTGCGAGGGACGACGTACCAAACGAGACGTGCGTGGCCGTTCCTTCAAGGAATTCTAGGAATTCGGACGAGGTCTCGACCCCGGCAGGATACCAACCCGGATGGACATCGGCGCTCCCCGGCCTCGATCACAGAGCCATGCTGAAAAACCCCTTCCGGGTACACGAGGTACAGCAGCGATCCAAGAAACGAGTGCGATTCGAGCCCGGCATCGGCGACAACGGGCCCCGCCGTAGGCGCACCAGGGAACGGACACAAGGAACAACAGTGGCCACCGTGAGTATATCCCAATTGCCCGACGTTTTGGCCCCTGGATTCGAGCCCGAAGACGACGAACCCCTGGAACCCCGATCACCGAATGGTTGCAACAGGAACTGAAACAATTCGACGGCCTCAGCGGAGTGTCCCCCATTGCAGAACACACCATCGTGATGCGCGACAACAAGCCTATAAAACAACGTTATTATCCAAAAAACCCCGCTATGCAAGCCGTCATTAATAAACAGGTCGACGAACTGCTTAAGGAAGGGCAGATTGAACCTTCGAAGAGTCCACATAGCGCCCCAATTGTCCTCGTGGGCAAGAAAACAGGTGACATCAGGATGTGCATAGACTTCCGACAGTTGAACGCGCGATCAATCCCCGACGCGTATCCCCTCCCCAGGATTCAACACATATTGGAACAGCTGAGAGATGCCAGGTACATATCGACCCTGGACCTGAAGAGCGGCTACTGGCAAATTCCACTTGCACCAACCAGCCGCGAGTGCACGGCGTTCACCGTGCCGGGCCGCGGATTGTTTCACTGGAAAGTGATGCCTTTTGGCCTTCACTCCGCCGGCGCGACCTTCCAGCGAGCACTGGATAGCGTGATTGGCCCCGACATGGAACCACACGCATTCGCCTATCTTGATGACATTATCGTCATCGGGCACACCGTGGAGGACCACATGCGGCATCTTGGGACAGTTCTACAGCGGCTGCGCAAGGCTAATCTTCGACTCAACAAGGACAAATGCAGCTTCTTCAAACGCAGACTGAAGTATTTAGGACACGTCATCAGCGGGAACGGCATACACACGGATCCTGACAAGATCGCCGCAGTGCGCAACCTGAAACCCCCGGCAGGTGTCAAGGAACTTCGCCGATGCATCGGTATGGCCTCCTGGTACCGGCGGTTTGTACCCAACTTTTCCGAAATAGTAGAACCCATGACGGCGTTGTTAAGGAAAGATCGGCAATGGAAATGGTCGGAAGAACAGGAGAAAGCCTTCGAGGAGTTGAAGATCAGGTTAACTGAAGCGCCGGTCCTCGCCTGCCCTGATTTTTCTGAAAAATTCTCATTGCAAACCGACGCTAGCGCACAAGGATTAGGAGCCGTCCTTACACAAAAGATAAGGGACGAGGAACGAGTAATAGCCTACGCGAGTCGACGCTTGTCCAAAGCCGAGGAGAACTACTCCGTTACTGAGAAGGAATGCTTGGCAATAGTGTGGTCAATCCGCAAGCTGCGCTGTTACTTGGAAGGATACCGATTTGACGTGATCACGGACCATCTCGCCCTCAAATGGATCAACTCGATCGACAACCCCACTGGACGGATAGCACGTTGGGCTTTAGAGCTGCAGCAGTATCAATTCGATATTCACTATCGCCGAGGGAAGCAGAACGTGGTAGCAGATGCACTTTCCCGCCAACCATTGGAGTTACTACATCAAGCTCTGGAGGAGGAGTCACAGTGCAAGTGGATCAGGAAAATGTTGGCGAGAATCAGGCAGCAGCCGGGCAAATATGAAGACTACCGAAGCGAGAGTGGACAACTGTATCGGCGCCTGCACACCGTGCCCGAAGAAGAAGACTCCACCCCATGGAAACTCTGCGTCGCTGCAGAACATAGACGACGCGTACTAAATGAATGCCATGACCACCCGACGGCCGGAAATCTAGGAATCCGAAAAACAAGCACACGAGTCGCCCAAAAGTACTACTGGCCAGGCCTGTTCCGAGAAGTCGCCAGATACGTTCGCCAATGCGTAGTGTGCCAAAAATACAAGGTGAGCCAGTTCAAACCGGCGGGGAAAATGTTCACCAGACAAGTGGACGAACCCTTCAGCGTGTTATGCGCCGACTTTGTTGGGCCGTTGCCCCGCTCCAAACATGGAAACACCGTCCACCTGGAAAGATCATTCCGAGAAAGAATCCTAAGCCGCTTTGGTACCCCTCGTACCTTCGTTTGCGACAATGGGGCACAGTTTACCAGCCGATCGTTCAAAGGATTCTGCAAAAGGCTAGGGATGGAACTTCAGCATACTGCCCCGTACACTCCCCAACAAAATCCAACAGAACGCGCGAACAGAACAATTAAAACGATGGTGGCGCAATACATCGACGGAAAACAGAACACTTGGGACGAGCTCTTGCCAGAAATCACGCTCGCGATCAACTCAAGCGTGTCCGATTCGACGCGATTCAGCCCCGCGTTTTTGATCCAAGGTCGCGAGCCAAGACTGCCAGGCGCCTTGTACGACGAGGTTACGCCAGAACGGGAACTAGCATCGCCGACCCGGAGACCAGGGCACGACAGAAGAGAGAGGTGTTCGAAATCGCAAAAACAAACTGCGACAAAGCATCAGAAGAGCAAAAACGACATTACAACCTCCGCCGTAGGGAATGGAAACCGGCTATTGGATCCCAAGTGATGTTACGTCGCCACACTCTGTCCAAAGCAGCCGAAGGCTTCGCCTCCAAGTTGGCCACGAAATTCGAGGGACCATACCGGGTGACCAAGTTTCTCTCTCCGAATCTCGTCCGATTACAGGTTCTAAACGGACGTAAGCAGCGATCAGCCAGTGTGAACGACCTGAAGGCGTTCTACCCGACCATCGACGAAGATGACGAAAAGACCGACCAGATCAGGACGGACAGTGAAGACGACCCTGACCGAACCAATATACAACAATCTTGATTACAACGCAGATCTACTCAAACCGCCACGACGATGCTGACACCCCGGATACACAGAGACGAAACCAATCAGGAACCCGGATATCTTGCGAGGAACGACGCACCGAACGAGGCGTGCGTGGCTGCTCCTCCTGGACACATCCGCTTCGGGAACCCGGATATCTTGCGAGGAACGACGCACCGAACGAGGCGTGCGTGGCTGCTCCTCCTGGACACATCCGCTTCAGGAACCCGGATATCTTGCGAGGAACGACGCACCGAACGAGGCGTGCGTGGCTGCTCCTCCTGGACACATCCGCTTCGGGAACCCGGATATCTTGCGAGGAACGACGCACCGAACGAGGCGTGCGTGGCTGCTCCTCCTGGACACATCCGCTTCAGGAACCCGGATATCTTGCGAGGAACGACGCACCGAACGAGGCGTGCGTGGCTGCCCCTCCTGGACACAGCCGCTTCAGGAACCCGGATATCCTGCGAGGAACGACGCACCGAACGAGGCGTGCGTGGCTGCTTCTCCTGGACCCATCCGCTTCAGGAACCCGGATATCCTGCGAGGAACGACGCACCGAACGAGGCGTGCGTGGCCGCTTCTCCTGGACACATCCGCTTCCGGGACCCGGACATCCTTCGAAGAACGACGCACCAAACGAAGCGGGCGTGGCTGTTCCTTCAAGGGCAAACCGCAACCGTGATTGTACCGAAGGGACCAACCAAGGCCGACATTTTGGAGATTCTCATTAAGTCTATAACCGCTCCGCCGCACTCATAGAGTATCAAAGTATTTCTTGCCTGTAGTCAACCAGTCCATTCCTATTCACAGCTCATCGAATGCGAGAGACCCCCGCCGACGGAGAACTACGACAAAAGCCAGGCCGGAGCCCCCAGTCGACTGGGAGATCATCGAGGAACTGATTCTTCGCCCCACTCCGCGAGAATTCCAAGTCCACCCAGAGGTCCTCAGCTGGGAAAATTTATGCGGCGACGTCGTAAGCTGGCCCCGCATCGACCAGATCATCGAGGGGCACGATTCAGACCCCGATCACGTCAATATTACAGGAGACGTGGCCCAGACGTACAGGGACCCAAGCCCTGGCAACGCCGCCAGAGCCACGTTCACCCATGCTCAGGGCCCCAGCCAGGTCAACCCCGACCAGGTCGCCGAAGAGCACGCGCAGGGCCCTGGACACGCCACCGTAGGAGAAGCAGCCGACTACACCGCTCCGGGTCCGAGCCCCGACGAGGGGGCAGAGGCCATCACTATCCCTGACGGGCTGCCAGGTGCCACCGCACGCGGATACCGCCAGCAATTCGAGCCGACGGAGTTCGAAAAAGAGGTGCTCCGCTGGGAAGAGCCACCGCTTCCGGCACTCTTCGGGGCCCTTGATACGCTCAACCTTCTCGAACGGATAGACGGGTTGGACATCGCCCCGGAAGATGCAGGACTACCGGCCGTCAGCAACTTTGACGCCATCCTGCGTCCCGAAGACATCGCCCTCGAAGATGCAGGACTACCGGCCGTCAGCAACTCTGACGCCATCCTGCGTCCCGAAGACATCGCCCCCGAAGATGCAGGACTACCGGCCGTCAGCAACTTTGACGCCATCCTGCGTCCCGAAGACATCGCCCCCGAAGATGCAGGACTACCGGCCGTCAGCAACTTTGACGCCATCCTGCGTCCCGAAGACATCGCCACCGAAGACGCAGAGCTACCGGCCGTCCGCGATCTGGACGCCATCCTACGTATCGACGGCGGCCGTCCGGAGATACCAGAAACGTCGACCCCCAACCCAGCCGTTCGTTGGGTGACTGGGGAGGCGGATTGGAGAGTACGTACGCCCGACGGCCGGCTGCCAGACACCCTGAAAGCCCGGCTCCTGGCACAACTCGTCAACCCGCGGCGTAAAGATGTCCGATTCTTGGCAGAGGCGGACAACACCTTCTTCCAGGTCCACATCAGCAAGACGAGCAAAGTGACTATTCGCTCACGGGCCCCCCGAAGTAAGGAGAGGGTGTGAGGACCCATACTGGGACCCTCACATAGTAACAAGAATAATAATAATAATAATAATAATAATAATTGGATTAGTCACAATCATATGCTATAGTAGTAAATAAGCTAGTTATGTTTTGCATAGCCGAAATCCCGCCAAACGGCCAGCTCACACGGAACAACCGCAAAGAAGACGGCGAGGAGAGAGAGCCATGCTCAGCCGGCAGCAGAGCGGATCTCTTTCGGAAAAGTCCCGTTGGCCCGAAAACGAGCGCGAGGCGTGGGCAGAACGTCGAGCGACCGCGGCGAGAGAAGGAGTCGATTCCTGGAAGCGAGCGAAGACGGAACGTCGCGGACATCGAAGTGAAGAGATAGAAAAGTGTTGAACGGCCGCGCGCCAGAGAGGAGAGAAAAGCATGGAGGAGCTGCGGGAACACAGGCGCCGGATCCGCGGGTGAGCTGGCCGATGGCCAAGGTAGTAGTAGGAGTAGGAGGGAGTGCGAGGGGAACCAATCCAATAAAACTTCGATCATAGAATTAAGAACGCGTTGGCTTCCATTTATTTTCTCTGGTCGGACCACCGACTGCGGTCATCTCTCCACCCCCTCCCCACCCGTTTTCCTGACTGTTCTCGGTCACTACGCTCCCGCTCTGACTCTGGCAACAGGGTTTTACCCTGCTGGAGTGAGAAGTGGTACGCGTTTCGACAGAGGCGCCCCCCCCCTTATCCTTTTCCTTCACCTCCCCGGACCCGCGGCCCACCTCGACCTTGGCAACAGGGGTTTTACCCTGCTGAAGTCGGGGAGTGCAGCGTCTCGGGTGAGTTTCGCGCCGACCGGCCCAACGCCCGCTTTCCCCCCCCCCCCCCCCCCCTAATTTCTCCCGAAGGCCCCGTCGTTGACGGCGGCTCGGCGATCCATGCGCCAACGACCCGCTTCCCCCCCCCAGTCTCAACGTCTCAGCAACTTACAAATAAACTGTAGGTGACCCTGGGCAGACTGAGACTGACCCCAGCATAGGATCACTACTTTACAAGTATCGCGAAGTTTGGAGTCGTTTTTGTTGAAGCGATTCCACGCATTTTCTAGTGCTGATATTTTGGCTTGAAAATAAGAGGCCGTTTGCTTTCGTTCTTGGGAATCTTTTTTATAGTTCCGAATGCACCTCGATATTTCCTCACCAATTTCTTGCTGCACATCCATTGCCATTGTAGCGGCAGCTTCTGCCTCCATATGTGTATCCATTCTATCTGTTTGTACTTATTACTTTCGACCCGTTGGGAGTGTTTTATTTGCTTTGCAGCTGGATACGCTCCGAATCGCAACCGTTGTTGGTCAGAAAGGTAATAGCACAGGTGATGTGTTGGATGGAGGGATTTGTGCTGTTTCCAATCTATGGAACGCACGGAACAACAAAAATTGATTACCTTGGTGGTAATCGAATTCTATAGCTGTTTTTCTGTTGGCTGATAACCTGAATATGTCAGATTTGCTAAAGTGATACTTATTGGTAGGAGATGCTACCGTAAGTGTATGGCCTGGTGCCAAATTTTTATTGAAGATGTCCTGTTGACTGCTTCAATCTGATGTCCAGATCGAATCCTTTCACTGTAGCTTGTCTGACAGTTTGAAAGGATGATCACGTCGGGGTCACCAAATGTTAATGTGTGTGTGTGTATAGGAAGCTGGGTTGCATACGGTACATAAACCGTCTACAGTTTGGTCGTCGCAACTAGAACTTGAACCAGTACGGTGCACAAGGGAGGGTCTGAAGACACGGCGACAGCCTCTGATGATTGCGATGGAAGATGAGTGACAGGCAGTTATGGTACTGTTTCTGATACTGATTTTATTGATAAAAATTATTCTTATTTATAGGTAATAAAAGGTACAAAAGTGCTGAGTCTGTAAAATATATGTTTTGTGTATTATAGATAATTTTAGTGTCTGGTGAGCAATTGCGACATTTTGATGGTCAGCAACTGCCCCGCTGTCTTCGCACTCTGCGGAGAGAGTGCATTGTCAGCAGAATTCACTGCAGTGGCTAGTGTGTTGTCGTGAGGTATTATATTGCATGTTAAATGGAACACTGTGTCGCGGTGTCACTGTGGTATGCCGACGGGTATTAAAAGCTATTACTTAAGCATACTTCTGCAACTGAACAGGACAATAAATATAAAAAATGAGTGGAAACATGAATTTCAATATTGAGAAACTGGACGAAAACAATTATAGCACATGGGAAGTTTTGATGAGAAGTGTTCTCATACAAAATGATTTGTGGCCAATCGTCAGTGGTAAAATTGAGCTTAGTGAAAGTGCAACAAGTGAGCGACGTGCAGCTTTTGAACTAAAGGATCAAAAGGCGTTGGCGTCAATTTTACTTTGTGTTAAATCGACCCAACTAAACAATATTAAAAATTGTGTATCGTCGTCACAGGCATGGCAAAAGCTAAATAAAATTCACAGGCCAAGCGGACCAGCAAGGGTAGTGCTTTTAATTAAACAATTGTTGACGTTAAAAATGTCGGATGGTATAAGTGCACAGGAATATTTGCGGAAATTCCAGGTGGTACACGAGGCTTTAGCAGAGGTCAACATAAAGGTTGATGAAAAGATCTTATCAGTTGTGTTGCTAAATGGTTTGCCTAAATCGTATGAAAGTTTTGTTGTTGCGATTGAGACGCGAGATGATTTGCCGAGCTTGAGCATGCTAAAAATAAAATTTTCTGAAGAAGCGAATAGGCAGGAAGATAGCATTAGCAAGGAAATTACAAGTAGCGCGGAACTACACGTCAGTTATGACAACAACAATTTTAAGAAAAACTTTAAGAAGGGCAAAAAGTGTTTTAAGTGCGGAAAGGAAGGGCATTTTAAATCGGAATGCCGTGCTAAAAGCAAGCAGGAAGGAGCAAAAAACAAGGGCGCAAACAGTAAAAGCGGGGAAAGATTGGGTACAATGCTTTGCGTAACCGAATATGACAAAGTGGAACCAGAAAAATATGTACCAATCCTAAGTTTAGCTAAGCCGAATGACCAGATGTTAAATTCATGGTGCATAGACAGTGGCGCAACGGCGCATCTATGTTGTGACAAGGAACGCTTTGTGTCGTTCACGGAAGATAATCAAAAAGTATTTTTAGCCGGCGGTAAATCACTTATTGCTGAAGGGCATGGAACTGTTCAAGTAAAGTTCGGTGATAAATCCGTTACGATGGAAAATGTTATCTTGGTACCAGATTTGCAGTACAATTTTATATCGGTCACAAAACTATTAAAACATGGAAAAAAAGTTGTGTTTGAGAAAAATCAAGCGATGATTTTTAAAAACGGAAAAATAGTTATAAAGGCACATCTGGAAAATGGATTGTTTATGGTTCAGGACAATCAGGAAAATTGTATGAACATTGTAAATGTTGAGGCAGATGCATTCAAATGGCACAATAGGTTCGGACATGTACATTTTGACGCATTAAAGGAAATGGTTAACAAGGAGATGGTAATAGGTCTCAAGGGCATATACAAGCCAAAACAAGTGTGTGCAACATGCGCAAAAAGTAAAATTTGCGTGCAACCATTTCAATCGAGCACAACCAGGTCAAAGGGCGTTCTAGACTTAATACATACTGATGTATGCGGTCCAATGCAAAAGCAGTCAATGGGAGGCAATCGATATTTCGCCACATTTATTGATGATTGTTCAAGATATGTATCAGTAAGTTTCCTAAAAACCAAAGATCAGGTTTTCGAGGCTTTTAAAGAATTTAAAAGTCAAGTTGAGTGCCAAACTGGGAGAAAAGTCAAGGTTTTACGAAGCGACAATGGCCGAGAATACATATCAAACGTTTTTGACAATTACCTAAACCAAAATGGAATAAAGCGAAACTTAACAGTGCCATATACACCTCAACAAAACGGAGTTGCAGAAAGGGCCAACAGAACATTGGTAGAAATGGCAAGAAGTATGCTGCTGCATGCTGGGTTGAGTGAATGCTATTGGGCAGAAGCGATTCGAACTGCCACGTATTTGCGAAATAGAGTGGCAAGCAGCTGCTTGAGCGGGGTGACACCTTTTGAAATATGGACAGGTCGAAAGCCAGTGGTATCGCATTTAAGAGTTTTTGGCTCAGTAGCGATAGCTCTAGATAAAACGAGGGGGAACGTTGTGAGTTGCAACACCGCAACTCTACAGTTATACCCGATACTAAGTCAGTATGGCTCTCCTCCGGCAGACGCTGCTAATATTAAACGACACGACAAAGAGTGCGTGCGAGAGAGACAGAAAATCAGTCTGAGCGTGACGTCACGCGTAGCCACTGCAAATTGATTTGTTTCCTTTGGCTATAAAAATGATCTGATCTGATCCAGATTCAGCAATCTGATAGATATGGTCGTTATCTATGATTCTGCGTTTTGATAGCGGGATCTAACAGGAGTGCGGATAACAAATTTGGTTACTCTAGCCATAATAATCTCTAAGATTTGTGAATATCCCCAGATTTTCATCCTTTGCGGGGGCGGAAGGGGGTGTGGCGAAATTTTGAAACAAACTCGTCTCGGTCCGATATATTAGGAGTGTGGATACCAAATGGCGATGTTTTGAAATAATTTTGTAGCAGTGACATATCACAGAAGTCTGGATCCAAAACATCGTTGCACTAGCTCTTATAGTCTTTGAGCACTAGGCGCTGAAGGGGACGGACAGACGGAAAGATGGACAGACGGACAGACGGACGGACAGACAGACAGACAGGGCTCAATCGACTCGGCTATTGATGCTGATCAAGAATATATATATGGGGTCGGAAACGATTCCTTCTGGACGTTACACACATCCATGAAGATCGTGAAGAACGGCACGTGGTCGCTTACTAAATTGCCTAGCGGGAAAAAGTCCATTGGATGCAGATGGGTTTACGCAGTTAAATCCAATCCGGATGGAAGCGTGAACAGGCTCAAATCACGTATGGTGGCGAAAGGTTGTAGCCAACGCTACGGGATCGACTACAAGGAAACATTTGCACCAGTTGTACGCCACGCAACTATCAGGTTGATAATTGCACTTGCAGTCGAACATGGTCTCCACCTACATCAAATGGATGTTGTCACGGCGTATCTCAACGGCGAATTGGAAGATGAGGTTTTTATGAGACAACCTGAGGGCTTTATCAGCGAAGTTCACCCAAATCACGTTTTGAGGCTTCACAAAAGTATATATGGCCTAAAACAATCAGGAAGAGTGTGGAACTCTACGTTGGATGCAACGCTGAGACGCATTGGTTTTATACCGACTGTCAACGAACCCTGTCTGTATCGTAAGCCAGGTAAAAATATGTGTCTAATAGCTGTCTACGTAGATGACATTATTTTGGCGTGTAAGGACCTAGATGATATATCTGATATCAAGATAAAGATCGCAGCAGAATTTGATGTGGTTGACATCGGGCCTATGCAATACTTTTTAGGTATTGAGGTGAAACGTGAAGGCAGTACGGGTGCGATTTCAATCAGCCAACGGAAATATATTAGAGAGTTGCTCGAACAGTACAATTTGAAAGATTGTCGACAGACGTCCACGCCTCTTGAAGCTGGTTACCAGGTGGCATGCAACAAAGAGGATTGCCGCAGGGTCGACATCACATCGTTCCAAAAGCTAATTGGAGAGTTATCTTATCTTGCTGTTATGACTCGTCCAGACATTGCGCATTCGGTGAACAAATTAGCACAACGTAACAAGGATCCTCATTCCGAGCATGAAGCGGCAGCCAAGCACATCCTTCGATATTTGGCAAAAACTATCGACTGGGAGATATGCTACACAAAGCAAGGAAAGGCAATTGAGTGTTTTGTTGATGCAGATTGGGCAAGTGATATGACGAACCGAAAGTCATTCACTGGCTATGTATGCATGTTGGCAGGAGGAGCGGTTTCTTGGGAGTCAAGAAAGCAGTCGACGGTTGCCCTCAGTTCCACGGAGGCAGAGTACATAGCCTTATCATCTGCAGCAAAAGAGGCGATATACTTTCGCAGCCTACTGATTGACTTGAAGCTGATGTCCAAGGAGTCAGCTATTCAGATGTACGGCGACAACATTGGAGCACAGCAGCTTGCTAGAAACCCCATGTTTCATGCACGTACAAAGCACATCGACGTCAAGATACATCATTTTCGAGAGGTTCATTTTCGAGAGAAGAGAGGTGAAGTCAACATTGCGTATCTGCCAACCGATGAGATGATAGCAGATGTCCTCACAAAGAACTTAGCCAAGGTTAAGCACCATAAATTTGTATTCGCATTTGGTTTCAAAGATCGTTTATAAGTGCTTGACATGTTATTGAATATTAGTTAAGTATATTTAAAGTTTGTAAACATGCGTTGTGTTGAGGAGGAGTGTTCAAAGTGACCGCCACGATAATTAGATATTGATCTGTAACAACACTGCGCATGTGCCCTGCTGCATATCGATGTTCTCATATCGATGTTCTGTATATCGATGTTCCCTTTTCGGCGTCTCTCTCTTGCGTATGTTACTCGGAAGCACATATAATTCTGTATACTGATATTCTGCTGTCTTACAAATAAAATAACTTTAACATATACATTTCCCGCCACCGGAGATAAGTTTTCCGCCAGCGGAGAGACGTATTTCGTTAGCAGAGGGGTAGTTGTCCGGCAGGGGATATAGATTTCCCGCCACCGTAAATAAGCCAGCGAAGAGACGTATTTCGCCAGCAGAGATAAGCTGTCCGTCCGGGGATATAAATTTCCCGCCGCCGGAGATAAGTTTTCCGCCAGCGGAGAGACTATTTCGTCAGCAGAGATAATTTGTCTGGTAGGGGATATAGATTTCCCGCCACCGTAAATAACTTTTCCGCCAGCGGAGAGACGTATTTCGCCAGCACAGATAATCTGTCCGTCCGGGTATATAAATTTCCCGCCGCCGGAGATAACTTTTCTGCCAGCGGAGAGACGTATTTCGTCAGCAGATATAAGTTGTCCGGCAGGGGATATAGATTTCCCGCCACCGGAAATAAGTTTTCCGCCAGCGGAGAGACGTATTTCGTCAGCAGAGATAAGTTGTCCGGCAGGGGATATAAATTTCCCGCTGCCGGAGGTAAAGGTTCTGCCAGCAGAGATAAGTTTTCTTCCGGCGGAGAAACGTTGTTCGTCAGCGGAGATAAGTTGTCCGGCAGGGCATATGGATTTCCCGCCACCGGAAATGAGTTTTCCGCCAGCGGAGAGACGCATTTCGTTAGCAGAGATAAGATATCCGGCAGGTGATATAAATTCATCGCCCCCGGAAGTAAATGTTCTGCCAGCGGAGATAAATTTTCTGCCGGCGGAGAAACGTAATTCGTCAGCGTGGATAAATTGTCTGCCAGCGGGGATAAATTGTCCTTCTGGGGATATAAATTTCCCGCCGCCGGAGATAAGTTTTCTGCCAGCGGAGAATCGTATTACGTCAGCAGAGATAAATTGTCTGGCAGGGGATATAGATTTCCCGCCACTGGATATAAGTTTTCCGCCAGCGGAGAGACGTATTTTGTAAGCAGATATAAGATTTCCGGCAGGGGATATACATTTCCCGCCGCCGGAGATAAGTTTTCTGCCAGCGGAGAATCGTAGTTCGTCAGCGGAGATAAATTGTCTGCCAACGGAGATAAGATGTCCGCCAGGGGATATAGATTTCCCGCCACCGGAAGTAAGTTTTCCGCCAGCGGAGAGACGTATTTCGTCAGCAGAGATTAGATGTCCGGCAGGGGATATAAATTTCTCGCCGCCGGAAGTAAATGTTCTTCCAGCGGAGATAAGTGTTCTGCCGGTGGAGAAACGTAATTCGTCAGCGGGGATAAATTTTCCGTCGGAGGATATACTGTTCAAAGTGACCGCCACGATAATTAGATATTGATCTGTAACAACACTGCGCATGTGCCCTGCTGCATATCGATGTTCTCATATCGATTTTCTGTATATCGATGTTCCCTTTTCGGTGTCTCTCTCTTGCGTATGTTACTCGGAAGCACATATAATTCTGTATACTGATATTCTGCTGTCTTACAAATAAAATAACTTTAACAGGTTATGGGCCCAGACACCAATTCACCCAGAAACAGTATAAAACAGAAACAGTGATAAACAATAAACATTGTTTGGTGCTTAGTAAAAAGCAGTGCTAAAAAAAATGGCATAGACTCATTGGGGTAATGTGTGTACATAGAAAGGCAAAGGAACAAGTTGAACAAATTCTAAAATTAGCATTGTGTTTTTTGATTAGAATTTTGCAGCGAATCGGACCGTTGCCGTGATTTAAAGTCCAAAATAAAGCAGTCCCAACGGATCAAGAAACACAAAAGCGAACGGAGACTCAAGTGTGTATACCAAAAAGTGCGTATGCCAAGCCGCACAAAACCGCGAGTGTGTATACCCAAAAGTGTGTATACCAAGGCATAGAAAATCGCGAGTGTGTGTGTGTAAATAGCAACTCGGAGGGATACTTAAAAGAAAACGAAAAAAACAAAAGAAAGACACAGACAACAGTATTGTCGTCGTAGTTGCTTTGTGCATGAGACGATCGACAGTTACAAATTTTGCACTGTGGGACAATAAATATAAAAAAATGAGTGGAAACATGAATTTCAATATTGAGAAACTGGACGAAAACAATTATAGCACATGGGAAGTTTTGATGAGAAGTGTTCTCATACAAAATGATTTGTGGCCAATCGTCAGTGGTAAAATTGAGCTTAGTGAAAGTGCAACAAGTGAGCGACGTGCAGCTTTTGAACTAAAGGATCAAAAGGCGTTGGCGTCAATTTTACTTTGTGTTAAATCGACCCAACTAAACAATATTAAAAATTGTGTATCGTCGTCACAGGCATGGCAAAAGCTAAATAAAATTCACAGGCCAAGCGGACCAGCAAGGGTAGTGCTTTTAATTAAACAATTGTTGACGTTAAAAATGTCGGATGGTATAAGTGCACAGGAATATTTGCGGAAATTCCAGGTGGTACACGAGGCTTTAGCAGAGGTCAACATAAAGGTTGATGAAAAGATCTTATCAGTTGTGTTGCTAAATGGTTTGCCTAAATCGTATGAAAGTTTTGTTGTTGCGATTGAGACGCGAGATGATTTGCCAAGCTTGAGCATGCTAAAAATAAAATTTTCTGAAGAAGCGAATAGGCAGGAAGATAGCATTAGCAAGGAAATTACAAGTAGCGCGGAACTACACGTCAGTTATGACAACAACAATTTTAAGAAAAACTTTAAGAAGGGCAAAAAGTGTTTTAAGTGCGGAAAGGAAGGGCATTTTAAATCGGAATGCCGTGCTAAAAGCAAGCAGGAAGGAGCAAAAAACAAGGGCGCAAACAGTAAAAGCGGGGAAAGATTGGGTACAATGCTTTGCGTAACCGAATATGACAAAGTGGAACCAGAAAAATATGTACCAATCCTAAGTTTAGCTAAGCCGAATGACCAGATGTTAAATTCATGGTGCATAGACAGTGGCGCAACTGCGCATCTATGTTGTGACAAGGAACGCTTTGTGTCGTTCACGGAAGATAATCAAAAAGTATTTTTAGCCGGCGGTAAATCACTTATTGCTGAAGGGCATGGAACTGTTCAAGTAAAGTTCGGTGATAAATCCGTTACGATGGAAAATGTTATCTTGGTACCAGATTTGCAGTACAATTTTATATCGGTCACAAAACTATTAAAACATGGAAAAAAAGTTGTGTTTGAGAAAAATCAAGCGATGATTTTTGAAAACGGAAAAATAGTCATAAAGGCACATCTGGAAAATGGATTGTTTATGGTTCAGGACAATCAGGAAAAGTGTATGAACATTGTAAATGTTGAGGTAGTTGCATTCAAATGGCACAATAGGTTCGGACATGTACATTTTGACGCATTAAAGGAAATGGTTAACAAGGAGATGGTAATAGGTCTCAAGGGCATATACAAGCCAAAACAAGTGTGTGCAACATGCGCAAAAAGTAAAATTTGCGTGCAACCATTTCAATCGAGCACAAACAGGTCAAAGGGCGTTCAAGACTTAATACAAGTTATCCGATCCAGCCGGATACCCCTCTCTCTGCATTTGGTTCTCGACCCTACAGCGGGTCAATGAGCTTAAACACCTTCATATGAACCAAATACAGCACATGCCTCATCGCGTAATAGAACACGAGAGTTGCAGCGTTGACGGAGACACTTGCCCAGACAGCCCAACAACAACCATGGGGCCGTGGAACGTGGGAAACTGCCGCTGCTCAACATAACACCGGCGCGTGTGCCATGTCAGCAGATTAATGCACCGGCGACTGCGCAGCCGGCGGCCGGGGACTTAATATTAAGACTTTCATTTTTATGTAAATTTAGATTCTCTTAGACCTCCAACGAGGAACAATAAATCTCGCTTCGACGAGTAAATAATAAATAATAAATACTACAATAAACGTCGATTCTACTTAATTTAACTGGCGCCCAACGGAATTTTATCCAACGCGAGTAATTATTTAGAAAAAATTCGTAAGCTAACGCTTCGGGCTTAACAAAAATAAAAGAAACATAAAGAGTGCTTACCCAACTCGAGTTTCTACTACTAAATTAGCGAGCTAACGCCGCAAGTGTAATAAACAACAAGTGAGGTGAAATAAATAATTAAACCTACATTTAAACGAGCTGAAGGGCAATCCCTCGCTCCCGGCATCAACATCTACAAAGGAAAACGAGGGGGAACGTTGTGAGTTGCTGCGGACACCGCAACTCTACGGTTATACCCGATACTAAGTCAGTATGGCGCTCCTCCGGCAGACGCCGCTAATATTTAACGACACGACAAAGAGTGCGTGCGAGAGAGACAGAAAATCAGTCTGAGCGTGACGTCGGGCGCTGCGTAGCCACTGCAAATTGATTTGTTCCTTTTGGCTATAAAAATGATCCGATCTGATCCAGATTCAGCAATCTAATAGATATGGTCATTATCTATGATTCTGCGTTTTTAGTTTTCTCAAATCTGCAATATTGTGGATGCAACAGATTTTCGTCCTTTGTGGGGGCGGATGGGGGTGTGGCGAAATTCTGAGATATACGTTTTATAGTGACATCTTAAAGGAGTGTGTGTACCAAATTTGGTTACTCTAGCCTTAATAGTCTCTGAGATTTGTGGTTGCCTCAGATTTCCGTCCTTTGCGGGGGCGGAAGGGGGTGTGGCGAAATGTGGACATGAAACGGTCAAGGTCCGATATCACAGGAGTGTGGATACCAAATTTGGTTGCTCTGGCTTTTATAGGTTCTGAGATCCTTGAACTCATATTTTGCAATTGGCAAAACCGACCATGAAACCTGTGTGTTAGAGTGAGACAGAGGGAGAAAGAGTGAAATTGTTTTCGTGATTCTGGCTGTAATAATTATACGATCTGGTTCAGATTTTGCACTCTAGAAGATATAGTCATCTTCTACGATTCTGCGTTTTTAGTTTTCTCGTATCGTCGAAATTGTGGATGCCACAGATTTTCGACGTATATAAATTTCCCGCCGCCGGAGATAACTTTTCTGCCAGCGGAGAGACGTATTTCGTCAGCAGAGATAATTTGTTTGGCAGGGGATATAGATTTCCCTCCACCGGAAATAAGTTTTCCGCCAGCGGAGAGACGCATTTAGTTAGCAGAGATAAGGTGATAAGGTGTCCGGCAGAGGATAAATTCCTCGACGCCGGAAGTAAATGTTCTGCCAGCGGAGATAAATTTTCTGCCGGCGGAGAAACGTAATTCGTCAGCGTGGATAAATTGTCTGCCAGCGGGGATAAATTGTCCTTCTGGGGATATAAATTTCCCGCCGCCGGAGATAGGTTTTCTGCCAGCGGAGAATCGTATTACGTCAGCAGAGATAAGTTGTCTGGCAGGGGATATAGATTTCCCGCCACTGGATATAAGTTTTCCGCCAGCGGAGAGACGTATTTTGTAAGCAGATATAAGATTTCCGGCAGGGGATATACATTTCCCGCCGCCGGAGATAAGTTTTCTGCCAGCGGAGAATCGTAGTTCGTCAGCGGAGATAAATTGTCTGCCAACGGAGATAAGATGTCCGCCAGGGGATATAGATTTCCCGCCACCGGAAGTAAGTTTTCCGCCAGCGGAGAGACGTATTTCGTCAGCAGAGATTAGATGTCCGGCAGGGGATATAAATTCCTCGCCGCCGGAAGTAAATGTTCTGCCAGCGGAGATAAGTGTTCTGCCGGTGGAGAAACGTAATTCGTCAGCGGGGATAAATTTTCCGTCGGAGGATATACTGTTCAAAGTGACCGCCACGATAATTAGATATTGATCTGTAACAACACTGCGCATGTGCCCTGCTGCATATCGATGTTCTCATATCGATTTTCTGTATATCGATGTTCCCTTTTCGGTGTCTCTCTCTTGCGTATGTTACTCGGAAGCACATATAATTCTGTATACTGATATTCTGCTGTCTTACAAATAAAATAACTTTAACAGGTTATGGGCCCAGACACCAATTCACCCAGAAACAGTATAAAACAGAAACAGTGATAAACAATAAACATTGTTTGGTGCTTAGTAAAAAGCAGTGCTAAAAAAAATGGCATAGACTCATTGGGGTTATGTGTGTACATAGAAAGGCAAAGGAACAAGTTGAACAAATTCTAAAATTAGCATTGTGTTTTTTGATTAGAATTTTGCAGCGAATCGGACCGTTGCCGTGATTTAAAGTCCAAAATAAAGCAGTCCCAACGGATCAAGAAACACAAAAGCGAACGGAGACTCAAGTGTGTATACCAAAAAGTGCGTATGCCAAGCCGCACAAAACCGCGAGTGTGTATACCCAAAAGTGTGTATACCAAGGCATAGAAAATCGCGAGTGTGTGTGTGTAAATAGCAACTCGGAGGGATACTTAAAAGAAAACGAAAAAAACAAAAGAAAGACACAGACAACAGTATTGTCGTCGTAGTTGCTTTGTGCATGAGACGATCGACAGTTACAAATTTTGCACTGTGGGACAATAAATATAAAAAAATGAGTGGAAACATAAATTTCAATATTGAGAAACTGGACGAAAACAATTATAGCACATGGGAAGTTTTGATGAGAAGTGTTCTCATACAAAATGATTTGTGGCCAATCGTCAGTGGTAAAATTGAGCTTAGTGAAAGTGCAACAAGTGAGCGACGTGCAGCTTTTGAACTAAAGGATCAAAAGGCGTTGGCGTCAATTTTACTTTGTGTTAAATCGACCCAACTAAACAATATTAAAAATTGTGTATCGTCGTCACAGGCATGGCAAAAGCTAAATAAAATTCACAGGCCAAGCGGACCAGCAAGGGTAGTGCTTTTAATTAAACAATTTTAATTGAACATTTGCCAAGCTTGAGCATGCTAAAAATAAAAATTTCTGAAGAAGCGAATAGGCAGGAAGATAGCATTAGCAAGGAAATTACAAGTAGCGCGGAACTACACGTCAGTTATGACAACAACAATTTTAAGAAAAACTTTAAGAAGGGCAAAAAGTGTTTTAAGTGCGGAAAGGAAGGGCATTTTAAATCGGAATGCCGTGCTAAAAGCAAGCAGGAAGGAGCAAAAAACAAGGGCGCAAACAGTAAAAGCGGGGAAAGATTGGGTACAATGCTTTGCGTAACCGAATATGACAAAGTGGAACCAGAAAAATATGTACCAATCCTAAGTTTAGCTAAGCCGAATGACCAGATGTTAAATTCATGGTGCATAGACAGTGGCGCAACGGCGCATCTATGTTGTGACAAGGAACGCTTTGTGTCGTTCACGGAAGATAATCAAAAAGTATTTTTAGCCGGCGGTAAATCACTTATTGCTGAAGGGCATGGAACTGTTCAAGTAAAGTTCGGTGATAAATCCGTTACGATGGAAAATGTTATCTTGGTACCAGATTTGCAGTACAATTTTATATCGGTCACAAAACTATTAAAACATGGAAAAAAAGTTGTGTTTGAGAAAAATCAAGCGATGATTTTTGAAAACGGAAAAATAGTCATAAAGGCACATCTGGAAAATGGATTGTTTATGGTTCAGGACAATCAGGAAAAGTGTATGAACATTGTAAATGTTGAGGTAGTTGCATTCAAATGGCACAATAGGTTCGGACATGTACATTTTGACGCATTAAAGGAAATGGTTAACAAGGAGATGGTAATAGGTCTCAAGGGCATATACAAGCCAAAACAAGTGTGTGCAACATGCGCAAAAAGTAAAATTTGCGTGCAACCATTTCAATCGAGCACAAACAGGTCAAAGGGCGTTCTAGACTTAATACAAGTTATCCGATCCAGCCGGATACCCCTCTCTCTGCATTTGGTTCTCGACCCTACAGCGGGTCAATGAGCTTAAACACCTTCATATGAACCAAATACAGCACATGCCTATTTGACGTTGACATGCAATGACTGCATCTAACAAGAGGCGATGCAATTACTGCACCGTCAAGTGGCCCGTGTGACACCAGCAGAAGGCTGTTACGCGCGGATCCCAGGCAAAACGCAGCCCTCCTCCCGCCCAACCGACCGAGGGGCGCTGCCGCATGACGCGCGGTGCGTAGCCGAACCAAACGCGAGCATGCAAGAAAGATAGATATTAGACTAACCTTCGAGGAAAATTAGCACTAAACTTATTAAGAAATTAAGCATGCAATAAAATACAAAATACAAATACCACTACAATTACTAATTACTAGAAAGGTGTGTAAGGATTAGTAATTTAATAAGAGGAAGAGAATTAGTGGAGGATATAATATGGTAGAGGGAATTATAGTCCGAGCATAAGACCCTAAACGGTTCATGCAAGGAATAATTCGATCTACAAAGTGGAAGGAACAACGGTATAAAGTTTCTAGTCAGTCTAATAGGAATCGTGAAGTTTATGCGGCTCAACAGATCAGGGCTGTCTATGTCACCCCTGATCAAGTTGTGCATAAATATCACACCAAGCATTTTTCTACGGTTAACTAAGGATGGGAGGTTTACTAATAATAGTCTACTAGAGTAAGATGGGAGTCTTACACCCGCATCCCAGTTAAGGCCCCGCAGAGCAAAGAGTAAAAAGTTTTTCTGTACTGATTCTATACGGTCCTGGTGTACTTTGTACTGAGGGCACCATACACAGGAGCCGTATTCTAAGATCGGACGAACAAGCGAGGTATAGAGAGTCTTTGTTATATAGGGGTCGTCAAATTCCTTTGACCACCTCTTTATAAACCCAAGCACGCCCATGGCCTTATTTACCATGGTAGAAATGTGTTCGGAAAACTTTAACTTGGGATCTAACATAACACCCAGATCATCCACCAGGGTAATTCTCTCAAGAGAACCCCCAAATAGGGTGTAGGGGACCAACAAAGGGTTAGAACGATGAAATGTCATAACTTTGCATTTCGAGGCATTAAGGTGTAACAAGTTTGCACAACACCATGACTGAAAGCTATTGAGATCGGATTGCAAGCGAGAATGAAATGAAATGTCCTTGTACTGGACACAGAGTTTAACATCATCCGCATACATAAGTACTCGAGAGTATGTTATTACTGAAGGCAAGTCATTAATAAAGAGTGTGAAGAGTAAGGGTCCTAGATGGCTGCCCTGTGGTACTCCCGAAGGAACCTTTGCTGGTAAAGAGAGGGAGTTTTTGAAGAGGACTCTTTGAGACCTAGAACAAAGATAGCTAGAAATCCATCTCAGGAGGTTGGGCGGAAACCCTAAAAGGTCAAGTTTATGTGCTAAAAGGGAATGGTTTACAGAGTCGAATGCTTTACTAAAGTCGGTGTAAATAACATCCGTCTGTAAGTTACCTTGAAAGCCTTTAATAATGAAAGAGGTAAACTCTAACAAGTTCGTGGTGGTTGATCGCCGCCTTATAAATCCATGCTGAGTTGGAGATATAAGTGACTTGCAGAGATGTTGCAAGTGCGGAGTTAAAACCTTCTCAAACAATTTGGGAATAGCGGATAACTTTGCTATACCTCTATAATTTTTTACATCAGACTTACTACCTTTTTTATGGAGAGGAATTATAAACGATTCCTTCCAGATTGGGGGGAAGCAAGATGAATCAATGGACATGGTGAATAGTTTAAGCAATGGTCCACACAGAGCCTCGGCGCAGTACCTGAGTACACAACCTGGAACCCCGTCTGGACCCGGTGAAAACACCGGCTTAACTAGTCGAAGATCTTGAAGTAGGGAATACTCATTTAACAAGGGACTGAAAATGCCGTTCGACCTCGGTAATCCGTATGGGTACGGTTGACCAGAGTAGCGTTCCTCAGAATAGGTAGTTTGGAAAAACTGGGCAAAAAGATCGGCAATTGCCTGATCATTATTTGCCGA
Source organism: Drosophila pseudoobscura (assembly GCF_009870125.1). Lineage (NCBI taxonomy): Eukaryota > Metazoa > Arthropoda > Insecta > Diptera > Drosophilidae > Drosophila > Drosophila pseudoobscura. The sequence continues at coordinate 1,057,862 of NC_046680.1, forward strand.
CGTATTACAAAATGATAGCGAGGATGGGTGTGCGGACGTTCTACGCTTACTGTTTACGAAGCAGTAAAACTGTTTAGGGTCCTGAGAAAAACGTATCCTGCATCGAGATAGGTAGTTCTTATAGCATTGAGCATTAAGAACTGAAAAGTTTGACCGAGCTATTACACATCGAGAGTGAGAAGTAGACTTTTTTATAAAGTCTTGATTTTAAGTTTTTTAGACTGGATAACTCTTTGGTAAACAAAGGGGGTTTTCCAGATCTAATCGGACAAGAAAGCGGGACACAAGAATCAAAAAATGTGCCAAGAGCATTGTAAAAAATGTTTGTTGCTTTTGTGACATCAGTGCACAAGTACAAAGCGGACCAATCAAAATCCCTAATTAGGTTATTAAGCTTCGCAAACTCGGCTTTACGAAAGCAGCGGACACGTTCAGGTAGTCTACTCGACCGATCCAATACAGTTGGTCCTATGTCTAGCGACACCTCGAAAGTAGGGTGGTAGGCGTCTTCAGGTATAGTGAGCGGAAGGGCTCGGGTTAACAACACTATGGTCGGATCCGATACAAAGCATAGATCAAGCAATCGACCCAAGGAATTTTTCACATGATTGACTTGAGACAGGGACAGGTCAAGCAAGCCATCAACAAAGTCATGTCGTGACATGGGCACTAGGATACTAGACTCGTTTACCGAAGACCAAACAGTTCCTGGCAAGTTGAAGTCACCAAGAACTATCATACGATCTTTATCAGATAGCGAGGAAGCAACAGCGGTTAAAGCGGACAAGTGCTGCTCATAAATTGAAATATCCGAAGAAGGTGGGATATACGAGCAAGTAATGAATATAGCGAAAGCGGGAAGAATCAGTTTTACACACAGGAATTCCAGTTCCTGTTGAACTTGGACTGTGAAGTGTTCTGACGTGAAGTAAGAGTCCACTGCAATTAGAACCCCTCCTGCACGTCGAGACGAACGGTCCTTTCTAAAAGTTGTGTACCGACCTGCCAAAACCTCGGAACTAAGAATTTCCGGCTTTAACCAGGTTTCAGTAAACACAATAACGTGGGAAGCAAATGCAACACTATCCCGGAAAAGAATGCTGAGCTTACTACGCAAGCCTCTTACATTCTGATAGGTTACTAAAAGAGAAGTTAGTTTTTTGGAAAGGTTGGAGCAAGACGGGAAGTTGAGGAAGAGGAAGTTGAGGTTGAGGGTGGCACGCTGGAAAGATTTGGAAGCGATATGGGGGGCCTATTCTTCTTCTTAGCCTTAAACTCCTTCACCACCAAATGCTCCGGCCAAAATTTGGTGGAGCAAATGGTGTCAAATTGAGTTGGGGAGATGCTTATCTTAAACGACGCTATCTCCCTGGCATAAGAGAAGTTAAATTTCTCCACCTTTAAACCCACGGCTTTTATTTTGCTTTGAATGAAAGCAGTTACATCATTAGATGTGAGGTCAGGGGCCAGCCGTGAAACAAAAACTTGTCGTTTTGGTGGGACTCCCACCAGTGGTTTAGTCACCGCAGGTCTAGTACCTGTGGTGGCAATATCCGGAGGTCCGGAACGTCTATTTACTGGTGGGATCGGGATAGACGGGACAACTAGTGAACTTGCGGACACCACGGACACGGACGCAGCAGACGTACTTGGCTGCACATTCTCCGAGGCGATGAATTCGGCTACCGAATCTGCATCGCCAGCAGCTTTCGTTGCCTTTGGAGTGGCAAACGAGATCAACTGCTGTACACTTGGAGTGGTCGGAGTCAATTTTTCGGCGGCGCACGGCTGAGTGACGGTTGGCACTTGCAGGTCCCGCGGAGTGACCTTTTTGCGCCTCGGAGACTCATTCAGCAGTTTTAAACCGCTAAACTGAGCCTCCATGGCTAGGAGCCGATCGTATTGGTTTTTAAAACCAACGGTCAGCTCCTTAAAGCCACTCCGCGTCTGCCTCATGAAAGCCACCATGTCTTTCTCCACCGCACGGCATGCCTCGCAACTGTAATGCAAGCCATTACGTTTGGCTATGGCATCGCTCACGAGGCCAGAAAATCCCGCGCATTTTGCGTGGACTACGCTGTCGCAGAGCCAGCAGGGGACATTTGGCTGATCGTGAGTGATCTGCTTCTTGCAGGTTTTTTGGCGCAGATCACAGCGAATTCCATTCTATTTTTATTATTCAAATATTTTATTAAAATCAAAAAAATTAAAAATTTCCAAAACAAATTGGTATCAGACCAATGTGCCAGACAACGCTCAAAGCGGAATTGGTAAGAAAAAAAGAGAGCAGAGTGGAGAGCGGTTATAGCGAGAGCTACTAGACAGAGAGCGCTATTGCTCAGAAAGTTGAAAGAGCGAGAGAGAAAGAACAGTTATTGAGGTTGAGGTGATAGCGAGAGAGTGATAAGACAACAAAAGCTACCAGACGAGAGCGGACTGCAATGCAATACTCACTCACTGCAACAACACAACACAACACAAGCCGACGCCGAAAAATAAAAAGTTAAATAATATTTTAACACAAATCAAAAGGCATGCACTCGCGTAAATTAATAGGTTTCCAGATTATTGTCTGGTTAGAAAGTATATTTAGAATTTAATTAGGAAAACTCCGGCTGTTTATTCGAAACAAAAGGAAAAATGCGGAGCGCAAAACAAAAACACGTCTGATCACTACGAAAGAGAACGATGAGATTATGAACCTCGTCGCGTAATAGAACACGAGAGTTGCAGCGTTGACGGAGACACTTGCCCAGACAGCCCAACAACAACCATGGGGCCGTGGAACGTGGGAAACTGCCGCTGCTCAACATAACACCGGCGCGTGTGCCATGTCAGCAGATTAATGCACCGGTGACTGCGCAGCCGGCGGCCGGGGACTTAATATTAAGACTTTCATTTTTATGTAAATTTAGATTCTCTTAGACCTCCAACGAGGAACAATAAATCTCGCTTCGACGAGTAAATAATAAATAATAAATACTACAATAAACGTCGATTCTACTTAATTTAACTGGCGCCCAACGGAATTTTATCCAACGCGAGTAATTATTTAGAAAAAATTCGTAAGCTAACGCTTCGGGCTTAACAAAAATAAAAGAAACATAAAGAGTGCTTACCCAACTCGAGTTTCTACTACTAAATTAGCGAGCTAACGCCGCAAGTGTAATAAACAACAAGTGAGGTGAAATAAATAATTAAACCTACATTTAAAGGAGCTGAAGGGCAATCCCTCGCTCCCGGCATCAACATCTACAAAGGAAAACGAGGGGGAACGTTGTGAGTTGCTGCGGACACCGCAACTCTACGGTTATACCCGATACTAAGTCAGTATGGCTCTCCTCCGGCAGACGCCGCTAATATTTAACGACACGACAAAGAGTGCGTGCGAGAGAGACAGAAAATCAGTCTGAGCGTGACGTCGGGCGCTGCGTAGCCACTGCAAATTGATTTGTTCCTTTTGGCTATAAAAATGATCTGATCTGATCCAGATTCAGCAATCTAATAGATATGGTCATTATCTATGATTCTGCGTTTTTAGTTTTCTCAAATCTGCAATATTGTGGATGCAACAGATTTTCGTCCTTTGTGGGGGCGGATGGGGGTGTGGCGAAATTCTGAGATATACGTTTTATAGTGACATCTTAAAGGAGTGTGTGTACCAAATTTGGTTACTCTAGCCTTAATAGTCTCTGAGATTTGTGGTTGCCTCAGATTTTCGTCCTTTGCGGGGGCGGAAGGGGGTGTGGCGAAATGTGGACATGAAACGGTCAAGGTCCGATATCACAGGAGTGTGGATACCAAATTTGGTTGCTCTGGCTTTTATAGGTTCTGAGATCCTTGAACTTATATTTTGCAATTGGCAAAACCGACCATGAAACCTGTGTGTTAGAGTGAGACAGAGGGAGAAAGAGTGAAATTGTTTTCGTGATTCTGGCTGTAATAATTATACGATCTGGTTCAGATTTTGCACTCTGTAAGATATAGTCATCTTCTACGATTCTGCGTTTTTAGTTTTCTCGTATCGTCGAAATTGTGGATGCCACAGATTTTCGACCTTTGTGGGGGCGGAAGTGGGCAGGGCAAAGTTTTGAAATATTTTTGGAGCAGTGACATATCACAAAAGTCTGGATCCAAAACATCGTTGCTCTAGCTCTTATAGTCTTTGAGCATTAGGCGCTGAAGGGGACGGACAGACGGACGGACGGACAGACAGACATGGCTCAATCCACTCGGCTATTGATGCTGATCAAGAATATATATACTTTATGGGGTCGGAAACGATTCCTTCTGGACGTTACACACATCCACTTTTACCACAAATCTAATATACTCATATTGAGTACTCATTTTGAGTATCGGGTATAAAAAATAGGCTGAAGGGCAATCCCTCGCCTCAAAAAACAAAACAACAAGCTGAAGGGCAATCCCTCGCTGAAGGTGAAAAAAAACCACACCCGGAAGAAGCTGAAGGGCAATCCCTCGCTCCCGGCATCAACGTCTACGAAAGAAAAAGCAGGCTGAAGGGCAATCCCTCGCCTCAAAAATTAAAACCAACAAGCTGAAAGGTGATCCCTCGCTTCCCTCATCGCCACCCACAAAGGAATTAATAATTAATCAAAGGAAACTAATAATTAAGTCAATTAAACACGGTATAAACCGCAGAAAACCATGTAAGTGAGCTCTTTTTATAAAATTTTATTCAAGCATTTTGGTAATCGCGACCCAATAAAAATAAAATAATACTGAGTGGTGCATCTGAGATATTTAAAATCAAGATCAAATTCATTAAAAAAAAAAAAAATACAATAAAATAAGAAGTGGCTAATGGGCGATAGCCCTAACAGTTCCAATAGTGACCTCAAGTCCTTTAAGCGGTCCGATAGCTTAGTTTCACTGTGTGGGGACCTGCAAGACCCAGGGGATAGCAAGCAAGAACAATCCGATATCGACGATAGTTTACGTTTGTGTCTTAGTGGCCTCCGTTTGACTGAAAGCCACGAACGTTCCCCGGACATCATGGATCCGGCAACTTTCGCAGCAGCTATAGAGGCCGCACTGCAAAATCAGGCCTCGCGGTTCGAGACCAGGTTACAGCAATTACAAGCCGAGATTGCTCAGTTGAGCACAGGTACGCCTGCCCCGAAAGTTGAAGCGTATAAAGAGCAATCAATCCCGATGTCCAGTGTGATCAGCCATTGGACATGGTTAAGTCCGTCCCCGAGTTCGACGGCAAACAGGAAAATTATGTGGCTTGGCGCCAGGCAGCGCTGGCGGCCTATAAAACTTTCGAGCCCTAGGAGGGCAGCGCTAGACATTATATGGCGACAGGCATCATCAGGAATAAAATAAAAGGTGCCGCAAATAACGTCCTGTCATCTTTCAATACAGTCCTAAATTTCAAGGCAATTTTGAATAGATTGGATAGTTCGTATTCCGACAAAACTCCAGTGAGCGTGATACAACAAAAACTGGCCACCATGCGGCAGGGAAACCTGTCCTTGGCGGAATACTATGACAAGATTGAGAAGCAGCTCTCTCTCATTACCAACAAAAACATAATGGTCCATAATGCGGTCGCAGCGGGCATTCTAAACGAGAAAGCTAGGGACGACGCTTTAGACGTATTCGTTTCAGGCTTAAGAAGAACATTGAAAACAGCAGTATTTCCGGCAAGACCGAAAGATCTGCAGACCGCTCTGGCCCTTGCCGAAGCGGCGGAATCCAGCGAGGATCGCAGCATTTTGGCTGCAAATTACGCCAGGGCCATGGATGAAAAGGCCCAAAAAACGGGCCAGCGCCAAACTCAAGCGCAACTCCAGGGCAATTTTAGGCAAACTAGAGCTGTGGACTCCTATAAAAGTCCTCATTACGACAAAAGGCAAGACGCGTCGATCGCCCAGCAGGGAAGATCCAACCAACGATCCAAAAGCGGCAGGACTCGGGCCCAGGGCCCGGAGCCCATGGATGTAGATCCTTCTTCTTCCAAACTCTGACTGCCCACTGCTTACCAAAAACCTTTCGGGTCGGGTGGACGCAATCAAAATTTTACGAGGAAAACAAACGCGTCAGAGCGCACCTCGAGAAATTGGCAGCAGAGGATAGAGCACACTACAGCCGGGGACAACCAGACCGACACGGCCTACAATGGGGCTGCGGCCGAAGCTGTCGCTGAGATAGAAGCGGAGGGCGAATTAGAGTACGAGAGTGACTCAGTGAATTTTTTAGGGGAAGATCCCTGCTGCCATTCGTTTGGCGGAAAATAGCAGGGATTAATATGAAGCTTCTCATAGACACGGGTGCGTCAAAGAATTACATCAAGCCGTGTAAATGGCTTCGCGGCGTCATCCCTGTCGAGACACCCTTTCCCGTCTACTCAATCAACGGGACAAATGAAATTTCGAAGAAATGCCTTCTGTCAATATTCGGCAAGACCTCCCCATTTTTTTTGTTAGAATCATTATCATCATTTGACGGCATCATTGGCCTTGACATGCTATCGCAGGTAGGGGCGACATTGTGCTTAAAGAGCGGTACACTCAGATTCGGTAACACGACTGAGGTAATCAAATTCCACAAGTGCATAGACGTCAACCACACAAACGTTATTGACGTCGATGCTCCCCCAGACATAAGGGCGGACTTTATAAAAATGTTAAATAAAAGGAGTAAGGCATTTGCCGACCCTAACGGGGCTCTGCCTTATAATACTTCGGTCGTGGCCACTATCCGCACTGTGGACGACGAACCAATTTACTCCAAGCTGTACCCGTACCCTATGGGTATAGCTGATTTTGTCGAATCAGAGGTCAAGAGCCTTTTGAAAGACAAAATCATTCGCAAATCCAGATCGCCATATAATAATCCTATATGGGTGGTCGACAAAAAAGGCACTGGTGAAGCGGGCAATAAGAAGAAACGTCTCGTAATGGACTTTCGGAAGCTCAATCAAAAAACAGTGGCCGACAAATACCCGATGCCAAGCATCTCAATGATCTTAGCAAACTTGGGTACTGCCAGATACTTCACAACACTGGACTTGAAGTCTGGATACCACCAAATAACCTTGGCGGAGCGCGACCGAGAAAAGACTTCCTTTTCCGTAAATGGAGGGAAGTACGAGTTTTGCCGACTGCCCTTTGGTCTACAAAATGCAGGTAGCATTTTCCAGAGAGCAATCGATGATGTTTTGCGCGAACAAATCGGCAAAACATGCTACGTCTATGTCGACGACGTAATTATTTTCTCCAAGTCTCAAGACGACCATGTTAAACACGTCGACTGGGTGCTGAAAAGCCTCTATGACGCCAACATGAGAGTCGCTCGAGAGAAGTCCAATTTTTTTAAGACGAGCGTGGAATACCTCGGCTTTATTGTGACTAACGAAGGCACGAGGACGGACCCTGAGAAGGTGAAGGCCATCCAGGAGTACGTCGAGCCAACAACGTTGTTCGGCCTAAGGTCATTCTTGGGCCTGGCAAGTTACTACAGATGCTTCGTGAAAGATTTCGCGTCAATTGACCGACCGCTTTCTGATATTTTAAAAGGGGAAAATGGGTCCATCAGCAAATACAAATAAAACGAGGGGGAACGTTGTGAGTTGCTGCGGACACCGCAACTCTACGGTTATACCCGATACTAAGTCAGTATGGCTCTCCTCCGGCAGACGCCGCTAATATTTAACGACACGACAAAGAGTGCGTGCGAGAGAGACAGAAAATCAGTATGAGCGTGACGTCTGGCGCTGCGTAGCCACTGCAAATTGATTTGTTCCTTTTGGCTATAAAAATGATCTGATCTGATCCAGATTCAGCAACCGGATAGATATGGTCATTATCTATGATTCTGCGTTTTTAGTTTTCTCAAATCTGCAATATTGTGGATGCAACAGATTTTCGTCCTTTGTGGGGGCGGATGGGGGTGGGGCGAAATTCTGAGATATACGTTTTATAGTGACATCTTAAAGGAGTGTGTGTACCAAATTTGGTTACTCTAGCCTTAATAGTCTCTGAGATTTGTGGTTGCCTCAGATTTTCGTCCTTTGCGGGGGCGGAAGGGGGTGTGGCGAAATGTGGACATGAAACGGTCAAGGTCCGATATCACAGGAGTGTGGATACCAAATTTGGTTGCTCTAGCTCTTATGGGTTCTCAGATCCTTGAACTCATATTTTGCAATTGGCAAAACCGACCATGAAACCTGTGTGTTAGAGTGAGACAGAGCGAGAAAGAGTGAAATTGTTTTCGTGATTCTGGCTATAATAATTATACGATCTGGTTCAGATTTTGCACTCTGTAAGATATAGTCATCTTCGATTCGGCGTTTTTAGTTTTCTCGTATCTTTAAAATTGTGGATGCCACAGATTTTCGCCCTTTGTGGGGGCGGAAGTGGGCGGGGCAAAGTTTTTAAATATTTTTGTAGCAGTGACATATCACAGAAGTCTGGATCCAAAACATCGTTGCTCTAGCTCTTATAGTCTTTGAGCATTAGGCGCTGAAGGGGACGGACAGACGGACAGACGGACGGACGGACAGACGGACAGACGGACGGACGGACAGACAGACAGGGCTCAATCGACTCGGCTATTGATGCTGATCAAGAATATATATACTTTATAGGGTCGGAAACGATTCCTTCTGGACGTTACACACATCCACTTTTACCACAAATCTAATATACCCCAATACTCATTTTGAGTATCGGGTATAAAAAAACCACTATCATTTTGAGCGAGGTCCAACGACACGCCTTTCAGAAATTAAGGAACATTCTGGCATCAGAAAACGTAATATTGATGTACCCAGATTACAAAAAACCGTTCGACCTAACGACCGACGCCTCTGCCTATGGCATCGGGGCGGTCCTTTCACAAGGCGGCCGCCCAATAACTATGATTTCAAGGACACTAAAGAACGGTGAGCGTCACTACGCTACCAATGAACGCGAGCTTTAAGCAATTGTGTGGGCCTTGGGGAAGCTTCGTCACTACATTTACGGAGTCAGGGACATTAATGTGTTCACTGACCACCAGCCACTCACGTTTGCGGTTTCCGAAGGAAACCCTAACTCTAAAATAAAACGCTGGAAGGCACGCATTGACGAGCTCGGTGCCAAGCTATTCTATAAGCCAGGCAAAGAAAACCATGTCGCAGACGCATTGTCACGACAAAACATCAATGCATTGGAAGACAGCGCGCCACAATCTGACGCAGCGACAATACACAGCGAAGCGTCTTTGACTTACACGATAGAAACGACAGACAAACCTGTCAATTGTTTTAGGAATCAAATCGTCCTAGAAGCGGCGCGTTTTCCTCTAAAGCAGATGTTTATTCTTTTCGGGGAAAAAACGCGACACATAATAAATTTTACGGACAAAAATGCGCTCACTGGGGTCGTGAAGACCTCAGTAAACCCTACGGTTGTAAACGCAATCCACTGTGATTTTCCGACTCTAGCCTGCATTCAGCATGAGCTAGTACGCGCCTTTCCGTCGACCAAGTTCTGGCATTGCAAGAATCTGGTCACAGACATTTTCAATGATAATGAAAGAAAGGAGATTGTCACAATCGAACACAATCGAGCACATAGAGCTGCTCTGGAAAACGTAAAACAGGTCTTGGCCGATTACTATTTCCCAAAAATGACTAAACTCGCAAGCGAGGTAGTCATGAATTGCAGGATTTGTTCTAGAGCAAAGTACGATAGGCATCCAAAAAAACAGGGGCTGGGACCAACGCCAGTCCCTTCGTTCACTGGAGAAATGCTTCACGTCGACATTTTTTCAACAGATAGGAAGTACTTCCTAACATGCGTGGACAAATTCTCGAAATTTGCCATCGTACAACCGATAGCTTCCCGCACGATTGCGGATATAAAGGCTCCACTCTTGCAACTTATGAACATTTTCCCCAACACTAGACAAATATATTGCGACAATGAACCATCGCTGAATTCAGAAACCATCAGGTCACTTCTGCGAGACAATTTCGGAGCCCACATTGTGAATGCTCCTCCCCTCCACAGCACTTCAAACGGCCAAGTTGAAAGATTCCATAGTACTCTGTTGGAAATCGCGAGATGCCTCAAGATAGCGAAGGGAATCGTCGACACAGTCGACCTTTTCCTCCAGGCAACAGTGGAGTACAACAGGTCGGTACACTCGGTAACCAACAAGAAGCCGATCGATATTTTAAACGCCGCTGCAGCAGACTTTCATAGCGAGGTACAGAACAGGGTACGGAAAGCTCAGATTGTGCAGAACAATCGAGTCAACCGATCGCGTCAGAACAGAGTTTTTAGAGTAGGTGATAAGGTATTAATGAAAACCAACAGACGCCTCGGAAATAAACTAACCCCGTTGTACGTGGAAGAAACGGTAGAAGCGGACTTGGGGACAACGGTCCTAATTAGGGGGAGTGTTGTGCACAAAGACAATCTTAGGTAATGCCCCTATGCCCATACGTGAGCGTTCCACTCAGCCGACTATTTTTTACGCTCCATTTACATTCATACTTAGAGACTCGATCACAGATTACCAAGCAACCTTTTCTTTCATTCCTTAGGTTGTTTCACATGATAATCCTTCTGGTGGCCTTGGTAAACGCTCGCATAACAGACTACTCACATTCTGACTACGTACCGATATTGGACGGCGACATACTCGTATGGGACGAAATAAATTACCTTAGGCATTCGACAAACTTAACGGATTACGAACGAATGGCGGACGAGACCGCAAATTTGACCGAGATGTTTCCACAATCGCACATGCGAAAACTACTAGTGGTGGATACCGACCATATCCGAAATATGTTAGCCACGATTAGCGTGCACCACAGAGTTGCTAGGAGCCTTAACATCCTGGGCTCGGTCTTAAAGGTGGTAGCCGGAACTCCGGACGCGGACGACTTAGAAAAGATACGAATAAACGAGGCCCAACTTATTGAATCGAATAACAGGCAGATAAGCATAAATTCTACGTCTCAGGAGCAAATCAACCGCTTAACAGACTCAGTCAATAAATTGCTAGAGGCAGCAAAGGGAAAGCAAATTGACTCGGCTCACCTGTACGAGACCTTGCTGGCTAGGAACAGAATGTTGGCATCCGAACTAAGTAATCTCATGCTCACCATTTCCCTCGCAAAAGTTAACGTAATCAATGCGGTCATATTAGACCATGATGACTTGAATTCTATTTTCTCTAATCAGCTCACCAATGTTATCGTAACTAACATTTTAGAAGTATCTAAAATCAAAGTTTTTTAATCAAATAGCATAATACACTTTGTCATTCAATTCCCTAAGATTAAGTACATTTGCAAAAAGATAACTATTTTCCCGGTCGCCCACAACGGCACTGTCCTTCGACTTGACGATAACATCGTCGCCGACTGCAACGACCAACGACTAGTAACAGTGACGGACTGCAAACAGACGACCACGACAACATTCTGCGAAACGTCGACAAAGGACCCCTGTGCCCAAGGATTATATTCTGGTGGCGTGGCCCACTGCCAGTCGCAACCCAGCCACCTCAGCGCCATCACACTGGTCGACGACGGGATCATTATCATCAACGATCACCCAGCAGCAGTAAGTTTCGACGGCAGCGCAGCGCTCAACATTTCAGGGACGCATCTAATCACATTCAACGATTATGCCGTCATAAATGGTTCACGGTATCAGAATCGCAAAAACGTTCAGAGCCGATACCCAGGAGTTGCATCTTCACCCTTGCTAAATGTTACCGAGCATAAAAGGTTGCTGAGCCTGCCATTCCTCCACCAGTTGAGCGAAGAGAACCTCAACTTCATCAAGGAGATAAAGGAAGAGGTGTCCTCACGTTCCAGACCAATCTTTGCATTCTGCCTAGGACTAGGTATTTGTGGCCTAGTATGTGGCATGGCCATGCTCGGACTATATTTGACGAAGAAGCGCGACGCCCGGCAAATCAATGGATTAATGGCAAGACTAAGTGCGCCGGGGACGGCGACTGCTCAAGGGGGGGAGTAGTTATCCGATCCAGCCGGATACCCCTCTCTCTGCATTTGGTTCTCGACCCTACAGCGGGTCAATGAGCTTAAACACCTTCATATGAACCAAATACAGCACATGCCTCTTCGCGTAATAGAACACGAGAGTTGCAGCGTTGACGGAGACACTTGCCCAGACAGCCCAACAACAACCATGGGGCCGTGGAACGTGGGAAACTGCCGCTGCTCAACATAACACCGGCGCGTGTGCCATGTCAGCAGATTAATGCACCGGCGACTGCGCAGCCGGCGGCCGGGGACTTAATATTAAGACTTTCATTTTTATGTAAATTTAGATTCTCTTAGACCTCCAACGAGGAACAATAAATCTCGCTTCGACGAGTAAATAATAAATAATAAATACTACAATAAACGTCGATTCTACTTAACTTAACTTACATACTGATGTATGCGGTCCAATGCAAAAGCAGTCAATGGGAGGCAATCGATATTTCGCCACATTTATTGATGATTGTTCAAGATATGTATCAGTAAGTTTCCTAAAAACCAAAGATCAGGTTTTCGAGGCTTTTAAAGAATTTAAAAGTCAAGTTGAGTGCCAAACTGGGAGAAAAGTCAAGGTTTTACGAAGCGACAATGGCCGAGAATACATATCAAACGTTTTTGACAATTACCTAAACCAAAATGGAATAAAGCGAAACTTAACAGTGCCATATACACCTCAACAAAACGGAGTTGCAGAAAGGGCCAACAGAACATTGGTAGAAATGGCAAGAAGTATGCTGCTGCATGCTGGGTTGAGTGAATGCTATTGGGCAGAAGCGATTCGAACTGCCACGTATTTGCGAAATAGAGTGGCAAGCAGCTGCTTGAGCGGGGTGACACCTTTTGAAATATGGACAGGTCGAAAGCCAGTGGTATCGCATTTAAGAGTTTTTGGCTCAGTAGCGATAGCTCTAGATAAAACAAAGAAATCAAAGTTCGCACAGAAAGGCTTAGAGTATATAATGGTGGGCTTCTCGGATACGGCCAAAGCATACCGTTTGGTCAGTAAAGAAACCAGGAAACTCGTAGAGAGTAGGGATGTCATTTTTGTAGAACCTGAAGGGGGCAAACTAGATGCATCATGTTCCAATGACATAGCATCAATTGAGGTTCAACAAAACCAGAACGCTGAACCCGAAATGGATAGCGAGCAATTTAAAGATCCAGAAAATGAGCCAGAAAATCAGGAGGAGATTAGGTCTAGTAATGACATTCTTGTAATTCCAGAACCAATAAGAGGACCAGGACGCCCAACCATAGTACGGACGGGCAAACCAGGACGATATGCTCAATGCTATACTGGCAGCAGACGTACAAGTTCCACAAAACTACGCACAAGCTGAACGGTCTACTGAAGGCGAGATATGGAAAGCATCAAAGAAGGACGAGTACGAATCTCTCGTGAAGAACGGCACGTGGTCGCTTACTAAATTGCCTAGCGGGAAAAAGTCCATTGGATGCAGATGGGTTTACGCAGTTAAGTCCAATCCGGATGGAAGCGTGAACAGGCTCAAATCACGTCTGGTGGCGAAAGGTTGTAGCCAACGCTACGGGATCGACTACAAGGAAACATTTGCACCAGTTGTACGCCACGCAACTATCAGGTTGATAATTGCACTTGCAGTCGAACATGGTCTCCACCTACATCAAATGGATGTTGTCACGGCGTATCTCAACGGCGAATTGGAAGATGAGGTTTTTATGAGACAACCTGAGGGCTTTATCAGCGAAGTTCACCCAAATCACGTTTTGAGGCTTCACAAAAGTATATATGGCCTAAAACAATCAGGAAGAGTGTGGAACTCTACGTTGGATGCAACGCTGAGACGCATTGGTTTTATACCGACTGTCAACGAACCCTGTCTGTATCGTAAGCCAGGTAAAAATATATGTCTAATAGCTGTCTACGTAGATGACATTATTTTGGCGTGTAAGGACCTAGATGATATATCTGATATCAAGATAAAGATCGCAGCAGAATTTGATGTGGTTGACATCGGGCCTATGCAATACTTTTTAGGTATTGAGGTGAAACGTGAAGGCAGTACGGGTGCGATTTCAATCAGCCAACGGAAATATATTAGAGAGTTGCTCGAACAGTACAATTTGAAAGATTGTCGACAGACGTCCACGCCTCTTGAAGCTGGTTACCAGGTGGCATGCAACAAAGAGGATTGCCGCAGGGTCGACATCACATCGTTCCAAAAGCTAATTGGAGAGTTATCTTATCTTGCTGTTATGACTCGTCCAGACATTGCGCATTCGGTGAACAAATTAGCACAACGTAACAAGGATCCTCATTCCGAGCATGAAGCGGCAGCCAAGCACATCCTTCGATATTTGGCAAAAACTATCGACTGGGAGATATGCTACACAAAGCAAGGAAAGGCAATTGAGTGTTTTGTTGATGCAGATTGGGCAAGTGATATGACGAACCGAAAGTCATTCACTGGCTATGTATGCATGTTGGCAGGAGGAGCGGTTTCTTGGGAGTCAAGAAAGCAGTCGACGGTTGCCCTCAGTTCCACGGAGGCAGAGTACATAGCCTTATCATCTGCAGCAAAAGAGGCGATATACTTTCGCAGCCTACTGATTGACTTGAAGCTGATGTCCAAGGAGTCAGCTATTCAGATGTACGGCGACAACATTGGAGCACAGCAGCTTGCTAGAAACCCCATGTTTCATGCACGTACAAAGCACATCGACGTCAAGATACATCATATTCGAGAGGTTCTCAAGAGAGGTGAAGTCAACATTGCGTATCTGCCAACCGATGAGATGATAGCAGATGTCCTCACAAAGAACTTAGCCAAGGTTAAGCACCATAAATTTGTATTCGCATTTGGTTTAAAAGATCGTTTATAAGTGCTTGACATGTTATTGAATATTAGTTAAGTATATTTAAAGTTTGTAAGCATGCGTTGTGTTGAGGAGGAGTGTTCAAAGTGACCGCTACGATAATTAGATATTGATCTGTAACAACACTGCGCATGTGCCCTGCTGCATATCGATGTTCTCATATCGATGTTCTGTATATCGATGTTCCCTTTTCGGCGTCTCTCTCTTGCGTATGTTACTCGGAAGCACATATAATTCTGTATACTGATATTCCTCTGTCTTACAAATAAAATAACTTTAACATATACATTTCCCGCCACCGGAGATAAGTTTTCCGCCAGCGGAGAGACGTATTTCGTTAGCAGAAATAAGTTGTCCGGCAGGGGATATGGATTTCGCGCCACCGGAAATAAGTTTTCCGCCAGCGGAGAGACATATTTCGTTAGCAAAGATAAGTTGTCTGGCAGGGGATATAAATATCCCGCCGCCGGAAATACGTTTTCTGAAGGCGGAGAAACGTAATTCGTCAGCGGGGATAAATTGTCCGCCAGCGGATATAGATTTCCCGCCACCGGAAATAAGTTTTCCGCCAGCGGAGAGACGTATTTCGTTAGCAGAAATAAGTTGTCCGGCAGGGGATATGGATTTCGCGCCACCGGAAATAAGTTTTCCGCCAGCGGAGAGACATATTTCGTTAGCAGAGATAAGTTGTCCGGCAGGGGATATAAATATCCCGCCGCCGGAAATACGTTTTCTGAAGGCGGAGAAACGTAATTCGTCAGCGGGGATAAATTGTCCGCCAGCGGATATAGATTTCCCGCCACCGGAAATAAGTTTTCCGCCAGCGGAGAGACGTATTTCGTTAGCAGAAATAAGTTGTCCGGCAGGGGATATGGATTTCGCGCCACCGGAAATAAGCTTTCCGCCAGCGGAGAGACGTATTTCGTTAGCAGAGATAAGTTGTCCGGCAGGGTATATAGATATCCCGCCACCGGAATCATGTTTTCCGGCAGCGGAGAAACGTAATTCGTCTGCGGGGATAAATTGTCCGTCTGGGGATATAAATTTCCCGCCGCCGGAGATAATTTGTCTGCAGCGGAGATAAGTTGTCCGGCAGCGGATATAGATTTCCCGCCACCGGAAATAAGTTTTCCGCCAGCGAAGAGACGTATTTCGTTAGCAGAGATAAGTTGTCCGGCAGGGTATATAGATATCCCGCCACCGGAAATAAGTTTTCCGGCAGCGGAGAGACGTATTTCTCCAGCAGAGATAAGATGTCCAGCAGGGGATATACATTTCCCGCCGCCGGAGATAAGTTTTCTGCCATCGGAGAGACGTATTTCGTCAGCAGAGATAAGTTGTCCGGCAGGGGATATGGATTTCCCGCCACTGGAAATAAGTTTTCCGCCAGCAGGGAGACGTATTTCGTTAACAGAGATAAGTTGTCTGGCAGGGGATATAGATTTCCCGACACCGGAAACAAGTTTCCCGGCAGCGGAGAGACGTATTTCTCCAGCAGAGATAAGATATCCGGCAGGGGATATACATTTCCCGCCGCCGGAGATAAGTTTTCTGCCATTGGAGAGACGTATTTCGTCAGCAGAGATAAGTTGTCTGGCAGGGGATATGGATTTCCCGCCACCGGAAATAAGTTTTCCGCCAGCAGAGAGACGTATTTCTCCAGCAGAGATAAGATGTCCGGCAGGGGATATATATTTCCCGCCGCCGGAGATAAGTTTTCTGCCATCGGAGAGAAGTATTTCGTCAGCAGAGATAAGTTGTCTGGCAGGGGATATGGATTTCCCGCCACCGGAAATAAGTTTTCCGCCAGCGGAGAAACGTAATTCGTCAGCGAGGATAAATTGTCCGTCAGCGGATATAGATTTCCCGCCACCGGAAATAAGTTTTCCGCCAGCGGAGAGACGTATTTCGTCAGCAGAGATAATTTGTCTGGCAGGGGATATAGATTTCCCGCCACCGGAAATAAGTTTCCCGCCAGCGGAGAAACGTTATTCGTCTGCGGGGTAAATTGTCCGTCTGGGGATACAAATTTCCCGCCGCAAGAGTTAGGTTTCTACCAGCGTAGAATCGTAGTTCGTCAGCGGAAATAAATTGTCTGCCACCGGAAATAAGTTTTCCGCCAGCGGAGAGACGTAATTCGTCAGCAGAAATAAGTTGTCCGGCAGGGGATATAAATATCCCGCCGACGGAAATAAGTTTTCTGCCGGCGGAGAACCGTAATTCGTCTGCGGGGTAAATTGTCCGTCTGGGGATACATATTTCCCGCCGCCGGAGTTAAGTTTTCTACCAGCGGAGAATCGTAGTTCGTCAGCGGAGATAAATTGTCTGCCACCGGAAATAAGTTTTCCGCCAGCGGAGAGACGTATTTCGTTAGCAGAAATAAGTTGTCCGGCAGGGGATATGGATTTCGCGCCACCGGAAATAAGTTTTCCGCCAGCGGAGAGACATATTTCGTTAGCAGAGATAAGTTGTCCGGCAGGGGATATAAATATCTCGCCGCCGGAAATACGTTTTCTGAAGGCGGAGAGACGTATTTTGTCGGCGGGGACAAATTGTCCGGCAGCGGATATAGATTTCCCGCCACCGGAAATAAGTTTTCCGCCAGCGGAGAGACGTATTTCGTAGCAGAAATAAGTTGTCCGGCAGGGGATATGGATTTCGCGCCACCGGAAATAAGTTTCCCGCCACCGGAAATAAGTTTTCCGCCAGCGGAGAAACGTAATTCGTCAGCGGGGATAAATTGTCCGCCAGTGGATATAGATTTCCCGCCACCGGAAATAAGTTTTCCGCCAGCGGAGAGACGTATTTCGTCAGCAGAGATAATTTGTCTGGCAGCGGATATAGATTTCCTGCCACCGGAAATAAGTTTCCCGCCAGAGGAGAAACGTTATTCGTCTGCGGGGCAAATTGTCCGTCTGGGGATACAAATTTCCCGCCGCCGGAGTTAAGTTTTCTACCAGCGGAGAATCGTAGTTCGTCAGCGGAGATAAATTGTCTGCCACCGGAAATAAGTTTTCCGCCAGCGAAGAGACGTATTTCGTCAGCAGAGATAAGTTGTCCGGCAGGGGATATATATTTCCCGTCACCGGAAATAAGCTTTCCGCCAGCGAAGAGACGTATTTCGTTAGCAGAGATAAGTTGTCCGGCAGGGTATATAGATATCCCGCCACCGGAAATAAGTTTCCCGCCAGCGGAGAGACGTATTTCGTTAGCAGAGATAAGTTGTCTGGCAGGGGATATAAATATCCCGCCGCCGGAAATAAGTTTTCTGCCGGCGGAGAAACGTAATTCGTCTGCGGGGTAAATTGTCCGTCAGGGGATATAAATTTCCCGCCGCCGGAGATAAGATTTCTGCAAGCGGAGAATCGTAGTTCGTCAGCGGAGATAAATTGTCCGCCACAGGAAATAAGTTTTCCGCCAGCGGAGAGACGTATTTCGTCTGCAGAGATAATTTGTCTGGCAGGGGATATAGATTTCCCGCCACCGGAAATAAGTTTCCCGCCAGCGGAGAAACGTAATTCGTCTGCGGGGTAAATTGTCCGTCTGGTGATACAAATATCACCCAGCCGGAGATACGATTTCTGCAAGCGGAGAATCGTAGTTCGTCAGCGGAGATAAATTGTCCGCCACAGGAAATAAGTTTTCCGGCAGCGGAGAGACGTATTTCTCCAGCAGAGATAAGTTGTCCGGAAGGGGATATAGATTTCTCGCCACCGGAAATAAGTTTTCTGCCAGCGTAGAGACGTATTTCGTCAGCAGAGATAATTTGTCTGGCAGGGGATATAGATTTCCCGCCACCGGAAATAAGTTTCCCGCCAGCGGAGAGACGTATTTCGTTAGCAGAGATAAGTTGTCTGGCAGGGGATATAAATATCCCGCCGCCGGAAATAAGTTTTCTGCCGGCGGAGAAACGTAATTCGTCTGCGGGGTAAATTGTCCGTCAGGGGATATAAATTTCCCGCCGCCGGAGATAAGATTTCTGCAAGCGGAGAATCGTAGTTCGTCAGCGGAGATAAATTGTCCGCCACAGGAAATAAGTTTTCCGCCAGCGGAGAGACGTATTTCGTCTGCAGAGATAATTTGTCTGGCAGGGGATATAGATTTCCCGCCACCGAAAATAAGTTTCCCGCCAGCGGAGAAACGTAATTCGTCTGCGGGGTAAATTGTCCGTCTGGGGATACAAATATCACCCAGCCGGAGATACGATTTCTGCAAGCGGAGAATCGTAGTTCGTCAGCGGAGATAAATTGTCCGCCACAGGAAATAAGTTTTCCGGGATCGGAGAGACGTATTTCTCCAGCAGAGATAAGTTGTCCGGCAGGGGATATAGATTTCCCGCCACCGGAAATACGTTTTCTGCCAGCGTAGAGACGTATTGCGTCAGCAGAGATAATTTGTCTGGCAGGGGATATAGATTTCCCGCCACCGGAAATAAGTTTCCCGCCAGCGGAGAGACGCATTTCGTCAGCAGAGATAATTTGTCTGGCAGGGGATGTAGATTTCCCGCCACCGGAAATAAGTTTTCCGCCAGCGGAGAATCGTAGTTCGTCAGCGGAGATAAATTGTCTGTCACCGGAAATAAGTTTTCCGCCAGCGGAGAGACGTATTTCGTTAGCAGAAATAAGTTGTCCGGCAGGGGATATGGATTTCCCGGCACCGGAAATAAGTTTTCCGCCAGCGGAGAGACGTATTTCGTTAGCAGAGATAAGTTGTCCGGCAGGGGATATAGATATCCCACCACCGGAAATAAGTTTTCCGCCAGCGGAGAGACGTATTTCGTCAGCAGATATAATTTGTCTGCCAGGGGATGTAGATTTCCCGCCACCGGAAATAAGTTTTCCGTCAGCAGAGATAAGTTTTCCGGCAGGGGATACAGATTTCCCGCCGGCGGAGATAAGTTTTCCGCCAGCGAAGAGACGTATTTTGTCAACAGAGATAAGTTGTTAGGCAGGGGATATAAATATCCCGCCACCGGAAATAAGTTTCCCGCCAGCGGAGAAACGTAATTCGTCTGCGGGGTAAATTGTCCGTCAGGGGATATAAATTTCCCGCCGCCGGAGATAAGATTTCTGCAAGCGGAGAATCGTAGTTCGTCAGCGGAGATAAATTGTCCACCACAGGAAATAAGTTTTCCGGCAGCGGAGAGACGTATTTCGTCTGCAGAGATAATTTGTCTAGCAGGGGATATAGATTTCCCGCCACCGGAAATAAGTTTTCTGCCAGCGGAGAGACGTATTTCGTTAGCAGAGATAATTTGTCTGGCAGGGGATATAGATTTCCCGCCACCGGAAATAAGTTTCCCGCCAGCGGAGAGACGCATTTCGTCAGCAGAGATAATTTGTCTGGCAGGGGATGTAGATTTCCCGCCGCCGGAGATAAGATTTCTGCAAGCGGAGAATCGTAGTTCGTCAGCGGAGATAAATTGTCCGCCACAGGAAATAAGTTTTCCGCCAGCGGAGAGACGTATTTCGTCAGCAGAGATAATTTGTCTGGCAGGGGATATAGATTTCCCGCCACCGGAAATAAGTTTTCCGCCAGCGGAGAAACGTAATTCGTCTGCGGGGTAAATTGCCCGTCTGGGGATACAAATTTCCCGCCGCCGGAGTTAAGTTTTCTACCAGCGGAGAATCGTAGTTCGTCAGCGGAGATAAATTGTCTGCCACCGGAAATAAGTTTTCCGCCAGCGAAGAGACGTAATTCGTCAGCAGAGATAATTTGTCTGGCAGGGGATATAGATTTCCCGCCACCGGAAATAAGTTTCCCGTCAGCGGAGAGACGTATTTCGTTAGCAGAGATAAGTTGTCTGGCAGGGGATATAAATATCCCGCCGCCGGAAATACGTTTTCTGCCGGCGGAAAAACGTAATTCGTCAGCGGGGATAAATTGTCCGCCAGCGGATATAGATTTCCCGCCACCGGAAATAAGTTTTCCTCCAGCGGAGAGACGTATTTCGTCAGCAGAGATAATTTGTCTGGCAGGGGATATAGATTTCCCGCCACCGGAAATAAGTTTCCCACCAGCGGAGAAACGTGATTCGTCTGCGGGGTAAATTCTCCGTCTGGGGATACAAATTTCCCGCCGCCGGAGTTAAGTTTTCTACCAGTGGAGAATCGTAGTTCGTCAGCGGAGATTGTTAAAGATGTAATCGATACTATTGTTTGAATAAGCAACAATTATCTGGCAACACTGTATTGTATCGTGCTCATAATGTATATACCACTTTACTCACTCTCAAATAAACGTTTAACCGAACCACTACGTGTCTCTTGTATCAGCTCCGTTTTATATATCGCTTATATATAGAACGGTAAACTAAAACGGTACAATTATATTCCACATTGGTTATGGGCCCAGAGTTCGTTGTTTCGGCTTAATAACAGACTAAAAAGCGTCTGGGTTTGAGTGTCGGTTGTGCTAAATTGTCAACAGTTATTTTGTGCACACACGCGGAACAATTAGCAACATGAATTTGTCAAATCAAATCGAAAAACTTGATGAGGGCAATTACAGTGTATGGCATATGGCCATGAAAAGTGTCCTGGTAATGACAGAATTATGGGATGTAGTCTGTGGAAAAGGCAGTGGAGGAGATGCCGCAGCTGTCGAGAAATGGAATAAATTGGATCAGAAAGCAATGGCGTACATAACCTTAAATGTTAAGGCATCGCAGTTTGTGCACATGGAAAAAATTAAAGGAACTGCACATGCCAAAAGGCCCCATCCAAAAGGTGCAACTTTATCAAAAACTTATTCGACTAAATATGCAGCAGGGCGATGATGTGTCCGCCTATGTCAATTCTTTTCTAGAGACAATTGAAAAATTGGCGGAACTGGACATAAAACTCCACGATGAGCTAAAAGTCATCATGTTATCGAGCAGTTTGCCCGAATCTTGGGAAAATTTTGTAGTCGCGATTGAAACGCGTGACGAGCTGCCAAAATTTGAAGCTCTTAAAGTAAAAATGCTGGAAGAAGGCACCAGAAAACAGGAGAAGGCTGAGCGCGAAAATCATTCGGCCACACAAGCAGTATACACACATACACAGCGCAGATCGCGAGAAAACGAGAATGTCGAGAATAACGGAACCAAGAACGACGGGAACACAGGCGTAAAGCAACAATTCAAGGGAAAATGTTTCAAATGCGAAAAAACTGGTCATCGAGCAAGCGAGGGCAGATCTAAGAAAAAGGGTAGCAAAACAAATGGACAAAGAGAACAGGCAAGCAGTTTAATGCACTGTTTTGTCGGAGAGCAGCAAAAGAGAGTTTGGTGCTTAGATAGTGGCGCAACAGCCTGCAGAGCCTGATGTCGGACGACATCCTGGACGACTACGCTTTCGACGAGAGCGACCTAGCCAGAGGTCTCAGCCATATCGTTGTCGGGGAGGAGCCGGAGTCCCCTGAGACCGATCCAGAAGTAACAATGGTGGAGGCGAGCCTCAGGAATGTCGTTGACGCTCCTGCAGATAAACCTCCACCATTGTAAGGCAGCATGCGCTGCTCTACTGCTCCACCTGGCCAAGGGTGGAGCCGACATAGTACTCATTCAGGAGCCCTGGATCCTTGGAAACAGGGTCTGTAGTATATGTAGCTGAAACCGCAGGTAAAATTCGTACCTGCATTCTTGCAAAAAGAGAGTTGCACTTATTTTTGCTCCCAAATTTCAGCAATGAAGACCACACCGCAGTGAGCCTCGAAGGCCAGGAGCGCTCACTGAGGATCTGCTCCGCATACATGGGGCATGAACAACCAGACCCCCCTCCACACGCGCCTCTCCGGGCTCTAATCGCAGACTGCTCGGCCAAGGACATCGGCCTAATTGTGGGGTGTGATGCCAATGCACATCACTGTCAGTGGGGAAGCACTGACACAAACGAAAGGGGTGAGTACCTTCGGTCTGAGGACTTCTGACTACAAGCTATACGTAGCTGAAACCACGGGTAAAAGTCGTACCTGCATTCTCGCAAAAAGAGAGTTGCACTTATTGTGCAATGAAGACCACACCGCAGTGAGCCTCGAAGGCCAGGAGCGCTCACTGAGGATCTGCTCCGCATACATGGGGCATGATCAACCAGACCCCCTCCACACGCGCCAAAGACTTAGGCCTAATTGTGGGGTGCGACGCCAATGCACATCACTCTCAGTGGGGAAGCACTGACACAAACGAAAGGGGTGAGTACCTTTTCAGTTACTTACTGACCACTCAGATGGCCTTATTAAACCGGGGTAGTGATCCCACCTTTAGTATTAAAAACCGCAAGGAGGTCCTAGACCTCACGCTTGCCTCTCATGAGATACAGCGTAACATTGTATCCTGGAGGGTCCTGGAAGAGCACTCCTTCTCGGACCACAGGTACGTGGAAACTGTCTTCTCCTTCTCAGTGCCGAAGCCAGTCCGATTCCGGAACATCAGGCGGACAAACTGGACTCGGTACTCTGACTACCTCTGTCGTGTTCTCCCTGAGCCCCCATCTGAGGAGGAGTTCTCCGCGGAGGCCACGACTCGTATTCTTAAGATCTTTACCGACGCCTGCAATAAGGCGCTCGACAAAGCATGCCCCTCTGGCAAGAACAGAGGCCGGAAGAAACCTGAATGGTGGAATCCGAAACTGGGTGAACTCCGGAAAGCCTCCCTTCAATAAAGCTAAGGCTGAAAACGTTGAGCAAAACTGGGCCGAGTACAAAGCCAGTCTGTCAACCTACAACAAACAACTTAGAAAAGCCAAACTCGCTTCCTGGCGTAAGTTCTGCAGCGAAATCGAGAGTAACTCAGAAGCCTCACGCTTGCGCAGAGTTCTCTCGAAGACAACACCCACCCTGGGCTACTTGAAGAACACCGACCAGTCGTGGACTACGTCCAGCGAGGAGTCGCTAAATCTTCTCCTAAATACCCACTTCCCTGGCTGCGATGAAAACAGACCCAACTACCTCGCGCCTCCTTCCGTCGCCTCAAATGCCATCCTGAGACTGCTAAGCCAGGAGAACATTTCCTGGGCGATCAGAAGTTTTAAACCCTACAAGTCCGCGGGGCCAGACGGCATTTTCCCTGCCCAACTGATTCACGCGGGACACAAAGCCATCAACTGGCTCAAAATAATTTACGAGGGAATCTTCTCCCACGGGTGCATTCCTAACACCTGGCTTCAGACCAAAGTCGTATTCATACCCAAGGCAGGCAAGCCCTCGCACACTGCCCCAAAAGATTTCAGACCCATAAGTCTATCGTCTTTTCTTCTAAAGGCGATGGAGCGGCTCCTGGGGCTGCATCTAACGGCGTGCATTCCGTCCAGTCTGATCTCAGACTCCCAGCATGCCTATCGGAAGGGAAGATCCACCGAAACGGCCCTACACTCGATCACATCGATCATCGAAGCGTCCCTTAATTTTAAGGAGTACACCCTAGTAGCCTTCCTCGACATAGAAGGCGCCTTTAACAACATCCTTCCGACCGCCATCACGGGCGCACTGACGGATCTGGGCGTTGACTCCAGGACGGTGAGCTTGATCGATCAGATGCTACAATGCAGGACGGTTGAGGCATCACTGGGGACGTCAACGTGTACCAGATTTGTCAGCAGAGGCACACCGCAGGACGGAGTCCTCTCGCCCCTCCTATGGAACGTGGCAGTGAACATACTGCTGCGGGAGATAGAGGGGGGTGGCTGCCGCGTGTTGGCGTACGCGGACGACGTTGCCATAGCATTCTCCGGAAAATTTCCGCAGACGTTGTGTGAGTGCATGACAAGTACTCTCACGAAAATGTCGAAATGGGCAGACAAATGCGGGTTAGGCGTCAACCCGGCTAAAACGGAACTGGTGCTTTTCACTAGGAAGTACAAAGTTCCGGCACTGATTCCCCCTAGACTATGTGGGGAAACGCTAGTCTTCAGCAACAACGCCAAGTATCTTGGCCTAATCCTCGATAGAAAGCTCGATTGGAAATTGAGCATAGAGGATAGAGTAAAGAAGGCCACAGTGGCCCTCTATACTTGCAGGAAAGCCATCGGACTAAAATGGGGAATGACCCCATATATAGTTCGGTGGCTCTACACCGCCATCATACGACCAATCATGCTCTATGGAGTGGTGGTATGGTGGCCAGCCTTGGACAAAAGGACAGGCCTAAATAAACTCAGCAGAGTTCAACGCATGGCAGAGCTATGCATAACTGGCGGGCTACGCACTACTCCAGGGGAAGCCCTGGATACTGTGCTGGACCTCCTCCCGGTTGATCTCATGGGAAAGAAGGTGGCAACACTTTCCGCCCTCCGAATGAGAGAAGCCAGACTGTGGAAAGCATCCGCGGTTGGGCACTCGGGAATCCTGATGAGACTCCCGCAATTACCAGAGAGGACAGATTACTGTATCCCCAGTGATCACCTCTCGACGCCCTTCCAGGTATCAATCCCATCTAGGGAGGACTGGGAGATGGGCGAACCAGGGCCTGCAAATGCGGTCCACTTCTACACTGATGACTCAAAGCTAGACGGCCGCGTGGGAGGCGGAGTCTACTGCAGCGAGCTGAACATCAGTCATTGCTTCAGGCTCCCGGATCACTGTAGTGTGTTCCAAGCGGAGGTTGAAGCCATCAAGGAGGCCATTTCGGTCGTCTCCAAACTACTCCTAGATACGCACTTAGTGTGCGTCTTCTCGGACAGCCAAGCAGCTATCAAAGCTCTAGGCTCAATATCGTCGAACTCAGCGACTGTAAATGACTGCCGCAGGTCTCTGCACGAGATCGCAAAGCAGTTAGATCTCTTCCTTATATGGGTCCCCGGCCACAGGGACATCGAGGGGAATGACGACGAGCTAGCCAGGCAGGGTACTAAGATTCCTCTCCTATCGGAGAGGGAGCAAGTAGCGATGCCCTTGGCTACGTGCAGGCTCCTAACGCACGAATTGTTCGAGCAAAATGCCAATAGGAGATGGCAGCAAACCGTTTCCTGTAAAGTTTCAAGATTGATATGGCCATATCGATCGAAGAAGCGCTCAGCAGAGCTGTATAAACTCAGCAGAGCACAGTGCTCTGCAGTTACTAGAGCCATTACGGGACACTGGCAGATCGGCACTCACGCCTCTAGACTGTCAATCCCTCATAACGACTTCTGCAGGAGTTGTCGCGACGAGGAGGAGGAGGAATCGGTCCCCCACTTCTTCTGCCACTGCCCAGCCCTTGGAAATCGTCGTCTTCGTATTCTCGGGGCCGCTTTCCTCACGGACATTTCGGACCTATCCGTAATCAAACCAGGGACCTTGTCCAAATTCATCCAAGCCACCGGATGGGACTGCCCTTAACCTGCAGTAGTATGCTCTAACGGTTCGGGCAACGCGAAGGGGCACATGCCCATGCGGCAACACAACGGACCTGTTTATAGGTCCAAGTGAGCTTGGGGGCGGGAGGCTCTTATCCCCCCCCCCCCCCCCCCCCCCCCCCCCTCCCGGCTACCGCTTTAACCTAACCTAACCTAACCTAGTGGCGCAACATCGCACATGTGTTGCGATCGCAGCATGTTCCTAAACTATGTCGAGAAGGAAACATCGATAATGTTGGCTACAAATA
The DNA here is from genome assembly GCF_009870125.1 of Drosophila pseudoobscura. Taxonomy (NCBI): domain Eukaryota; kingdom Metazoa; phylum Arthropoda; class Insecta; order Diptera; family Drosophilidae; genus Drosophila; species Drosophila pseudoobscura. Next base: position 1,084,321 of record NC_046680.1, read on the forward strand.
AGTTCGTCTCATCACCCGGATCTGGCAATGTTAAAATTCAGGGTGAAAATATTTTAATAAACTTGCAAAATGTGTTATACGTCCCCGAATTACACATGAATTTTTTCTCAGTGAGCACAGCAGCTAAATTCGAGAATTCTACTACATTTATTGGAAAAGTGGCACTGATTAAAAATAAAAAAGGAGACACAATAATAAAAGCCAAGCAAGAAAACAATTTGTATGTGTACAAACAGTGCTCAGAAAAAAGTGCAGTTTATATGTTGAACACAATTTCTCCTGCAATGAATTGGCATAATAGGTTTGGCCACCTTAATTTCCAAGATTTAAAACAGTTGAACGATAAACAGCTTGTTCATGGCATGAACTTTGAAAATATGAAAATGGAAATCAATTGTGATACATGTAACAGAGCAAAAATATGTGCATTGCCGTTTCAACAGAAGTTAAATCGTACAACGGAGCAAGTACTTGAGCTAGATGTATGTGGCCCAATGAATGTAAAATCGATCGGCGGCAATCTCTATTTTGTGACATTAATTGATGACTACTCGCGCAAGATATCTGTATACATTATGCACGAGAAAAGCCAAGTTTTCGAAAAATTCAAAATGTTCAAAAGTTTTGTGGAATGCCAAACGGGCAACAAAATAAAGGCTGTGCGCAGCGATAATGGCACAGAGTATGTAAATAAGGAATTTTCTGGTTTTTTGAACGAGTGCGGTATACAAAGGCAACTGACGGTTCCCTACACCCCTCAGCAAAACGGTGTAGCCGAGAGAGCCAATCGAACAATTGTAGAGATGGCAAAAAGTATGCTAATCCATGCAAAGCTGGAGGAGTTCTTGTGGGCAGAGGCTGTTACCACGGCAGTTTACTTGCGAAATAGATGTCCCACAAAAGCCTTAAGTGGCGGTACACCATTCGAAGCCTGGAAAGGACGCAAGCCATCAGTAAAACACCTGCGAGTATTCGGATCTCGCGCATTTGCTTTGGATAAGACCAGAAGAAGCAAATTCCAGGCAAAAGGCAAAGAATACATTTTTGTCGGCTACTCCTTTACAGCAAAAGCTTAGCGCCTGTACGATCGAGAGAACCGTACAATAATTGAAAGGCGTGATGTGAAATTTATAGAAGGTGAGATTGACACAAAAAGCATTGAGAATTGTGGTATTTCAGATCGAAATGACGATTTCATGACAAATATACTCCGCCTTGAGTCAATTAAAGTTCCTGATCAACACTCATATGCACCTTTAATTGCTGATCATGCAAATTCCAGCAGTGACTCCAGCGAAGTGGAGGAGGAGTTTTTGAGCGCTAGTGAACCTGACGACAATTCCGTGAGTGGTCAAGAGGTGTAGTACAGCGTGGGAGTGGCAGACCAAAAATCATCCGCAGCGGTCAACCTGGGCGACCGAAAAAGCAGTACCAGGCAGTGCTCAATAGTTTCCTAAATCAGATGGATGACACTTAGACACCGCAGTCAGTTGCTGAAGCATTGCAAGGCGATCATTCTCAAAATTGGAAAGAATCAATGCAAACGGAATACGACGCTCTACAGGAAAATAGCACGTGGTCATTGTGTGAACTCCCTCCAGGACAAAAAGCCATTGGTTCCAAATGGGTTTTTCGAATTAAGAGAAACAAGGATGGTCTCATCGAGAAGTTCAAATCTCGATTGGTTGCTCAAGGCTGTGGGCAACAATTTGGAGTAAATTATTGGGAAACGTTTTCACCTGTAATTCGGTACGAGACCATTCGCATGTTGTTCGCAATTGCTGCAGAAAAACAGCTGTATATGCATCAAGTAGATATATCAAATGCTTACCTGAACAGTAAACTCCATGAGACTGTGTACATGAGGCAGCCTCAGAATTTTGTCGACAAGCATCATCCAGAAAAAGTTCTTAAGCTGCGTAAAGCACTTTATGGACTCAAGCAATCCGGGCGAGTATGGAGCAAAACGCTCGACGAGGTATTGTCTACCATGGGCTTCAAGAGATGTAAGAACGAGGCATGCTTGTACGTCAAGAAAGATGAGCAAACATACAGCTATATTGCAGTCTACGTCGACGATTTAATTATCGCATGTCCAAACAAAAATGACATAGCATCAAACTTCAAGATGCACGATGGCGGCCCCATAAACTTTTTCCTAGGAATGGAAATTGAGCGAGACGGTGAACAGGGTTCGATTTCGTTTTGCCAGAAATCGCATATTCAAGGACTATTGGACACGTATGGCATGAGCAAGTGCCGTCCAGTCAGCACACCGCTCGACCCGGGCTATCAAGTTGGCTGCATTGATGATAATTGTGTCAAGGTAAATGTAACACAATATCAGTCATTAATTGGTTCCCTTATGTATTTAGCAGTCTTGAGCCGACCGGACATTTTGCACGCAGTAAGCAAACTGTCGCAATGAAATACTGATCCCCATGCAGAACACGAGACGGCTGCACAACACATTCTAAGGTATCTGGCTGGTACGAAGAATTTGGGCATCTCATACCGCAAGTGTGGTGAACCAGTAAGAGGTTTCGCTGATGCTGACTGGGCCAATGACAGGCTCGATAGAAGATCTTATAGTGGATACGCATTCTTCCTAGCAGGCAGTGCTTTTTGCTTGGACTTCAACTAAGCAAAGTGTTGTCGCGTTGAGCAGCACTGAAGCTGAATACATAGCACTATCTATGGCTGCTAAAGAGGCTATTTATTTACGAAGACTTCTCGACGAGATTGGTTGGTCAACTGTTACAGAGCCTTTAACCATCTATGGCGACAACATCAGTTCGCAACATATTGCTCAAAATCCGGTACATCACAAACGCACGAAGCACATTGATATTAAGTATCATTTTGTTCGCGAAAAAGTAGAATGTAATGAAATTATACTAGAATACGTATCGACAAACGGCAATGTTGCAGATCTACTAACAAAATGTTTAAGCAAGAAAAAACACGACGACTTTGTTAAATTACTTGGAATGACAAAGTTAAACATGCGGTAGTTAGTTTAAAATGATAATATGTAGCTTAAGAAGAAGTGTTAAAAATGTAATCGATACTATTGTTTGAATAAGCAACAATTATCTGGCAACACTGTATTGTATCGTGCTCATAATGTATATACCACTTTACTCACTCTCAAATAAACGTTTAACCGAACCACTACGTGTCTCTTGTATCAGCTCCGTTTTATATATCGCTTATATATAGAACGGTAAACTAAAACTGTACAATTATATCCCACAGAGATAAATTGTCTGCCATCGGAAATAAGTTTTCCGCCAGCGGAGAGACGTAATTCGTCAGCAGAGATAAGTTGGCCGGCAGGGGATATAAATATCCCGCCGCCGGAAATAAGTTACCCGCCAGCGGAGAGACGTATTTCGTTAGCAGAGATAAGTTGTCCGGCAGGGGATATAAGTATCCCGCCGCCGGAGATAAGTTTTCTGCCAGCGGAGAGACGTATTTCGTCAGCAGAGATAAGTTTTCCGGCAGGGGATACAGATTTCCCGCCGCCGGAGATAAGTTTTCTGCAAGCGGAGAATCGTAGTTCGTCAGCGGAGATAAATTGTCCGCCACAAGAAATAAGTTTTCCGCCAGGGGAGAGACGTATTTCGTCTGCAGAGATAATTTGTCTGGCAGGGGATATAGATTTCCCGCCACCGGAAATAAGTTTCCCGCCAGCGGAGAAACGTAATTCGTCTGCGGGGTAAATTGTCCGTCTGGGGATACAAATATCCCGCAGCCGGAGATACGATTTCTGCAAGCGGAGAATCGTAGTTCGTCAGCGGAGATAAATTGTCCGCCACAGGAAATAAGTTTTCCGCCAGCAGAGAGACGTATTTCGTCAGCAGAGATAATTTGTCTGGCAGGGGATATAGATTTCCCGCCACCGGAAATAAGTTTCCCGCCAGCGGAGAAACGTAATTCGTCTGCGGGGTAAATTGTCCGTCTTGGGATACAAATTTCCCGCCGCCGGAGTTAAGTTTTCTACCAGCGGAGAATCGTAGTTCGTCAGCGGAGATAAATTGTCTGCCACCGGAAATAAGTTTTCCGCCAGCGGAGAGACGTAGTTCGTCAGCAGAGATAAGTTATCCGGCAGGGGATATAGATTTCCCGCCACCGGAAATAAGTTTCCCGCCAGCGGAGAAACGTAATTCGTCTGCGGGGTAAATTGTCCGTCTGGGGATACAAATTTCCCGCCGCCGGAGTTAAGTTTTCTACCAGCGGAGAAACGTAATTCGTCTGCGGGGTAAATTGTCCGTCTTGGGATACAAATTTCCCGCCGCCGGAGTTAAGTTTTCTACCAGCGGAGAATCGTAGTTCGTCAGCGGAGATAAATTGTCTGCCACCGGAAATAAGTTTTCCGCCAGCGGAGAGACGTAATTCGACAGCAGAGATAATTTGTGTGGCAGGGGATATAGATTTCCCGCCACCGGAAATAAGTTTCCCGCCAGCGGAGAGACGTATTTCGTTAGCAGAGATAAGTTGTCTGGCAGGGGATATAAATATCCCGCCGCCGGAAGTACGTTTTCTGCCGGCGGAGAAACGTAATTCGTCAGCGGGGATAAATTGTCCGCCAGCGGATATAGATTTCCCGCCACCGGAAATAAGTTTTCCGACAGCGGAGAGACGTATTTCGTCAGAAGAGATAATTTGTCTGGCAGGGGATATAGATTTCCCGCCACCGGAAATAAGTTTCCCGCCAGCGGAGAGACGTATTTCGTTAGCAGAGATAAGTTGTCTGGCAGGGGATATAAATATTCCGCCGCCGGAAATACGTTTTCTGCCGGCGGAGAAACGTAATTCGTCAGCGGGGATAAATTGTCCGCCAGCGGATATAGATTTCCCGCCACCGGAAATAAGTTTTCCGCCAGCGGAGAGACGTATTTCGTCAGCAGAGATAAGTTGTCTGCTAGGGGATATAAATATCCCGCCGCCGGAAATACGTTTTCTGCCGGCGGAGAAACGTAATTCGTCAGCGGGGATAAATTGTCCGCCAGCGGATATAGATTTCCCCCCACCGGAAATAAGTTTTCCGCTAGCGGAGAGACGTAATTCGTCAGCAGAGATAAGTTGTCCGGCAGGGGATATAGATTTCCCGCCACCGGAAATAAGTTAGCCGCCAGCGGAGAAATGTAATTCGTCTGCGGGGTAAATTGTCCGTCTGGGGATAAAAATTTCCCGCCGGCATAGTTAAGTTTTCTACCAGCGGAGAATCGTAGTTCGTCAGCGGAGATAAATTGTCTGCCACCGGAAATAAGTTTTCCGCTAGCGGAGAGACGTAATTCGTCAGCAGAGATAAGTTGTCCGGCAGGGGATATAAATATCCCGCCGCCGGAAATAAGTTTTCTGCCGGCGGAGAAACGTAATTCGTCAGCAGAGACGGCAGGGGATATAAATTTCCTGCCACCGGAAATAAGTTTGCCGCCAGCGGAGAGACGTTTTTCGTTAGCAAAGATAAGTTTTCCGCCAGCGGATATAAATTTCCCGCCACCGGAAATAAGTTTTCCGCCAGCCGAGAAACGTAATTCTTCAGCAGAGATAAGTTGTCCGGCAGGGGATATAAATTTCCCGCCACCGGAAATAAGTTTGCCGCCAGCGGAGAAACGTTTTTCGTTAGCAGAGATAAGTTTTCCGCCAGCGGATATAAATTTCCCGCCACCGGAAATAAGTTTGCCGCCAGCGTTGAAACGTAATTCGTCTGCGGGGTAAATTGTCCGTCTGGGGATACAAATTTCCCGCCGCCGGAGTTAAGTTTTCTACCAGCGGAGAATCGTAGTTCGTCAGCGGAGATAAATTGTCTGCCACCGGAAATAAGTTTTCCGCCAGCGGAGAGACGTAATTCGTCAGCAGAGATAAGGTGTCCGGCAGGGGATATAGATTTCCCGCCACCGGAAAAAAGTCTCCCGCCAGCGGAGAAACGTAATTCGTCTGCGGGGTAAATTGTCCGTCTGGGGATACAAATTTCCCGCCGCCGGAGTTAAGTTTTCTACCAGCGGAGAATCGTAGTTCCTCAGCGGAGATAAATTGTCTGCCACCGGAAATAAGTTTTCCGCCAGCGGAGAGACATAATTCGTCAGCAGAGATAAGTTGTCCGGCAGGGGATATAGATTTCCCGCCACCGGAAATAAGTTTGCCGCCAGCGGAGAAACGTGATTCGTCTGCGGGGTAAATTGTCCGTCTTGGGATACAAATTTCCCGCCGCCGGAGTTAAGTTTTCTACCAGCGGAGAATCGTAGTTCGTCAGCGGAGATAAATTGTCTGCCACCAGAAATAAGTTTTCCGCTAGCGGAGAGACGTAATTCGTCAGCAGAGATAAGTTGTCCGGCAGGGGATATAAATATCCCGCAGCCGGAAATAAGTTTTCTGCCGGCGGAGAAACGTAATTCGTCAGCAGAGACGGCAGGGGATATAAATTTCCCGCCACCGGAAATAAGTTTGCCGCCAGCGGAGAGACGTTTTTCGTTAGCAGAGATAAGTTTTCCGCCAGCGGATATAAATTTCCCGCCACCGGAAATAAGTTTTCCGCCAGCCGAGAAACGTAATTCGTCAGCAGAGATAAGTTGTCCGGCAGGGGATATAAATATCCCGCAGCCGGAAATAAGTTTTCTGCCGGCGGAGAAACGTAATTCGTCAGCAGAGACGGCAGGGGATATAAATTTCCTGCCACCGGAAATAAGTTTGCCGCCAGCGGAGAGACGTTTTTCGTTAGCAAAGATAAGTTTTCCGCCAGCGGATATAAATTTCCCGCCACCGGAAATAAGTTTTCTACCAGCGGAGAATCGTAGTTCGTCAGCGGAGATAAATTGTCTGCCTCCGGAAATAAGTTTTCCGCCAGCGGAGAGACGTAATTCGTCAGCAGAGATAAGTTGTCCGGCAGGGGATATAGATTTCCCGCCACCGGAAAAAAGTTTCCCGCCAGCGGAGAAACGTAATTCGTCTGCGGGGTAAATTGTCCGTCTGGGGATACAAATTTCGCGCAGCCGGAGTTAAGTTTTCTACCAGCGGAGAATCGTAGTTCGTCAGCGGAGATAAATTGTCTGCCACCGGAAATAAGTTTTCCGCCAGCGGAGAGACGTAATTCGTCAGCAGAGATAAGTTGTCCGGCAGAGGATATAGATTTCCCGCCACCGGAAATAAGTTTCCCGCCAGCGGAGAAACGTAATTCGTCTGCGGGGTAAATTGTCCGTCTGGGGATACAAATTTCCCGCAGCCGGAGTTAAGTTTTCTACCAGCGGAGAATCGTAGTTCGTCAGCGGAGATAAATTGTCTGCCACCGGAATTAAGTTTTCCGCCAGCGGAGAGACGTAGTTCGTCAGCAGAGATAAGTTATCCGGCAGGGGATATAGATTTCCCGCCACCGGAAATAAGTTTCCCGCCAGCGGAGAAACGTAATTCGTCTGCGGGGTAAATTGTCCGTCTGGGGATACAAATTTCCCGCCGCCGGCGTTAAGTTTTCTACCAGCGGAGAAACGTAATTCGTCTGCGGGGTAAATTGTCCGTCTTGGGAAACAAATTTCCCGCCACCGGAGTTAAGTTTTCTACCAGCGGAGAATCGTAGTTCGTCAGCGGAGATAAATTGTCTGCCACCGGAAATAAGTTTTCCGCCAGCGGAGAATAGTAATTCGACAGCAGAGATAATTTGTGTGGCAGGGGATATAGATTTCCCGCCACCGGAAATAAGTTTCCCGCCAGCGGAGAGACGTATTTCGTTAGCAGAGATAAGTTGTCTGGCAGGGGATATAAATATCCCGCCGCCGGAAGTACGTTTTCTGCCGGCGGAGAAACGTAATTCGTCAGCGGGGATAAATTGTCCGCCAGCGGATATAGATTTCCCGCCACCGGAAATAAGTTTTCCGACAGCGGAGAGACGTATTTCGTCAGAAGAGATGATTTGTCTGGCAGGGGATATAGATTTCCCGCCACCGGAAATAAGCTTCCCGCCAGCGGAGAGACGTATTTCGTTAGCAGAGATAAGTTGTCTGGCAGGGGATATAAATATTCCGCCGCCGGAAATACGTTTTCTGCCGGCGGAGAAACGTAATTCGACAGCGGGGATAAATTGTCCGCCAGCGGATATAGATTTCCCGCCACCGGAAATAAGTTTTCCGCCAGCGGAGAGACGTATTTCGTCAGCAGAGATAAGTTGTCTGCCAGGGGATATAAATATCCCGCCGCCGGAAATACGTTTTCTGCCGGCGGAGAAACGTAATTCGTCAGCGGGGATAAATTGTCCGCCAGCGGATATAGATTTCCCCCCACCGGAAATAAGTTTTCCGCTAGCGGAGAGACGTAATTCGTCAGCAGAGATAAGTTGTCCGGCAGGGGATATAGATTTCCCGCCACCGGAAATAAGTTAGCCGCCAGCGGAGAAATGTAATTCGTCTGCGGGGTAAATTGTCCGTCTGGGGATAAAAATTTCCCGCCGGCATAGTTAAGTTTTCTACCAGCGGAGATAAATTGTCTGCCACCGGAAATAAGTTTTCCGCTAGCGGAGAGACGTAATTCGTCAGCAGAGATAAGTTGTCCGGCAGGGGATATAAATATCCCGCCGCCGGAAATAAGTTTTCTGCCGGCGGAGAAACGTAATTCGTCAGCAGAGACGGCAGGGGATATAAATTTCCTGCCACCGGAAATAAGTTTGCCGCCAGCGGAGAGACGTTTTTCGTTAGCAAAGATAAGTTTTCCGCCAGCGGATATAAATTTCCCGCCACCGGAAATAAGTTTTCCGCCAGCCGAGAAACGTAATTCTTCAGCAGAGATAAGTTGTCCGGCAGGGGATATAAATTTCCCGCCACCGGAAATAAGTTTGCCGCCAGCGGAGAAACGTTTTTCGTTAGCAGAGATAAGTTTTCCGCCAGCGGATATAAATTTCCCGCCACCGGAAATAAGTTTGCCGCCAGCGTTGAAACGTAATTCGTCTGCGGGGTAAATTGTCCGTCTGGGGATACAAATTTCCCGCCGCCGGAGTTAAGTTTTCTACCAGCGGAGAATCGTAGTTCGTCAGCGGAGATAAATTGTCTGCCACCGGAAATAAGTTTTCCGCCAGCGGAGAGACGTAATTCGTCAGCAGAGATAAGGTGTCCGGCAGGGGATATAGATTTCCCGCCACCGGAAAAAAGTCTCCCGCCAGCGGAGAAACGTAATTCGTCTGCGGGGTAAATTGTCCGTCTGGGGATACAAATTTCCCGCCGCCGGAGTTAAGTTTTCTACCAGCGGAGAATCGTAGTTCCTCAGCGGAGATAAATTGTCTGCCACCGGAAATAAGTTTTCCGCCAGCGGAGAGACATAATTCGTCAGCAGAGATAAGTTGTCCGGCAGGGGATATAGATTTCCCGCCACCGGAAATAAGTTTGCCGCCAGCGGAGAAACGTGATTCGTCTGCGGGGTAAATTGTCCGTCTTGGGATACAAATTTCCCGCCGCCGGAGTTAAGTTTTCTACCAGCGAAGAATGGTAGTTCGTCAGCGGAGATAAATTGTCTGCCACCAGAAATAAGTTTTCCGCTAGCGGAGAGACGTAATTCGTCAGCAGAGATAAGTTGTCCGGCAGGGGATATAAATATCCCGCAGCCGGAAATAAGTTTTCTGCCGGCGGAGAAACGTAATTCGTCAGCAGAGACGGCAGGGGATATAAATTTCCCGCCACCGGAAATAAGTTTGCCGCCAGCGGAGAGACGTTTTTCGTTAGCAGAGATAAGTTTTCCGCCAGCGGATATAAATTTCCCGCCACCGGAAATAAGTTTTCCGCCAGCCGAGAAACGTAATTCGTCAGCAGAGATAAGTTGTCCGGCAGGGGATATAAGTTTCCCGCCACCGGAAATAAGTTTTCGACCAGCGGAGAATCGTAGTTCGTCAGCGGAGATAAATTGTCTGCCACCGGAAATAAGTTTTCCGCCAGCGGAGAGACGTAATTCGTCAGCAGAGATAAGTTGTCCGGCAGGGGATATAGATTTCCCGCCACCGGAAAAAAGTTTCCCGCCAGCGGAGAAACGTAATTCGTCTGCGGGGTAAATTGTCCGTCTGGGGATACAAATTTCCCGCAGCCGGAGTTAAGTTTTCTACCAGCGGAGAATCGTAGTTCGTCAGCGGAGATAAATTGTCTGCCACCGGAAATAAGTTTTCCGCCAGCGGAGAGACGTAATTCGTCAGCAGAGATAAGTTGTCCGGCAGAGGATATAGATTTCCCGCCACCGGAAATAAGTTTCCCGCCAGCGGAGAAACGTAATTCGTCTGCGGGGTAAATTGTCCGTCTGGGGATACAAATTTCCCGCAGCCGGAGTTAAGTTTTCTACCAGCGGAGAATCGTAGTTCGTCAGCGGAGATAAATTGTCTGCCACCGGAAATAAGTTTTCCGCCAGCGGAGAGACGTAATTCGTCAGCAGAGATAAGTTGTCCGGCAGGGGATATAGATTTCCCGCCACCGGAAATAAGTTAGCCGCCAGCGGAGAAACGTAATTCGTCTGCGGGGTAAATTGTCCGTCTGGGGATACAAATTTCCCGCCGCCGGAGTTAAGTTTTCTACCAGCGGAGAATCGTAGTTCGTCAGCTGAGATAAATTGTCTGCCACCGGAAATAAGTTTTCCGCCAGCGAAGAGACGTAATTCGTCAGCAGAGATAAGTTTTCCGGCAGGGGATATAGATTTCCCGCCACCGGAAAAAAGTTTCCCGCCAGCGGAGAAACGTAATTCGTCTGCGGGGTAAATTGTCCGTCTGAGGATACAAATTTCCCGCCGCCGGAGTTAAGTTTTCTACCAGCGGAGAATCGTAGTTCGTCAGCGGAGATAAATTGTCTGCCACCGGAAATAAGTTTTCCGCCAGCGGAGAGACGTAATTCGTCAGCAGAGATAAGTTGTCCGGCAGGGGATATAGATTTCCCGCCACCGGAAATAAGTTTCCCGCTAGCGGAGAAACGTAATTCGTCTGCGGGGTAAATTGTCCGTCTTGGGATACAAATTTCCCGCCGCCGGAGTTAAGTTTTCTACCAGCGGAGAATCGTAGTTCGTCAGCGGAGATAAATTGTCTGCCACCGGAAATAAGTTTTCCGCTAGCGGAGAGACGTAATTCGTCAGCAGAGATAAGTTGTCCGGCAGGGGATATAAATATCCCGCCGCCGGAAATAAGTTTTCTGCCGGCGGAGAAACGTAATTCGTCAGCAGAGACGGCAGGGGATATAATTTTCCCGCCACCGGAAATAAGTTTGCCGCCAGCGGAGAGACGTTTTTCGTTAGCAGAGATAAGTTTTCCGCCAGCGGATATAAATTACCCGCCACCGGAAATAAGTTTTCCGCCAGCCGAGAAACGTAATTCGTCAGCAGAGATAAGTTGTCCGGCAGGGGATATAAATTTCCCGCCACCGGAAATAAGTTTTCTACCAGCGGAGAATCGTAGTTCGTCAGCGGAGATAAATTGTCTGCCACCGGAAATAAGTTTTCCGCCAGCGGAGAGACGTAATTCGTCAGCAGAGAAAAGTTGTCCGGCAGGGGATATAGATTTCCCGCCACCGGAAAAAAGTTTCCCGCCAGCGGAGAAACGTAATTCGTCTGCGGGGTAAATTGTCCGTCTGGGGATACAAATTTCCCGCCGCCGGAGTTAAGTTTTCTACCAGCGGAGAATCGTAGTTCGTCAGCGGAGATAAATTGTCTGCCACCGGAAATAAGTTTTCCGCCAGCGGAGAGACGTAATTCGTCAGCAGAGATAAGTTGTCCGGCAGGGGATATAGATTTCCCGCCACCGGAAATAAGTTTCCCGCCAGCGGAGAAACGTAATTCGTCTGCGGGGTAAATTGTCCGTCTGGGGATACAAATTTCCCGCCGCCGGAGTTAAGTTTTCTACCAGCGGAGAATCGTAGTTCGTCAGCGGAGATAAATTGTCTGCCACCGGAAATAAGTTTTCCGCTAGCGGAGAGACGTAATTCGTCAGCAGAGATAAGTTGTCCGGCAGGGGATATAAATATCCCGCCGCCGGAAATAAGTTTTCTGCCGGCGGAGAAACGTTATTCGTCAGCAGAGAAGGCAGGGGATATAAATATCCCGCCACCGGAAAAAAGTTTCCCGCCAGCGGAGAAACGTAATTCGTCTGCGGGGTAAATTTTCCGTCTGAGGATACAAATTTCCCGCCGACGGAGTTAAGTTTTCTACCAGCGGAGAATCGTAGTTCGTCAGCGGAGATAAATTGTCTGCCACCGGAAATAAGTTTTCCGCAAGCGGAGAGACGTAATTCGTCAGCAGAGATAAGTTGTCCGGCAGGGGATATAGATTTCCCGCCACCGGAAATAAGTTTCCCGCCAGCGGAGAAACGTAATTCGTCTGCGGGGTAAATTGTCCGTCTGGGGATACAAATTTCCCGCCGCCGGAGTTAAGTTTTCTACCAGCGGAGAATCGTAGTTCGTCAGCGGAGATAAATTGTCTGCCACCGGAAATAAGTTTTCCGCCAGCGGAGAGACGTAATTCGTCAGCAGAGATAAGTTGTCCGGCAGGGGATATAGATTTCCCGCCACCGGAAAAAAGTTTCCCGCCAGCGGAGAAACGTAATTCGTTTGCGGGGTAAATTGTCCGTCTGGGGATACAAATTTCCCGCCGCCGGAGTTAAGTTTTCTACCAGCGGAGAATCGTAGTTCGTCAGCGGAGATAAATTGTCTGCCACCGGAAATAAGTTTTCCGCCAGCGGAGAGACGTAATTCGTCAGCAGAGATAAGTTGTCCGGCAGGGGATATAGATTTCCCGCCACCGGAAATAAGTTTCCCGCCAGCGGAGAAACGTAATTCGTCTGCGGGGTAAATTGTCCGTCTGGGGATACAAATTTCCCGCCGCCGGAGTTAAGTTTTCTACCAGCGGAGAATCGTAGTTCGTCAGCGGAGATAAATTGTCTGCCACCGGAAATAAGTTTTCCGCCAGCGGAGAGACGTAATTCGTCAGCAGAGATAAGTTGTCCGGCAGGGGATATAGATTTCCCGCCACCGGAAATAAGTTTCCCGCCAGCGGAGAAACGTAATTCGTCTGCGGGGTAAATTGTCCGTCTGGGGATACAAATTTCCCGCCGCCGGAGTTAAGTTTTCTACCAGCGGAGAATCGTAGTTCGTCAGCGGAGATAAATTGTCTGCCACCGGAAATAAGTTTTCCGCTAGCGGAGAGACGTAATTCGTCAGCAGAGATAAGTTGTCCGGCAGGGGATATAGATTTCCCGCCACCGGAAATAAGTTTCCCGCCAGCGGAGAAACGTAATTCGTCTGCGGGGTAAATTGTCCGTCTGGGGATACAAATTTCCCGCCACCGGAGTTAAGTTTTCTACCAGCGGAGAATCGTAGTTCGTCAGCGGAGATAAATTTCCCGCCACCGGAAATAAGTTTGCCGCCAGCGGAGAGACGTTTTTCGTTAGCAGAGATAAGTTTTCCGCCAGCGGATATAAATTTCCCGCCAACGGAAATAAGTTTTCCGCCAGCGGAGAAACGTAATTCGTTAGCAGAGATAAGTTGTCCGGCAGGGGATATAGATTTCCCGCCACCGGAAATAAGTTTCCCGCCAGCGGAGAAACGTAATTCGTCTGCGGGGTAAATTGTCCGTCTGGGGACACAAATTTCCCCGCCGCCGGAGTTAAGTTTTCTACCAGCGGAGAATCGTAGTTCGTCAGCGGAGATAAATTGTCTGCCATCGGAAATAAGTTTTCCGCCAGCGGAGAGACGTAATTCGTCAGCAGAGATAAGTTGTCCGGCCGGGGATATAGATTTCCCGCCACCGGAGATAAGTTTTCTGCCGGCGGAGAAACGAATTTCGTCAGCAGAGATAATTTGTTTGGCAGGGGATGTAGATTTGCCGCCACCGGAAATAAGTTCTCCGCCAGCGGAGAGACGTACTTCGTCAGCAGAGATAAGTTTTCGGGCAGGGGATACAGATTTCCCGCCGCCGGAGATAAGTTTTCCGCCAGCGGAGAGACGTATTTCGTTAGCAGAGATAAGTTGTCTGGCAGGGGATATAAATATCCCGCCGCCGGAAATACGTTTTCTGCCGGCGGAGAAACGTAATTCGTCAGCGGGGATAAATTGTCCGCCAGCGGATATAGATTTCCCGCCACCGGAAATAAGTTTTCCGCCTGCGGAGAAACGTAATTCGTCTGCGGGGTAAATTGTCCGTCTGGGGATACAAATTTCCCGCAGCCGGAGTTAAGTTTTCTACCAGCGGAGAATCGTAGTTCGTCAGCGGAGATAAATTGTCTGCCACCGGAAATAAGTTTTCCGCCAGCGGAGAGACGTTATTCGTCAGCAGAGATAAGTTGTCCGGCAGGGGATATAGATTTCCCGCCACCGGAAATAAGTTTCCCCCCAGCGGAGAAACGTAATTCGTCTGCGGGGTAAATTGTCCGTCTGGGGACACAAATTTCCCCGCCGCCGGAGTAAAGTTTTCTACCAGCGGAGAACGTAGTTCGTCAGCGGAGATAAATTGTCTGCCATCAGAAATAAGTTTTCCGCCAGCGGAGAGACGTAATTCGTCAGCAGAGATAAGTTGTCCGGCCGGGGATATAGATTTCCCGCCACCGGAGATAAGTTTCCCGCCAGCGGAGAAACGTAATTCGTCTGCGGGGTAAATTGTCCGTCTGGGGATACAAATTTCCCCGCCGCCGGAGTTAAGTTTTCTACCAGCGGAGAATCGTAGTTCGTCAGCGGAGATAAATTGTCTGCCACCGGAAATAAGTTTTCCGCCAGCGGAGAGACGTAATTCGTCAGCAGAGATAAGTTGTCCGGCAGGGGATATAGATTTCCCGCCACCGGAAAAAAGTTTCCCGCCAGCGGAGAAACGTAATTCGTCTGCGGGGTAAATTGTCCGTCTGGGGATACATATTTCCCGCCGCCGGAGTTAAAATTTCTTCCAGCGGAGAATCGTAGTTCGTCAGCGTAGATAAATTGTCTGCCACCGGAAATAAGTTTTCCGCCAGCGGAGAGACGTAATTCGTCAGCAGAGATAATTTGTCTGGCAGGGGATATAGATTTCCCACCACCGGAAATAAGTTTCCCGCCAGCGGAGAGACGTATTTCGTCAGCAGAGATAAATTGTCCGCCAGCGGATATAGATTTCCCGCCACCGGAAATAAGTTTTCCGCCAGCGGAGAGACGTATTTCGTCAGCAGAGATAAATTGTCTGGCAGGGGATATAGATTTCCCGCCACCGGAAATAAGTTTCCGGCCAGCGGAGAAACGTAATTCGTCTGCGGGGTAAATTGTCCGTCTGGGGATACAAATATCCCGCCGCCGGAGATACGATTTCTGCAAGCGGAGAATCGTAGTTCGTCAGCGGAGATAAATTGTCCGCCACAGGAAATAAGTTTTCCGCCAGCGGAGAGACGTATTTCGTCTGCAGAGATAATTTGTCTGGCAGGGGATATAAATATCCCGCCGCCGGAGATAAGTTTTCTGCCAGCGGAGAGACGTATTTCGTCAGCAGAGATAAGTTGTCCGGCAGGGGATATAGATTTCCCGCCACCGGAGATAAGTTTTCTGCCGGCGGAGAAAAGAAGTTCGTCAGCAGAGATAATTTGTTTGGCAGGGGATGTAGATTTGCCGCCACCGGAAATAAGTTCTCCGCCAGCGGAGAGACGTACTTCGTCAGCAGAGATAAGTTTTCCGGCAGGGGATACAGATTTCCCGCCGCCGGAGATAAGTTTTCCGCCAGCGAAGAGACGTATTTTGTCAACAGAGATAAGTTGTTAGGCAGGGGATATAAATATCCCGCTGCCGGAAATAAGTTTTCTTCCGGCGGAGAAACGTAATTCGTCTGCGGGGTAAATTGTCCGTCTGGGGATACAAATTTCCCGCCGCCGGAGTTAAGTTTTCTACCAGCGGAGAATCGTAGTTCGTCAGCGGAGATAAATTGTCTGCCACCGGAAATAAGTTTTCCGCCAGCGGAGAGACGTAATTCGTCAGCAGAGATTGTTAATGTGTGTATGTGTGTGTGTAGGAAGCTGGGTTGCATACGGTACATAAACCGTCTACAGTTTGGTCGTCGCAACTAGAACTTGAACCAGTTGGACTGCGGAGTGGGTATCCTACGGTGCGCAAGTGAGGATCTGAAGACACAGCGACAGCCTCTGGTGATTGCGATGGAAGATGAGTGACAGGCACCTATGGTACTGTTTCTGATACTGATTTTTATTGAACAAATGTATCTCCTATAGCTATATCCTATATATATAGCTAACAGTGGTACTCTTATTCTATGGGAAGGAACGCACAGGCTCCTTGTGAGTGTATTTTTAGATTGGGTACACTTACTCTGTGCGGGGGTTATATTTCAATGTATTTACTTAGGAACTTGGCAGCAATAAAGTAGATAGTTTATTGCTTGATCCCTTTTGGTGGGTTCGAGTTTACAAGTGCTATTGTCTATTCTTAGTTGATAATGTATTTTTCGTGTCGTCATATTCAGTTACATGAAATGACATGAACAATTTTATTTATGAGTATATTCCTAATATTCATTAAATACATGTCTGTGGCTGAACATTCTCCCGGCCGTTGAACTGGTGTTCAGGCGAGCAGGGGGTATAGGCGGTGATGACATGGCTGGATCGAGATTTGATGGCCTTGGTTTCCATAGTTGATATTTCTCCCGAAAAATGAAGGCAATGATCAATAAAATTAATATTGCTAGGGTTGCGTAAGCAGCGAGTTGATGGTGCTGCACGGTGGTGAGATGGTGTGGCAGCTCGTGATGATTGATGGTTGATAACCAACGCCAACGCATTGGAGGAAGATTTTCGTCCTTCACCAGAACGAGGTCGTTCTTGCAGATGTTTTGCGCGGGGGTACACCACTTCGCGCGCTCATGCAAAAGAGTGGGATACTCTTCGCGCCAACGGCTCCAAAATATTTGTTTGACTCGCTGCCAGCCATCCAGACGATTGTAGTTCAGCTTCGCTAGTTCAGGCTCGAGGATTTGCTCATGGGGGCCGCCTAAAAGCAGATGAGCAGGAGTCAAAACGTCTAAATCATCAGGATTTTCTGAAAGCGAGAGCAAAGAGTGATTGACAGATCAGAGTGCGCAGCTCGTCGAAGCTAAGCACAGCTGGTCCAACTGAGCGGTACAGGTGATATTTTGCGGTCTTCACGGCCGCTTCCCACAACCCGCCAAAATGCGGAGAGCGTGGTGGGATGAAACGCCAGTCGATCGAGTCAGCCAAGCAGGATTCATGGACCTCCTTCATATGCGGTTGGCTCAGACAAAGCTTCTTTAGCTCCAGAAGCTCGTTCTTGGCCCCAACGAAGTTTGTCGCATTGTCCGACCAAATTTGACTTGGCCTTCCTCGAGTGGAACTAAAACGCTTTAGTGCGCCTAGAAACGATGCGGTGGTCAAATCCTTTACGAGCTCCATGTGTATAGCCTTAGAAGTGAAGCAGATGAATACGCTAATGTAGCACTAGATCGGAGGCCTCGTGCGGATTTCTGATCGGTAGAAAAAAGGTCCACAGTAATCTACTCCAGTGACTTCAAAAGCTCGAGATTTTGCCAAACGTTCCTTAGGTAGATCTCCCATGATGTGTTCAACCATGCGCGGCCTAGTCCTGAAGCATCTCACACATTTGCTGACGACCCTTGACACTGCTTTAACACCTGCAATGGGCCAATATTCCAGCCGAATTTTGGATAGCAAGGCGCGAGGTCCGGCATGGAGGTTTCTTTCGTGATATCTTATCAGAGCAAAGGTAATGGAATGTCCATTTGGCAGAATGAGCGGGTGCTGAGCGTCAAATCATAGCGATGAGTTGCCAAGACGACCTCCAACTCTAAGTAGTCCAGAATGATCGATGAACGGGTTGAGCGAACTAATAGAACTGGATTTCATGACTTGATCATTGCGCCGAATCTCCTTTATGTCCATCCACAAATTTGCCAGCTGAATGTGTCGAATTAGAAGATGCA
This sequence comes from Drosophila pseudoobscura, assembly GCF_009870125.1. NCBI lineage: Eukaryota > Metazoa > Arthropoda > Insecta > Diptera > Drosophilidae > Drosophila > Drosophila pseudoobscura. Next base: position 1,102,243 of record NC_046680.1, read on the forward strand.
TTCCTTGCCGAATATCAGAAACGGTGAGTCCTGGATGCCTAAGACGATGTATAAATTTATGCATGTAGGCGAATGAGCGCTGCATGCGAAAGAATGAATTCGCAAATTGGCATCCGGACGTGAGATCGGCATGTGGAGACGTGATTAGCAATCCTCTCTTGCGAAGCTCCAAAGTTGCTATGTTGTTAGATGGAGATACAGGCCACTTTTACACAGTTTAACTGTCCATAGTTGAACTCTAAACATTAAATATTAAACATAAAAGAGATTCGGCGCAATGGTCAAGTCATGAAATCCAGTTCTATTAGTTCACTCAACCCGTTCATCGATCATTCTGGATTACTTAGTGTTGGAGGTCGTCTTGGCAACTCATCGCTATGATCTGACGCTCAGCACCCGCTCATTCTGCCAAAGGGACATTCCATTACCTTTGCGCTGATAAGATATCACGAAAGAAACCTCCATGCCGGACCTCGCGCCTTGATATCCAAAATTCGGCTGGAATATTGTCCATTGAAGGTATTAAATCAGTGTCCAGTGTCGTCAGCAAGTGTGTGAGATGCTTCAGGACTAGGCCGCGCATGGTTGAACACATCATGGGAGATCTACCTAAGGAACGTTTGGCAAAATCTCGAGCTTTTGAAATCACTGGAGTAGATTACTGTGGCCTTTTTTCTACCGATCAGAAATCCGCACGAGGCCTCCGATCAAGTGCTACATAAGCGTATTCATCTGCTTCACTTCTAAGGCTATGTTCGGGCCAGCCGCTGAAGAATAACCGTAAATTTAACATTATTATTGTATGAGCAGAGAGAGCCGCCTATGTTGTAAAACGTTGGCTTTCTGCAGAGCTGCTGCGCTCTCCCGCTAAAGGGGCTCTCTGCCGCCGCCACTTCGGCAATTACTTTGATCTGCTGCCGCCACTTCGGCAATCACTTTGATCTAACGCCGTCGTCTATAGTTTAGTTCTATGCTAACCCCTCTGCGCATTGGTTGCATATCGATCTCGCATAAATTTTATCTGGCCATAGCAAGCGATCGGCTTCCGCTAAGCCACCAAGATTAAATACGAATTATAAAGTTTAACCCAAAGTCTCTTTTCATTTTTGAAACACATAGGTGCCAAAAAAGCTTGGCATCTCAAATATTGGTGACCCGGACGTGATATAAAACCATTGCTTAATCGCGTTCCGTTAAAACACTTATTAATTATACAATATTTTGTTGTTGGGTAGTTTAACTAGCAACAAATACATTTGGGTGCACGTTGAAAAACAGTTTAAAGTGCAAATTCAGTGAGAGTGCGGCTGGAATATTTATAGACAAATTCCGGTACTTTAAGCATCGAATCGCTCATTCTCTGCGCAGCTGCAGCCGCGGTTCTTGACTTTTCGTGTCTTGCATTCTCGCTCTCGCGTCTACACATCGTCGCTTAAGCGGTATTTCATTTTCCGTTGTTGTGTCGAATTGCACAACGGTTAACATGGACAACGATCCGAATACAGGCGCGGGCGGAAATATTGTGGTGGCTGATTCCAGACTGAGTCTGTATAAGCGTAAAAGTCAGTCATTTGTAAACTTTTAATCGCACGGTTTTATTATATGTTCTTCTTTCTTGATCGTCGTATATGAATGAATGTGTCTTGGCATATCGATACTTGTCCTCGACAAGTGTTTTGGCATTGGTATTTCTTATAATACTATCGATGAGTAAATCTTAAACTAATATTCAAATCTTATAAACTGATATTCATATCTTACATTCGGGCAACCTGACTACAGATCGCCCACGATCTACACACTAAGGCATACAGTTGGTAAAACATTTCTTATACACTCTACCCAGGGTTTAAGCCTTGCTGGTTCTAGTATACTTCGGAATGGCATTTGCGTCAACTGACAGTCCTCAATGTCGACAACCTCATAACGATCATTATCCAATACTCTATTGATCTTGTACGGTCCTCGATACTTTGGTGCGAACTTCTTATTGATCCCCGGTGTTGTGTCCACATGCCGGACTGCTACATAGTCACCAGGTTCATACTTTAATGGGGCTCTATGTTTATGGGCATACATCTTCTCATTTCTTTTCTGCGACAACCGTATGTTCTCACTTGCTTTTTCTCTTATAGTTTCCAACTCTCTAAGTTCTGACGCTAACTTCTCCTCTAGGAATTCGGTTAATTCATCTACAACGGATCCTTTCTGGGGTATTCCAAATAACAATGTGTTAGGTGTCTTTTTCGTACTGCTGTTAACGGAGTTATTAATGGCGTGCTCTACCTTGCTCATCAACCTATACCAATCGGCTTGCTCAAGGGGCTCTGACAGTTTTCCTAACATAGGAGTAAGAACACGATTCACCCGCTCCACTTGGCCATTCGCCTGCGGTGCACCTGTAGCTACCTTAATGTGCTCTATCCCTCTCTCCTGCAGAAAACTAGAGAACTCTAACGAGGTGAAACAGGTCCCACGATCTGATATTATCCTAGTAGGGCGACTATAGAAATCAAAATATTTACTTAGGGCATACTTCGCTTCCCGCGTGCTGGTACTATTAACCGGGAACAATTTGACAAACTTAGTGAATGCATCTATTACCACAAGGAGGTGTTTTCGCTTAGATCTAATACTCGGCAACGGACCCAAATGATCAACATGTAGGGTATGAAAAGGAACACACGACTTTGGGATACTATGGAGCGTTCTGTTATGGATTGTTTTAGGCATCGAGTGTAGTATACACGGTAGACAGTTTCTGATGAACCTTGCCACTTTACTTCTCATTGACGGAAACCAGTAGGTCCTCAAAAGGTCACTCACGCACTTCTCTGCGGCCAGATGTCCGAGTTTTTCGTGTGACCGCCTTATCAACTGCTCTTCTATACACATTGGTACATAGAAACTGTTCGGAGCAGAACCCAGCCGATTAGCTGCTTGCCAAATAGCACCTAATTCTTGGCCCTCAGCCGCTTATTTTGTTTGTTACTTATGTCTATGTCACTCATTTGTTTGTTAAAGCTTTGCGCTTGCTTGCCCTGCTAAACGCTCTCTGCCAGCTCGCTCTTCGCTATCTCCGCTTTGTGTCTGCCTGCCGACGTCGGCCGAGCGAAGCTGCGCTTAGCGATCGGAGCGGCAATGTAAAGGGCAGGCAAGCCTCACTTGCAATTTGGATGTCACGCATTAAAGAACAAATCGCAATTTTATTTCTGCGCCGAGTTTTATTTAATTGAAATAATTAGTCGGCCGATTGGGGATAAAAACCATTATCTCCACAGAAACATAGTTTGTTTTCACAACTCCTCTTGTAAACAATACCATCTATCATTTCAAAATCTACTTCAGTTCCATCCTCTAGCATTTTTCGAATCCTAACTACTCCTTGTCTCGCATCTGTTCTGTTTGCAATATCAAATCAACATCTTCTGGCGTTGCACCTACTACCCCAACTATCAATGATTTTAGTAATCTTTCCTCCTGAAACTCTAACTTGTCCCTCTCTACTGTATCCTCAACACATTTTTTCTCTTTATCTGAATTCCTACTACTAATGTACTTTACTCCCCCCACCACATCGTTAACGCTTCCTCTACATTGGCTCAAATCTCTAATTTCAATCTTCGATCCATCCTCTTCCCTATATTCACTATTCTCTATGTTATCTCTACAATCACTACCAAGGTTCTCTCTATCATCAGACTTCCACCTATTTCCCAATCTACTTCCTACTGCACTTGATTCTCCACACTCAATCGCAGGGTTCTCTACTTTACTACTACGCTCTCTACTGATATTTAATTCTCTACACTTAATCACAGGGTTCTCTACGGTACCTCTATGTTCACTACCAGGGTTGTCTCTACTTACACTATTCCTTGTATATTGCTTTCTACTCTCATCTTTTTCTAAATTAGACTTTTCTAAACCGTATTTGACTCTATAACCATCCTCTAACACATTCGTCACTTGATCTTGTCTGCTCAGCGCATCAACGTGCGCCATACTGGCCCCAGGTCTGTGCATAATGGAGTAATCATAGTTCTCTAACTCTAGGGACCACCGTGCTATCTTAGGACTAATTGATTTTCTGGTTAACGTCTGTAATAACGAATTACAATCCGTGATTATTTTGAAGGACCTATGCTCCAAATATGCTCTAAAACGCCTTAATGCATAAATTATAGCCAATGTCTCTAGTTCGAAACTATGATAACGTGATTCTCTTTCTGTTGTTTTGCCAGAATAATAGGACACAGGGTGCATCTTCCCATCATCTTGTCTTTGCATCAGTATTGCGCCATAACCGTATGAACTTGCGTCTGTATGTAATTCCGTTTCTCTATTTGGGCTAAAAATGGTTAATACCGGAGGATTTGCCAACGCATTCTTAAGAGTTTCAAACGTCTTCACCTGTTCTCTATTCATGGGAAACGGACCACCTTCTTTTAACAACTGCACCAAGGGCTTAGCTGTCGTCGCAAATGACAACATGAAACGTCGAAAATACGAAAAGAATCCCAAGCATGAGTGCAGTGCTTTTACATTTTGAGGGACTGGGTATTTTTTCAAGGCCTCAATATGGGAATCACTAGGAACTATTCCGTTTTGCTTAACTTTATACCCCAGGAAATCGATGTTTTGGATTGACAAACCTACACTTTTTTAGATTTATCTCTAAATTTTGCTCGCTAAACCGAATGCATGGTCTTTTTAATATATCCATGTGTTCTTCAACTGTTTTAGTCGCTACTAATATATCATCCATGTACACTACAATGCTTTTGTTCTTAATAAAGTCTCTCAAGAGCTCCGAAATAAATCTTTGAAAAATAGCGGATCCATTTTTTAACCCAAAGGGCATTCTCAAGTACTCATACTGTCCTTACGGTGTCACAAACGATGTATACGGAACTGATTTTTCTTCTACGCCTATTTAATGATACCCACTTTTCAAATCTATAATGAAAAAACAGCACTTGTTTTCTAAAAACTCAAGACAGTCCTCAATAAGGGGCAATGGGAAATTATCTTTAACAATTCGTTTGTTCAGACCACGGTAATCGACACACATTCGAAGTTCTCCTGATTTTTTTTTTCAAGGACCAACGGGGAAGCATAAGGAGACTCACTATGACGGATTACTTTTTTTTCTAACAGATCATCTAATATTTCAGCTACTTTCTCTCTCTCATGGTAGGATAAACGACGCGGAGTACAATGAAATGGTGTTGTTTCTGTTACACGAATCTGCATCTGATACTTTAGTAGTGCTTTAAAGTCAAATTCTTTGTGTAAATAGTATGTCTTAATAACTTCCCTACACTTTTCTGCAAGAGTGGGGCCAAATTCGAAGCCTACGTTAATATGTTCCTCTTCATCAATCTCTACCGACGCACAAAAGTTACTGAATTCGTCGCCTTGATTCATATTCTCGATGACCATTTTGTCATTCCTTGAGTTTTCTTGTGTCTGATTTTTAAATGGATTAGAACGTTTGATTAGCTCGCTTCTTTCTGATTGATTACCATCTAACTTATCATATAGTCTGATGTTAATATTATTTTTACTTTCGGTGAATAAAGACGCGCAGGTTAAACTAATAGCTTTTTGCTTTAACGAACTTAATGGTGTGTGTTGCTTCGCATTGATATTTTTCTTATGAACTAATTTTACTTCAATAACTTTAAGGGCATCGCGTCCCAACAATACCGGCAAAGGCAGCATGTTATCATCTACGATGTTTAATAAAACGATATATTTCTTTGTGCAAAATTCAATATGGCCCTTAAATTTTCCCCATATGGGAATTGGTTGTCCTCCTAGTCCATAGTATTTCCTAACTTCATTATAGGCTTCAACTATAGCCGACTTCGGTATCAAAGACTTATGAATAAAACTTACAGGGCTACCTGTATCAAATAGACTAAAAATACTGACGCCTCTTTGTTCACCAAACGGAAGTCATAAAGTGATTAACTGGACAGCCGCTAAATCGTCGTTGTTTTTTTCTCCTGGTCGCTCCTCATCTTGAACTGCAGCTACCCTAGTGGCCATCTTTCGTTTCGGGCACTGCGAATATAGGTGGCTGGTACTCCAGGAGCTCTTCTGACCTTATCATAGGTGACCATCTTGTCACGCAACTCGTTGAGTGTGCTGCAGTATAGCATGGATGCTGTCATGCCCGTCTTGTCCTGCAGTCCCTCTACGATGAATTTGACCACAACGCTCGTGGCCTTGTCTGCCTGCGACGCTATGCTGCACATGGCGACGAAATATTGCAATGCGCTTTCATTATTTGCAATTTTCCGTGCCTCCAGTCGCTTTCCAATGTCCCACGCTGTCACTGTCTGCTCAAAGACGTTGAGCAATTCTGCTCGCATCAATTGCCAAGTCAAAGGCGCCACATGGTCGATGTACGCCTTCGCCGATCCGCCTAGCAGCCGCTTTGCTAATATCCAACTGCTGCAAACGGCGCGATTCTTCTTCGTATTCATCTGATCGCATGGTCAATTTCGAACAAGCGTTGTCTTGTCGCGGCATGAATGCTTCTCGAGCCTTCTGCACATTTTCACCATATTCTTCTGGCGCCGCTTTTACTGCGTGTTGTGCACTACGGTTGTCTCTATCTATCTCGCGCTCAACCGGGACTGCAAAAATGTCTGCCTGCATAGTCTCGTCTGCGCTTGGCGCCGTATTTCCGTTCTCTTTCGTAGTGATCAGACGTGTTTTTGTTTTGCGCTCCGCATTTTTCCTTTTGTTTCGAATAAACAGCCGGAGTTTTCCTAACTAAATTCTAAATATACTTTCTAACCAGACAACAATCTGGAAACCTATTCATTTACGCGAGTGCATGCCTTTTGATTTGTGTTAAAATATTATTTAACTTTTTATTTTTCGTCGTCGGCTTGTGTTTTGTTGTGTTGTTGCAGTGAGTGAGTATTGCATTGCAGTCCGCTCTCGTCTGGTAGCTTTTGTTGTCTTATCACTCTCTCGCTATCACCTCAACCTCAATAACTGTTCTTTCTCTCTCGCTCTTTCAACTTTCTGAGCAATAGCGCTCTCTGCCTAGTAGCTCTCGCTATAACCGCTCTCCACTCTGCTCTCTTTTTTTTTCTTACCAATTCCGCTTTGAGCGTTGTCTGGCACATTGGTCTGATACCAATTTGTTTTGGAAATTTTTAATTTTTTTGATTTTAATTTTTCTTTGCAAATTTTCTTAAGAAAATATTTGAATAATAAAAATAAAATGGAATTCGCTGTGGTCTGCGCCAAAAAAACCTGCAAGAAGCAGATCACTCACGATCAGCCGAATGTCCCCTGCTGGCTCTGCGACAGCGTAGTCCACGCAAAATGCGCGGGATTTTCTGGCCTCGTGAGCGATGCCATAGCCAAACGTAATGGCTTGCATTACAGTTGCGAGGCATGCCGTGCGGTGGAGAAAGACATGGTGGCTTTCATGAGGCAGACGCGGAGTGGCTTTAAGGAGCTGACCGTTGGTTTCAAAAACCAATACGATCGGCTCGGATACAGATTTCCCGCCGCCGGAGATAAGTTTTCCGCCAGCGGAGAGACGTAATTCGTCAGCAGAGATAAGTTGTCCGGCAGGGGATATAGATTTCCCGCCACCGGAAAAAAGTTTCCCGCCAGCGGAGAAACGTAATTCGTCTGCGGGGTAAATTGTCCGTCTGGGGATACAAATATCCCGCCGCCGGAGATACGATTTCTGCAAGCGGAGAATCGTAGTTCGTCAGCGGAGATAAATTGTCCGCCACAGGAAATAAGTTTTCCGCCAGCGGAGAGACGTATTTCGTCTGCAGAGATAATTTGTCTGGCAGGGGATATAAATATCCCGCCGCCGGAGATAAGTTTTCTGCCAGCGGAGAGACGTATTTCGTCAGCAGAGATAAGTTGTCCGGCAGGGGATATAGATTTCCCGCCACCGGAGATAAGTTTTCTGCCGGCGGAGAAAAGAAGTTCGTCTGCAGAGATAATTTGTTTGGCAGGGGATGTAGATTTGCCGCCACCGGAAATAAGTTCTCCGCCAGCGGAGAGACGTACTTCGTCAGCAGAGATAAGTTTTCCGGCAGGGGATACAGATTTCCCGCCGCCGGAGATAAGTTTTCCGCCAGCGAAGAGACGTATTTTGTCAACAGAGATAAGTTGTTAGGCAGGGGATATAAATATCCCGCTGCCGGAAATAAGTTTTCTTCCGGCGGAGAAACGTAATTCGTCTGCGGGGTAAATTGTCCGTCTGGGGATACAAATTTCCCGCCGCCGGAGTTAAGTTTTCTACCAGCGGAGAATCGTAGTTCGTCAGCGGAAATAAATTGTCTGCCATCGGAAATAAGTTTTCCGCCAGCGGAGAGACGTAATTCGTCAGCAGAGATTGTTAATGTTTTTTTTTTTTTTTTTTTTTTTTTTATTGGGAAAACAATTTATATTTATAAAATAACAATTATGGCTAGTGAGGGGGGGGGGGGGGGGGTGTCCGCTCCCGCGGGACTGCCGCTAGGCATTACTTCGCGGTGCGGGCTGTGGGGTCATCTTTCTGGCTTAGTTTGGCCGGCTTCGCTCCAGCCTGCGCAGCTCCTTGATCACGCTTGCTGCCATGTAGGCGACCGCGTTCCAAGATTGCTCATCGGCTAGCATCTGGTCGGTGAGGGTGTCCACACTCACTTCTGCAAGGGTCTCCCCTAGCCTCGATCGTTCTTGCGAGAAGCGGGGGCACACAAAGAAGACGTGCTCTGCATCCTCGTCGACTCCAGGCCCGCAGCAGCTGCAATACGGGTCGTCAGCACGCCTAAAGCGGTACAGGTACTGCTTGAAGCAGCCATGCCCAGTCAGCAGTTGGCCCAAATAATGGTCCATTTGGCCGTGCCTTCTTCGCAGCCATGGGCTAAGCTGGGGAAGGAGACGTCTGGTCCACCTCCCTTTTGTCGCTTGGTCCCAGCGCCGTTGCCACTGGGCTATAGTGCGCTCTCGCCGCTCGCTGGCTACCTCCACTCCGCTCTGTCGCTCTGCTGCCAGGAGATCCAGCGGGAACATGCCTGCCAGAATAAGTGCGGCGTCTTCAGACACCGTCCGGAAGCAGCATGTGACCCTCAGATTGTTAATGTGTGTATGTGTGTGTGTAGGAAGCTGGGTTGCATACGGTACATAAACCGTCTACAGTTTGGTCGTCGCAACTAGAACTTGAACCAGTTGGACTGCGGAGTGGGTATCCTACGGTGCGCAAGTGAGGATCTGAAGACACAGCGACAGCCTCTGGTGATTGCGATGGAAGATGAGTGACAGGCACCTATGGTACTGTTTCTGATACTGATTTTTATTGAACAAATGTATCTCCTATAGCTATATCCTATATATATAGCTAACAGTGGTACTCTTATTCTATGGGAAGGAACGCACAGGCTCCTTGTGAGTGTATTTTTAGATTGGGTACACTTACTCTGTGCGGGGGTTATATTTCAATGTATTTACTTAGGAACTTGGCAGCAATAAAGTAGATAGTTTATTGCTTGATCCCTTTTGGTGGGTTCGAGTTTACAAGTGCTATTGTCTATTCTTAGTTGATAATGTATTTTTCGTGTCGTCATATTCAGTTACATGAAATGACATGAACAATTTTATTTATGAGTATATTCCTAATATTCATTAAATACATGTCTGTGGCTGAACATTCTCCCGGCCGTTGAACTGGTGTTCAGGCGAGCAGGGGGTATAGGCGGTGATGACATGGCTGGATCGAGATTTGATGGCCTTGGTTTCCATAGTTGATATTTCTCCCGGAAAATGAAGGCAATGATCAATAAAATTAATATTGCTAGGGTTGCGTAAGCAGCGAGTTGATGGTGCTGCACGGTGGTGAGATGGTGTGGCAGCTCGTGATGATTGATGGTTGATAACCAACGCCAACGCATTGGAGGAAGATTTTCGTCCTTCACCAGAACGAGGTCGTTCTTGCAGATGTTTTGCGCGGGGGTACACTTCGCGCCAACGGCTCCAAAATATTTGTTTGACTCGCTGCCAGCCATCCATACGATTGTAGTTCAGCTTCGCTAGGTCAGGCTCGAGGATTTGCTCATGGGGGCCGCCTAAAAGCAGATGAGCAGGAGTCAAAACGTCTAAATCATCAGGATTTTCTGAAAGCGAGAGCAAAGGGTGATTGACAGATCAGAGTGCGCAGCTCGTCGAAGCTAAGCACAGCTGGTCCAACTGAGCGGTACGGATATTTTGCGGTCTTCACGGCCGCTTCCCACAACCCGCCAAAATGCGGAGAGCGTGGTGGGATGAAACGCCAGTCGATCGAGTCAGCCAAGCAGGATTCATGGACCTCCTTCATATGCGGTTGGCTCAGACAAAGCTTCTTTAGCTCCAGAAGCTCGTTCTTGGCCCCAACGAAGTTTGTCGCATTGTCCGACCAAATTTGACTTGGCCTTCCTCGAGTGGAACTAAAACGCTTTAGTGCGCCTAGAAACGATGCGGTGGTCAAATCCTTTACGAGCTCCATGTGTATAGCCTTAGAAGTGAAGCAGATGAATACGCTAATGTAGCACTTGATCGGAGGCCTCGTGCGGATTTCTGATCGGTAGAAAAAAGGTCCACAGTAATCTACTCCAGTGACTTCAAAAGCTCGAGATTTTGCCAAACGTTCCTTAGGTAGATCTCCCATGATGTGTTCAACCATGCGCGGCCTAGTCCTGAAGCATCTCACACATTTGCTGACGACCCTTGACACTGCTTTAACACCTGCAATGGGCCAATATTCCAGCCGAATTTTGGATAGCAAGGCGCGAGGTCCGGCATGGAGGTTTCTTTCGTGATATCTTATCAGAGCAAAGGTAATGGAATGTCCATTTGGCAGAATGAGCGGGTGCTGAGCGTCAAATCATAGCGATGAGTTGCCAAGACGACCTCCAACTCTAAGTAGTCCAGAATGATCGATGAACGGGTTGAGCGAACTAATAGAACTGGATTTCATGACTTGATCATTGCGCCGAATCTCCTTTATGTCCATCCACAAATTTGCCAGCTGAATGTGTCGAATTAGAAGATGCATTCCTTGCCGAATATCAGAAACGGTGAGTCCTGGATGCCTAAGACGATGTATAAATTTATGCATGTAGGCGAATGAGCGCTGCATGCGAAAGAATGAATTCGCAAATTGGCATCCGGACGTGAGATCGGCATGTGGAGACGTGATTAGCAATCCTCTCTTGCGAAGCTCCAAAGTTGCTATGTTGTTAGATGGAGATACAGGCCACTTTTACACAGTTTAACTGTCCATAGTTGAACTCTAAACATTAAATATTAAACATAAAGGAGATTCGGCGCAATGGTCAAGTCATGAAATCCAGTTCTATTAGTTCACTCAACCCGTTCATCGATCATTCTGGATTACTTAGTGTTGGAGGTCGTCTTGGCAACTCATCGCTATGATCTGACGCTCAGCACCCGCTCATTCTGCCAAAGGGACATTCCATTACCTTTGCGCTGATAAGATATCACGAAAGAAACCTCCATGCCGGACCTCGCGCCTTGATATCCAAAATTCGGCTGGAATATTGTCCATTGAAGGTATTAAATCAGTGTCCAGTGTCGTCAGCAAGTGTGTGAGATGCTTCAGGACTAGGCCGCGCATGGTTGAACACATCATGGGAGATCTACCTAAGGAACGTTTGGCAAAATCTCGAGCTTTTGAAATCACTGGAGTAGATTACTGTGGCCTTTTTTCTACCGATCAGAAATCCGCACGAGGCCTCCGATCAAGTGCTACATAAGCGTATTCATCTGCTTCACTTCTAAGGCTATGTTCGGGCCAGCCGCTGAAGAATAACCGTAAATTTAACATTATTATTGTATGAGCAGAGAGAGCCGCCTATGTTGTAAAACGTTGGCTTTCTGCAGAGCTGCTGCGCTCTCCCGCTAAAGGGGCTCTCTGCCGCCGCCACTTCGGCAATTACTTTGATCTGCTGCCGCCACTTCGGCAATCACTTTGATCTAACGCCGTCGTCTATAGTTTAGTTCTATGCTAACCCCTCTGCGCATTGGTTGCATATCGATCTCGCATAAATTTTATCTGGCCATAGTAAGCGATCGGCTTCCGCTAAGCCACCAAGATTAAATACGAATTATAAAGTTTAACCCAAAGTCTCTTTTCATTTTTGAAACACATAGGTGCCAAAAAAGCTTGGCATCTCAAATATTGGTGACCCGGACGTGATATAAAACCATTGCTTAATCGCGTTCCGTTAAAACACTTATTAATTATACAATATTTTGTTGTTGGGTAGTTTAACTAGCAACAAATTCATTTGGGTGCACGTTGAAAAACAGTTTAAAGTGCAAATTCAGTGAGAGTGCGGCTGGAATATTTATAGACAAATTCCGGTACTTTAAGCATCGAATCGCTCATTCTCTGCGCAGCTGCAGCCGCGGTTCTTGACTTTTCGTGTCTTGCATTCTCGCTCTCGCGTCTATACATCGTCGCTTAAGCGGTATTTCATTTTCCGTTGTTATGTCGAATTGCACAACGGTTAACATGGACAACGATCCGAATACAGGCGCGGGCGGAAATATTGTGGTGGCTGATTCCAGACTGAGTCTGTATAAGCGTAAGTCAGTCATTTGTAAACTTTTAATCGCACGGTTTTATTATATGTTCTTCTTTCTTGATCGTCGTATATGAATGAATGTGTCTTGGCATATCGATACTTGTCCTCGACAAGTGTTTTGGCATTGGTATTTCTTATAATACTATCGATGAGTAAATCTTAAACTAATATTCAAATCTTATAAACTGATATTCATATCTTACATTCGGGCAACCTGACTACAGATCGCCCACGATCTACACACTAAGGCATACAGTTGGTTAAACAAATCTTATACACTCTACCCAGGGTTTAAGCCTTGCTGGTTCTAGTATACTTCGGAATGGCATTTGCGTCAACTGACAGTCCTCAATGTCGACAACCTCATAACGATCATTATCCAATACTCTATTGATCTTGTACGGTCCTCGATACTTTGGTGCGAACTTCTTATTGATCCCCGGTGTTGTGTCCACATGCCGGACTGCTACATAGTCACCAGGTTCATACTTTAATGGGGCTCTATGTTTATGGGCATACATCTTCTCATTTCTTTTCTGCGACAACCGTATGTTCTCACTTGCTTTTTCTCTTATAGTTTCCAACTCTCTAAGTTCTGACGCTAACTTCTCCTCTAGGAATTCGGTTAATTCATCTACAACGGATCCTTTCTGGGGTATTCCAAATAACAATGTGTTAGGTGTCTTTTTCGTACTGCTGTTAACGGAGTTATTAATGGCGTGCTCTACCTTGCTCATCAACCTATACCAATCGGCTTGCTCAAGGGGCTCTGACAGTTTTCCTAACATAGGAGTAAGAACACGATTCACCCGCTCCACTTGGCCATTCGCCTGCGGTGCACCTGTAGCTACCTTAATGTGCTCTATCCCTCTCTCCTGCAGAAAACTAGAGAACTCTAACGAGGTGAAACAGGTCCCACGATCTGATATTATCCTAGTAGGGCGACTATAGAAATCAAAATATTTACTTAGGGCATACTTCGCTTCCCGCGTGCTGGTACTATTAACTGGGAACAATTTGACAAACTTAGTGAATGCATCTATTACCACAAGGATGTGTTTTCGCTTAGATCTAATACTCGGCAACGGACCCAAATGATCAACATGTAGGGTATGAAAAGGAACACACGACTTTGGGATACTATGGAGCGTTCTGTTATGGATTGTTTTAGGCATCGAGTGTAGTATACACGGTAGACAGTTTCTGATGAACCTTGCCACTTTACTTCTCATTGACGGAAACCAGTAGGTCCTCAAAAGGTCACTCACGCACTTCTCTGCGGCCAGATGTCCGAGTTTTTCGTGTGACCGCCCTATCAACTGCTCTTCCATACACATTGGTACATAGAAACTGTTCGGAGCAGAACCCAGCCGATTAGCTGCTTGCCAAATAGCACCTAATTCTTGGCCCTCAGCCGCTTATTTTGTTTGTTACTTATGTCTATGTCACTCATTTGTTTGTTAAAGCTTTGCGCTTGCTTGCCCTGCTAAACGCTCTCTGCCAGCTCGCTCTTCGCTATCTCCGCTTTGTGTCTGCCTGCCGACGTCGGCCGAGCGAAGCTGCGCTTAGCGATCGGAGCGGCAATGTAAAGGGCAGGCAAGCCTCACTTGCAATTTGGATGTCACGCATTAAAGAACATATCGCAATTTTATTTCTGCGCCGAGTTTTATTTAATTGAAATAATTAGTCGGCCGATTGGGGATAAAAACCATTATCTCCACAGAAACATAGTTTGTTTTCACAACTCCTCTTGTAAACAATACCATCTATCATTTCAAAATCTACTTCAGTTCCATCCTCTAGCATTTTTCGAATCCTAACTACTCCTTGTCTCGCATCTGTTCTGTTTGCAATATCAAATCAACATCTTCTGGCGTTGCACCTACTACCCCAACTATCAATGATTTTAGTAATCTTTCCTCCTGAAACTCTAACTTGTCCCTCTCTACTGTATCCTCAACACATTTTTTCTCTTTATCTGAATTCCTACTACTAATGTACTTTACTCCCCCCACCACATCGTTAACGCTTCCTCTACATTGGCTCAAATCTCTAATTTCAATCTTCGATCCATCCTCTTCCCTATATTCACTATTCTCTATGTTATCTCTACAATCACTACCAAGGTTCTCTCTATCATCAGACTTCCACCTATTTCCCAATCTACTTCCTACTGCACTTGATTCTCCACACTCAATCGCAGGGTTCTCTACTTTACTACTACGCTCTCTACTGATATTTAATTCTCTACACTTAATCACAGGGTTCTCTACGGTACCTCTATGTTCACTACCAGGGTTGTCTCTACTTACACTATTCCTTGTATATTGCTTTCTACTCTCATCTTTTTCTAAATTAGACTTTTCTAAACCGTATTTGACTCTATAACCATCCTCTAACACATTCGTCACTTGATCTTGTCTGCTCAGCGCATCAACGTGCGCCATACTGGCCCCAGGTCTGTGCATAATGGAGTAATCATAGTTCTCTAACTCTAGGGACCACCGTGCTATCTTAGGACTAATTGATTTTCTGGTTAACGTCTGTAATAACGAATTACAATCCGTGATTATTTTGAAGGACCTATGCTCCAAATATGCTCTAAAACGCCTTAATGCATAAATTATAGCCAATGTCTCTAGTTCGAAACTATGATAACGTGATTCTCTTTCTGTTGTTTTGCCAGAATAATAGGACACAGGGTGCATCTTCCCATCATCTTGTCTTTGCATCAGTATTGCGCCATAACCGTATGAACTTGCGTCTGTATGTAATTCCGTTTCTCTATTTGGGCTAAAAATGGCTAATACCGGAGGATTTGCCAACGCATTCTTAAGAGTTTCAAACGTCTTCACCTGTTCTCTATTCATGGGAAACGGACCACCTTCTTTTAACAACTGCACCAAGGGCTTAGCTGTCGTCGCAAATGACAACATGAAACGTCGAAAATACGAAAAGAATCCCAAGCATGAGTGCAGTGCTTTTACATTTTGAGGGACTGGGTATTTTTTCAAGGCCTCAATATGGGAATCACTAGGAACTATTCCGTTTTGCTTAACTTTATACCCCAGGAAATCGATGTTTTGGATTGACAAACCTACACTTTTTTAGATTTATCTCTAAATTTTGCTCGCTAAACCGAATGCATGGTCTTTTTAATATATCCATGTGTTCTTCAACTGTTTTAGTCGCTACTAATATATCATCCATGTACACTACAATGCTTTTGTTCTTAATAAAGTCTCTCAAGAGCTCCGAAATAAATCTTTGAAAAATAGCGGATCCATTTTTTAACCCAAAGGGCATTCTCAAGTACTCATACTGTCCTTACGGTGTCACAAACGATGTATACGGAACTGATTTTTCTTCTACGCCTATTTAATGATACCCACTTTTCAAATCTATAATGAAAAAACAGCACTTGTTTTCTAAAAACTCAAGACAGTCCTCAATAAGGGGCAATGGGAAATTATCTTTAACAATTCGTTTGTTCAGACCACGGTAATCGACACACATTCGAAGTTCTCCTGATTTTTTTTTTCAAGGACCAACGGGGAAGCATAAGGAGACTCACTATGACGGATTACTTTTTTTTCTAACAGATCATCTAATATTTCAGCTACTTTCTCTCTCTCATGGTAGGATAAACGACGCGGAGTACAATGAAATGGTGTTGTTTCTGTTACACGAATCTGCATCTGATACTTTAGTAGTGCTTTAAAGTCAAATTCTTTGTGTAAATAGTATGTCTTAATAACTTCCCTACACTTTTCTGCAAGAGTGGGGCCAAATTCGAAGCCTACGTTAATATGTTCCTCTTCATCAATCTCTACCGACGCACAAAAGTTACTGAATTCGTCGCCTTGATTCATATTCTCGATGACCATTTTGTCATTCCTTGAGTTTTCTTGTGTCTGATTTTTAAATGGATTAGAACGTTTGATTAGCTCGCTTCTTTCTGATTGATTACCATCTAACTTATCATATAGTCTGATGTTAATATTATTTTTACTTTCGGTGAATAAAGACGCGCAGGTTAAACTAATAGCTTTTTGCTTTAACGAACTTAATGGTGTGTGTTGCTTCGCATTGATATTTTTCTTATGAACTAATTTTACTTCAATAACTTTAAGGGCATCGCGTCCCAACAATACCGGCAAAGGCAGCATGTTATCATCTACGATGTTTAATAAAACGATATATTTCTTTGTGCAAAATTCAATATGGCCCTTAAATTTTCCCCATATGGGAATTGGTTGTCCTCCTAGTCCATAGTATTTCCTAACTTCATTATAGGCTTCAACTATAGCCGACTTCGGTATCAAAGACTTATGAATAAAACTTACAGGGCTACCTGTATCAAATAGACTAAAAATACTGACGCCTCTTTGTTCACCAAACGGAAGTCATAAAGTGATTAACTGGACAGCCGCTAAATCGTCGTTGTTTTTTTCTCCTGGTCGCTCCTCATCTTGAACTGCAGCTACCCTAGTGGCCATCTTTCGTTTCGGGCACTGCGAATATAGGTGGCTGGTACTCCAGGAGCTCTTCTGACCTTATCATAGGTGACCATCTTGTCACGCAACTCGTTGAGTGTGCTGCAGTATAGCATGGATGCTGTCATGCCCGTCTTGTCCTGCAGTCCCTCTACGATGAATTTGACCACAACGCTCGTGGCCTTGTCTGCCTGCGACGCTATGCTGCACATGGCGACGAAATATTGCAATGCGCTTTCATTATTTGCAATTTTCCGTGCCTCCAGTCGCTTTCCAATGTCCCACGCTGTCACTGTCTGCTCAAAGACGTTGAGCAATTCTGCTCGCATCAATTGCCAAGTCAAAGGCGCCACATGGTCGATGTACGCCTTCGCCGATCCGCCTAGCAGCTGCTTTGCTAATATCCAGCATTTTGACTCGGATACACCATGGAAATTCATAATGTCCTCAAAGTTACTTATCCAACTGGTTACAGCCTGGTCGTCATCTCCAGAAAATGGACGTATCAACGCCTCAATGTGTGTCAAGTCGATGCAATCTCTCGGCGTTTCCAACTCCATAGCCTCTTTCTCCGTTTTCAATATGCTTAATTTGAGATCAGCTAAGCGCTTGCGAGAAACGTACAATTGTTCCAACTGCTGCAAACGGCGCGATTCTTCTTCGTATTCATCTGATCGCATGGTCAATTTCGAACAAGCGTTGTCTTGTCGCGGCATGAATGCTTCTCGAGCCTTCTGCACATTTTCACCATATTCTTCTGGCGCCGCTTTTACTGCGTGTTGTGCACTACGGTTGTCTCTATCTATCTCGCGCTCAACCGGGACTGCAAAAATGTCTGCCTGCATAGTCTCGTCTGCGCTTGGCGCCGTATTTCCGTTCTCTTTCGTAGTGATCAGACGTGTTTTTGTTTTGCGCTCCGCATTTTTCCTTTTGTTTCGAATAAACAGCCGGAGTTTTCCTAACTAAATTCTAAATATACTTTCTAACCAGACAACAATCTGGAAACCTATTCATTTACGCGAGTGCATGCCTTTTGATTTGTGTTAAAATATTATTTAACTTTTTATTTTTCGTCGTCGGCTTGTGTTGTGTTGTGTTGTTGCAGTGAGTGAGTATTGCATTGCAGTCCGCTCTCGTCTGGTAGCTTTTGTTGTCTTATCACTCTCTCGCTATCACCTCAACCTCAATAACTGTTCTTTCTCTCTCGCTCTTTCAACTTTCTGAGCAATAGCGCTCTCTGCCTAGTAGCTCTCGCTATAACCGCTCTCCACTCTGCTCTCTTTTTTTTTCTTACCAATTCCGCTTTGAGCGTTGTCTGGCACATTGGTCTGATACCAATTTGTTTTGGAAATTTTTAATTTTTTTGATTTTAATTTTTCTTTGCAAATTTTCTTAAGAAAATATTTGAATAATAAAAATAAAATGGAATTCGCTGTGGTCTGCGCCAAAAAAACCTGCAAGAAGCAGATCACTCACGATCAGCCGAATGTCCCCTGCTGGCTCTGCGACAGCGTAGTCCACGCAAAATGCGCGGGATTTTCTGGCCTCGTGAGCGATGCCATAGCCAAACGTAATGGCTTGCATTACAGTTGCGAGGCCTCAGCCGTGCGCCGCCGAAAAATTGACTCCGACCACTCCAAGTGTGCAGCAGTTGATCTCGTTTGCCACTCCAAAGGCAACGAAAGCTGCTGGCGATGCAGATTCGGTAGCCGAATTCATCGCCTCGGAGAATGTGCAGCCAAGTACGTCTGCTGCGTCCGAGTCCGTGGTGTCCGCAAGTTCACTAGTTGTCCCGTCTATCCCGATCCCACCAGTAAATAGACGTTCCGGACCTCCGGATATTGACACCACAGGTACTAGACCTGCGGTGACTAAACCACTGGTGGGAGTCCCACCAAAACGACAAGTTTTTGTTTCACGGCTGGCCCCTGACCTCACTTCTAATGATGTAACTGCTTTCATTCAAAGAAAAATAAAAGCCGTGGGTTTAAAGGTGGAGAAATTTAACTTCTCTTATGCCAGGGAGATAGCGTCGTTTAAGATAAGCATCTCCCCAACTCAATTTGACACCATTTGCTCCACCAAATTTTGGCCGGAGCATTTGGTGGTGAAGGAGTTTAAGGCTAAGAAGAATAATAGGCCCCCCATATCGCTTTCCAGCGTGCCACCCTCAACCTCAACTTCCTCTTCCTCAACTTCCCGTCTTGCTCCAACCTTTCCAAAAAACTAACTTCTCTTTTAGTAACCTATCAGAATGTAAGAGGCTTGCGTAGTAAGCTCAGCATTCTTTTCCGGGATAGTGTTGCATTTGCTTCCCACGTTATTGTGTTTACTGAAACCTGGTTAAAGCCGGACATTCTTAGTTCCGAGGTTTTGGCAGGTCGGTACACAACTTTTAGAAAGGACCGTTCGTCTCGACGTGCAGGAGGGGTTCTAATTGCAGTGGACTCTTACTTCACGTCAGAACACTTCACAGTCCAAGCTCAACAGGAACTGGAATTCCTGTGTGTAAAACTGATTCTTCCCGCTTTCGCTATATTCATTACTTGCTCGTATATCCCACCTTCTTCGGATATTTCAATTTATGAGCAGCACTTGTCCGCTTTAACCGCTGTTGCTTCCTCGCTATCTGATAAAGATCGTATGATAGTTCTCGGTGACTTCAACTTGCCAGGAACTGTTTGGTCTTCGGTAAACGAGTCTAGTATCCTAGTGCCCATGTCACGACATGACTTTGTTGACGGCTTGCTTGACCTGTCTCAAGTCAATCATGTGAAAAATTCCTTGAGTCGATTGCTTGATCTATGCTTTGTATCGGATCCGACCATAGTGTTGTTAACCCGAGCCCTTCCGCTCACTATACCTGAAGACGCCTACCACCCTACTTTCGAGGTGTCGCTAGACATAGGACCAACTGTATTGGATCGGTCGAGTAGACTACCTGAACGTGTCCGCTGCTTTCGTAAAGCCGAGTTTGCGAAGCTTAATAACCTAATTAGGGATTTTGATTGGTCCGCTTTGTACTTGTGCACTGATGTCACAAAAGCCACAAACATTTTTTACAATGCTCTTGGCACATTTTTTGATTCTTGTGTCCCGCTTTCTTGTCCGATTAGATCTGGAAAACCCCCTTGGTTTACCAAAGAGTTATCCAGTCTAAAAAACTTAAAATCAAGACTTTATAAAAAATTTCAAGAAGTGGGTTCTCCTACTTCTCACTCTCGTTATGTAATAGCTCGGTCAAACTTTTCAGTTCTTAATGCTCAATGCTATAAGAACTACCTATCTCGTTGCAGGATACGTTTTTCTCAGGACCCTAAACAGTTTTACTGCTTCGTAAACAGTAAGCGTAGAACGTCCGCACACCCATCCTCGCTATCATTTTGTAATACGTCGGCAAATAATGATCAGGCAATTGCCGATCTTTTTGCCCAGTTTTTCCAAACTACCTATTCTGAGGAACGCTACTCTGGTCAACCGTACCCATACGGATTACCGAGGTCGAACGGCATTTTCAGTCCCTTGTTAAATGAGTATTCCCTACTTCAAGATCTTCGACTAGTTAAGCCGGTGTTTTCACCGGGTCCAGACGGGGTTCCAGGTTGTGTACTCAGGTACTGCGCCGAGGCTCTGTGTGGACCATTGCTTAAACTATTCACCATGTCCATTGATTCATCTTGCTTCCCCCCAATCTGGAAGGAATCGTTTATAATTCCTCTCCATAAAAAAGGTAGTAAGTCTGATGTAAAAAATTATAGAGGTATAGCAAAGTTATCCGCTATTCCCAAATTGTTTGAGAAGGTTTTAACTCCGCACTTGCAACATCTCTGCAAGTCACTTATATCTCCAACTCAGCATGGATTTATAAGGCGGCGATCAACCACCACGAACTTGTTAGAGTTTACCTCTTTCATTATTAAAGGCTTTCAAGGTAACTTACAGACGGATGTTATTTACACCGACTTTAGTAAAGCATTCGACTCTGTAAACCATTCCCTTTTAGCACATAAACTTGACCTTTTAGGGTTTCCGCCCAACCTCCTGAGATGGATTTCTAGCTATCTTTGTTCTAGGTCTCAAAGAGTCCTCTTCAAAAACTCCCTCTCTTTACCAGCAAAGGTTCCTTCGGGAGTACCACAGGGCAGCCATCTAGGACCCTTACTCTTCACACTCTTTATTAATGACTTGCCTTCAGTAATAACATACTCTCGAGTACTTATGTATGCGGATGATGTTAAACTCTGTGTCCAGTACAAGGACATTTCATTTCATTCTCGCTTGCAATCCGATCTCAATAGCTTTCAGTCATGGTGTTGTGCAAACTTGTTACACCTTAATGCCTCGAAATGCAAAGTTATGACATTTCATCGTTCTAACCCTTTGTTGGCTCCCTACACCCTATTTGGGGGTTCTCTTGAGAGAATTACCCTGGTGGATGATCTGGGTGTTATGTTAGATCCCAAGTTAAAGTTTTCCGAACACATTTCTACCATGGTAAATAAGGCCATGGGCGTGCTTGGGTTTATAAAGAGGTGGTCAAAGGAATTTGACGACCCCTATATAACAAAGACTCTCTATACCTCGCTTGTTCGTCCGATCTTAGAATACGGCTCCTGTGTATGGTGCCCTCAGTACAAAGTACACCAGGACCGTATAGAATCAGTACAGAAAAACTTTTTACTCTTTGCTCTGCGGGGCCTTAACTGGGATGCGGGTGTAAGACTCCCATCTTACTCTAGTAGACTATTATTAGTAAACCTCCCATCCTTAGTTAACCGTAGAAAAATGCTTGGTGTGATATTTATGCACAACTTGATCAGGGGTGACATAGACAGCCCTGATCTGTTGAGCCGCATAAACTTCACGATTCCTATTAGACTGACTAGAAACTTTATACCGTTGTTCCTTCCACTTTGTAGATCGAATTATTCCTTGCATGAACCGTTTAGGGTCTTATGCTCGGATTATAATTCCCTCTACCATATTATATCCTCCACTAATTCTCTTCCTCTTATTAAATTACTAATCCTTACACACCTTTCTAGTAATTAGTAATTGTAGTGGTATTTGTATTTTGTATTTTATTGCATGCTTAATTTCTTAATAAGTTTAGTGCTAATTTTCCTCGAATGTTAGTATAATATCTATCTTTCTTGCATGCTCGCGTTTGGTTCGGCTACGCACCGCGCGTCATGCGGCAGCGCCCCTCGGTCGGTTGGGCGGGAGGAGGGCTGCGTTTTGCCTGGGATCCGCGCGTAACAGCCTTCTGCTGGTGTCACACGGGCCACTTGACGGTGCAGTAATTGCATCGCCTCTTGATAGATGCAGTCATTGCATGTCAACGTCCAAATTTCCTAGCTCATGCGTGTCTTCCATGATTTTTTTCACTGCTGTACGTAATTGGTGTATGTTGGCATCTTGATCAAAATATACGTTTTGCCTACGCAATATATCGCTAAGTTCACTTTTGGTTTTCGCTCTTATGTCTGCATAGTTCATCGCAGAGTTTTTTTTTTTTTGGGCAAACCCCACACCTGATATGTAAACTTTTACTCGCACGGTTTTATTATATGTTCTTCTTTCTTGATCGTCGTATATGAATGAATGTGTGTTGGCATATCGATACTTGTCGAGGACAAGTATCGATATATCGAGTACATTGGTATTTCTTATAATACTATCGATGAGTAAATCTTAAACTAATATTCAAATTTTATAAACTGATATTCATATCTTACACATTATATGATCGATTGCACAGGCTTGGCGAATCCTTCGCGGGGAATAAAATCGATAAGCTGACCGCCGCGGAAGTCGAGGTCAATAAGGGCCATAATGAATTGGAGGCTCTCGATCAAAACGAGATTGGGAGTGAGCTGCGCGAAATCTTCGATACTCTTTTCATATCGTTGAAAGCTGAGTTGCTGGCTGCTGTTGAAGTAAGCCTGTCACACGCCGCTGCCCATTCTACGACTCTGCCAAGCCATTCCGGACATAGTACCATCATCATGGCTCACAAGCAGCGACTTCCTGAGCTGAAGGTGCCTAAGTTTTCTGGTGGATATGTCGAGTTTTCGGATTTTATGCCAATGTTCAAATCGGTGATTGAAGCGGATGCGGATCTCAGTGACATCGAGAAATTCCAGCACCTTCGCTCTTGCCTCGCTGATGCGGCTTTGGATTCAATTCGATCGTTGGAGCTCAGCTCTCCAGTGCCAATTATCGTGCGGCTCTGGATATACTTAATAAACGCTTTAATAACAAAAGACTTGTTTTCCAGGCACACATCAAGAAGATTCTTGGGCTAAAGAGGGTAAACTCGCCTTCTGGTAAAAGGCTTCGGGAGTTTTCGGATGCAGTCAATTTACACATGCGAGCGTTGCAGACATTGGGAATTGCTGAGGAGATTTCATGATTCATGGTCATCATGCTGCTGCAGAAGTTGGATTCGAAGACGCAAACCAAATGGTCGGATGCTATACCTACCGCAGAAGAATTCTTCGAATTCTTGCAGCAACGCTGCCAGAAAATGTAGCGATTGGAATATGCTACAGCGACACACGCTAGTAGCGATCAGGTGGGAAAAAACCATTCCTATACGCAGGTTAAGAAAACGTTTGTAGCTTCCAACTCTTCCGCCGACCCGTCTGTATGCGTCTTTTGCCACTCAGCGGGTCATGGAATATACTCGTGCAAGATATTCGGAAACCTCTCACCGTTGCTGCGCCACAAAGAAGTGAAGAAGTTTCCCTATGCTTCAATTGCCTAAAACCGGGGCACCGGACCCACGCATACAATAGTGGAAAATGTCGAGTATGCGGCTGTAGGCATCATAGTTTGTTGCACTTCGATAGTATACAGCCCACAACACAAAGCTGCGCAGGTATTACTCCTCCCGATCCGTTGCTCAAAATTCAGCTAGCAGCTCGTCTCTACCTTCGTACACCTCTCTTGCTGCCCAAGGTCTTCACTCTGATGTCGTGCTACTACCGTGGTTCTCGTGAAGAATCGGTCTGGCGTTTTAGTTCCTTGTCGTGCCATCTTAGATTCAGGATCGCAGCTGCATCTCGTCACATCCAGGTTCGCCCAGCAGCTTCAGCTTAGGAGAACTCAATCGTCTGCACTTGTGTCTGGGCTGGGCGATACCAGCGTTTTTACTGAGGGATCAACCATAAGCATTTGTACAACTACGCTTACTGCTCTCATCGCCCCCACGATTACCGATTCTCAACCAAGTATGACAGTAAATGTATCCGATTGGAGTATTCCATCTAACATTCAGCTCGCTGATCCTGCATTTTTCAATCCTCAACGGTTTGATATTCTCATTGGTGCGAGCGTTTTTTATGATCTCCTCTGAGTAGGGCAAATCAAACTCACCGATGGACTGCCTCTTCTGCAGAAGACCCGGCTTGGGTGGATCGTATCTGGCGGTGGACAGAAGGTATCAAGCTCGGCTCTTTTGGCAACGCACAATTGTCCAGATTCGATAGGTTGGATAAAACTCTTCGTATATTTTGGGAAGTCGAGAATTGTGTGGAGGCTGGGTTGAATACCAAAGAAGAAGACGATTGTGAAGCACATTTCGTAAGCCACCTTTCACGGTTGCCATCCGGGGAGTATGCAGTTCGTCTGCCGCTAAATAACAATACTGATCGTTTAGGAGAATCTTATGCTCAGGCTTATTGACGGTTCATCAGTCTGGAGCGAAAACTGGAGCGTAATCCTACACTCAAGGAGCGGTATTCCGCCCTTATGAGGGAGTACATTGATTTACATCATATGCACCAAGTCAACCCTGATTCCCGTAGCCTCTGCTAATATTTCTTGCCTCATCACTGTGTCCTAAAGGAGGGGACAGTACGACGACAAAACTCCGTGTCGTTTTCGATGGATCCGCAGCTAAATGATGTGATGATGACAGGCCCTGTTATTCAGCCTGCATTGTTTAACATATTGATTCGCTTTCGAACATATCCTATGGCGAGATTCCATCGAGTCCGAGGTTCAAGTCTACACATTAGACACCGTCACATACGGGACGAGGGCTGTATCATTTTTAGCGGTCCACGCAATGCACCAGCTGGCCATCGACGAGGGTGAGTCCTACCCTCTTGGCTCAGCTGCTCTGCGGCAGGAATTTTACGTGGATGACCTTATTTCGGGCGGTAATTCGGTCGCACAGGTCATGGACAAGATGCACCAAACATCAGCTTTACTGTCCCGTGGTAACTTTAGACTTAGGAAATGGTGCTCCAGTCACCAGGAAGTACTTGAGGGAACCCCTGAAGATGACATAGAGAAGTTCCTAAAGTTTAATGATGGAAGCGACATAGCCAAAACTCTCGGCTTAGCGTGGGACCCTGATTCGGATCAGCTTCTTTTTGCCTTGTCCGCACTGGATACAAACTCAAAGCCATCAAAGCGGTCGGTTTTATCTACGATTGCGCGGTTCTACGACCATCTTGGATTGATAAATCCAGTCATTGTCAGGTACAAAAACTTCCTTCAGCAGCGTTGGAGAGAAAATTTGGATTGGGATGAAAGCCTACCCTCAGCGTTGCATTCAACTTGGATGGACTTGAGAAATAGTTTGGCAAGCATTTCTCGGATCTCATTTCCTCGCTTGGTTCTTCGTTCTCTTGTGTCTACAGAAGTTCACGGATTCTGTGATGCCAGCTTAGAAGCATATGGCGCTTGCGTGTATGTCGTGTCCAGGGAAGCCCAGTCTTCGAGCCACGTTTTGTGCTCAAAGTCGCGAGTGGCGCCGCTAAAGACTATATCGATTCCTAAGCTGGAATTAAGTGGAGCCCATTTGCTTGCGAAAATCATGCAGAGCGTAAAGGACATGGGAATCTTTACAGGTCGGTTCTATTGCTGGTCGGATTCGTCAACAGCATTATCTTGGATTAGGGACGAGCCAGCTAAATTTCAAGTTTTCGTGGCAAATCGAGTGGCTTAAATCAGGAGTTGACGGCAGCCATGGAATGGCGCTATGTTCCCACATCTTTAAATCCTGCTGATATTCTCTCGAGAGGCTTGCTTCCCAGCCATCTTATCCAGTCACGCCTACATGCATAACTTTATACATCGTCTTAGGCATCCAGGACTCACCGTTTCTGATATTCGGCAAGGAACGCATCTTCTAATTCGACACATTCAGGTGGCAAACATAAACATAGCTGGATGGACATAAAGGACTTAATCTGTTGAAAGACTAGCTCCCAACGGGGGGAGTATGTTCGGACCAGCCGCCGAAGAATAACTGTAACTTTAAGCATTATTATTGTATGAGTAGAGAGAGCCGCCTATGTTGTAAAACGTTGACTTTCTGCAGAGTTACTGCGCTCTCCCGCGAAATGGGCTCTCTGCCGCCGCAGTTACTTTGATCACTTTGATCTAACGCCGTCGTCTATAGTTTAGTTCTATGCTAACCCCTCTGCGCATTGGTTGCATATCGATCTCGCATAAATTTTATCTGGCCATAGCAAGCGATCGGCTTCCGCTAAGCCACCAAGATTAAATACGAATTATAAAGTTTAACCCAAAGTCTCTTTTCATTTTTGAAACACATAGGTGCCAAAAAAGCTTGGCATCTCAAACAATAACCATACCTTAAAATCGTTCGCGCAGAATTTGGTGCGCCCTCTTTTATGTTGCCGTTAATCCTTATACGAAAATTTCGATTCTCATTTCACCTCGATTTCAATGAGTTTTTATCGTTTAAGGCATATATTCAGCCAGGCTCCGTTTTCCACATTCACAAAAGTGTTCTGATTTACTTTTGAATACACATAAATTGGGGTTTAAACGTATTCATGGTTTCATGCAAGGAATAATTCGATCTACAAAGTTGAAGGAGCAACTGTTTACAATTTTTAATGTCTCTAATGGGAATCGTGAAGTTTATGCGGCCCGACAGATCAGGGCTGTCTTTGTCACCCCTGATCAAGTTGTGCATAAAAATCACACCAATCATTTATCTACGGTTAATTAAGGAATTAAGGTTTACTGATAGCAGTCTACTAGAGTAAGATGGAAGTCTCACAACCGCATCCCAGTTAAGGCAGAGCAAAGAGTAAAAAGCTTTTCTGTACTGATTCTATACGGCCCTGGTGCACTTTGTACTGAGGGCACCATACGCAGGAGCCGTATTCTAAGATCGGACGAACAAGCCAGGTATAGAGAGTCTTTGTTATATAGGGGTCGTCAAATTCTTTTGACCACCTCTTTATAAATCCAAGCACGCCCATGGCCTTGTTTACCATGGTAGAAGTGTGTTCAGAAAAATTTAACTTGGGGTCTAACATAACACCCAGATCATCCACCAGAGTAAGTCTCTCAAGAGAACCACCAAATAGGGTATAGGGAGCCAACAAGGTCCAAGAACGATGAAATGATATAACTTTGCACTTTGAGGCATTACTGTGTAACAAGTTTGCACAACACCATGACTGAAAGTTATTGAGATCGGATTGCAAGCGAGAGTGAAATGAAATGTCCTTGTACTGGACACACAGTTTAACATCATCCGCATACATAAGTACTCGATAGTATGTTAATACCGAAGGCAAGTCATTTATAAAGAGTGTGAAGAGCATGGGGCCTAGATGGCTGCCCTGTGGTAATCCCGAAAAAACCTGGTGAAGAGAGGCAGTTTTTGAAGGGGACTCTTTGAGACCTGGAACAAAGATAGCTAGAAATCCATCTCAGGAGGTTGGGCGGAAACCCCAAAAGGTCAAGTTTATGTGCTAGATGGGAATGGTTTACAGAGTCGAATGCTTTACTAAAGTCGGTGTAAATAACATCCGTCTGTAAGTTACCTTGAAAGCCTTTAATAATGAAAGAGGTAAACTCTAACAAGTTCGTGGTGGTTGATCGCCGCCTTATAAATCTATGCTGACTTGCAGAGATGTTGCAAGTGCGGAGTTAAAACCTTCTCAAACATTTTAGGAATAGCGGATAACTTTGCTATACTTCCATAATTTTTTGCATCAGGCTTGCTACTTTTTTATGGAGAGGAATTATAAACGATTCCTTCCAGATCGGTCCTCACAGAGCCTCGGCGCAGTTCCTGAGTACACAACCTGGAACCCCGTCTGGACCCGGTGAAAACACCGGCTTAACTAGTCAAAGATCATGAAGTAGGGAATATTCATTCAACAAGAGACTGGGATAACCAGAGTGCCTTTCCTCAGAATAGGTGGTTTGGAAGAATTGGGCATAAAGATCGACCATTGCCAAAACATTATTTGCCAACGTATTCCAAATATAGTTTATAGTTTAGTTCTATGCTAACCCCTCTGCGCATTGATTGCATATCGATCTCGCATAAATTTTATCTGGCCATAGCAAGCAATCGGCTTCCGCTAAGCCACCAAGATTAAATACGAATTATAAAGTTTAACCCAAAGTCTCTTTTCATTTTTGAAACACATAGGTGCCAAAAATGCTTGGCAT
This sequence comes from Drosophila pseudoobscura, assembly GCF_009870125.1. Lineage (NCBI taxonomy): Eukaryota > Metazoa > Arthropoda > Insecta > Diptera > Drosophilidae > Drosophila > Drosophila pseudoobscura. The sequence goes on from NC_046680.1 coordinate 1,130,816, forward strand.
CTCAAACAATAACCATACCTTAAAATCGTTCGCGCAGAATTTGGTGCGCCCTCTTTTATGTTGCCGTTAATCCTTATACGAAAATTTCGATTCTCATTTCACCTCGATTTCAATGAGTTTTTATCGTTTAAGGCATATATTCAGCCAGGCTCCGTTTTCCACATTCACAAAAGTGTTCTGATTTACTTTTGAATACACATAAATTGGGGTTTTCACATTCCGCAAGATTTATTCGTTTTCATAATGCAAACATTTTCGTTGACGAAATGAAAAGTAAACGGCTTTTTATACAACGAAACGAACCTTAATTGCGAAAGTAAAAAAATAGATCACCTATTGATGCATTAACATAAACTTGACACCTATATCAGGGTAATTTAACTTTAGCTTTCTTTATAAATAATTTCATTTTAACCCAACCTCAAATTTGGTTCGGAAAAAATTGCCCAAACGAAAACGAAACGTTTTGGCTGAAAACGTAATCCGCAAAAGTAAGTGAAAAACGGAGCCTGCCTGATTATTTTTTTTTATTTTAGCAATGTAACATAATTATAAATTAAAAGTTTAAAGATGAGGTGGATTTATTAGGAATCTTTTCAAATGTATTTCCATTTTGTATACCTCTACATCGTTTTACATAGCAGGAATTTGGTTGTACATAAGTTATTATAGAATTAATTAGACCCATTAGACGATTTCGTTGAACAATTACCCCCTAGAATATATATAGATTTGTTGGCATCTCGTTCACTACCATAAATTTTTCCTGCTTTTTTAGCCATTGATCCTAAGAGATCTTGCGACATTTTGTGTGCTGATCTCAAAGATGACGCCCATTCCTTTAATCCGATTTCATCCTGAAATAACATTATTGGTATTTTTACAATAGTATAACATATAATAATTTGGAATTTCTTACAGAGTTCGTTAAAATAATCCTACCATCTCGACTACCATCATTTATGCGTATTTGAATGCAATTTTCGTTTTTGTGTAAAATAAACTCAGATGAAATGTCCTCCACTTGGTCCATAAATATTAGTTCTGGTTTGTTATTTCCGCTCTCCGAATGCAGTTCCAATCTGATATATATATAAAGAAAACATATTAGAATCAGTTAAAATATAGGCTTGTTTCGTTTTCTCAAAGTATGAAATAGATAAGCATTCCTTATACACCACAAAATTTAATGAATTATACGAGGCGTGGACAAACTACAAGAAAAACGAGGGGGAACGTTGTGAGTTGCTGCGGACACCGCAACTCTACAGTTATACCCGATACTTAGTCAGTATGGCTCTCCTCCGGCAGACGCCGCTAATATTGAACGACACGACAAAGAGTGCATGCGAGAGAGACAGAAAATCAGTCTGTGCGTGACGTCGGGCGCTGCGTAGCCACTGCAAATTGATTTCTTGCTTTTGGCTACAAAAATGATCCGATCTGATCCAGATTCAGCAATCTGATAGATATGGTCATTATCTATGATTCTGCGTTTTTAGTTTACTCGAATCTGCAATATTGTGGATGCAACAGATTTTCGTCTTTTGTGATAGTGAGATCTAACAGAAGTGCGGATACCAAATTTGGTTACTCTAGCTTTAATAGTCTCTGAGATTTGTGGTTGCCCCAGATTTTCGTCCTTTGCGGGGGCGGAAGGGGGTGCGGCGAAATTTTGACACAAAACGGTCAAGGTCCGATATCACAGGAGTGTGGATACCAAATTTGGTTGCTCTAGATCTTATGGGTTCTGAGATCCCTGAACTCATATTTTGCAATTGGCAAAACCGACCATGAAACCTGTGTGTTAGAGTGAGACAGAGCGAGAAAGAGTGAAATTTTTTTCGTGATTCTGGCTATAATAATTATACGATCTGGTTCAGATTTTGCACTCTAGAAGATCTAGTCATCGTCTACGATTCTGCGTTTTTAGTTTTCTCGTATCTTTAAAAATGTGGATGCCACAGATTTTCGCCCTTTGTGGGGGCGGAAGTGGGCGGGGCAAAGTTTTGAAATATTTTTGTAGCAATGACATATCACAGAAGTCTGGATCCAAAACATCGTTGCTCTAGCTCTTATAGTCTGTGAGCATTAGGCGCTGAAGGGGACGGACAGACGGACGGACGGACAGACGGACAGACGGACGGACGGACAGACAGACATGGCTCAATCGACTCGGCTATTGATGCTGATCAAGAATATATATACTTTATGGAGTCGGAAACGATTCCTTCTGGACGTTACACACATCCACTTTCACCACAAATCTAATATACCCCAATACTCATTTTGAGTATCGGGTATAATAAGGTGGCAATTCAAAATAACTGCTCTACTTGACAAACTAATTTCCGTCTTCTCCAACACAAATGTGGACTAAGGCTGAGGGGACGATGTCCTACCTCTGACGTACCCACCCTGCCTGAGATCCGGATCCGAGCATATGCATGTGATCTCCGTGCCACGTGCAACAGTCTCCTTGCGCACATTTATTCGTACTTATTCCTTACCCCCATTTTAAACACTTAGCCGTTCATTCTATTCTTTATATGTTTCATCTTAAACGTATTCATGGTTTCATGCAAGGAATAATTCGATCTACAAAGTGGAAGGAGCAACTGTTTACAATTTTTAATGTGTCTAATGGGAATCGTGAAGTTTATGCGGCCCGACAGATCAGGGCTGTCTTTGTCACCCCTGATCAAGTTGTGCATAAAAATCACACCAATCATTTATCTACGGTTAATTAAGGAATTGAGGTTTACTGATAGCAGTCTACTAGAGTAAGATGGAAGTCTCACAACCGCATCCCAGTTAAGGCAGAGCAAATTCTTTTGACCACCTCTTTATAAACCCAAGCACGCCCATGGCCTTGTTTACCATGGTAGAAGTGTGTTCAGAAAACTTTAACTTGGGGTCTAACATAACACCCAGATCATCCACCAGGGTAAGTCTCTCAAGAGAACCACCAAATAGGGTATAGGGAGCCAACAAGATCCAAGAACGATGAAATGTCATAACTTTGCATTTCGAGGCATTAAGGTGTAAAAAGTTTGCACAACACCATGAAAGTTTTTGAGATCGGATTGCAAGCGAGAATGAAATGAAATGTCCTTGTACTGGACACACAGTTTAACATCATCCGCATACATAAGTACTCGATAGTATGTTAATACCGAAGGCAAGCCATTTATAAAGAGTGTGAAGAGCATGGGGCCTAGATGGCTGCCCTGTGGTACTCCCGAAAAAACCTTTACTGGTGAAGAGAGGCAGTTTTTGAAGGGGACTCTTTGAGACCTGGAACAAAGATAGCTAGAAATCCATCTCAGGAGGTTGGGCGGAAACCCCAAAAGGTCAAGTTTATGTGCTAGATGGGAATGGTTTACAGAGTCGAATGCTTTACAAAAGTCGGTGTAAATAACATCCGTCTGTAAGTTACCTTGAAAGCCTTTAATAATGAAAGAGGTAAACTCTAACAAGTTCGTGGTGGTTGATCGCCGCCTTATAAATCTATGTTGACTTGCAGAGATGTTGAAAGTGCGGAGTTAAAACCTTCTCAAACATTTTAGGAATAGCGGATAACTTTGCTATACCTCTATAATTTTTTGCATCAGACTTGCTACTTTTTTTATGGAGAGGAATTATAAACGATTCCTTCCAGATCGGTCCTCACAGAGCCTCGGCGCAGTACCTGAGTACACAACCTGGAACCCCGTCTGGACCCGGGGAAAACACCGGCTTAACTAGTCAAAGATCATGAAGTAGGGAATATTGATTTAACAAGGGACTGAAAATGCCGTTCGACCTCGGTAAACCGTATGGGTACGGATGACCAGAGTAACTTTTCTAAACATTATTTGCCAACGTAATCCAAATTGACAGCGAGGATGGGTGTGCGAACGTTCTACGCTTACTGTTTCCGAAGCAGTAAAACTGTTTAGGATCCTGAGAAAAACGTATCCTGCATCGATATAGGTAGTTCTATAGCATTGTGCATTAAGAAGTCGGAGAACAAACTTCTTGAAATTTTTTATAAAGTCTTGATTTTAAGTTTTTTTAGACTGGATAACTCTTTGGTAAACCAAGGGGGTTTTCCAGATCTAATCGGACAAGAAAGCGGGACACAAGAATCAAACAATAACTTTGTCGCTATGCACACGAATACGGCAATATATCCCTTATACGATTTCTGCCCCCCGGTTTGTAGAGCATCGGATATGGTAAAGCCCACCTCTGTATTTGTAAACGGGTGCGGCATTGTAGCTCTGTGTTTCGGCAGATTTCCCATAATTTGTTCTGCAGTATTCTGTAGATACCTAGCACAGGTGACACACTTTTTAAGATTTTTCTTTTATCAATTTTTTAGCCCAAATATCAAAAACTTTCGCTGGATATAGTTTCGCATCGAGTTAATTCCACCGTGCAATTTTTCCTTATGTGCATTCTTGATAATTAAAGACGTTGTTCGGTCAAACTCCTTTAAGGAACAAAAGTACTCGCTTTGCTCTCGCCGTTTTCGCTTAATTTTATTTTTCGCTTGGCACCCACAACGCATTCAACGGCGCTTGCATTCTCGGTTCGTTCGCTTTGCAGCTACCTGCTTTGGTCCATCGATCTCCGCTTTGAAACTGCGCTCATCTTTGCTGCTCTCGCTCTCACCATTGGATTTGTGCTTTAGCTGCTGCTGCTTTGCTGCGTTTTTTGTTGTTTCCTGCGTTATTTTTGTTAGCTTTAGTTCTGTGTCAGCATAATTACACTACACAAAATGACGACGCTCGAGGATTTAAATCGCAAACGGAGCAATATAAAACAAAATATAACTCGGATCAAATCTGTGGTAGATGCTAAATCGGGAACCCCGATATGCAATGATGAGCTTCGCTATCGGTTAAACAGTCTAGAAACGTATTTCAAGAATGTTTTAAATGTCCAAGCTAATATTGAAGACCTTGATCCGAATGATGAAGGACGGGCAGATTTGGAGGATACATACATAACAATCAAGCTATCCATAAAGGACCAAATGGGAGGAGACCTGAACGCTAGCATTCTTGCGCCGGAAGTCATGGTTACCAAGGTTGTCGCTGCCCACTTTCGACGGAACATATGCAAACTATAAGAATTCCATTCACTCGTTCGAGCAAAATGTTGTGCGTGAGTCTGGATTGTCCAATATAGAAAAGTTTAATTATTTGCTGACCTGCCTCACGGGGCCGGCATTAGTTACAATTCAGGCATTCCAGATTACAAGCGAAAACTATCCGAAGGCCCTAAAAAAACTCAAAAGCCGTTTTGATAATCCTACTCATATTTTTAGAAGGTATTGAGGCATTGTTTGCACTACAACCTGTGGAAAAGTCAAACAGTCAGCAGCTTCATAGCCTAGTGGATAAGGCATCCGCTATCTTAAGCTCGTCGGAGTCCATCGGCAAATTTGATAATATGCTATGGTTATATATATTATAATGGAAAAGTGTGATCAGCAAACTCGGAACAAGTGGAAGGAATCGCAGGACTACAAAACTCTGCCAACCAGGCTAGCATGCACACATCTTTTGGAACGCCACATTCGTCTGGAAACTCGGCTGGTACTTCGCCACAACGAAAGGCTGAAACCAATAAGTCAAGTCATCATTCATCTTTGCATCACTCTCAGCCGCAACAGCCACCCCAATCATCAGCAGGACAATCTTCAACTACTGAACCGATACTCCAACCAGGGCAACCCTCCTGGCAAACGGCCATTCAGTCTCATCAAGCTGCTTCACACTCTTATATGGAGATCGCAGCAGATGAACAAATTTTTGTTGGCAACAGCTATGGTTTTGGTAAAGGATGCCACAGGTGAATATAAACTCGGTAGAGCGTTGCTTGATTCATGTTCTCAGGTTAATTTTAGAACCGAAACAAAACTTCGCCTTCGTCGTGAAAGACACCACATTGGAATTCGCAGTATAGGAGACTCCCTTACTAGTTTGAAGGCTTTGAATAGACTACCTCTATTAAGTCACGTACTTCTGGCTATCAGCTCACTCTCCAGTTTGGAATTACATCCCATATTGCCTACCAGCCAGATAGTGAAATCGACATATCGAATTGGAACCTACCTGCCAACACTCCATTGGCTGACGAATCATTCTATAGGACTAAACGTATTGATCTGATACTGGGAACCGAAGGCTTCTATGGAGCCCTAGCTATTGGCCAGATTCGCAATGGTCCAAATCTTCCCACTTTGCAGAAGACTTGGCTTGATTGTTGTTGGGGGGTACCAGCGCCAACATAACAGACAGCCACCGTTGTGCTTAGCGACTGTAGAAGAGTCGATCGACAAGCAAATTTGGAAAGTGGACTCATTTGTCGATCCAAGCGCTAGAATTCTCCCAAATCATCGTCGCTGTGAGGACCATTTCAGGGACACAACACATCAGGATGCCAGTGGGCGGATTGGCGTTCGCTTGCCATTCCAAGAAGATCTAACTTGTCTTGGAAGTTCCTTCGATACAGCTCGATTTTTTGCCATTGAGAGACGTCTCGCTCGTCTACCGGAAATTCGCTCGCAGTATATCTCGTTCATGCAGGAATATGAAAGTCTCGGCCATATGTCCCTTGTACCGAATCCTAACTTGGAGTAACCGCATTATTATATACCCCACCATTTCGTTCTGAAAGCAAGCAGTACCTCGACAAAGCTCAGAGTTGTCTTTGACGCGTCTTGCCGTACAACATCTCAAAGGTGACTTAACGATCTACTTTTAGTCGGCCCTACCATTCAGGATGAGTTTCACTTGCAATTGCTGCGGTTGTAGCGAGAATCTCCAAATACGGATCTTCACACCCACCAACTCAATACAGTAACATATGGGACTGCGTCCGCTCCATTTCTCGCAGCTCGTAGTTTGCATTACTTGGCTGAGGATTGTGAGGATGCATGGCCCTTAGGAGCTGCTGCTGTTAAAACTGCCTTTTATGTTGATGACCTTTTGTGTGGGTCTGATGATATAGACACACTCCTCAAACTAAAAACTGAAATCACATCAAATCTCGCTCGTGGTCATTATGCTCATTATGCAAGTGGCATTCAAATCATCCAGGCCTGATGAAGATGAATCTACCAAGGAAATAAACATTTTAGAAAACTCAGTCAGCAGCACACTCGGCGTAACTTGGCATCAACAAAGTGATGCATTTAGTTTCACATTCAATCCAAAGGAAGTCTATCCCACTACCACAAAACGAACAATTTTTTCTACTGCGTCGTCGCTATTCGATCCAATCGGTCTGCTATCACTTTTAGTCATTGTCTCTAAGATCATTCTTCAGGAGTTGTGGCTTTTGAAACTCGACTGGGACGAGTCTGTCCCCCAGAAGTTAAGGAGCATTCAAATACATGGATTTTGCGACGCATCGATTCAGGCATACGGCTGTTTATGTTTGCGCATGGAGAATTCGCTTGGACAGGTCACAGTGAAATTGTTCACTTCTAAGTCAAGAGTAGCACCTGTGAAGAAACATATACTTTCTCAGTTGTATAACAAAGTCAAGGCCATATTCAGCAAACACACTATCACATCTTATTTTTGGAGCGCAGTCACCTTATCGACCTTTGTTGAAAATCGAGTGTCCGATATTCAGGATTTAACTTCTGATGAAAAATGGCGCTATGTGCCAACACATCAAAACCCTGCTGATATTCTGTCGCGAGGCTGTAACGTGAGCGAGTTGATCAAGTCTCCATGGTTTTCGGGTCATACGTTTCTAGTCAAGGATTCTAGCCCGCCACTGCTGGAAAACTTGATGTTGACATGGATGGGTTAACTCGGAGAAACGGAAAAGTTTGTTCGCTGCCGTACACGAGACAAATAATAACCTCAACATCGTCGATAATATCAGCTCGTACACTCACAGTCTTCGTCTCATTGCTTGGATGATTAGATTCATAAGGAGATGTCGGAAGCAATCGACGTTTACCACAACATCACCGACGCCAGATGAACTTCGTTTTGCTTCACATTGCCTTATTTGGAATTTCAACAATATATTTCAACAAACTCATTTTGTAGAGGCCATCCGTTTACTTCAGAAACAAAAACCATTAAAAAGCAGCTTAAAATTTCTTACTCTCTTTTTAGAAGTCGTGAACGGAGTCGAACTTATCAAGGTTGTTGGACAATTGGACCCCAGACCTACCAAACGGTCAAAAACATCCGTTGCTGCTGCCGAAGCAGTCCAAATTTGTATGGAACTATATTCTCCATTTGCATTTTCGGAACTATCACGCTGGACCTAAGCCTTAGTCGCTCACATTCGGTTGGAGTATTGGATCGTTAACGCCAGAGACTTGGCACGTCGAATTGTCCACTCCTGTGTACACTGCGTTCGCTACAGACCAAAGCTGCTAAAACAACTGATGGGCTCATTACCGCCTACGCGACTCGCTCCGGCTCGACCCTTTGAACGCTGTGGAGTTGACTTTTGTGGACCCATCAACACATATCTACGCATTCGAGGAAAGGGACCTACAAAAGCATACATAGCCGTGTTCGTTTGCCTTCTCACCAAGGCCGTTCACATCGAAGTAGTCTCTGATTTGTCAACAAACGCATTGAAACGGATGGGAGGTCGTCGCAAGCTGCCGACAGACATCTTCTGCGATAATGCCACTAACTTTGTAGGGGCATCGAATCAACTGCAGGAACTAAAAAAGTTTATGTTTTTAAAGCAGACCCAAGATGAAATCTATAAATTTTGCGCATCAGACTTTATTAATTTCCATTTTATTCCCCTCAGGGCACCTCATTTCGGAGGCCTTTGGGAAGCGGCAGTCAAGAGTGCAAAGGGGCTGTTTAATCGTACGCTGGCCAACACCAGGTTCACCTTTGAAGAGTTGAGCACTGTCGTCGTCGAGATAGAATCGATCCTCAGCTCGCGCCCGCTATCGCCGCTTTCGTCAGACCCAAATGACTATAGCACTCTCACGGCTGGTCATCTCTTGGTTGGCGAATCATTGCGATCACTACCTGAAAGGTCCCTCGAGAATATCAAGCTGTCAAGTATGGACCGCTACGATGCGATTACGGCCGTCAAGCAACGGTTTTGGAAGCAATGGTCTGCTGACTACGTCAACGAATTGCGATCGCGCACGAAGTGGACAGCACCCTCAACGAACCTCACCGAGGGCACGTTGGTCATCATCCATGAGGACAACCTGCCACCGCTACGCTGGAAAGTAGGCCGAGTGCAGTCTACTGTGCTTGGGAAGGATGTACTTGTACGGGTGCTGCACCTCCGCACTGCAAATGGAACATGTTGCAGGCCAATACACAAGTTGGCAATTCTTCCGGTGGGTTGAAAGCAGTCCTTTCAACGGGGCCAGGATGTTCGGTCAAACTCCTTTAAGGAACAAGTATTCAAATGACTTTCGTAAAATAGAGAGCCTACGCTCACTTTTTGTATTTACTCTCACCATAATTGTACTAAATTCACCACTGTATTCTCTCTCTTATGCCCAGTACTCAAGCACTAAGATTTGTAATAAATAGTTATTGCCTAATGCTCAACTGAATCGACTTTTCGCTTTCATATATAGACTTTAATTCGTTTGCAAAAACTTGACACATGACGTCTGTGTCACATCTAAAATAAAGGAATTCCCAGTTGGAGTTTTGCCATCTCCCTCCAACTCGTAACAATCCATCTCTATCTAAGAACGGATTTAAGCTAAATAGTTTATTTTTTGTTTATATTTCCTTATTAATTACGCTAGCTATTTCGGATCTGAATTGGATAAACCTCAATACATATGCAATGACTCTTTCTAGTTTATTCATACACGAATATTTTTGTAATAATTCATAAAAAATATTATTTTTATACCCGATACTCGAAATGAGTATTGGATATATTAGATTTTTGGTAAAACTGGATGAGTGTAACGTCCAGAAGGAATCGTTTCCGACCCCATAAAGTATATATATTCTTGATCAGCATCAATAGCCGAGTCGATTGAGCCATGTCTGTCTGTCCGTCTGTCCGTCCGTCCGTCCGTCTCCTTCAGCGCCTAGTGCTCAAAGACTATAAGAGCTAGAGCAACGATGTTTTGGGTCCAGACTTCTGTGATATGTCACTGCTACAAAAATATTTCAAAACTTTGCCCGCCCACTTCCGCCCCCACAAAGGGCGAAAATCTGTGGCATCCACAATTTCGACGATACGAGAAAACTAAAACCGCAGAATCGTAGAAGATGACTATATCTTCTAGAGTGCAAAGTCTGAACCAGATCGTATAATTATTGTAGCCAGAATCAAGAAAACAATTTCACTCTTTCTCGCTCTGTCTCTCTCTAACACACAGGTTTCATGGTCGGTTTTTGGCAATTGCAAAATTGGCCGACAACTGCAGTGTCGGCACCTGTCATCAGGTCGTCCATATAAAAATCATTCTATATGATTTCCCTAGTTGCTTGATTTTTGCAATTATCTGCTATTGCAACAAGCACCCTGGTTGCTAAGTAGGGTGCTGAAGCTGTACCGTACGTAACGGTTGTAAGTTTATAATTTTGAACTTTTCGTTTGGATTATCCCTCCAAATTATATGCAAATATTGTTGATCGTCTTTATCAACATTAATTTGCCGGTATATTTTTTCAATGTCCGCAGATATTACAAGTGGCCATTTACGCCATTTCACCATAATATCGAAGATATCTTTTGGGACTCTTGGTCCAACCCACATGATATCATTTAAACTTTTATTGTTTGTGGTTTTTGCTGAAGCATCGAAAACCACTCTCAGCTTTGTCGTTAGACTGGAATCTCTTATGACTCCTCGATGGGGCAAATAATATTTCACATTTTCTTTGGACTCTACCATATGTCCAAAGTTTTTATATTCATGTATGAACTTTACATAATTTTCCTTTAATGTTTTATTATTGCTATTATTAGTGCTCGCACACATGTTCTTCTACGTCATTCTTTTCACTTTCCAATTTCCAGAACCATTCTAAGTTCTTAACTTCAATTGTTGTCTCCACAATATATTTATCACCTTTTGATTTCATGATTCATCAGTTTCGGAAGAATAATTGCTTCAATAGTTAGAGGACATTTATTATAATCACGAGTTTCTACCGATAAAGTAACTTGGTACTTTGAAGTGCAAGAGTCTGTAGATGACACTCCAAGTACCTCGGTTTTCGCTCGTTTTCGTACCAAGTTTAATATTTGCGCAGCTTCTTCTCAAATTATGGTACATTGCGACTCACAATCAATTAGAGCTCTAAGGTTTTGATAGCCACCATTCTTTGACCTTGCTTTTATAAGTGCTGTGTCTAAGAATACTTGTTGTTTTCGTAGGGAATATGGAGCATCGCATCATGACGTTTTTTTTACAAATCCTACATACAATTTCAGAAAAGCATTTCTTAGACCTATCATGCCTACAGCATTTTGTGCAAAGGCGCTGTGTTTTAATAATCTTAATTATAATCTCTCCCTAATCTTATAGCATTACATTTTTTATTAAATGTATTGACTCATTTATAGAATCAGCGGCCCAGTTAAAAGGTGAGTTACCATACTCCGTGTCTCACCCTTTATCGCGATTTTGAAATAATTTAATTTTAGAGATATACTCAGACTATCTCTGTTATGAATTAATTCACAGAATATTTGTGAAAAGACGTCCCACTCTTTTTCTTCGCCAGAGAATGTGGGTAATTCTACTTTTGGAAGATCAGGCAAATTCTCGCTATTTTCCTCAGCTACAGTTTGCATCCTAACTTCTAGGTTGCTTAACATGCTTTGAAACTCCTTAATTTTTGAGCTCAGTTTTTTTTACTGAGGAACTTAATTTTGTCCTTTCTAAACTCTCCCAGTCTAGCCTGATCAAACCTCTGCGTGGTTTGCACTAAATACGCCTTCAGAATTTCCACTATTCTGTCAATTCCCTCAGATACTTTTTCTATGCTATTGTCAATTTTGGGCTCTATGTCTTCCTTTAAAGTTCCAGTCTCCACTGATTGAAACTTTTCTATTTCTACCTGCCCTTTCGTTAGGGTTTCATTATTTTTAGACTCTACATACTTTTTATGTATGTCCTCTATATTTTTTAATCGTGTTTTCATACTGCTGTTTCTTATAGTAGTCATGATCGACTACTCCATATGTTACTAGTGCAGAACTATTGCCTGCAACTTAAGGTCTCCTAACCCTTGGATTACATCGCTGGTCAAATGACCAGCTTCAATCTTCTTAATCTCCCTTGCTATCGCAGCTTGAGCCTCTAATAGATGTTCCGATAACATCTTACTTTAATTTGTTACTTATTTAGGCTTAAAAACAATTTAAAATATCGGACCTAGCTGATGAATTCTGCTTCTGTTGTTGTCGTTACTGCTGCTGCTGAAATCGCTGTCACTGATCTGATCACTTTCGCTGTGGTCGATTCCGTTGTCGCTGCCGCTAGTTATTTTGCCACTTGTATTTTTTTCAATTGCTGGCCATTGAAAACTTTCGGATGTTTCGGATTATATTTATTAATTTTTTTTTTTCGATTTTCCGGTCTAAAAAACATCACCGTCTCAAAAAAAAATGTTATTTTCAATTACAATAGATATACATATGTAGTTATCTATTAAAAATACGGCTGTCCAGCTCGTATTTTTCCAAATTATTTATTGAAATTTTCGTTTTATTAATTTATTCTATACTCTCCTACAGGAACGAGATCAGAATTTTTTATTTTGCTACCTTTAGCTGTCAGTTAACTAAACACTGCTCATTCTCAAAGGAGCTGGCTTAACTCCGTACTCTTATCCCAGTGGGGAAATAACGGAGAGTCTCGAAGGACCAAAATGTTAAGATCTTAAAAGAAAAGTCTAGACATTTGCGAGTTGAGTTGTAAATTCAAACTAAATTTTATTCTTAAAATCAGAGCCTTGAATGTGATTTAACATCGAGGTAGGGGGTAAAATTTTGTATTTTATAATGATTGTTAGACCTACACAAAGGATACATTTTACTTCGGGTGTCTATTTGAGTGCATGGTTACATTAGTGTTATTTTAGGACTGTACAATAATATTTTTATGTTTAAACAACAGATCTATCCCAATTATTACCATACTACCATACTACCATACTTGGTTTTTATACCCGATACTCAAAATGAGAATACATTTGTGGTGCAAGTGTGTAACATTTCCACGATATATTTCTATACGTAAGTAGGGGATGGATTGGAGGGGATGTCGAGGTCACGGCCGGTGGGGATTCTTTGGTTCCGTGCTCATTCGGTAACTTGGGGGGTTCGTTTGACCGCGTCTCGACTCCTACTACATAAACTTTAAAATTTTAGAATCCCGTGACTCTACAGGGAGCGAACTCCGAAAACAACACTATGCCTATTCCGAGCATAACGGACATTAAATGGCACAATCATAGGGCGTACCCGAAAGTACTAGGGGCTTTCGTCGGCGTGTTCCAAACTTTCGCGGGCGTGAGGTCTTGCGATGGAAGTCGAACCACACGATTCTATACCCACCCTTCCATGATTTCCAGTGGTGCGAAGGTTCTGGAAATCCCTAAAATTCTTACCCTACCCCATTACGTCACCCTGTCCCTAGGAAATTATAAGTCTACTCCATGTTCATTGCTAATAAAATTCAATATATTTCGTTGTACTTCATCATAGACATGTTGCTTCAATCAAAAACTAGCAAACCAAGTTTCACTTCCAAAAATAACACAAGTATGGAACTACAATCAGCAGGCAACTCAAGAAAAAAAATTAATGGAATGAAAAAAAAATAGGAGGCTTAATCCCTAAGGAGGAAAAAATAATTTATAGATATAGGTATATATAAACGGTGGAGTATAAATAGAAAATATAGGAATATAATATAGGATATTAGAAATAAGTAAATTAGGTATGTATAAAGGAAAAAAAATAAAAATCAAAAAAATTTTCAAAAGCAGCGGGGGTCATACCAGCGATCAGCAATGGTGAGCCAAAACGAAATTTAATTAAACATTATAAATTTATTTATTTTTTTTTCTGGGTTGAGGAGATTTTTTTTTCTATGTTGGTTAGTGTATTGCTTGGCTACGTTTCCATGCAGGGAATACGAGCAATGCAAGCTTAGCAGAATTGGCACCGAAGAGAGACCGAAAAGCTTCGAGCGTGTGGAACGCAAGCGTTGCGCTCTCTTATCAGCAGCGGCTGGCCGCTGCGCATGCGTTTGAGATTTTGACGAAGACAGGCGCAAAGGAGAAAATTGAAATTGGGTCACTTACGGCTTCCATACAGTGGTCCCTCGCTGAAAGGTGCCTTTCGTTGTGGAGCTGTGGAAACCCTTTTAATGTGCCCAGGTCGTCCCAGGATTGGTAAATAGGGGGGGTATGAAAAAGGTTTTTATACCCGATACTCAAAATGAGTATTGGGGTATATTAGGTTTGTGGTAAAAGTGGATGTGTGTAACGTCCAGAAGGAATCGTTTCCGACCCCATAAAGTATATATATTCTTGATCAGCATCAATAGCCGAGTCGATTGAGCCCTGTCTTTCTGTCTGTCCGTCCGTCCGTCCGTCTGTCCGTCCCCTTCAGCGCCTAGTGCTCAAAGACTATAATTGTTAGAGCAACGATGTTTTGGATCCAGACTTCTGTGATATGTCACTGCTACAAAAATATTTCAAAACTTCGCCCCGCCCACTTCCGCCCCCACAAAAGACGAAAATCTGTGGCATCCACAATTTTCAAGATACGAGGAAACCAAAAACGCAGAATCGTAGAGAATGACCATATCTTTTACACTGCGGAATCTGAATTGGATCGTATTATTATTATAGCCAGCATCAAGAAAACAATTTCATTTTTTCTCGCCCTGTCTCTCTCTAACACACACGTAGCATAGGCGGCTTTGCTTAGAGTAAAACATTAGCGCCTAGATCTCAGAGACTATAAAAGCTAGTGCAACCAAATTTGGTATCCACACTCCTAATATATCGGACCGAGACGAGTTTATTTCAAAATTTCGCCACACCCCCTTCCGCCCCCGCAAAGGATGCAAATCTGGGGATATTCACAAATCTCAGAGACTATTAAAGCTAGAGTAACCAAATTTAGTATCCGCACTCCTGTTAGATCTCACTATAAAACCTTTATCTCAAAATTTCGCCCCACCCCCTTCCGCCCACACAAAGGACGAAAATCTGTTGCATCCACAATATTGCAGATTTGAGAAAACTAAAAACGCAGAATCATAGATAACGACCATATCTATCAGATTGCTGAATCAGATCAGATCATTTTTATAGCCAAAGGAAACAAATCAATTTGCAGTGGCTACGCAGCGCCCGACGTCACGCTCAGACTGATTTTCTGTCTCTCTCGCACGCACTCTTTGTCGTGTCGTTTAATATTAGACGCCGCCTGCTGGAGGGTAGCCATACTGACTTAGTATCGGGTATAACCGTAGAGTTGCGGTCTCCGAACTCACAACGTTCCCCCTCGTTTTTTTTGTAGTCTGTTACTTTATGATTAAGTTTTTCGCAACCCGCAAAAATAAATTCCGTTTTGGGAACTTTCACATTCACGCCTATCAAGGTAGGGCTGTGAGTCAGAGTTAAGGAAAGTTACATAGTCATATAAGTGCTCAGAAGGAACCAAAAAGAAAATTACAATTAAAACACTATGCTACGAAATCTGGGTCCGGATCCGTGGCGGCGTCTTCTAGGCCGTCGCAGACAGCGAGTTAGCTGCGCATAGGGGGGGGGGGGGTTGATCTCTATGCCCTCTATGCACTCTATGCGCGTACGTTAGATATGGCGCAAGGGTTAGGGCCGGTGGAGGTTATGTCGCCGGGCAGGTGGATGCTTCAACGACTCCAAAAGGGAAAACAAATCTCGGCCCCACACCAAGGTCGACTCCGAAGAGTACTCCCGTCAAGGGTGGGAGTTTGGTGTGGGTGGGGCAGAACTTTGGGAGAGCCGGGTGGCTACCGCTCGGGGCCAGGGCACTATGGGCGAAACAGAACCAAAACCACGGGGGCTAAGAAAAAAATCTAAATTTTCCCTACAGGGCACTTTTACATACCGGTTTTTTCGGACTTTTCGAGTGTTGGGTTCTCCTGGCAGAGCTGTGGGACGCACGGGTTTGCAACAAGAACAACACTTGCTGGCGAGGCGAGGCAAATATGCACTTTTCGCCAGGGTAGTTTCTTGCCAGTTTTCTCGGCGCACGATTATTAATTTTCGCCCGATTTTTGCGGCGCGCCCACCGTGTGGGATTTTCCCCGTTCCGTTTTATTTCTTTTCGGTTTGTCTTTGTGGCACTTATTTGGGTTACTTTTCTTTTCTTTTGGGCTTACACGTGGTCGATTTAGTTATATATTTGCTACCGAAGCGGAGATAGCCACCGGCTGCACAGATTCAAATTTTCGAAAGAGAACGTTCTGGTGCTTTTGCACTGCTTAAATAAGAGCTTACCGATCTTAAATCTCGGCAGCTCAGCTCAGCTGTTCCCTAACTCGAGCTTGCTTGCACCCACCCCAACTATACTATGCCCTGCAGCGATAATTGGCCCAAGGTTATTGCATGCGATATCCGAGCACCATAGCGATAACCTATTTTGAATCGGTATTGTCCAACCGCAACCGTTACAAGTGGATGTGTGTTACATCCAGAAGCGTTTCCGACCCCATAAAGTATATACTATATGTATAATATATATAGTATATAGAATATATACTTGATCAATATCAATAGCCGAGTCAATTAAGCCATGTCTGTCCGTCCGTCTGTCCGTCCCTATGAGCGCCTAGTGCTCAGAGACTATAAGAGCGAAATTTTGTATTCACACTTCTGTAAGATAAGATACGAGAAAATTAAAAGTGCACAATCAAAGAGAATGACCATATCTACCAGATTGTCGAATATGGATCACATTTTCTGTCTCTCCCGTACGCACTCTTTGTCGCTCAATATAGCCATACTGACTATTTATCGAGTTCTCTTCTCTCCACATCGTTCGTTCTCTTTCGTAGTGATCAGACGCGTTTTTTTTTTGCGCTCCGCATTTCTTCCTTTTGTTTCGAATAAACAGCCGGTGTTTTCCTAAATAAACTTTAATTAACTTCCTAACCAGCCAACAATCTGGAAACCTATTCTATTCCGCGAGTGCATGACTTTTGATTTCTGTTAAAACATTGTTTAACTTTTTATTTTTCTGCGTCGGCTTGTCGTTTTTGTGTTGTTGCAGTGAATTAGTACGCATTACAATGCATTGGAGTCCGCTCTCGTCTGGTAGCTTTTGTTGTGTTATCACTCTCTCCCTATCACCTAAACTTAAATAACTGTTCTTTCTCTTTTTCTCTCTCGCTCTCGTAACTTTCTGTTCAGTAGCTCTCTCTCTCTCTCTCATTAGCTACTGCTGCAACTGTTCTCCTCTCCTCCTATTAGCGTTTGTCTGGCACACTGGTTTGATAGCCATTTGTTTTGAAATATTATTTGATTTTAATTTCAATTTTTTTCAAATTTTTTAATATGGAGTTTCTGTTGTATGTGCCAAAAAATCATGCAATAAGCAGATCACCCACGATCAGCCGATTATCCCCTGCTGGCTCTGCGACAGCGTAGTGCACGCTGGATTTTCTGGCCTTGTGAGTGATGCCATATCAAGGCGTAATGGTTTGCACTACAGTTGCGAGGCATGCCGTGCGGTGGAGAAAGACATGGTAGCTTTTATGAGGCAGACGCGGAGTGGCTTTAAGGAGCTGACCGTTGGTTTTAAAAACCAATACGATCGGCTCCTAGCCATGGAGTCTCAGTTTAGCGGTTTAAAACTTCTGAATGAGTCTCCGAGGCGCAAAAAGGTCACTCCGCGGGATCTGCAAGTGCCAACCGTCACTCAGCCGTGCGCCGCCGAAAAACTGACTCCGACCACTCCAATTGTGCAGCAGTTGATCTCGTTTGCCACTCCAAGGGCAACGACAGCTGCTGGCGATGCAGATTCGGTAGCCGAATTCATCGCCTCGGAGAATGTGCAGCCAAGTACGACTGCAGCGTCCATGTCCGTAGTGTCCGTAAGTTCGCTAGTTGTCCCGTCTATCCTGATCCCACCAGTAAATAGACGTTCCGGACCTCCGGATATTGCCACCACAGGTACTAGGCCTGTGGTGACTAAACCACTGGTGGGAGTCCCACCAAAACGACAAGTTTTTGTTTCACGGCTGGCCACTGACCTCACATCTAATGATGTAATTGCTTTTATTTCAATTTGACACCATTTGCTCTGCCAAATTTTGGCCGGAGCATTTGGTGGTGAAGGAGTTTAAGGTTAAGATTCTTCTTCTTCCCCCCATAACTCTTACAAATCTTTCCAGTGTGCCATCCTCAACCTCATCTTCCTCATCTTCCCGTCCTGCTTCCACCTCTCAAAAACCTAACTTCTCTTTTAGTGACTTATCCGAATGTAAGAGGCTTACGTAGTAAGCTCAGCATTGTTTTCCGGGATAGTGTTGCATTTGCTCCCCACGTTATTGTGTTTACTGAAACCTGGTTAAAGCTGGACATTCTTAGTTCCGAGGTTTTGGCAGGTCGGTACACAACTTTTAGAAACGACCGTTTGTCTCGACGTTCAGGAGGTGTTCTGATTACAGTGGACTCTAACTTCACGTCGGAGCACTTCACAGTCCAAGTTCAATAGGAACTGGAATTCTAGTGTGTAAAACTGATTCTTCCCACTTTCGCGATTTTCATTACTTGCTCGTATATTTAACATTCTTCGAATATCTCAATTTATGAGCAGCACTTGTCCGCTTTAACCGCTGTTTCTTCCTCGCTATCAGATAAAGATCATATGATAGTGCTTTGTGACTTCAACTTGCCAGGAACTGTTTGGTCTTCGGTAAACGAGTCTAGTATCCTAGTGCCCATGTCACGACATGACTTTGTTGACGGCTTGCTTGACCTGTCCCTGTCTCAAGTCAATCATGTGAAAAATTCCCTGGGTCGATTGCTTGATCTGTGCTTTGTATCGGATCCGACCATAGTGTTGTTAGCCCGAGCCCTTCCGCTCACTATACCTGAAGACGCCTACCACCCTACTTTCGAGGTGTCGCTAGATATAGGACCAACTATATTGGATCGGTCGAGTAGACTACCTGAACGTGTACGCTGCTTTCGTAAAGCCGAGTTTGCGAAGCTTAATAACCTCATTAGGGACTTTGATTGGTCCGCTTTGTACTTGTGCACTGATGTCACAAAAGGCACAAACATTTTTTACAATGCTCTTGGCACATTTCTTTATTATTGTGTCCCGCTTTCTTGTCCGATTAGATCTGGAAAACCCCCTTTGTTTACCAAAGAGTTATCCAGTCTAAAAAACTTAAAATCAAGACTTTATAAAAAAGTCTACTTCTCACTCTCGATGTGTAATAGCTCGGTCAAACTTTTCAGTTCTTAATGCTCAATGCTATAAGAACTACCTATCTCGATGCAGGATACGTTTTTCTCAGGACCCTAAACAGTTTTACTGCTTCGTAAACAGTAAGCGTAGAACGTCCGCACAACCATCCTCGATATCATTTTGTAATACGTCGGCAAATAATGATCAGGCAATTGCCGATATTTTTGCCCAATTACTCTGGTCATCCGTACCCATACGGTTTACCGAGGTCGAACGCCATTTTCAGTCCCTTGTTAAATGAATATTCCCTACTTCATGATCTTCGACTAGTTAAGCCGGTGTTTTCACCGGGTCCAGACGGGGTTCCAGGTTGTGTACACCCTATTTGGTGGTTCTCTTGAGAGAATTACCCTGGTGGATGATCTTGGTATTTTATTACACGCAAAGTTAAAGTTTTCTGAACACATTTCTACCATGGTTAATAAGGCCATGGGCGTGTTTGGGTTTATAAAGAGGTGGTCAAAAGAATTTGACGTATGATGACCTCAGTAGAAAGTACACCAGGACGTTTAGAATCAGTACAGAACAACTTTTTAAAACACTTTGCTCAGCGGGGCCTTAACTGGGATGCGGGTGTGAGACTCCCAACTTACTCCTTAGTTAACTGTAGAAAAATGCTTGGTGTGATTTTCATGCACATCTTGATCGAAGGTGACATAGAAGGCCTTGATCAGTTGAGCCGCATAAGCTTCACGATACCTATTAGACTCACTAGAAATTATTTATTATTCCTTGCATGAACCGTTTAGGGTCTAATGGTCTTATAATTTCTCACATACTTTTCTCGTAATTAGTAATTGTAGTGGTATTTGTATTTTGAATGCATGCTTAGTTCTCCTAGTAATATATTTATTTATTTAATTAACAATTATCTGTTAATCATGGTACTTAATTACAAAAGGAGGAAAGATGAGAAGTTACAAGTTAGTTAAATTAAGGGGATTATAAATATTGCATGCTATTAGTTTAAAGGATAGTTCAGGGGATAAGGTATGACAGAAGGAGTTATAATTATGGCATGTTCATGTTCATGTTCGGCATAATTAGACCTACATATGGGTAAGCGGATTGGCCTAAAAGTACGGGTAGGTCTAGATTGGACGGCCAAATCAATCTGACCCAAGAGAGTTTGGGAGTCAACAATCCCGAGAAGAAGCTTGTGCACGAACATTACTCTTCAGTTGCAGAAATATGCGTAATTAATAGTTTATAATACCCGTCGGCATAGCACAGTGACACCGTGACACAGTTTTCTATTTAACATGTAATATAATACCTCACGACAACACACTAGGCACTGCAGTGAGTTCTTCTGACATTGCACTCTCTCCGCAGAGGGCGAAGACAGCGGTGCAATTGCTGACCATCAAAATGTCGCAATTGCCCACCAGAAACTAAAGTTATCCGTAATACACAAAACATACATTTTACAAACTCAGCACTTTTGTACCTTTTGTTACCTATAAATAAGAATAATTTGTATTAATAAAATCAGTATCAGCAACAGTACCATAACTGCCTGTCACTCATCTTCCATCGCAATCATCAGAGGCTGTCGCCGTCTCTTCAGACCCTCCCTTGTGCACCGTAGGATACCCACTCCGCAGTCCAACTGGTTCAAGTTCTAGTTGCGACGACCAAACTGTAGACGGTTTATGTACCGTATGCAACCCAGCTTCCTACACACACACACACATTAACATTTGGTGACCCCGACCTTGGTCATCCTTTCAAGCTGTCAGACAAGCTACAGTGAAAGGATTCGATCTGGACATCAGATTGAAGCAGTCAACAGGACATCTTCAATAAAAATTTGGCATCAGGCCATACACTTACGGTAGCATCTCCTACCAATAAGTATCACTTTGGCAAATCTGACATATTCAGGTTATCAGCCAACAGAAAAATAGCTATAGAATTCGATTACCACCAAGGTAATCAATTTTTGTTGTTCCGTGCGTTCCATAAATTGGAAACAGCACAAATCCCTCCATCCAACACATCACCTGTACTATTACCTTTCTGACCAACAACGGTTGCGATTCGGAGCGTATGCAGCTGCAAAGCAAATAAAACACTCCCAACGGGTCAAAAAGTAATAAGTACAAACAGATAGAATGGATACACATATGGAGGCAGAAGCTGCCGCTACAATGGCAATGGATGTGCAACAAGAGATTGGTGAGGAAATATCGAGGTGCATTCAGAACTTTAAAAAAGATTCCCAAGAACGAAAGCAAACGGCCTCTTATTTTCCTCGCAGCAGTCCTCGAAGGATTACAGCAAACTGCTTTCACTATGTCGCCGACAAAAGGCCATAGTAGAGTCCGTTAAACGCAATCTGAAACAACTTTCAGAGGCGGAAGGACGCACATCAAATGATTTGATAAAATCACTATGGACTCAAGCGCAGGAAGTCCACTTCACAATTCATGAGGAATACGAGAACCCAGTGGAAGGAGGATATGACATGGAATCCTACCTAACACTGGAAAGTAAGGTCCAAAGAGCATTGGCAAAATCAGCCACACCAAACACGGATAACGTGCAGCTTCCACGCATCAGCATACCAAAGTTTGATGGGGATCTATTAAAATGGACCCAGTTCTTCGATCTGTTCTCATGCATGGTGCATGAGACCAACATGCCTACGGTGAAAAAGATGTGGTATCTTAAAACCACCGTTACCGGCGAGGCAGAAAGATTGATTCGACATATCGATCTAAAGGAAGAAAATTATGAAGCCGCTTGGGAAATACTAGTTGACGCATACAACAATCCCAGAGATGTGTCGAATACGGTACTGAACCGCTACCTCAATCACCAAACAATTAATGACGATCCCAAGTCATTAAAAGAGTTGTATATAACAACCATAGAATCCCTTGCATCACTAAAGGGATTAGGCATCAATGTATGTACATGGGATCCGATATTGATTGCCATTATCAGAAACAAACTGGATGTAACAAATAAGGCCTTGTATGAGCAATACTTGGGAAGCTCAAAGGACATTCAGGCGCTGGATACGATGCTTCAGTTCTTGGAGCAAAGAATTCGGGTTCTAGGAACCAGTAAGAGGCCACCAGCATCAAGGAGAGAGCCAAAAGGCACGACATGTGCATCGGCAAACACAGGGAGAGCGCGAGCACCCTTATGCACATTCTGCAAGAAAGCAAGCCATTGGCTCTACGGATGCGAAGAATTTCGCTCCAAATCTCCATCAGAACGACTAAATTGGGTACAAAAACAAAAAATGTGCGTTAATTGTTTTAGAACAAATCACAAAACAAACGCATGCCCTGGTCGAAACTGCTTCAAGTGTGACAAGAAGCACAACACGATGCTACATTTGGAAACAGCATCAGGCGCAGCAACAGAATCAAGAACCCCGACGGTTGGTGCAGCAAGTAACAATAGTTACAATCTTCGGGCCACAGCAAAGGTGGCAGTAGAAGCCGAAAACGGGCAGGTTGCTAATTTCAGAGCACTGCTAGATTCAGGATCACAGATAAACTTGATATCTGAACGAATGGCATCAATGTTGTCACTCACACTAAAAGACACAACATTACGGATCGAAGGAATTGGAGGTCAATCAAAGACCAGCAGAGCACGAGTAAATGTGCTCATGAAATCCCTTCACAATGGTTTTACGCAAAGAATTGAAGCGTTCGTATTACCACAGATAATAGCTGACCAACCAGCTCAGGCACTCGATTCAGAGAGCTTAAACATACCAAGCAGGATCTCACTGGCAGATCCAAACTTCCATACGCCAGGCAAAATCGACATGCTAATCGGAGCCGAGCATTATTACTCGCTGCTGCTACCAGATCAACAGCAGCTAAGGACAGGAGGCCAGTTGCTACAAAACACGAAACTGGGATGGATTGTGGCAGGAAAAGTCAAATCTGCCCACAATTCCTCACCCATTTGTGCAACGGGAGTAAACGAGCTCATGGAAAGATTCTGGACTCTAGACAATCTAGAGACGGAAGACAAACCACGCACTCCAGTGGAGGCACGATGTGAAGCTCATTTTATAGAAAATCTTCAGACAGCTTCAGACGGCCGTTTTATTGTAAAGCTCCCATTTTCCGAACATTTTTTCAGCCCTGGGGGAGTCGTTGGAAACCGCAACAAAAAGATTCCTAGCGTTGGAGCGGCGAAGCTCAACAGAAACTTGGAAGAGTTATGTGGACTTCATGGAAGAGTATGAAGGACTAGGACATATGAAGATTGTGCAAGCATCAAAAGTTCCCAAAAGGCACTACTTCATTCCACATCATTGTGTACTCAAACCTGAGAGCACCACCACAAAGCTTCGGGTAGTATTCGATGCCTCATGCAAATCAACAAGCGGGAAATCTTTAAACGACATTCTGCAGGCTGGACCCACCGTTCAGAGCGAACTTATGTCTATTCTGCTACGATTTCGAATTCATAAGTACGTATTCACAGCAGACATTGAAAAGATGTACCGGCAAGTGTGGATGAATCCGGAGGATCAATTCCATCAGATGATAGTCTGGAGAAACAATCCATTCTAAGAGATCAGGTACTATCGCCTGAAAACAGTAACATATGGGACAACAGCTGCTCCGTTCCTAGCAACGAAATGTCTGGATCATTTGGCAATACAATACAAAGACAGACTACCAGTCGGATCAACAACATTAAAAACCGATTTCTATGTTGACGACTGTCTAACTAGCGCAGACACAATTCCAGAGGCAATTCATGTTAAACAAGAACTAAATAAGATATTGCTACCGTCCGTGCTCCAACAATGAGCAACTTCTCCAAGGAATCCCCAAAGAGGATATTGTAACCGATGTAAAACTAGGAGAGACAATAGAGCACTACAGCGTGAAAACTCTGGGTCTCATCTGGATGCCGAAGAAGGATACATTGTGTGGACGAACACAGAAAAGCCAGGCTACACGCATCACCAAACGGGTGGTATGTTCCGAACTGGCCCAAATCTTTGACCCACTAGGACTCTTTGCACCGGTGGTAGTAAAAGCAAAAATCTTCATGCAACAACTTTGGGAGCTCAAACTGGATTGGGATGACGAATTACTATTACAACACCAAACCGAATGGAAAGAATGCCGGGACGACTTACAAACATTGAACAAAATGCAAATTCCCCGGCATATCTACGATGGTAAAATTCCAGTTACCCAAGAACTCCATACGTGTGTAGATGCATCAGAACGAGCATATGGCGCAGCAGTATATGTACGCGCTACATACAAAAACAACCAAGTGTCAGTAAGACTGCTCTGTTCGAAATCACGTGTGGCGCCGATAACCAAACAATCGCTACCACGCTTAGAACGTGTCATCGGCCAACAACGCAGACCATGTCCTGTCGAGAGGAATATCAGCAAGCAGACTGGCAGATCACAATTTGTGTTTATATGGACCAGTATTCCTGCACGGATCTCGAGACAACTGAACGAAGGCACCCAACATAGAACCCAGCAATCTTGAGAGAAAAGCTAAACATATAAGCTTGGCAATCACACCTAGCGCACTTGGGGACGAATTATATACTTGCAGACATAGCAACTCGTTTCACAAACTGCAACGCATTGTGGCATATATGTTACGCTTCTGCTACAAAACCAACAGAGCGAACACCACGACGCTCTGTGCAGAAGAACTGACTCACGCCCGCACTATAATCCTGCGAACCATACAACAAGTCGAGTTTACAGCAGAGTTAAAACAATTCCAACGCTATAAGACTGTGGATAGAAAGATCTCGATCATATCGTTATCTACCTTCCTAGGAGACGATGAGCTCATCCGAGTTGGTGGTAGACTTGAAAAAGCTCTACTTCCATACAACGCAAAACACCCAGTTTTGCTGCCTTACAATGACCCAATCGTCAAAATGATCTTGCGGGAGCTACATGAGGAAAACATGCATTGTGGTGCTCAAGCATTAAGGGCAATCGCAAGACAACAATATTGGATTATCAATGACAAGACAATGGTTAGAAGCATCATCCACAGCTGTGTTAGATGCACCAAGGCTAGACCAAAGCTGATGCACCAGATCATGGGCAATCTCCCAGCACAACGAGTCACACAAGCACGCCCGTTTCTTAATGCAGGCGTCGACTACTGTGGACCAATCTCGATCCACCATAAGATCCGACGCAAAAGACCAGATAAGGCATACATCGCCGTGTTCTGATGCTTTTCCACAAAGGCAGTGCACCTGGAGCTGGTAAGCGACCTGACTACAGAAGCATTCTTGGCTGCTCTGCGTCGATTCTTAAGCAGACGTGGGAAGTGCCAAACTTGTCATTGCGACAATGCAACGAACTTTGTGGGTGCAAACAACCAGCTTAAAGAATTAGAATATATTCAGCTCAAAGGCAAGTGCTCTGATCACGAATAATTGCAACAAAAAACAAGTGGATTTTAAATTCATTCCTCCCAGGGCTCCTTCGTTTGGTGGCCTCTGGGAAGCGGCGATAAAATCAGCAAAAAAGCTGTTGATAACAACCATTAACACAGCCTCATTGACATTTGAAGAACTAAACAAAGTGATAATCGAAATTAAAGCAATTCTCAATTCTCGACCCATCACTCCAATGTCATGGGCGCTCACCCCAGGACACTTCTTAATTGCTGAACCATTGACAACGCCACCTGACGTCAATACTGATCATCAAGGAAATACATTAGTAAAGCGCTGGGAATTGGTATCGCACCTAAAGCATTTATTCTGGAAACAATGGTCTACGGAATACCTCCAAGAACTGCAAGCTCGGCATATATGGAAGACCGCTTCACCAATCGTACCTGAAGGATTATTAGTTTCGGTTAAGAAAGACAACCTTCCAGTAATGAAGTGGCCAATGGGTCGCATCATTAAGACATATCCTGGAGAGGACAACCACGTACGAGTGGTTGACGTAAAGACAGCATCTGGTGTATACAAGCGCCCGATCACTCGTCTAGCGCCGCTAATTCCACACAGAGAACAAAAAAATTGTCACCTGCATTAACATCAACATTATTGGTGCTGTTGCTCATGCTTCCATTAGCATTGTCACAGTCAATAAATGTGACACAATTCGCAAACAAGGCTGGAATATTCTATGAGAAGCTTGGAACATCAAGAATAGCAACGTCTGAGTGGACCATGATCGTATACTATAACTTGGACCCATATTGGAAGGATATGCAACTAATGTCTGCTGGAATTTCAGAACTACGATACATGTGCCCTGAACTAAAAAATGTTTCGGCATGTAACTCCATAGTTAAACACTTTCACTACAAACAGGAAGCGTTTTAATAAAAAAGTCTCGAAAACGAAGATCGCCGCTGGATATCATAGGAAATGTAGCAAGCAGTCTTTTTGGTGTTCTCGACGCAAAATACGCAGAGGAGATGACTCAAGTAATTGAGAAAGTGAAAACCAATGAAGACTTTCTACTACATCTGCTCCAAAACCAAACATCAATTGTCGACGCGACAATAAACGTATTCAGAAAAGACAAGGTAACAACTGATAATCGCCTAAAAATTTTGGAACAGCATATGGCTACTATCAACCGAGAAAGAGGGTCATATCACAGCGATAATCTGACTCAAGCGCACTTAGGACCTTTAGCAGAATTAACCCTGCTCACAACAACTCTCCAACGAATGCAGTCCGACATATCTGATGTCCTAATCGGTATTCATCATCGGAGAATAAGCCCCACGCTGGTGACTCCCGAGCAACTAAGAGACCAACTAAACCAGATACGGAATCATTTGCCACAAGATGAAATGCTGCCGGTCACAACGAAAGAAGTGATTAAACTATACAGAATCATGCGAGCCGAAGGAACCCCGACTGCAAAACGCGTCATCTTCAAGTTGATGCTACCGCTGGTCTCAACAGCTCAGCTCGAAGTCTTCAGCATCATCCCAATTCCGTTTTGGGATTCAACTGGAGGCTGGAGCCTATTTGACCTCAGAACCGCCATAGTAACTGTGAACATCCACCGAGACCAGTTCATGGGCACTACCCAAAAGGAATTCCGACGTTGTCTTAAAGTACACAACGTTCATCTGCTTTGACCATCAGACGATCTTCAATGTGGACAATCGCTGTGAGTTTTAACTGTTTAACAATAAAACAGAAACACTGTGTCAGGTAACACACACAAAGGCTGACATGGTGTGGCTACGATGGCTCGGCGGGGCCAAAAAATACTGTCTGGTGGCAACACTGGACGTGAAAAACGCCTTTAACTCGGCATCCTGCGCACATTCGAAATCCCCGGATATATACAGGCGATGGTCAGTGACTATTTGGACAACAGATGGCTGTACGACACGGAAGAAGGCCCTCGGTCATACTCCATCACGGGAGGAGTCCCACAAGGATCTGTACTGGGACCACTACTGTGGAATACCATGTACGATGGAATTCTTCGCCTCAACTTCCAGCAAGGAGTCGAAATCGTGGGATTCGCTGGGCTCAGCTACCTCAAAACGGGCGATAAGGTACCTGGGAGTTATGCTGGACACCCGACTGTCGTTTAGAGAGCACCTGCAGCAGACAAACCAGAAGGCACACGGCGTAGTCATGGCGATTTCACGAATGATGCTGAACCACAGAGGCCCAAAATCAACGAGCAGGAGACTGCTATTTAACGTGGCCAAGTCATCCATACTATACGCAGCGCCAATATGGGCCCCGGCTACGAGGACCAAGAGCTACACTAAGGGCATTGAGTCGGACTTCAGACTCGGTGCCCTGCGGGTCAGCTTGGCGTTCCGTATTGTCTCCACAGAGGCAATAATGGTAATAAGCGGCATACCACCCGTAGAGCTTGCAGCGAAGGAAGCCAGCGAAATCCACAAGGGAAGAAAGGTCGCCAACACACAAGCAGACGCTAGAACGGCTAAGACCAGGGCGAGGGCTGAATGTCTCGAGAGCTGGCAACTCAGATGGGATAATGATGTTCCGACCGTTGGACCCACCGACTAATCCCCAACATTGCAGCATGGATGAATCGGCGGCATGGAGAACTTACGTTCGAACTGACACAAGTTCTCAGCGGCCACGGGTAAGGAGTACCTTCACCGCTTTGGCCACGAGGAAGATGGGCAGTGCAGCTGCTGCGGAACAATAGAAAACGCTGAGCATGTCCTGACCGAATGCGCCAGATTCTCAGAGGCCCGCAGGCGAGCAGAAGTCACCCTAGGGGTGCCCATTACGGTGGAAGGTTTGGTACCAAGAATGCTGGAAAACCAAGCAAATTGGACGGCGATATGCAGTTTTGCAACAGAAATCACTTCGGAATTGAGGCTAGCCAGCCTTGTGAAGCAATGCTTCACGGCAGTCCCACAAATCTGGTCCATATACATATGTATATGCTATATATTTTTATTATAACTTTTATATTCTAATATTTTATATATAAATATCCTATTTCTACTATGAATAAAAAAAAATAAAAAAAATGGTGTGGCTAAAAACTCAGCATTAAAATAAATGAATTTTCGCAACGCATTCTACAACTAAACTTCAAGCAGTATGTAACGGAGTTCCGTCAACCATAACACGGGAAGGAACTGGTCTACTCTCCATGTCCCCTGGTTGCACTGCTCGCAATACTGAAGTAAGCATCAGCACCTTCAGCACCACAATCAGCGAAGTAAAATCGACCTACACTCGGTTTGGTGACGTGAGCCCACCGGAGACATCATCCTCGCCACCAATGTGGCAACTGAAGAACCAGACATCAGACTTTCTTCAAGAACTTGATGATCTACGCCAGCAACTATCAGCCATCAATCATCACGAGCTGCCACACAATCTCACCACCGTGCAGCACCATCAACTCGCTGCCTATGCAGCCCTAGCAATATCAATTCTATTGATCATTGCCTACAGTTTCCGGAAGAAGTATCACCTATGGAAACCAAGGCCATCAAATCCCGACCCAGCCGTGTCATCACTCCATATACCCCTTGCACGCCGATTTGCCGTCGACTTGAACGATTCAGTTGCAGAAATATGCGTAATTAATAGTTTATAATACCCGTCGGCATAACACAGTGACACCGTGACACAGTTTTCTATTTAACCCTCTAACACGTAAGAGTGCCTTGAGACACTTATTATATTATTCACATTAGCAAAACACCTAAGAGCTTTTACATCATTTTAATATTTTTTGGCTGTTACTAACAAATACACCAATTACGAGAAGAAGGTTTGAAAGCTCTCAGAAGATTTTAACGGTACTTTTTATTTCCATGTGCACAGAACATGTGTTTTTTCCCGTGTCAAATTC
The DNA here is from genome assembly GCF_009870125.1 of Drosophila pseudoobscura. Classification (NCBI taxonomy): domain Eukaryota; kingdom Metazoa; phylum Arthropoda; class Insecta; order Diptera; family Drosophilidae; genus Drosophila; species Drosophila pseudoobscura. Next base: position 1,160,611 of record NC_046680.1, read on the forward strand.
GACCTGCGGCATTTTGTGTTTTGTTCTGCTTATAAAAGTAAATATATAAAACCAATTACAAGTTATCCGACTTGACTGATGAACAGTTGTTGGATTTGCTTAAGTCAGTACCGTCGGAAGAGGAAATGTCAAATGTATCAAGTGACGACGAGGACGACCTTAATGTGGCAGAAGCTCTGACCACTGCTTTAAAGGATGCTGATACCGTTTCATTTATGGACACTAATGTTGAAAATTTGCAAAATATAGTACAATCTAAGTCTACCCGGGAAACCGTAAAAAGGCCTAGATCGCCATTGACAACTATTGAAGATTCTGGTGGCTTCAATGGTTTTGGTAAGAAAACATAATTGCGATATGTTAAACAAAAGAGTAATAATTTATGTATAGGTATTGAATCAATAACAAAGGAGCCGACTAAAATGATATGGCGAAAGCAATGTATGCAGTTGAATGTCAATGACATAGCCTTTCGAGGAGACTCTACGCTGCCAGCTGAAATAATGGAGCTCAAGACTCCATTACAGCTATTTTTCTATTTTTTCGATTCAGAAATCTTGAATATGATCGTCGAGGAACAATGCGTGCGAATCGATTGCTGCTGGTCTGCTGGTATTTCAAACCAAAAACTATCCATGTCGTCCAATCAGTGGTTTCAACAATCGATCTTCACGAACAATCCAGTCACCATCCTGTCTGACAGAGCGGAGAATGCAGACTCTACTCTCTCAGCGACCTTCAAAGCTAGTGCTCAAACTAGGTGAAAAATCGAAGCATCCAATATCGGACTTGCGGTTTGACCAGCTAAATCATTTTCCGGATTGGTTGGGTCGAGAAAGTGAAAGAAGATGGTGCAAGTACTGTAAAACTTCACAAACGCACTAAATGCAATCTGCATTTATGTTGCTCAGCCAACAAAAATTGTTTTTCGAAGTATCATAAAAATAAACAAAATTAAACTCGCAATTGGGAAATTACTTTTTTATACTCAGAACCCCAAGAGTGCCTACAGGCACTTATTTACTTTTTCTCACCTTACAGGTAAACGAATGCTTGTACACTCTTTTTAAGTACATATTTGAGTTCAGAAGCCGAAATTAACTATAGAACAAATTATTTGAATTATTTTCTTCTATTATTTTATAAAATAGTCTTAGAGGATTAACATGTAATATAATACCTCACGACAACACACTAGCCAATGCAGTGAGTTCTGCTGACAATGCACTCTCTCCGCAGAGGGCGAAGGACAGCGGTGCGATTGCAGACACTAAAATTATCCGTAATACACACAACATATACATATTTTACAAACTCAGCACTTTTGTACCTTTTGTTACCTATAAATAAGAATCATTTTTATCAATAAAATCAGTATCAGAAACAGTACCATAACTGCCTGTCACTCATCTTCCATCACAATCACAATTTCTTTTGCACGGATTCAATAACAACCTGCTGCCCTTTATACTGCGGGCTATACACGAAAAAACAATACTCCTATATCGGACGTACTAATGAGATATACAGTTGTTTCGTCACGTGCGGGCTGTCAAACTCCTTGGACCAGCGCTTGATGAACGCTAAAACACTGTTGGAAGCTGTTGAGCTTTTTCGGCAACTCTGACTTCACATTTCTTTACATTTGCTAATGCCAATCACGATCACTCCAAATATCGAGCACGGAACGCATTTACTTATAAAAACATTCAGCTTACGCATTTTCCCCCCGCTCAGTTTATAGAAGCCGATCCCAACAGAAAGCAAGCTTCCTTCTTTCTACCCACTGTTTGACGCCATGGGACTCTTCCGCATCGGTGGGCGACTTCAGAATTCAGACTTGAAATATAAAGGAAATAATCTCTTATTGTTGCCTTAACCCAGGCAGCGCATCAATAATTATACATTATCATCATAAATTTTCTTAATGATGGTCCGTAATTTCTTCTAACAACGCTTCGCCAGCGATGGTAGCTATTGGAGGTATCAAGCCTGTACCGAATATCACAAAGAAGTGCGTGCGCTGGTTTCGCATGTGACCTAAACTTCTGGAGCAAGTCAAGGCCCCACTACCAACTGAGAGTGTGCAGCCAAGACGGACGTTTCACATAAGAGGCAGTATGGTTACCGCCCAACCTCCTGAAATGGATTTCTAGCTATCTTTGTTCCAGTTCTCAAAGAGTCCTCTTCAAAAACTCCCTCTCTTCACAAGTAAAGGTTTCTTCGGGAGTTCCACAGGGCAGCAATCTAGGCCCCTTACTTTTCACACTCTTTATTAATGACTTGCCTTTAGTATTAACATACTCTCGAGTACTTATGTATGCGGATGATGTTAAACTCTGTGTCCAGTACAAGGACATTTCATTTCATTCTCGCTTGCAATCCGATCTCAATAACTTTCAGTCATGGTGTTGTGCAAACTTGTTACACCTTAATGCCTCGAAATGCAAAGTTATGACATTTCATCGTTCTTGGACCCTTGTTGGCTCCTATGGCTATACTCTATGTGGTGGCTCTCTTGAGAGATTTTCCCTGGTGGATGATCTTGGTGTTATGTTAGACCCCAAGTTAAAGTTTTCCGAACACATTTCTACCATGGTAAATAATGCCATGGGCGTGCTTGGGTTTATAAAGAGGTGGTCAAAGGAATTTGACGACCCCTATATAACAAAGACTCTCTACACCTCGCTTGTTCGTCCGATCTTAGAATACGGCTCCTGTGTATGGTGCCCTCGGTACAAGGTACACCAGGACCGTATAGAATCAGTACAGAAAAACTTTTTACTCTTTGCTCTGCGGGGCCTTAACTGGGATGCGGGTGTAAGACTCCCATCTTCCTCTAGTAGACTACTATTAGTAAACCTCCCATCCTTAGTGAACCGTAGAAAAATACTTGGTGTGATATTCATGCACAACTTGATCAGGGGTGACATACACAGCCCTGATCTGTTGAGCCGCATAAACTTCACGATTCCTACTAGACTGACTAGAAATTTTATACCGTTGTTCCTTCCACTTTGTAGATCGAATTATTTCTTGCATGAACCGTTTTGGATCTTATGCTCGGATTATAATTCCCTCTACCATATATAGAATTATATCCACCACTAATTCTCTTCCTCTTATTAAATTACTAATCCTTACATACTTTTCAAGTAATTAGAAATTATAGTGGTATTTGTATTATGAATGCATGCTAGTTCTCTTAGTAAGTTTAGTGCTAATTTTCCTCGAATATTAGTCTAACAGCTATCTTTCAACGTCCAAGGGGAAAGAGATTCAGCAGCATATAGACATACATGGCCACAAATTTAATCAGCCTCAGTATACAAACATTGTCGGCAACTATCTAGCACTGCCACTCAATTGGAAATTCATTCCGCCCCCCTTGCCACATTGTGGAGTACAGTAAGAGGCTCTGTTAAGTCAACGAATTCTGTTCTCTCATTCCATGATCTTCGAGTGCTATCTACAATGCTTATTTGATTATTATTATTAATATTATCATTCTCTATTTTTATACCCGATACTCAAAATGAGTATTGGGGTATATCAGATTTGTGGTAAGGAAGGAATCGTTGCCGACCCCATGAAGTATATATATTTTTGATCAGCATCAATAGCCGAGTCGATTGAGCCATGTCTGTCTGTCCGTCCGTCCATCCGTCTGTCCGTCCCTATCAGCGCCTAGTGCTCAAAGACTGCAGTGGCTACGCAGCGCCCGACGTCACGCTCAGACTGATTTTCTGTCTCTCTCGCACGCACTCTTTGTCGTGTCGTTTAATATTAGCGGCGTCTGCCGGAGGAGAGCCGTACTGACCAAGTATAAATGTAGAGTTGCGGTGTCCGCAGCAACTCACAACGTACCCCCTCGTTTTTATTACAGTTTATAAGTTAAGCCAAGTACTTAAGGAGCTCATCAAAACACTGTATTTTATAGATATTACACATATAATTTCCCTTTCTAATTTACTTTACAATGTTATAATTTTTTTTTATATCTTATAATAAACTTGGCAAAAAACCTCTAGCTGAACCCTCCACGAGGGTGCCGGCTGGGCAATGGACACTGCATTATCCCGGGCAAGGGTAATGCACTGTCGCTTGCTCTGTTCGGGGTAATGCAGTGTCTAAGGAGCTAAGGCAATGGTCCAGCGTCTTCCCAATCTAAAGTCGGTGGAACTAAACCAGGGGCATGGCAAGAGGTGCCTGCCGGTCAGGCATAAAACGCTAGGGGGTGGTCCACCCGAAAAATATTAAGCGGTACGGACTTCCGGGCCAAACATGGAGGCCGATAGAGAGCAAAGACGGGTTGGGATGTCAACCCAAATGTCGGTGGAAAGCGTGACTGCTACCACTGGCGGGCACGGGGAGCAGCCATCCTCTCTGCGTGTCGCCAGCGGTCACACCTCGGGCATGGCGGGATCAGGCCATGTCAGTTGCAATACTACTGACACAAAATCAACGCGTTGCAGGGTGAGCCGCGCAGATGCCGCTATCGACACAGACTCGGGCCTGGAGAGCGCGCTATCCATTAGTAAGACAGAAGAGGAGAGTTCCGCTCGCCGGAACTAGGTACCAGCTCCCTGCGTAGGGAAGGGCCGAAGCGTTCCAGGAAGAGGATGAAGGCAAGTTACTGAGCCGACTCCAAGGCAAGGCGGATATCTCCGAAGAGAAAAAATCCAAGCTAGCCAGGAGGGCCGCAAACACTACGCGTAGCTGCCCCAGATGCAGGCAGCGAGATTCGCTAACAAGGTGGAGGAGATGTTGGTCACCAAGAGACATCTCATTGTGGCCTTGATCGATTGCAGCGATGAGAATGGGAAGATAACGGCGGCGCAATGGAAGCTAGTCGACGAGCAGCTCGTCGAGTCTCTCTTCTCGCGAATGGAGGAGGACCACAGCGCTCCCACGCGGCTTCCACGCGGCTCCCACGATGGAGCGGATGGCCGAACGGGGACAAGATCCTCAGATGGAACGACCCAACGCGGCAGTGGCTGGTGCAGAAGGTGCCCCAACTGGAAGTTCTGTGGTAGGGGGCCAAGCTGGAGATGTTTCACAGGGAGTTGATTCCGTCTATACCAAACGCGAAGGTGCTCTTCCCCATTACTGTCCAAGGAGAGCGAGAGCTGCTGCAGAGGCAGAATCCAGACGTGCCAACGGCAGAAGGAGGGGTCTACATGCTGGTAAAACATTACCCAAAGAGGGGAAAGCATGTAATATTCCAGATTAGCAAGGAAGCGGAGAACCTTCTGTATCCCAAGTTCGGGAAGAAGGCGTGGGACGTGAAAAAGAGCCACCTCGAGGATAAAGATGCGCACACCCTTCAGACAGGCGAGGCAGAGAAAATCCTAAGTCTGGAGACCATTTCGAGGCCGCCCAGGATCTTGTGCTGGACGACTCGGATGAAGACCTGACCTGACAATTATAGTCAACACGCCGTGTGAGGTGGAGTTAGCACCCTTGACACTAAGGGTGCTGCTCAACATACATAAGAGCATAGACAGAGCTCCTCATTGCCATGGAGCAAGGGCCCGCTGCCATAGCTTTAGTACAGGAGCCGTGGATTGCGTCAGGAACTTCTGTGGCCGGACTAGAGTCCTCAAACTACAACCTTCTCTACTCAACATCGGTAAGCAGGAACAGAACCTCCTTACTCGTACGGATGGGAATCCATGCTCACCTTATGACTCATACGGATGTCCTGACGGTAGTGATGCTGGAGAATGAGGAAAAGCGCCTTTTGGCAGCTTTCTGCTACATGGCACACGACAGGCCCGCAGCACCGGTAGAAATTAGGAGTCTGGTGACAGAAGCCGGCACCCAAAATCTCCAATTTCTCATTGGTGCAGACGACAACGCCCATCAGCAATGACATACGTGAATCACTCCTAGACTTTATATTATCCACTAACTTAGACGTATCAAATGTGGGGGAGGAACACAAAACTGGGTAAAGTTTAAAAAATCAGTTAGTTCGAAGCTCGCGAGTCCGCGACTCAGTGAAATCTGCGGAGGATATAAAGAAGTCCGTAGAGACCCTATTCAAGGAGTTACTGGATGCCTACCACGTATCGTGCAACCCTTCAAGAACAAAGAAGAGGTGCAAACCACTCTGGGGGAACCGAGATCTTTCTCTCCAAAGGAACAACCTCAAGGAATTTTTTAAGATATCCAAACAAGCAAACGAAGGGATCGTCAATGAGGAATACAAAATCCTACTTAGGAGCTACAAGAAAGAAACACGTAAGGCACAAAGAAACTCGTAAAGCAGCTTCTGCTCCAACATCGAAAAAGTACCTGAAACCGCAACACCGGAAGCTGTTTTCAAACAGCCCAAAGATGTTTTTACCCCATGGCTTTGTGCAATATACTCAGCATGTCTAAGTACGGGCTATATCCCTATCCAATGGAGAACCTCGGGAGTTGTCTTCCTACCGAAGGCAGTGCAGCCGTGTTAGTCCCAAGAAGTTTAGAACGATAAGCCCTAAATCCCTTCTTAAAAAAAAATGGAAGAGATGTTGGATTTTCACTCGTTAGTTGTAGTCGAGTACAATCGAACGCGGCTCACTTAGGCACACCTCAGGGTGGTGTCCTGTCTCCCCACAGTGGAATATGGAGGTCGACGACCTCAGCATGATGCAGGTGAAATAAGAGAGTGGGCGGAACAAGTAGGACTCAGTATCAACGCGGACAAAAGGACCTCATCCTCTTTACCAAAATGTACAAGGTGCTGATCCATTCTATCCAAAAATTGACCAAACTAGGCTGACCCCAAAAACACAGGTCAAATACATGAGCACAGTACTGGACAGCGAATTTTCATGGAAAACCCTTGCAGTTTATCCATCTAAGAAAATGCTCAACCACATGGGGCCTGTCATCTGCTCTAATGCACTGGAATTGCATCTCTGGTGTGACCAACTCTGCTGGTGTCCTAGTGTGGTGACAAGCTACCGAAAAGAAAACATACCATACCAAACAGCTTATGCAAAAAACTCAGCGACAGGCTCTGCTCTATATTAAAGGATCAGCCCCAACAAAAGCACTCGAAACTGTACTTGGAATCCACCCCCTGGACATTCACACTCGCCTGATTGCAGGAAAGGCAGTACCTTATCGAATCAGAAAACATGTCGACACAAGGACACGGACACAGTTTAATTGGCAGGGACATGACCAAATCTACTGACTACATAAACCACCAAAGTTGCCTCGACATAAAAACTATCTCATCTTTTGGACCCGAAGACTAGAAAATGAGAAAGGAACCAAGTAAAGCACCTCAACATTTATACGGACGGCTCCAAGATGGACGGAGCAGTAGGAGCGGGCTTATACTGCACAGACCCTGAAATAAGGCTGTCGTATAAGCTACCGGACCGATGCAGCATATCGAAGGTTAGAGATCGCGCAGGTCATAGACCGAGCACACGATGCGGTCAATCTATTCGCCGATAGCCAATGAGATATGACCAATTCGCAATTAGATCCATGCAGGCGTCCGCGGTCAGTTCCAAAAGTGTCTGGGCGAGCAGGGAGGCACTAGACACCCCAAGCACGACAGCGTCAGTGCGGATCTATTGGGGTCCCAGCCACCAAGGCATCGAAGGAAACGAGGCGACGGACGTACTAGCTAAGGAAGGCGTCAGGCTGGCGAATAGGAGAGCCGAGAATGTGCCTGTCTCCCTTAGGACATTGAAAAGCGATCGAGAGAAGTAGGCCAGATCACTAACCGAAAGTAGGTGCAGGAGTACCACCACCTGCAGAACCTCGAAAATCATGTGCAAAAAACGCAATGAGAAACTACTACCTGAGAAGCCACTACCTACTGCACCTACCACGAAGGGACGCCAGATTGTTAGTGGGCATACTAACAGGTCACTGTCTGGCTGCGGCACATGGGACAGTTGTATGAAATGTGATAAACCTAGAAAATTCTTGTTTATTTTTGTTTATTTCATGCATTATCCTAGCGCTACAAGTTTACACTTATGTTTAATGCGCTAGTCACCTTACGCATCCTTGTGGAAAGTTATTTACTTAAATCTAATAGATACATTTAACATTTTTGAAAAGCTTACACTTATAATTGTTTTTACAAAATTTTGATTACTTTTTAAATTTTGATTATTTATTCTACTATTTTATTTGTTTTTCTATTATTTTTATTTATTTATTTTTTTTTTTTTTTAATGAATTTGTTAATTTAATTTTATTGATTAACTAAATGTTTTTTGACTTTAAAGTAAAATTGAGTTGCGCTCCTAATGGTTTTAATGCTATGGGGAAGATTGTTCCATAAGCGAATAGCATTAATGAAGAACTGCCTCTTCGAGTAAAGCGTTTGAATTCGAGGACAAATGTAATTGTTAGTTCTTTGTGATGTAGCGGGGTTAAGTTTGCGGTAAAGGTAAATCGGTTCTTGGGTGGTCACAATTTTATGAAAGTATACTAAGGTTCTAAAATCTATCCATGGGGTCAAGTTGAGGTCAAGTATTTTACGAGTCAGGTGGGAAACATGGTCAAAACGACTTAAATTAAAAGCATAACGGACAATTGAATTAAAGCATACTACTAATGTGTGCAAGTCACGAGCATCACAATGACCAAAAATCTCTACACCATAAAAGAGAGTGGGGATGAGAATGACTTTAGCAATTAATACTTAATTTCTTCTGGCAAAAAAGTTTTAGATGCTGAGAGCTGACGCAATAGACCATATGTACGTCCAGTTGCCTTTGAAATATGTTTACTCCATGATAGAGTGCTACTGAATGTTATCCCCAGATTAACTGCACAATCTTCGTAGGAAATAGGTGTATTGCCTATGTGTACATTCACGAGATTTTTTGTATCAATCCGTTTTTTGGCAATTACAATACATTTTGATTTTCTTGGATTTATTCCCAGGCCATTCTCTTTTGCCCATTTCTCAATTAGGGAAAGCATTTTGTTGGACATGTTGACACATAGATTTATTTCATTAACGGGACTACTAACATAAATTTGGACGTCATCAGCATATAAATGTACTTCACAGTCAGACAAGACACTGGGTAGATCATTAACATATATGGAAAACAGTAAGGGGCCTAGTACTGATCCCTGAGGGACTCCCCGTGTAAGAACCCTAAAAGTGGAAGCATATGTACCGGATACAACTGTCTGCAATCTATTTGTTAGGTACGATTTTACAAAATTGACCGCAGTCCCTGAGAAGTTGAATAATTTGGTCAGTTTTGTGCAGAGAATATTATGGTTGACTGAGTCGAACGCCTTACTGCGGTCGAGAAGTGTTAAAAACGTAACCCAGTTCTTATCGAGTTGCTGTCGAATATCTTCGACGATATCCATTACAGCGCTTATACAACTTCTTTTTTTTCGAAAACCTGACTGCTTGTTGTTTAATAACGAGTAGTTAGTCAGGTAGTGTTCAATCTGTAAGGACGTGAGATTTTCTAGAGCTTTTGACAGGAACGGAAGTATTGAAATGGGCCTAAAGTCGTTGTTGGGTTTTCGGATCGGTAAAATTTTCGATTTTTTCCATTCCGTTGGAAACGAGGACGTAGTTATAGCCGTGTTGAAGATATAAGTGATGTGAGACAAAATCTTAGGAAGTAAGATTTTCACAAATTTCGGGCTAATGTTATCGAGACCTTCTGCGTTAGACTTCACCTTAAGTATGCTCGCGAGGACATCACATTGATTGACACACACAAAGCTAAAACTATTATCACCAAGTGGAACGCTATTCAGGTACGTGTTACTTGTCGCTTCAGGTACATCAATTATCGAGAACTTTTTGTTAAGTTCTTCGACAGTTATGTCCAGCTCAGTCTTCTGTTTACATTTGCCTATTCCTATACTATTCTTTCTTTCCATCTTTGCTTAATGGTAGAGCAATTTTGGAACTTAGATTTATAGTAACTACGCTTAGCAGATCTTATACTTTTGTTAGCATTTGCTCTTAACTCTTTGTACCTTAAACGGAAGTAGTCCGTTTTATACCGCTTCCATTTACTGTAGGCAACATCTCGCTGATGCGTTATTTTTTTTATCTCGTTGTTAAACCATGGATTTTGTCTTGGTTTGGTGACTTTGGTTTTTAGTGGTATAAATTTGTTGAACAAGTACTGAATATTGTTGTTCAAAACACTCAATTGACAGTCAACAAAGGGAGAAAGGTAAATGGAAGCCCAGTCACACGCAGTAAATTCTAGGTAAAGTTCATTATAGTCAATATTTTTAAAATCTCTATAAGTAAAGGAATTAGCTTTATGGTCCAAAGTCAAGTCATATGTCAGGAAGATAAGGTCATGTTTAGAGAATGCTGGTACTGATACCTGGTCATATAATAGGGTCTTGCTATGGTCATTAGTGAAGAAAATGTCAAGAAGTGTATCACAGGTATTGCTGAAATGTGTAGGCAATGTTGTATTAATAGCGTACAAGCCCAGGGAGGCAAAGTTATCCAATAGATGACTCTCTTTCAAGAGATTGCTATTGAGATCACCTGCAAGTATAATGTCAGTGTATAACACCGAGATGTCCGAGATAATATTTAAAAGTGGCTCATAGTCGATTGTACAATTGGGTCGATAAATACAGGCTAATAAAATTTTCTTGTTCATTTTGCTCGCGATTTCCAAGAAGAGATATTCAATAGGAAATTCAGTAGGTTGTGTACACTTAACATTACATTTTAATTTTGTATTAGCATATATAGCAACGCCACCTGCATGCCCAATACGTTCCGAACGAAAAACAACATAACCATCACACACAATTGACAAATCACATAGATCAGAGTTAAACCACGTCTCAGATACACATATAACATCTACATTTGACTGAGTAAAGAGAAATCTAAACTCATCGATTTTCCTTAACAAACTTTGTGCATTTATGTGTACAACTTTGAGACCATTTCTATGGTTACTAATTATTTTAATCATACTACCGGCTATGGAACTACCTATCTCACCATTCATTATTAAAGTGAGAACTTATTAGGGGCGCAAACTCGATATTTGAAAAACAATAAACTAACTGTGTGTAAGAACTGTGAAAATAAAATAATAAAAACAATAACCTAACTGATAAGATTAAGAGAGCAGTATGTAAGTTATTAAGAGCGAAAGCTATTTGCTGCTGCTTCTTCCGATCCAACCGAGGCGCGAGTGGGGGAGGCAGTCGAAGAGAGGGGGAGAGACTGTGCGGGCTCATTAGATGGTGCGAGCGACAAAAGCTCATCCATACGCTCAATGCATTGAACGCTCTCTGTATCATAGGATCATACATGCACGAGGCCGCGCCGAGTAAAGACAGCTGCTAGAATTTTGTGCTTCTTCATTCGCATGGCCTCTTTGAATATTATATAGTTCTCGCTTAAAAACTGCTCGTTGACGTAAACAGCAGCTTCTGAGTCGAAACTAAAGAACTGTAAGCCCAGTTGTCTCTTACTCTCGCGGCGGTAAATCCCAATCTTACTGAGGAGATTGATCTTCTCGCGGACGTTTTCCATTTTAACAATTATAACGGGATCGACATTTGAGTGTTGTGTTTGTCTGGCCCTGAATACGTCTCGGATTCTTGGTGGTGGGGTCAGCTGTAGATTGAAGCAGAGCTTGTTGAAGAGAGCTCTCACATTTTCTCCCTCCACAAAGGGAACGCCGTGGATTCGCAGCTCACACGCGCTCGTTGCCATGTGTTCGGCTGCCAATCTCGCTTCGATGCCACCCACTCTCCCACCCAGTGTGCGAAGATCAGCCACTTCCCGGTCCAGCCGCTCAACCCGTTCATCCAGCCGATCCCTCTGGGAGCGGAGATCAACCACTTCCCGCTCCAAATCGATGACTCTGGCACCCATCTGTTTTACCTCACCAGCGATCGAATCCAAGCGCTCCATGAGACTGCTGAGGATGCGCTGCTCTGCATTTCGGACATGGGACGCAATTTGGTTGGTCTGCTCCTCGAAACGGTCTTTGAGCATCTCCAGCAATTGAGGCGAGAGGGCGTCGGAGAGGCGCTCACTCGCTGCCCCAGCATTGTTGCGGGTGCGCTTTATTGGCGGTGAAGTAGATGATGACATAAGACGAGAGTCCTCCTCGTAAAGCAATTCCTCATCATTGAGCCACATTCGATTGTGTTGAAATTTTTCTGAAGCAGTTATTGTTGTCTTCGCGCAAAGCTGCGGAGGCGCTATTTTAACTGTTCTTTTTTTTGTCGAGGTTGTGACACAGATCGCTCTAAGATGAAGTGTTTTGTAGAACTTTGGACACTTCATCCTCATCATATCTTCATCTATGGAAGGCGAACTATTTCTCGTTTGTGCCAAGTGCCATACTAATTGAATCATTAATGGGTAGAATTAATTCTTTATGACGTTTTCCCCAATAAATAATCCTTGCAATATTGACCGGAGCCTTACAAGTTACCGAACGCATTGTGACTATCTGAATATCTCATCTGAATTTGAATATCTCATCTCCAACTGTCCGGCTCTCATAAGGCTTAGGGGGAAATACCTGGGCGCCCCGGTGCTGGCATCTGGCTGCTGGCGTATGATAAAAACACATCGATTCTCGAGGACTTTAAAACCACATAAACACTCCCGCGATGGTTCATACCCCCCTATCTAGATAACTAAGGGCCATACTGGCCTATGCGTGGCCTCGTTGTGGGCCGTCCGGGTTAACCTAACCTAACCTAATAAACCTTATTATTAGTTTGGAATGGTTACACTGCAATTATTCCAGAACAGTTTATTAAACATACATAAAAGAGCGTTCTAAAAAAACCGAAAAGAACAAATACATTTTTCATTACATTACAATTACAAAACACGTGTACGTTGCATCGGCGTCAAAAAAGGTATTGAAGAAACAAAAGAAAAGAAAAAACCCGCATCCTTGCATATTCCTTGTTACTTTTTTCGTGTTGCTTACCACTTTTTGTAGGACCGAAAAACTATTAAAACGTTTTTAATACTTACGTACTAACACGTTTCATACTATACCAGTATTAAGATTAATGGATTACACCTATACGTTATAAATGACACCTGATACAGGATGCAACATACATTGTGTGGTGATTCAGATTTAAGAATATAATTTAGATTAATTTCTACTTCTATGTGCATTCTTTAAAAGTAGCCACTTATCTGATACATATTTCCTAATTTCCACGGTCTATTGTAGAAAAATATAAAAATAACATACCGGTTTGGATATAATTTTGCATATTTTGTCTGCCACAATGATGCAAAAGATCCTCCTAGTTTTTTTATGTACCCGTGTAGAATGCAATCAGATTCTTTTTCGTCTGCATCAAAGTGCTGTTTTTGTTTAGCTTTCTTTTTTTGTTCGATCTTATCGGTCTCAATATTTACAGTTTCAAATACTGTTTCAGAGATTTCCTGCTGCCACCTAAAAATAAGAAGAAACGGAAGAATAATCATTCAGATATATATTGCAAATTTAATTTTAGTCCTCAGACCAACAAAATATTCTGCGAGTTCAAAGTATGTCAGATATTTATTTATTTTTGTCAAAATATTTATTTAGCTAAATTTAAGTGATTATAAATATTGCAAGCAATTAGTTTAAGATACAGTTCAGGGGCAGTGCCAGTCTAGACTCCGTCAAGTAAAGACGCGCCAGCAGCTAAGCAACAGCAAACGCAAATCTAACAACAAAATCCACGCAAAAAAAAAATTAAAGTGCACAAAGCAAATTCCAAAAAAGCCAATAACAAACACACCAAGTGAACAGTTACAAATCCAAGTGAAGCGGGCAGCAGCCCAAGCTCGAGCGCAATGTCGCGACCACCAGACCCAAAATTGCTCACACAGTGGGACAAAACAGCATTCTTAGAACCAAAATACATATCATTAAACAGAAAAGATAACAAATCTTTCGAAAACACCTCCCCTTTTATAATAAAAAAAGTCATAGACTACCAGTGTTGCGGTGAAGTAGACTCGGTTAAAAAAATCAGAGACGGATCACTTCTAGTCAAAACAAAAGGAACAGCCCAGGCTACTACACTTATGAAAATCACCAAATTCCACGACTTCGAAGTAATAGCAACCGAACACAAAACAATAAACTTTTCCAAAGGGGTAATCTACTCCAACGACTTGCGGAACATTGATATAGACGAAATCAAAAAAGAACTCAAACCTCAAAAAGTCATAGACGCAACCAAAATACTTCAACAGAAAGACAACGTACTCCATGAAACCGGACTCATCATCGTCACATTCGACACACCAACTCTACCTCAACATCTAATGATCGGTTACGAACGAGTGAACGTACGTCCTCAAACACCCCGCCCCCTTAAATGCCACAACTGCCAAAAATACGGCCACCCTTCTAAATACTGCAGATCCCCAAAGATCTGTACTAACTGCTCAGAAGTGCACCCTGCTGACGATGAACTATGCTCTAAGCCAAAGTTTTGCAGTAACTGCAAATTCAACACCGACATCCAGAATAACCACAGCCCCATAGACAAAAATTGCCCAGAATTCCTCAAACAAAAAGAAATCACAATAATCAAAACAATCGAAAAAGTAGACTTCACTACCGCAAAGAAAATTTACCATCAACGGAACCCCCATCAATCCAGACCATACGCTGAAGTAGCCCGCCATCAACAACCAAAACCTCATCTCACTGAAACATCTACCTCATCATCGCCCACCTATAACCAATCACACCAAATAAGACCAATCAAAGACTACGGAGACATCACCCCAAACACACATCCAATCAACCCTAAGCCAACTTCATCCCAACTACACCCCCCCAGTCAACAACAAGAAATGGATATGGACATCGAAACTACGCTAAAAATACCAAAAACTCGAAAACTATCCAAGATTCTGACCGTAAACTCAGAAGCCAGACTAAGGAAAAAGACAAACTTAACCTGGTTACCAAACACCTCAAAGCCAAAGATAAAACTGAAAAAAATAAGACCCCAAACGCAAACCTAGCCCTTTTATCAAATAATGCATTAGCAAACCAAATTTACAGCGAAGACGATCTTTAAATATCAACCCAAACTAGTAATTACCACTAAGCCCTATCACTAAGAAAACAAAACACTACTCCCACTAACTTATAATGCTCAAAATAATCCAATGGAACATCCACGGATACAAGAATAATTATATAGAACTACAAACACTCATGAAATCCCACAACCCTCAAATTATTGCATTACATGAAACCCACATAACGAACCCCATCTCACTCCCAATCCCAATTAACTTTAGCCTATACTGCAACAACAACCCCACAAATGCTTTCGGTGGCACAGCTCTCCTCATTCACAACTCCATCTCCCATACCCAAATTCAACTCAACGCAGACTTTGACGCAGTAGGCGGCACCATAAGGTCCAAATCAAACCTCAATATCATATCCGCCTACATCTCCCCTAACAAATCCTTCAACACCCGTAACCTCCAAAACGTCCTCACCCCGGCAAACGACCACACCATTGTCCTAGGAGACTTCAACAGCTGGCACCCTTACTGGGGCTCACCTAAGGCCAACTGCAGAGGGAAAACAATAGCCTCATTCCTAGACCGCTCGAACTTCATCCTACTTAATGACAATACTCCGACCCACTTCTCAACACACAACACATTTACCCACATCGATCTCTCACTTGCAACATCCAGAATTGCTCCAGAGATCCTCTGGCAAGTGATAGATGACCTTTACGGCTCTGACCACTTTGCCATCTTACTTACACTATTCAACACTCCCTCTCCCTATCCCCCTTCCCCTTCACCCCTAAACCTACTTTCAATCTCAAAAACGCAGACTGGGACCTCTTCAGGAAACATACAGCCCATACAGAGACAAAGCCGTAAAATGGAACTACCTCAAGCACAACATTAGCAACCATAACATTATAGAATACAAAAAATCAAAAGCGTGTTTTAAAAGAGCAATTAGAGAAGCCAAACGAAAATCGATCCTTGAGTTCACAACCCATATACACCCAAACTCAGATCCAACCACAAAATGGTCCAACATCAGACGTCTCTGCGTTCTTAACCCCACTAAAAATATCCATGCCATTCACAACCCGTACACCCAATCACAAACAACCTGTCAATCCGAAATAGCCAACTCCTTTGCCTAGACATGGTCAGAAGAAGCAGACGACCTCAACTTCTCCCAACATTCCTGTCCAACAAACTCCTCATTAATACCCCTTCTAACTATAACCCAACACCATCAGCCCTAGAAATCGAGAAAGACATAACATTAATCGAATACACATCAGCACTGTCCACCTTGAAAGGCAACACTCCTGGTCTAGACCGAATTTCTTACTCTATGCTAAAGAACTCACCCTACCCTCTCAAAACCAGAATCCTAACCCTTTACAACAAGATACTCGACTCCTCCATCCCACAATCCCTTAAACTCAGCCTAGTCCTTCCCATCTTAAAACCACAAAAGCCCCAAACCGATATCAAATCTTACAGACCCATCTCCCTAAACTCATGCCTAGCCAAAACTCTGGACAAGATTGTCGCAAAAAGGTTGTGGTGGTTTGTTTTAAATAACAACCTGATCCACAACAACCAACTAGGGTTCAAAAGAGGCAAATCTGTACTAGACAGTCTACTTTATGTAGACCACCTAGCTACCAGAGCTATCGCCCTGAAAAAACACCTCACAGTCATCTCGCTGGACTTCACCAAAGCCTTCGACAGAATTGGTATTCACACCGTAATAAACCAACTAAAAAAATGGAAAGTAGGGCCACGAATACTTAATTATGTTAAGAAGTTTATGTCCAACAGGAAAATCCTCGTCAAAACCGGCAGAAGCTTATCAAATATCTTCCCTCTAAATAATGGCATTCCCCAAGGCTCCCCAATATCCGTCATCCTTTTCCTCATAGCTTACAACTCACTCACCGATATCATCTCCCTCCACAAACAAATCAAATTTTGCGCGTACGCCGACGACTTCCACCTACTCATCAATCACAACAAACAAAAAAGTCCCACAACTAACATCCAAACAATATTTAACCAAATAGACGACTGGTGCAACCACTCAGGCTCAATCCTCTCTAAAGAAAAATCCCAACTCCTTCATATATGCCGCAAACACAACTGCAAACCCAAGATACTCACCGGTGGCACAACCATCCAAGCTACCGACACACTCAGAATCCTTGGGCTCACAATCAACACCAAATACAATTGGATCTCTCACATCAACAAACTCAAAGTTGACCTCGCCACTAGGTGAGCCACTAGGCATTATCAAACACCTCTCGTCCTTAAAATACAACTGCCACACCTCATCACTTGTACAAATTATCAAATCTCTAATCATATCCAAAGTCGACTTCTGCCTCCCCATATACGGTTACGCACCAAAAAGCCAGCTTAACCGCCTGAAATCTACGATAAACGCAGCAACAAGAGCCGCCCTGGGTGCATTCCGCACCACACCCACTAACAACCTTCTATCCGAAGCCAACCTACACACCTTGGAAAACAAGCGAGATTTTCTAACTGGCAAAATATTTAAAAACCTCATCCACGCTAAAGACACCCCCTAAACTCACTCCCAACAAACCAAAAAAAAAAAAACACAGACTGCTTAGCACGATTGACAGACCCAAACAAATATTCCAGAATAACCTCATACCGTTCTCCCCGATTAAAACCTCCAACACCAATAAATTCAACATGACAACCATCCTTAAAGCAACCAACATCACCCTATCCAAACACGATAAAAACACCACCCCCCCAATAGTCTTCCACCAACTCTTCCACTCCATCAAATCCAACCTCCACCAACACACCTTCCTATACACAGACGGGTCCAAAGCAGCAGGCATTACCAGCTATAGCATCTGCAAGGAGATATCAACCATAACATCCGGACTACTTCCAAAGTACTCCTCAGTGCTTTCCAGCGAAATCATAGCTATCCACGAAGCCATTTTACTAAGCCGCAACAAACGCGGAAGATACGCTATCTGAACTGATTCACTGTCCTCTATATCCGCAATTACCAATCCCAACAACTCTTCGTACTACCCCACCACAATCCGTAACCTCGTCACCAAACTTTTCCCAAAAATAACAATTATATGGATACCTAGCCACATTGGCATAAAAGGGAACGAAATTGCTAACACCGCAGCCAAAACTACCTCCAAACTACCCCTCATATATACCCCCAACCATAATTCTAACGACATCTCACTATTACTTAAGAAAATCCTCATATCCAAACAAACAGACCTCCTCACTAAGACTTCCCCCTGGTACCAACAAGTTATCAACCTATCTTCCACTCATCCTCCCCCCAAACTCCTAAACAACCTTAACAGAAGACACCAAGTCATCCTAAATAGATTGAGACTAGGGCACACAAGACTCACCAATGCCCACTACATGGATAAAACATCCTCCAACGCATGCCCACTGTGCCACAACCCAACTATAGACATAAGACATATACTATACACATGCCCCGCCCTCTCTCTTCAAAGATCCTCAATATTCCATAACACCGACCCCATGCAATACATCTCCAACCCTAACAACAAAAACGCAAAAATAGTCCTCAACTATCTAGAACAATCTAAAATCATTCACTACATATAACCTCATAAACAATCATCCCTGTACATATACATATACACAATTAGTATTTTAGATAATAGTTCCTCCACAACATATAATAACGTATAGAACCAACCCTGTACATATGTATATAAGCACATACATACATCCTCAAACGTAAATTAATACTATAGTGAGCTTAAGGCCTCAACAGCTATAGCCACACCCTGTTAATACCTAGTTTTAACTAGTTATTAGCTTTATATAAATAAATAAAAAAAACAGTTCAGGGGATAGGGTATAGCAAAGGGAGTTATAATTATGGCATAAAACCCTAAAAGGTTCATAATAGGCATAATTAGACCTACATATGGGTAAACGGATAAGCCTAAAAGTACGGGTAGGTCTAGATGGAACGGCCAAGTCAATCTGACCCAGGAGAGTTTGG
This sequence comes from Drosophila pseudoobscura, assembly GCF_009870125.1. NCBI lineage: Eukaryota > Metazoa > Arthropoda > Insecta > Diptera > Drosophilidae > Drosophila > Drosophila pseudoobscura. The sequence goes on from NC_046680.1 coordinate 1,179,693, forward strand.
GAGTCAACAATCCCGAGAAGGAGCTTGTGCACGAACATTACGCCATTGCATATTCTGCGATGGTGCACCGACGGCAGGTCAGTAAGATTTAGCCTAGTCCGGTAGGGTGGCAAGATTCTACCCGAGTCCCAGTTAAAGCTACGAAGGGCAAAGATTAAAAATTGCTCTTTATATTGCTCCACACACAAGAACAATACTCCAATATAGCCCGTACTAACCAATTCGTAACGTACGGGTCGTCAAACTCCTTGGACCAACGCTTGATGAACGCTCAAACACCCTAAGTTTTATTTACTGTTGCAGCTATATGGATTTTAAAGCAAAAAAGACTCCGAGGTCATTTGAACTCGAAATTCGCTCGAGGACATGATTTCCTAGAACATATGAGACAAAATGTGGAGCGCGACGGTAAAAAGTCATAAGTTTGCATTTGGAAAGGTTCATAAAAAGAAGATTAGTTGAATACCACAATAGTAGCTCACTTAGATCCAGTTGAAGGCGTGTGTGCAAATACCAATCAGAGTAAGACAGACAGATTTTAACATCATCAGCATACATTAGTGTAGTGTAGTATGTTGTATGCCAAATAAGCATATGCCCACCGTATTGTAGTGTATACAATATGTCAAGTGGTCGTATGTCCAAAGTTAATGTAGAGTATCACGCTCATAAACATAAAGACACTTTGACGCAATGTTAATGTAACATAGCCACAATCAAGAGCCGTAATACGATCAGTCCCTTATATGTGGACTGGCCTGCAGCGTGAGAACTGCAGTGTCGGCAATATATTCCAAGTGGCCAAATGAGCATTCCAATGTATATGCATATACATTCTTACAAACATAAATATACACATATATATGGCATGCTACATGATCCCGTTCTGCCGCTGCCCTTAGCGACAGAACCCAACCAAGAACTTTATGTACTTTAGGCTAAATAAGTTTATGAAGAATAAATTGAATCCATTCCGAATACAACCCGAAGAAAGAACAGAAGTGTTTTCGCTGTTTCAATTCGATTACGATTCCATTTCTACATGGCGACCGTGACAGGACACACGTAAATGTTAGAAGTAAAAACATTAAAACAGCACGCAGATTCCAAAGATTGCCCGAAATATATAAAACCGATCGAAAAGATACAATAAAACTGAACTACAAAGTGATGTGTACCAGATTGTAGTCCAACAATTCAAATACAGGATGTGACAAACTTGCCAAATAACAATTTTCATTTAAAGTGATGTGTACCAAATTGCAGTCCAACAATTCAAATACAGAATGTGACAAACTTGCCAAATAACAATTTTTATTCATCGCCAGGCAGAAGAAAATTTAAAAGACAGCGCTACATAAAGCGCATGGGCAACAAAAAAAAAAAAAAAAACCTGTGCGAAGACCAGCACCGGCTCCACCAGACCCAGCAAGGGACAATAATAAAAGTGCGAGTGGCATAGGACCGCCCCTTGCACCGTCGATGGACAGTAACACGAAAACACCAGCAGCAGAAAATATACAAGACTTCGCCGACGCTGCTCCTACTGAGCAAAGGGACGCACTCAGCCTACAAGAGGCTTTAGAAGTGTATCCAACCGCGGGACCACGCCCACTCACAATAGCTGAGTACAGGGCTCCCAGCAAAAGAAGCTAAAACCCAAAACCTAACGAGGAGGAGAAGTAAGGAACTTTCTAACCCAAAAACATTTTCAGCTTAACTTAATACTTGTTTATTGCACGCAGAAAACGAATACAATTTTATGGAATGGCCATCAACAAAAATACAGTAATAAAAGCAGAAACGCTAATACACCATGTCAATAACATAGTAGCACAATATAATAGAATCACACAATTAGTAAGTTCTCGAGATAACAAGCTAACTAGTGAAAACCAGCATCAATGCCAAAGGCTATTACGATCATTGAATACAAGGTTGACAACCATTGCAGAAAGATGAGGTATTGAGATACATGTCCCAAAAAGTCTAGGTTCGTTAGCTCATTTTGATGAAAGTCAACTAGACAATATAGATGAATCAAAGCCGATAATAGACACTGAAGTCGAAAGCGACACAGAATTAAATCCTCAATTAGAAAGTATAGACCTTTGCAAAGATATAATAGACACCGACGTCGGAAGCGACTCGGAACTAAAAACCGAAATGACAATATCAGACAAAATGAACCAAGTAGAAAAAGATCGGCAGTACGTGAAACTAGTCTCATCCTCTATCCCAGAGTTTGACGGCAGTAAACAGTCTCTTCAACGTTTCTTAACAGCGTTAAAAAACACGGATAGGACTAAAGGAGATCAAGAAGATCTAGCCATTGCAGTTATCAAATCAAAGATAACGGGATCTATCCTTTATAAAGTCCAAAGTGAACAAACGATCGATGGCATAATCAAAAAGCTTAATGATAACGTCAAGGGAGAATTAAACAAAAAGGAAAAACGGCATCTCAATATGCCACCGATATTGACAACCTGCGCAAGCAGCTCGATGAAGGGCTAGACGCAGATAACGCCAACAAATTTTCGATGAAAGAGTCCATAGCAGCCATGACTCGCAATTGTGAGCATGACAAGCTGCGCCTAATACTTGAAGCAGGCAAATTCAATACTTTCAACGACGCAATGGGTAAATACATCCATTGCAGCACCGAAATAACTGGAAATGCCAGCACAGTATTTCATTACAGAGGCAACAGTGGTCGCGGTTATCGTAGAAGTTACAATAACCGCGGCAATAATAGATCGAACAGAAGTAATTACCAAAACAGAGGTAATTACTATAGTAACAATAACCAAAATAATTACAGAAGCAATTATAGAGGCCAAAATAGAGGAAACTCTAGGGGCCAGGGTAACTCAAACAGAGGCCAAAACAATGCCAACAATGTAAATGTACGAGCTACTGAAAGTAGTTCGGAAAACCAATAAACCCCTTAAGATATTCAAATTGTGCGATAGTATACAACATCAATCTTAGTTCAGGAATATTTATAAAGCTTAAAAATTTGAAAACAGGTAATACATTTACCTTATTAATAGATACTGGTGCAGACATTTCAATACTAAAAGAAAATATCGATATTTTTGATAATGTTAATGTTAACATATCAACCAAAATATCAGGAATCGGCGAAGGTTCAGTTTTTTCAAAAGGTTTAGCATTCGTAGAATTATCTACAGGAAAGTATATAATACCACACGATTATCATTTAGTTGAACAAAACTTTCCAATCCCTAGCGATGGCATTATAGGTATAGACTTCATTAAAAAATTCAATTGCCTATTAGATTGTACACATACTAGTGACACTCTAATAATACGGCCAAACAATCTTAACTTCCCAATAAACATACCTATCACACACACTTGTGATAATAATGCCACAATTCTTCCAGCACGCGCTGAAGTTGTCCGACAAATTAAATTAGCGTCAACAGAACATATTGTTCTAATCCCGAATCAAGAAATTGAGGACGGAATATTCATTGGAAATACAATTCCCAATAAAAACAACATTTTTGTCCGAGTGTTGAATACAATAAATTCAACTAAAATCCTAAATATTAATAAAATAAAAACCGAAATGCTAAGTGACTATGATATAGTCCAAGAAATTAGCAAGGATAGACACGAAGATGTCATGAAAAAGCTAACTAAAAACTTGCCGCCACTATTTAAAACAAAACTAAAAGATTTATGCACACAGTATACAGACATATTCGGACTTGAAACCGAACCAATAGCAACTAAGAATTTTTATAGGCAAGAGCTAAGATTGAAGGATAACAACCCGGTATACACAAAAAATTATAGCATTCCACACGCACACAAAGACGAAATCAATAAACATGTAGAAAAACTCATTCTGGACAAAATAGTAGAACCATCAGTTTCGGAGTACAATAGTCCAATACTACTTGTACACAAAAAAGGTCTCCCAGGATCTGAAAATAAAAGATGTCGTTTAGTCATTGACTATCGTCAAATAAACAAAAAATTATTGTCCGATAAATTTCCACTTCCAAGAATAGATGATATTCTTGATCAGTTGGGTAGAGCCAAATATTTTTCATGTCTAGACTTAATGTCTGGATTTCATCAAATAGAGCTGAAACAACACTCTAGAGATTTAACGTCCTGTTCAACGAGCAATGGCTCGTACCAATTCGCTAGACTACCTTATGGTCTTAAAATAGCGCCAAATTCCTTTCAAAGAATGATGACAATTGCTTTTTCTGGACTTAATACTTCACAAGCATTCTTGTATATGGATGACCTAATAGTCATCGGTTGTTCCGAAAACCACATGATCAAAAACTTAACAGACGTTTTTGACTTGTGTAGGAAAAACAACCTTAAGCTACATCCAGAAAAATGCGCTTTCTTCATGCACGAAGTGACTTTTCTAGGCCACAAGTGCACTGATCAAGGCATTCTGCCCGACGATAAAAAATATGACGTCATCGAAAAATATCCAGTCCCTACAGACGCAGATAGCGCTAGAAGATTCGTTGCATTTTGCAATTACTATAGACGTTTCATCAAAAATTTCGCCGACTATTCACGGCACATAACTCGATTATGTAAAAAGAATGTCACCTTTCAATGCCAAAATGCATTCGATTACTTAAAGAAGGCTTTAATTAAACCCACATTATTATTATTATTATTAAAATATCCAGATTTCAATAAAGAATTTTGCATAATTACAGAAGCAAGTAAACACGCATGTGGAGCTGTTCTAACACAAAAATATGGAGATAAACATCTCCCAGTTGCATATGCCTCACGCTCATTTACCAAAGGTGAAAGCAACAAAACTACTACAGAACAAGAGTTAGCAGCAATTCACTGGGCAATTACACATTACAGACCATATATTTATGGAAAACATTTTACAGTAAAGACAGAAGACAGACCACTAACTTATTTGTTCTCAATGACAAATCCAAGTTCAAAACTAACCAGAATGAGATTAGATCTAGAAGAATATGATTTCACAGTCGAATATCTCAAGGGTAAAGACAATTTCGTGGCAGACGCCCTATCCAGGATTACAATAAAGATCGCTAAAAAGACATGCACAACAAAGTCCTGAAAGTCACTACCAGGCAACAAAATAGACAGAAAAATTCCTGCGCAGGAAATGTACAAGAAGATTTGCCTATGCAAACTCTTGACAACGCTTCTAAGCCCAACGTATATGAAGTCATTTGTAATGACGAAGTACGAAAAGTAGTGGCCTTGCACATACAAAATCAGATATGTTTTTTAAAACATGGAAGAAAAGTTGTAGCAAGAATTGATGTTAGCGATCTGTATACCAATGGAACCCTTGACTTAGGTCAGTTCTTGCAAAGGCTTGAAATGCAAGCCGGTATACTTGCGATCAGCCAGCTCAAAATGGCACCGAGCGAAAAGATCTTTGAATTAAGTTCAATTGAATCTTTTAAGAACATGGGCAATAAAATATTAAAATCATTACGAGTAGCGCTACTCAAGCCGGTGACCCAAATAGAAAATGAAAAAGATCAAGAAGCGATACTGTCGAAATTTCACGACGATCCAACTCAAGGAGGTCAGCGAAAATAAAAAGACATTACTATTGGAAAAACATGACTCGTCATATCAAAGAATACATACGTAAATGTCAAAAATGCCAGAAATCTAAAATAACAACTCATATTAGGACCCCAATGACACTAACGGAAATACCAACCATGGCTTTTGATAGAGTGATAGTGGATACTATAGGTCCACTACCATGCTCAGAAAATGGCAATGAATATGCAGTTACGCTAATATGCGATTTAACAAAGTATTTAGTATCCATACCAATTCCAAATAAAAGCGCAACAACCGTTGCCAAAGCAATATTTGAAAACTTTATTCTGAAGTACGGTCCGATGAAGACGTTCATTACGGACATGGGAACAGAATATAAGAATTCAATCATAAATGATTTGTGCAAATATCTTAAGATAGACAACATAACGTCCACTGCACACCACCACCAGACCTTGGGGACAATAGAACGAAGTCATTCAATGAATACGTTCGTTCATACATATCTGCAGACAAACCCGATTGGGATGTTTGGATACAATATTTTACTTATTGTTTCAACACAACACCCTCGGCATCGCATGAATATTGTCCATATGAACTAGTCTTTGGCAGATTACCAAGACAGTTTATAGATTTTAATAAAGTAACTAGAATAGACCCATTATATAACATAGATGACTAGATTTAGACTAGAAATAGCATATCAAAGAGCTAGGATAGAAAATAGAAAATAATAAAGCCAGAAATAAAAAATATTATGATAACAAAGCATCAGATATAAGCATAGAAATAGGAAACAAAGTACTATTAAAAAACGAAGTAGGACACAAGTTAGACCCTAGGTATATAGGACCATTTGAGGTCATATGCATAGATGATAAAGATAACATTACCATTAAAGTAAAAATAAGAGACAAACAGTTCATAAAGATAGGCTAAAATACAGGTATAAAATTTGAAATACCTCATGAAACGGTCTGATCAACCATTGAGAATAATAATCAAAAAAAAAAATATTTGTTTTTAATTATTGATTTATATACACATATATATATATATATATATATATAGATAATCAACATACAAAATATCCAAAAACAAAAGGATTTAAAAATAAAAAAAAAATAAAAATAACTACATAATTATATTACGTTATTTCTCTAAAAAGGGAGGTGTAGTATGTTGTATGCCAAATAAGCATATGCCCACCGTATTGTAGTGTATACAATATGTCAAGTGGTCATATGCCCAAAGTTAATGTAGAGTATCACGCTCATAAACATAAAGACACTTTGTCGCAATGTTAATATAACATAGCCACACTCAAGAGCCGTAATACGATCAGTCCCTTATATGTGGACTGGCCCGCACCGTGAGAACTGCAGTGTCGGCAATATATTCCAAGTGGCCAAATGAGCATTCCAATGTATATGCCTTCTGCATATACATTCTTACAAACATAAATATACACATACATATGGCATGCTACATGATCCCGTTCTGCCGCTGCCCCTAGCGACAGAACTCAACCAAGAACATTATGTACTTTAGGCTAAATAAGTTTATGAAGAATAAATTGAATCCATTCCGAATACAACCCGAAGAAAGAACAGAAGTGTTTTCGCTGTTTCTATTCGATTACGATTCCATTTCTACAGTAGTTGAGTATTTTATAACTTGAGGAAGGTCATACACAAATAAAATAAACAGAAGCGGGCCCAGATGACTTCCCTGTGGCACACCTGAAGTAACATTAACAGTATTTGACAACACGTAAGAAACCAAAACACGTTGAGTACGTTTAGAGAGATAGGACAAAATCCAATCTAGAAGGTTCGTTGGGAATCCTAATAAAGAGAGCTTGTGAATAAGCAAAGCATGGTTCACAGAATCGAATGCCTTGCTGAAGTCCGTAAAAACTTCATCCGTCTGTAAACCAATTTGAAAACCACGGTGGATTAGGTTAGAAAACTCAAGAAGGTTAGTCGATGTTGAACGATGTTTGAAAAAACCGTGTTGCGACGGAGATATCAAGCTGCAACAAAGATGTTGCAGTTGCCGGGTGACCAGGAACTCGAGAAGCTTCGGGAAGGCAGAAAGCTTTGCGATACCGCGATAGTTTTCAATGTTTGATCTTGAACCTTTTTTGAGAAGCGGAATGATGTAGGACTCATTCCTAATTACAGGGAGACAAGACTGTTCCAAAGAGAGGTTGAAGAGAAAGGTCAAGGGTTTGCACAGGGACTGGGGACATTGTTTTAAAATGTAACTTGGTACCTTATCTGGACCCGTAGAAAACGATGTGTCCATAGATGACAAACGTTCCAGAATAACGCTTTCCTCGAAAATATGCAGAAAAATGCTGTTAGCTTGAGGTAGCTGGTACGGATACGGAGTGGATGCGTTGTAAATATGAGACGAGTACGTTGTTTGGAAAAAGGTAGCGAATAAATTTGCAATACCAACAGCAGAAGCTTCTGTTTTGTTCTGGTAATATATGTAAGATATTATTTAGAGTATTGTTTATTCGTATTATTATCGCGGTGGCCTGGTATGTGTGCTTACAAAAGTTCTTAATGTCGCGGCTTATTTCTGCTGATTTTCTGCTGCTGCTTGAGTCGCGTCCGTATGCTGCTGTTCTCTCCTTTTTCACTGCTTCGCTCTGTTCCTCTTCTTCTCTGTCCGCTGTTGATCTGCTGCTGTTACTACTGCTGTTGCTACTGCTGTTGCTGCTGCTGTTACTGCTCATCAGCTGTTCCTCTGCTGCTGTTATTACTGCTGTTGCTACTCCCCGCTGCCCCTTCAATAGGCCAGCTGGCCCACTCCTTCTTACACTCGGTCATCCTGATTAGTCATCAGTCCCTGATGACAATGCGTCCTCGTTTTCTACATAAAAGCTCCATAGTTTCATGTTATCATTGCTTGTGGTCGTGTTGCTTGGTCCTTCGACGTCTGCTGCCTTCCGAACATTATAGCGTCCGCCTCGTTTCACGTTGGTTATTTCGTATGGCCCTAAGAATTCGCTGGCCATCTTTCTTCCGGTTACAAATTGTGTTCTACGTATGGCTACGAGATCTCCGACCTTGTATCCGTATTCGCATTTCCGCTTTTTATCGAACTGTTCGTTGTATCTGTCCTGGGCCTGCTGAATATTTTCTTTTGCCTCTTGTCGCATCTTTTGCCTCTCGTCTTCAAAATTATCAACCATCTCTTTTTCTATTAGCTGAAGTATGTCGCTATCCGGTCCACAACGCATTTTTACCCCGATCATCAGCTCAAATGGACAACGCTTTGTAGACACGTGAACAGTACTGTTAATAGCCCTTTGAACTCGCGGTACGAACTTATACCATCTTCCAGGTTCCTCCGACGACAATTTGGAAATGATGCTCAGAATAGATCGGTTTACGCGTTCAATTTGTCCGTTTCCTCTTGGTACCCCTGTGGTGCTCCATATGTGTTCGATGTTCTTTTCCTTGACAAACTCTTTAAAGCTTGAAGATGTAAATGCTGCTCCACGATCGCTTACTATGCGTGCCGGATTACCAAATACATCAGACCACTCCCTTAACTTCTTGAGAACTTCGTCTGCTCCTGTTGTTTTTGTGGGATACATCCATACGAACTTACTAAAGCTATCAACCATTGCGAAGATGTACTTGTACTGCTTTGAAGTGGCATCCATAGGCCCAAGGTCATCCACGTGTATAGTATACAGCGGCTGTGATCCTTTGTCAATTTGATGCAGAAATCCCTCTTTTTTGCCAAGCTTTTTGTTGTAGATTATACATTTCATACAGTTTCCTATGATCTGAATTACTTTTCCTTCCAGATGTGGAATCCAATAGCTCTGCTGTACGGTGTGCATTGTTTTTTGAGCGGCAAAGTGTCCTGCGTTGTGAGCGTCGGTTATTATTTCTTTTTCTAATGACTTTGGTATTGCCAGCAAGTCCGTGCCTTGCACCACTTTGTATACGAGACCAGCTTTCAACTTAAAGTTGTCATATGGTTTACTTTTCAAAATTTCGGAAACTGCTTTGATCATCGTATCCTCCTGCTGGGCTTTCTTAATTCTTGCTGTGACTTCCGAAGATACCATCATGACATAAATTGGGTACCTACTCAGGCAATCCACATGCTTCAGCCGTTCTCCTGGTCTGTGTTCCACTTCAAAGTCGTAGTCCTGCAAGTACAGGACCCATTGGGCTACCTCCCGCGGAACGTCCTTCTTGCTTAACGTTTGCTTGAAAGCGGCGCAATCCGTTACGAGCTTAAAGTTGGTTCCAAGTATGTACTGACGAAATTTTTTACACGCTAGGAAAATTGCTTTGGCTTCCTGTATATAGCTATGCTGTCGTGCTTCAGACTCCGAGGTTTTCTTACTCCAGAATAAGATCGGATGCAATTGTCCTTCGTGCCATTGTAACAACGCCGCTGCAAACCCGTCCTTTGACGCATCAGTGTGTATCTCGGTTTTTGCATTCCTGCGATAAAGTTTCAAGACCGGCTCTTTCACCAATGCTTCCTTTAATGTAGCGAACGCTTGCTGCTCCTCCAGACTCATTTTAAATGGGACATCTTTTCGCAGCAGATTGGTCAGTGGTTTGGCGATTAGCGAATAGTTTCTTATGAATTTACGGAAAAACCCAGTTAATCCTAAAAACGACTGCACAGCCTTTATGTTTTTCGGCATCGGGAACTTGCTGACGGCTTTGGTTTTCTCCAATCCAGGCTTGATTTCACCTCCTCCAACTTGGTGGCCCAAAAATGTAATGGTCGACTGCAGAAATCGGCACTTCTTCCACTTCATCTTCAGCCCGTATTCAGCTGCAGCATCAAAAACCTTCTTCAGCTTTCCCAGGCATTCGTCGGCGGTTTCAGCGTGTATAACGATATCGTCCATGTACAGGTCAAGAATGTTTTCATTTATAAGGTTTTGAAATACAAAACTTATAAAATGGATGAAAACTGCTGGCGAATTGCAAAAACCGAAAGGCGCACGGTTGAACTCAAAGAGGCCTTCCTTCGTTATAAACCCCGTATATTTTTTGCTGCTTTCTTCCACAGGAACGTGGAAAAACCCATTTTCGAAGTCCATGATGGTGAACACCTTAGCATTTTCCAGTTTTTCCAGCACCTCTTCAACGATTGGAACGGGAAAGCAATCTTTCAAGACCATCTTGTTCAACTGACGATAGTCCACGCAGACCCGGCTGCTCCCATCCTTTTTCTTGACAATTACAGTCCGACTGGCGAAATTTGATGATGAGCGTCGTTGTATCCCAGCGTTGGCCCATTCATCGATCTGCTGCTTGACAACGTCGGCTTCGCTGATGGCCACTCGACTTGGCGAATGTCGAAACGGCGCTATTTTCTCGTCCGGTACGATCTTCAGCATGATCGGGCACACTGCAGTCTGCTTCTTTTCAGTAAAGTCCTGAATCATTGATTGGACGGCATCTCTGAACTGCGACGGAATGTTTATGTCAGTATTTTCTTCGACCACGTTGTAAATACTTATCTGTTTGATGTCCTCAGTTTCCTTCCCCGGCAGGGGAGAAAACTTATATCCTCCTTGCGTTGATGTCATTGTGAACTTGGATATAAAGTCGTGTCCAAGCAACAATTCGCATCCGACGGCATGATCGGCCACCACAAGGAATTTGTGTGCCAGTCGCATTCCGTCGATCTCCACTTCTGCCGTAAACTGCCCAGCGGAGCGTGTGATGTTGTTTCCAAGTCCCCTCAAAGTTGACGAACTGGCTTGCAGATGGATACCACTCATTTTGCCGAACACTGACATCTTTAATAGGGAAACATCTGCACCGGTGTCTATGAGCCCCTTGACTTGCAAGTCGTTAATTTTAAGAGACTTCAGGCGTTTTTCCTCGTATGCAACGTTTACGGCAGCAGCACTCGGGCAATCCTTAGACATGTGTCCAGTCTGATTGCAGCGGAAACACTTTAATGCAGCTCGGCAATCCTTGCGTAGATGCTCCAGGGATCCACAATTGTAGCAGTGGTGCTTCCTTTCATATTTAGTGAAATTGGACTTCTTTCCGAACGGCTGTGAGTCTTTTTGTTTCGGGGCAAAACCCCCATCAACCGCGAGCGTTCTTTCGTAGATTTCGTACTTCTCTCGCAGCTGCTTGTATGAGCTGCATCCATACGAGGTGTACTTATAATCCGTTTTTAAATTCAGTCCGTCGACAATGTAGCGAATCACCGACTCCGTGTCTGTTGTCCCACGTGCAGCAATGCGTTTCATCTGTAGTATATATTCGTGAAAACTTTCGCCGGCAATCTTCACTCGCATAGACAATTGATTGTGAATTTGCGCACTGCATAAACGCTCACACTCAAACTCCTGTAGAAGTTGATGACGCAATTGGCCGTACTCATACACTGCTGTGGACTCGAGAAAAAGAGCGGCTGTACCTGTCATTTTTGCTCGGGCTTGCACGTATTTTTGTTTGTTATTTAGTCCGTATGCTTCAGCGTTTAGCTCGAAGTTAATAAACCACTGCTGTACCGACATATTTTCTCCGTTGAATTCTGGAATATTTTGGCAAAATTTTCCACTACCAGCTTTGCATAATTTTTCTTGTCTATTTCATCTGCATTTATTTTCATCGAGAGCAGTTGAACCAGCTGTTGGAGCGTCTGTGTGTTTTCTTCTAGGAGTGTTGACCTCATCGCTTCCTCGTTCGCGTTTTGCTGGCGATTGATCCTGTTTTCTTCTGATCCACTTGGGCCTTCGTTTTTCTGCATATTCCCGGCTGGTGGTCCACTTGTATTTTCCATTATAATTCTACTGCGCAATACTCTTGTGGGCAGCCGACTTGAAACAACCCCTTTTTCTCGGTTCTTCTTTTCACCCACTCGCTGTCTCGCTTCCTCTGCTTGCGGCTTCTGAGAGTCAAATGCGCAGTTTTTTTGCACCGAATTTTTTCTTTTCCGTCTCGCTTCGTCTGCTGCCGGCTTCTGAGACATGAGACACACAATTTTTGATTTTTTTCCACTTTACACAGGCAGTACGCGACCGGTTGAGCCCCCAAATGTAAGATATTATTTAGAGTATTGTTTATTCGTATTATTATCGCGGTGGCCTGGTATGTGTGCTTACAAAAGTTCTTAATGTTACGGCTTATTTCTGCTGATTTTCTGCTGCTGCTTGAGTCGCGTCCGTATGCTGCTGTTCTCTCCTTTTTCACTGCTTCGCTCTGTTCCTCTTTTTCTCTGTCCGCTGTTGATCTGCTGCTGTTACTACTGCTGTTGCTACTGCTGTTGCTGCTGCTGTTACTGCTCATCAGCTGTTCCTCTGCTGCTGTTATTACTGCTGTTGCTACTCCCTGCTGCCCCTTCAATAGGCCAGCTGGCCCACTCCTTCTTACATATATGGACGGAGGAAAAGGGTTTGACTTAAGCTTAGAGTTAACGAACGAATAGAATTTTTGAGGATCTCTACGGAAGTTACTACTACTTTGTGAAAGGTAATGATTATAACACTGACTATTGACGACAAGGAACAGAGAGCGAGCGGAGGAGTATAGAGCTAAGGCCGACGTGGAGCCCGACTTCTGGTACTTTTTATAGAGCCGGGATTTATTATTTTTTAAGTATGACAAATACTTGGAGAACCAGAGATGCTTGGACGATACAGGTACAGTGATATCTGGAACAAGAGTATTAAGGGCGGAGTAAATAGAACTATAAAACGAGTTAACAGTTGCATCTATGTTCGGTAATGAAAGAAACGAGCAATCAACACGCGAGAGATGTAGATCTAAATCGATAAAGTTTGTTTTGCGAAAACACTTTATGTGACAAGGAGCCATGGAACTGTCAGCACCACCAGATCGGGCAAACTCAAGGGATATCGACAAAGTTGGATGGTAAGGACCTTCAGGAAATGATATTGGGCTTGCTATGGATACCGTAGCAAGAGAAGCATCTTTAACAAACATGAGGTCAAGAAGTCTGTCCCTTATGTTTTTAACGGCATTAATTTGGACAAGGGAAATATCCGTTAGCCCATTGATAAAGTCATTAGGGCAATTGGGAAACAACAGGTGAGCGTCATCGCAAGGTAGCCAAGAAAGAAATGGGAGGTTAAAGTCCCTCATGACAATGATTGGATCATTGCAGCGTAATGCAGATACGACAGTATTAATTGCTGAGTGGTGGTGTAAGTAAAGCTCAGCATCAGACCTGGGAGGAATGTAAGAGCAGGTTAAAATTTTTTTGAATGGGAATAACTCAGATGAGAAAACAGATTTGACTGCAATCAGATCCCCACCTGCAAAAGATGGGCGGTCCATTCTATAAATAGTGTAACTATCAATGAAAATTTCATGATCATTGATAGAAGAGTTAAGCCAGGTTTCGGTAAACGCGATGGCATCGAATTTCGTTAGTTCTATTGTGCAAACCAGTCTTCAGATATCAGTACACATATTTGGAAAGCCCATAAATTGTTTAGATGAACACTGAGTACTTCTTGACTCCAGTCAGAATATTCTTGGCCCTTTGCTTCAAAAAAGATTACGCCAAGATCGCCAGGCGCCTTACGAGCGCACTCAAAGGCGAAGATGGAAAAACCACTCACGGAAAGTAAATATAAAACTTTCCCAAAATCAAATTCAAACGTTTTCGAAATTGAAAAATATATTGTCCTCGAAGAAGTTATATTAACGTACCCCGACTTAAAAAAACCATTCGACCTAACCACAATGCTCTGGGTATGGTTTAGGAGCCGTGTCCCAGAATGGCCGACCCATTTCTATGATTTCTGGTACATTACACGCTAATGAGCTAAATTGTGCAACAAACGAACGAAAGCTTTTCGCCAAGAAATGGTCTTTAAAGAAACTTGATTGGGTCAAGAACTAAAACATTTAACCGAAAACCAACCATTAAAGTTCTCAGTATGCGCCAAAAATCCTAACGCCAAGATAAAACGCTAGAGTGCAAACTTTGTAAGAGCATCTGGATAAGATAACTGCTGACACGATGTTTCACAACGCAGGTAAAGGAAAATCCCAAGCGGTGCCACAACGTGCCGAAGTGTGACGGGCTCCTAGCGAGACCAAACTAGGCTGACCGCAAGAACACCGGTCAAATACCTAGGCACAGTACAGGACAGCAAGCTGGCATGGAAACCCAAAGTAGTGGAAAGGGTGAAGAAGACCTGCTCTAATGCGGAGCCTTAGTGTGGCAAGCTACCGAAATACCATACTCTTATGGAAAAGACTCAGCGACAGGCTATGTTCTGTATTACACGGGAGCTGAGGTCAACCCCAACAAAAGCACTCGAAACTGTACTTGGAATAGACTCCCTGGATATTCACACTCGCCTGATTGCGGAAGAGGCAGCACAGCGCTTAATCGCATCAGGAAACATGTCGGCACAAGGATACGGGCATAGTTCAATCGGCAGGGATATGACAAGATCTATTAATTATATGACCCCCCAAACTTTCAGCGACGTCAAAACAATTTCATCTCTAGGACCCGAAGACTAGAAAATGAGAAAGAGACCAAGTAAAGCACCTCAACATACATACGGAGATAAGGCTGTCGGACCAATGCAGCATATTCCAGGCGGAAGCTTTTGCCGATAGATAGATAGACAGATAAGCAGAAAAAGTCGCGAAGATTACAGCCCGAGCACACGATGCGGTCAATCTATTCGCCGATAGCCAATTAGATATGACCAATTCGCAATTAGATCCATGCAAGCGTCCGTGGTCAGTTCCAAAAGTGTCTTGGCGAGCAGGGAGGCACTAGACACCCTAAGCACGACAGAGTTAGTGCGGATCTATTGGAGTCCCAGGCACCTAGGCATCGAAGGAAACGAGGCGGCGGACGCACTATCTAAGGAAGGCGTCGCGCTGGCGAATCGGAGAGCCGAGGATGTGCCTGTTTCCCTTAGGACATTGAAAAGCGATCGAGAGAAGTAGGCCAGATCACTAACCGAAAGTAGGTGCAGGAGTACCACCACCTGCAGAACCTCGAAAATCATGTGCAAAAAACGCAATGAGAAACTTGGCCACTACCTACTGCACCTACCACGAAAGGACTGCAGATTGTTATTGGGAATACTTTACAGGTCACTGTCTAGCTGCGGCACATGCAACCAAGCTAGGCATCACCAAAAGAGGCAGTTGTAGGATATGTGATGAACCTGGGGTAATCGAAACCCTGGAACATCTCATCTGCAACTGTTCGGCTCACTCAAGGGAAAGGGGGAAATACCTGGGCGCCCCAGTGCTGACATCGCTGGAAGATGCTTCCAAGATGACGCCACAGGAACTGCTGGCCTATGATAAAAACAACTCGACTCTCGAGGACTTTAAAACCGCATAAACACTCTCGCTATGGTTCATACTCCCCCTATCCGGATAATTAAGGGCCCTGCTAAAGGCCGTCCGGGTTAACCTAACCAAAGCTAATGTAGACATCGGTGAAATGTCTGTTAAGAAGGGCAAACCCAAATGTTGTAACCTCCTTCTACTAAGAGCTGTACGGAAGCCGAACAAAATTTCCTTTGTCTTCTTCCCTGCTTCGTCTCTGCAGCTCCGGAAAAGTCAATATATGGGCCACCCATCCTTGTGCTTGTTTGCTTGTGCATATTAGCCAAGGCCCTGTGAGGGTTGCGCGGCACTTTTCTGCCAAGTTTGCAGATCTCAGAGGTGCGCCTCCTGTCTATGGTCGGCCATGTTTGCCTAGATATGCGATATCGTGGCAATAATTGCCACCTATTTTCTATTAGTCGCTTGTCTTGCTCATTTATGATAAGCTTACATGTTGGCATTGGCATACGACTATACGTCTTGTCTTGGAGAAGGGGGGTAAAGTACCAGATATGGCCAACTTGTCTGCTATACAGATGGCCTCAATGTCCTAGTGGCCCGGGACCCATATAAGGCTAATAGCAAATTGCTGAGCCATCTCGTGAAGAGATTTGCGGCAGTCTATCACGTTGGCCAAGTTCAAGGACATGAACTGCAGTTCATAGCTTTCCTGATTGATATGACCGCTGCTTGAAAGACGCAATACGCTGTCTTGCTGCTCGGAGTAGATTCCTCCTACGACAATTTTGACCAGCTCAGATTTATCAGTGAAGAGGTTTATGCCTCTGAAAGCATAACATGGTGCTTAGCGCATCATTTCATGTGGTGCGAAGAGCTCCACTGATGCAAGGGCGTCAGTTAGCTTAACTTTGCCCAGCTGATTGGTGATTGTCCTTTTCGATAGGGAAGGCTATCACACTGTAACTCCGTAGATTAGTATAAGTCTGACTATAGCCAGATATATATTGGACTATGCTTGGGTTCATGCCTCACTTTAAGCCAATAGCTTTTTTGTAAGTTTAGAGAGATGTCATTGCCTTTTTCACTCTGTCTTTGACATTCATGTTCCAATTAATCTTTTTGTCAACTACCAACCCTTAGTAACTGGCCCTGTCGCTAAAGGAGAGCCTGCATCCATTTAGTATTGGGGTGATGGGGGGCGGGACGTTGTATTTATTTGTGAATAACACGAGTTCCGTTTTCAAAGGATTTACTCACAGTCCGCGCGATTCTATGATTGCATCCGGACAATCGAGCAAGTTTTGCGATCATTAAGTCGCAGAGTGTTTGGTGGCATTTCCCCGAGAAGATAATTGCAACGTCGTCCGCATATGCCACTGCTTTACAGTCCCCCCCTTCCAGGTCCCATAGAATCTTAATGACTACCGTGTTCCACAGAAAAGGAGAGGGGGGTGCCACCTTGAGGGGTGCCTCTGTTCACATACCTTGTCTAGGCGAACGAGGATCAATAAGGATCATCAAGTGGCAGTCCACCCCCAGCTGAGTCAGGGCTTCCGTAATGGCTCCCGGCTTGACGTTATTAAAGGCTCCCTCGATATCGAGAAAAGTTATTAATGTTTATTCTTTGAGATGCAGAGACTTTCCAACACTCTAGATTATTTTATAAAATGCCGTTTCCATGGATTTTCCTTTCCGGTAGGCATGTTGTGCACTTGTATGCAGCTGAAGACTTATGGTTGTCCTCAGTTGTAATCCGATAAGTCTCTTAAAAGTTTTGATTAGAAAAGACGATAAACTGATTCGTCTAAAGTCTTTTGGGGTTGAGTGTGAGGCTTTCCCTGCTTTAGCGATGAAGACTATCCTAGCCTTAAGCCAAGCTTGTGGTATTGTACATACTGCCAGTATCTTCATGAAGATACATTGTAGCCAGTTGATGGCCGAATCACCGGCCTTCTGAAGTTGGGCCGGAATTTGTATCTGGTCCGGACCAGGCGATTTTAATGGGTTGAAGCTGTTTACTGTCCAGCTTATGTGCCGTTTTATAAGGATGTGGTCTATCGATTTTACCGATTCCTCTCCTGGGAGGTGTACCGGCTCGATGGTTGTACACTGGAGTTGGTCCACCATCATTTCATTAAAGGTAACCTACCGAAGGGATAGTTTATTGATAGGACCTTTCTTGCGGTCTTGCGGTCTCCGACGTTTCCTCGATTTCGCTTTTTGCTTTCCTATTTTCTTTTTTATATAGTGTTAGACTGGTCTTATAGTCTGCCTAGTGGGTAGCCTCATAATCTCTTGTGGCTCTATTGAAGATAATCCTGCAGTTTCTGCGGAGGATGTCTAATTGTTTTGATTCTTTTTCCCCCTTGGTTTGTTAGCAGGGCATGCTGCCTTGAAGGCTTTTTGGCATGTTTACAAGACGTGTTCAGGCATATAGGGGCATTAGGAGGGAGTAGTTCCTCCAGGGTTGTGCTATATGTTTCCCAGTTGGCTTTTCTGGGGTTGATAACGTCTCGATGTACCTGTGGTCCGAGAATGAATGGTCTTCTAGGACTTTCCAACTCTCGACTGTGTGAAAAAATTAGTATGACACTAACGTGTTATACAAAAATTAACAGAGGTAGAGAACAGACAAATTGAAGTTAATACGAGGATGCAAGAAGGACTCAACGAAACTATGTACTAACCAAAAACAATCAACAAGATAGACGAAACAGAATAATTATTGCAGGATTGGAGAGTTTGCTCATTAAATTAACTTTAGTCAAAAGTGATGAGTGAACACCTCAAAAATACTAGCGAAGCCAATATTTTAGAGGTATCCGCCATAAAGGCCTCTCAAACCCAAACAAATTTTGTATTTCTTAATCATGTTCCCGATCCCTCAACAAACATGTTAGAAGATTAACGTTCACCCAGTCCAGCAAAATAAGGTAGTTTTAGACTTCGTGGATAAAAAATACGATCGCTGATTGTAGTGCGCACACTTCCGCCGTGGGAGATTGCAGAGATGTAGCCAGCACAACATTTTGCAGGAAACTCGAATCGGGTTCCAGGTCAAAAAAATTGGTATCAGGAACCACCGCTACATGTGGCACGCACACTGGACACCTAGATCCCATCGAGGAGGTTGATAAAGGCCTGATCATCATCAACAACACACCGTAAACGTCGTGTCCCCCAAAAGTGATAAACAACTAATCACAGAGCTTATCTTATAACATTCACCGACAAAATTTTCCTGAACGAGAATCAGTTCAACAATTATACGGCATTCTACAGAAAAGCGGTACTAGGCCAATGGTGCCTACCAAAACGACAAGTTTTTGACCTCACATCTAATGATGTAATTGCTTTTATTCAAAGCAAAATAAAAGCCGTAGGTTTAAAGGTGAAGAAATTTAACTTCTCTTAAGCCAGAGAGATAGCCTCGTTTAAGATAAGCATCTCCCCAACTCAATTTGAAACCATTTGCTCTGCCAAATTTTGGCCGGAGCATTTGGTGGTGAAGGAGTTTAAGGTTAAGATTCTTCTTCTTCCCCCCATAACTCTTACAAATCTTTCCAGTGTGCCATCCTCAACCTCATCTTCCTCATCTTCCCGTCCTGCTTCCACCTCTCAAAAACCTAACTTCTCTTTTAGTGACTTATCAGAATGTAAGAGGCTTACGTAGTAAGCTCAGCATTCTTTTCTGGGATAGTGTTACATTTGCTCCCCACGTTATTGTGTTTACTGAAACCTGGTTAAAGCTGGACATTCTTAGTTCCGAGGTTTTGGCAGGTCGGTACACAACTTTTAGAAACGACCGTTCGTCTCGACGTGCAGGAGGTGTTCTGATTACAGTGGACTCTAACTTCACGTCGGAGCACTTCACAGTCCAAGTTCAATAGGAACTGGAATTCTAGTGTGTAAAACTGATTCTTCCCACTTTCGCGATTTTCATTACTTGCTCGTATATTTAACATTCTTCGAATATCTCAATTTATGAGCAGCACTTGTCCGCTTTAACCGCTGTTTCTTCCTCGCTATCAGATAAAGATCGTATGATAGTGCTTTGTGACTTCAACTTGCCAGGAACTGTTTGGTCTTCGGTAAACGAGTCTAGTATCCTAGTGCCCATGTCACGACATGACTTTGTTGACGGCTTGCTTGACCTGTCCCTGTCTCAAGTCAATCATGTGAAAAATTCCCTGGGTCGATTGCTTGATCTGTGCTTTGTATCGGATCCGACCATAGTGTTGTTAACCCAAGCACTTCCGCTCACTATACCTGAAGACGCCTACCACCCTACTTTCGAGGTGTCGCTAGATATAGGACCAACTGTATTGGATCGGTCGAGTAGACTACCTGAACGTGTACGCTGCTTTCGTAAAGCCGAGTTTGCGAAGCTTAATAACCTCATTAGGGACTTTGATTGGTCCGCTTTGTACTTGTGCACTGATGTCACAAAAGGCACAAACATTTTTTACAATGCTCTTGGCACATTTCTTTATTATTGTGTCCCGCTTTCTTGTCCGATTAGATCTGGAAAACCCCCTTTGTTTACCAAAGAGTTATCCAGTCTAAAAAAATTAAAATCAAGACTTTATAAAAAATTTCAAGAAGTGGGTTCTCCTACTTCTCACTCTCGTTATGTAATAGCTCGGTCAAACTTTTCAGTCCTTAATGCTCAATGCTATAAGAACTACCTATCTCGATGCAGGATACGTTTTTCTCAGGACCCTAAACAGTTTTACTGCTTTGGAAACAGTAAGCGTAGAACGTCCGCACACCCATCCTCGCTGTCGATTTGGAATACGTTGGCAAACAATGATCAGGCAATTGCCGATCTTTTTGCCCAATTTTTCCAAACCGCCTGTTCTGAGAAAAGCTACTCTGGTCATCCATACCGAACGGTATTTTTTTTACCAATTTGTAGTATTTTATTTTATTTTCAGTCCCTTGTTAAATGAATGTTCTTTACATCATGATCTTCCACTAGTTAAGTCGGTGTTTTCACCGGGTCCAGACGGGGTTCCAGGTTGTGTACTCAGGTACTGCGCCGAGGCTCTGTGTGGACCTTTGCTTAAACTATTCACCCTCTCCATTGATTCCTCTTGCTTCCCCCCAATCTGGAAGGAATCGTTTATAATTCCTCTCCATTAAAAAGGTAGCAAGTCTGATGCAAAAAATTATAGAGGTATAGCAAAGTTATCCGCTATTCCCAAATTGTTTGAGGAGGTTTTAACTCCGCACTTGCAACATCTCTGCAAGTCACTTATATCTCCAACTCAGCATGGATTTATAGGGCGGCGATCACCCACCACGAACTTGTTAGAGTTTACCTCTTTCATTATTAAAGGCTTTCAAGGTAACTTACAGACGAATGTTATTTACACCAACTTTAGCAAAGCATTCGACTCTGTAAAGCATTCGCTCTTAGCGCTCTTGACCTCTTAGGGTTTCCGCCCAACCTCCTGAGATGGATTTCTATCTTTGTTCCAGGTCTCAAAGAGTCCCCTTCAAAAACTCCCTCTCTTCACCAGTAAAGGTTTCTTCGGGAGTACCACAGGGCAGCCATCTAGGCCTCTTACTCTTCACACTCCTTATTAATGACTTGCCTTCGGTATTAACATCCTCTCGAGTACTTATGTATGCGGATGATGTTAGACTGTTATTTCATTCTCGCTTGCAATCCGATCTCAATAACTTTCAGTCATGGTGTTGTGCAAACTTGTTACACCTTAACGCCTCGAAATGCAAAGTTATGACATTTCACCGTTCTAGCCCCTTGCTGGCTCCCTATACCCTATTTGGTGGTTTTCTTGAGTGCATTACCCTGGTGGATGATCTTGGTGTTATGTTAGACCCCAAGTTAAAGTTTTCTGAACACATTTCTACCATGGCAAATAAGGCCATGGGCGTGCTTGAATTTATAAAGAGGTGGTCAAAGGAACTTGACGACCCCTACATAACAAAGACTCTCTATACCTCGCTTGTTCGTCCGATCTTAGAATACGGCTCCTGCGTATGGTGCCCTCAGTACAAAGTACACCAGGACCGTATAAAATCGGTGGAGAGAGTACTTTTTAGTCTTTGCTCCGCGGGGCCTTAACTGGGATGAAGGTGTGAGACTCCCATCATACTCTAGTAGACTGCTACTAGTAAGCCTCCCATCCTCAATTAACCGTAGAAATATGCTTGGAGTGATTTTTATGCACAACTTGACCAGGGGTGGCATAGACAGCTGTTGAGCTGCATAAACTTCACGATTCCTATTAGACTTACTAGAAATTTTATACCGTTGTTCCTTGCAGTAGTATTTGTATTTTGAATGCATGCCTAGTTATCTTAGTAAGTTTAGTGCTAATTTTCCTAGAATATTAGTCTAACAGCTATCTTCCCTACATGCTCGTGTAACAGCCTTCTGCTGGTTTCAGAAGGGCCACTTGATGGTGCAGTAATTGCACCTCCTCTTGCAAGATGCAGTCATTGCATGTCAACGTCCAGAAAGAGGTTAGACGAAACTGACCGACGTTTTACAAATCCGTGCTGTGATTCTGATAACTCGGAACTACAAAACTGTTGGAGCTGAGAAGTAATAGTTTTTTCGAAGAGTTTAGGAAGATTATTTGGGGAAACTTTTTTTTATAAACCTTGTAATGATGTGAAATTATGGGAACCAAATCTGGAGCAGTGGAGAAAGAAAATTTAAACGATTTTAAATTAGTTAAAAGGTCATCATAATCAAGAAAGGAGGGATGGTTACAAATTGAACTATTTAAAGGGATACACTATTGCCCGGCAGGATAGTCGTTCGTTAAAGCGAAAATAGAGGGCAGGTTATTAGAAGGAGTATGCATAAGTACCATTTAAGTGTAAAGAAGAGAGATATTGTGATGAATTACGATTAGAGTTAACAAACTTAAAGAATTGTTTAGGATCTCGTTTCAAGTTGAGCTTGCATTTAACCAAGTAAGGCCGCGAGAATATTGTTTGGCACTCTGTACGGCCAGGACTAACCAGGCAGAGGTCTGGTCGTAGAGCGAAGATGAAACGTACGACAGTATCCATGATGAACTTATACGAAGTGGTGTATTCGCTCAGCGCGAACTCTTTTCAGAGCCTATTTTGCTTAGTACTATAGGAAACTTCATTGTGTTTGGATGTGTATGAACCCTCACCGAGTTCTACGATCACTTTACGCGGTGGCTTTGGGCATGATAGATCCGTTCCTTCAAAACCTTCGTAGTTTCCTTTTTTTACTTATTTGGGTTTGATCCTAGCTCACTAATTTTGGAACACTGACTTACAGTTGCCAACTCGCTGTTACAGACACGAATACAATCAATTCTACGAATATGACGATTTACAAAAATTTGAATATCATCAGCATACATATGAACTTTATCTACATACACAGCGAATCGTGGTGGCCCTAGGACGGATCCTTGATGAACACTACGCTCGACGCAAAGAAAATACGAGTATGTACACATTATTTATAGACACAGACTGCATTCGAAATATGCATTCAAATATGAAAAAATAAGTCTTGTTTCTGCTTGTGAAAAGTTACATAGACGTCTTAGTTTAAGACAGAGAATTTCGTGTTTAACCGTGTCAAAAGCTTTACTATAATCTAAAAGAGTCAAGAACGTTTTATTGTCATTGTCGACTTGTTCTCTGATGCCTTTAGCTATGTTTGTTATTGCTGATGTACAACTTCTGCCCACACGAAAACCTGACTGTGAAAAACCTGACCATCTGTTAAAAGTTTTTTAGTTGACAAGAATTTTATCTAATATCGTTGATAAAAAAGCTAAAATATTATATTAATATTTGGGCTAAAAGAATCAACAGACTGCTTAGCGGTAACGCATTCGATAGGCACACTCTCGCCAAAATGCATGTAGTTCCTAGCAACATATGTGATACATGCGATAGTATCGATAACGCCTCGCATTTAATTTTCAATTGTACAAAGTACAACACAACAAGGCAAAACTTCCCATCTCTAAGAAAATATAATGATATTTACAAATTCTTTGAAAAAGAAAACACCAGCGCGTACCAAACACTAATTGACTTCATCGATAAAACTGATGTAAAGCTATAAACAGCACTCCAACATCTTCTTTGACTTGGCAATTTCCACCTTCAAAAGGCGGGCGGCCAAATAATCCCACGCTACTCACGGGTAGTTTGGTAACTTAAATCCCAAAAAAAAAAATAAAAAAATAATATTTGGGCCAATCGTATATTGTATGTATTGTATATGTATATTGTATGTAGATTATGTATGGAAATATTTTTGACATATTCCCCATCGATATCTATCGTTGCTGATGGTCGCGTCTTTACTTCGCTCCGCCTAACAATTATTTTTTTCGGTGATTTAAGTAGAGTAATTGCATTCTAAAAACTCGTTCGTTCTCTTTCGTAGTGATCAGACGTGTTTTTGTTTTGCGCTCCGCATTTTTCCTTTTGTTTCGAATAAACAGCCGGAGTTTTCCTAACTAAATTCTAAATATACTTTCCAACCAGACAACAATCTGGAAACCCATTCATTTACGCGAGTGCATGCCTTTTGATTTGTGTTAAAATATTATTTAACTTTTTATTTTTCGGCGTCGGCTTGTGTTGTGTTGTGTTGTTGCAGTGAGTGAGTATTGCATTGCAGTCCGCTCTCGTCTGGTAGCTTTTGTTGTCTTATCACTCTCTCGCTATCACCTCAACCTCAATAACTGTTCTTTCTCTCTCGCTCTTTCAACTTTCTGAGCAATAGCGCTCTCTGTCTAGTAGCTCTCGCTATAACCGCTCTCCACTCTGCTCTCTTTTTTTTCTTACCAATTCCGCTTTGAGCGTTGTCTGGCACATTGGTCTGATACCAATTTGTTTTGGAAATTTTTAATTTTATTGATTTTAATTTTTTTTTTTTTTGCAAATTTTCTTAAGAAAATTTTGAATAATAAAAATAAAATGGAATTCGCTGTGGTCTGCGCCAAAAAAACCTGCAAGAAGCAGATCACTCACGATGAGCCAAATGTCCCCTGCTGGCTCTGCGACAGCGTAGTCCACGCAAAATGCGCGGGATTTTCTGGCCTCGTGAGCGATGCCATAGCCAAACATAATGGCTTGCATTACAGTTGCGAGGCATGCCGTGCGGTGGAGAAAGACATGGTGGCTTTCATGAGGCAGACGCGGAGTGGCTTTAAGGAGCTGACCGTTGGTTTTAAAAACCAATACGATCGGCTCCTAGCCATGGAGGCTCAGTATAGCGGTTTAAAACTGCTGAATGAGTCTCCGAGGCGCAAAAAGGTCACTCCGCGGGACCTGCAAGTGCCAATCGTCACTCAGCCGTGCGCCGCCGAAAAATTGACTCCGACCACTCCAAGTGTACAGCAGTTGATCTCGTTTGCCACTCCAAAGGCAACGAAAGCTGCTGGCGATGCAGATTCGGTAGCCGAATTCATCGCCTCGGAGAATGTGCAGCCAAGTACGTCTGCTGCGTCCGTGTCCGTGGTGTCCGCAAGTTCACTAGTTGTCCCGTCTATCCCGATCCCACCAGTAAATAGACGTTCCGGACCTCCGGATATTGCCACCACAGGTACTAGACCTGCGGTGACTAAACCACTGGTGGGAGTCCCACCAAAACGACAAGTTTTTGTTTCACGGCTGGCCCCTGACCTCACATCTAATGATGTAACTGCTTTCATTCAAAGCAAAATAAAAGCCGTGGGTTTAAAGGTGGAGAAATTTAACTTCTCTTATGCCAGGGAGATAGCGTCGTTTAAGATAAGCATCTCCCCAACTCAATTTGACACCATTTGCTCCACCAAATTTTGGCCGGAGCATTTGGTGGTGAAGGAGTTTAAGGCTAAGAAGAAGAATAGGCCCCCCATATCGCTTCCAAATCTTTCCAGCGTGCCACCCTCAACCTCAACTTCCTCTTCCTCAACTTCCCGTCTTGCTCCAACCTTTCCAAAAAACTAACTTCTCTTTTAGTAACCTATCAGAATGTAAGAGGCTTGCGTAGTAAGCTCAGCATTCTTTTCCGGGATAGTGTTGCATTTGCTTCCCACGTTATTGTGTTCACTGAAACCTGGTTAAAGCCGGACATTCTTAGTTCCGAGGTTTTGGCAGGTCGGTACACAACTTTTAGAAAGGACCGTTCGTCTCGACGTGCAGGAGGGGTTCTAATTGCAGTGGACTCTTACTTCACGTCAGAACACTTCACAGTCCAAGTTCAACAGGAACTGGAATTCCTGTGTGTAAAACTGATTCTTCCCGCTTTCGCTATATTCATTGCTTGCTCGTATATCCCACCTTCTTCGGATATTTCAATTTATGAGCAGCACTTGTCCGCTTTAACCGCTGTTGCTTCCTCGCTATCTGATAAAGATCGTATGATAGTTCTTGGTGACTTCAACTTGCCAGGAACTGTTTGGTCTTCGGTAAACGAGTCTAGTATCCTAGTGCACATGTCACGACATGACTTTGTTGACGGCTTGCTTGACCTTGAGACAGGGTCAAGTCAATCATGTGAAAAATTCCTTGGGTCGATTGCTTGATCTATGCTTTGTATCGGATCCGACCATAGTGTTGTTAACCCGAGCCATGCCGCTCACTATACCTGAAGACGCCTACCACCCTACTTTCGAGGTGTCGCTAGACATAGGACCAACTGTATTGGATCGGTCGAGTAGACTACCTGAACGTGTCCGCTGCTTTCGTAAAGCCGAGTTTGCGAAGCTTAATAACCTAATTAGGGATTTTGATTGGTCCGCTTTGTACTTGTGCACTGATGTCACAAAAGGCACAAACATTTTTTACAATGCTCTTGGCACATTTTTTGATTCTTGTGTCCCGCTTTCTTGTCCGATTAGATCTGGAAAACCCCCTTGGTTTACCAAAGAGTTATCCAGTCTAAAAAACTTAAAATCAAGACTTTATAAAAAATTTCAAGAAGTGGGTTCTCCTACTTCTCACTCTCGTTATGTAATAGCTCGGTCAAACTTTTCAGTTCTTAATGCTCAATGCTATAAGAACTACCTATCTCGTTGCAGGATACGTTTTTCTCAGGACCCTAAACAGTTTTACTGCTTCGTAAACAGTAAGCGTAGAACGTCCGCACACCCATCCTCGCTATCATTTTGTAATACGTCGGCAAATAATGATCAGGCAATTGCCGATCTTTTTGCCCAGTTTTTCCAAACCACCTATTCTGAGGAACGCTACTCTGGTCAACCGTACCCATACGGATTACCGAGGTCGAACGGCATTTTCAGTCCCTTGTTTAATGAATATTCCCTACTTCAAGATCTTCGACTAGTTAAGCCGGTGTTTTCACCGGGTCCAGACGGGGTTCCAGGTTGTGTACTCAGGTACTGCGCCGAGGCTCTGTGTGGACCATTGCTTAAACTATTCACCCTGTCCATTGATTCCTCTTGCTTCCCCCCAATCTGGAAGGAATCGTTTATAATTCCTCTCCATAAAAAAGGTAGCAAGTCTGATGCAAAAAATTATAGAGGTATAGCAAAGTTATCCGCTATTCCCAAATTGTTTGAGAAGGTTTTAACTCCGCACTTGCAACATCTCTGCAAGTCACTTATATCTCCAACTCAGCATGGATTTATAAGGCGGCGATCAACCACCACGAACTTGTTAGAGTTTACCTCTTTCATTATTAAAGGCTTTCAAGGTAACTTACAGACGGATGTTATTTACACCGACTTTAGTAAAGCATTCGACTCTGTAAACCATTCCCTTTTAGCACATAAACTTGACCTTTTAGGGTTTCCGCCCAACCTCCTGAGATGGATTTCTAGCTATCTTTGTTCTAGGTCTCAAAGAGTCCTCTTCAAAAACTCCCTCTCTTTACCAGTAAAGGTTTCTTCGGGAGTACCACAGGGCAGCCATCTAGGCCCCTTACTCTTCACACTCTTTATTAATGACTTGCCTTCAGTAATAACATACTCTCGAGTACTTATGTATGCGGATGATGTTAAACTCTGTGTCCAGTACAAGGACATTTCATTTCATTCTCGCTTGCAATCCGATCTCAATAGCTTTCAGTCATGGTGTTGTGCAAACTTGTTACACCTTAATGGCTCGAAATGCAAAGTTATGACATTTCATCGTTCTAACCCTTTGTTGGCTCCCTACACCCTATTTGGGGGTTCTCTTGAGAGAATTACCCTGGTGGATGATCTGGGTGTTATGTTAGATCCCATGTTAAAGTTTTCCGAACACATTTCTACCATGGTAAATAAGGCCATGGGCGTGCTTGGGTTTATAAAGAGGTGGTCAAAGGAATTTGACGACCCCTATATAACAAAGACTCTCTATACCTCGCTTGTTCGTCCGATCTTAGAATACGGCTCCTGTGTATGGTGCCCTCAGTACAAAGTACACCAGGACCGTATAGAATCAGTACAGAAAAACTTTTTACTCTTTGCTCTGCGGGGCCTTAACTGGGATGCGGGTGTAAGACTCCCATCTTACTCCAGTAGACTATTATTAGTAAACCTCCCATCCTTAGTTAACCGTAGAAAAATGCTTGGTGTGATATTTATGCACAACTTGATCAGGGGTGACATAGACAGCCCTGATCTGTTGAGCTGCATAAACTTCACGATTCCTATTAGACTGACTAGAAACTTTATACCGTTGTTCCTTCCACTTTGTAGATCGAATTATTCCTTGCATGAACCGTTTAGGGTCTTATGCTCGGATTATAATTCCCTCTACCATATTATATCCTCCACTAATTCTCTTCCTCTTATTAAATTACTAATCCTTACACACCTTTCTAGTAATTAGTAATTGTAGTGGTATTTGTATTTTGTATTTTATTGCATGCTTAATTTCTTAATAAGTTTAGTGCTAATTTTCCTCGAAGGTTAGTCTAATATCTATCTTTCTTGCATGCTCGCGTTTGGTTCGGCTACGCACCGCGCGTCATGCCTTAGCGCCCCTCGGTCGGTTGGGCGGAAGGAAGGGCTGCGTTTTGCCTGGGATCCGCGCGTAACAGCCTTATGCTGGTGTCACACGGGCCACTTGACGGTGCAGTAATTGCATCGCCTCTTGATAGATGCAGTCATTGCATGTCAACGTCCAATAAAAAAAAAAAAAAAAAAAAAAACATGGCACATAACATCTACATTTTAATCTTCTCTGCATAAATACTAACACAGTCGTATTGCGTTTGCAGCCTCCCTCTCCGCGTCGGACGCTTTGTGTTTTTCGTGTTCGTTTTGTGTTTGTGATTTTGCGACGGCCGTTTGTTCGTTGTTGTTGCTGTATTGATCTGCGCAATTGTTTGTGCTTCTTGATCATTTTTAGTTTCGGCTTACAGTCATCGCTCAAGCATTTTCCTCGATTAAACTCACCTTTCTCATATTTATTTTCCTCATATTTTCATAATGAGTATTTGTTGTGCTAAACGCTGCCCCTCAGCCTTGAGGCACGGCAAACATTCACTTTCTGCTGGTTGTGTGATAACATGCCACACACTGTTTGCGCCGACTTTGGGAAAATTGGAGGACGCGTAGTCGACCTCATAAAGACTCGCTGCGGTCTCAACTGGACCTGTTGGGACTGCAGAGCTATTGACAACGACATGCGGGTTTTTATGAGACAGACTCATACTGAATTCGCTGCACTCAACTCCGGATTCAAAATGCTACAGGATAAATTTCTTGCGATGGAGTCTTATTTCAAAAACCTTAAAATTTTGACTGCGTCGCCAAAGCGAAAGAAGGTTACCAATTATTTGCCAAATTCTAATCCGGTCGTTTCTCTTCCAGCCCCGGGATCACCTGCACCCCAATCTTGATCACCGTCACTAATAAATTTTGATGCCACGGACCTTTGTTCTAATGGTTCCATTGCACCAACTACGACGGCGGCCTCATCTGCAGTCGCACCTGGCTCCCCTCCCGCGCCAGTGTCTGACCAGGATGTCCGCCCGAAAGTCATCGAGGAAGTCGTCGCAAGCGCTTCTGTGGTCATACTTGAAGCCGCTAACGCTGCCATCCGGAGGAAAGTCGAGGCTCCCTCAACCTCAACTCCCATAGCTACTACTCTTCCAACTAACACCTCTACGTCCACTGCTCGCGTCTCAACAAATAATTCTGTGACCCCTCTATCTGTTCTTACTGCGGTTGCTCCTCTAAAACCTATTTTCGTCTCTCGACTAATGGTATCGGCTACGGAGGTCATGGTTCGGAACTTCATATTGTCGAAGCTCAACATAGATAGTTTTGCGGGCCTTGTAGTTACCAAATTTAAATTCAAAGTCATTTCGCTTCTAGCTCTTGCTTAAGCCGGTTGTGTTTTTTTTTTTGCTCCTGCATTTTCCGCCCTTTTCTTAAATATCATACAACATTGTTGTGCCTTTGTTTTGATATATCATCGCATCTCTTTAATTTGATTTTAATTTTAATCACCAGTTTTTCGTTTGTAAACAAATATTTAATATAAATTCAATATTCGCAACGTAACGCATCGGACTCGTGCAGGCAATTTGTTATTGTTTTTTGCCCAATCCGCTTTTCGTTATCGCTTCTTCGGTGTGCACTGTTCTCGCGCATCAACGTTTGCATCGACCAGACTCTCTCGTATTTTTGCTCTCACTCTCTCTGGATTGCATATACTCTCCCTCTTTGTGGAATTTTCTTTTGTGTCTCTGCTTTAGTGAGTTTACTGCTCGTTTCCTGCACTTCGTTGGATCATCTGCTTCGAATTATTGCCGCTGCAGCTGATTGTCGGGCTCGCTATGCTGTCTGCTCTCCCATTTTACCTGCGCTCTCACTCTGTTATTTTATTATTCGTGCACAGTGATTATACTGCTGTAAATTATGGCAATCGTTTGTAGTGCAAAAGAAATGTAAATTCGGTGGTGTAATCATTGGTGATTCATTCCTTAGCTGCTGGCTGTGCGACAATTTGGCCCACATAAAATGTGCTCGTCTAAATGCTAAATGCTAAATGATCTGATCTCGAAACGCATGGGCCTGTCTTGGTCATGTCCGGCTTGTCGGGAGATTGAGGCCGAAATGCGCACATTTAAGAGACAGACTCGAACTGGGTTTCTGGATGTCCGGAAACAATTTTTGGCTCTCAACGAGAAATTTCTTGCCCTTGAATCACAGTTTCTTGGGCTCAAACTCTTGAGCGAATCGCCTAGACGGAAAATTCCGCAGAATGATACCAATCTCTTGCAACCTAATCCGATTGGTACGCCTACCTTCATCCATCGGAAGCATTTTTTACTCCGTGTAGTTATGCCACGCCGCCAACGGTGGCTCCGGTATTCTTTACACCGAGCAATGTGCTTCCTTCGAGCATCCAAGTTCCCAACAGCATCAATCCCATCCCCGCAGTTCCTGTTGCCGTCACTTCTGACGCGGTGAGTGCTCCTAGTGCGGGTGTGCTGGTTGCTGACGACGTCTTGCCAATTCCTGCTCCAATTCCTGCTCCAATTCCTACTCAAATTCCTTTTACAACCATTGCTGCCAATTCCTCTGCCCTTGGACCGAGATCTCTTTTAGGAGTGGCTCCAACATCTCGATCTCGCTCGGGACTTTAACTTAGAGCAGTGGTCCCTCGGAAAGCAATATTTGTTTCTCGTCTTATTCCTGAGGCTACAACGGAAGATGTTAAACAACATCTTTCCTCTAAACTTAGCACTTCGCCTGTTGATATACCTGTGACTAAATTTACATTTAAACATAAGCGCAACATATCATCCTTTAAAATTCTTCTCCCTGATTCTTTACTATCCAGTTCTCTAAAACCGTCAATATGGCCTGAGCATACAATTATGCATGAGTTCCTTCTCAAAGATTCGAACTCGAATCCAAGAATTACCGAACATGCTCCAAAAAACTGATGTACTTTTTTTCATGCACTATCAGAACGTTTGCAGTTTGCTGGGAAAATTGCGTCAAATTCATACTAATAGCGCGTCCTTTGATTTCGATGCCATCGCGTTTACCGAAACCTGGCTTAACTCCTATGTCAATGATCATGAAATTTTCATTGATAGTTACACTATTTATAGAATGGACCGCCTATCTTTTGCAGGTGGGGTTCTGATTGCAGTTAAATCTGTTTTCTCATCTGAGCTATTCCCATTCAATAACATTCACGGAATTGAATTTGTTGCAGTCAAAGTTCGTGTTGGCTCCGCATTTTTCTATTTAACCTGCTCTTACATTCCTCCCAGGTCTGATGCTGAGCTTTACTTATACCACCTCTCAGCAATTAATATTGTTGATTCTGCATTAGGGTGCAATGATCGAATTATTGTCATGGGGGACTTTAACCTCCCATTTCTTTCTTGGCTGCCTTGTGATGACGCTAACCTGTTGTTTCCCAATTGCCATAATGACTTTATCAATGGGCTAACGGATATTTCCCTTGTCCAAATTAATGCCGTTAAAAACATTAGGGACAGACTTCTTGACCTCGTTTTTGTTAACGATGGTTCTCTTGCTACGGTATCTAGAGCAAGCCCAATATCTCTCCCTGAAGATCCTAACCATCCAACTTTGTTGATATCACTGGAGTGTACACAATCTGGAGGTGCTGACAGTGTTTTCGCAAAACAAACTTTATCGATTCAGATCTACATCTCTCGCGTGTTGATTGCTCGTTTCTTTATTCATTACCGAACATAGATGCAACTGTTAACTCGTTTTATAGTTCTATTTACTCCGCCCTAAATACGTTTGTTCCAGATATCACTGTACCTGTATCGTCCAAGCCTCCCTGGTTCTCCAAGTATTTGTCATACTTAAAAAATAATAAATCCCGGCTCTATAAAAAGTACCAGAAGTCGGGCTCCACGTTGGCCTTAGCTCTATACTCCTCCGCTCGCTCTCTGTTCCTTGCCGTCAATACTCAGTGTTATAATCATTACCTTTCACAATGTAGTAGTAACTTTCGAAGTGATCCTAAAAAATTCTATTCGTTCGTTAACTCTAAGCGCAAGTCAAACGTTTTTCCTCCGTCCCTTCATTACCAGAACAAAACAGAAGCTTCTGCTGTTGGTATTGCAAATTTATTCGCTAACTTTTTCCAAACAACGTACTCGTCTCATATTTACAACGCATCCACTCCGTATCCGTACCAGCTACCTCAAGCTAACAGCATTTTTCTGCCCTTTTTCGAGGAAAGCATTGTTCTGGAAGGTTTGTCATCTATGGACATATCGTTTTCTGCGGGTCCAGATAAGGTACCAAGTTGCATCTTAAAACACTGTGCCCAGTCCCTTTGCAAACCCTTGACCTTTCTCTTCAACCTCTCCTTGGAACAGTCTTGTCTCCCAGTAATTTGGAATGCGTCCTATATCATTCCGCTTCACAAAAAAGGTTCAAGATCAAACATTGAAAACTATCGTGGTATCGCAAAGCTTTCCGCCATCCCGAAGCTTCTTGAGTTCCTGGTCACCCGGCAACTGCAACATCTTTGTTGCAGCTTGATATCTCCGTCGCAACACGGTTTTTTCAAACATCGTTCAACATCGACTAACCTTCTTGAGTTTTCTAACCTAATCCACCGTGGTTTTCAAATTGGTTTACAGACGGATGAAGTTTTTACGGACTTCAGCAAGGCATTCGATTCTGTGAACCATGCTCTGCTTATTCACAAGCTCTCTTTATTAGGATTCCCAACGAACCTTCTAGATTGGATTTTGTCCTATCTCTCTAACCGTACTCAACGTGTTTTGGTTTCTTACGTGTTGTCAAATACTGTTAATGTTACTTCAGGTGTGCCACAGGGAAGTCATCTGGGCCCGCTTCTGTTTATTTTATTTGTGAATGACCATCCTCAAGTTATAACATACTCAACTACACTAATGTATGCTGATGATGTTAAAATCTGTCTGTCTTACTCTGATTGGTATTTGCACACACGCCTTCAACTGGATCTAAGTGAACTACTATTGTGGTGTTCAACTAATCTTCTTTTTCTGAACCTTTCCAAAAGCAAACTTATGACATTTTACCGTCGCGCTCCACATTTTGTCTCATATGTTCTAGGAAATCATGTCCTCGAGCGAATTTCGAGTTCAAATGACCTCGGAGTCTTTTTTGATCATAAGATGCATCGTGATGCATGTGCTTTAAAAGCCATATAGCTGCAAGAGTAAATAAAGCTTAGGGTGTTTGAGCGTTCATCAAGCGTTGGTCCAAGGAGTTTGACGACCCGTACGTTAGGAAAGAACTGTACATCTCGTTAGTACGTCCTATATTGGAGTATTGTTCTTGTGTGTGGAGCAGTATAAAGAGCAATTTTTAATTTTTGCCCTTCGTAGCTTTAACTGGGACTCGGGTAGAATCTTGCCACCCTACCGGTCTAGGCTAAATCTTATTGTCCTGCCGTCGGTGCACCATTGCAGAATATGCAATGGCGTAATGTTCGTGCACAAGCTCCTTCTCGGGATTGTTGAATCTCTCTTGGGTCAGATTGACTTGGCCGTTCCATCTAGACCCACCCGTACTTTTAGGCCTATCCGTTTCCCATATGAACCTTTTAGGGTTTTATGCCATAATTATTATCCCATTGCTATACCCTATCCCCTGAACTGTATCTTAAACTAATTGCTTGCAATATTTATAATCACTTTAATTTAGCTAACTTTTAACTTCTATTTTTCCGCCTTTTGTAATTAAGTACCATTATTAAAAGATTATTTGATAATTTAATTTAATAAATAATAAATAAATAAAAAACATCTCCTCTTTTAAAATTCTCGTCCCGGATAAGCATGTAAATAGTGCTTGACCCCTCTTTCTCGCCGGTGCACACGATTTGCCACCTCTTTACAAATCGTCCCACTAGCCCTGAACATCGAGTTGGTATTCTTCCTACACCATCTCCGTCTGCCACATCCTCTGTAGAAAAAAACTAGCTTCTCCTAATACGGTAAAGATTGCCTATCAGATCGTTCGTGGTTTGGACAGCAAGCTGAACAAGTTACATACTGATAGTGCAACTTTTGAGGCCGACATTATCGCTTTCTCCGAAACCTGGCTTCATTCCTCAATCTCTGATTCCGAGATCCTTATTGACAAATTTAACATTTATAGATCGGTTCGTCCATCTCGTGGTGGAGTTGTTTGATTGCTGTCCGCTCTGGCACAACATCCCAACTTTTTTCTGTCGAAGCTCATAACAATATTGAAATTATAGTGGTTAATCTACGACTCTCCTCAATAAATCTATTTATATCGTGTTCTTACATCCCACCGTCCTCTTAATTTTCAACCTACATGCTTCACGCAGCCTATTTTCAAACTGTTTCGTCCCAACTTAATGAGTCCGATTGTCTTATCGTCCTCGGAGATTTCAATCTTCCAAATATTTCCTGGTCTCCATCCGAAGATGTTCCCATTCATGCAGCACAAAATTGATGTTCACCTATATTTTGCTTCAAGAGGGCTGATTTTATCTCTTTGAATAGCGCACTTTCTCTGATAGATTGGTCATTCCTCGACGACTTTAATGAGATCGGACCCGCCACTAACGCATTCTACAGCACTGTTTTTTCCATTTTTCGCACCTTAAATTGCAAAATCTAAATATTCCATTTGTAATACCCTATGCTATAACAGTTATTTGTCTAACCTTTGTGCGGATTCACAAACTATTCCTCATCCACAAACTATCTTTACTAGGATTTCCGACCAAACTTCTTCTCTGGACTAATGCGTAGCTTTGCAATCGTTATCAGCGTGTCTGCTTCCAATCTTCTCTTTCTAAACCAGTTTTTTTCTGTTCGGGTGTGCCGCAAGGTAGCATTCTCGGGCCCTTATTATTTAACCTCTTTATCAATGATCTTCCCCAAGTTTTAACTAATTCTCGAGTCCTAATTTATGCTGATGATGTCAAGCTATGTTTTTCCCACAGCGACCCGTTGTACCCGTTAATTCTTCAATCGGATCTCGACGCCCTCAACACTTGGTGTATTATTAACGCTCTTCCTCTAAACATTTCCAAATATAACGTCATGACCTTCCATCGCAACAAGCCTTACCTTTTTGACTTCACAATTAATAACATTTCCTTGGAACGCCTGTACAAAGTTAATGACTTAGGCAATATCTTCGTACCTAACTTATGTGTTAATTCTCATATATCCGCTATTTCGAATAAAGCCGAATAAAGTCCTTGGCTTTATCATAAGATGGTCGAAGTAATTTTCTGACCCCTATACCACTTAACTACTCTACGTGTCTCTTGTTCGGTCCATCTTGGAATATGGTTCGTATATCTGGTCTCCCCATTACCAAAAATATCAATATGCTTGAGTCCCTTCAAACAAAATTCCTTATCTATGCCCTGCGCATACTTAATTGGGACCCCTCTCGACATCTTCTTTCTTATAAGAGGTGGCTGCGTCTCATTAACTTGCACTCTCTTGAAAGCCGTAGGACTTGTCATGGAATTATTTTTCTCCACAAACTTATACGACGTTGAATCCTCGGCCCTCATTAGTCTTATCAGCATTGCTGTCCCATCCCGCCCGACTAGGCATTATTATCCTCTCCGTCTTCCTCTCTGTCCTTCAAACTACTCTGACCATGAATCTTGCGCTCCTAAAGTAAAATCTTCTTTAATGAATAATTTAAGTTAACCTTCTTCTGCCTTGTATTGTGATAATTTTATAATTTGTAATCTGTTTAACTGTGCATAGTTGAACTCTAAACATTAAACATTAAACATACAAAATTTTATGAATTTCAGATTCCCCATATAATTTACGGAGAGGTTTTTTCAGGAGGGCAGAATCAGTATTGGGTAGACATTCTGTCGAATCCGGCAGAATAAGTGCATAGCGTTGAGGCAAATTGCGGCCAGATGTAAGAGCGGCCTTGAAAAAAAAGAAAGTGCTTTAACTATGGTGGTACGCATGGTGGTATAGCTGCTCTTCAGAACTGTAATATTTTCAATAAAACCAGGTGTGCAAAAGATAACCTCTATAAAAAGTTTTTAAAAATGTTTGGAAACAATTATTGAACATTTTTAAAGCCCCAAATCTATTCATAAAAGTCGGCTTGGTTCACAGAGGTAAAGCAAGATCAATTTTGTGGAGTTAATAAAAGAAATAGCAGAAGATAAACGCAGCCGTTCCCCAGTTAGAATCGCAGGCGACTTCAACGCAGGGGCGACCGAGTAGGGAAGCGCAGGCTATGAAGTGCTGCATAGATGTAGCCAAATGCCAAAGTGAAGTACGGAAGCATTGGACACACAGGGCTTGCTACTAATTATCGACCTAATAAATTCACAGGATTTCGCGGATTAGCGAAGAGAGCAGAAAGAAGTCGATACTGGATAGCTACGAAGGGGCAATGCAAAGACAACAAGACTGTCGAATTTGGCAAGAGGCGGTAGAAGCTTTTCTTTTTCATCGATGCGTGCACGCCGGCAAATCATCTGAAATAGCTTTCGGTGATTTAAAGTTACCACAGTTGACCAACTTCCGGGCATACAGCAGCTACATCAGCGGCAATAAATCCACGAGGCCGATTTGTCTGTGCTCGATACAAGGCAGGTTTTAGCTAGAACTCCCACAGTGACTGCTCCGGACAAGCCAGCTAAAACACGCTGAAAATCATGTGCGTTTTTGAGGACGAGAAGGTGTATAGCTCTTGTGCAGGAGAAGATTGGGGAGTTCGAGGACATTGTGCAGTCCGTCGATATTACTGTCTTTAAGAAGATCTAAGCTGAGATTCTTACTATTTCGAATCGCCATCTACCATCAATAGCTTCTTACAAGCCGGTGATGGTTAAGCTAGCGCGCAAAGCATGCCCACCTGCCCGGATATACTACGCAATCGGTACTATTGTACCACTATTGTATGCAGAAGTAAGTCTTCCCCTCGAGCACGAAGCTATAAGTGGGAAGACCCCAAAGAGTAAAGGGTGCAGTTCATGCTCAACCTCAGGTGGAAACTCTTCGAGCGCCTTATAGAGAGTCGCCTAGAAACAGAGATCGCTAGCCATCCGACCTCCAAGACAAAAAAACGACCCCAGCCTGGTAGCGCACAAAACCGAATCGGTCGTGTTGAGCTCCAGGAAAAAAGTTAGAGACTGTCAGAGTAGTGATTGGGGCTTTTTTGACCACAGCACATTCTTCAAGCAACGCTTACAATACACGGGAGACAGAGCCTATCTGACATAATGGCTAACATTGGCGGGTTGCTCTCTTGTCAGGGTCATCATCATGTATTACGCATTACGCGTCTGCGCCTAGCCCTTGGTAATCTGCCCGCCGCTGCAACTAGAGCCGAAGACCAGGACAGGTGTGTGGCGGAAACCCACTGCCGGTGTCAAGAGCGGTGGGTCAGTAGGACGTTCGGAGAAACTGAGCTTACGGTCACATATCTCTAAACAGAACATGGGTTTTTTAAATTCGAATTGAACAAGTACTTTGTATCTGTCCAACATTAACTGCTGATCGGGAAGAGGCAAGCTTAGACACTCGTTTAAAACAAAACGATTGGGATGCCATGATTTCGAATTCTTGCACCGCGCTGAAAGACAGTGCAATCGAATCATTCGTTTATTAGAAAAAACAAAGCATAAAGCATACAAGGTTCGATAGTTTACCGCGGTGTATTTTATAAATTACAACTTACCTTTCCGATATGGTCAACGAGAAAAGCTTGTAAAGATCTTGGTCGGTGTCATTTAACTTAATGCCTTTTGTGTCTTCCTCATCAAAAGATCCGATATCAAAGGCATCCGCGGCATTTACTTCTCCTCTTGGAGGTACTAATGGGGGAGTATATTTTTGAATATAAACTTGGTGCCAGTCGATTCCACAAAAAAAATTATGCATTTTTACTTCATCAGCGCTTTTGAAATATATAAATCGATATATTGTAATTAATATTAAATATAATATTTTAGCATCTCACCCATTTCCCATGCAACCGAGTCGTTTAGAAACCTCCCTTTGAAGTAACATTTCCAACAAATTCTTTAGCTCGACAGAAAATGATTCAGGAAGTTCAACATTCTGTCAAAGAAAACAATACATATATTTATATGCTTATATTTACACTTATGCTGAAAACTATATAACATGGACAACAGTGGAAAAATTGTCTTCCAAGTTGCTCAATTTATATGTTTTTTACCATTTGAAAATCTTTTTTGGGTTTTAACAATAGTATTTTTCGGGTTGAGAATATGAAAGCAGAGAGTATTTTACGAGACTTTATTTTCTGGCTATTTTGGGTGTTCTTCCAAACTACTCCGAGCCAAGACTATACATATATTTCTAGTATAATCCGACATGACAACAATAGTCAGTCTAGTTAATCTGCGTTTTTTACAATATCTAATATATAAAATTCTCGTGTCACCAATTTCGTTGCTGATCTCCTCCGAAATGGCTCGACCGATTTTCTTGAAATTTGATGTGCTTTCGATTATAAGTTTTTTTAGATGTTTTCACTTCCGAGATGAAACAAATAATGTTTCGGCCTACTGAGATTTCATATGTGTCAAGCCATAGCCAAAGCCGTGCCAAGGAGTCAAGCCATTTCGAAGCAGTTCAACTACAAACAGCCAGAGAATTTAATATATTTGAGCAATGCCAATAAGACGCAGAGGCTCCAATTTGAGTCGTCAAACGATCAAGTCTAGAACAATGCGAGATATAAGAGTACGAATTTTATGTGAACAAATCCAAGAAAACAATGCAGATGAGCGTGTGAGCATGGCGCAGTTACGTAAATCACAATCGCAAGAGGCCCGAGATTAATGAAATTAACAAAAGCAACTTGAACGGAGAGTAGCCCGAAGATACATAGTCGACTGACGTATCAAATCAATCATCAAGCATTTACATCAAATTTATTTCTTCGACTAGCATTCCAGTATGAGCCTTATGTGGAATATTATGCTCATTCATTATTGATACTTTGGAAAAGGAATGCCCGCATTGTCATGCACTCAAATTTAAAATGAGTCAGTGCACTCGCCAATCGCGTGCGCCAATCTCAATTCACATTTTGGCAGGCATATCGTCAGCGAGCTGGACGCTCTGTTAAATGAGCACAATGAATTATTGAAATTATTCAAATCACACATGCACAAACTACAATACCAGACTAAAACTAGAACACCAGCTGACATCATGGTTGGCGACCGTACAGCTACGCGACAAATCGTGATTCGAAGAAGAAATAATTATCTTCAGTTTATTAGTGATACCCATCGTTCATATGACGGTCTCCTATATCCACTAATTTTCTGGAAGGGACAAGACGGATATTGTGTAAACTTTAAACAACGAAATCACGTAGCACATAGTAAGAACATAGTTAATTTGTTATTGAAGAATAAATTTTCAATTAATTTTAAATATATTTTTTCTAAACAGGAGCCGAAAACTATTCGTATAGATTGATGATTAGACGCGGCCGAGACAATTTTATTTTACAATGTCGTGCGATATGCCAAAAATTTATGGTCGACAT
The DNA here is from genome assembly GCF_009870125.1 of Drosophila pseudoobscura. Lineage (NCBI taxonomy): Eukaryota > Metazoa > Arthropoda > Insecta > Diptera > Drosophilidae > Drosophila > Drosophila pseudoobscura. Next base: position 1,220,080 of record NC_046680.1, read on the forward strand.
GTATGTGCGTGCGGAAGAATATATTTACTTGCGAGATGCTGTTGGTATATAACAATTTACCATGCACAAAAACAAACAACGCATAAGGTTTTCCGACCCGTGAACATACCACATAAAATTGGCCATGGGAAAAACATTTGTTTTCCAGATTCAGACCACATTTCAAATATTGGCCTTGTGATTAGTTAATAGTCATGGCGAACAAAAGACCTATCGGAAATTGGTAACCAGTGCTGCCAATATTTTTTCAGAAAAAAAGCAATTCTTAACTTGAAGAAAACGAAGAAACACCTGCAAATTTTCAAAAACAAATAAAAAAAAAAGTATTAATAATGTTGTATTTTATAATATAATAATGTATTTTATATCATTTTCATTAACTCATCCAGCTCTGTGGAGCTAGCTTCTAAATAACGAGGGGGAACGTTGTGAGTTGCTGCGGAGACCGCAACTCCACATTTATACCCGATACTTAGTCAGTATGGCTCTCCTCCGGCAGACGCCGCTAATATTGAACGACACGGCAAAGAGTGCGTAGATAGATTTGTTCCTTTTGGCTATAAAAATGTTCCGATCTGATCCAGATTCAGCAATCTGATAGATATGGTCATTCTCTATGATTGTGCGTTTTTAGTTTTCTAGAATCTTCAATATTGCGTATGCCTCAGATTTTCCTTCGTTGTGGGGGCGGAAAGGGGTGGGGCCAAATTTTGAGATATACGTTTTATAATGAAATCAAACAGGAGTGTGGAAACCAAATTTGGTTACTCTAGCCTTAATAGCACCTGAGATTTGTGGATGCCACAGATTTTCGCCCTTTTTGGGGCGGAAGTGGGCGGGGCAAAGTTTTTAAACATTTTGGATTTGACATTCCGGATTTGAAATGTCGTTGCTCTAGCTCTTATAGTCTTTGAGCACTAGGCACTGAAAGGGACGGACAGACAGACAGGGCTGAATCGACTCGGCTATTGATGCTGATCAAGAATATATGTATATACTTTATCGGGTCGGAAACGATTCCTTCTGGACGTTACACACATCCATTTTCACCACAAATCTAATATACCCCAATACTCATTTTGAGTATTACTTACACAATTAAAAACGAGGCGGGACGTTGTGAGTTGCTGCTGCGAACTGAAGTGGTTTGAAAGAGTAACGTATAAAAAAAGGTATAAATACTGGGATCCACAAAAGGGAACATTTGGAAAAGTACCAAGAAGGGATATTGGTCTCCCTATGTTACTCAACCTTGCCGCCTAAATTCAAGTTAAAAGGGAAACGAAGGAGAGCGGTTTTTTCTGTTTTTTTGAGTTGAAACCTGTAAAATAATTACGGCGTCAATTCGAAAATGGAGGATTCTCAAGTTTAACGCTGTACTGGGGGGTCTCAGACTGTGCAGATCTAGCCTCGGTCTCTTGGAAGAAAAACTGTTGGCGAAGACGGACGTGTTTTTTTGTCCAGTCCAAGTATAAAGAAAAAAAAGAGGAATACAAAAAAAAACCGGGAAAAGATCTTAACAGCTGAATACAGCAAAAAGAAAGAAATATTGTGCGTTTATAAAGTAAAAGTGTGTGAAGTGCCAATTTCAATTGGTATGTATTGCAGCGTCGCTAATATACACCACATACACTCGTGGCGTAGGGTAGTGTTTTTTTTTATTGTAGGAAATTAATTTTTCAGATTGGCGGTTAGTACCGGCCTAAACTTCGGGCAATCGTTTGGGTACCTGTCTGAACCCCAATACGAAAGCTCGCAACAACAATTTCCCCGATATTAGGGCCTCCGGCCGCGACAAGGGACTTATGCTCCTCGCCCAACTACAGCTCCGTACCAAAAATTCCCAGCGCTAGGTCGAGCAGCACAAAGCGAGAGGCGTAAAAGATCGGCTCATCAGTCGCTTTGCGGGCGCGAGCCACTTATGTGTCACGGACCCGCGATATATTGAAAGCCGTCTAAGTCTGCGGAAATTGTTAAAGCTACGTAAACGGTCAACCAATTTCTACCCGAAATATAGATCTGGGTCTAGACCTATTTTCGTTTCCCCATACGAAGTGCCGAGGAGTGCCCAGATGTGAAGCCGGCGGCAACGACTGTGGTTTTTTTTTATATCCATCAGTGTAACCGCTGATTCCTAATTTATGTTATAGAGTCATTAGTGTAATTAGTTTAGTAAATTTCTTTTGGTTGTGTTTTAAATTCTGTTCGGAAGAAATAGCAAGTGGAATGTGTGACAGGGCGAAAGTGAACAACGGTTAACCGGCAGAGGAGAGCGTGAGTTTTTTTTTGTAAAATTATTTCTCCAGCTTTCGTTTTAGGAACGTTGCCGCAGTCCATGGAAGCGCTTTCATCGCTGTTTCAACGCATTTATTAAAACAAATCAAGGAAGGCCGTAAGTGATCCCAAAAACATAAAGATAAAATATTGGAGTTTGTTTGTTATTAGCAACTATTTATTGTATAACCGAAAAAGAAAAAAATCTCACGTAGTCAGGGGCTTCTTCGCTTAAGAGAGGCTGGGCGCTCTCCCTTATGCCTTGCTGGCAACCATAAGCGCTTACGCCGCGCATAAGAGACAGCCCTCTTAAGAACAAGGCACAAAAGGGAAGATGCGAGGCTGGTCGCTCTGACGTTCTTTTATGCTTTCTACTTGCGGTTGCTTTCGCTAATGCACTTGAATAACTGACCTGCCATAACGATCGCTGCGCACAGTTTTTTTTACATTCCCTTTTGCATATTTATTTATTATTATTATCTATTTGCCTAACATAAAAACTAGAGATATGTACCCTTCCCTTCCTTCAATTTGTAAGTTAAATTTCAATCTAAATTGTATTATTAAGAGTTAAGCATTTATTAGTTTACGAGTTGCGATGCATGTGCTATTGCTCAATATGAAATATAGGATTTAACATGAATCGGGGCTAGAGTTCTAATATGCGGGGACCATGCTGGGCAAATGAGGGTAATGGGGTTGGATAGGAGGCTGTAAGAGCCTTCTTTATGGGATCACCGGATGAACCGGGAGCGGTGATCATGGTAGGGTGGGTATGAGGGGTCACAACAACACCGTGGCACGACTTGTATGTGTGTATGTGTCCGTGTGCGTAGTTAGGTGTATTTGCTCTTGTACATATTTGTGTCGATACTTCGCTTGCACGTGAAATTTTTAATGAACGTTACTGTGTCAGTATTATGATTGTTTGAGAAGAGCTGTGTCCCGTCCGTTCTGGGAAATAAAAAAAAAACCCCCCATTTCTTGCCGATGAGACGGAAGCCGGAACAAGCACGTGCCCGGACGGGAGACGAATCATCACCTGCTCAGCCTTCCGTGAAGGTTTGATAATATCCAATATGCTTCAGAACGCAACTCTACATTTATACCTGATACATAGACAGTATAGCTACATTAACACAGAGCCCATCCCGGGGGAACGGTGGGATTTTTTGATGGAGGTGAAACTCCGCTTCACACTGGCATCATCCGCCATCCACCATCCGCCATCCACCATCCGCCATCCACCATCCGTCAAAATCAGCCGATAACAAGTACATCAAATTTTCGCGGAAGATTTATTAATTTGTTTCTTATAATGGATGATGAAGATGTAGCAATTATTTCGGCCCTGGTTCAACAGAAAATTATGCGAACAGCCCGATAGTAGCAATAGTTCTAGTGACTTGAATCATTCAGCAGAACAGATACGATCTGCAATCGCAAAATATTGTTTAGACCGTAATGCAAATTATAAACTTATTTATTTTTATTTTTCAGCACTTCCAATAAATCATTCTGTAGTCTTTTTTGGTTCGCATTGGCGGGGGCCCTTGTTGCCAGAAAAGGTGCTGGCGCTACATGATCCGTCCAGATCCAACTCGATAATGTCCGAAAAAAACTCATTATTAAAAAATAAATTATGCATAAAATAAAGCATTTACAGAGCATACAAATATTTGTTCTATGTTGTCAGTCGTCCGCTATTTATTCGCCACACACTTGCACCTCCAGCCTGGCAGACTCGCCCATGCCGCATTCAATCTCATCGACAGCCTCGAATGTATCCGAGCCATTCGGCATGATTGTTGTTGTTTTTTGTTAATTTTGTCACAATCATTGTTTACGTTTTCGCAGTGAATACCATTTTTTCGTTGTGATTGACAATTATTCAGAGTTGCACTTGAAAACCATCGGCTAACTATCGCGTAGAAACGAGTAGTTTAGGAACATCCAAAATGGATGGGGAACTAGCTGAAAATTTATTTGTTTCTCTTTTGGCTATAAAATGATCCGATCTGATCCATATTCGGCAATCTGGTAGATATGGTCATTCTTTATGACTGTATCTTCATAATTGTGGATGCGACAGATTTTCGTCCTTTGTGGGGCGGAAGGGGGTGGGGCAAAATTTTGAAATATACGTTTTATAGTGTGATCTAACAGGAGTGTGTATACCAAATTTGGTTACTCTAGCCTTAATAGAATCTGAGATTTGTGGATGCGGAAGAGGGTGTGGCGAAATATTGAAACTAACTTGTCAAGGTCCGATATCACAGGAGTGTGGATACCAAATTTGGTTGCTATAGCTTTTATAGTCTCTGAGATCTAGGAACTCACATTTTGCAATAGGCAAAGCGGACCATGAAGCCTGTTGGATCGAGACAGAGCGAGAGAGAATGAAATTGTTTTCTTGTAATAAGAATATAATAATATATACGATCTGGCTCCGATTTTGCACTCTAGAAAATATAGTCATCCTCTACGATTCTACGTTTTCTGTTTTCTCGTATCTTTGAAATTGTGGATGCCATAGATTGATGCTTTGATGCTGATCAAGAATATATATACTTTATGGGGTCGGAGACGATTTCATCTGCACGTTACACACATCACTCATTTTGAGTATCGGGTATAAAAAACCATTTTGTCTAGCATGAATGTTTCCAACGATATAGCCTTAGATTAACTAAGTCCCACCGCACGGTTGATACTGCTAATAGTTAAAATACATATGAGGAAATGGAATACAAATGGAAAAGATCAATTGATAATTCAGAAACATTAAGATAGGGGCTCATGTTTCACATATTGGACGTTGACATGCAATGACTGCATCTTGCAAGAGGAGGTGCAATTACTGCACCGTCAAGTGGGCCTTCTGAAACCAGCAGAAGGCGGTTACGCGAGCATGCAGGAGAGATAGCTTACTAAGAGAACTAGGCATGCATTCAAAATACAAATACCACTACAAATACTAATTACTAGAATGGTGTGTAAGGATTAGTAATTTAATAAGAGGAAGCGAATTAATTAATTTTATTTTATTTATTAAATTAACAAATTATCTGATAACAATGGTACTTAATTACAAAAGGCGTAAAAAATAGAAGTTAAAAGTTAGCTAAATTTAAGTGATTATAAATATTGCATGCAATTAGTTTAAGAGACAGTTCAGGGGATAGGGTAAGGCAGAGGGAGTTATAATTATGGCATAAAACCCTAAAAGGTTAATGTTCGGGATAATTAGACCTACATATGGGTAAACGGGTAGGCCTAAACGTACGGGTAGGTCTAGATGGGACGGCCAAGTCAATCTGACCCAAGAGAGTTTGGGAGTCAACAATCCCGAGAAGGAGCTTGTGCACGAACATTACGCCATTGCATATTCTGCGATGGTGCACCGACGGCAGGTCAATAAGATTTAGCCTAGACCGGTAGGGTGGCAAGATTCTACCCGAGTCCCAGTTAAAGCTACGAAGGGCAAAAATTAAAAATGCTCTTTATACCACACACAAGAACAATACTCCAATATAGGACGTACTAACGAGATGAACAGTTGTTTCGTAACGTACGGGTCGTCAAACTCCTTGGACCAACGGTTGATGAACGCTAAAACACCTTTATTTACAGTTGGCAGTGGATTAGTGGTGGATATAATGTGGTAGAGGGAGTTATAATCCGAGCATAAGACCCTAAACGGTTCATTCAAGGAATAATTCGATTTACAAAGGGGAAGGAACAACGGTATAAAATTGATAGTAAGTCTAATAGGAATCGTGAAGTTTATGCAGCTCAACAGATAAGGGCTGTCTATGTCACCCTTGATTAAGTTGTGCATAAAAGCACACCAAGCATTTTTCTACGGTTAACTAAGGATGGGAGGTTTACCAGTAGCAGTCTACTAGAGTAATATGGGAGACTTACACCCGCATCCCAGTTAAGGCCCCGCAGAGCAAAGGATAAAAAAGTTGTTCTGTACTGATTCTATACGGTCCTGGTGTACTTTGTACTGAGGGCACCATATTCTAAGATCGGACGAACACGCGAGGTATAGAGAGTCTTTGTTATATAGGGGTCGTCAACTTGCTTTGACCACCTCTTTATAAACACAAGAACGCCCATGGCCTTATTTACCATGGTAGAAATGTGTTCAGAAAACTTTAACTTGGGGTCTAACATAACACCAAGATCATCCACCAGGGTAATTCTCTCAAGAGAACCATCAAATAGGGAGCAAGGGTCTAGAATGATGAAATGTCATTAACAAGGTTTAACAAGTTTGCACAACATGGACAGTCCTATCAAGAGTTCGACACAAACAAACGACACTCTCATGTCTGGCTTACAAGGATGAGCCAGCTGATTTACTGGAGAGTTTCCAGATTATTGATTTTATCGACGGTATCAGGGATATTGAAACACGGTAAGCAATGGTTTTGATGAAAGAGCTCTATTTTGGAACACCGAAAGCCCATCTTTCATGAACTGATGGAATTATGGTTATCGATGAACAAGAAACCAGAGATGGAGTATTTATCGGAAGGGGCTGCATCTGCAACAAAACAAGCAATTGAGCGATTGACAAAAAGATACAAAATTACTACACCTTCCAACTTAAAAGTAGCAAAAGATTATATTTTCAGTCAATGAGGTAATAGCTGGACTTAAAGATAAGAACTTTAAAGTCGAAATGGCTATGAAAATAATAAATAGAAATAAAATTTCCAAACCAATTTTCAAGGTAGATCTGACTCCTGATGTACAGTGGCGAGCACATGTGGATACATGTTTATCACTTTTCACTTTAAGCGCCTGTAAAATCTTTAAAAATAAATCAATCCTTGTGATTTTTTTTTAAAGATTCTTTAATTTAGTGAGAATGAAAAAAGAAAATAATTTCAATTCAAAGAGATCCTTCTCCTTCAGAGACTTTAATTTGTTCAAAAAAAGATCATGTATCCACATTTGCACGTTTCAAATTATTTTACTTTAATAATTTTTAAAAAATATTTGTTCCAAAAAGCCTTTCTTTCTTCATTATTCCATCGATTTTAACCAATTGGACCTTCTTACAATCTTCCGTGGTCCAGTTCCTATGCTCCTTGCTAAATATAAGATGCGCAGCCACTTTTCGTCAGAGAGGGCTGGTTTTTTCTGGCTAACTGCCGGTGTCAGGCCGATCGTACGCAGAGCGTCCAATCATGGAAAGTTCTCCAATTGGTTAAAATCGATGGAATAATGAAAAAAGAATATTATCTTCATATTTAGGATCCCATTCTGTCACATCCACATCCGAGATCACTTTCCAGCAAGATGGTAGCCCGACGCACAAGGCTAAATTCGTGAAAAATTGTCCCAATAACTCGAGTTTCACTTAATCCAGTGGCCTGCTCAATAGCCCAGATCTAAATCCCATTGAAAATCGATGGGCTCTGTTTAAAAAAACATTGGAAAAGTACGAGTCTGCACCAAAGGATTGGGTGAGTCTTTGGGACCGCGTGAAGACGGAGTGGCACATGATACCTTGCCAGCACCTACTAAATTTAGTCGAGAGTATGTCAATACTTATTCGGAATATGATAAAAGCTAAGGCCCTTTGGAACAAATATTTTTAAAAAATTATTAAAGTAAAAAAATTTTAAACATGCAAAAGTGGATAGCATGTATTTTTTTGAACAAATTAAAATCTCTTGAAGAAAAGGTTCTCTTTGAATTGAAATTATTGTCTCTTTACATTCTCACTAAATTGAAGAATCTTTAAAAACAAAAATCACAAGGATTGATTCATTTTTAAAGATTTTACAGGCGCTTAAAGTGAAAAGTGATAAACATACATCCACATGTGATCGCCACTGTATGCCTATGGGTAAAAATGAAGTTCACCCGATCTACAAGATCCACTTTCAACTGCACCGTAGAATCACCGTTGAGGAACCACAAACACGAAATTAACCCGTCCAATGCACAAATTGTCACGAATATGGACAAACGAAAACTTATTGCACCCTACACGCAGTCTGCGTTGCCTGCGGGGATATATGTACATCTCACTGAGCCTTGCCCCGTAAACAAAGAGGACCCATCTGCCGAGCAAAGTTATCCCACAAATCTTGCCGTATATACCATCAACTACAACCCCAGAAGTTTATTTTGCTAAGGCGTTAAGTTACACAAACGAGTTGTACGCCTCAGTCTCTCTACGGGATTGATGAAGCATCAGGCATCGCAACAGTGGCCAGAAATTAATAGCCAACCTACCCCTGCAAATCCATCCCGATTGCCTAGTGGAATTAAATCATGCTGGTAACTTTAACAAATACAATGGTAGCAATACAACAAACGATACAGGAACTTATGCGCAATCAAAATATCCTCTTGGAGCTCCTAATCAAACAGAAATCTACTTAAATGTTTTCTCTAAATATGTCTTTCTGGAATGAAAATGGCATTTCACAGCACAAATGCGGGCTCTTGCAGTTGCTTGATCAACATGACATTGACGCTATGCTCAAATCCGATACTCACCTAATAAAAAAAAAAATTATTTGTATCTCAATGGTTAAGAATTTGTAAAATTTTTCAACCTATTACATTCGACAACGCAAAGCCCTAGAAGATGAGGAAAACCGATCTAAAACATAATGTATGGAGCAACTCTCCCCGAACAGCCAACGATTCCCAGTGTAGAAAACTAAAACAGGCGTATGTCCACCAATAGAGAGTGAATAACCATTACGTACACAAACAGGGGAGCGGGCTCGCTGCGACTAACCAATAATCTTGAAGCCATATTCCAAGCAGGAGAACTTATAAGAGTCTTGAAGCACCAAGTCTCAAAAATTCTTTTCTCACCATAATATTCAACAGGGCAAAAAATATATTCAATACTATACTCAACAATGAAGGAAATCTATCTATCTATCAGTCTCCTGTCGTGCCTATCAAAGATATTTGAATCTTTTGAATCATATCCTGAATCAACACCTACACGTCAACAGTGGATTCCCAATGCACCAATTTGGATTTCGCGAAAGACATGGAACCATTAAACAAGTAAAGCGGATAACGTCTGAGATTCGAAATGCATTTGAAAGACGAGAGTATTGGACTGTAGTGTCAGTAGTGTCATCCACACAGCAGATAAACCGACAAACAACTTACAACGTCTACAAACAACGTCTTACATTTCATGGCCTTGGAAAAATAGCAAGCAAAAATGACTGTCTAGCTAGCTAGCATATGTATATGTAAACGAGCAAAGGTGTAAGCATGTCCTTTTGGATACACGGATCGATTGGCGTAAACACATCGAAGCTAAGAGAAATCTACTGAAATTTAAGGCTTGTAACCTACATTGTCTTGTAAACGTCCGCTCGCCGACTACTAATCTACAAATAAACCAGAGGTCTCAAGGTTCTGGCCCATTCTAATAGACTTGCGTAGTCTTTAACTTACTACACTAGCCATACACGTCTCCGGCGAAGAGACTTCTCTACCCAGCAATAATAGTTACTCTAAATAATTAAGTAAAAAAATATATTAAAAGTCCGTGGGGGTTAAATCAGACGATAGTCAGTCAATATCGCCTAAAACTGTAATGAATTGAAGTTTCGATCAAATCTATGTTGAAATCTATCGATTGTTAAATGTACTAAAAGATGGCGCACCCTGTACATACTATATACAAATAATCACAGTTAGAAAAATACAATTTTGTTGTTTGCTGTTACTGTTTAAGAACCTTAAAGAAGGGTCAACCAAAAATGTAGTTATTTTTCAAAAAAAATCCGGGGAATATGGGCATATGGGTAACAATTATATGTTCCTGTTGGGCAGGTCTGACAGAATGTTACGAGCAAGTCTACGCCTGATTCTGCATCTTGATAGTCTTCGAGCCAGGAAATTCGGGTGATTTGATAATTTGATTTGGTACCAAGCTTGTGCGCTTATGACATCGCCAAATAGGAGGACACTGAGGTATCTGGCTAAACCCTAATTAGTATTGCTGCCCCTCCCGCCCGACTAGGCATTACATTCCTCTCCGTATTCCCCTCTGTCCATCAAACTACTCTGACCATGAATCTTTCCGTAACCTTTGCCGCGATAACAATAAATGCTTCCATGTATTTTTCTGTGATACTTGTGATTCCAAAGACAAATCTTCATTAATTAATAATTTAAGTTGACTTTATTCTGTCTTCTTCTTCTGTCTAGCGTACTTGCTAGTTGTTCCGGGTAGCAGCTGTAACAGGGCAACCGCGCTGTTAGCACCCCAAGCTAACAGCCTATTATCGCTGCTGGGTACCGCGCTGAGCTAACAGCCACTGACATCGCCCTCTGCCTCGCTCTCGATCTCCCGGTTTTATGCGCTCTTGCGATCCGCCCGTCGATCACCGTATGCAAGATTCAGCAATCTGGCAGATATGGCCATTCTCTATGATTGTGCGTTTTTAATTTTCTCCTATCTTCAAAATTGTGGTTGCCACAGATTTTCGTCTTTTGTGTGGGCGGAAGGAGGTGGGGCGAAATTTTGAAACACACTTGTAGCAGTGAGCAAAAATAAATACACTTGTAACTGTAGGTTTTGCACTGAAAAATTACAAATAGTTTTGTAACAGTGTGAGCTCTACAGTCAGGTCTAATAGTCTCTGAGATTTGTGGATGCCACAGATTTTCGTCCTTTGCGGGCGCGGAAGGGGGTGGGGCGAAGTTTTGAAATATACTTGTCCAGGTTTGATATCATAGGAATGTGGATAAAATTTTGTTGCTCTAGCTCTTATAGTCTCTGAGATCTAGGCGCTAATGTTTTGCGCTAATCAAAGCCGTCTATGATACGTGTCTGTTAAAGAGAGACAGGCGAGAAAAAATGAAATTGTTTTCTTCATTCTGGCTATAATAATGATACGATTCAATTCAGATTCTACAGTTTAAAGGATGTAGTCATTCTCTGCGATTCTGCGTTTTTGGTTTTCTCGTATCAATTGTGGATGCCCTTGTGGGGGCGGAAGTGGGCGGAGAAATATACCTGTAATAGTGACATCACAGAAGTGCGGATATAAAATTTCGTTGCTCCAGCTCTTATAGTCTTTGAGCACTAGGTGTTAATAGGGACGCACAGACGGACGGACGGACAGACAGACAGGGCTCAATCGACTCGGCTATTGATGCTGATCAATACTTTATGGGGTCGGAAACGCTTCCTTCTGGACGTTACACACATCCACTTTTACCACAAATCTAATATACCGCTATACTCATTTTGAGTATCGGGTATAATTATAACCATTGATTTGTGAAATTATTGAACAATCAAAGTCAGCGAAAAAGCTAGTTTTCTTAACATTTGTTGACGACCACGTCGGGGCGTTAATAAGAATTTGGATATTGGATATTGGGCCCCCAAACGTTATACCAACATGGAACCATTTTTCATTCAGGTTGGAAAACATAAAACACTCATTCAAAACACAGTCTTGTTGCTATTGGAATGCGTATTCTGTGATAATAAAGATCATAACATTTACAGCTGCACTCGCTTTGGAAACCTTTCACCATCTTTGCGTCTTAGAGAGGCAAGGAAGCTCAGAGTTTGCTTCAACTGTTTAAAGAAGGGACAGTAGTGCATCTTGCCACGACAGTCATTATGATAAGAAGTCAATTTGGTGATCTTCTTCTTTGCCGGTCTATTCTGGATTCAGGCTCTCAGATTAATTTAATAATCTCTCGTTTTGCTCAGAAGCTTCAGCTGAAACGAGCCAAAGGGTCGGTATCAGTATCCGGTATCGGGGCTGATTCTGCATTTCACACGGAAGGTTTAGTTAATTTGGTCGGTCGATCCAGGACTTCCGATTACTCCACGAGTCTCACAGCTTTTGTTGCCCCACGAATTACAGGAAACCAGCCTGTTTCTTCATTTGATGTATAAAAATGGAAAAGCCATCCCACACTTCAACAAATCTCAGTCTCTTATCTCGTATTGGAGCCAGTTTTCCCCTGGACCTGTCTTGAAAAGCGGCGAGGTGAGGATCGGCTGGACCATCTGAGAAAGAGAAGGACTCCCAAGGTGTTACCGATGCCTGGGACCTGGGCATAGAGGACATGAGTGGCTGCTGTATCAAATGCGGCGAGAAAAGGCACAAAGATGCTGAATGCAGCAAAGCAACAGCTGGCAAGAAGGTCAGGAACCAAAAGGCCCCAAAAACTACCCGCGCACACGCAGCGGTGTCGGCAAATCCAGGACGACATGCAGTTGATTCAACTCAACCTGAATCACTGCAGGGCCGCTCAGGATCTTCTTACGCAGACGGTACGCGAGCTTGGCTCTGAAGTGGCAATCCTCAGCGAGTCGTGCAAGAAGGAGAAGGCCACTGCCGACTGGGCCCGGACGCTGGAGGCACTGAGGAGGCACTGCGCGCAGCTATTTTATCAACAGGATGCTCACAATGGACACGTGTCAGTGCTCCAGGGCATACGAAGCTTCAAGACTCCTCAGGGCTCCGTTTTGGGGCCCCTGGTCTGAAACGCCGACAGAGTGCATGTTGGTGGGACCACGATCGTCGCAGTCGCAGAGGTATATTAATTACCTGGGAGTCCTCATCGACACGCGCCTCTCTTGCGAGGAGAACTTGGAGTACGTCCACATGAAGGCCGGCGGGACCGCGGGAGCGCTAGGCAGGATGATGCTGAACACCAGAGGATCAAAGCAGACAACGAGGAAGCTGCTGACGAGCGTCGTCACGTCGCAGATGCTCTAAACCGCACCAGTGTTGGCGGAACTCGCGAAGAGCTACATGCGAGGAGTGGAGGCAACATGTAGACTGTACACCATCAGGATCGCATGCTCGTTCCGGACCATCTCGGACGAAGCAGCGCTAGTCATTGCCGGGCAAGTTCCTGCTCATAGAGCTGATACGAGAGAGGAAGGAGATCTACGACGCCACGCAGGAAGTGCAGCTGAGGTACGCTCCAAGTAGAAATAAAGGACGCCGCCAGAAGGACCAGCAGGGACAGATGGCAGACTCGATGGGACCACTCACCCAAAGGCCGATGGAGCCACACTCTCATCCCGAGCATAGCATGCTGGGTTGAAAGGAAGCACGGAACTGAGCGGACATGGCTGCTTCCGCGGCTTCCTCAAGCGCATCGACCACGAGACAGAGGACTGGTGCCCCGAGTGTGGCGCAGGCATAGAGGACATAGGACGCTCGGCACGTCCTCTTCGACTGCCACAGGTTTGAGGACGAGCGTCAGACACTGGAGGAGTAGCAAGGTCTGGGGTCAGCACCGAGGCAGACCCGAAGGTATGGGAAGCGACTGCGGAGTTTGCTTCTAGCGTCATGCGAAAGCTTATGTCCCTGGAGAGAAGAAGACGGAGTAGGTGTTCACGCCACTGTAAACAATGCTTTGCGGCAGTACCGCTGTCCGCGGGGCCCCTAGCACCAACAGTTCACCTTTCCGTTAATTAATTAAATCTATTTGTATAGAATATCATAAGGAAATCAGTTCATCAGGAAGTAAACAAATAAATGAATTCAAGAAAAACGAGGGGGAACGTTGTGAGTTGCTGCGGACACCGCAACTCTACAGTTATACCCGATACTAAGTCAGTATGGTTCTCCTCCAGCAGGCGGCGTCTAATATTAAACGACACGACAAAGAGTGCGTGCGAGGGAGACAGAAAATCAGTCTGAGCGTGACGTCGGGCGCTGCGTAGCCACTGCTAATTGATTTGTTCCCTTTGGGTATAAAAATGATCTGATCTGATCCAAATTCAGCAACCTGATAGATATGATCATTATCTATGATTCTGCGTTTTTAGTTTTCTCGTATCTTCAAAATTGTGGATGCCACAGATTTTCGTCCTTTGGGGGGCGGAAGGGGGTGAGGCGAAATTTGGGGATATACGTTTCATGTTGTGAGATCTAACAGGAGGGCAGATACGAAATTTGGTTACTCTAGCCATAATAGTCTCTGAGATTTGTGAATATCCCCGGATTTTTCCCCGTCCTTTTCGGGGGCGGAAGGCGGTGTGGCGAAATTTTGAAACAAACTCGTCTCGGTCCGAATTCTTAGGAGTGTGGATACCAAAATTGGTTGCTCTAGCTTTTATAGTCTCTGAGATCTAGGCGCTACGTGTGTGTTAGAGAGACACAGGGCGAGAAAAAATGAAATTGTTTTCTTGATGCTGGCTATAATAATAATACGATCCAATTCAGATTTTGCAGTCTAAAAGATATGGTTATTCTCTACGATTCTGCGTTTTGGGTTTTCTCATATCTTTAAAATTGTGGATGCCACAGATTTTCGCCCTTTGTGAAGGCGGAAGTGGGCGGGGCGAAGTTTTGAAATATTTTTGTAGCAGTGACATATCACTAAAGTCTGGATCCAAAACATCGTTGCTCTAGCTCTTATGGTCTTTAAGCACTAGGCGCTAATAGGGACGGACAGACGGACGGACGGACAGAGGGACAGACAGACAGGGCTCAATCGACTCGGCTATTGACGCTGATCAAGAATATATATACTTTATCGGGTCGGAAAGGATTCCTTCTGGACGTTGCACACATCCATTTTCACCACAAATCTAATATACCCCAATACTCATTTTGAGTATCGGGTATAAAAAACCACAAAACTAATATATCCCTTATATCATAAAGTTTCGATTCTTTTCATAGGTTAGAAATAGTTGTGAGCTTTAGATTTCGTAAAAAGCTTTAGATTTAGAATAAAATTTAAAGAATCCAGAGAAAAGATGGAGGTTGTCTCACGTTGATTTAAAAAATGTACATACCATAGTTAATGTCATTTTATCAATTTCATGTTTATCCTTTGTTTTATGTTGTCGAAATGGGGAATGGCCTTTAAGCAATTTGTATAGCATGCATCCGAAACTAAACCAGTCCGCACAATAGTCATACGAAGTTCCCTTTGATAACACTTCTGGCGCCATATATCCGTGAGTTCCAACTGATGCATGTGGTTTTTTCCTTGAAAAGTCACAAGCCAAGCCCAAATCAGATATTCGTATATGTCCATTTTCATCAAGCAATATGTTAGCTGGCTTTAAATCACGGTAAACAATACAACGCTTATGCATATGCTCCAAGCCTAAAATCACCTGGTAAAACAATTTCTCATTAATCCAGAACACACTATCCATGTTCACTTATATATAGATTACCTCCGCAGCGTAAAATTTCATTTCGTCTTCGCTAAAAACTCCATGCTGCGATAGATGGTAATGCAGATCTCCACCATTCATTAGATCCAATATAAAACACAGTTTATCGGGCGTATGAAAGGCATATGTCATGCAGACAATAAATGGACAGTCAATCTGAAAAAAAAACGTTTTGTAGTACTGTAAATTTTATAATTAAAATATAAAACTTACTCCAGTGCTCACAGCTTGCAACATGTTCCGTTCATTAAGAGCCAGCATCTCACCTTGCTTCATTTTAATGCGTTTTTTGTCTAAGCATTTCATGGCGTACATTTTTCCAGTGTCAGCTTTTCGGCATCCATATACTTCCCCAAAGCCTCCACGTCCAATTATCCTATGTACGCTAAAATCGTTCATTGTCAGCTAAAATATTCGAGTTTAACGAAAATTAAGTCAGTGGAAAGGACAAGGACAAAAGAAACAGTTGGATGCGAAGATCTTTAAAACACTTCGCAACAGAATAAGAATGAAGTAATCTTTTTATGTAGTTAATGTGATCGCTTAATTCCCAATAGAGGGATGGGAATCGATTAATGCTTGATTAATTAGTTGCCAGTTTTGTGGTTTGAGGTGATTTGTGCAGATTACATAATTAGGTCTCCCCAAATATTCATTTTTAGCGTTCATATGGTCTTATAACTCTTATCTCTCCAGATACAAAAACAAACACAATGCCTTCTAACATTAGATAAATAATTAATTGTAAATTACGATTTATCTTAGGCTTGAATTTTGTACCCGAGCAGCGAGTAGAGAAGGACCGGCTACACTACGCCCAAATGCCACAAATAGGGGCGTCGAACGCCGAATTCGCCAATAAGGTGAAGGAGATGATGGCCACCAAGGACACTCCAGCGAGCCAGTGGCATCGCGGGCCCAAGAGTGCAGCCACCGAAAGCGGCCAAGAAGCCAATACCAAAACTCAAAGCCAAGGTCAGTGACCTGACCAAACGACATTTGATCATAGCAGTCGTTGACCGCAGCGATGAGAATGGCAGGATGACAGCGGCACAGTGGAAGCTGGTGCATGCGCATTTTGTTAACGTACTGTTCGTGCAGATGGAGGAATGATGCCATGGAGCAAGGGCTCGCCCACATATCTCTAGTCCAGGAGCCCTGGATAGCGTCAGGCAACTCCGTGGCCGGACTAAAGTTCTCAAGTCACAACTTGTTCTAGTTTGTAGAACTAAAAGCTAATGCAGCTATCAATCGGCATTAACAAATGTGTAGCTTAAGCTTGTTGCTTGGGAAATATTAAGTTTTCAAAATGTATACTTATTTATAGGTAACAAAAATTATAAAGAGTCTGTAAAAATATATGTGCAATTATTGCGTTATTTTGATGGCCGATGTGTTTGCCCTCTGCATTGTTAGCAGATCTCGTTGAAGTGGCTTGTGTTTTGTCGTGAGGTATTATATTACATATTCAATTGAAAACTGTTCCACTGTGTGGTACCAACGGGTATTACAAAATACTACCTTTTGTTTAACCTGTTATATACACATCCTTCCACATCCTCTTCTCCCTCAAACTGGCTATTTGCCTGCACCCAACGACCTTTACGCAGGCCTACACCAAATGCCTCACAGATGGATGCTTTCCTGGAAGATGGAAAAAGCAAAAGCAGGTGCTGATACCAAAGCGTGGGAAAGAAACGGAGAACCCATCGGCATACAGGCCTATCAGCCTTCTGGACAGTGCAGGCAAGATGCTGAAGAGCTTAATCAGCGCTAAACAAGGTGTGCGGCACTGCCAGAAAGGCCTTGGAAAGCACACGATGGACATAAAATACTGTCTGGTGGCAACACTGGACGTGCAAAATGCCTTTAAGTCGGCATCGTGGGTCAGGATAGTGTTCCGTGACCGACACGGATGATGGGCCTCGGGCATACTCCATCACGGGAGGAGTCCCACAAGGATCTGTACTGGGACCGCTATTGTGGAATACCATGTACGATGGAATCCTTCGCCTCAACTTCCAGCAAGGAATCGTGGGGAAGGAATTCGAAATCGTGGGATTCGCTGACGAGACCGCGGTGACGGAGAGCTGCACGAACGCGGCAATCGAAAGCATAAGCGACTGGCTAAACCAGGCAGGGCTCAAACTTGCCGAGCACAAGACGGAAGCGGTCCCCATCAGTAGTAGGAAACAGGTGGAGACGGCGAAGACAACCATAGGAGGAGCCGCAATTACTTCAAAACGAGCGATAAGGTACTTGGGAGTTATGCTTGAAACCCGGTTGTCGTTTAGGGAGCACCTGCAGCAGACACATCAGAAGGCACACGGCGTAGTCATGGCGGTTTCACGAATGATGCTGAACCATAGAGGCCCAAAGACGGCGAGCAGGAGACTGCTGTTTAACGTGGCTAAGTCATCGATACTATACGCAGCGCAATATGGTCTCATGCTACGAGGACCAAGAGTTACTCTAAGGGCATAGAGTCGGACTTCAGTCTGCGGGTCAGCTCGGCGTTCCGTATAGTCTCCACAGAGGCCATAATAGTCATAAGCGGCATACCACCTGTCGAGCTTGCAGCGAAGCAAGCCAACATTGCAGCATGGATGAATCGGCGTCAAGGAGAACTTACGTTCGAGCTGACACAAGTTCTCAGCGGTCACGGGTGCTTTAAGGAGTACCGTCACCGCTTTGGCCACGGGGAAGATGGGCTGTGCAGCTACTTCGGAGCAACATGTCCTGACCAAATGCGCCAGATTTTCAGAGGCCCGCAGGCGAGCAGAAGGCATCCTAGGGGAGCCCATAACGGTGGAATGTTTGGTACAAAGATGCTGGAAAACCAAACAAAGTGGACGGCAATATGCAATCTAGAAACAGAGATCGCTTCGGAATTAAGGCGGCTGGAACGCACACGAAATGAGCGGCCGTAACAGGCTAGCCAGCCTTATGAAGCAAACCTTCACGGCAGTCCCACAAGTCTGGTCCATATATGTAAATATTATATATTTGTATTCTAACTTTTATATTACTATATTTTATATATATAGTGACATATGCATAATTCTCTACTCCACCTACACATTATGTTTATGTCTAATTCACCCACCCCATCCACAAAAGTAACTGGACACCACTTAAGAATCAATAAGTGATTCTTCCCACACTACAAGCTAGAGTCCACTAATCTAAACAATGGACCCCATTGATTCATCAACGCCAGAATCCCGCCACTCTCGAGAAATCGATTCTTTAGAATCGTGCCACTCATGAGGACCAATCAGAGCTAGTCATAAAGCCGAGGAGTATCACATTTCTAGCTCCCTCATGTAATGCAACACCGATCGCCACCAGCGGATGCCTTTCATCAAAGCCGACGCATCCCCAAATATTGGTCCAGGCACGTACGCCACTGACACGAAGATGCAGCCGAGTAAAGTAACACCCGAAGCCAGAGTCGAGAGCTCCAAGAGAAGGGCTCATGGAAACTAGCCAACAATAGAGAAATCAGTTCCGTTTGAGACAAGCAGACAAACAGTCAAGTCGAGGAATTCATTATAATCTAGTGACAAAGATATTAAGTTTGTAAAATAAAAATCATTTTTAAAAACTTAAAATCGAGTTGCGGATATTTTACTGGCAGTCGGTAAGATTTCATTTAAAATTAACTCCTATATTTCGGTAATGGTCAGCTTGCGTAATTTTTAATTACTGTGATCACGCAATCCCGGAATCGTTAATGTAAATTGTGAAATCTGCCAAAGAACCTATGTGCTACGAGCGCATACGATTTGCAAATTTAAAATTAAGTGAACTGAAGTGAGCTGAAATAGTGAATCACCAAGAACAGTGAAAAACTAAACACAACACTCAAAAGCTTACAAGTAAACCAATCATCACAAACATTGAGTGAGATCCTTGTGCCTCAATATTATTGCTCATCCTCATTAGTCGTTCTTGGTTGGACAGTTTTTTATATTGTTCGTAGTATTTTTATATTTTTATATTCCGGCCACTGTGTACTATTGCTATAATGTAATTTCGCAATAAATTCCAAGTCCACATATCCCCGGTTCTTCGTTCAGAACTCCTCACCCGCTCACCTGCTTTGCGACTCTGATCGGCGTGTTCGCAAATCCATCAGCTAACCATGCTCACTGGTGAAAAGAAATCTCGCAAGAAGTTTGATCGGGTGAGTTTGCTGAATTTGACCCATCCACCCAACTCCAACGGCTCAATCACTACGCCCACATCTTCCCGTCTGGGCTCAGCTGAGCGAGGTCCGACCACGTCCCGAGCTCACACATCACATGCCTTCGAGGCTTTGTTGCTCCCCTCGGTAGTCCTTCGCACGGTTCCTAGCACTATGGCCCAATCGGCCGACAGTTCTGCATGGTCTAAGTTTGCCTTGGCTGCAAGCAGGCTGACACGCTTCGACCAGAAGCTCAGCGCTCCAGATACTAGCACACCAACCCGCTCGCTCTCCCAAGTTCATCGAGATCAACTCCGAAGTCTCTGGGCGAAAGTGGACGCGGAGTTCGAGGCCTGTGTGGGTGCGATAGCGGAAGCAGATCCAGAGCGGGTAGCTGACGTCCAAGGGATGTACGATGACTGTTACGCGGTCTACGCGCAATGCCTTGCCGAACTGAACGATCAGCTCAAGCCCCCGACTGTCTCTCACACGCCACAACTGCCCGTTCAAGAGCCGACTTCCGGAGGTTGCCGCCTCCCTTAATGTGACACTGAAGTTTTTAGTGGGGACTACCAGCAGTGGCCCACGCTCCGAGACCTGTTCACCGCCATCTACATAAGAACCCGATGTTGGCTCCAGTGGAAAAACTGTTCCACCTCAACAAAAAGACGAGCGGTGAGGCCCACGACATAGGGGCACAGGCTCCGCTCACGAACGAGGGTTTCGCGTCCGCATGGAACGCCCTCCGTGAGCGTTTCCAAAACAAGCGGCTGATACTCAAAGCCCAGCTGAAGATCCTTTTCAGTCTGCCCCAAATCCGTACACCATCGCCCTAAGAAGCAGCTGTGAAATTCTCGCCAGACCCCTGCCATTGACCATAGCCAATTATCAATCGTACTCGTATCTATAGGCCTTCAAAGTCGCATTCATTGGGAACAACTAGTACTGTACGGTTATACGGACTTGAAGATGGTAGAACGGGTCGGATTTAGTCTGAGCGATAAAGGAAAGAGTTTCTTAAAGCCGTATATCGCGATCAGGATGGTTTATCGGAGGCCAGATGAGTGTCCCGAGCACACAGTGCCATACCTAAACCGAGATCAGCTAAAGTCTGTATAAAATGTCATTATGAGCTATTGGATATTACCCGAACTCGGAGGAATGCAGCCGACCGACCCGGTCGTAGGAACTGGCATCTGTTCGTTATGATTAAGGCGACGATATTTTTCGGCTCAGTGACTTATGCTATTTTCGAATCCCTGGACAACATTGTGGAATGGGGTCGGGATCTCGCCTTCATAATAGCGGTTCGCACTGAGTCTTTTCTGTTTACAAACATAACTTCTCAAAATTCTTTATTTTCAGTCGTTTTTCATATATTTTAAGCTGATATATTTCCTGCTGTATGCCGGTAATGTGGACGAGGTAATCGACGGCCTCAAGGAGTGCTACCGTTGGGAGAGAGCAGGCCCGGCTGCTGCAGGAGTGCGATCGGCAAAACGTTTGCATTATCTGATTGTCATCGGAATGCAAATTGTTTGGCTGGCTTTCATGGTAGTCTTCGTCCTGCTATTGGTTACCACGCCCCTCTGGACAGAACTGTCGCTACCGTTCTATGCAGCCTTTCCGTTTCACTGGAACGATCCTTCGAAGCATCCGTTCACGCACATTCTCATCTACTGCCTACTTTCTCATGTGGCTCATCTCCATCGAAGGGATGTCAGTGGTCATTTATTCCAGGCTGACGACTGCGTTGAGTGCCCTGTGCGTTGAACTTCGGCACCTCCACCAGTTCTTCGATGGAGACGAGGATCTGCTCCGATGGGAGATCAATCGTCTGGTCAAATATCATCAGAAGATAATCAAGTTTGAATCTGTGCAACACCTGGGCTTATAAGTCCACTAAAGTATCCCTTTTTCAGTCTGTTGGATCGGTGCAATGAGGTATTCCACGGCCCTTTAATCATGCAAATGCAACTACAGCTGCTGGCGATGCAGATTCGGTAGCCGAATTTATCGCCTCGGAGAATGTGCAGCCAAGTACGTCTACAGCGTCCGTGTCCGTGGTGTCCGCAAGTTCACTAGTTGTCCCGTCTATCCCGATCCCACCAGTAAATAGACGTTCCGGACCTAGGCCTAGGTGACTAAACCACTGGTAGGAGTCCCACCAAAACGACAAGTTTTTGTTCCACGGCTGGCCCCTGACCTCAAATCTAACGATGTAATTGCTTTTATTCAAAGCAAAATAAAAGCCGTGGGTTTAAAGGTGGAGAAATTTAACTTCTCTTATGGCAGGGAGATAGCCTCGTTTAAGATAAGCATCTCCCCAACTCAATTTGACACCATTTGCTGCGCCAACTTTTGGCCGGAGCATTTGGTGGTGAAGGAGTTTAAGGCTAAGAAGAAGAATATGCCCCCCATAACTCAAATCATTCCATTGTCCCACCCTCAACCTCAACTTCCTCTTCCTCATCCTCTCGTCCTGCTTCCACCTCTCCAAAAAACTAACTTTTCTTTTAGTAACTTATCAGATTATTAGAGGCTTACGTAGTAAACTTAATGCCGGACACTCTTAGTTCCGAGGTTTTGGCTGGTCGGTACACAACTTTTAGAAAGGACCGTTCGTCTCGACGTGCAGGAGGGGTTCTGATTGCAGTGGACTCTAACTTCACGTCGGAACACTTCACAGTCCAGGCTCAACCGAAACTGGAATTCCTGTGTGTAAAACTGATTCTTCCCGCTATCGGTATATTCATTAATTACTCGTATATTCCACCTTCTTCGGATATCTCTATTTATGAGCAGCATTTGTCTGTTTTAACTGCTGTTTCTTCCTCTCTATCAGATAAAGATCATATGATAGTTCTTGGTGACTTAAATTTGCCCGGAACTGCTTGGTCTTCGGTAAACGAGTCTAGTAACCTAGTGCCCATGTCACGACATGACTTTGTTGACGGCTTGCTTGACCTGTCCCTGTCTCAAGTCAATCATGTGAAAAATTCCCTAGGTCGATTGATTGATCTGTGCTTTGTATCGGATCCGACCATAGTGTTGTTAACCCGAGCACTTCCGCTCACTATTCTTGAAGACGCCTACCATCCTTCTTCCGAAGTGTCGCTAGATATAGGACCAACTGTATTGGATCGGTCGAGTAGGCTATCTGAAAGTGACCGCTTTCGTAAAGCCGAGTTTGCGAAGCTTAAAAACCTTAATAATACTCATTAGGGATTTTGATTGGTCCGCTTTGTACTTGTGCACTGATGTGATAAAAGGCACAAACATTTTTTACAATGCTTTTGGCACATTTTTTGATTCTTGTGTCCCGCTTTCATGTCCGATTAGATCTGGAAAGCTCCCTTGGCTTACCAAAGAATTATCCAGTGTAAAAAACCTAAAATCAAGACTATAAAAAATTTCAAGAAGTTGCTTCTCCTACTTCTCACTCTCGCTATGTAATAGCTCGGTCAAACGTTTTAGTTCTTAATGCTCAATGCTATAAGAACTACCTCTCTCGATGCAGTATACGTTTTTCTCATGGTGCCCTCACTACAAAAATTGAACGTGTGCTTTAATAATACAGCTAGATATATATTTGGGTTAAGCCGTAATGACAGAATTTCAGCTTTTTCATTCAAAATATTCGAAATGCATTTTTTTAAATGGACTGACTATAAGATGCGGCATCCACAATATTGAAGATACGAGAAAACTAAAAAGTCAAAGTCAAATCTACAAAGCAAAAATAACGCAAAAAATTATCCATTTTGAATTACCTGGAGCTAAAAAATGTTTGGGTCAGCGTTTCGGAATTGCAAAGTTCAATTCAACCAGATGCAAGATACTAAGGGTATGTGAAAAAAAGCACAACATCTGAGAAAACATTTTGAAAGCCCCAAAACTATCAGAAAAAGTCGGATGCGAATTTAATTTGCTACTGGACACTCATTTATATCCAGCTTTAAGTCAACAGCTGGCCGATATCAATTTTTTCCCATCCCCAGAAAAAGATAAGTTTTTACACCGATACTCGTTATCATTTCTTAGTACGTCGGCAAATAATGATCAGGCAATTGCCGATCTTTTTGCCCAATTTTTCCAAACCACCTGTTCGGAGCAGCAGCCGTTAATAGCTTTCAAGTCACGTCTCTCTTAAGTTATCTGTTATCGCGCTCAGCCTAAGTACGCTCTCAGTTCATACACGCACACACCTATGGAAAGTTATTACTTGTTATAAGCCACTGCTTCGACCCTTCCTTCTGTCTAGTCGGTCGTTCCTATTCGAGGCAGTCGGTCCTGTAGTACTGTTTGTCGCCCAAAACGCCTAACAGTTCGTTAAATCAAATTCGAAGGTTTAACGTAACATTTGTCGAAAAGTGGCGAACCAAAGATCGTTGTGGCCGACCGTGGCAGTTCTAGCGACCCGCTATTCGTTTTCGCTTCTCTTTCGCCATCTGTTTCGTTGCTGCGCAGCGCACTGTCAAGACCGGCTGCAAAGAGTTCTAAGCGTGGTCCGTTAGTTTTCTTCGCCTCCTCTTTCGTCGTTTTGCTTCAGCCAGCTCTCGAGACCGGCTGCACATACATATCTCTCTCTCCAATTCGTCCGTGTCCGTGGTGTCCGCAAGTTCGCTAGTTGTCCCGTCTATCCCGATCCCACCAGTAAATAGACGTTCCGGACCTAGGCCTAGGTGACTAAACCACTGGTAGGAGTCTTACCAAAACGACAAGTTTTTGTTCCACGGCTGGCCCCAGACCTCAAATCTAACGATGTAATTGCTTTTATTCAAATAAAATAAAAGCCGTGGGTTTAAAGGTGGAGGAATTTAACTTCTCTTATGCCAGGGAGATAGCCTCGTTTAAGATAAGCAACTCCCCAACTCAATTTGACACCATTTGCTCCGCCAACTTTTGGCCGGAGCATTTGGTGGTGAAGGAGTTTAAGGCTAAGAAACAGAATAGGCCCCCCATATCCCTTACAAATATTTCCAGTGTGCCACCCTCAAGGTCAACTTCCTCTTCCTCAACTTCCCGTCTTGCTTCCACCTTTTCAAAAAACTAACTTCTCTTTTAGTAGCCTATCAAAATGTAAGAGGCTTACGTAGTAAGCTCAGCATTCTTTTCCGGGATAGTGTTGCATTTGCTTCCCACGTTATTGTGAAACCTGCTTAAAGCCGGACATTCTGAGTTCCCAGGTTTTGGCAGGTCGGTAAACAACTTTTAGAAACGACCGTTCGTCTCGACGTGCAGGAGGGGTTCTAATTGCAGTGGACTCTTACTTCACGTCGGAACACTTCACAGTCAAAGTTCAACAGGAACTGGAAATCCTGTTTGTAAAACTGATTCTTCCCGCTTTCGCTATATTCATTACTTGCTCGTATATCCCAGCTTTTTCGGATATTTCAATTTATGAGCAGCACTTGTCCGCTTAAACCGCTGTTTCTTCCTCGCTATCTGATAAAGATCGTATGATAGTTCTTGGTGACTTCAACTTGGCAGGAACTGCCTGGTCTTCGGTAAACGAGTCTAGTAACCTAGTGCCCATGTCACGACATGACTTTGTTGACGGCTTGCTTGACCTGTCCCTGTCTCAAGTCAATCATGTGAAAAATTCCCTAGGTCGATTGATTGATCTGTGCTTTGTATCGGATCCGACCATAGTGTTGTTAACCCGAGCACTTCCGCTCACTATTCTTGAAGACGCCTACCATCCTTCTTCCGAAGTGTCGCTAGATATAGGACCAACTGTATTGGATCGGTCGAGTAGGCTATCTGAAAGTGACCGCTTTCGTAAAGCCGAGTTTGCGAAGCTTAAAAACCTTAATAATACTCATTAGGGATTTTGATTGGTCCGCTTTTTACTTGTGCACTGATGTGATAAAAGGCACAAACATTTTTTACAATGCTTTTGGCACATTTTTTGATTCTTGTGTCCCGCTTTCATGTCCGATTAGATCTGGAAAGCTCCCTTGGCTTACCAAAGAATTATCCAGTGTAAAAAACCTAAAATCAAGACTATAAAAAATTTCAAGAAGTTGCTTCTCCTACTTCTCACTCTCGCTATGTAATAGCTCGGTCAAACGTTTTAGTTCTTAATGCTCAATGCTATAAGAACTACCTCTCTCGATGCAGTATACGTTTTTCTCATGGTGCCCTCACTACAAAAATTGAACGTGTGCTTTAATAATACAGCTAGATATATATTTGGGTTAAGCCGTAATGACAGAATTTCAGCTTTTTCATTCAAAATATTCGAAATGCATTTTTTTAAATGGACTGACTATAAGATGCTAACATTCCTTCATAGGATAATATTCACCAAACAACCCGAATACCTGCTCCAAATTCTTAGATTCACTAATTCCGTCAGAACAAATAATATTATCACCATTCGACATACAACTTTAAATTCCGAGAGGCATTTCTTCGTCTATGTCATTCGCATTTGGAAGCAGCTTCCGCATCACATGAAAAAGATAAGTAACCTTTCACAGTTCAAAACGCAGTTAAGAGCCCACCTTATAGTAGATTAAGAACCGTAAATCTCAAAACCTAATTAAATAAAATAAAATAAAAGACAACATTACCTATAATTAATAAATGCCGAATATAACATACATATGTAACCCTAAATTATAAATGATTATATAATCATAATAATTGAGTTTGACCCAACCAAAACTAATGTGCCATCTAGTGACTAGTGCTCTAATTAGAAGCCCCATGCTTGTAGCAGTAGGAATGAAAATAAATAAATAAATAGGCATGCACTCGCGTAAAAGAACAGATTTTTTACTGTAGGTTAAGTGGGGATTTTATCAAGGTTTGTTTTGAAAAACAGCTTCTGTGTTCGCAAAATAAATGGAAAATAAGCGGAACAAAACAAAAACACGTCTCGAGAACGAACGATTTTTGATTCATGGTTCATGGTCGGCTTTGTCCATTGCAAAGAGTGAGCGCCTATATCTCAGAGACTATAAGAGCTGGAGCAACCAAATTTGGCATCCACACTCATGTGATATCGAACCTGCGCAAGTATATTTCAACATTTCGCACCACCCCTTTCCGCCCCCGCATAGGACGAATATGTGTGGCATCCACAGATCTCAGAGCATATTAAGGCTAGAGCAACATACCTTGGTATTCACACTCCTGTTAAATCTCACTGTTACATGTGTATTTCGAAATTTCGCCCCACCCCCTTCCGCCCCACGAAAAACAAAAATCTGTGGCATCCACAATATTGAAGATACGAGAAAACTAAAAAGTCAAAGTCAAATCTACAAAGCAAAAATAACGCAAAAAATCTTTTTGCCCAATTTTTCCAAACCACCGTAACATTTGTCGAAAAGTGGCGAACCAAAGATCGTTGTGGCCGACCGTGGCAGTTCTAGCGACCCGCTATTCGTTTTCGCTTCTCTTTCGCCGTCTGTTTCGTTGCTGCGCAGCGCACTGTCAAGACCGGCTGCATAGAGTTCTAAGCGTGGTCCGTTAGTTTTCTTCGCCGCCTCTTTCGTCGTTTTGCTTCAGCCAGCTCTCGAGACCGGCTGCACATACATATCTCTATCTCCAATTCGAACTTGAAACAGTGCAAAACATCTCGGTGGTTCTTTTTCGGTCGTCGTTCCGTTGCTTTGCCGGCGCATACATTTTGGACATACACAAATAAAAAGTGACGAAAAAGTGATCGCAAAAACATTTTGAGCTCGTCTGAACTCTCTTGTTGCATCATTTTTATTCAACTTTATATTTAATATGTCTGACGAGCTGTAAGTAACATTTTGAATTAATGTGGCGGGAAACACCGTTTACTTTTCGTTTCGTCGAGGAAAATGTTTTCGTTTTGAGCACCAATTTATGTGATCGCAGTAAATGGGGAAACTTTTGTGGAAGTGGAAACTTCAGCATGGCTGTATATCTTCTTCTTAAACCGGATACTAAAAATGAGTATCGCGGTATATTAGATTTGTGGAGAAAGTGAATATGTGTAACGTCCAGAAGGAAACGTTTCCGACCCGATAAAGTATAGATATTCTTGCTAGGAGAACTAAGCATGCATTCAAAATACAAATACCACTACAATTACTAGAAAGGTGTGTAAGGATTAGTAATTTAATAAGAGGAAGAGAATTAGTGGTGGATATGATATGGTAGAGGGAATTATAATCATAAGACCCTAAACGCTTCATGCAAGGAATAATTCGATCTACAAACTGGAAGGAACAACGGTATAAAATTTCTAGTAAGTCTAATAGGAATACTGAAGTTTGCATAAGTTGTGCATAAAAATCACACCAAGCATTTTTCTACGGTTAACTATGGATGGGAAGTTTACTAATAGCAGTCTACACTAGCCCAGTCTCGATCATGCTCTCGTTGAATACGGACGCGTTCCAACATCGCTGTGAAAGACTTTGCAAAAGCAATAAAAACGGACAAGCCCACTACAGTGGCAACAACAAACAACTTACTTGTGCGAAAACGTTTAAGCGCGCGGTACTCGTGAAACTAAGTGCCGCTCGTGAATCTAAGCGCGCGGTACCAGTGGGACTAAGCGCCGCTCGGGTTCCTTAGCGCGCGGTACTCGTGTTTGGCCCCGTCGCTCGCGGGCCCCCAAAGCGGGTGCGACCTACGGTCAGTGCACGCGCCTACAGACTAGACCTCAACTTCGTCTGGGTTAAACGCCCAAATCTACCTGACTTAAAAATGGAACTACGTTCATCTAAGTCCCTTACTATAGTCTCTCGTAGCATTAACAAACCGCCAACTGCAGATCCAATGAGTTCTGCTACTGCCTCAGCTCTTAAAGCCCAGCTCACTTTAGAACTGACAATACTTAATTCTACGCAAAAGCAAGTTAACGACCAACGTGCTACGGATGGTCCCAATAACATTCCCCACTACCATGCCCCACAGCCAACTGACGACCCTCATGTTTCTTGGCAGGACAGAGGAGCTCTCCCTCCTCCAAAAAAGAAACTTCACTCAACTGAACGCAGTCTCCCAAGTAGTCGAAACCCTTCTTTCGCAAACTACTATGCGCCACTCGCGGACACTGACGACTCAACTGCCGACGGTACCGAAGATATGGACCTCAGCCCTCACAAGGAATGTAATGAATCCCCTACAACCAAACGCAACCCTCTGCCTCCTCCAATCATCATACCCGGGGTAAACGACATCGCAATGTTCTGGTCAATGCTGGATACGTTGGCAAGCCCCGAAAATTACCGTATAAAAACAAGCACTGGAGGACAAATTAGACTCCTATGCAACGACTCAACCACTTACCGCAAAATCGCCTCCGCGTTGATGGCTAAAGGCGTTCTCTGTCATAGCTACCAGTTGAAAGAAGAACGGTCATATAGAGTAGTAATCAAAAATCTTCACCACTCCACCCCAACTGATTATATTAAGCAAGATCTCATGGCCAAGGGGCATCTAGCCCGATTCATCCACAATCCTCTTAACAGAGCGACCAAGAAGCAGCTCAACTTATTTTTCGTGGACTTAGAGCCAAATGAAAATAATAAAGAGATTTTCAAAGTATCAGACCTCTGCAGACAAAAGATAACTGTTGAGCAGCCACAACGCAAACAGGAGATATCACAGTGTCACCGTTGTCAAGAATACGAACACACCAAAAGATATTGCAACAAAAAATTTGTTTGTGTTAAATGCGGGGGTCCGCATGCCACCATAGAATGCTCAAAGCCACAAGACGTCGAGCCCAAGTGTGCCAACTGTCTTGGCTCCCACACTGCCAATTATAGAGGTTGTAGGGTCTACCAACAGCTTCTATTGAAATTTTACCCACAACCACCACAGGTAAATTGGGAAAACACTCATCAGGCGCAACCTAGGGGAAAGAATACTTCCGGGCGCACCCAGAAAAACTCTCGCTCGCTCTCGAGAAGCAGCAGACAGAGGGACATGCCACGCAACGATATGTCCATTTCCCAGCCAAAAAGTCAGGAAAAACATATATCCTATGCTGAAGTCGCTAGAGGAGCCCAGCACCGATCAAGGAGTATAGCAAGAGAACCAGGAAACCGGAACCCATCCCGTACTCGTACCCAACCAGAATCACCTCACAACACGCCTCTTGAGAACAAGCTAATGAATCTTGCAGATAAGCTAGACCAATTCATGCTAATGCAAAACAGGCTTATGAAAATGCAAGAGCAGATCCTCAACATTCTCTCAGCCACTAGCCTCTCAAAATGCCTTACCGTATAGGTATTTGGAATGCGTCGGGCATAGCCAACAAAAGCCTAG